>NC_092721.1:22035839-23375748 GCF_047496885.1 Scyliorhinus torazame | reverse complement strand
TAGATGGCTTTTGTTTCGGTGCAACATCGTGGGCCGAAGGGCCTATACTGCGCTGTATCGTTCTATGTTCTATGTTCTAAAACTCGTGCTGGATTCTTCGTGGCCCTCACAAAACTGACGAAGGTTAAAGTGAATAGCTGTCAACAGTGCTGAAGCCACCTCCCTGGAATTTTGTTGGATACAGGTTGGAAGTTGTTTTCTATTATACCATGCCTCTGTACAGACGTTTGGATGTTTTTGATGCTGCGCTGGAAAGCTGGAACCAGTACACACAACGGATGCGTTACTATTTCCGGGCAAACAATATCACCGAAAACGAGCGCCAGGTGGTCATATTGCTCACCGCCTGCGGCCCGCATGCGTTTGGGGTGATTAGGAGCCTTACATACCCAGCTGCGCCGGACACCAAAACGTTTGATGAACTTGTGAATATAGTGGGGCAACATTTTAACCCAACCTCGTCCACGATAGTCCAGCGTTACCGGTTTAATACCGCTGAGAGGACCCCTGGAGAATCCCTTGCCGATTTTCTATCCAGGCCATGCAGGATTGCGGAGTACTGTGACTATGGTGAGACCTTGTCAGAAATGTTACACGACCGTTTGGTTTGCGGTATTAACAATGCGGCCACCCAGAGAAAGTTGTTAGCTGAGCCAACATTGACTTTTCAACAGGCCATTCAAATAGTATTGTCCCGAGAGAGCGCAGAACGAGGAGTGCAGGAGCTACAGGGAATGGAAGTGCAACCCCTTCCGTCCGAAAACGTCCCCCAGCACTCCTGCAGTACCTTGGGCGAGGCAAAGTCCGGACCGACGGCAGTGGCCGTCGGACATTCCTCCCCGAAGGGAGCCTTCTCCAGAACCAATGGATGAGGAGCCATGTCCGTGTCAGGCTTGTAGGCGCCAACCCCGTCGCGGACGGCGGTCCTGGGGGCGCCAGAGGCGCCGTCGTTCCAACCGAAACTGGGACCAGCCCAGAGGCCGTACCTTCCATGTGGATGAACCTGCGGCGACTACTCCTGAGGACGTGGAGACGGAGGGCGACTGCCTGCAGCTGCATTGTGTGGCAGCTCCCCGTGTGGCCCCCATTAAGGTGACAGTACGGGTCAATGGCCACCCGCTTGAGATGGAGTTGGATACTGGCGCAGCGGTCTCCGTGATCGCCCAGAGGACATTCGACCGCATCAAGCAGGGTATACAGACCCTTACATTAACCGACTCACAGGCCAGGTTGGCCACCTACACGGGGGAACCACTGGACATTGCAGGAACTACAATGGCCCCTGTTGTTTATGGATGCCAGGAGGGGCGTTTCCCACTTATCGTGGTGCGCAGCCATGGGCCCAGCCTGTTGGGTCGGGACTGGTTGCGCCATTTGCGGTTGCAATTCCAGCACATCCTCCAAACAGTTTCTGAAGGGTTGACTGAGGTACTAGGACGATACCCAGATGTATTCCAGCCTGGTTTGGGGAAAATAAAAGGGGTCGAACCAGGAGCCACGCTGCGCTATTTCCGGGCGCGCCCAGTGCCTTATGCCTTGCTCGAGAAGGTAGAAGGGGAGGTCACTCGTTGGGAGAGTTTGGGTATTATCAGGCCCGTCCGTTTTGCTGACTGGGCAGCACCAATTGTACCTGTAATGAAGCCAGATGCCACAGTTCGCTTGTGTGGCGACTGTAAACTTACAGTGAATACGGTTGCCCGACTCGACCGATATCCAATGCCTCGTATAGAGGATCTCTACGCGAAACTTGCAGGTGGACTCTCGTTCACAAAATTAGATATGAGTCACGCCTACCTGCAGTTGGAGCTGGACCCTGCCTCCCGGCCATATGTAACGATTAATACACACCGGGGCCTGTATGAATATACATGGTTGCCCTTTGGAGTATCCTCTGCCTGCGCAATTTTTCAACGTGTTATGGAGGGCATTTTGAGAGGTTTACCACGTGTGGCTGTCTACCTAGATGACGTTTTGTTTACAGGGACGTCGGAGCAGGAACATTTGGAAAATCTGGAGGCTGTCCTTAGACGCCTTTCGGAGGCTGGAGTCCGTTTACGTCGCACAAAGTGCGTATTTCAGGCAAAGGAAGTAGTCTACCTAGGTTATCGGGTGGACCGCGAAGGTTTGCACCCCGTCGCAGAGAAGGTGCGTGCAATTCAACATGCCCCCGCCCCGACTGACACTTCGCATCTTCGTTCTTTTCTCGGTCTCGTAAACTATTACGGGAAGTTCCTCCCCAATTTGGCAACTACGCTGGCCCCTTTGCACCTTCTGCTAAAGAAAAATCACACCTGGGTTTGGAGTCAGCCGCAAGAAACCGCTTTCCGGCGGGTAAAGCAACAATTGTCGTCGTCTGGGTTACTAACCCACTATGATCCTGGAAAGCCTTTGCTCGTCACATGTGATGCATCCCCATATGGTATTGGGGCCGTCCTGTCCCATAAGCTGGAGAACGGGGCCGAGCGACCGACAGCTTTCGCCTCCCGCACATTGACTGCAGCGGAGAAAAAGTACGCGCAGATCGAGAAGGAGGGTCTGGCAGTGGTTTTTGCGGCGAAACGCTTCCACCAGTACGTGTATGGCCGCCATTTCACTATCGTGACTGATCATAAGCCTCTGCTGGGACTTTTCAGAGAGGATAAGCCAATACCGCCCATTGCTTCTGCACGGATCCAGCGCTGGGCTTTGTTGCTTGCTGCATACGAGTATTCTCTGGAGCACAAACCAGGTACGCAGATAGCAAATGCCGACGCACTGAGCCGATTGCCTTTATCGACCGGCCCCATGTCGACCCCCACGACCGGTGAGGTGGTTGCAACCCTAAATTTTATGGACACCTTGCCTGTCACGGCATCACAGGTCCATGAGTGGACCCAGACGGAGCCAGTCCTGTCAAAGGTTCGGCACATAGTCCTGTATGGTGGGCAGCATAGACAGCTCCCAGGCGAGTTGCGGGCATTTTCCTCCAAGCTGTCAGAATTCAGCGTGAAAGACGGCATCCTCTTGTGGGGGATGCGTGTGATTGTCCCGGAAAAAGGCCAGGAGCTGATACTAACAGACTTGCACAATGGGCATCCAGGGGTGACCAAAATGAAAATGTTGGCCCAGAGTTATGTCTGGTGGCCAGGCCTCGACACTGACATTGAGAAGGTGACCCAAAACTGCTCCATTTGCAAGGAGCATCAGAAGCTTCCGCCGGCCGCGCCCCTACATCACTGGGAATGGCCAGGGCGGCCTTGGGCACGCTTGCATGCAGATTTTGCAGGCCCTTTTTAAGGATCCATGTTCCTTCTACTAATTGATGCCCAGTCTAAATGGCTGGAGGTGCATAAGATGCAGGGGACAACGTCCTGCGCAACAATTGAAAAGATGCGCTTATCGTTTAGTACGCATGGCCTCCCCGAGGTGCTGGTCACGGATAACGGCACTCCATTCACGAGTGAGGAGTTTGCGAGGTTCACGAAGATGAACGGCATCCGCCATATCCGCAATGCCCCTTACCACCCGGCTTCAAATGGGTTGGCAGAGCGTGCAGTGCAGACATTCAAAAGAGGCCTAAAGAAGCAGTCTTCCGGATCAATGGACACGAGACTGGCTCGCTTTTTGTTTACGTACAGGACCACCCCCCATGCAGTGACTGGGGTAGCTCCCGCAGAACTCCTAATGGGCCGGAGACTTCGCACCCACCTTAGTATGGTTTTCCCGGACATTGGCGCAAAAGTACGCCGCACACAAGAACGGCAGGGACAGGGATTTTCTCGGCATCGGCCGATTCGGCAGTTTGCGCCCGGTGACCCAGTGTTCGTCCGGAATTTTGCTGGTAGTGCCCAATGGGTTCCTGGTGTGATCTTTCACCAAACGGGCCCTATATCTTACCAGGTGCAAGCCCAGGGTCGTCTCCAGCGCAAACATGTAGACCACGTTCGGTCCAGAAGACTATCCCCTCAAAAGATTCCCCGTCCCCGAAGCATCCTGGTAAATCTCCTCTGCATCCACATCCTTCCTATAATGAGGCAACCAGGACTGGACACAATATTCCAAGTGTGGTCTAACCAGGGTTTTATAAAGCTGCAGCAAAACCTTGCAGCTCTTAAACTCAAACCCCCTGTTAATAAAAGCCAACACACCATACGCCTTCTTAACAACCCTATCAACCTGGGTGGCAACTTTGAGGGATCTATGTACGTGTACCCCAAGATCCCTCTGTTCCTCCACACTTCCAAGAATCCTGCCTTTAACCCTGTATTCAGCATTCAAATTCGACCTTCCAAAATGAATCACTTCACATTTATCGAGGTTGAACTCCATCTGCCACTTCTCAGCCCAGCTCTGCATCCTGTCAATGTCCTGTTGTAACCTGCAACAGCCCTCTGCACTATTTAGAGCTACACCAACCTTCAAGAGGACGGTTGGGTGATTATTTGAATAGAAACAATGTGCAAAGGTATGGGGAAAATGTAGGACAATGACACTAAGTCATAATGATCTTTTTGGGTGCCAGTGCTGGCAAGATGGGCCGAATGGCACTGTAACTCTTCTGAAACTCTGAGAAGGCTCCACTAGGGGTGTTTTGTGAAGGTGGAAGTGGTGGGATGTGGCACGAGATAGATGGTAGCCCTCAGATGGGGCATCACTGTGTAGTGGGGTTTATGGGCATGGGAATTCAGGGGAATGAGGTGGAAACATTGTGGAGAACAGTTGTACTCTTGACTGCGACTAGGAACTGGCTATAAAGGACGGGATTCTCCGTCCGTGCCGCCCAGAAATTCCTGCCCGAGGTCAATGGAGTTTTAGAATCATAGAATTTACAATGCAGAAGGAGGCCTTTCGGCCCAGCGAGTCTGCACCGACTCTTGGAAAGAGCATCCTGCCCAAGCCCACACCTCCACCCTATCCCCTAACCCAGTAACCCCACCCAACCTTTTTGGACACTAAGGGCAATTGATCATGGCCAATCCACCTTACCTGCACATCTTTGGACTGTGGGAGGAAACCGGAGCACCCGGAGGAAACCCACGCACACACGGGGAGAACGTGCAGACTCTGCACAGACAGCGAATCGAACCTGGGACCCTGCCGCTGTGAAGCAACTGTGCTAACCACTATGCTACCATGCCCCCTAAACATGTTTTACGTGGTCCGTGTTCCGCCCGTGACCACCTTGTGGCGGGCGGGGCGGAAGAATCGAGCCCAAGATCTTTAAAGCCCAGGTATGTCCTACACACAAAATGCAGGACAAATGCAATCTGGCCAAATACCACCCCATCAATCTTTTCTCGATCATCAGTAAAATGATCAGCCGCAGTGCTACCAAGCGGCATTTGTAATAACCTGCTCACTGATGCTCAGTTTGTGTCCCACCAAGGTCACTCCACTCCTAACCTCATTACAGCTTGATTCAAACATGGACAAAAAAGCTAAACTCCACACGTGAGGGGAGAATGACTGCCTTTGACAGCAAGGCAACTATTGACTGAGTATGGCATCAAGGAGCCCTAGAAAAATTCACGTCAGTGGGAATTAAGTGAAAACTCTCAGCTGATGTGTAGTCATACCTGGCACAAAAGGAAGATGGGCGTGGTTGATGGAAGTCAATCATCTCAATTCCAGGACATCACTGCAGGTGTTCCTCAGGATGGTGTCTGAGGCCCAACCATCTTCAGCTTCTTCAGCTCCAACCTAAGGTCAGAGGTGTAGATGTTCGCCGATACTTGCACAATGTTCAGGACCGTTCACGACTCCTCAGAAACTGAAGCAGTTCATGTTCATATGCAGCAAGAACTGGACAATATCCTGGCTTGGGCTGACAAGTGGCAAGGTAACATTCATGCCGCAAAGTAAGGTAGTGACAACCTCCAACAAGAGAATTGAATCATCACCCCTTGACATTCACTGGCATTACCATCATTGAATCCTCCACGGATAACATTCTGGGAGTTACCATTGACCAGAAACTGAAAGGTTCCAGCCAACTAAATACAATGGTTACAAGCGCAGGTCAGGGGCTAGAAATCCTGCGGGGAAATAACTCAACCTCCTGACTTCCCAAAGTCTGTCCAGAATCTACATGGCACGAGTCAGGAGTGTGATGGAATACTCCCCACTTGCCTGGATGAGTGCAGCTCCAACAACACCCAAGGAGCTTGACGCCTTACAGGACAAAGCAGCCCACTTGATTGGCAACGTTTCCACAAACTCCACAACCGATGAACAGGAGCAGCCTTGTGGACCGGTTATAAGGTGCACGGCAGAAACTTACAAAGGCCCCGTAGACAACACCTTCCAAAGCCATGGGCTGGGATTCTCCGCTGCTGGGGGGGGGGGGGGTGGGGGGGGCACGAGAATCACGCCACGCCGCTCCGACGCCGGGCTGCCAATTCTTCGGCGACCTGTAGAGCTCCGCCATGTTGCCCGGGGGCCGGTGCAGAGACGGCAACGCACGCGCATGCGCGGACCCGCGCTGGCCGTGGCGCGCCGGCTTTCGGCACCGGAATACCGGACAGCACTCCGGCGCCGTTCTAGCCCCCCGAGGAAGGGGTGAATGCCGGAGCCTGGAGGCCCGTTGTTGCCGGCGTCGCTCACGCCTGTTTTGACGCCGGCGTCAACACTTTGCCGGGATTTCAGAGAATTCCGGCCATGATCTCTATCATCCAGAAAGCCAAGGGAAGCTGACATTTGTGAACACCATCACCTGGGAGTTTCCCTCCAAGTTACACACCATTCTGATTTGGAAAGGGAGGCGGCCAGCGAGATAGGTAAAGTAAAGATTAGAGGCGGGAATACTGTCCTGGAACCAGCGGGGGTGAACGAGATGTTTAAGAACTTCTATAGTAAATTATATGAGTCGGAACCCCCGGCTGGGGTGGAGGGGATGAGGAAGTTTCTGGATCAGTTGAGGTTGCCGAGGGTAGATGAGGATCTGGTGGAAGGGCTGGGAGTCCCAATTGAGATTGAGGAAATAATCAAGGGGCTGAGGGCATGCAGTCGGGCAAGGCCCCGGGGCCTGACGGCTACCCGGTGGAATTCTAAAGGAAGTTTTCAGAGATATTGAGCCCACTGCTGGTGAGGACATTTAATGAAGCAAGAGAGAAGGGAGTCCTCCCCCCAACAATGTCACAGGCCTCGATTTCTTTGAACCCTGAAACGGGAGAAGGATCCGGAGCAATGCGGGTCATACAGGCCAATTTCTCTATTGACTGTGGACCGCAAACTGCTGGCTAAGGTACTGGCCACAAGGATAGAGAACTGTGTCCCGGGCGTGATAGGGGAAGACCAGACGGGATTTGTAAAGGGCAGGCAACTCAAGGTCAATGTTCGAAGGCTTTTTAATGTTATTATGATGCCCTCAGAAGGAGAGGAGGCGGAGGTGGTGGTAGCGATGGATGCGGAAAAGGCTTTTGATCGGTTGGAGTGGAATTACCTGTGGGAGGCGCTGGGAAGGTTTGGGTTTGGTGAGGGCTTTATTGACTGGGTGCGGTTGCTCTATCAGGCACCAGTAACGAGTGTGTGTACGAACCGGCTGAGGTTGGGATACTTTAAACTACACCGAGGGACATGGCAAGGGTGCCCCCTTTTCCCGTTACTGTTTGCTCTGGCCATAGAGCCATAGAGCCATGGCGTTTGTCATGATATCCACATTAACGTATCATGGTGCAATCACACACACACTGATGGACAGGCAGTTGGACCAACCAGCACACACGTAACATCGCAGCCAATCACCAGCGAGAGCACACACACTATAAAACAGGGAACACCATAGTGCCCGCTCATTCTACCAGGAGATAGCTCCCAGCACAGAGCTCACAGCACGCCACTCAGACATAGACCACGTGCTGAGTGCCTCATTAAGTTAGTGATAGGGCTGGGTCCACAGGTTAGCTGGTGAAGCACGTGCCCAAGCCAGCAGTTAGTAGTTGTTGTTGTTAAGACAATAAAACAGAGTTGTACCATCTACAGCCGTGTTGGATCATTTGTGCATCGGAACACTCAACACGACAGCGTTAAGAGCCTCTCGGAACTGGAATGGGCTGGTTCGGGGTGGGGGGAGAGGGGTGGGGGGGGGGTGGGGGGGGGCGTGGAGCACCGGGTCTCGCTTTACACAGATGACCTGCACCGAGAATGGCTAGGCGGTCGGTGCTAAACACGCATTTATCCTTGTTGTATGTAAGGTTAAGGATTTTAGTGGTCTGGAGAAATTTTCGGAGGTTAGTGTCGTGGTCTTGCTGGTGGTGACATTATTGAGATACGGGAATGTTGCCCGTAAACCGTACCGGTCAACCATTCGGTCCAACTTGCGCTGGAAGACCGAGACCCCGTTGCTGAAACCGAAGGGAACCCTTAAGAAGTGATAGAGCCGCCCATCTGCCTCAAAGGCAGTGTATTTGCGGTCACTAGTGCGGATGGGGAGCTGGTGGTAGGCGGACTTAAGATCCACCATGGAGAAGACATTATAATGCGCAATCCTTTTTACCAGGTCGGATATGCGGGGGAGAGGGTACGCGTCCAGCTGCGTAAACCTGTTGATGGTCTGACTGTAGTCGATGACCATCCTATGCTTCTCCCCGGTCTTTACCATCACTACTTGAGCTCTCCAGGGGCTGCTACTTGCTTCAATGACCCCTTCCCTCAGTAGCCTTTGGACCTCTGACCTAATGAAGATCCGGTCCTGGTCACTGTAGCGTCTGCTCCTGGTGGCGCCGGGTTTACAATCCAGGGTAAGGTTCGCAAACAGGGAAGGCGAGTCGACCTTAAGGGTCGTGAGGCCGCAGACAGTAAGGGGGGGGTATAGGGCCGCCGAATTGGGAGGTCAGACTTTGAAGGTTATACTGGAAGTCTAAACCCAGGAGTGTAGCCGTGCAGAGGTGGGGAAGGACGTAGAGACGGAAATTTTTGAACTCCCTTCCCTGGACTGTGAGGTTTGCTACACAAAACCCCTTTATCTCCACTGAGTAGGAACCGGAAGCCAGGGAGATTTTTCGATTAATGGGGTGGATGAGGAGAGAACAGCGCCTTACCGTGTCGGGGTGGATGAAGCTCTCCGTGCTCCCAGAGTCGATTAGGCAAGACGTCTCGTGCCCGTTGATGAAAACGGTCGCCGTAGCGGCTGAGAGTGTTCGAGGTCGAGACTGATCCAGAGTCACCGAGGCCAATCGCAGCAGTTGAGAGTTCTCTTCGGACAGTGTGTGGTCAGCCGAGCTGGGGTCCTGTGGGTTCATCCAAGATGGCGGCTCCCATTGGTTGCACATGGCTGGGGGTGCACAAAATGGCGGTGCCCATCCCTCCAATGTGGCGTCCGCGGAACAAGATGGCGGCACCCGGGGTCCGCACGTGGCCCTGGGATATGGAGGTGGCGGCGACCGCTGGCCACACGGGGTCCGTGGAGAAGTTTGTGGTTGTGGTCTGCATTCGCCGTTGGAGACCGCGACCACCGCTCGGGCCTGGCATACCCCCACGAAATGGGCAGCGCTGGCGGGGGTGCTTGGCCTGCCCGCAAAAGTAGCAGACGGGCCCCTCGGGGTTGCCAGGCCGCCTTGCAGCGCAGGCCTGTGGGGGTATGGGGGAAGTCTCGGGGTCGGCCGCGGATGGCTTCCATGCTACCCAGGGGGCTGCCGCGTGGTCGGGAACGTAAGCACGGGCGTTCCTGGAGGCCACCTCCAGGGAGCCTGCAAGGGCCCGTGCCTCCCTGAGACCCAGGGTGTCCTTTTCTAACAGGCCCTGGCGGATTTGTGACGATAGCATACCTGCCACGAAAGCGTCCCAGACTAAGAGTTCCGTGTGTTCACTCGCCGAAACTTGCGGGCAGCCGCAGTTTCCGCCCAACACCAGGAGTACACGGTAGAATTCCTCCAACAATTCCCCAGGGGTTTGTTGCCTTGTTGCAAGCAGGTGCCGGGCGTAGACCTGGTTTACCGGGTGAATATAGTGTCCTTTTAGCAGTTCTATTGCTGCATCGAAGTCTTCCGCTTCCTCGATGAGGGTGTAAATTTCCGGGCTCACCCTTGAGTGCAGGACGTGCAGTTTCTGCTCTCCCGTGGGTGAGTTTTCGGCTGTCTCGAGATACCCTTTAAAGCACGCCAACCAGTGCTTGAAGATTGCCGCTGAGTTTGCCGCGTGGGGGCTAAGTTGCAGACACTCCGGCTTGATTCGGAGCTCCATCCTTTCTTCTTAAAAAAATACTGGCTTATTAAATTGATGCACGATCAATGCCCACTAAAGCGAGGCTGTAGTCCAACTGAAGGCTTTAATAAGCTAAATGTTTCCCCCAGCAGCTCAGGTACAGAATGAAGGCTGCTGGGGCAGCACGGGTTCTTATACCCCGCCTATCAGGGCGCAGCTATCTAACCAATAGAATTAGGTTTAATTCTAACCAATTAGAAAGCATACTCTAACCAATAGAAAGCATACAGTTTCCACCAATGGTGCTTTAGCCTATCAGGTGCCATAATACCTATAATACCACAGTGTGTCCTGTGTCTCAGTGTCCTGGGTTGTTGTATCCTGTGTGTGGGTGTCCTGTGTGTGGGTGTCCTGGGTGGGTGTGTCCTGTCTGTCAGTGCCCTGGGTCGATTGGGACAGGGGCCTGTTGCTGTGGCTGCCCTCCCCGTCACTGGGTGTGGCCCTACGGCGTCACCGCACGGGCACTAGATGGGGACGGCGTATGCCTAACGGTCCGGGTCTATCCCTGGCTCGTGGGCGCCCTGCCTCTGTGTGGGGGCGTTGTATGCCTGACGGCCCGGGTCATTCCCTGTCTTGTAGGCGCCCTGGCACGCCCTGGGGGCGGTCGGCATCTGCAGGGATAGGTGGGTCAACGTTTGGTCCTGCAATACACAATATAGCATGCATGGTTAGACACGCAGATGGGGTTGGGAGAAGGGGGATGGGGGAGGGGGGAAGGGGGATGGGGGATGGGGGAAGGTGGAGGGGGAAGGTGGGATGGGGGAAGGGGGCTAGGAGGAAGGGGGGATGGGGGGGAAGGGGGATGGGGGAAGGGGGCTAGGAGGAAGGGGGGATGGGGGGGAAGGGGGATGGGGGAAGGGGGCTAGGAGGAAGGGGGGATGGGGAAAGGGGGGATGGGGGAAGGGGGCAGGCAGTGGGGCGTCTCACTTGGTGTTGTGTCCCTGACCTCTGCATCCGCAACCTCCCGGTCATCGGGTCCGCCTTCAAGGTCCAGGGCCCTCTCTTCATGAACGGTGAGGGGGCGCAATTCAGATGGACTCCCTCCGGTGCTCTCATGCTCCCGGTTGTTGTGAGCGCGCTTCTCCTGTGTGTGTGTGTGGGGGGGGGGTGACAGAGATAAAGGGCAATAGTGTTAGGCGGACATATACTTGCAGACCAGCGGTTGTGTGTATGTTGGCATAGGTTCACAGCCCTTCCTGCCAATGCAGCCTGCATGGGCGGGTGCAACCATGTCGGTTTCAGCTAGGGCTGTGCCGCCCATCCTGGGGGGGGGGGGGTATGCGGGGGTAGGGGGGTGCTCACCCTGGCTGCCCCGACTAGGTCATTGACCTTCTTGTGGCACTGGATGCCTGTACTGGCTGTTAAGGCCACGACGCTGATGGCCTCTGCCACCTCCCTCCACAGGCGCCGGCTGAGGTTAGGTGTGACCCTGCGGCCGTGTCCGGGGTACAGGGCGTCCCTCCCCTGCTCCACTGCGTCCATGAGCGCCTCGATGTTCCGCTCCTGGAACCTTGTCATTGCCCGGTGGGCGGCCATTTTGCCGAGTCTCCGGCGGTGGCGTCTTTTGTGCTGCGATGCCGTGCGGCGTCAATGACGGCCCACGCATCTGTGACGGGTGACGCTGTCGTGATTGGCGTCACGCTGCTGTTATCCCCTTCCGGGTTGGAGGTTTCCTGAAGTTCTTGTTGGCCCGACGCCGGAGTGGTTTGCACTGTTCTTGGCGTCGGGCCATCCCGCCGATTGCGGGAGAATCCCTGCCGAGATGTCAGAGATTTTTCTCTTTGTAGAGGGCCAGAAACCTTTGGAACAAGCTGCTTCATACAATGACTGCAATTCTTCACAAGGCTTCCAAAGGGAACTGGATGAGTTCCTGGCTGTGACAGAAGGTGACTGAATACCTTCCAGGAGACCACAGTGGCAAAGATGCTTATCACACAATACTCCATCTTCCTCTTGTAAGGGATGATTGCATAATCAGGGAAATCAAAGACAAATGCTCTGTGATGTGCTGCCCATATACTAAACATTGTCTTAGTGCTCCAACAACACAATTGAACGTTGGTGAGCTTCCAACAATGCTGGAAGCTCACCAAATAGTCCCTGATATTTTTCTGACTGGTACAACTCAACAACATGATTCTCATTTACCCGCCTCTACAAACACATTTCAGTTAACAGGCCCCTGGCCTGAAATGAAAGTCTCAATTAATTTGCTGCCAGGCCACCAGCATTCCAGCTGCAGTGGGACTAGGTAAAAATCCACATCACAAAATACTCCGCTTGAAACGTTTTTACATGCAGTGCAAAATTCTTAAATATTTATTCGGGATTTTTTCGTAGGCCTTATTATGTATGTCCTAAAATTACTTAACGCTTCACACGCCTTACGGTGGTCAAAATTTAGATGCATTAGCTTTGTTTGCTATTTTGTCAGGAGCCCTTCTGAAAAGGATTACTGATTCTAGAATAGTAACACCACATGAGCATTTTCCTAAGGCTGTTTGCATCTTAGTTAAGTGTAATGAAGTTAATGAATCAGCCTTTTCTCGTCTCAGCTACTAATATGCACATTATCGCAGTTGGCATCAAACTAATGAGGCAGGAGCCTGGACTGATTTAGAATTGTGAAATGTAACTGTAATTTACAGTTCACGGAATCACTGAATCTTTCAATTCAGAAGGGGACCTTTTGCCTCATTGTGCCTGCGATGACCCTGTGAAAGTGTTATCCAGTTCATTTCACTCCCCAGCTACCGACCTGCCAACTGCCCACCTCATAAATCAAGAGATAAACTCTTAGAAATGATGATTTAAAAAAGTCATGAATTGCTGTTTTCCCAAAATAAATATGGATTGACAGTTGAGTTACGAATCTTATCAGCAGCACAGTTAATTAGTTCATCTCCGCCAGGTTAGAGCACTTTAGAAAGATGATGTTACGTCGCGCCTCACAGGAGGCTGGGTATCTGACAGGGCGAGGAGAGGGTTCATCGTCATTCGGGCGATGTGATACCAAAGAAAGGGCAAAGCTGCAGGATTCAAGGAGGGCATAAGGAGGGGGAAATTTGGCCACCCCGAGCTCCATTCTAGAAAGTTCCAGATGTTTTGATGTGACAAGGCCGTGTGGTAAAGACTGAGATATTACTATAGTGCCTTGAATGCGGGAAGAGCGCTAGTTTACCCTCCTCTATTGCTTCTAGGATAGAATCTAAGTGTATCATGTTTACCTGACCATCTGAGGTGCACGCACGCACACACTCCAAATACAAAACCACATTCAGTTGTAAATGGAGGCCTGATGACCGCATCAAGACTCAGGCCAAACTAGGTATCCTGTGCAGTTAGGTTCCCAGACAAGGGTTGCTTAAATCAATGTTTTTAAAACATTTTATCCCGGGGCTCACTTTTGCCAAGCGGCCGACCTTCGGGATCTACGCCACGTTCGCTGACCTTTAATACGAAAGTGGAGCCTGTTTGGGCCTCACAATCTCACTTGAATAAGATTCACAGGGGAAGTGGACAATGCGCATCTCAGGTGCAGACTTCAGCCAGTTCCTTTGAGCTGTCTTCATCTTTATGAAAACGGAAAATCCAACCTCGCACATGTAGGTCGTCGTGAAGGGCAATAGCAACAAAATGCTTGTTTTACTCAGTTCTGGATGCCCCTTGGAAATGCTACTCCAGAATGCTGACAGCCCCCGGGCTTTCGCCATATTTTTGATGTGGCATCACAGGCAGCTACAGCAGTGTGCTTTTACTTTGGAGTTAGCTGTAAGTTAATAATGATTCTGCTCTCTCAACCTCAAAAGGGATTTTTCATCCACTTCTTTTTACAAAATCTGAACTTCTCCTCTCATTTTCCAGTACTTCCCTGCATATAACACACATGATGTGGAGATACTGGCGTTGGACTGGGGTTAGCACAGTAAGAAGTCTTACAACACCTGAGGAAGGAGCTTTGTTCCCGAGTTAGGTTTCTTCTTTAGGCTGTTAACCAGAGGCCGTGGAGCTTTGTACGGAGCTAACACTATGCAATGCTCTGTCCTGCCCTCGACTCTCCTGAGAATCTCTCTCCAGCAGATTCTGTTGTGAGATCCTGTCCAGTAGTAAACTGTTTATTTGGCCATCTCTTACTTTTAAAATTAGTGCGCTTGCCTTGCTTGCCATCAGCTAGAAAATAGAAGCAGTTCTGTTCTGTGAGTTGGTGCCAAAAGCACGTATATGGAGGGCGCTTGACGCAAAGTGTACGTGCAGGGCACGTGACCTACTCACTGCTGCTACTTTTGGCCGGGTTACTGCACACAGCCTAATTTCTTTTCATTTAAAAGCCGGTAGGCGGCCGTCGGGTGCTTCTCGTCCTGATTGCAGGAACGGTGTGACAGATCGCTCCGTGATCCTACTGACACCGGCCTTCGGGTCGCGACCCAAGCTCCAAAAAACCCTGGCTTACTTGAAAATGCCATTGCCATCAGTGTAAATCATCCTGGTAGCACATAGGTGTACAAGCAGATGGAAATAACATTTACATGGCCATGTTTCAACATTTAATCATCTGGACATGAAAATAATTATTCCCTTGTGAATAGATGAATATTTTGGTCGGAAAATCACATTCAGCATTTTACCATTTTAAATGATGAAAGTGGAGTCAAATAAAATAAACATCATCATTAAAAAAGAGATTGCAAATTGATTCACACCATAAAATCTGATCTATTATATATGCTGTTGCTGAATAAGAGTGTGAAATGTGCTGCTATGTTATTCATATTTTATGAATGATTTGGGTGTAGGAAAATGTACGGGGGCAGGGGGTATGGCTTATCTGGCACTGCAGGGGAGGCAGTGGCACAGTATTTTCACAGGACTAGTAAACCCGCGACCCAGAATAATGCTCTGGGGATGCAGGTTCAAATCCCACCACTGCAGATAGCGAAATTTGAAATCTATAAAAAAATCTGGAATTAAAAGCCTAACGATGACCATGAAACTATTGGGCAGCACGGTAGCACAGTGATTAGCACAATTGCTTCACAGCTCCAGGGTCCCAGGTTCGATTCCTGGCTTGGGTCGCTGTCTGTGTGGAGTCTCCACGTTCTCCCTGTGTGTGCATGGGTTTCCTCCGGGTGCTCCGGTTTCCTCCCACAGTCCAAAGATGTGCAGGTTAGGTGGATTAGCCATGCTAAACTGCCCTTGGTGTCCAAAATTGCCCTTAGTGTTGGGTGGGTTATGGGGATAGGGTGGAGGTACGTGGTTGGGTAGGGTGCTCTTTCCAAGAGCCGGTGCAGACTCGATGGGCCGAATGGCCTCCTTCTGCACTGTAAATTCCACGAAACCTAGGAATGAGAACAGGAATTTAACCCCTTCAATCCATTCTGCCTTTCCTTAACACCATGGCTGAACTGTGATCTAATTTCATATTTGTCTAACAACTATCTGTCAATCTCAGTTTTAAAATCAGCTGTTGATCTTGTATCATTGCTATCTGTGGAAGAGAGTTAGATATCTCTGCCATCCGTTCTGCAAAGTGCTTCCGAATTTCATCCTGAATTGTTACCTCTAATTTATAGACCGCTCCTCCGAGTCCTAGACTCCCCGACAAGCAGAAATAATTTCTCTCCCCGACCCTACCTCTTCCCCTTAATAGTTTGAATATTTTCATCCATTCATAGAATCATAGAATGATAGAATCCCAACAATGCAGAAGGAGGCCATTCGTCCCATTGGGTATGCAGGTCCATTGGAAAGAACACATTACCTAGGTCCACGCCCCACTCTATCCCCATAACGCAGTAACCCGACCTAATCCTTTTGACACAAGGGGCAATTTAGCATGGCCAATTCACCTATCCTGCTCAACTTTGGACTGTGGGAGGAAACTGGATCACTCGGAGGAAACCCACGCAGACACGGGGAGAAAGTGCAAACTCCACACAGTCACCCAAGGCCGGAATTGAACCCTAGTCCCTGGTGCTATGAGGCAGCAGTGCTAACCACTCTGCCACGGTGCCACCCCTCACTCCTTATTCTTCTAAATTCCAGATCCTAGTTTGTTTAGTCTCTCTTTGTAACATAAACCTGGGGGCCGAGGGATCATTTTAGGAACTCTGTGAGGCACTTCCGCCAAAGCCAATATATCCTTCTTAAAATGTGCTGTCCATAACCATGTGGTTCAAACAAGGCTTTGCATAGCTGAAGCATGAAGTCTACCACCTTTTTTACTATAACTCGAGACACAAAGATCAGCATTATATTAGCCTTTTTTTCTTTTTTTTGTATGTGTTTTCATAAAGTGTTGATAATTTGAGTGCCTGGAGCCTCCAATGTATCTTTGGACCTGCATTGTTTCTGCCTTTTCACCATTTAGAAAGTACCCTGTTCTCTCCTTTTTATGTCCAAAGTGGATGGCCTCACCTTAGCTTACTGTGAACCTGCCTGGAGTCAGCATAGACAGGGTTCAAAGGACCTCAATTGGTATACATATCTCCTGGTGAGGTGTTTGGAACAGCAGTTTAGACAATAATCAAGTGTGAAGACTTATGGAGAAGAAGCAGATTATAGACGATTGGGAAGGTCCTTGGGACATACATGTGTTAATGAACGGTCAAGGAAGTTGATGGGGGATACACAGCCAAACATTCAGAAGGCAGAATTAAAGAACAACAAAGGTATAATTGCCCAGACCCTGAAAAGCCAGGCGAGGCAGTTAACATCTAGCAGTCTCAGAAAGCAGATAGGCTCGTTTCCAGCCACCAAGCCTGAAGGCCACGCCTACAGCAAACAAGCTTCTAGGTCTTAGAGCCAAGGCAGTGCAGAAAACCTTCATAACAGCAGTTTTTAAATAACTTTGCTGGACCCAGAAAAAGACGGTTACCAGATTTGAGTATAATCCCTGGATTGTGGGGCAACCAAAGCTGGCTATTCAGTTTGGATTTCCTTTAGGGAACAGGGGAAGTCATACAGAGTTTAGGCATCAGAGATATATTTTGCAACAAGGCACATGTTCTACAGAGACTGTGTATGTTTAATAATCTTTAATAATTGTTGCATGACGACTGTCTGACTCAGCAAAAAAAAAAAAACTATACACCCCTACGAGTCAATGTTCCAAGTTGGGTCACACCCACAGATAATGCAGCGCGATTCGTGACACCTATATTGAAGTCCATTTCCACAGGTTTGCTTTAACTTTGCTTTTACTTAATCCACGATGCCATGAATCACCTCCTACCAATTAGTTACCTGACCATTATTCTTACTTTGTTTCCTTCTGCACATCCAATTTCCTAACCAGATCGATAAGTTGTCTTTAATTCCATAAGTTTCAACCTTAACTAACAATCTCTTGAGAGGGACTTGCCTTCTTGAAATCATATTAGTTGCATCGGTAGACATTCTCCTGTCTAGTGCTACAGTCACCTCTTCTAGCTTCATCAAGCAGTGCCTACCCTTTATAAATAAATCCACTTTGATTCTCTCTGATCAACTGAAAATTTACAAAGTATCTGGTCACCCTACCCTTAATTATAGTCTCGAGGAATTTCCCTCCAACAAATCACTGATCTCTTTGCAGTTCCCTGCTTTCCCTTTTTCCCCTTCCTGAAATAGCAGAGTGACCTGTGCGATTTTCCAGTCGAAAGGAATGGTCCCTGAATCAAGCATACTTTGGTCGATTATAGTTCAGACATCTATAATGTTCTCCTTTAACATACATACATAGAACATACAGTGCAGAAAGAGGCCATTTGGCCCATCGAGTCTGCACCGACCCACTTAAACCCTCACTTCCACCCTATAACCCAATAACCCCTTCTAACCATTTTTTGGACACTATGGGCAATTTATCATGGCCAATCCACCTAACTTACATGTCTTTGGATTGTGGGAGGAAACCGGAAAACCCGGAGGAAACCCACACAGACACGGGGAGAACGTGCAGATTCCTCACAGACAGTGACCCAAGCCGGGAATTGCACCTGGGACCCTGGCGCTGTGAAGCCACAGTGCTAGCCACTTGCTACCATGCTGCCCATAACTTTATCTCAAACCCTGGGATAGAATCCATCTGGTTCTGCGGAGTTGTCGCACTGTAGTGCCATTAATTTCGCTGTTCCTATGCTTACATTAATTTTGTTGTGTCTCTGATTCTGTTGTAAGTTATTCAGCAGTTGTGGTGCTGCTGTCCTTTCTATGATTCTTGTGCCTTTAATAATAGCTCCTACCTCTTGAAGTGTGATCAGTGTTGTTTTGTAGGAAGTGGCCTTTTTGGCAACACGTCAAAGCTTTAATGTGAATTTCCGCACATTGTTCGACCCATGCAAATGAAAAGGAAATATGTAATCTGGGGCTCAGCTGCTGAGCTGTTCTCCATACCCAACCACCGATCAGCAGAACTGATCCAACTGATGCGACAGCCCAAGGGCGACACGGTGGCACAGTGGTTAGCACTGCTGCCTCACAGCTCCAGGCTCCCAGGTTCGATTCCGGCCTCGGTGACTGTGTGGAATTTTCACTTCTTCCCCGTGTCTGCGTGGGTTTCCTCCGGGTGCTCCGGTTTCCTCCCACAGGCCAAAGATATGCAGGTTAGATGGATTGGCCATGCAGAATTGCCCCTTAGTATCTAAAAGATTAGGTGGGGTTACTTGGTTGAGGGGACAGGGTCGAGGCATGGGCTTGGATGGGGTGCTCTTTCCATTGGCCTGTGCATACTCGATGGGCCGAATGGCCTCCTTCTGCATGGTAATTGCTATGATTCAAACGTCAGAAACAGAAAAATCACAAATTTCCACAGCACGTTTGCCAAAATTGCAAAGCCTGGAAACATTCTAATAAAACTCTTTTGCTTCCTCTTCAAGTCATTAATATTCTTTCTGAAATGTAGTGCCCATGATTGAACAGAATACTTATGGTGAGGTCTAACCATGTTTTATAAAGGTTTAGCACACCTTTCTTGCTTTTGTATTCTATGCCTCTATTTATAAAGCCAATGATCCCATAAACTTTTTAAGCAGAGTTATCGTCTTCTCCTGCCATCTGGAAAGATTTGTGTGTGTGTGTGTGAACTCCCAGGTCTTTCCATTTCTGCACTGCCTTTAAAATTGTACCATGTGGGTTATATTGCCTCTTCATTCTTTCCACTGCAATGAAAAACTGCCCACTTTCCGGCATTCATTTAATCTGTTACCGAAATGTGCCCATTTCATCCGTCTGTCTATGTTCTCCTGAAATCTTACCCCATCTTCCTCACTGTTTACCACTTTTCCAAGTTTTGTGTAATTCAAAAACTTTGAAATTGTGCCCTTAATACCCAATTCTTGATCATCAATATACATGAGAAACAGCAGTGTCCTTCATAGCAATACCAGGGGAACAAAGTGTGCCTTAAATCTTCCAATCCCCAGATAGTTGGTGACCCAGATGTACTTCCCAAGATGTGCTCCAGGACCCCTCAGGAGTGATACGGGGACTTCCCGGGAAGTTTGGATTTGTTGTGGCAAATTCCCCGCTCCCTAGGACTCTCTGAAAATATCTCTAGCTCTGAGTTAAAGTCAGAGACTTCGGACAGCTGCGATTTATATACCTGAATAGCTATCTATGAAACGTTAGACAAAGAATCTGACTCCAGTTCCTCGGATCTACACAACTGACTCCCCAACTAACTTCCCCAACTCTCCCCTCGACTTGCCAACTCCCCTCGACCACCTGACTCGACCACCACCACCCGACCCCCCCCTCTTTGATCCACCCCAGAACTTATCTCCTGAGCCGATCAGATCCGACTTCACCACCCTTGGCTCCTCCCTTGACAGCCTGACTCCCACCTCAGCCTCCTCAACTCCCGCTGACCGATCTACCACCCAACTGCACCCCAGATACACCAACTCCCCCCCTACCTCACTTTGACCTGACTCGTCCTGGCCAGCCTATTCCCCACTCAGCCCCCCCTCCCCCCGGCTGACTCCCCCCACCAACCTGTCCTGGCCTGACGTCACACCACCCTATCCAGCTGCCACCTTACCCCCGCACCTATCCTACGTCCTTACCAACCTAGCCCCTTACCCATTTGCCTCACCCGCCCAACCCTAACACCTAAGTTACCCACCTAACTCCCTTACACACGTACATTCTCTCCATAGCTTTTCAAATAAGCATTGAGGCATTTAAACTCTTCACTTGCCAGAATATGGCAGGTAGTGTTGACTTGTCTTCCCCTGATAATCCAGCAACAATAAGAAGCAGTTCCATTTCAGGTGCCCTCTGCATTTCTGGTGAAACTGGGGTTGGACGTCCTGCCCAGAATCAAGGAGCTCTGGTGTGGTGCAGAAAAACAGGAGCAGAGTGGTCATCCATCAGAAGATTCGGGTCTGTATGATTAAATCCAGTCCAAAAGTCAACCCTTCACCACTTTTCTATGCTTTCTCTCTCTCAGTCAATTTCATACCCACAATGGACTGACTCTTCAATCCGATGTATTTCAGAGTACAACAAACAGTTGGGTGTTTTAAGAGTCTGTACACATTCTCAAAGAGTCTATTTGCGAAAAATCTCCTCACAACCAAAACATTCACCCTTGTGAATGTCATCTGTGGAAGAGTATGACATGGGATGAACAATCAGCCTTTGTGAAGGATGTAAGACTCCATCAAGCAGGCCTCCGGAGGCAGCCTTCGAGTGAGTGGCACACAGGGTGGCTCCTGCTTGAAGGCATTGGTTTTGGCCCCTTTTACCCGAAATTAGGGGAACCTCGGAGGAAAGGTTGTGTGGAGAGTGCAAGGGGATTAGTTCCCGCCAAGATGAGCATGTCGGCAGGTTCCCAAACCCGACAAAAGACGGTGAGAGCCCTGGTTAAGGAGTGGGAGGAGACTCGGGGCCCAGCACCAATTGCCAAAATGGTGGAGGGGGGAAAGGTCGTCGACTGGAAAGTTGCCAATGGATTAGCTTCATTAAGGACAACTTTCAGCAGCTACCTAAAGAAATGCAGAGTGACAGGTCAAAGGTAATTGAAGGGGCAGTGGCACCTCTTCGCTGGACTTTGGGAAGGGGTGAAGAAGAGCATGGAGGTGCAGGGGGTGATAATCCAGGAGGGGGAGAAGGAGGTGTCTGACCAGAGTTACCAGGGGGACATGTGTAAGATGCTGCAAGCAAAGGTGGAGGACCTGGAAAATAGGTCCAGACAACAAAAACTGAGGATCTACTTGATCGTGGGCCTACCGGAGGGAGCGGAGGAACCAGTACAATGGGCTGTGTCGCGAGGATGCTGGCCAGATTGGTGGATGAGGGGGTGCTGGACAAGGCCCTGGAGGTGTATGGGACCAATAGGTCCCTGATGCAGAGGCCAAGAGCAGGGGAGCTGCCGTGGGCGGTGCTTGTGGCGTCTGCACAAGTTCAAGGACAAGGAAAAGATTCTGAGGTGCGCCAGGGTATTTTGGTTAGAGCCTTCAGGTGGAGTTGCCAGGCTAGCAAGAAATGTTCGTAGTTGTGGTTAGCCAGTATGGGAGGCAGTGCGATGGGAGGGAGATTTGTGGAGGAGGAGGGGGTTGGGGTTGGGGGAAGGGGGGAGGCGATGTGGCAATTTTGGAGCAAGTGTTTGGTCATGGACGGGGCAGGGGCCATCTTGGATGGGCCCAATTCAGAGTGCGGCTGTGGGGGCGAAGCCTAAGGGTGATGATGGTGGACTCTAGGGGGGAGGGAGGCGGAAACCTCCTGTGAGAATCGTGACATGGAATGTCCATGGGCTAAATGGGCCTGTTCAGCGGTCCCGGGGGTTCGCGCACAAGAACAATTTTGAGAGCAGAGGTGATTTTCCTACAGGAGACGCACCTCCGGGTGAAAGATCAGGTGAGGTTGAGGAAGGGGTGGGTGGGGCAAGTGTTCCACTTGGGGTTTGACTCGAAGTCGAGGGGGAGGAGTTGCCATACTGTTGAACAAGAACGGGGTTTGTGGGGGCGAGGGAGAAGCCGGACCCCGAGGAGAGGGGGGGGGGAGGTTTGTGATAGTGAGTGGGGTGCTAGTGCTGATGCCAGTGGTGTTGGTGAATGTGAATGCACCTAATTGGGATGATGCCGGATTCATGAAGGGGCAATCCCGGATTTGGACTCCCAGTGTCTGATCATGGGGGCAGATTTTAATTGTACGCTGGAGCCTAGGGCGGAGAGGTCGAGCCCTAAGATATTGTGGGAGGGTAAGAAACAGGCATAGAGAAGCCGTGAGGGCTAAAGGAGGTGATGGAGTGCATTGGTGATGTAGTCGGGTAAGGCGCCGGGGCCGGATGGCTTCCTGGTGGAATTTTCCATGCAGTTTGCGACGGAGTTGGGCTCCCACCTTCTGGGCTGTTCAATGAGGAAGTATAGAAGGCGAGCTGCACACTACGTTGTGCAGGCTTCAATTTCGTCGATCCCGAAAAAGGGAAGCATCCAGTGGCGTGCAGGTCCTATAGGCCGAACTCGCTGATGAATACGGCCGTGAAAGTCCTGGTAAAGGTATTGATGAGAAGATTGGAGGGGCGTGTACCAGAGGTGGTCTCAGAGGATCAAACGGGGTATGTGAAGGGGAGGCAGCTCTCTTGTAATATTAGGAGGTCGTTAAAAATAACTCTGTCCCTTCGGGGGGCCATGGCTGCAGGTGATTGTGTCAATTGACGCAGAGAAAGTCTTTGACCTGGTAGCGTGGGGGTAGTTGTTTGAAATTCTGGGGAAGTTTGGGTTCTGGCCGAGATTTGTGGCGTGGGTTTGGTTGCTGTATGCATTGCCACGGCAAGTGTGCAAACGAATGAGACAGACCCGCGGTATTTTGGGCTGCACCTGGCTGCGAGGCACGAGTGTCTATTGTCCCTGCTATTGTTCACGTTGGCGATTGAGTCCTTGGCGATGGCACTTTGGGCCTCAGCTGAGTGGTGGGGGATTGTGTGTGTGTGTGGGGGGGGGGGGGGGGGGGGGGGGGGGGGGGGGAGAGAGGGGGGGGGGTGCAGGGTGTACCGTGTGTTGTTGTGTGCCGAGACCTGTTGCTGTTCATGACGGACCCGTTAGAGAGCATGAGCAGAATCATGGGCGAACTGGAGAGGTTTGGAGCCTTTTGTAGGCAAAGGTGAGGTAGGGGCAAACCTGGGGGCACTGCTGTTTAAGGTGGTAAGGGAGCGGTTCCGGTACCTGGGGGATTCAGGTAACGTATGAGTGGGCCATGATGCCCAGGTGGAATTTGATGGGGTTGGTGGAGCAGGTTAATGGGGAACCTTAAAAGGTGGGATGCGCTGCACCTGACCTCGGCAGGGAAATGCAGGTGGTGAAGGTGAAGATACTGCCAAGATTCCTGTTTGTGTTTCAGTTCTTCCCGATTTTCCTCCCCTGTTCAGAAGGTAGATGCGTTAATCTCAGAATCTGTGTGGGCAGGGAAAGTGCCGAGGGTGGAGAGGGGTCTGTTGCAAAGGCCGAGGTGGGAAGGGGGCCTGTGCTCCCGAATTTGTTGCATTACTACTGGGCAGCGAACGTGTAGAAGGTGAGACGATGGTGGGATGGAGTCGGGGCAGTTTGAATCAGGTTAGAGGAGGAGTCCAGCAAAGGGATAAGCCTGAGGACTCTGACGATGGGACACTGCCGTTCACCCCAAGGAAGTATACGAGCACGCCAGTGTGCTTAAAAATTTAGAACCAGCTGAGAGGCATATTAACCTGGGGCACATGTCGGTGATATCTCCACTGGGTGGGAATCATAGGTTTGTGCCGGGGGTGGGGGGATCTGGTGAGAATGGATGGGATGTATAGGAGATGGATGGAGGAGGGGTTAGTGCTGGTCAGGGACATGTCTGCGGAGCGGAGGTTTGCTGGGCTAGAGGAGCTGCCGGGGAGATTTGAGCTACCCATGGGGAGCGAGTTCAGACATTGGCAGATGCGGGGCTTTGCACACAGAGCTGCCTTCATTCCCTCGGCTGCCGGAGTATATGTTTTTGGAGAAAATGTTGCTCCTGGATGAGGGCAGGGGTGAGGGGGGGACGCGGTTTGGGGATGGTAGGATTGGGATATATACGGGTGCTTGGCGGAGCAGGGCACAGCTTTAGAGAAAAGGCAGCGGGAGAAGGAATTGGGATGGGAGATAGGATGGGTCTTTGCTGCAAAGTAATGCGCCAAGCCAAATCCTGCGCAAGGATGAGTCTTATACAATTTAAGGTGGTGCACAGGGTCCTCATGACCCGGGCCCGGATGAGTGGGATTTCCCCCGAATGTAGTGTACGGGTGTGGGAGGGGGCCGACAGACCATGCCCATATGTTCTGGGGGTTGTGAGGAGTTGGGGAAGTTTTGGGAGGCGGTTTTCATGATCTTATCGAGGATTGTAGGGGTTGGGATGTAGCTGGACGCTGTGGTGGCGATCTTCGGCATGGCGGAGGTGCCGGAGCCGCTGGAGGGGAAGGGGGCCAATGTCGTGACCTTCGCCACATTAAAGGTTTATGGACTTGCAAAACAAGATTCTTTTAAAAACATGACTTCTGCAGTCAAACACACGCTAACCCAGGCTTTAATTGCCAAATGTTTATAATCCAATGCATCTAAATTCCTGCATTTCTCACATTATAATATACATGACCAAAGACAAAGCTTTGTTTTATAGTTGAAATATCACCCCACACTTTCTCTTGTCAAAATCTGACATACATATTCTGTATCTCCTGTATTTCCTGTTGTTGTTAATGCTTTTTATTTTGTTACAATCTCCATAACTTTTAAAAAGGAATTCAAACTTTGGTTACTAGTTGAAAAAATAACACAGCAATACTTCATGTTTTTAAACTTTTACTGCAATAAATGACTAAAAGTACTCTTGATTAAACACAATTTTCTTTTTGAAAGCAACTTGCTCTTTAAACTACAGAAAACAACATTCCCCTTCTATACTGATCACACACTGCATGACCCACAAAATTAAAATTCTTATCGCAATCAGATCAGACTTGATCCCAGCTTTCAGTGGGTTCCCATATCCCTGGTTTCCTGAATAGTAACTTTGAGTGGCCATCTCTAGGCGCTTTATTCAGTTTTCAGAAATGTACCACCAGCAGTAAAGCCTATGTTGATGAGTCTTTTGCACCCTGATCATGTCAGGACAACATTCCTGGAATCCCTAGAAGGGCATAAGATGTATTTCTTTGGCAAGTTACCATCTCCCTCTTACATCAAGCTGTGTAAACTCAAGCTGTGTAAGTCAAGCAGCTTTTCTCCCTGATGACTACATAGAACCTTGGTCTATCTGTGATATTCATGGATTTTCAGGGAAACCTGTAACCTGATCTCAAAAATGGCACCCTCTGTCCTGTTTGCTACACCAACCTGAAACACATTAACCTTGCATTCAGGTAGAAGTATTAATTAGCTCTCTCTGACTCTAACTTTCTTTCAATATCTGAGAAGTAAATAGTTCCAGCAAAACTGTTAGCAACCTCCAACACCTTTCTGGGACTTTGGGAGAACGCCTGCTCATTGTAAACTCAGAGAGCGCTGTCATTGTCTCCAACTGTAAATATCTTGATCTTTCTTCCCTGTAAAACAATCTAAGCCTTCCTTTGGTTTCAAATCATCCAGCTTTACTGTCAGGTAGACTGAAGAACAGGTCACATGGCTGTTTTCAGTTACAGTCCCAAAATATAATAATCTTACACCCCCATAATTGTAAGAATATCCTTAAATAAATCTAAAGCAAGAGGTGACATAATGTATTCTTTAATTTGATATTATCTTATTATACTGACATAATGCACAATTTAGCCATTTCTCATCAGTTGCCCAGACTTTTAATTCAATTTACTTTTTTCATTCATGGGATGTGAGCTTTGCTGGCAAGACCAGAATTTATTGTCCATCCCAAATTGCCTTTGAGAATGTGGCCGTGAGCTGCCTTTTTTAATATTTCAATTTTGGATCATTTGAATTCAACAATCTTGACTTTCCTACGTTTTATGTATATTGTTTAATCCAAATAACTGGCTAAATTAATTTTAGTATGAAAACTAGCTTTGAACTATAATGAAAAGATAGGAGTTTGGGACGCAGAAATCCTTCGATTAGATAGCAATTATGTTAAAATTATCTGACATCAATATTCACTTAAATCTTTTCACTGTGTGATACTTTTATTGATCGGATTCTACTCTTGAAAATAAAGATTAAATAAGTGTCAGGCCAATTCTTTTGGTATCATTTGGGAGAACACACTGTACTTCTGGCAAATGTGGCTTGTCCAATGTTGGAGGAACTTAGGTGTAGGATAAACTGTATTCGGAACTAAGCACTATTTATAAATTCTACGTATCTCTCATGTCATTGATCTTGGATATTCCAGACCGTGAGTGTATGTGAAGGTCCCTCCTCAGTTACCCATTGGATTCTAGGGCTCTGATCTTAACTTGAGTCAGGGGTTAGGCAGGTAGGGACTGACATGTAAAACTGTCCTGAACTCCGCAGTGTGCACACCTCCCTGCTCCTGGACAACTTCTCAGCTGAACCCCCAGGGAAAGGGAAGCTGGTGGGTAGACAGGAGCATAATGTCTGGTGGTAGGAGGTCAAAGGACCGATAATGGAAGGCAAGGGAGGCACAAGCCTCCAGCTCACCCCTGAAGGAGAGTGAAAAACCTTATCTCCTTGGGCCTTTGCTGGCCCCAGCTGCATATAATGCTTGGTAGACCTGTCAGCAAAACCATAACCCAGTCAGGCCAATATACCAGTCAAGTCAGAAATGCCATTGGAAGCCACTCTACATATTTAAAGATAGGCCACACCAGTTGGCACCTGCCCTTTTCCAACTTCCAGGAGAGGTGGTTTTAATCCTACAAATCTGGTACTGGTGGAGGAAACTCCAAGGTGATTTTAACTGCCTGGCAGTGACGTTTTACCAATTGACTAGGTTAAAATGTCTCTTTAGCTAATTATAGTTGCTGGTAAACTTCTCAAATCAATCAGAGATTGGTAAATTGCTCTGGAATTTCAGGTTTCAAGTCAATGACTAAGTTTCTTATCTATTTACACCATTGTTTTATATCAGTGACAATGTGTAAAATCTAACATGTAAAGTCGCCATAGTCCCAGATGTCCATCGTCTGCTTTCCCTTTGAGGGGGAAGGCTGACTGGTGGTGATTTAACCTGAGGATCAATGTTGAGGGGCAATGTTGAGAAGGAGGGGCCTTCATGAATAACCTCAGCCGGTACGGGAATTGAACCTGCGCTGCTGGCCTCGCTCCACATCAGGAACCCATATGCATTGAATTATCAAAGAACTAACTTTTGGTGATTAAATAAGTGAAAAATATACCTGCGCTACTCAAAACTTCGGGAGGTTAAGTGGCTTTCTCCAATTTAAATTTCCATGCTTGCTTGTGTTGCTTTTTTAAAATGTATTCATTCATGGGATGTGGGCATCGTCCATCCCTAATATCCCTTGACAAGCTGATTTCTTCAACTACTCCAGTCCATGTGCTGTCGTCGCACCCAAAATGCTGTTAGGAAGGGAAAGTTCCATGATTTTGACCCAGCAACGGTGAAAGGAACAGCAATATAACTTCACGTTAGGGAGGTGTGTGGCTTGGAGGGGAACTTGAAGGTGCTGGTGTTCCCATGTCGTCCTCATCCTTCTAGATGGTCGAGTTATGGGCTTGCAATGTGCTGCCAAAATAGCTTTGTGGAGCTGGTGCAGTGCACCTTGTAGACGGTACACACTGCTGCCACTGTGCTTCGATGGTGGAGGGCCTGAATGTGTAAGGTGATGGATGGGTTGCTTTGTCCTGGATGGTGTCAAGCTTCTTGAGTGTTGCTTGAGGTGCACTCATCCCAGCATTCCCGTACCAGCCTCCCCGAACAGGCGCCGGAATGTGGCGATTAGGGGCTTTTCACAGTAACTCATTTGAAGCCTACTTGTGACAATAAGCGATTTTCATTTTTCATTTCAAAGTGGCGAGTAATCCATTCCCACCCCTGAATTCTGCCATTTTCGGTGGTGAGTTACCTTCCTTAGATTTCAAAGTCTCTGACCAAATCTTTTTAGGTGCATGATTTATTTGGCCGGTCCAATTCAACTTCTGATCAATGGCAACTCCAAGGAAAGAGCAGCACGGTGGTGCAGTTGTTAGCACTGCTGCCTCACGCCGCCGTCGTCCCAGGTTCGATCCTGGCTCTGGGTCACTGTCCATGTGGAGTTTACACATTCTCCCCATGTTTTCGTGGGTTTCGCCCCCACAACCCAAAGATGTGCAGGGTAGGTGGATTGGCCATGCTAAATTGCCCCTTAATTGGAAAAAATGATTTGGTACACAACATTTTTTTTTTTTAAATGGTAACACAAGGAGGTTACTAGTGTGGAATTCAGTGATGGGAATGCTATTGATTGTGTGCACAAACTGTACACAACAGTGGTAGTTTTCTGACTGCGGTCATGGTGGGCAATTTTAGCCCAGCAGTCACCCATATCAGTGGGCAGCATGGTAGCACAGTTGCTTCACAGCTCCAAGGTCCCAGGTTCATTTCCCGGCTTGGGTCACTGTCTGTGCAGAGTCGGCACATTCTCCACGTGTCTGCGTGGGTTTCCTCCGGGTGCTCCGGTTTCCTCCCACAGTCCAAAGATGGGCAGGTTAGGTGGATTGGCCATGCTAAATTGCCCTTAGGTTAAGTGGGGTTACTGGTTTACGGGGATAGGGTGGAGGTGTGGGCTTAAGTGGGGTGCTCTTTCCAAGAGCCGGTGCAGACTCGATGGGCCGAATGGACTCCTTCTGCACTGTAAATTCTATGATATCCAACATTTAGTTGTGTTTCCCAAATTGGGCTAGGTGAACTCTTATCTGCCCAAAGATGTGCATGTTAGATTGGGTTACGGGGATAGGATGGGGCAGTGGGTCGAGGTTGGGTGCTCTTTCAGAGGGTTGGCGCAGACTTGATGGGCCAAATGGCCTCCTTCTGTACTGTAGGGATTTTATAATAGGCATATTACCCTTGATGTGCAATTGGATAAGGTGAGGAAGATCATATAAACTACTGGAA
Organism: Scyliorhinus torazame; assembly: GCF_047496885.1. Classification (NCBI taxonomy): domain Eukaryota; kingdom Metazoa; phylum Chordata; class Chondrichthyes; order Carcharhiniformes; family Scyliorhinidae; genus Scyliorhinus; species Scyliorhinus torazame. The sequence continues at coordinate 23,346,561 of NC_092721.1, read as the reverse complement.
AATGTGATATTGGGCAATTATATTTTATTTGCTGCAGAGAGTAAATTAAATGTTGTTAAAAATAAAGGCATGGATACAAAGTATGAAGGAGAAAAACGATATTGGAAGTCAAATTAAAAATAATTTATTCAGTGGAAAACATAAGGTAAAATTGTGGTGCTGAAGGTTTTATTATAATTGTAGAGATGTGTGCATATAAGATTGGAAGTTCAAATAAATTGTTGCATCAGATCAATTGAAATGTGTTTATATTCATGTTGAATATATATAAGAGCATTTTCCAAATTTGTACTTGCAAAGAGAGTCTCATTTTTTGGAGCAGATATTGCAAATTTACATATGTGCAGTGCAGAATTGACAGAAAATCACATGCATTGTGCACTAACATTTTCAATAATGTCAAAATCAGGAAGTTACATCATTCACATGTCCATGTTTATTATTAAGCAATCTTGCATTGAGGGTGCTTCCTATGCACTTAACCCCACCTTTCTGCTCTCAAAGGTTTTGCCCCGGTGTCGGCCATAGTAAATGTGCTATGTCAACATTTCCAATCCACTTTTGTCATGTCTATTGTCACAGTGTAGTCACAGGTTGTAACCACTATGTGGCTCCCTGAAATAAGCATTGAAGTCTTTGAAGAAGGGTCATATGGACTTGAAACACCAGTGGCGGGGGAGGGGTTTGTTTTGGGCCTGCAGTAGCCGTGGGCAGGATCGGCGACACAGGCAGAAAATCCCACGAGGATCAGGAAACGCGATTCCCGCCAGAGGGACATGCCCACAAAATGCCAACCTGGCAGTGCCAACTTGTACCAGGGGTCAGTGTCAGGTGGGATAAACTACGCCCACTCATTTTCTTTTTCTCCAAGAGGTTCAATATTTGGAGAGGAAATTAGCCTGCGCAATTGGTGAGTTCTTCCAGTTTTCTGTCTGAGCCTGACACTTCGCCAAATTCTAGGATTCCGCCCGTCAACGCCACTTTCTCTCCATGCAGTTGCTGCCAGACTTGCTGAGCTTTTCCAGCATTTTCTGTTTTTGCGCCTGAAGTCCCTCTATCACTATCTAGTGTTTCAGGGGAGTATATGCTTAGGAAAAACTTCATAATATATTTGTGCCAGTATATAGGTGCTGATTTGGGAGGGAAAGATAGGGTTAATATTGGGGGTGGACACCTCCGAGTGAGATTGTTTTTGCTTTGTTAATGAGAACTCACCGAGTCACTGTTGAAACTGACTGGCCGGCCGATAAGACTTGCCTATCTGCATAATCTTGTTTGCATTTAAATTAATGTGTTTGAATTTTGTCCACTCCAGGAGGTTGCCCTGTTTGTCAAAGCAGCTCCCCAGAGTGCAGGAAAAGATATGCTGATGTTAATGCATGCATGCACTGCTGCCACAGTTAACTGACTGTATAAGAGTCACGCTCACTTGTTCTCCTTGATGCTGCTGCTTCCCAGTGTCCCTGTTCTCTGTTTCGATTTATCAAGCATGTCGCGGAATAATCGTAAAAGGAAAACAAGCCCACAGCAGTCCCTTTGAGATCGAGCTCTCTCGTCAGAGTCCTGGCTGTTCAACAACCAAAATAATGTCAACAGCAGCCAGATCATTGTGAATTGCCTTGGCATCCAGACAGGAAGTCATGCAAAAGTGGGGAATTTTGAGCGACTTAATCCCATGATATATTTAGTGACACCGGAAATCTGGAGAGGCGAGTTAAGAAGTCGAGAACAAATATTTAACTGAACTATTCAGATGGCATGGCCACTGTTACCGAGCCTTCGGGTTTGTTTTGAAACATATGGTCCAGAATATAAATGAAGCGCTGGATATACTGACCCCAGAACTCTGACTTTCTATTTTTCTCTGTTTGAATTATTCGCCGAATTTGAATAATTTATAAAGAGCAGCACTCTTTCGGCTTTTCAAAATGTCACGCTGAGTTTGGACTTTGACCTCAGAAATTTCAGAAAATATAAATTGAGACTTCGCTCATTGAGAGTCTCCTCCAGCAATTTGTTACTCCCACACTGCAGGTTAAGGTACTTGCAACAGCCAAAATGGAGTCTGTTTGAACGCCGCACTACGTTGAAATTGCCCTCCTGAGGCGCGGGATTCCTCCCTGTAGGATTCATGCCCCCATCTCCTTCCCTGTGCCGACATAAATTGGATCTGTTGGAAATGGGGCGGGACTTCTACATCCAAGTCCCTTGGATGTAGAAGTCCCGCCCACCATTTTTTTAAATCCCTGGAGTCTGGGCCCTTAAACTTTAGTCTGTCCAGCTTCTGGGACAGCTCCTCCTTCTTTTGTCTCGCGAAGTGGCTATCGTAAAAAACAACAAGAGTGCTTCCCTGCTCAGGCCCACAGTTAGAACAGCTGCTGAGACCCAAACACTCAAACTGTAGTGATAAGCATAAGCAATTGTACATGTAAATATGTTTGACCTCCGACCACTAGGTGGCAGGCAAGTGACACCATGTGACTCTGTAGGAGAATTCATCGTGGTTAGTTGTGTTTGTGATTGTTCCGGTTTGTTGGTATTAGTTTCCAACCCGCAGTTTGTTATTCAATAATAAATTTGACTAGTCTAGAACTAGGTGTTCTTTAGTACACCGCACATTTAAGAAAGAGTCTCAACAGTTTCCGGTCAGTGTCCCTCTCGCCTGCTCATAAGAGTAGGTGATGCAGGATTGTTGTGAGGTGTTGGCTGGTGATGTGCCGTCAAGCTTTCCCTGAGCAGGCAGGGTTACAATCACCTTAAAAATATTAATTTGCTCTACATGCATGTTTGGGGGAGGTTCTGCATGAATTCGTAATCGGGCAGCAATGCTTTCTACCATTCTGTAGACAGATGCAATACAATTGAAGTTCTTGTCAACACCTTGAGCCAGTCACTTGGTGAACTGTCTTCCCCTAAGTTTCTGGTTGGAATCCATATGTATATATAGATGCAAGAGAACACACTAAAAATAAACGTTTGTGGGGGACAGTACGAATTTCAACTTTCACTGAACCTCAAAGTAATTTTCATAGAATCATAGAATTTACAGAGTAGAAGGAGGCCATTCGGCTCATTGCGTCTGCACAGGCCCTTGAAAAGAGCATCTTGCCCAAGCCCACACCTCCACCCTATCCCCGTAACCCAGCAAACCCAGCCAGTCCTTTTTGGACACTAAGGGCAATTTAGCATGGCCAATCCACCTAACCTTCACTCTTTGAAAGGGCTGTGGGTGGAAACTGGAGCACCCGTAGGAAACCCGCGCAGAGAGAGGAGAACTTGGTGAAAACCGATGGGCATGCTGAGAAATGGAGTAGGGATCGGGGGGGGGACCTCAATGTGGGGGTAGGAGATTAACAGAGTGGTACAGTACCTGACCCCCTGATGGACGAATAGTTAGGAGCACAAGAATGTAGAAGTAGGAGCATGAGTGCATTTGCTGTGCCATTCATTCAGATCATGGCTGACCTTGCACCTCAACTTCATCTTTCTACATATTCCTTGTTAAGGTGGATGTGAGGAGAGCTATATAATTGGCATTCCAGACATTCATCCTGGAGAATGCCAGTGCAATCCCCACCACTTGTAATATCCATACCTATCACCTATAAAATGGCAGAGTAGTGCCAGTCATGTGTCCATACCACGGAGTCTGTAGAAACCGACTATTTTCTAATACACCTGATAGGTAAAAGATAGCTAAATATTAAGCCCCAGTCTTTAAATACCCGTTTTACATTCACTCATAACCTCAGGCCGTCTCAAAACATACAGAGACACAAAACAGCATGAAACAGCATAATTCCATTATAGATTAAAACAGCACTTTTACTGAGCTAACAAATACATTTGCAAGACAGTTTGACACTATACTTGTGCTGTACCATTTGTCAGATCAAGGACATAGCAACACCAGAGCAACGTCATAGTAATATGAAGGCACCATTGTTCACAATACAGATAACAGAAGTCAGCAGAAGACCAGTTTAAGCTGGTCGCGATAACACACAGAATCGCATTCCATAACATGCACAAGTATTCAAACATGAAACATTTAAAACTAATGTTGCACATTGAAGATTGACAGCAAACCGTCAAATCAAACTCATTTGATTCTAACCCAAACCAATTAGGATGACTTAGAGGTGTAGATAGATGGCTAAAGACTGATATGATTTCGTATAACCGTGAGGGTCCGTACGGCCATCTTTATTCCGGAATCATCCTATACTTTGATCTAAACTGTTTGCTGTCTCTATTTTTCATACTTTCACTTTTCCACTCTAACTCTTGAAGGAAATGCAAGCTGTTTTGCCATAAGCAAGAAACCATTTCTGTATTATTTTCAAAGTTAAATTGCGTACAAGTTGCTTCTCTTTAAGTCCTTTTTGCTAGCCGGACTTATGAGAGAATACGATTTAAGTGACTCTCAATTGTAATCAAAAAGAGGCAATAAACGATTCTCATTTGCACCCGAGAAGTTTTAACTCAAATCTCCACTGAGTTTTAGTGTCGCAAGTGCCACTAGATCCGCATGGTAGATCTCTACAGAGTCAATTAAAACGATGTTGCTTATAACATATTGAACGATTTTGGGAAGTTCGGGTACTTACCGATGTGGAAATAACATTTTTGGTTTTGATGATATCACAACAGAGGAGCCCTTTTTAATCACCTCACATGACATTGATAAGTGGATGCTGTTAATTCAAAAATCCCCCAGCCAGCCTCAGTTGATCCAACTGCTGAACCCCTTTACATTTGTTCAACAGTGCCTGAGGTAGCTAATAGATATGAGCAGAAACATTCACTTCATAACATATCGCAAGGTGGCCCAGTTTGGCATGTAGAAGAAATAAAACCGGTTTCCAAGTCATAATGTCCGAGCAGTTTAATCGTTTTAGTCCAATATAAGTCAATATGAGAGAAAATGGATGTGAAAGCAGGGTGCCGATACACTGTCACTCATTCTGCCCTACTCCCTGATGTGTTGGGTACTCTGGATCTGTGGAGACTGTGTTTACCTTAGCAGTAACATAGACAGGCTACCAACACTTGTAATAGTACAACTCTATTTTATTTAACTAAGAGCTGTTAAACATACTTGCACTGTGGGTCGACACTATGTGAGATTGACTGAAGACCTATGCCTAACCTGACCAGCCTATACTGCTAGCACATGGTGGAGGTTTGTGCTACTGACTGCGGGCTCTGTCTGTCTCAGAGGCTGCATCCCGAATGAACGGGAAAACTAGTGCCCTCTGTCTTTATAGTGACCGTGCCCTAACTGGTGATTGGCTGCTGTGTTGTGTGTGTTGATTGGTCTTGCAGTGTGTCAGTCAGTGTGTGTCTCTGCACCATCATATACTGATGTGTATATTATGACACTCCCCAAGACGAATTTAATCTCCTCCCTGATCCTCACATTGTTATATTGGTAACAATGTGAAAAACTTAAAACAAACACTGGCTTGCTATAGATTGATACTAAAGTTTAAGCTTTCCTATGATTGTAATTGTGGCCAAATCTATCTTAGTCACAGTGAGGTCTCAACTTCCTACTGTTTCTGCTTTAGCGCCTAATAAGAGAATTGAGAATATGTCTTCCTAGATTGCTCATCGGTGATCTAATTGGGTTGGGGAGCGTTTAGGGGACTTTGCAGAAAGTACCCTATAGCTTGCATCCTCTCGACCACGAGAGTCTTTTCATGTTACATTTAGGCTGCATAAAGGCCTTGCATTGTATCCATATGCCATCGAGATAATGGACGGGATTTCTGGGTCCACGGTGGCAGACTCAGCTCACCATTGGCCTTAAGTGGGATCTGACGGTCCCGTCGAGGTTCTGCTTTGCAGGGCTCCTCTGTCCCGCCGCTGGGGAACCTGCTGCGGCGGGGGAGGGAGGCGAGGGGTGGGATTTGCCTTTGGCTAAACCAGAAGATCCCGCCGGTAGAGAAGGGCCGAAGAATCCCACCAAATGTCGTATTGACGTGATTCTCCCAACAGTACATCAGTTCTTAGAAACATTTCAATCCGGTGCTGTGTATGATTAACAGATTTAACTTCAGAGCTTGTGAGAACTGAATGAAATCATCTCACCTTTATTTTAAAATCCAAATCATTAAATCCAATGGATACATTGTAAAGGGATATAATCATCGCTTTGCTGCGCTCTGCGTAAAATCCATGTATGAATATTTCACCACGAAGAAAATGGAACATGAAACAACATTGATTCTTTTGTGTTTAATTTTCAGCGGTAAACGAAAGCTCTGTCAGATTTTGATATGTGCAGGGTGTTGGACTCAATAGATTTCCCTGGACAACCCACAACCGCATCACTGTCACCTGAATCATAGAAAGCATCGAATGAGAGAGCACAGAAAGGGGCCATGGGCCCATCATGCTGTGCTGGATCTTAGGGGTGCCACAGTAGCACAGTGGTTCGCACTGTTGCTTCACAGCATCAGGGACCCGGGTACGCTTCCCGGCTTGGGTCACTGCCTGTGTGGAGTCTGCACGTTCTCCCCGTGTCTGCGTGGGTTTCTTCCGGATGCTCCGGTTTCCTCCCACAGTCCAAAGGTGTGCGTGTTAGGTGGATTGACCGTGCTAAATTGTCCCTAGTGTCCAAAGGTTAGGTGGGCTTACTGGGTTACGGAGGTAGGGTGGAGGAGTTGGCTGAGGTAGGGTGCTCTTGCAAGGGCCGGTGTAGACCCGATGGGCCGAATGGCCTCCTTCTGCACTGTAAATTCTATGAAAGAGCGACACGCTTAGTCCCATTCTTCCAATCTTTGCCCATATTCCTGCACACTTTACCCCTTCAATGTATTTCTCCAATTACTTTTTGAAAGTTATTATTAAATCTGCTTCCACCATTCTCCAGCAATACATTCTAACTCATAGCAACTCACAGCATTAAAAATAAATTCTCTACACCTCCCCTCTGGGCCTTTTGCCAATTACTTCAAGCCCATGTCCTCTGGTTACAGACCCTTCTACCACTCGAAACTGTTCCTCCCTGTCTATTCTATCCCCCTGGGGGGGTGGGGGGGGGGGCTCAATCTGAAGGTCCCTTAGAGGTGGAGCACCTTCCCCTCTCGGATCTTGGAGCTCCAGGCCTTCCTGTCCCGTTGGTCTACCTCCCCAACACCGCAATCTCCCCCCCCCCCCCCCCCCCCACCCTCCTCCTGACCTCCCAGGACGTCCACTACCCTCCTACCCCCCGGGACGCCTGGCACTTACCTTTCCAGTGGCCTTGAGACTTATTTCCAGGCAGAGCGCTGCAGTACTACTTCTGGCCACTGCAGGGCTGTGCCTGGCTGGGATGGAGAGCTGTTGGACAATCTAACCGGCCAACAGCTCTCCTGGGTGGATCAGCGTTCGCCATACTTAGAACCTACCCCGGGTTGCAATATAGGGACCAGCGGTGGGCCACATAAAAGCAAACTACTGCAGGTTGGCGAAATCTGGAATAAAAAAATAGAAGATGCTGGATATACTCAGCAGTGTCCGTGGAGAAACAGAGTTAATGTTCTAGGCCTGAGATCCTTCATCAGATGAGTGGGGCAGTTTGGTGTTCCGGTTTGACTCCTACACCTCATAAGGATATATTGGCTTTAGAGAGTGTGCACACAGGCTCGTCAGAATGATACTGTGACTTTAAAAGTTAAGCTCTGAGGACAGGTTGCATAAAAATGGTTCTTGTTTCCCTTGAGTGAAGAAGGTTGAGTGATGATCTAAGGTATTCATAATGTCAGACGCATTTAATTGGTGAATCTCTGGATTTGTCGGGGTGGGGGAGGGGGTTTAACATGGATGGTTGATGGGAGGTTTCAATGGTAAAAATTCCATGTGAGTTGTTGAGATGACCCCCATGCGATCCATGGGGATGACCCGATTGATCTCCCCATGGGGTTTATGGAATACAAATTGGAATTTGGCATCTTTGGATGGTCCCGGCAGGGACCGGCAATACTGCCTGCTGCATTACGGTCTTGCTTTTCTTTAACTAAATAAACCAATGTGAGTTTAAACCTTCTCAGGACTCCTGTGAATAGTATAGTTGGGAAGCCACTTTAACTCACAGACTTCTGCCTTTTAATGAGATGGGACAAGGCACAGACAGTTAACCCACCCCTCGGAGACGTATTGGCATTTTATGAAGTTCGAAGACTCACATAGAACATAGAACATAGAACAATACAGCGCAGTACAGGCCCTTCGGCCCACGATGTTGCACCGAAACAAAAGCCATCTAACCTACACTATGCCATTATCATCCATATGTTTATCCAATAAACTTTTAAATGCCCTCAATGTTGGCGAGTTCACTACTGTAGCAGGTAGGGCATTCCACGGCCTCACTACTCTTTGCGTAAAGAACCTACCTCTGACCTCTGTCCTATATCTATTACCCCTCAGTTTAAAGTTATGTCCCCTCGTGCCAGCCATATCCATCCGCGGGAGAAGGCTCTCACTGTCCACCCTATCCAACCCCCTGATCATTTTGTATGCCTCTATTAAGTCTCCTCTTAACCTTCTTCTCTCCAACGAAAACAACCTCAAGTCCGTCAGCCTTTCCTCATAAGATTTTCCCTCCATACCAGGCAACATCCTGGTAAATCTCCTCTGCACCCGCTCCAAAGCCTCCACGTCCTTCCTATAATGCGGTGACCAGAACTGTACGCAATACTCCAAATGCGGCCGGACCAGAGTTCTGTACAGCTGCAACATGACCTCCCGACTCCGGAACTCAATCCCTCTACCAATAAAGGCCAACACTCCATAGGCCTTCTTCACAACCCTATCAACCTGGGTGGCAACTTTCAGGGATCTATGTACATGGACACCTAGATCCCTCTGCTCATCCACACTTTCAAGAACTTTACCATTAGCCAAATATTCCGCATTCCTGTTATTCCTTCCAAAGTGAATCACCTCACACTTCTCTACATTAAACTCCATTTGCCACCTCTCAGCCCAGCTCTGCAGCTTATCTATATCCCTCTGTAACCTGCTACATCCTTCCACACTATCGACAACACCACCGACTTTAGTATCGTCTGCAAATTTACTCACCCACCCTTCTGCGCCTTCCTCTAGGTCATTGATAAAAATGACAAACAGCAACGGCCCCAGAACAGATCCTTGTGGTACTCCACTTGTGACTGTACTCCATTCTGAACATTTCCCATCAACCACCACCCTCTGTCTTCTTTCAGCTAGCCAATTTCTGATCCACATCTCTAAATCACCCTCAATCCCCAGCCTCCGTATTTTTTGCAATAGCCTACCGTGGGGAACCTTATCAAACGCTTTGCTGAAATCCATATACACCACATCAACTGCTCTACCCTCGTCTACCTGTTCAGTCACCTTCTCAAAGAACTCGATAAGTTTTGTGAGGCATGACCTACCCTTCACAAAGCCATGCTGACTATCCCTGATCATATTATTCCTATCTAGATGATTATAAATCTTGTCCCTTATAATCGCCTCCAAGACTTTACCCACTACAGACGTGAGGCTCACCGGTCTATAGTTGCCGGGGTTGTCTCTGCTCCCTTTTTGAACAAAGGGACCACATTTGCTGTCCTCCAGTCCTCTGGCACTATTCCTGTAGCCAATGATGACATAAAAATCAAAGCCAAAGGTCCAGCAATCTCTTCCCTGGCCTCCCATAGAATCCTAGGATAAATCCCATCAGGTCCCGGGGACTTATCTATTTTCAGCCTGTCCAGAATTGCCAACACCTCTTCCCTACGTACCTCAATGCCATCTATTCTATTAGCCTGGGGCTCAGCATTCTCCTCCACAACATTATCTTTTTCCTAAGTGAACACTGAAGTAAAATATTCATTTAGTATCTCGCCTATCTCTTCAGACTCCACACACAATTTCCCATCCCTGTCCTTGACTGGTCCTACTCTTTCCCTAGTCATTCGCTTATTCCTGACATACCTATAGAAAGCTTTTGGGTTTTCCTTGATCCTTCCTGCCAAATACTTCTCATGTCCCCTCCTTGCTCGTCTTAGCTCTCTCTTTAGATCCTTCCTCGCTACCTTGTAACTATCCATCGCCCCAACCGAAACTTCACACTTTATCTTCACATAGGCCTTCTTCTTCCTCTTAACAAGAGATTCCACTTCCTTGGTAAACCACGGTTCCCTCGCTCGACGCCTTCCTCCCTGTTTGACCGGTACATACTTATCAAGAAAACGCAGTAGCTGATCCTTGAACAAGCCCCACTTATCCAGTGTGCCCAACAGTTGCAGCCTACTTCTCCACCTTATCCCCCCCAAGTCACGTCTAATGGCATCATAATTGCCCTTCCCCCAGCTATAACTCTTGCCCTGCGGTGTATACTTATCCCTTTCCATCATTAACGTAAACGTCACCGAATTGTGGTCACTGTCCCCAAAGTGCTCTCCTACCTCCAAATCCAACACCTGGCCTGGTTCATTACCCAAAACCAAATCCAACGTGGCCTCGCCTCTTGTTGGCCTGTCAACATATTGTTTCAGGAAACCCTCCTGCACACACTGTACAAAAAACGACCCATCTATTGTACTCGAACTATATCTTTTCCAGTCAATATTTGGAAAGTTAAAGTCTCCCATAATAACTACCCTGTTACTTTCGCTCATATCCAGAATCATCTTCGCCATCCTTTCCTCTACATCCCTAGAACTATTAGGAGGCCTATAAAAAACTCCCAACAGGGTGACCTCTCCTTTCCTGTTTCTAACTTCAGCCAATACTACCTCGGAAGAAGAGTCCCCATCTAGCATCCTCTCCGCCACCGTAATACTGCTCTTGACTAGCAGCGCCACACCTCCCCCTCTTTTGCCTCCTTCTCTGAGCTTACTAAAACACCTAAACCGCGGAACCTGCAACATCCATTCCTGTCCCTGCTCTATCCATGTCTCCGAAATGGCCACAACATCGAAGTCCCAGGTACCAACCCACGCTGCCAGTTCCCCTACCTTGTTTCGTATACTCCTGGCATTGAAGTAGACACACTTCAAACCACCTACCTGAACGCTGGCCCCCTCCTGCGACGTCAAATCTGTGCTCCTGACCTCTATACTCTCATTCCCCCTTACCCTAAAACTACAATCCAGGTTCCCATGCCCCTGCTGCATTAGTTTAAACCCCCCCAAAGAGCACTAACAAATCTCCCCCCCAGGATATTTGTGCCCCTCAGGTTCAGATGTAGACCATCCTGTCTGTAGAGGTCCCACCTTCCCCAGAAAGAGCCCCAGTTATCCAAAAATCTGAAACCCTCCCGCCTGCACCATCCCTGTAGCCACGTGTTTAAATGCTCTCTCTCCCTATTCCTCATCTCACTATCACGTGGCACGGGCAACAACCCAGGGATAACAACTCTGTTTGTTCTAGTTCTGAGCTTCCATCCTAGCTCCCTGAAAGCCTGCCTGACATCCTTGTCCCCTTTCCTACCTATGTCGTTGGTGCCAATGTGGACCACGACTTGGGGCTGCTCCCCCTCCCCCCTAAGGACCCGGAAAACACGATCCGAGACATCACGTACCCTTGCACCTGGGAGGCAACATACCAAACGTGAGTCTCTCACGCTGCCACAAAATCTCCTATCTGTGCCCCTGACTATAGAGTCCCCAATTACTAATGCTCTGCTCCTCTCCCCCCTTCCCTTCTGAGCAACAGGGACAGACTCCGTGCCAGAGGCCCGTACCCCATGGCTTACCCCTGGTAAGTCGTCCCCCCCACAAGTATCCAAAGCGGTATACTTGTTTCTCAGGGAACGACCGCAGGGGATCCCTGCACTGACTGTTTTTTCCCAGTCCCTCTTACAGTTACCCACCTATCTCCAATCTTTGGTGTAACTAATTCCCTGAAGCTGCTATCTATGACCCCTTCTGCCTCCCGAATGATCCGAAGTTCTTCCAACTCCAGCTCCAGTTCCCTAACTCGGTCTTGGAGGAGCTGGAGATGGCAGCACTTCCTGCAGGTAAAATCAGCAGGGACACTAACTGCATCCCTCACCTCAAACATCCTGCAGGAGGAACATTGCACTCCCTTCCCTGCCATTCCTCTAACTTTCTACCAAGATCTGGCTAACAACTAAATTAAATTTTTATAAAAAATAATAATAATATAATAAAAATATGGTACTTACCTCAGACCAATGGGTTTTATTATTAGGTTAGAGGAGGAGGGCGGGTGGGAGACACTACACGTGTAGTGTCTCGGGTTTCCTCTCCACCAGAATTTATTGGGAGGGTCTTCCCAGAGGTCCGCGGGTCAACTTCCTGATCCCGCCTAAAAAACTAATTTAAAAAAAAAAGAAAAATTCTCAGCTCCTGCTGAAATTGACCAACCAGCCAGCTCCACTCCCGCCGAAATCGACTGGCCTGCCCCTGCAAAGAGAAGTGCTTTTAAAGGTTGACTTACCTCCCAGCAACCTCCTTCCGCAATGCTCCCGCTGAAACTGACTAACCAGCTGCTCTCACGCCGCCGAAATCGACTGGCCTGCCCCTGCAAAGAGAAGTGCTTTTAAAGGTTGACTTACCTCCCAGCAACCTCCTTCCGCAATGCTCCCGCTGAAACTGACTAACCAGCTGCTCTCACGCCGCCGAAATCGACTGGCCTGCCCCTGCAAAGAGAAGTGCTTTTAAAGGTTGACTTACCTCCCAGCAACCTCCTTCCGCAATGCTCCCGCTGAAACTGACTAACCAGCTGCTCTCACGCCGCCGAAATCGACTGGCCTGCCCCTGCAAAGAGAAGTGCTTTTAAAGGTTGACTTACCTCCCAGCAACCTCCTTCCGCAATGCTCCCGCTGAAACTGACTAACCAGCTGCTCTCTCGCCGCCGACATCGACTGGCCTGCCCCTGCAAAGAGAAGTGCTTTTAAAGGTTGACTTACCTCCCAGCAACCTCCTTCCGCAATGCTCCCGCTGAAACTGACTAACCAGCTGCTCTCTCGCCGCCGAAATCGACTGGCCTGCCCCTGCAAAGAGAAGTGCTTTTAAAGGTTGACTTACCTCCCAGCAACCTCCTTCCGCAATGCTCCCGCTGAAACTGACTAACCAGCTGCTCTCTCGCCGCCGAAATCGACTGGCCTGCCCCTGCAAAGAGAAGTGCTTTTAAAGGTTGACTTACCTCCCAGCAACCTCCTTCCGTAATGCTCCCGCTGAAACTGACTAACCAGCTGCTCTCACGCCGCCGAAATCGACTGGCCTGCCCCTGCAAAGAGAAGTGCTTTTAAAGGTTGACTTACCTCCCAGCAACCTCCTTCCGCAATGCTCCCGCTGAAACTGACTAGCCAGCTGCTCTCATGCCGCCGAAATCGACTGATTTGTTGTCAACATTTAACCTGCCTTTCTGGTTTGAGTGAGGCCCAGTAGTCTAGGCCTCTGGTCATCCAGCAGCTGCAGTCAGGCTGGGACTGCCTCATGCTGATGGCGAGGACCTTCACAGTGCCCTCTGTAGGCCAGGAGGTGCGATAACGTTTCCTCCCAGCAATTTCCCCCTCCCACCCTCCACCCTGACGCCCCCCCCCCCTCCCCCACCGAGAAGCACTCCCATCATCAAACAACTGCCACCCACCACCGTCCTGTGTTGGGGTTGAGACCCATCTGGTCTCCTCTGAAGTGTTTCCCCACCTGACTGAAAGACAGACCTGTCAATCAACCTAATTTCCAGAAGGGAATTCCATCAGCGTCAATAGCCAGACACTTTGGAGTCAAAATGTCACAGCATGTGGGGAAATGCAGATTGTCAGATTTGCCACATGCTAACAGGCCCTGCCACACACAGCACATCAACACAGTAAAAAAATCCCTCCTATGTCCTCTGGTGGGGAAATCGATAACGTAGACCGGGTGGTCACCTAGACGCTGGGATGACACGGGTACAAAAAGGGTCACATACTGTTAGAGCGGGAGTTCTACCCTGGGCCAGGGCAGGCACACAGCATGTGAGAGACATGCTGAGTGTTGTCCATAAACGTTTATTGTTGTTAGCCCCTCTTCACCAGTTATTGAAACCCAGTATTTCCGCAGATAATAAGGGGATAGATTGCAAAGTTAGAGACAGGCCAATCAGGGAGACACAAAAAAGGTCTTTGAAATCTGTAATGCTTCACTTGCTAAAGGACTGTGGATGCTGCAATATTTGGAACTCTCAAGACTGAGTGTTTTTTTGTTCGGGAAGGTCATTAAGTCATGTGGAGAAATAGTGGAGAAATCGAATTGATATGCCGATCAGCCATTGGCTGACTGAGGTTTGAAGAGGTTGAATGCACTATTCTTTATGGACTATTCTTGAACTTAATGTTACCCTCTTCCAGGAAAGTGCGGCACAGAAGCACACAGTTTAATGTTTGCTCATTTTGGACTAGTTCATAAAGACCCAATTCAGAGTTATTTCAGTACAGTCATGTGTTTTTTCTTATAAATGTATATTTGCACATGGTGCATCCCAATGATACACTGAGGAAAATTGAGCTATAAACTTCCAACATAATTTCCCCAAAGTTCCCTGTCTAATCGTCAACCTAATTAAATTGCTGATGAACAATCTCAGAAAAATTCTAGTAATTATTTTCCAATTAAAAGTGCTCCTTTGCACTGAAGCAACAAGACGTTGAGACCTAATTGTGATCCGGAGAAAGTTTTGATCGCAGTTATAATTATGTTTCTGGCATCATGAGTCCACATTCAGAGTGTCAGCTGTGAGTCAGCTGTGAGCGCTCTTGGCGTCCGAGTAAGAAAGTTGTGAGTTCAGGTCCTACTCCAGGACTTGAGCGCAATCATCTAGATCAGGGCAAGTGAACCCTGAGGGGATGTCATCTGTCAGGTGAGATATTAAAATAGGTGGACATGGTGCTATATTGAAAGATGGGTGGGTTATACCTGGCGCCCTGGTCAATTTTTATTCCACAATCAACTTCACAAAAACAGATTATCTGTTCGTTATCACATTGCCGTTTGAGGGAGTTTGCTGTATTCAAATTGGTTGCTGCGTTTCCGACATTACAGCAGTGAAAAAGTACTTTATTGGCTGCAATGAGCATTCGAACATCTAGGGGCCATGGAAGAAATTACCAAATGCAAGTCTTTCTTTCCGAGTAACTTCGTGATGTCATGTACCAACAACAGGAAGGTGTTGGAGGCAAATCCACAAGAAGATGTGTAGACATAAAGCGTGGGATTATCCGGCCTCCCAGCCGCCTGTTTCTCGGTAGTGGCAGACGGCGCTCTGTTTGCTGATGGTGGGACTCTCTGTGACCCTGCTGTCAATGCAAATTCCCATTGAAACCACCCCACACCACCGGTAAACCCATGGGCAGGGCTGCGCTGCCGGCAGCGCCAGAGAATCCTGCCGCCAGTGAACGAACAGAGAATTCTGGCCAAATTCTACAATCATTTTGAATAAGAGAGGCTATTTCTGCACTTGGAACACATATCAGAATATTAGACGAATAATCCTTCACCCATTCCACAGGCTGTCTGATTTTTTGTCCATTAATTTAAACGGACAGAAAATCATGTTTTACACAGCACTTAGATACACTTTTACCTCTATTCTTGTCTGTTCTTTAGTCATTTGGGTCATTAACAATCAATTACCATATTCAGAGCTTTCTCTCTTGTCACTTCTGATATAATCCTCCCAATACATCCATGGTAAATTGAATTATTCAACCCAATTATGTTCGATCCCCGACATAGTTCCAACATTCAATTATTAAGTTGCTGGTCTAATGTTTCTTCATCCTTTTTTTGTTGCAAAAATGTACTTTATTCGTAAAATATCTGAAAGAACGTTGGGCTGGATTCTCCCACCACGGACGAGCCGCCTGAAATGGAGAACTCGATTAACCTCGGGCGGGATTCTCCGGTCGCCGGGTGGTTGCGGCTGGAGAACCCTGCCCATTATCAACATTTCAAAATGGCCACCATAGAAAGGGCAACAATATGTAGCTTTTTTACGTAGATCGTGTTGCACTCTGAGGAGTTTCGACACAATCAGAAGAACATTGTTCTAATATCCAGTTCTATATCCACACTCAACTCTAAAATCAATTCTAAAATCTCTCCTCCTGCACCGCACGAGATTAAATTCAACCCCAGAGCAGCCATTGTTGTCATGTAGAAAATGCAACAGCCAGTTTTGCTCACAGCAAGGTCCCCCAAACAGCAATGTGAAAATGACCAAGTCATTTGGTTTTGTTTTAGTGCTGTTGGTTGAGACCAAACACTTTTGTCAGTTAAAATGATTAAATAGACTGGCTCCACCCTCCTAAAATACTATCATCAACCGCCCTCTGCATACTTGCATCTCTTTAACAGTTTGTGACTTGTACCCATAGCCATTTTGTCTCAACTTTACAAAGAGTCAGAATTTGAACTCAGGCTTCAAGCAGAGAGCATCACCAAATAAATGGAAGCACAGCTCCAGGGTCGGTGAAGGTCTGGGCCAGAGACATTCATTCAGAAAATTGGCCATAATTGTTGTGTTCGATGTTCAATGTCTAGCAAGAAATCCACAGAACTGCTTGAGACTTGTCCAAACCAGGATATTTATTGATACACGCATGGTAAGGTAACGATCAGACACAGAGCAAGCTATCATGGAGTTTCTTTATACTCCCCTGGAACTACCCCTATGCCTGACTATCCTCATGTACGTCTTACAACCTTCTGTGGATCACCGGATCTGTCCGCACTTATTCTGAGTGTTTTGCCACATGACCACTGATTCGAGACCACATGGTGGTTCTGTACCACCACCTGCTGGTTGGAGATCGCACCAACAACTATGTACAATATTGTTTACAGGCATATCACCACAATAATGCATCTCACTTGGAATTTCCAGGGCAAGATTTCTTGGTCTCTTTTCATCACCTCATCAGAATTCCTGAGGGAATTGCATAAACAACAATGCGAGTGCAAGCTCTTTCACACATTGGGTGGGATGGGTGGGATTTGTGTTTTGCGGTGGCGGAGGCAACAGGCCATTGGCTGGCGGTGGATTTTTCTGGGCACCACCATCCCACTGTTCACACCCTCCATCCCTGGGGGGATGGATTCACCGTCGGCGGGGCAGGAAGATCCCACTGCTGGGAATTGCTGGAAAATTTTGGTTAATGCCTAAATAATGTTCCACCCGTAAGTTGTTCAATTTGAGTTGTCCAACCGTGCGTGCAACAGCAGAAATGACAGGAAATATTACCAAAATGTGGGACCCACAGCAGATCAAACATTTTCAAATTTCACAGTTCAAATATTGACAGATTCTTCATTTAGAAAATGAAGGAAAGATACATCTGTTTTGTCTCTTCATGCTGGGTGCATTTAGCTTCTAATCGCAAAAACAAACTGTCACCCCTTGAAGCCGGATCGCCCCCGAAACAGGAAAATGAATGGTAATTAGATTTTGGACATAACTATCACACCTGACACTTCCCTTTGAATTCTTCAGCTTCCCCTTATTCTCATAGACTGCAACAGCAGCCTGCTAGAGACATCTCCAGCACTACATCAATGATAATCCCTATTCTCTGCAGGTATGCCACAGCTAATGAAGTGAAACTTAATGAGGTGATTTCAGGAGTGAATTGACCCAGTTTGTTCGCTAACAAAAGACTGCACACAAATGTTCATGGGATTACTGGATACAACTGCACTTAATGGGGAACGTGGAAAGCAGAAAGTCCTTCCCGTCACCATGTTTAAAGGCCACTCAGGATTACTGTCATTTTTTTCAGAAACATACCGAAGGATATGTCGGTGCAGAGCGAGTAAATGGATGGGATACACTGTAAATAATTAGGTTCTTCCTCCTCGCTAGGCAGTAATTTGATGGAATTAGTGCTGGGACACGGCTGCCGGAACATCTGGCAGGAAATCTCTTGGGAGAAGTGTTTAATAAATGTTAAACGGAATGGGAAAGCGTGATTCAAACGTATCACTTTAGAATATTTGTGCACGTGACCTGCAATTGGAGGTCGGCTCTGATTTCAAAATACATCATAGGCCAGTGGCTTTTTTAGGCCGGTGGGGAGGGGGGGTTTGGGGTCTGGTGGGGGAAAGGGGGCGTTTGGCGGCTGGAGGGGGAAGGGCAAATTACAAGGTCCCAGTAACACAGTGATTTTATGCTGGGCTGGGCAGGGCCTTGGGATGCCTGCCATTGCCCGAGTAGAAGCCCTTAAGTGGTCAACTACTGGCCACTTCAGGGCCGTTTCCTGCCGAGCCTCAGTTTCTCGGCTGGCGGGAGGATTGAATGGTAATGTTAAAAATCAGTGGAGGTACATCTTGGATGAGAAGGAGGAGGTTGGAGCGTGTCATCAGAAGTCCGATTCTAAAGTTGAGCACCCACGATTCTCACCCAAGATGTAACTCTATTGCCTTTCGGCCTCTCCCCGTGCAGATTCAATCCCCCACCTTAAGGTCTCGTGTCCTCTGGATCTTCCTCACCCCGGTTTCTTCCCCGAGATTCCAACTACCCACTTTGTGCAGCCCCTCCACCCCCCTCGACACCCCCTCCCTTTCCTCCTCCCTACCCCCGCCCTTCCCCCCTCCCTACCCCCTCCCTTCCCCCCTCCTTGCCCCCTCCCTTCCCCCCTCCCCCCCCTATCATTTTCATTGCAGGGATTGGACAGCTGATGGCCAATCAGATTGGCCAGCAGCTCGCCAAGGTGGGACTTGCTCCAGATTGAGGGGCAGGAGTCCCACCTGCACCCACTTAACGGGCGCAGGTCGGATCATTGGAGAGTGAAATGGCTGCGGGTACCGATGAGTCTGTGGGGACTTGTTTCTTGCCGACACTTCAGATAGCAAGAAGCAAGACCCTAGCACCTGAAAAATTCAGACCATAGTTTTCTAAAGAAGTAGAAGAATTCCTTGTAATCTTGTGGCCCTTTCATTATGAATATAAGAATCATTCAGACATTCAATGGCATTACCATCGCTGAATCCCTCACAGTCAACAACCATTGATCAGAAACTGAACTGGACCAGCCATGTTAATACTGTGGCTACCAGGGCAGGTCAAAGGCTAGGAATCCTACGGTGAGTAACTCACCTCCTGATCTCCCGAAGCCTGTCCAGGAGTGTGATGGAATACACCCCACGTGCCTGGATGACTGCAGCTCCAATAACACTCAAGAAGCTCGACACCATCCAGGACAAAGCAGCTCGCTTGATTGTTCCCCATTCCACAAATATTCAAACCCTCCACCGACGAAGAGTGGTGGTCGTGTGTACGACCTACACTACAAGATGCACTGCAGTAAGATGCCAAGTCTCCTGAGACAGCACCTTCCAAACCCATGACCATTACCACCTAGAAGGACAATAGCAGCAGATATCGGGGAAGACCACCAGCTGGAGGTTCCCCTCCAAGTCACTCACCATCCCGGTTTGAAAATATATCGCTGTTCCTTCACTGTCCTGGGGCAAAATCCTGGAGCTCCCTCCCTGACAGAACTGTGGGTGTTCTTATACCTCAGGGATTGCAGTGGTTCAAGAAGGCAGCTCACCGCCACCTTCTAAAGGGCAACTAGGGATGGGCAATAAATGCTGGCGTAACCAGCGACGCCCATATTCTGTAAGATCAACAAGACTATATATACTTTTTGGATCGAAACCATGGTCACCCCTCCCCCTCCCCACCTATCCACACTCTCACCACATCCTGAAAACGTTGCAGAAACATAATTTAGTTAGCTCTAAAGCTGAACACAATCCATCTCAATGATGCCTTCCGCTTTTAACAATAATAACTTGAACTTGTAACGCACCTTTGACATAAAAATGTCCCAAGGAGTGTTATTAAACAATAGTTAACACCAAAGAAGAAATTAAAACAAGTGAGCTTGGTAGAAGAGCTAGGTTTTAAATGGCATCTTAAAGGAGCAGAGAGAGATGGTTAGGGAGAGGATTCCAGAACGTAGGATCCTAGCAGATGAAGGCATGGCCAATAACCGTGGAGCCATGAAAATATTGATCCCTTCCCTGATCCTGATCTCTGACCCAAACCCACACTCCCTGACACTGACAAGCATTTTTGACACATTGTCCATTTTCCAACCCATGTCTTCATTTGAATTCATAGACCGGGCTCCACTCTCAAGCTGACCCAGGACAAAATCTCCAATCCAAGGCCCTAAACAAATCCTTGATCCTGAACTTGATCAGACACCCCTCACCTAAGAGCTAACATTGACCTAAACTTAGATTTCTCCTCACTGGCAGACTCTCATTTTACCAGCACCAGCCAGTAGTTAGAAACCCTCAGACCTCACCATTCAGATAGGGGGTCTTTGAACTGTCCCCACACGACAAGCCCCAAAATGGTCACAACCCAATTTCTAAGCCACAGTGTAGGGCCACAGGCTCCATAGGAAATGCATGATTAGTGGCATCGTTGAGTGCGCCAAAACAGAATTAGCTGTGGAGGATGATGGAGGAGTACTCAGGGTGACTAAAGGAGTGCCTGAGCTGGGTCAGCAAGACCTGCAGAGACAGTCAATGATCTATCATTCACCATCAATGGCAATGCAGCTCATCAGTGTCACTAACCGTTATCGTGTGTACTCACCATTCCCAATACAGTTTCCTCTACATCGGGGAGACAATATGTAGATGGGTGACCGCTTGGCAGGACACCTTAGCTCAGTCCGAACGCATATCCACGGCCTTATGGACGTATGGTCCTACCCGGCGGGACCTCGGAGTTCTGGCTGTGGGGGCCGTACTGGTGCGGGGGCTGGGGGATCGGACCCCTGGGGGGGCCTCCACGGCGGCCTGGCCCGCGATCTGGGCCTACCGATTGGCGGGCGGGCTAGTTCCGTGGGGGCCTAAGTTCCTCCGTGCTGGGCCCCTGTAGGGCTCCGCCATATTGCCCGGGGGCCAGTGCAGAGTTGGGGCCCCACGCGCATGCGCGGACTCGTGCCGGCCGTGGCGCGCCGGCTTTCGGGCGGCCGGAGCTGCGGACACCACTCCGGCGCCGTACTAGCCCCCTAGGAAGGGGTGAGTGCCTGCCACTTGAGGCCTGTTGACGCCGGAGTGGCTCGCGCCGCTTCTTACTCCGGCGTCAGAACTTGGCCGCGGGATTGGAGAATCCCAGCGAGTCTTTAATATAATCATTACCCCCCTCCTTTGTCTTGTGTTGTATGACATCTTTGTCTTATAATCTACCCTGCCCTCAAATCTATCCATGACCTTCCATTCTGATCCACCTGTCCCATCCCCCTCGCTCAACAGCATATAACTTATCACATTAGCAGTGGTTAGCACTGTTGCTTCACAGCGACTGGGACCTAGATTCGATTCCCCGTTTGGGTCACTGTCTGTGCGGAGTCTGCACATTCTCCCCCTGAGCGTGGGTTCCCTCCGGATGCTCCGGTTTCCTCCCAAAAGTCCCGAAAGACATGCTTGTTAGGTGAATTGGACATTCTGAATTCTCCCTCTGTGTACCCGAACAGGCGCTGTAGAGTGGCACCTAGGGGATTTACACAGTAACTTCATTGCAGTGTTAATGTAAGCCTACTTGTGACACTAACAAAGATTATTAATTCTACCTCTCTCCAGCTCTGAAACACAGGAAATAAACATGGAAGCTTGCCCTTCACAGGGGTTGGGGGGGATATCTCCGACTGTGCCTCCCATCCCCTTCGCTTATCCTTCCAATCTTCCACTCTCCTCCTTACAAACAACATCTCCAAACCTAGTCTCGCAATAACAGAAGTAGCCCAAACTTACATTGCAAATAACACAGGCTGGCATACTAAGTTTGCTTAGTGCAAACATGCAAGTAAGAATAATAGGCAAACATGCTCTCTTGAATTCAAGTTATTAATCCCGTAGCTCATTTCATTTTAAAGGTTGCGGAGCTAATTGCATAAAATTGCATGGCAATGTTGCATTAATGAAAATAAAGCAATTAAATAATGCATTGAAATGGTACAATTTGGCAATGGACTGAAAAGGGTGAATATAACAACAGTACTTCAAATGCTTAATCAAATATTGAATTGTGTATTCGCTCCTCATTTTCGTTTCAAATGAACCGCAAGACTATGAACTGCAAGGGGCGGCACGGTGGTTAGCACTGCTGCCTCACAGCACCAGGGGCCCGGGTTTGATTCTGACCTTGAGTAACTGTCTGTGGAGTTTGCACTTTCTCCACATGTCTATGGATGCTCCGGTTTCCTCCCACAGTCCAATGATGTGCAGGTTAGTTGGATTGACCATGCTAAATTGCCCCTTAGTGTCCAAAGGTTAAGATAAGGTTACGGGGAAAGAGTGGGGGCGTAAGCCTAGATAGAGTGCTCTTTCAGAGAGTCACTGCAGACTCGATGGGCCGAATGGCCTCCTCTGCACTGTAGGGATTCTATGATTAGTGTTGATGTGACTCACTTTCATTTTTCCTCATCATTAACATGCTCAGGGGGCTTAAGGCCTGTTTTATGTTACCGTTTAAGACTTGCAAAGCTGCCTATATCAATACGGTGATGTTCATAATACAAAGCACTGATCAAGTATGGGCAAAGGCCCTGAGCAACACAGGTTCATATAAAAAAGCGTGGCGAGGGATAGTCTGACTTCAGTGGTGGGCAAATCACTGGGAACAACTCTGAGAGTTGGGATAAACTGTAATTTAGAAATGCATGAATTGACCACTGATAGTCAGCATGGTTTTGTTAGGAGAAGACTGTGGCTGCCTCACATTTGTTTCGCTTTTTAAAATACATTTAGAGTACCCAATTCTTTTTTTTTCCAATTAAGGGCCCTGTGTCTGACTAACTTAACGGAATTTTTTGAGGAAGTAACAAACAGGGCTGGTGGGGACACTGCAGTGGATATTGCCTACATGTGTTCCAGTAAGGTATTTGACAAGATCCCACGTGGCAGACTGGTCAGGAAAGTAAGATCTCGGGCAGCACGGTGGTGCAGTGGTTAGCACTGCAGTCTCCCGTTGCTGAGGTCCCGGGTTCGATCCCGGCTCTGGGTCACTGTCCGTGTGGAGTTTGCACATTCTCCCCGTGTTTGCGTGGGTTTCGCCCCCACAACCCAAAATGTGTGCAGGGTAGGTGGATTGGCCACGCTAAATTGCCCCTTAATTGGAGAAAATGGATTAGGCACTCTAAATTTTAAAAAAAGGAAAGTAAGGGGATACAGGGGAAGGTGACAAGAAACAAAGCATAATCGTCGATGGATATTTTTGCAAACTGTTTCCAGTGATGTTCAACACGACTCAGAGTTTGGGCCCTTGCTGTTTGTTGTATATATTAATAATTTATACTTAAATGTGGGTGGCATGATTGGGAGATTAACAGATGACACAGAAATTGGTCATGAAGTTGATAGTGAAGAGGATAGCTGTCGACTCCAGAATGATACCAATGGTTAGGTTGAGTGGGCAGAAAAGTAGCAAATGGAATTCAGTCCAGAGAAGCGTGAGGTGATACATTTGGGGCGGGCAAACAATGTAAGGGAATGCTCAATAAATGGGAGGAGATTGAGAGAGGTAGAGGGAGTTAAGGGCATTTGAGTGCATGCCCACAGGTCCTTGAAAATGGTACGGCAGGTGGATAAGGTGGTAAAGA
This sequence comes from Scyliorhinus torazame, assembly GCF_047496885.1. Taxonomy (NCBI): domain Eukaryota; kingdom Metazoa; phylum Chordata; class Chondrichthyes; order Carcharhiniformes; family Scyliorhinidae; genus Scyliorhinus; species Scyliorhinus torazame. The sequence goes on along the minus strand of NC_092721.1, from coordinate 23,322,965 downwards.
AAACATGTTGAATGTTTTCCATTATTGGACTAGGTACAGAATACAAGAGCAGGGATGCAGAGATGTAACTGCATAAAACACTAGTTAGGCCACAGCTGGAATTTTGGGTACAGTTCAGGTCACCACATTATGGAATTATAGGAAGAGGATAATTGCTTTGAAGAGGTTGCAGAGGAGATTTACAAGAATGACGGTTGGGCTTGAAAATTGCAACTACGGGGAGAGATTGGATACGCTAGGGCTGTTTTCCTTAGAAGGGGGTCACCTAATTAAGGTGGACAAAATTATGAGGGGCCTAGAGAAGGTAGATAGGAAAGACTTGTTTCTCCGAACTGTGGGGTGAATTACCAGGGGCATATATTTAGGATGATTGGTAAAAGGAATACAGGGGGCATGAGGAAAAACCTTTTTTGGGCAGAGGGTGGTGGGCATCTGGAATTCACTGCCTAAGTTGATGGTTGGGGATGAAATGCTCAATTCATTCTGGTACCTGGACCTGCATGTGAAGTGCCGTAACCTGCGAGGCTACAGATTAAGTGCTGTAAAGCGGGCTTAAAATGTGAGGCTAGTTTATTTCTTCTCCTTTTTGGCTGGTGCGGACGTGATGGGCTGAATGGCCTCTTTCGGCACTGTAACTCTTTGATGGTTCTATGGCTCTATATAAGACAAACTCAAGGGAAACTGGAGAAGTGGATACCAACGTAAATGTTAACTCTGTGAAGAAAGAAACAATGTTGGAGTAACTTTGATGATGTTTAGAAAAGTAGCCAAGAATGCCAGCAGAAACCCTAAACGCTTACCTCATAGAGCAATTCCATTAAAACAAACGTTCAATGCGTTTCTCCATAATTGCGTGATCTTCACTTTACCAAACTCTTGTTTGTGCTGCCTAATAAGAGTCAGAGGTTAACTGTTCCACAAGAATTCATCCTTCAATATTTAACTCTCCCAGATATGGACCAAATATCTGTCCCAGAAGAATAAATATTTAACCATCATGCATTCACTACAGGCCCAATCAGAAGGCTATGCAGGCAGCATGTCACCCCAACCAAGAGGCCTGAACTTAACTTTCCAATGCCAGTCACAAACAACTCGGGTAGTTAGCACTGTTGCTTCAGAGCGCCAGGGCCCCAGGTTCGATTCCCGGCTTGGGTCACTGTCTGTGCGGAGTCTGCATGTTCTCCCTGGTCTGCGTGGGCTTCCTTCGGGTGCCCCGGTTTCCTCCCACAAGTTCCAAAACACGTGCTGTTAGGTGAATTGGACATTCTGAATTCTCCCTCCGTGTACCCGAACAGGCGCTGGAATGTGGTGACTAGGAGCTTTTCACAGTAACTTCATTGCAGTGTTGATGTAAGCCTACTTGTGACAATAATAAAGATTATTATTATTAAATGCTGAATGTTGGCTGTTTTCCTCTATGGCAATGTTAAAAATAAAGGTAGAAAACATAAGGGGCTCGTGGGCAGAAGGGATTGGGACCGATTAACATGACTGGTGGATCACAGAGCTGGAGCAGTCTAGGTGACCACACTATGACGAAATGGAGCATTTTATTCTTTACATTGCATTTGGCAGGTCACACATTAGTCCATTTTCAAAAGTGAGAATCTCCATCCCTCTACTGGGACTGACAATCTGTCTGCCCATAGGTGCCCCAGATCAACAGTGTCAAAACCCTACAAACTTTATCCTTTATTTTATTTATTTCATTTTTTACCAATTAAGGGACAATTTAGCGTGGCCAATCCATCTACCCTGCACATCTTTGGGTTTTGGGGGCGAAACTCAAGCAAGCATGGGGAGAATGTGCAAACTGCACACGGACAGTGACCCAGAGCCGGGATCGAACCTGGGACCTCGGCGCAGTAAGGCAGCAGTGCTAACCATTGTGCCACTGTGCTGCCCATCCTTTATTTTATTAATTCTACTCTTCAGCTGCCCATCTCTGCAGAGGCCCCTATCTGTTTGTCCTTTGTTTATTTGTGTGCGTGTGAGCTGGGGAATGTTAAAAGCGATAGATGGTTATACTATAACTTCCAGATTACAATTGCATTAACCAGTTCTTACAACTTGTTTAGAAAAAAGTTTCGTTTTATAATAAGTCAATCGTTCTGAATTTATGGAAAGAACCTTGTTAAAGTTCCTTTTATTCTGGGTCTAATAGAAGTGGAGGCAAACAATTGGTGAGTGAATTAAACATTTACGCTAATGTTGCGACGTGCTGAGAAATGGAGTTAGATCAACTGTGCATTCCTCGAAGGGTCCCATGGTCTACTCATGCTCCTATTTCTTGTTCTTGTAAGGTCCTCTGACCGTTTTCCCTTTGAAAGTTCCCGATATGTTTCTGAAGGTTTTTGCATTCTTCCCGGTGGATACACCTCTCCATCTTTATCCCTATGCACTTTGTGGAACTAGTTTTTCTGATTTCATTCACATCAGTGGACACCGTTTATTCACTTAGGCTGTTACTTTTTCCAGGTGTTCTTTCTCCTTCATCGCCGAGCGTGGTGTGGCTGGATGGATCCTGGCTTCATCTCTAGGCTGCCTGTGTTTCAACATCCAGTCCCTATTAATATTACATGGAGTACTTTTATCCATTATTTCCTCTGAGCTCAGGGCACAAATAATCATATTTCCCATTTTCCATTTTTCAAAGAACTCATTTTGAACCCATTTTCCAGAGCCCTTATATTGCCCTCAGAATAACTTTAAATATAGTTGGAGCTGTAACATAATGCTATACACCAGTGTGAAGCGACCGATCCAATTTGAATGCAAATGCTTTGCAGTGAATTTACTGCTTATCTTTTAACTTAGTTTTTAATGAAATTTAAAACCAGATATTGGTATTTGAATACAAAGGACTAGTACCCAGTTGTCGGGGGACAATATTACTGCACAGTCCCAGTGGAATAGTGCTGCCTGGATTGAATTGAAATGACAATATTCTCCACATCAACCTCTCGTGAAAATACTGCCCATCGACTAATTGGGGCCAAGGAACAGGTTGGAATGAAAAAAGTAAGATATTGGAGCCTAAGTTTGGCAATTTGTTCTAACTTAAAATAGGAGTAATTAAAACTGTCAGATACACGGGGCTGGATTCTCTGTCGGCGGGATACTCCGCTTCGCCAGCAGCGCTCTCGCGCCCGGGGATATCCCGACGGTGTGGGGGTTCACACAATGGGTCACCCCATTGGCCAGCTGGCGGGATGGAGGATCCTGCTGCCGGCGGGGGCGGCGGGACGGAGAACTCCGCCCACAATCTCTGAGCTCAGAAATGCCTCAATCAGGAGAGACCTTGAGCAGCAATAGGGCCCCTATCCAAATAGAGAATGGTGATGTTTTATTTAGTCTCTCATGGGCTTCACTGCCAAGCCAGGGTAGCATTGTGGTTAGCACAGTTGCTTCACAGCTCCAGGGTCCCAGGTTCGATTCCCCGCTGGGTCACTGTCTGTGCGGAGTCTGCACGTTCTCCCGGCGTCTGCGTGGGTTTCCTCCGGGTGCTCCGGTTTACTCCCACAGTCCAAAGATGTGCAGGATTGGTGGATTGGCCACGCTAAATTGCTCTTAGCTAAGGTGGGGTTGCTGGTTTACGTGGGCTTAAGTGGGGTGCTCTTTCCAAGAGCCGGCGCAGACTCGATGGGCCGAATGGCCTCCTTCTGCACTGTAAATTTTATGAAACTATGAAACTATGAGCCAACGTTTATTGCCCAACCCTAATTGCCCTTGAGAAGGTGGTGGTGAGTTGCCTTCTTGAACCGCTGCAGTCACTGAGGTATAGGTACACCCACAATGCTGCTCGGGAGGGAGTTCCAAGATTTTGATCCAGTGGGAGGGAATGGGTGATCCATTTCCAAGTCAGGATGGTGTGTGACCTGGAGGGGAGCTTGCAGCTGGTGGTATTCCCGTGCATCTGCTGCCCTTGTCCTTCTAGGTGAAGAGGCTGTTTAGCACACTGGGCTAAATAGCTGGCTTTGAAAGCAGACCAAGGCAGGCCAGCAGCACGGTTCAATTCCCGTACCAGCCTCCCCGAACAGGCACTGGAATGTGGCGACTAGGGACTTTTCACAGTAACTTCATTGAAGCCTACTTGTGGCAATAAGTGATTTTATTTCATTTTTTTTTCAGGTGGTAGAACCCATGGGTTTGGAAGGTGCCATCGAATGAGATTGGTGAGTTGCTGCCATGTAATTTAAATTGAAACAGAAGTATCAATATCCAAGTAAATAATTCTGCAAATTCTATCAAAGGTAAGAGATATTACAGCATCAGATAAACGGGAAATCACTAATACCCCATTGTAAAGTGTAGTTTATGGGTGTCAGTCGCTATTAATTCATTCATGAGTAAGTAAGATATTTAAGTTGTATTGTGAATGGAGGATACAGGTTTAAAATCTGAAACCAAGCTAGACATTGCAAGAACGTTTCCTCTGCAGAACATCAATTAAACAAGTAATAGTTCCGGGGCGATTTTCTGGGTGGGTTTGGGTCAGGTGGGAATTCAAAATGTTAAGAATCTGAAACAGTTATCTAGCCCACGTTGAACTTTAGGTTTTAAGGTGACAGGATGAGGGGTGGGCGAGTGGCCTGCTCCCAGGAGGTAGATTAGGCATTGAAATATTTTAAGGCGTCTGTGGGCCATCACTTCAGCATGGTTTTCTGAGCTTCAGAAACCGAGCAGGTGACCAGAGCTGGATCTGTGAGGAAAGTGCCCTCACAGCACGGCTTGTAGGCCAAGACAGCATGAGTATTTCTTCGACCCAGCAAGATAAGCTAACCTGTAAATCTCACTGCCTGCTACCTCCATGATTTCCTTCTGACATCTCTGCCTTCACTGACGTACCATGATCCCTGACTCTCCCTCTGATACCCCCAACTCGATCTCTGATCCTCTGACTCTCTCTCTGATGTTGCTCTGACACCCCCCATTTTTCTCTTCGATCCTCCCTTCCCTCTTTCCAAACACTACCCCAATTTCTGCTCCTGAGAGGCAGCACGGTGGTGCAGTGGTTAGCACTGCAGTCTCACGGCGCCGAGGTCCCAGGTTCGATCCCGGCTCTGGGTCACTGTCCATGTGGAGTTTGCACATTCTCCCCGTGTTTGCGTGGGTTTCGCCCCCACAACCCAAAGATGTGCAGGGTAGGTGGATTGGCCACGCTAAATTGCCCCTTAATTGGAAAAAATGAATTGGGTACTCTAAATTTAAAAATAAATAAATAAATAAATTATGCTCCTGATCACCACATAATCACCCCCGACATTCCAAACCATGCTGGATCCAACTCTCCCTCACATTACTAACCCCCAAAAGTATGCGCCCGGGCCCTTGTCTTTCCTGCAGCATTCTCTGCCTTGCAGAATGTCAAAGCTGCAAATGATGCCAATCTTTGGGTATGGTACCTATCAAAAAGTTCAAACTTGACAGCGTTTGGTTAAATTCAAACCATGGGCGAGATTCTCCATTTCCGGAAGCCAATTTTGTAATCCATTTTTATGATGGAATCGGGCCCGGCGCGTGCTTTACGCAGGTTTAGCATGCTCCGCCCCCTTCAAAATGGCGTCATCGCGGCGTACGCTGCAGGGCGTCACCCGAAGGCCCTTCCCTGATGCTCTGACCCCAATGGGCCGAGTTCACAACGGTGTGCTTGACGCGCGGTCCCAGCCGTGCGGGGTCCTGGCGTGGCGGCTGAGGACGGTGTCCGACGCCTCCACAATCGTGAGGGAGCCGAGCCGCGCTGCTGGGCGAGGGTGGGGGGGGGGGACTGATGGGGGACTGGCCAGGACGTGGCGTGGGGGTACCGAGGTGGTCGGGTCTGCGCATGGCCGGCACCATGTTGTACGGCGCGATCGCTACGGCTCATCGCCGTGCGTATGTGCGGCCACAGACTCGGCAATTCTCCGGCAGTTTATTTTGTGGAGGCCGGGCGTTCTAAGTAGCACGACTGCTAGCCCCTCACTGGTCACAGCATCGGCGGAGGGGCAGTTCTTTTTCTGTGTGGTTCAGTGCAGACTGCATTCAGGGTGATTTTTTTCCTCGTAAAACGCCACGGATCGTCCGCACTTCGCCTCAGAATCGGAGAATAACTCTTAATTCCCATGTGACTCGCAAATCCTGTCATGGTTATTATGGGTCTCAATTAATAATAATATATATATAAGTCAGAATACTGTAGATTCAAGGACAATACAGAAATCTGGGAGTGCGCATTTTTGGGTGCACAGGATTGAAGGGGAGTCATTATGCCAGAACACTGCAGTATCAGCTGCCTTTAATATTAGGTGCAAGATCTCATTGTAATAGAATGGGTGTGGGATTGCAGGCAACATCCAAGGTTAGAGATGAGTAATAAGATATGGGGCTGTTGCTAGCCTCACAGTCGATCTCAGATAAGTGAGTCCGAGGATTGGAAACAGGATGGGGGTATAATAATCGCTTATTGTCACAAGTAGGCTTCAATGAAGTTACTGTGAAAAGCCCCGAGTCGCCACATTCCGGCGCCTGTTCGGGAAGGCCGGTACGGGAATTGAACCCGCGCTGCTGGCCTTGTTCTGCATTACAAGCTAGCTGTTTAGCCCACTGTGCTAAACCAGCCCCTGAGCTGGTACGAAGCAATGCAGCAACAGGGTTCGGGAGTTGTGGCTGTGGATCAGTCGGGGAGTTGGGGAGAGCGTCTGTCTTGAAGAACACTGGCGTCGGAGTCAGGGATCTTGGCCTGCAGTCGCGTTTGTCAAGATCGGGATCAGTAGCCTTGTTGGGATTGGGGCGCGTGAGGGGGCGGGGTTTGCAGGGGCTGGGAGGCTAGAGTTTGGAGGCCGGGACTGTGAGGGGAACAGCAATTGGAGATCAGGGCCATGAGCATAGGGAATTGGGCAGTGGGGGTTCATTACGTCCATAATGATTAGAGGGAGCATTTACGACTCCGCACAGACAGTGACCCAAGCTGGGAATTGAACCTGAGACCCTGGGGCTGTTTCCCCCTGTTCCACATTCCAGCAAGTTACTGCCATAGGATTTATAGAGACGGGCAATTCATCCCAACTGCTCTGTCCTATTGTTGATGATGCGTGTGGACCTCATCCTACCCCTCTTCATCTAACCCTAAAAGAATAACCTAATATTTCTTTCTCCCTTGTGTTTATCTGCTTTGTTGTGGGTGGTCCCTCAGGTTGGTTGCCCTTGAATGCAATCTGCACTGAACCACACAGAAAAAGAACTCTCACCTCTCCAGATGCAGAACTGTCTTTGCTTGAGTTTCTCCATGTGCAGTTCAATGGGAAACACAACATTTGAACATGTTCTGCTCGCTGCATCACGTTGCTCGCAAAGGGGAGGAAGGAAGCCAAAAACAAAATTGCCGAAGGGATTGAGGAAGTTTCTCACAGAATGTCTGAAACATTAGCAGCCAAAGTGTTCAGGAAATGCCTTCTCGATTGAACGGGACACCATCATCCATCTCATGGAGAAACGTTTCAATTCAAAGGCTGAATTAAAATTTAAAACATTGCCGTCTTTCTTAGACTGCTGGAAGCAACTAATTAACCCTTAGACTGCTGGCAGGTTCTTGAAAGTGACCATACCTCATCGCTTTTTAATAGTTCCGACCTTACATACTGTGAAGTTGAATTCAAACTCTCGATTAACGTTATTCACAGGCAAGCAGTTACTTTATTAATATATTAATCCTAAAGTATAAAAACAAACATAAAAGTACTAAGTTATAAACATTCGTTAATCTTTCACGTCTGTCTGTCATTTATGAACTTCCCTGATTATAGTTTCACTTTTAGGATGATGTACGTACAAATCCATTTTTGGCAAAATTAAATAATTTTTCTTTCCCTCTATTTCATTTTCCTCTTTACTCCGTTCACGTATTTTGCGAGTTTAACAAAGAAATTGGCACCTGACATTTCCAGAAAGTTTTTTTCTCTTCCAATTCCTGGCGTATGTACCTGTTCCTGCCATTCCTCTGTGGCAAAAACCTGGCCGATGGTAAGAAATAATAATAATAATAATAATCACTTATTTTCACAAGTAGGCTTCAATGAAGTTACTGTGAAAAGCCCCTAGTCGCCACATTCCGGCGCCTGTTCGGGGAGGCTGGTACGGGAATTGCACCCGCGCTGCTGGCTGTGTTTTGCATTACAAGCCCGTGATTTAGCCCACTGTGCTAAACCAACCTTGTCGGAAAATGTGAACATAGAAAAATACAGCACAGAACAGTCCCTTCGGCCCACGATGTTGTGCCGAACTTTTGTCCAAGATTAAGAACAAATTAATCTACACCCCATCATTCTACTGTAATCCATGTACCTATCCAATAGCCACTTGAAGGTCCCTAATGTTTCCGACTCAACTACTTCCACAGGCAGTGCATTCCACTATCCTTTATATTTTCAAAATGCACTTTAGTAGGAAAAATAAAGGAGCTGAATATTACTTAAATGGAGAAAAGGTACAGAAAACTGCAGCACAGAGGGTTTGCGGGGGTCCTCATGCACAAATCATAAAAAGCTGGCATGCAAGTTCAACAGGTAATTGGGAAGGCAAATGGAACATGGGTCTTCATTTCAAAGGGAATGGAGCAGGAAAATAGGGAAGTCCTGCTCAAACTATACAAGGCGCTAGTTAGACGTGAAAAATTGGGAACAGTTATCTGAGGAAAGATATACTGGCATTGGAGGCAGTCCAGAGAAGGTTCAGTAGATTGATTCTGGGTGTGGAAAGATTTTCTTATGAGGAGAGGTTGAGTAGATTGGGCCTGTGCTCATTGGAGTTTAGAAGAATAAGAGGCGGCCTTATTGAGACATACAGGATATTCAGAGAGCTTGAAAGGGTAGATGCTGAGAGTCTAGGGGAAAAGGGCATAATTTCAGAGTAAGGGGTCACCCACTTAAGACAGAGATGAGGGGGAATTTCTTCTCTAAGATGATAGGGAATCTGGAATTCTTTACCGCAGAGAGCTGTAGAGGCTGGGTCCTTAAATATCTTCAAGGCTGAGAATGATAGATTTTTAATTAGGAAGGGAATCAAGGGTTATGGGGATTTCATAGATTTAATTTCATAGAATTTACAGTGCAGAAGGAGGCCATTCGGCCCATCGAGTCTGCACCAGCTCTTGGAATGAGCACCCTACTTAAGCCCACACCTCCACCCTATCCCTGTAACCCAGTAACCCCAGCTAACCCTTTTTGGACACTAAGCACAATTTATCATGGCCAATCCACCTAACCTGCACACCTTTGGACTGTGGGAGGAAACCGGAGCACCCGGAGGAAACCCACGCAGACACGGGGAGAACGTGGGCAGCACGGTAGCATTGTGGATAGCACAATTGCTTCACAGCTCCAGGGTCCCAGGTTCGATTCCGGCTTGGGTCACTGTCTGTGCGGAGTCTGCACATCCTCCCCGTGTGTGCGTGAGTTTCCTCCGGGTGCTCCGGTTTCCTCCCACAGTCCAAAGATGTGCAGGTTAGGTGGATTGGCCATGATAAATTGCCCTCAGTGTCCAAAATTGCCCTTAGTGTTGGGTGGGGTTACTGGGTTATGGGGATGGGGTGGAGGTGTTGACCTTGGGTAGGGGGCTCTTTCCAAGAGCCGGTGCAGACTCGATGGGCCGAATGGCCTCCTTCTGCACTGTAAATTCTATGAAATGTGCAGACTCCGCACAGACAGTGACCCAAGCTGGGAATTGAACCTGAGACCCTGGGGCTGTGAAGCAACTGTGCCAAACATAATGATACCATGCTGCCCTGGGGGACAGCGGAGTTGAGGATTATCCTATCAGATCAATCATGACCTAATTGAATGGCGGAGTGAACTCTCTGACCTTGAGTACTCAATGATTATTTTTTCCAATTAAGGGGCAATTTAGCGTGGCCAATCCACCGAGACTGCACATCTTTGGGTTGTGGGGGTGAAACCCACGCAAACACGGAGAGAATGTGCAAACTCCACACGGACAGTGACCCAGGGTCGGGATCGAACCTGGGTCCTCAGCGCCGTAGGCAGCAGTGCTATCCACTGCAAAGATACGATGACCTGAATGGTTTACTTTTACTCCTGTGATGATGGGCTTATGGTTTGTGGAACAATCACTCTTAATGGGAACAATGAAGGCCACCGTAAAAATATGTAAGTTAAAAAATAAATGCTGATGGGCTCTGCTGGCCCACTGTTGGCTTGTTTTTGGCCCCTTTCTCCCCAGCTGCCACTGAGATCAATGTCCGACCTGCCCCCGACATGCCCCCGACATGCTGGCTACTTGATGAGGTTGGCCAATTTCAAAGCGCTTTTGGCCTTTGGAAAAATTTACATGAGGCCTGATCCATTTGGGATACTTAACTTGGCCGGCACCATGGGAACCCCACCGTTATTACATTGTTATGAATACGGGGATTATATCGAAAAATACTTTTAATGCACTGGCTAGAAACATGAATTAAACTTAAGAGGGCTGGATTCTCCGTTGCACCGGCAGCGGGTGGAGTGGTTGGGTGGGGTGGTTGAAGAGGTCGGGTATTTCGCATACTCGCACAAGACTGACATGAGGGGCGGGATTCTCCGACCCCCCGCCGGGTCAGAGAATCGCCGGGGGGGCGGCGTGAATCCTGCCCCCGCTGGGCGCCGAATTCTCCGGCACTGTAAATTTGGCGGGGGCGGGAATCGCGCCGCGCAGGTCGACAGGCCCCCCTTCTGCGATGGCCGATGCGGAAGTGTCACCCCACCCTGCGCATGCGCGAGGATGACGTCAGCAGCCGCTGACGCTCCCGTGCATGCGCGGACGTCCGCCGGCCGGCGCAGCCCCTTTGGCCCCAGCTGGCGTGGCGTCAAAGGCCTTTCCCGCCGGCCGGCGGTGCGCAAACCACTCCGGCGCGGGCCTAGCCCCTCAAGGTGAGGGCTTGGCCCCTAAAAGCGTGGAGAAATCCGCACCTTTGGGGTGGCCCGTCGCCAGAGTGGTTCCCGCCACACCATCCCGCCGGGAACCCCCGCCCCGCCGGGTAGGGGAGAATCCCGGCCGAGATACTAGTTCTTCAATCTGTGAGTCTTATCTTGGCCAGCAACGACGTTCACATGTAACTCTGATATTCCCGGCGAGTTCTTTCATTTAAAAAGCAATTTAGCATGGCAAATCCACCTACCTTGCACATCTTTGGGTTGTGGGGGTGAGAATCATGCAGACACGGGGAGAATATACAAACTCCACTCAGACAGGGTTCCGTGGTGGAATTGGAGATGGATCCTCGGAGCCGTGAGGCAGCAGTGCTAACCACTGCGCCACCGTGCCTCCCAGTGAGTTCTTTCACATGTACAATTCCTGGATGTCCTTCATGGAGCTGATCCAGCATATGATTGACCAAGCATAGACCAATGATAACGCTGTTTGCCCCATAGAAGTACTCCATTTTGTACTTTTAATTCAAGTTCCCTTGTTCGGTATTGCTTGAATCCCGGATTCCTTCTCTGTTTATCTAATGGTATACCTTTTAAAATCATGTCCATGATCTTCTCCAACAACTGGATCTGACCGCATGTGTCTTTGCACTTTAAATGCAGTAATAGGTACACTATCCACCTGGGGAAAGTACACATAGTTCACATAGTTCTCCTGTGATTCGGCTTTGTCCCTGATTGGTAATTGTGATAGAGCAACAGTGTTCACATGTAACTCTGATATTCTGTATTTAATCTTGTAATTATGCTCTGATAAGATGAGGGACCATCTCTGCAAACGACTCACAGATCGAGACGGTATTCCTTTGCACGGACCAAAGATTGTTGTTACAATCTTCCATATAGATAGTGATGAAATCATTTCATTCCAAAAACCATACAAAGGCTTCCTTTTCCAATTGAACGTAATTCTGTTCAGTGCTTGTCAACATTCCTGAAGTGAAAACTACTGAACTTTCATCTCCATTTGGCATTATATGAGAAACAATTACAACCATCCCAAAGGGCGATGCTTCACATGCGAATTGTATTTTTAATTTAGGGTTGAAATGGACTTCCGATTTCTGAAGCACATTTTTGACCTATGCCTCTTTACAGTCTTTTGTCGAAGTACATTGTTGATTCACACATAATAATGTATGAAGTTGTTTTATATAATACAATAGGGAGATTTGGAACAACTTTTGCACAGTAAGATTGTGTCTTTCAAGACACTCCAATGTGTCTTGTAAATTCTGTAGGTGCTCCTGTTCAGACCTGCCAGTAATTAAGATGCTGTCCAAATAACATTAAACACCATTAAGGCCACTAAGGATTTGATCCATGGAATTTTGGAATATGGCCAGTGCTGACTTTGTTCAGAACAGTAGGCACTTGTACTTGAACAGTCGTTTGTGTGTTACAATTGGTAGAAGAGGTTGCGACTCAGCTGCTACCTTCATCTGGAGGTATGCTTTGGACAAATCTATCTTGCTGAACTTCTGTCTGCCCGGCAACCCAGCAAATAGGTCCTCTATTAATGGTAAGTGATTCTGATTATACATAGATACATACACACAACACTGGGTTGATTATTATTTTACAGTCACCACAGATTCTTACTGAGCCATCTGACTTGATAACAGGAACAATTGGGGTTGCCCAATTGCTCATCTTCACAGACTCGATCACTCCATCTTTTAACAATTTTCTAGTTCCACTTCAACTTTTGTTTTGGTAGCACAGTACTTGCCTTTGAGCGTTTTGGGATGCATCAGGTTTTATCTTAAGTCGTGCCTCGACTCCAGTCATTTCCCCCCCAATGTGTTTCCAAATACCTTCTTAGACTTTTCTAAGAGTTTCTGTCATGTGCTCTTTCCACCAATCAAATGGCTCACAGCTTCCCAATTTAGTTTGATTTTGTTCAACCATGCTCTTCCGAAAAGTGCAGGAAATTTCCTTTTAATGCATGGAATGGTAGTCTTCAAAATTGACCATTTGCTTCAGATTACACCATGACAGAACCATTCACTGCAACCACCTCTTCCATGTAAATTCTCGAGATGATATCAGACAGCTTTAATGTTACGTTCTTGAGCTTTTTTGATACACATTTTCAGAGAGGAGAGGTACAATGGCTCCCATGTCTACCTCCATTTTAATTTTGTTTGCACTCAGTTTTGAATAGACCCACACTCTCTGTGTATTGCCTTGCATTGATAATACACTGAGTTTGAGTTCCTTGATCCCACTAGATACCGTGCCTGTAATTTTTCACTTTTTCAGTCATTCTGTAGAATTTGTGCAGATTTGCGTGTGTTCATGCATTTACCCATTTTCGAGGTCAGGGAATTCTCTCTGGCCCAACACGCCTTTATTATGTGACCTTTCTTTCCACAATTATGACATTTGTTTTCTCAACACCAACATTCCTGTGGAGAATGTCCCATCTGGGCTTAGCTATGGCATGCTTGTGTGGTGTGAGATCTTCTTTTCTCAGTCTCACCTTATTTCTTTTGGCGTCAGCTCCAATTTGGGTAGCTTTCTTAGCTGCCAACTCCATAGAAACTGCCACTTCAACAGCAAGTTTGAGTTTAGAGAGCTTTCTGTTCCCAATTATTGCTGAATTGTCTCATTTCTCAATCCATACACGAGTCTGTCTCACAGCGTGTCCTCAAGGGCCGGCCCAAACTCCCAATTCTTTGCTAATTTCCGTAGTATGGCTACAAATTGTTGAATATTTTCACCTTCTCCTTGACCCTGTTGATGAAGCATCGGCGGCACGGTAGCACAGTGGTTAGCATTGTTGCTCCACAGCTCCAGGGTCCCAGCTTCGATTCCTGACTTGGGTCACTGTCTGTGCAGAGTCTGCACGTTCTCCCCGTGTCTGCATGGGTTTCCTCCGGGTGCTCCGGTTTCCTCCCACAGTGCAAAGATGTGCAGGTTAGGTGGATTGGCCATGCTAAATTGCCCTTAGTGTCTGAAAAGGTGAGGGTTACTGGGTTGGGGTGGAAGTGTGAGGTTAAATGGGATGCTCTTTTCGAGGACCAGTGCAGACTCGATGGGCCGAATGGCCTCTTTCTGCACTGTAAATTCTATGATTCTATGAAACCTGAATCTCTCTGCAATGGTCAATGGTTTGGGCAAGAAGTGTTCAAGGGTTTTAGTCAATTCCTATCAGGTTTTGTTCAGGATCGACAAGTTTTTGTCATCGGGTGAGGGCTTTCCATCCCATTGCACTCAAGAAGGCTGCTACTTTAATGTCATCCAGTATCGTGTTTGCAAGAAAGTAATACTAAAAGAAGTCTTAATTGGAGCTCCAAGCTTCAGCATTCTCAGCAAATGGTTCCATTGCGCCACCTTTTACACCATCACAGTTACCTGCTCTTAAGCTGCATTACGTTCTTTAACTTCTCCTCTCCTCTAATTTCATTTCTTGGTTGAACTGTGGCTTTACCAGAAAATTATTATTTTTTAAACGCCAACCTGTTTTAAAACCATACAACACAGCGGTGCATTAGTTTACAATACATAACACTGGTCTACTCCGTCCATCCCGCTCATGAGTTTGAACATCACTATCAAATCTCCCTGTGCCTGTGCACTGGCACGTTGGCCCAACGGTTAGCACTGCTGCCTCACAGAGCCAGGAAACGGGTTCAATTCTGGCCTTGGGTCTGTGTGGAGTTTGTGTGTTCTCCCCGTGTCTGCGTGGGTTTCCCCCGGGTGCTCCGGTTTCCTCCCAGTATAAAGATGTGCAGGTTAGGTGGATTGGCCATGCTAAATTGCCCCTTAGTGTCCAGCGATGTGCAGGTTACGTTACGGGATTGTGGGGATAGGGCGGGGTGGACATCCGTAGGGTGCTCATTCGAAGGGTTGGTGCAGACTCGATGGGCTGAATGGTCTCCTTCTGCACTGTGGGGTTTCTATGACTCTCCGAGTAGAACAGTCTCAATCGCTCCAATCTATCATAACCGAAAGCTAATGTTATCATTGTGGTGCGCATCAATGTAAATGCATGTAGGCTAGCCAGACACTTGAGGGAGCACCAGTGACATCACACACACACTCAACCAATAGATCAGGTAGATAGGACATGACCAATGGACATTCACGATACACACGGAGGTGACACGACCACAGAGGGGCATTACACCAACCCATATATAAAGGACACCACACACATGATCTGCCTCTTTCCAGTGGAGACAGTCAGTGAGTACAGACATAGGGTTGATTCAATATTGCACGCACCACGTGGATTGCAGCAACTGGTTAGTCAGTCTGGGTAGCTATAGTAGGATTAGCAGTAGTGTCGAACCCGAGTAATAGAAGTGTAAATAGTTTAATAAACGTGTTGAAGTTATCTCTACGTCTGAACCTTCCTTTGTCAAGTGCACCGCAAGGAAGCCGCTTATGTTACACCTACAACATAACAAATCATGGTACCAGGACTGAACTGTTTCAATCCACATAGCCATACCTCAGCGTACAGTGACAACCAGCAACGATACCCAGGCAAGATGTTCGAGATCCGGGTTCCACAGCGGCTCCAGTGCCACGGCGATCTCCGCGAAAACTGGCGGGCATTCCGGCAAACGTTTGAAATCTTCCTGGTAGCAGCCGAACTAGAAGACCTGGCCGATCCTGAAAAAACAGAGCCTCTCCTCACCATCGCCGGTGCCAGAGCAGAAGAAATCTTTAAAAAGTTCAAGTTCTCCAAGGGGCAAAACAGGAGCGACTTCCAGGCAGTCCTGGACAAATTCGGCAAATACTGTGAGGAAAACACACTCCAACCAGCAAGAAAAGGTAAGAGAAGCGCCAGTACTCACCTCGAGGCCGAGATCCCGGAGCAGAGAACAGTTTTGATCGGCGGCCATCTTTCTAAAGGGTCTGCACTTGCACAGTTGCGCGAGAAGCGCGCAGAACGGGAAGGTCCGTTTGCGCATGCGCAAGACGCCGCGCATGCGCAATCACTAAAACGGCCATCGGTAAAGGAACAGCGATCTGCGCATGCGCAATCGCTTCCTACGCGCTACGTCACATGCGTCATGACGTCAGAGGGACCAGGACCCCGGACCAGGCCCATTTAAAGGGGAAACGTCACAAATCAAAGAAAAAATCTTTTAAAGCCGTAAAACAACCTTCCTTCACCTGGAATGACAGCACAATGCCTCAAATTGAACCAGAACATGAAATTAACCTCCAAAGAACCCTGCAACAAGCAGTTACCCACGCCCAAACCAATGATTCCGACCTTGAATACTTCGATACCGACCTTTACATTTTCTCTGGACTTCGCGAGCCCAATGCCAGCTCAGAAGCACACAGTGTTGATATGGTCCTAGAAGACTACAACTCGGACGAACCTTTCACCTTGGGAGGCTACCCCAGTACCAAATCCGATCCGCAACAAGACGTGTTGCACATTGGCGACCCCCGTACTGAATCCGACGCAGACACGGATTCGTTCTTCGGATTTGAGGATCTTCAGCCCAGCATATACGACATCCCGATTCGTGAGTGCAGGATTATGCTGCGGCCTGAAACCAAGAGACAGAGAGCGATACAAGCCCACAGAGAGCGGCCTGCTGCCACACAGAGCATGGTCCACGCACCGCTCAGGGTTCCCGACTCTATGAAAGAAGACATGCAAGACTCCACACCGCAGTCCTTGCATGAACAAGAAGTGACTCCAGTGTCACAAACCTCCACAGCGAGCACGTGGACAGACACCACGATAGAAGCAATGCTGGACTCCGACATGCAGTCCTTGCAGGAACAAGGCCATGAGTGTCTAGCAACCTCCTCTGACCAACTAGCGGCAGACGATGTAAGTCTGCCATGCTCAAGTAAACAGCAAGAAGACTATGACAGTCTACCACACTCAAGTGCACAGCAGGACAACCACGACGGTCTTTCATGCTACAGTGAAGAACAAAGCGACGATGACAGTCCAAGCCCAAATGAAGGACAACAGCAAGACAATGACAGTCCACCCACATTGTTTGCGCCACCAGATGAAGACTCTGATAATGTACCCAACCCAAGTGAACAACAAGCAGCTACTGAGGATCTACCCATGGTATGTGAGACGAGTGACGACAGCATCCCACTTCCCATGCAAGATGTGCAAACTGACAGACCTCAGCTAGTGTGGTCAGAGGCACTCGACGATCACTGTGAGACCACTGGTGACTCCGGTGACACCATGATACTTCCACCCTCATTCGCTCGAACCTCTCCACAAGTCCATGCATTCCTGCATGTTCCGACTCCAGATGTGCAGCTTCAAGAAATCTCAGCTGACTCCAGTGCACCTGCTAAGACTCCGGACGGGGAGCATCAACAAACCAACACTGACTCAGTTAAAACAGACCAGACTCCAGATGGGGAGCAACCAAACGCCGACTCTGATCCACGTAAGCCGGACTTTACTCCAGACAGGGAGTGCCACAACCTCAGTGATGGCACTCTCAGAGTGACAGCAGATGCCACAATGACAGGAGATGGATCACTTAACAATTACACTGGGTCAGCAATAACAAGCAGCGGCTACAGTCCAAGAGGAATACACCAATATTCACCACAGCTATCTCCACACATTCTTTCCACACCAGCAGTGCAGCCAATGACAGCTAATGCTGGACAAACCCAGTATTCAGGCATGCAGCAGCCAGCAGTCTATGCAGCATATTCTCAAACAGGCCAGCACAACGGATTGCCCACTAATGGAATCAAGACCGAAGGAGGACTACCGCAAGCACAATCTGCACTACAGACTGGATGCCTTAGTTACAGCCCAGGATTTGCTGCACCCCAGCCTGGCCAGACGGCATATTCTTATCAGATGCAAGGTCCTAGTTTCACACCATCACCAGGTATTTATGCGAGCAGCAATTCTGTTTCCAATTCGACAAGCTTCAACGGTTTTTCAGCAGGATCACCCTTCCTGCACAGCATGTGGCCAGAACCAGTAGGTACAGTCTTATCCAACTTCAACGTATGGCACATCCATGACCTCGAATGATACTGTTGATGGTACCTCTTCAATGTCAACACCTTATCAGCTACAAGATGCCATCCGACAGCACCATCACAAACATCGAAAAAAGAAAGGGACTCCAAATCAGACAGCGAAGTGATTTGACCACTTCTTGGTTCCTGTGGCACAGGGACGTTGATGGTGTTCATAACTAAGAGAGACATTTGACCATGATGATTGATGGTTTTTGGACTCACACGAATGATTTGGACTTATTGTTTAATCACAGTTCCCATGACTTGTATACACCTTAACGTATCTACCTGTTTTCTGTTCAATTTTCTTAAAGTGTACAGAAAATATGTAACATATAAAAAGGGGGGATGTGGTGATGTGCATCAATGTAAATGCATGTAGGCTAGCCAGATACTAGAGGGAGCACCAATGACATCACACACACACACTCAACCAATAGATCAGGTAGATAGGACACGGCCAATGGACATTCACGATACACATGGAGGTTACACGACCACATGGGGGTCATTACACCAACCCATATATAAAGGACACCGCACACATAATCTGCCTCTTTCCAGTGGAGACAGTCAGTGAGTACAGACACAGGGTTGATTCAATATTACACCCACCACGTGGATTGCAGCAACTGGTTAGTCAGTCTGGGTAGCTATGGTAGGATTAGCAGTAGTGTCGAACCCGAGTAATAGAAGTGTAAATAGTTTAATAAACGTGTTGAAGTTATCTCCACATCTGAACCTTCCTTTGTCAAGTGCACCACAAGGAAGCCGCTTATGTTACACCTACAACATAACAAATCAATCATAGAATCATAGAATTTACAGTGCAGAAGGAGGACATACGGCCCATCGAGTCTGCACCAGCCCTTACAACGAGCACCCTACTCAAGCCCACGTCTCTACCCTATCCCCGTAACCCAGTAACCCCCACTTTTAAAAAAAATTTAGAGTATCCAATTAATTTTTTCCAATTAAGGGGCAATTTAGCATGGCCAATCCACCTATCCTGCACATCTTTTGGGTTGTGGGGGCGAAACCCACGCAAACATGGGGAGAATGTGGAAACTCCACACGGACAGCGACCCAGATCCGGGATCGAACCTGGGACCTCGGCGCCGTAAGGCAACCGTGCTAACCATTTGTGCCACTGTGCTGCCCACCAGTAACCCCCACTTAACCTTTTTGGACACTAAGGGCAATTTAGCATGGCCAATACACCTAACCCGCACATCTTTGGACTGTGGGAGGAAACCGGAGCATCCGGAGGAAACCCACGCAGAGACGGGGAGAACATACAGATTCCGCACAGACAGTGACTCAAGCCGGGAATCGAACCTGGGACCCTGGAGCTGTGAAGCAACGGTGCTAACCACTATACTGTCCTGTTATCAGTGATACCTCTGTTTTACAATATATTGCAGCCCATGACTCATTACTATATTTAAATACGGAAAATAGGGTTTCATTTCTTTTTAAAATGCATGGATTGCATCCCATCAAAATTGTGCATTCAATCCATGTGCGATGCAATATCCAACATTTACCGTTTCACGTTATATGCATTTTTGTTGTTGTGCTATCTCTCTCCGAAGTTTAACTGTGAGGAAGATGCACAAAGTTGTTTTAGGCGTCAATGGTTAAATTGCTTCATGTTGGAAATCACCCAAAGCCCAGGTTTGTTTTGGTGAAGTGAATCCAAATACGCCAGCGCTCAGGTACTATTCAAGTGATGTCAACTTCCCCACTGTACCTGGATCAGCCTCTCCTCACACTGCAACGATAGAAAGTAACCCAGCACATTTAGCCGAAACAGAAGAATGGAAATGAACTGGAATGAAAGCCAAAGGCAACAATGCCTCCACGTGCAGGGCACAAAATGTTATTAATGATTTGTGAAAGGACGACAAAACATGCATAATTTAAGCAATTGTAATGAAACAAATCTGCACAATGAGATGCCGTTAACACATGCTAAATATAGACTGGGTACTCTTCCCTTTCAAGAGGGAAATAATTAAAATCCTTTCATTGTTGCACTTGCTTTCATGGTGCAGAGTTTGGCTATTGGGCTGTGCCAAAATACAAGGGCTATCACTGAGTACACGAGCCTCGGGTGCAATCCTACGAGTGATCTTTCTGCGCTTCAAAGTGCTTCATCATAATAACAGCCCAGATTAAATTTTCAGATATTATTGATTTAATTAAAATTCATATCTCAAAGTATTTACACGAACGGTGTTTACAAGATTTTCCTTTGGCTTTGTTTGACATAGAAATATAGAAATGTTTACAGCACCGGGGGAGGCCATTCAGCCGTTGCAGCGGGATTCTCCGAACCCCCTGCCGGGTCGGAGAATCCCCGAGCGGCGGCGCCAATCCCGCCCCGCCGCCCCGATGCCGGTTGCTGTATTCTCCGACGCCGGTTTTTTCAGGCGGGGGTGGGGTTCACGGCACGCCGGTTGGAGGCCGTTGGCAGCGCCCCCCCCCCCCCACCCCCACCCCCTGCAATTCTCCGGGCCCCGATGCGCCGAGCGGCCGTCCGTTTCTGGCCAGTCCTGCCGCCGTGGATTAGACATGGTCCCACACGGCGGGAACGGGCAGGTAAGTCGGCTGGGGCGGTCCTCGGGGGGGGCACGGGGGGATCCGACCCTGGGGGGGTCGGGGGGGGGGGCACGGTGGCCTGGCCCGCGATCGGGGCCCACCGATCTGCGCGCGGGCCTGTGCCGGGGGGGGGGCACTCCTTCCCTTGGCCGGCGCGGAGAAGAGAATCGCCTGCACATGCGGCAGAATACGCCGGCTGGTCTGCGCATGCGCGGAACTATGCCGGCGGTTCAACGCATGCGCGAGATCACGCCGGCCGTTCGGCGCTTGCGCTAACTCGCGCAGTCCCGTCAGCCCCGGCTGGCGCGGCGCCAAACCCTCCGGCGTCCACCTAGCCCCCGGAAGTGTGGAGAATTCTGCACTTTCGTGGGCTGTTGACGCCGGAGTGGTTCGCAACGGTCTTCCCGCCGGCGTGGGGATTTAGTCCCCGGAAAGGAGAATCCCACCCATTGTATCTATGCTAGCCAAAAGAAGCTTTTTAGTCTAAGGGTCCATAGCCCTGCATTCTGCGACATCTCAACTGCATATCCAAGCGTTTTTTAAATGCGATGAAGGTTTTTTGCCTCTACCACCAATTCAGACAATGTGTTTCAGATCCCATGCCATGCTGGGAGAGAAAAAATGATTTCCCAACTCCCCTCTAGCACAATTACTTTAAATCTGTGCCTGTTAGTTATGAGCCTCCCTGCTAAAGGAAACAGGTCCTTCCTATCCACGGCACCTCATGGTTTAATGCACTTAGGCTGGGATTTTCCTGTTCGTCATGGGTGGAATGGAAAATTTGACAAGCCAGTCAGAGGTCCATTGAGTTTGGGCGGGAATTTCCAACCCCACAGCGGGCAGGGCAGGAAAATCCCTGCCTAAGTCTGCTTTGTTCATGAGAAAACATCCCCAGCCTATCCAATCTTTCCTCATAATAAAGATTCTCCATGCCTGGCAATATTCCTGTGAATCTCTTCTGTGCCATCTCCAGTGTGATCGTATCCTCTTATAATGCAGTGAACTGGGCCGGGATTCTCCCCTACCTGGCGGGGCGGGGGGGTCCCAGCGGGATTGAGTGGCGTGAACCACTCCGGCATCGGGCCACCCCAAAGGTGCGGAGCCAAGCCCTCACCGTGAGGGGCTAGGCGCGCGCCAGAGTGGTTGGCGTGCCACCGACCGGCGTGGAAGGCCTATGGCACCACACCAGCCGGGCCTGAAAGGACTGCGGCGGGTGGCGGAAGTCCACGCATGCGTGGGAGCGTCAGCGGCTGCTGACGTCATCCCCGCGCATGAGCTGGGAGGTGTCTCTTACGCGCAGCCATGGTGAAGACTGTGGCCGAGGTGGAAGGAAAAGAGTGCCCCCACGGCCCAGGTCCGCCCGCGGATCGGTGGACCCCGATCGCGGGCCAGGCCACCACGAGGGCACCCCACGGGGCCAGATTGCCCCGCGCCCCCCCCAGGACCGCGGAGCCCACCCGCGCCGCCTAGTCCCGCCGGCAAGAGAGGTGGTTTGATTCTCGCCAGCGGGACAGACATTCCAGCAGCGGGATTTCGGCCCATTGCGGGCCGGAGAATCGCCGGGGGGGGGGTGCTCGCCGACCGGCGCGGCACAATTTCTGCCCCCGCCGAATATCCGGTGCCGGGATTCACGCCAGCCCCCGGCAATTCTCCGACCCGGCGGGGGGTTGGAGAATCCCGCCCCAGGACTGCACCCAGTGAATTAACACGCTCCAACTTGTACTTTTTTTTAACAGTTGTGGGTGGCACAGTGGCACAGTGGTTAGCACTGTTGCTTCACAGCGCCAGGGTCCCAGGTTCAATTCCCGGCTTGGGTCACTGTCTGTGCGGAGTCTGCACGTTCTCCCCGTGTCTGCATGGGCTCCTCCGGGTGCTCCAGTTTCCTCCCACAAGTCCCGAAAGACGTGCTGTTAAGTAAGTTGGGCATTTTTAATTCTCCCTCTGTGTACCCGAATAGGTGCCGGAATGTGGCGACTCGGGGTTTTTCACAGTAACTTCATTGCAGTGTTAATGTAAACCTACTTGTGACAAGAAAGATCTTTATTGTCATTATTAACCTCCTTGTTCCCATATTTAGGCCTCTTATATATGCCCTTAGTGACCAAAAAGGTTCGGAGGTGTTATTGGGTTACGAGGGTAGGGTGGAAGTGAGGGCTTAAATGGGTCGGTGCAGACTCGATGTGCCAAATGGCCTCATTCTGCACTGTATGCTCTATGTTCTATGTTATTCTCCCTTTCCTGTGACCTTCAGGGATCTACAGACATGGGGCTGAATTCACCGTTTTTGAGCCGAAGTGCGGAGGTGTTTTACGTCAAAGAAATCGGCGGCTGGTGAGGGGCTAGAAGCCACGCCACGTAAAACCCCTGGCTCCCATGATAAAAACAGCTGGAGAATGGCCGGGTCCGTGGCCACGCATGGGCACGGCGACGACCTGCAGCGACCGCGCCGTAAAACATGGCCCTGGCCGCGCGCGGACCCAACCTGACAGAAAGTGCCCCCCTGGCCACCCCCCACCAGTCCCTCCAGCCCTCGTGGACGACCCCCGGCCAGCAACATGGCTCCCATCCGACTGTGGTGGTGCTGGTCGCAGTCCGCAGCCACCTCGCCGGATTCCCGCACGACTACCGCGCGGTCGGGAACGCGGCCCATCGGGGGGGCAGAGCATCGAGCGAAGGCCTTCAGGTGACGTGCTGAGGCCATCCCAATGGCGTGCGGCGCATGACGTGATGATGCCATTATGGAGGGGGCGGAGCATAAAAAACCTGTGTCAAACAGGCCCGATTTCAGCGTCAAAAAGGATTCGTTGCCCGATCGCCGAATACTAAATCGGCGTTGGGGAACGGTGATCCCGTCCAAGAACTCCAAGGTCCCTCTGTTCCTCAACACTTTTCCGAATCGTAATATTTATTGTGTGATTCCTTGCCTTGCTTGCCTTTTCCAAATGCATTACTCTGAACATCTCCAGATTAAATGTCTTTGCCGCATTTCTGCCCACCTCACCAGTTCATTGTTAACTTTTTGTTGTCCAGAACTTTCTTCTTCACCATCAAACACTTGGTCAATCATTGTGCCAACTGCAAACCTCTTAATCGTTGCATTTAAATATAAATCCTTGATATACACCACAAACAGCAACAAACCCAATGCAGAGCCCAACAGAATCCCACTGGAAACAGGCTTCCAGTCACTAAAATACCCATCGCCCATAACCCTTTGATTCTTGCTGTTGAGCCAATTTTGGAAGCTACATGCCACTTTCCCTTGGACCCCATTAGCTTGCAATTTACTGATCGAACTGCCACACGGGACCTTTTCAAAACCCTTGCTAAGACCCACGTAGATCATATCAAATGAAACATCTTATTGATTTTCTTTGGTACTTTCTCAAAGAATTCAGTAAATTTAGTTAGACACAACCTTTCCTTGATTAATCCATGCCACTCTAAATGGCAATTTATCTCGTCCCTCAGTATATTTCCCATTACTTTGCCCAGCACCGAGATTAGGTTGACGAGCCTGTAATTAGCTGGACTATCTATCTATCTATCCCTTCCTCCATTTTTATACAACACTGCATCACTTGCAATCCTCCATCACCATGCCTGTAGTGAGAGAGAAATGGGAAGTAATGGTCAGACCTTTGATATGTCTTTCCTTGCTTCCCTTCGCGGCCTAGGATACATTTCATCTGCGCCTTATCCACTTTAAAGAATGCTCAACATTAATATTTTCTCTCTCACTGGGCGTGGTCTACCCGAATGGGGACCGAGTCCCATAGCGCGATTAGCCGGGTGTTTCCCGGCGCTAAGAGCATCAAGAAACACCCCTCTGTCTAATGCCCATCTGGGTAGATTAGGGATCTCAGTGGGAAACACGAGGCTGAGGCCGCACTTAGCCCCATTACCTGCAATGAGGAACTCCGCTCGCCGGAACTCTTCAGTTTAGCAAGAGATTGAGACGTCATTTAAAAATGGTGTCCCGATCTCTCGGGCCCCCGACATGACCACCGAACCCCTCCCCTCATGCCCCAACTTAGTATAAGGGGGTCCTCGAGACCCCCGCAACCGGCACACCCATGCAGGGCACCACCCCGGCCCGATCAAAGTTGCCAGCTTGGCCCACTGGCAGTGCCACCTGGGCACCTTTTCCCAGGTGACAGTGCCAGCTGGTAGGGCACTGCCAGTGTGGCATTGTCAGGTGGCACTGCCAGGGTGCCAAGCTGGCACTGCCAGGGTTCCAGTCTGGCAGTGCCAGGGCGGCCAGGTGCCACTCGCACTGGGAGACCCCCAAGAGTACATTTCCATCTGGTGCCTGTTTGTGGAGACCAGCGCTGAACGACGCTCACCCGAGGTCTCCAAGGCGAGGGAGTTAGTTCTCACGCCTTGGTTAGGTCCCAGGAACACATATTAGAAAGACACTAGCAGTTTCACTCTCTTATGCAGATTTGCCAGAAAGTTGATTCACATTGCGACGTCTCGCGAGATCATGTTCTATCTCACGAGGCATGGCAAGCCGGGTAGATCCCAGCAGTGGGATCTCCCAGCATCGACGGCAGCGGCATGCTGCTTTTTGGGCACAATGTGGCTGGTAGATCCTGCCCGTTATGTTTATTCCATTTAAGATATTATGGTCTGGCTCTGTAACAGCTTCTTTTTTAGGCAGTCCCTTGAGTCCGCGGAGGTCTTGCATCTATTCCAGTCCAATACCTTCTACATTGACTAACAAGTCCGATGCATGGTCCACAACCTCTATCACACGTGGAGAAGGTAGTGTTGGAAAAATCGGCTCGGTGAGTTATTGGGAGTTTGTGTGCTCCTTCTACTGCTTGTACCTGGCCGCTTGATCGAAGCCTATCAGGGTGCTCGACACCTTCTGGAATGTTCCTTATCAATTTTGGGCAGCTGTGTGGGCCGGAGGTTTGAGAACGCCCTCCTCCTAAGAGACGCTTGTCTCGATAAAGTTCCATATTCTACATATTCCATATCACCTCCCGTATCTTGGGAGTCTCCTCTTGGCGACGGCAGACATAAATGATGAAACTCACCACCATTTCCAATGTGACCCGTTGTCCACTGAGATGGAGTTTTTCCAAGGACCAGCGTCTAAACCTAGGTCATGATTACAAGGCAGCAGAGATCCCTGCTCTCCTATGTATCTCAGTGACTTTGATAATCTGCAGAAAATACCTCAAGGCATTGGAGAAATATGACCAAAGCTGTTGCTGCAAAATCCTTCAGGTTAATTGATGGGATAGGCAGCCTAATTTCACCATTCTCTCCGGAGGCAACATTAGTAGCAACGAGGCAATAGTCACCCAAAAACTAGTTTCACTGGGTGGGCCATATTGTTCACATGCCTGACACCTCACTCTCTCTCTCAGTTCATGTGACATCCCCACTTGCCCAAAGGTTGCTAATCATGGCCCGCCACACATCGCTAACCCCAGCAGTCTTCCCACCATGCCATGGTATCACACTGGGGAAAGCGGAAGGCCCCAAGAACTGCCTTAGCTGGTACAGAGACTGAACCCACCCCATCATTAAGCACCACACTCTCTGACCAACTGGTCGAAGCGGCCCTTTCATGCCCGACACCAGACTCCCAAAACAACTGCTCTACTCCTTTTTAGCTGCAAGTGCCAGCTCCAGCCCTCCCTTTTCTGAAAACAGAGGCAAACTATTGTTTAAAGATCACACCCACGTCTTTCACAAGTTATCTTTTCGTTCGCCAAGTGGCCCTGCACCTTTTGTGCAGTATTTAACTCTTAGCACCTGATGTATGTTTTCTTCTTTGGTCTATCCTGAACTTTATGCAGTGGGCAAGAGTGGGTGGTGGTGATGGTGGCGGTGGAGAGGGGGGGGTGGGGGGGAGGGGAGGGGGGCAGTGGGCAGAGGACATGATTTGCAAGTCCCAACGCTTTTTCATTGTGGAAATACCTTTGTTCTGAAACCTTTTTTTAATAATATTTTATTAAATGTTTACATCTGTACACTGTACAATTGGTGAGCAAGGTGGTTTGCGTGTACAATTTACAAGTTCCTCTTTCATCGGCCTTCCCCACCACTCACCTCCCCCCCCCCCCCCCCCCCCCCCCCCCGCCCCCCGCCCTCCCCGTTTTTTGTTGTTCGGGCTCCATCTTGGGGCCTTTCTTCTGTCGTAGATGTTGTAGGCTCTCTTTCGCTTTGTATTTATTGCTGTTGCCCCTCTGGCTTTATTGGCACCTCGGTCTTTTCCCATGTCCCCTCTTGATGTTTCCTTGGGTTCCTTCCTTGCTCCCCCTCCTCCCCCCCACCTTTGCACCTATCTGCTCTGTGTGGTCCTGTCTGCCCTTGTTGCCACCACCCCCCCCCCCCCTCCCTTTTCTGCTATTGGCCTCAAACAGGTCTTGGAACAGGTTGATGAATGGCCCCAACACTTCGTGCAAGCCCTCCGCTGACTCTCGGGTGGTATACTTCGTCTTCTCCAGGTGGCGGGATTCCGACAGGTCTGCCAGCCAGTCCGTAGCTGTGGGTGGTGCTGCTGGTGGCTGGCCGAGTAGGATTCCCTGGCAGGCGATTAGGGAAGCAAAAGCCAGGGCCCTCTTCCACATGTCATTCTGGCTGGTCCGATACCCCGAAGACAGCCACTCTCGGGGACGGCTCCACCCTCACCCCCACGACCAAGTAGGCTGTCCAGAACCCGACAAGTCTGGGGCAAACCCAGAACATCTGGGCTTGGTTGGCCGGGCCCCTCTGGCACCGATCACATTTGTCCTCCTCCTCCGGGAAGAACCTGCTTATTTGGGTTCTGGTTAGGTGCACTCTGTGCACCAATTTGAAGTGCTTGAGGCTTAGCCTTGCACAGGAGGAGGTGGAGTTGGCCCTGCTCAGTGCTTCACTCCAGAGTTCCCACCCCACTTCCTCCCATTTCTGTCACGCTCCATTTAGTGGTGATCTCGCCCTTCCTTTATTAAATTTTTTTTAAATTTAGAGTACCCAATTCTTTTTTTATTTAAGGGGCAATTTAGCGTGGCCAATCCACCTACCCTGCACATCTTTGGGTTGTGGGGGTGAGATCCACGCAGACACGGGGAGAATGTGAAAACTCCACATGGACAGTGACCCAGAGCCGGGATCGAACCTGAGTCCTTGGCGCTGTAAGGTGGCAGTGCTAACCACTGCGCCACCATGCCGCCCTTCTCGCCCTTTCTAATAGATGTCTCCACAGTTCCCCTTCTCCACACTGTCCGCGTCCAGCAGTTCCTCCTGCATTGTGTTTCTCGGGGCCCTAGGGTTTTTGATTTATCTATGTTGGAGCGCCTGTCCGTTCAGTAGCTGCAGTCTCTCTGTCAGCTCGTCCAGGGTTGGGTGTCTGTCCCCCATGTAAAAGTCCCTAATCGCTAGTATCCCCCTGTCCTGTCTCCGCTTCTTAAAAGTGGCGTCCAGCATGGCTGGTGGGAAATTGTGGTTACTGCAGATGAGGGCCATGGTGGACACCTTGGTTAAGTCAAAACGTTGTCTCATCTGGTTCCATGTTTTTAAAGCAGCTGTCGTCACTGGGATGTGTACTTTGCCGGGGGGGGGGGGGAGTGCTTTTGTGGCTGGGGCTCGGAGGGTCATTCCTGTGCTGGATTCATTTTCACCCATTCCTTGCTCGCCTCCCTTACCCATTCCCTCACTCTCTCGGCTGTGGAGCTAATATTGCAGCTTCGGAAGGGCCAGGCTGCCCATGTTTCTCCTCCTCTGCAGTGTAGTTTGGGGGATTCTTCCCCCACCCCACACAAACGCCATAATCATTTTATCTATTCCTTGGAAAAAGGCCTTGAGGTTGAGGGTCTAAGCAGGAAGCGGAACCTCAGCAGTACGTTCATCTTGATTGTCTGCACCCTCCCTGCCCGGGAGAGCGGGAGTGCATCCCATCTTTTGGGCCTTTTAAACTTCCTTCACCAGGCTGGTCAGATTCCATCTGTGGATCTGTGTCCCATCGTGGGCTACCCCAATCCCCAGGTCTGAAGCCTTATCATCTGTTTCTTGAACACCTCCCATTTCCCCGACACAGATTTCATTTCAAATAGCTGTTTCCAGTCCATCGTCACTAAAACAAATCTCAGATAGTAAAATTGTCCGATGGCAAATTGGGAATGGACAAGAGGCCAGAGTTAGAGTGCAGAAACTTTGGACGGGTTTTGGGTCCAGAGGAGATTGCAGACACAGTGGGGACTGAGGCTATGGAGCAATTTGAAAGCAAGGATGAGAAATTTTAAAATCAACATATTGCTCGACTGGGAGCCAATGTTGATCTGTAAGAACAGGGGTGATGGGGGAATGGGCTGCTGCGAGTTAAGGCAGGGACAGCAAGTGACCTCAGGTTTACGGATGGCAGAATGTGGGAGACCTGTCAGGAAAGCATTGGAATAGTCAAGTCTAGAGGTAACGAACGGTGAGGGTTTCCAGCAACAGATGAGCAGAGGCAGGATCAAAGACCAAGGACCATTCATTTTCATGTTGTGAAGCACATCAACATATGAGGGAAGGGGATGGGAGGGGGGATCTTGTAGTGAGGACTCTTTGATCCTTTACAATGCGCCAGGTTTTCCAGGATCTTTCTTCAGTACTGGAGCTACAGCGTTTGTAGAGAGTGATGTTGAATATTTGACAGAAGAGGGACTACCTTCAAGATGTCTAGAAGTAACAGAGGACTCCAAAAGCAACCAGAAGATGACGAACTTTGCGGCCGGAATTCTCCGTTTGGAAGATGTTCTCGCACCAGAGGTGAAACACCATTGATTTGCATTTGTGCTGGGAGCGCAAATCAGAAGCGCTTCACCATCCCTTGCTATGCAGATTTATGTGTGGCGGAGATTGCAAGGGATTCCCTTGTGAATTCAGCTATTGGGCGGATTTTAAGTAGACCCTCTACACCCTGCAACACAATTCTGTGCCCCCCACCATGGGATTTCCAGGATCACCCCCCCCCCCCCCACAGTGAGTGTCATCAACCCCATCCCCCACCTAAGACTGCGCAAAAGAGAGATTCCCCCCACCAGAAACCCTCCCATGACAGAGACCCCTACCAGAAACCCTCCCATGAGAGAGACCCCCACCCAGAAATCCTCCCATGACAGAGACCCCCACCCAGGAACTCGCCCATGACAGAGACCCCCACCAGAAACCCTCCCATGAGAGAGCCCCCCCCAGAAACTCTCCCATGACAGAGACCCCCACCAGAAACCCTCCCATGAGAGAGACCCCCACCAGAAACCCTCCCATGAGAGAGACCCCCACTAGAAATTCTCCCATGACAGAGACCCTCACCCAGAAACCCTCCCATGACAGAGACCCCCACCAGAAACCCTCCCATGACAGAAACCCCCACCAGAAACCCTCCCGTGACAGAGACCCTCACCAGAAACCCTCCCGTGACAGAGACCCCCACCAGAAACCCTCCCATGACAGAGACCCCCACCAGAAACCCTCCCATGACAGAGACCCCCACCAGAAACCCTCCCATGACAGAGACCCCACCAGAAACCCTCCCATGACAGAAACCCCCACCAGAAACCCTCCCGTGACAGAGACCCTCACCAGAAACCCTCCCGTGACAGAGACCCCCACCAGAAACCCTCCCATGACAGAGACCCCCACCAGAAACCCTCCCATGACAGAGACCCCACCAGAAACCCTCCCATGACAGAGACACCCACCAGAAACCCTCCCATGAGAGAGACACCCACCAGAAACCCTCCCATGACAGAGACCCCCACCAGAAACCCTCCCATGAGAGAGACACCCACCAGAAACCCTCCCATGACAGAGACCCCACCAGAAACCCTCCCATAACAGAGACCCCCACCAGAAACCCTCCCATGACAGAGACCCCACCAGAAACCCTCCCATGACAGAGACCCCACCCAGGAACTCGCCCATGACAGAGACCCCCACCAGAAACCCTCCCATGACAGAAAGCCCCCCAGAAGAGAGTCCCCCACAGTCTTTGGTGGGGTCTCTTTTATGGAGGGGGGGGGCATCTCTGGTGGGGGTCTCTCTTTTGAGAGTTTTCTGTTGGGGGTCTCTCTTATGGGGGTCTCTGTAATGGGGTCTCTGGTAGGGGAGCCTGATGGGGGGATCTGGTGCGAGTGGGCAGGATTTGCATTGTGGGGGTGGCAGGGGGCCCTCTGATGGACTTTGGTGGAAATTCCCTCAAAGAGTTACCGCCTTGGCCCACCGCAAGGTCCGCCGTGCCAGGGCCATGCTGGGAAATACCTGCACCAATTCTCAACCACATGAATCCCGGCCCAGACTTGGATCACGCAGGCTTGAAGAATCCAGTGCCCAGCCCACTAACAAATGGGTCAAATGGGTCTATTTGACTATTCGCATCCTCATGCTGGGGCGTGGCGAATACGCCAATACCGGCGTCAACGAGAGACCGCAGCACCGGAACGGCGGTGGAGAATCCAGCGGCATATCAATAAACCCTCACACATAAGAATAAACCCTTCACACTTCACCGTAGTAGCACAGTGGTTAGCAATGTTGCTTCACAGTGCCAGCGACCTTGGTTCGATTCCCGCTTGGGTCACTCTCTGTGCGGAGTCTGCACGTCCTCCCTGCGTCGGCGTGGATTTGATCCGGGTGCTCCGGTTTCCTCCGACAAGTCCCGAAAGACGTGTTTGTTAGGTGAATTGAACAGTCTGAATTCTCCCTCTGCGTACCTGAACAGGCGCCGGAATGTGGCGACTAGGGGATTTTCACAGAAACTTCATTGCAGTGTTAATGCAAGCCTGCATGTGACACTAATAAAGATTATTATTCTCTCTTCTGCAGTAAAAAAGGAGGTTAAGTGACATCTTGACCAACATTTCTGAATCTTACATTGTACAACTGAACATTGATGGCTGGTGAAGGTGTCTGAAGTCATTAACATATAGAGTGAAGAGTGCAGTCACCTTCACAGCCATCACTGATCAATATCTGTCATTCCAAAAGATCCTGAAATTCTTGACTTCTATTGAAAATCTGATGTTCACACACGGTCACTTTTCCAGTGAACTCATTTATGCAAAAAGAAACTGGAGAAAAAGTAATTTAAAAAATCAATTATCTTCAACTCTACTTCCAACATAAGCAAATATCAATAAGATCAAAATTCTATTATCCAAGGACTGTCTGTTTAAAGAAACTCATTTGGAATTGTCTGATTAAGCTCACCAATGGGAAATATTCAGAAATGAGGTCAGTTGTATTGAGGGCCTGTGCAAATTCCTCTACAGTCTTTGGAATACGTGGTTGAAGTAAGCTTTGCATATCCTCTAACATCATGTTGCAGCTCCCTAATTTTTAATTGGTGATGCTTTTTAACCAGGGCATTTTGGCTTTCCTCAGGTAATGTTTGCCCCAGAACTGAGACAGTTCTCCAGAGATGTTGAACCGCATCCATGAACACTCCTTCCATGGCCTATAGGTCCCAGGGTGGTTTGACATTATGATCAATGTTCAGAAATGTAAGGGTTAATGATACGTCCAAATCAACCACTAGAGGGAGCTAAATGCAGATGTATATAAGGAATCGATGCTAAGCCTTCTGGGTATGAGAGGTTGAGGAGAAGGCCAGAGGACAGACTGCAGGAAAGAAATTATGAGTGAGAGCAGATCATAGTTATTGTATTATTGTAGAGATTAGTAGTAGATGAGTGTAGATTGTAGTTTATTATCAACTGTTTATTATATAGGAGTAAGTGTCAAATCTAATTAAGTAGTGTAAAGCAAGGCCAGGCGGAACATCTGGGGCTGGAGCATCTCAACCCTATGATCTGAACAAGTTCTACGTCCGCCATGAGCAGTCAGCCAATGCATCAGTGCCACCACCCCCAACAGCCGTGGACACACCCATACCCACTATTGCAGCCTCAGAGGTAAGAGCTGCCTTCTTGAAAGTGAATCCGCGGAAAGCGACGGGACCCGACGGAGTCCCTGGGCGAGCACTCAGAGCCTGCGCAGACTAGCTGGCGAATATATTCGCAGATATGTTCCACACCTCACTCCTCCGCTCTGAGGTCCCCACCTCCTTAAAGAAGACCACCATAATACCAGTACCAAAGAAGAACGAGGTAGCCTGCCTCAATGACGACTGACTGGTGGCCCTGACGTCTATTATCATGAAATGCTTCGAGCGGCTAGTCATGAGACGGATCAATGTCAGCCTCCCAGGTGGTCTCGATCCATTGCAGTTTGCCTATCACCGCAACCGGTCCACAGCAGATGCTATCTCCCTGGCTCTACAATCCACATTCGAACACCTCGCCAACAAGGACACCTACGCAAGACTGCTGTGCATAGACTAGACTACAGCTCCGCCTTCAACACCATTATTCCGACAAGACTTATAACCAAACTCTGCAATCTTGGTCTTGACCCCTCCCTGTGAAGCTGGATCCGTGACTTCCTCACCAACAGACCGCAATCTGTCAGGATAGACAACAGCACCTCCTCCACAATAGTCCTCAACACCGGGGCCCCACAAGGATGTGTGCTCAGTCCTCTACTGTACTCCCTACACACACATGACTGTGTGGCGAGATTTAACTCCAACTCAATCTATAAATTTGCGGATGATACGACTATGATGGGCCATATCTCAAACAACGACGAATCAAACTACAGAAGGGAGATAAATCACTTGGTTGCATGGTGTACCGAAAACAACCACTCTCTAAATGTCGGAAAGACCAAGGAACTGATCATCGACTTCAGGAAGCATAGCGCAACCCCCCCCCCCGTCCCCCCGTCTGCATCAATGGCTCCGAAGTGGAGATGGTCGATAGCTTTAAATTCCTGGGGGTCACCATCACCAACAATCCTGATCCACTAACGTTGATGCAATAGTCAAGAAAGCCCAACAACGTCTCTACTTCCTACGGAAGCTAAATAAATTTGGCATGTCTGCATCGACTCTCACAAACATCTACAGATGTGCGATAGAGAGCATCCTACCCGGCTGCATCACAGCCTGGTATGGCAACTGCTCGGCCCAAGATCGCAAGAAACTGCAGAGTGTGGTGAACTCAGCCCAACGCATCACACAAGCTTGCCACCGTCCCATTGATTCTGTCAACACCTCCCGTTGCCTCAGGAAGGCATTATCAGAGACACCTCCCACCCAGGCACTGCCTTCTTCCAGACCCTTCCATCAGGCAGAAGGTACAGAAGTCTGAAGACCCGCACATCCAGACATAAGAACAGCTTCTTCCCCACAGCTATAAGACTCCTCAATGACTCCCCCTCGGACTGATCTGTTCCCTGTAAGAAAACTGGGCGGGATTCTCCGACCTCGCGCAGAGTGGAGAATCGGCGCCATTGGGGCAGGCATGGTCAGCGCGGCGCCAGTCGGGGGCCACTCTACGCGGACCCCCTGCAATTCTCCGGCCCGGATGGGCCGAGCGGCCGTAAAGAAAAACCCGAGTCCCACCGGCGCGGTTCTAACATGCTCTGAGCTGGCAGGACCTCGGCGATGAAGCGTCCGGGGGCGGCCTGTAGGAGAGGAGGGCGGGGTCTGACCACCGGGGGGGGGGGGGCCTCCGATGTGGCCTGGCCCGGGATTGAGACCCGCCAATCGGCGGGCCGGCCTCTCTGTCTCCCGGCCACCTTTCCTCCGCGCCGGCGCCTGTACTCCTGCGCCATGTTGGATCAGGTGGCAGCGCGGACGGGGGAGACATGCGCAGAAATCGCGCCGGTGGGACTGCGCATGTGCGGGTTCGCGCCGGACCCGCTCCGCATGCGCGCATCCCGTGGCGCCATGCCACGGCCGGATCAGCAGCTGGAGCGGCGTGAACTGCTCCAGTGCTGTGCTGGCCCCCTGTAGGGGCCAGAATTCCTGATCCTGGGGCCGTGTTGATGCCGTCGAGAAACGCGACGGCGTTTCCGATGGCGCCAACACTTAACCTCAGGATCAGAGAATCCCGCCCACTATTCACGAAGCCCTATGCTACTCTTGCTCATATATTTACTTTGGTTGGCCCCTTGTTCCGCACTGTAACCAATCACTGTTTGTCGATGTACCATTTGTCAATGTTCTCTGTCGATTATTCTTTTGTCTATATGGACAAAATGTGTATGTTCCCTTGGCCACAGAAAATACGTATCACTGTACTTCGGTACATGTGACAATAAATCAAATCAAAATCAATAAATAAGTCTTTAGCTTTGCTCAGTATAAAAGCTAGTTGGGGGGTCTTTGTGAACACTACGCCAACCATCCTCAGATTAGAACCACAATGAACACCACAGGTGGGACTTGAACCCAGAGTGTTTGGCTTCGAGGGAGGGAGGCTACCTGCTGAGGCACAAAGGCCTCTCAGATGACACCGAAGTTGCAATGAACGGAATTGTAGAGAGCAGAGTGTTATTGGTCAACACTACATATTGAGGGCCATGTTTAGAAAGATGCTGCAATCAGTTATGAATGAGGTTCTGCTGCACTCATCTTTCAGACTGCAATATTCCCTCCCTCCATTTTCTCCTCACTCTCTCCGTTCTGCCACATGAAGATTTGAATTGTGAAGTTATGCAACATGCAGTTGGCTCTGATTATTTTAAGAACTTTGCGCAAGAAAGCACCCCACCTCAGTGTTCTAATAGCATAGCACTACTTCAACACACCAATGATCTGGCAGACATCACTTTCTTGGGTGGGTCTGAATCACTTCAGAATAATAATATTCACGCGACGGAAAAAGCTGTTCCTGTTTGGGATCCTCTTTACAGCTCAGCCTAGAGTCATTTCCGTAGCCCAGTAGATTCTTGCTTGCAAAATTGAGAGGGCGGGGGCAGATTTCCTCTGGCATACCCAGTTAAGAGTGATTGAATTTTTTATAGAATGGTACACCATATTTTTTTATAGCATATGGTATTCTGGGCTTTAAAGGGGGCATGGAGTGTTAGAGCAAGGAGATCTGGCAGCATCTGTGGAGAAAAAAACAGTTAATGTTTCGAGTCCATATGACTTCTTCAGGACTGACGAAGATTGGAAATGTGATGTATTTCATAATTGGATACGAGGGTTGAGACGGTTGAGCAGAAGAGACGTTCAGAGATAAGTGGGAGCTAAGGAGAGATTGACAAAGATGTCATGGATACAAGACAAAGGGAGTGTTAATGGTAGCATTAGGAAATAAATGAGGTACTGATATCAAGGTAAGCACAGTAAGTGGTCTTACAACACCAGGTTAAAGTCCAACAGGTTTGATTCAAATCACTAGCTTTCGGAGCACTGCTCCTTCCTCGGGTGAATGAAGAGGTAGGTTCCAGAAACATTTATATAGACAAAGTCAAAAATGCAAGACAATACTTTGAATGCGAGCATTTGCAGGTAATTAAGTCTTTACAGATCCAGAGAGAGGGGTAACCCATGGTTAAAGAGGTGTGAATTGTCTCAAGCCAGGACATTTGGTAGGGGGGTGAATGTAAAGTGACATGAATCCAAGGTCCCGGTTGAGGCCGTACTCATGTGTGCGGAACTTGTCTATAAGTTTCTGCTCGGCGATTCTGCATTGTCGCGCGTCCTGAAGGGCGCCTTGGAGAAGGCTTACCCGAAGATTAGAGGCTGAATGCCCTCGACTTCTGAAGTGTTCCCCGACTGGAAGGGAACATTCCTGCCTGGCGATTGTCGCGCGATGTCCGTCCATCTGTTGTCGCAGCGTCTGCATGGTCTCGCTAAAACACCACGTTTCGGGACATCCTTTCCTGCAGCGTATGAGGTAGACAACGTTGGCTGAGTCGCACGAGTATGTACCGCGTACCTGGTGGGTGGTGTTGTCACGTGTAAAGGTGGTATCCATGTCGATGATCTGGCATGTCTTACACGTCATGAAAGATGAGTGCAGCAGAACCTCATTCATAACTGAGTGCAGCATCTTTCTCGACATGGCCCTCAATAAGTAGTTGTCATGATATCCACATCAGCATATCATGGTGCAATCATGACATGTGTTGTGTCGTGGTCGCTGTTCTGAAGGCTGGGTAGTTTGCTTCAAACAATGGTTTGTTTGAGATTGCGCGGTTGTTTGAAGGCAAGTAGTGGGGGTGTGGGAATGACCTTGGCAAGATGTTCGTCTTCATTGATGACGCGTTGAAGGCTGCGAAAAATATATCGTAGTTTCTCCGCTCCGGGGAAATACTGGACGACGAAGGGTACTCTGTCCTGTGTTTGTCTTCTGAGGAGGTCGGTGCGGTTTTTTGCTGTGGCATGTTGGACATGTCGATCGATGAGTCGAGCGCCATATCCCGTCCGTACGGGGGCATCTTTCAGCGTCTGTAGATGTCTGTTACGCTCCTCCTCGTCTGAGCAGATCCTGTGTATACGGAGAGCTTGTCCATAGGGGATGGCTTCTTTAATGTGTTTAGGGTGTAAGCTGGAGAAGTGGAGCATCGTGAGGTTATCTGTGGGCTTGCGGTAAAGCGAAGTGCTGAGGTGACCGTCCTTGATGGAGGGATGAGTGTGTCCAAGAATGCAACACATTCTGGAGAGTAGTCCATGGTGAGTCTGATGCTGGGACGGAGCTTATTGATGTCATCGTATAGTCGTTTCAGTGCTTTTTCGCTGTGGGTCCAAAGGAAAAAAAATGTCATTGATGTATCTGGTGTATAACGTCGGTTGGAGGTCCTGTGCGGTGGTGAGGTCTTGTTCAATCTTGTGTATGAAGATGTTGGCATATTGAGGTGCAAATTTTGTCCCCATGGCTGTTCCGTGTGTCTGGATGAAGAACTTGTTGTCGAAGGTGAAGACGTTGTGATCCAGAATGAAACGGATGAGTTGCAGAATTGCGTCTGGAGATTGGCAGTTGTCAGTGTTGAGTACTGGGGCTGTTGCAGCAATGCTGGTGTAGAATACCGAGATGTCCATTGTGACGAGGAATATTCCTGGTTCAACTGGCCCATGGATGCTGAGTTTCTGTAAGACATCCATTAATAGCAGAACAAAGGTCAATGCTCACTGAAAGCGAAACGAAAGAACAAGTGACAGATGGCTCTGTGGGGTTGGGTGGGTTGCATTGGGAGAAACAAAGAAAACAAAAAACAAAAAAGGGGTCAAGATGGAGGAGAAAAGTCACAGTCTAAAATTGATGACACAATGTTGAATCCAGGAGTCTGTAACGTGCCCAATCGGAAGGTGAGTTGCTGCTCCTCCAGTTTGCGGTGAATTTCACTGGAACATTGCAGCAGTCCAAGGACGGACATGTGGGCATGAGAGTGAGGTGCTGAGTTAAAATGACAAGCGACCAGAAGGTTGGGGTCATGCTTGCGGACCGAGCGAAGGTGACCTAACCTTGGGAATGGTTAACTTTCGGAATCTGATTTTTGACAGGTCAGCAGATATGCCTAGTGTTTGAAATTTACATCTATATTAGTGTCACAAGTAGACTTACATTAACACTGCAATGAAATTACTGTGAAAATCCCCTAGTCGCCACACTCCGGCGCCTGTTCGGGTACACAGAGGGAGAATTCAGAATGTGCAATTCACCTAACAAGCACATCTTTCGGGACTTGTGGGAGGAAACCGGAGCACTCGGAGGAAACCCACGCAGACACGGGGAGAACGTGCAGACTCCGCACAGACAGTGACCCAAGTGGGTATCGAACCTGGGACCCTGGTGCTGTCAAGCAACAGTGCTAACCACTGTGCTCCCGTGCCGCCCTATGATGTGTCAGAGTGGCAGCTTTCCCAAACAACATGAATTTTGAGACTTCATTAATATAACTCCTTTTACAGAAGGAAGGTGGAGCTGACTACCCTTTCATTCCCTTGTTTACCTATGGAGCTTTGCAGTTTGGGACTTTCATTTCTGTGTGTTGTTCTTTTCTGCCCTCCTTGTTTTGATCAGCAGTACAATGGAGCTTTCTTGCTGTATCTTATTGGTTGTGGCAATGATTCCAGCCTAAAATGTCAACTTATTTATTTTCTGTTACATTTGCTGACCGGCCGGCTATGCACTTGAAACACTTTGTGGTAAATTTAGACTCCATGGTGGTCACTTCAATGGAAATGAAAATGAAGAGAGATATAACTCTGACTGCTGATGCATTATCAACCAATTTACACTTAAGGTCTAATGAAATAGGAGCAGGAGTGGGCCTTTTGACCCTTTGACACTTGAAGTCCGCTCCACAATTTACTAAGTTCATGGCCAATCCTCCATTTCAATATTCCTGCATGGGGGTCATATTCCTTAATTGCCTTAGTGCCAAAAAAATCTATTGAGCTCTGTTTTGAATCTGTCCAGTAATGGAGCAATCACATCTCTCTGCGGTGAAGAATTACAAAGACTAACGAGCCTTTGTGTGAATATATTTCTCCTCATGTCAGCCCTCAGAGGCTGAACACTTATTCTGAGACCTTGATCCTGATCGGATGGATACTCCCCTCATTCTGGTAATCAGTTGTGTGAGCATTCATAACTCTCGTTCTGAAGCAAGGGTAACCTTCCATAGGGAAGGAGGCTGAAACAGTACGCGGTCCTCCAGATGTGGTCTCTTCAAAACCCAGTGCTTCCCAACCTTTTACACGGCGTGACCCCATTTTAAAGACTCAGATTTTGTGTAACTCTAGGATAGGGGAGGGGGCTGTGTGGTAATACCAGGTATTGCAGTACCTGAGAGGTGAATGACCATTGGCTAGACCTAGGGGTCTACCATTGGCTAATGTACATAGCCCTGCCCTGAGAGGCAGGGTATAAGAACCAATGCCGTCCCAGCAGCCTTCACTTTCTGTATCATCGATGCTGGGTACAGTTCTAGCTGATTAAAGCCGATTAGATATGATTCCTCTTTGTCTTGAGAGTATTGATTGTGCATCAGGCTGTTAGGGATGGGGGGGGTGGGGGGAGCTTCCGTTGCTGAACAGGAGGTTGAGGGAGGGGTTAGGCCCTTTGTTGGTGGAGATCTTAGCTCCTGAGCATAGGTGAGAGGGCATATAGAACGTACAGTGCAGAAGGAGACCATTTGGCCCATCGAATCTGCACCATATACTTCCTTTGCTGAGAGGAAGGGTGAGGGGAGTGGGGGGGGGGGGGGGGGGGGGGGGGGCAGGGGGGGGGAGAAAAGTTCATATGGTATGAATTGTTTAAATTGAAGGATTAGAAAAAATAATACAAACACCTTCCTTTCCGCCTTACGTTACCATTTGGGAAGGGCCTATTTAATTTAGCAGAGCGTTCAGTGACTAGGGTGTATAGATTAAAAATAGTTGGTGGAAACATTTGAGGGGAGATGGGGGGACACTTTTCACCCAGAGGGTTGTGGGGATCGGGAACTAACTGGCTGTCAGGGTAGTGGAGACATACACCCTCAACTCACTTAAAAGGTGCCTGGACATTCACTCCAACCCGCAAGGCGATGGACCAAATGCTTGAAAGTGGGATTAGGCTGGGTGGTTTGGTTTTCGACTGGTGCAGACCTGGTGGGCCAAGTGGCCTCTTTCTGTGCCATAAACCTTCTATGAACCTATCATTCTTTCTCCAGACCTTTTTTTTGCGGCAGCGATCAGGATTCATTAGGCCACACCCACCAATAGGAAACAAATGGAAGGTTTAACGGGGCCTCTCAGCTGTTTGCGTTCAAGGCCAAATTCCGCGGCCGCCATTGCCGTCAAGCATCATCTCGCGACCTCATTGGTGGTCGTGACCCTGAGTTCGGGAAGCCCTATATAATGGAAGTGGTACTTCATTGAATTTATACTCCCAATCCCTTTCGTAATAAAGGCAAACCATCTGCATTTCCGGTTGCTTGCTGCACCTGCATGTTAACTTTGGGTTCTTCATGGTCAAGGCCACCCATTTCCCTCCTGATAACATTTCCCAGCCTCATATCAATAAAAAAAAATGTTTTTCTATTTTGTCCACCAAAGTTGATCGTTTTGCCCTTCTCCCCATTATATTCCATCTACCAGATCCTTGCCCACTCACTTAACTTGGCTACATCTATTGTAGCTTCACAAAATCAAGATCTACTCCTTTCTGTTTTTATGTCATTTTTCCAGCGCTTTCAAATTTCTCTCTCTTTTTAAAATCTCTGTTCACAAACAAGTCTTTGTTTAAGCGGAATACACTGCATCAGGCAATTATGAGATAAACTTAAAATGCAATCTGTTACTGCAGTAATTATATTACATCTGCATCTCAAATGTTCCATCATGCATCAATGCCAAACACAATACTGACGCTTCTCTCTGGCACTTCAATCTTCGATAATACTTACACGTTAGGAGTGTATTTGGCTTTGAATCAGTGAATTAAATCCCAGAGGCTTGTTTTTCAAAAAGGGCAGATGACATTATATACAAACAGGAATAAATTGATCCATCAAGCCCTTTACCACCACCGGGTTTTCATGAGCTTGTCAACATAGTCTGTGTATGTATCGGCAAAAATAGAACTTCAAGTGATGGCTGTACATATTATTGATAGTGTGCCAGTCAGTTAAAAAAAAATGCAAGTCCTATATGCTATAATTAGACCTCTTAATTCTTGGGAGCTGGTTAATAATAACCTTTAATACAAAACTCCAAGTGATTTAAAAGGCCACATGAAAGTTTATAAAGATCCAGAAAACCTCTGCAGATTATTTGACTTTACCTCACATTAATGTTAATGTTCCAGAGCATCCACCATAATCTCTTTCTTTGCGATATTGGTGTACACTGAAGGAGAAGGATTCGTACAGTTGTGGTCTCGATCTTCTATTTTAAAAAGAAGAATCAATATATAAATCTCCCAATTTTGGGGGGGGGGGGGTTAATTGTAAATAAATAACTTGCTTTTATATTCTCCTTTGTCACATTTTTGAAATACTGCAAGGTTTTTGCCACGTTAGCACAGTGGTTAGCATTGTTGCTTCACAACGCCAGGTTCCCAGGTTCGATTCACGGCCTGGGTCACCGTCTGTGCGGAGTCTGCACGCTCTCCCCGTGGTCTGCGGGGTTTCCTCCGGGTGCTCCAGTTTCCTCCCACAAATCCCGAAAGGCGGGCTTGTTAGGTGAATTGGACATTCTGAATTTTCTCTCAGTGTACTCAAACAGGCACCGGAGTGTGGCGACTAGGGGATGTTCACAATACTTCATTGCAGTGTTGATGTAAGCCTACTTGTTACAATAATAAAGATTATTATTAGTACATACAACACGATTTTCTGAAGCCCAGCTACTGCTCCATAGACCAATGCAAGCCAAACTCCAAAACAGCACAGACTAGTTAATTTGTTTTTGATGTGTTGTGAGGAATGCTAACTAGGAAACTGAAGTACTAAACTCTTTGCTCTTTTCAGAAAATGTCGCAATCTTCAACATCCGACTGGACTGACATTCCTAGCTTTGGAACGTTCATGTCACCCACAGACAGCAAGTCGTCAGAACTCTCATTTTATTCCTGTGGTAGTATGCATTAGGGGTCATGTGGGACTGTGAAGCCGTGATGTCATTGGCTGACAGATCCCGGGTCCTGGTTGGCTGTTGATCTCTAGCTCCGCCCTGAAGGTGGAGTATAAGAACCAGGAGTTCTCCCCCGCAGGCCAGTCTGTTGCTGAACTGCGGGGAACAAGTCACGCTTAATAAAGCCTCATCGACTTCATCTCTATTCGTCTCTCGTGAGTCTTTGTGCGCTACAATTCCCTCCCACGAAGGAACGCCGTTAATGTATCTGCTTCCACAAACTCCCCTGGCAGCGCGTTCCAGGCACTCACCACCCTCTGTGACCTCGAAGGATGTTGCCTGCAATCTCTGTGGAGCAGTTTCCCTTTTCCTGGCGGCAGTTTAAATCTTGCACCAAATGAAGGCCATGTCTTGGCATGGAGCAGCAGTGATGTCATCAATCAGAAAAGGAGCCAATCGCATTGAAGTATTCACACAAAAAGACAGGCAGTTAAAAGTTATTGTTTGAATTTTCAGATAGCAAAATAAGTTATTTGATTAGATTAGGATAGAAGCTAAAGTAAAGACAGACTTTTAAATATATTTATTTTTAAAATTAGTGGAGGTTTTGTGTCGTATTGGAGAGATTTGCTACTCTACAAATATAAAATTGTCTTCTCAGAGATGGTGATTGGATGTTCAACAGTAGTTACGGAGGTAGTGAACCTATACAAACCAGTCACACCACCTTCACCAGGTGGAAGTTTTTCAAGGCTTTTTACAGCAAAACTAGGGCCTGAATGTTTGCTCCTGGGTTGGGAGCACAGAGGTGGGACAATGAAAAATAAGCTCTCCAGCCCTCGCTTCTCACACCTACTCACCTTCCCACATACACCATATGCAAACCTATGCCACCTCATGCCTCTGCCAAATCCCCATAGCCCTTCATACCCTCCCTGCCAAACTGTGCTCCTTCAATCATCCTCTATGGCCCCTCATACCCTCCATGCCAACCTATACATGGTCACCCATCCCCATGGCTCCTTACGCCCTTCATGCAAACTTATGCCCCGCCATCCACCCCATTACTCCTCATGCACTCTATCTAAACCTCTGTCCCTGTACCCACCACCCATGAATTATTATACCATCCATGCCAGCCTTTGCCCCTATAGCCACAACTCATTGGCCCATTATTGCTCCTATGTCAACTTAGTGGCAACTCATGCCAGCACAAAACCTTCTTCCATCATCCTTTTCCCTTGTACCTAAAATGCCAACTAACGCAGTATCCAACCATGTGCAGACCTCTGGACCCATGTTAGGTTAAATAAAATTCTTAAGTGTCTATTGATGAATTCAATATTACATAAACAGCACTCTCATCAAAGAACAATACAGCACAGGAACAGGCCCTTCGGTCCTCCAAGCCTGCGCCGAACACGTGTCCTATCTAGACCAACCGTCTGTATCCTCTACACCCTGTCTATTCACGTGCCTATCCAGATAAGTCTTGCCTTATATGGAAAGTGACTCAGCGTTGTTGTACAGGTCACATGATAATAGTGGCCATCTTGCCTTACCTACAAAAAATGCTTTGGAAAGGGCAGGAAGCAGGCAGATCTGTAGAGAATCATCTTGAAGAAGTATCAACTCAGGGAGAGACAGAGAAAGGCACCTAAACACAGCGCCAACATTTCGAGTCTGGCTGACTCCTTGTCTCGAAACGTTAGCTCCCTTCCCTCTCCACGGATGCTGTCAGACCTGCTGAGATTGTCCAGCGTTTCCTGTTTTCGTTTCAGATTCCAGCAACCGCAGTCATTTGCTTTTGTCTAAAAACAGCTACCAGTCTT
Organism: Scyliorhinus torazame; assembly: GCF_047496885.1. Taxonomy (NCBI): domain Eukaryota; kingdom Metazoa; phylum Chordata; class Chondrichthyes; order Carcharhiniformes; family Scyliorhinidae; genus Scyliorhinus; species Scyliorhinus torazame. Next base: position 23,279,169 of record NC_092721.1, on the reverse strand, counting down.
CAATGAAGTAACCGGGCAGCTAAATGTGCCACATCTGCAGAAGAGAAGTAAAAGATCCTTCTCTCTGCCCTGCAAACCCTGAGTACGCCTTTGAAGCGAACCCGTTAAAGCAAGCTACGGCAATTCGACAACGGAAGCCATCGCAGCTGCAGAGGCAATCTTCCAACTTCAAAACTTTCAGCTCTGACAACGCAAGACCTCGACTTCAAACGTATCAGGCAGCATCGGAAACGGACTAAACTGATCAAATCTTTATAAATATCATTTAATCTTAACTTCTAGCTAGTGTTTGTGTGCAGATGTGTTGATAACTTTATCACCTTTTAAAGTTTCCAGAGCAATAGAGTGAAATGAACTAACTTTTGCTTCTGTAAGCAAAAAGGCGTTGCTACGCGGTTTCTAAAAAATTTAATTTCTCACTCCAGGTGATGCACATCCCCGCATAGAAATGCATTGCTAACAAACGGCTTTGGGGAAATATTTTTTAAAGGGTCCATGACAATGACTTGGCAGATATTTTCGCTCTATTGTGTAACTGTAGCAGGCACTTTCCTGTAACATGTGAATAGCAATCAATTATTAATGTGATTTAGTAATCTGACTGGCAGCCTATCTATTAATCAAGGGGTTTTTGTTCATAATTATTTTGAACAGCGGTCTTGGTTATTTCAATACATAAAAACGTATTAACAATTTAACAGAATTAAATATTTATACATTAAATATGAGTAGAATATTGAGCTTGCTTCAGATTTCCCCGTCCTTTCAAAATTTGAGACGCGATTGTCCAGTTGGGATGAAAACGTCTCAGGCAAATGCTTGCAATTTGTAGAAGAAATATGCTCCCTGATTGAGAGTTAGCGACAAAGTGCTTTAAACAAGGGATTTAAAATGGATCCTAGACCTTCATTCATAGGCTAAGTAATTCAGAGTTATTGAAACAAGATTTTTTTTGGCCCTCTTTGCAGGTTGTGGCATGTGGGGCTTGTGACATTATGGGAAATGTTCAGAATACAAAGGGTTCATGTCATATCATAATTAATGACGAGATGAAAATGAAAATCGCTTATTGTCACAAGTAGGCTTCAAATGAAGTTACTGTGAAAAGCCCCTAGTCGCCACATTCCGCCGCCTGTTCGGGGAGGCTGTTACAGGAATTGAACCGTGCTGCTGGCCTGCCTTGGTCTGCTTTCAAAGCCAGCGATTTAGCCCTGTGCTAAACAGGAGCTAGATGCAGAATGCTATAAAGCACTGACTTACAGACTTCAGAGGGAAGGATGGAGAGGAGAGCGCAGGAGTAGTGAGAGAGATCAGAGTACAGTTATAGATAGAGTGTAGAGACTAGTGTTAGTTGAGTGTAGATCGTAGATTACGAGACTGTTTACTGTAGGAGTAAGTGGTCGAGCTTCAATAAGTAATGTAAATAAATGTTAGCTTTGTTAGTGAACTTAGCTTCTGTGGTCTTTGTGAACACTACGACATCCATTCTGAGAACAAGAGTCACAAAGAACACCGCAGGGATGTCTACCACCTCAGAATGGCTGCGGGCCTGCGAGGTGATGCTTCATCGACAGTATCGCCCATGCCCCCTGGTTTAGATCACGTGCTTCAGTCAGGGTTCGCCAATTAGCTAAGGAGACGCTCTGGACGGGATTCTCTGATCCGAGTTCGTCCCACCGCCGCTGCCAGCGCGAAGGGATAATTTGGCGCCCAGACTAAACTCCAGCGGGATGTGTCGGAGAATCCCGCCGGGGTGAACGGACGGAGAATCTGGGTCTGTAGTTGACGGGCATGCACAGACAGACAGCTGATTTCCTGTAGAAGTTGCAGTGCTGGATTAGATGCCCAATGATAGTAAGTCGTAGCACAAAACCCTGCGAAATGTCAATGGCCAGCTGCAAATGTAATGAACGGGGGGTGTCGTTTGTTCTGTTCACCATTGACCACAGAACCCGGGGCTGTTGTATCGAACGTTCTTCTAGGACCCCACTCCAAATATGGTCCACACAGTTTCCTAGACAGCATTCAATAAGTTGGCACACAAAGGCTGAAATGTTCCAGTCCTGCCGACAGTGACTCCTCCCCCTCCCCCGCCGTGGCTTCCCGGGAGGCACAGGGTGCAATCCATTGACCATTGACAGCGGCGAGACTAGATGATCCCATCACCGGCCAATGGTGAGCCACCTCATCAAAACCGCGTCTTGGGGGATATGCCAGAAATTATAAAATTGATGGGCTGTGATGAGTGGAGTCCCCCAAGGGTCAGTTTTGGGGCCTCAACTTTTTACAATCTATATTAATGACTTAGATGATGAAATGAAAAGCACTTATTGTCACAAGTAGGCTTCAAATGAAGTTACTGTGAAAAGCCCCTAGTCGCCACATTCCGGCGCCTGTTCGGGGAGGCTGGTACGGGAATTGAACCGTGCTGCTGGCCTGCCTTGGTCTGCTTTAAAAGCCAGCGATTTAGCCCTGTGCTAAACCAGCGCCTGATGAGACCGAGAGTAATATACCTGAGTTTACTGACGAAACAAAGTTAGGTGGGAATGTAAGCTCTGAGGAGGACACAAAGAAGCTGCAAAGATCTATAGACAGGTTAGATGAGTGGCCAAGAAGGCTGATGAAGTTAATGTTGGGACGTGTGAGGTTATTCACTTTGGTGGTAAGAATTGAAAAGCAGAATATGTTTTAAAAGGCATAAAACTTTAAATATTGATGTTCAGCGGGACTTGGGTGTACTTGTACAAGGAGCACATGCTATAAAACCGAATTTACTTAATCTTGAGTACGGAGGTTGGCAAATTCCAAACCTTCTGGGCATGAAGTCTGGGAGCAGCTTTTATGCTCTTTGGGGCCCAATGTACTTGTGTCTGGAAAAATAACACAAAGGCATAGTTCAGGTGACAGGGGCAGAAACCAGTCCCAGTTAAGTTAGGTAATAAGGAAGCAGCCGAGAAACAGGCTCCAATTTAGCGGAAGGACTGCAGTGATCATACTTTAAGTGAAGTGGGCTGAGGAGGAGCCCTGGGAGTGAACGAGGGCTCGGAATAAACCCTGAAGACTCAAGAAAGTAGCTGAATGTTGGCGACACAATGCCGCAGGTACCTCTTTGGAGCAGTGTGGTGTTCTGCTTGATGTGGTCAAATAGCTGAAATTGTGCTTGTGAATTTGTGTTTCGAAGTATTCAGGATTCCAGAGGAATGGAATACCGGGAGACAAAACCCTGTGAGGTGGGCCATTGTTGAAGATGACTGCACTCGGGAGTGACTTTTGGAGAGTACCCGAAGGCCAGGGGCGGGATTCTCCGACCCCCCCCGCCACTCCTCGGCGCCGGGACCCCCAGCCCCGCCGGGTAGGGGAGAATCCCGCCCAAGATCTTCGAAGTTGAAGATTGGAAACTTTCATAAGGGTGACAGTTTCCATGAGACTCGCTAACTCGCGATGTTTACTGGAGTCTGAGTGGGTTGTTGAAAAATTCATGGAATTTATTTTGGTTGCATTTTGTCTTTATTGTGTAGTGTGATGTGTTTGACTGCAGTTTGTCTGTTAATTCACGTGCACCTCATTCTGACCCTGATTGTTGGAGTATAAGATAGATAACATAAATTGTCTTCGGCTGGATTCTCCCTTCCTGAGACTAATTGTTGACACTAGTGCAGGATTTGTGGACTCCCACGACAGCACAACTGGTGCAGCACCTGGACCGATTCAGGGGCCCTGAAGGGGGGAGCACCAGTGCCACGTGGAACACAATCGATTCCAATGAGAAACGGTGCTGGATTCGCCGGGTGGGCGATCGTCATTTGAGAGGCTGACAAGCTGCAGCCACATATACTTCAGTCCCCGCGCACACTCATCCCAGCCAAGCAAGGTAGCACTGGTTGCGCTGGGTGTTCCATACCCGTCCACCCCGACCCCACAGCCCACCTCCTGGCAACCCCCTGATACTCCCCCCCACCCTGGCAGAAGGCCCCCCCACCCCCGGGCAGTGGCATGACTGTCAGCAAACTACGGCGCTGTTGGACACTTTCCGTACCCCCTCCCTCCCCCTCAGCAGCCATGGCGCCTGTTTCACAATGTTTAAAAGCACAAGTGAACCACGCCGTCGGGAATTCTCCCCAGTGGAGGCGGAGAATCGCGGTTACCAGGTGGAGCCTTCTAATGATATGCCAAGGGTATTTACTATACGTGTGTTCTGGAACACACTGACCCCGCTGTCGAGGCAACTGAGAATTGCGGTTTGGCGTGAAACTGGCACCCGCCACAATTTTGCCATCGAAACCGATTCTCCGCCCAATCCCATTTCCTGATTCCGGGGTCGGCCGACAGAGAATCCCACCCTTTATCTTTCCAATCTTGTATAGTAAAGTTTCTTTTTGTTTGTTTAAAACCGGTGGAATCTTGTGGCTTTGTTCAGTTAGTAACTATCTTAAATCTCAAACTTTGTCTACTTTAAATAAAACCAGATTGGTCACTGGCCAGATTTTATCAGCAACTTGATGATCTGGCCATGGATCATCTTGCACAGAAATTTAACAGGTAGATACAGATGTTTCCAATAATGATTGGGTTTGCTATTAAAGTACGCAACTATCATTTCTAATGCTTGAACGGAAATATGACGAAAGAGGGAGATTAGCTGGCATCAGAGTGAGATTTTATACATCCACTATTAAGGTGTGACCTATATCTGTAGCCTCTGACAGCTGCACTTACCAATTACCAGTGGGAACTGCCTCCATAAACTTTGAATGAGTGAAGCTGTGCAGTGCAGGAACAGCATTGCCAGGGGCAATAAAGGCCAAATCCTTTCCATGCTGTTATGCCTCAGGTTACCTTTTCAGGGATCACCTGCAACCTCTGACAATTTACTGCTGATGAATGCATTAGCCAAGTGACTGTTACATTATTCAGCCAAATCTGAACTCAGAGCTTCTTACTGATATGAATACTGATAGCAGCGTGGCGCAGGGGATAATTTCCCCACCTTTACCAAACTCCTCAAAGAGTCATTGACAGAAAGAAGGCACTTGCATTTAAAAAGCAGGATTCACAACTTCATTGTTGGCATCTGTACGCACATTAAAAGTTTCTGGATTTTACAAGGAACTTATGGGGTCAGAGGAGATGCAGACTGGGGAGCTGAAGCGCAAGTGGGAAGAGGAGTTGGGAGGAGAGATAGAGGATGGTCTAATGGCTGACGCGTTGAGTAGAGTCAATGCGTCCACAACATGTGCCAGGCTCAGCCTGATACAATTCAAGGTCGTTCACCGGGCTCACAAGACAGTGGCCCGGATGAGCAGGTTCTTTGGGATGGGGGACAGGTGTGCAAAGTGTGCGGGGGAGCCAGCGAACCATGTTCACATCTTCTGGACATTGTCCAAAGCTTAGGGGATTTATGGCAGGGGTTTGCAGATGTCATGCCAACGGTGTTAAAAACAAGTCTAGAGGTGGCGATTTTCGGGGTGTCGGAAGATCCGGGAATCCAGGAGGAAAAAGAAGCAGACGTTCTGGCTTTTGCTCCCCTGGTAGCCCGGAGACGGATATTATTAACTTGGAGGGACTCAAAGCCACCGAAGTCGGACACCTGGCTATCAGACATGGCTAGCTTTCACTGTTTGGAGAAAATCAAGTTTGCCTTGAGAGGGTTAATGTTAGGGTTCGCCCGGAGGTGGCAACCATTCGTCGACTTCTTTGGGGAAAATTAATCGTCAGCAGAAGGGGGGGGGGGGTTAGCTTATAGTAGGGGGTTAGTAAAGGTGGGACCTGTAAGGGAGGAAGACGGCTTTTGCACTATGTTTATAGATTCATGTATATTGTTGATGATTTTGTTGTCGCTGTAAACCCAAAAACTAGCTCAATAAAATGTTTATTTAAAAAAAAGCTTCTGGAAGATGCTGTCAACTATGCAATCAGAAATTTGGGGGAGAGGGGTTCTATTTCCTCAATGTACACCTTATGGTCTCCTTATTTAAGGAAGTATGTAAATGTGTTAGGAGCAGTTCCGAGAAGATTGACCAGACTAATCCGTGAATCGGGCGAGTTGCCTTATGAGGAAAGTTTGGTCAGGCTAGGCTTGTATCCGCTGGAGTTTAGAAGAGTTAGAGGCAACTTGATTGAAACATGTAAGATCCTGAGAGGCATTGACTGGGTGGATGTGGAGAAGGTGTTTCCTTGTGTTGGTGAATCTAGAACAAGGGACCACTGTTTAAAAATAAGGCGTCGTCATTTTAAAATGGAAGTAGGGACATTTGTTCTCTCTCAGAGTAATTTTATATGATTTGGTATCAAAATCATGCCATGAACTCATATGAAATTGGTTCTAGCAACTGCAGCTTGTTCGACTTGTACAAAGTGTGTTTTTCTGGGTTCAGCAGGCTGGCTTTCCAGCTGAATCCAGGTTTCATTTCCTTAGCTGCTCTCTTTGCTTCTTCAATTGCTTTCGCACACTGCTGATAGCTGCCCCTGCTTTTTGAATGTGTGAGGTGTTCAATACGTACATTCATTCTTTTGACGAGGATCTTGCCCTTGACTTGTTGATAATAATTTTTTAAAATTCATTTAAGGTATGTGGACGTTACCGGTTAGGCCAGCATTTATGGCCCATCCCTCGTTGCCCTTTAGAACTGCCTTCTTGAACTGCTGCAGTCCTTGAGGTATAGGTACATCCAGTGTGCTGTTAGGGAGGGAGTTCCAGGATGTTGCCCCAGAAACAGTGAAGGAACAAAGATATATTTCCAAATCAAGGTGGTTAGTGACTTGGATGGAAATGTCCAGGTGGTGGGGTTCCCAGGTATCTGCTGCTCTTGTCCTTCTAGATGGTCGTGGTCGTGGGTTTGGAAGGTGCTATCTCAGGAACCGTGGTGAGTTACTGCAGTGCATCTTGTAGATGGAACACACTGCTGCCACTGTTCGTCGGTGGTGGAGTGTTTGAATGTTTGTGGAAGGGGTAGCAATCAAGCGGACTGATTTTGTGTTGAGCTTCTTGAGTGTTGTTGGAGCCGCACACATCCAGGCAACTGGAGAATATTCCACTCCTGACTTGTGCCTTGTAGATGGTGGATAGGCTTTGGGGGGGGGGTCAGGAGGTGAGTTACTCGCCGTAAGATTCCTAGCCTTTGACCTGCCCTGATAGCCACAGTATTAATGTGGTTAGTCCAGTTCAGTTTCTGATCAACTGTAACCTCCAGGATGTGGGTGCTTCAGCGGTGAATGTCAAGGAGCGGTGGTTAGATCCTCTCTTGCAGGAGATGGTCATTACCTGGCACTTGTGAGGTGCAAATGTAATTAGTCACTTGTCAGCCCAAGCCTCGATATTGACCAAGTCTTGCTGCATTTGGACATGGACTTCATCATTTTATGAGGATTCGGTGTTGAACATTGTGCAAGTCATCCGCTAACATCCCTACTTCTGACCTTATGACGGAAGTCAGGTCATTGATGAAGCCGCTGAAGATGGTTCAGCCTAGGGCACTACCCTGAGGAACTCCTGCAGTGATGTCCCGGAGCTGAGATGATTGACGTCCAACCATCACAACCATCTTCCTTTGTGCCAGGAATGACTCCAACCAGTACAGAGTTTTCCCCCTGATTTTCCCGGTGACTCCAGTTTAACTAGGGCTTCTTGATGCCATAGTCCGTCAAATGCTGATAGCACTGTCGATGATTCCTTCCACCACTTTGCTGCTGATGGAGAGTAGACTGTTAGGGCGGTAATTGGCTGTGTTGGATTTGGTGAACATGCAGTACATCTGTGCAATAGGAAGAGCATGGAATGTGGAAGAGGAAGAAACCATCCCCCAATCAAGACCAGAGTAGGATGCATACACTCACAAAGAGAATTTCACTGCAGAAACTACTGCATAAGTGCTTCATGCACTTATGCAAGACGCTCAGTTAAATTTTCATCTTTAACCTTCTTGGTGAAGGGTTTCACATGTTCAGAGTGTACATAACTAACTGCCAGCACATGCCTGGGTTGCAACCCCACAGTTTCCTGCCCATTAATCGTAATTAACAGAGATGCCGGGTTGAGTGAGTACTTTGCGGGGGCAGCAGTCAATGTGTATTAGATCAGATGTATTGTGTCATGCATACTTTGCTCAGTTACTTGTTGGAATTAAATGTTGGATAGTGTTGATCTTGCAGTTTATTTTTGCAAAAAAAAGTACTTTATTCGTAAAATATCTGAAAGAAAATTACAAACATTTCAAAATGGTCGTCACACAAAGTACAATGATATTCAAGTTTTCTATGAACATCAAATTGGACTCTGATGAACATTACAGATTATTGGACTGCAACAAACATTACAGATGTTTCAAAATGGTCATTACAAATGGCGTACATTGATCAAGTTGCACTCTGAGGTGCTTCCCTACAATTGTGCTACATGTAATATTCCGTGTATACAACCAAAACTGCCCGAGGAGGTTCCAAGCAATTCCACTCCCCTCAGTTCACCATGGCTGAAAGGTCTTAGACAGCGACCTTCCCCCATCGCGCTATTGCAGTGACTGCCTAAAGCTTTAATGCATCTCTCAGCACATAGTCCTGGGCTTCGGAATGTGCCCGTCTGCAACACTCGGTCGGGACAACTCTTTGTGCTGGAAGATATAACAGGGATATAAGAACGAAAATCCCACACTCCAGGAATTTGTACTTGTGGTCCAGTTCTTTGCAACCCAAAGTAAACTGCTGGCATCTGCATTGCTGATTCATCTCAGCATCTTAAAGGGCTGGATCACTTTGCACATCAATCTTTCCTTTCACAAAACAAGCTCCGCTCTCTCAATCGCCCGTGATAACTCGAAACTTGCATTATCATTCTCAATCTTTGAAACCTCCTCTCATGCACCACTGTACGTTTCAAGATGGGGAAACTAACGCAGGACATCATGGAGTAAATTAATTTGCATTACCTGGATGAAGCATTTGAGTAGGTATTAACCCTGTTGATAACTTTATAACTTGATAACTTTATACTGCCCAGATATTTCCATAAGTAATTCCACCCAAGTACTTTCATTTCTCCACCTTTGTGTTCGAATAAATGCCCAGATTATAAATCCACAACACAAGGACAATACTTCAGCAGTAATTCATTCTAAATTGGTTTCGGCAGCTTTAAGTTAGGTGTGAATTGTCCTCACAGCCCCTGAGCAAATAAGCAATTTAATGCCAGCTTAATGCCAAAATAGCTGCAGTTTTCAGCTACGGGTTTGTCCTGCCTTGCTCCTGGACTGAGAGCTGTTATTCATTTAAATTAGGCTGCTCTCCGGGCAGCAGAGCAGATTGAAATTCATTCCCCCAATCTGAATTGTTTTTGAACTCTGGAGGTGGAAGGGCAGTCAGCCTGCTGGATTGCTACAATTTCTGGGTGCAAGTCTTTCCTATTTCGGTACAGCACTCGTTCGGCTCCTTTGTTTTTCTCTCCGTAGTACCGCTGGGTCTGTGAGGAAAACGTCTTTTTGGGTATTTTGTACATCTGCTGATTTTTTTTTTTTTGCGGGCCAGCTAATTTGCTCGGATTGATTGCAAAACTGTCACAACACTTTAACGAGAACCACATTCCCAATTAGGCTGATTAAAGGCACTAACAGTGGCATTTAATTACCCGCATTAAAACGTCAGCAGAGAGCTGAAGCTTCGTCCCAGCTTTAATCAGGAATTGGTTTTAATTGCAATGCCTACTTTTTCTCCATGTTGCTATTCCTCATTCTGTACTGAAGCTACTCCCTATTTACTGGGTACAGTATTGCCCTGGGCGCATTGTGTTTCCATAGATATTCCTACAGTGCAGAAGGAGGCCATTCGATCCATCAGGTTTGCACCGACCCTCCTAAAGAGCACCCCACCTAGGCCCACTACCCCGTCCTATGCCTGGAACCCCATAACCCCATCTGACCTGCACATCTTTGGACACAAAAGGGCAATTTTAGCATAGCCAATCCACCTAACCTGTGTTGCTCATTTTAACCTTAGTTTATTTGCTCTAATTCTGTCACCTTTGCTCTTGAGTCGCCAGGTATCTTTCTGATACTGCCACGTGGTTCACGTCTGAGTAATGATTAATAATCCAACACACCGCTTAGTAAGAGTTAAATCAACGCTCATTTATTATATACAGCAATTAATACTTATACAATAATTCTACTTCTAAACTACTACCTACCACTAACAGGCCAATACTAACTTTGGAAATAGCCCACCAGGTCAGGGAAACGAATGGCCTTTCGAATGGGTTCTGAGCCCGCGGGATTCAAAAGCTAGTACAGGTCGATAGTCAGGAGTGTCTATCTGGTAGCGATCTTTGGAGTAAAACTTATGGTTTCTTTCAGCAAGGGTCTCCAAGGGTGCGGAGCGGAGAAGAAGGGTCGAGTTGAACTTGGCCCCTATTCTTATAGTCCCCAGGGGCTTCCCACCTCTTGGGGCGGACCTTGTACCTGGTTCCAAGTGATTGGACTTGGTCCCAATCACTTGGTTCGTTATTCTCCAATACTGGAGCGATTCCTTGATCGAGGGGTGGTCGTTTACCTTTCGTTGTGTCAGCTCCTGCTGGCGCCGAAAGGTCTGGGTCGGCTTTGTGTTGCTAATTTGTAGCAATTGTTCCCGGGGATGGCTGCTTAGTATGCAGATTGCTGGGGTGTTGTTATGGTGATGGCTGCAGGTATCGGTCTGGTCTGGCTTCTCCAGAGGCGAATACACTGTTTTATCTGCAGCTGTCTGAGTCCTGTTGGCTGATTTTCCCATCAGCCTCTTCCGTTCGCCATTTTAAATCGGGGTTTGGCCATTCTAATCGGGAGTCAGCCATTTTACATGGCTACACCTGCATATCTTTGGACACTAAGGGGCAATTTTAGCATGACCGATCCACCTAACCTGCACATCTTTGGACACTAAGGGGCAATTTTAGTATGGCCAATCCACCTAACCTGCATATCTTTGGGCAGTAAGGGGCAATTTTAGCATGGCCAATCCACCTAACCTGCACATCTTTAGACACTAAGGGGCAATTTTAGCATGACCGATCCACCTAACCTGCACATCTTTGGACTGGAGGAGGAAAGCGGAGCTCCCGGAGGAAACCCACGCAGACACGGGGATAAAGTGGAAACTCCACAGAGACAGTCACCCAAAGCCAGAATCAAACCCGGGCCCCTGGCACTGTGATGCAGCAGTGTGAACCACTGTGCCGCCCTATGCTATATTGGTAAACCTATCCTTCGGGTCATGGGACAAATAAATGTCACTGACGCTCAAGTTAAAGTAATAAATATAAAGTAATAAATATAAATGTTTTCATATGTAGGGAGTGGCATCACACACACCTTGGCTGCCAATATACCAAGCGTAGTTAGGCTGCACTAGCACCAATGCTCTCATGAAGGAATTTTAAGATCCATATTCTCACCGTCAGTCGTCCCCAGAGCTGCTGACCTCATTGGTCCCATTCAACCTCTGTCCGTACTCAATCTTTTCAACCGATTTACTCCTTATCCCTCGTCCTCTTTGCTCCACCATTGGTGACCATTGCACTTTCAGCCAGCATGTCCCTGACCTCGGGAGCTCCCTCTTTAAATCCCTCTGCCTTACCACAACCGCCCTCCTATTGCCTTTTCATTGCTCCCTTCCATTGCTCTTTGTGATCTGAAGCTTAACTCCACTCTGTCGACTTTATCCCCACCCACACAATGCCTATTTAAATCCCTGAGGCGTTGTGCTGTTCTCAGGGATGCTACCTAATTGTAAGGTGCTGTACTCGGTAATTCAAGATTGAATGAGACAGAGAATAACAGTGTTCATATTGTCAACGACCTTCAAGGCACTCGTGAATCTGCACCTTCCAGTTTCAATGGCCTGAATTTTACCACAGGCTTTGGAACCCCCATATTGGACCGAAAATTGGGTCCTCAGCCCGCACTTCCCGACAGCGGAGTGGGTGTAGCGATTTCAATGCAGACGGTCACCTACAATTGTCTACCAGAGGGGCCGCCATCCTTGTTTGGACTCGTGGAGTTGCTGGCTCAATCAGAGGACAAGCAGCTCTGAAGACTTAACAGTGCCACAGGGAGAGGTGGGCATGACTGAGGCAGGTAGGGATAGTCAAGGTGCGTCAAGGTGGAGGCTCCCTCACAGATTCAGTACAAATCAAAATTATAGCCAAAGGCTGTAGGGCAGACGGAACAGTCCCCTCCTTCGGTTGTAAAGCCACAGGCTCTGATGACCATAGCCACCCCCCCCCCCACAACAACCCCCCCCCCCAACCCTCCCCACCCCTTCCCCAGGCTTGTCTGGAGGCTGCTCCACCCTCATCAAATATGACAACAGGTCCACACAGTACATCAAAAGGACTTTTAATTATGCAAAGTTCCTGCTGTCCCACCCCACAGCCCACCTCCTGCCTGCCATTAGAAAAGTTCCGTGGTGGTGGGGCACTTTTCCGATGCGGCTCCCCACTATATTACTCCCCCACCACCACCACCTCCCCCCTCCCCACCCCCGCATTGCACCCTCTCCCCATTCACCTCTATTCTTGAAACCCGGGGTCCAGTAAACGTCAGCCCACTCTTTCACACTGAATTAAACTGTCTGCGAGATTGGTGCTTATTAATTGCTGATACAACATCCCTAAAGTAGATACTCAAATAGAAATTGTGCAAAGATTCATACATGTACAATTCAGACATGAGTGCACGAGAGCAAGACACACGCGGACTTTCCTCTGGCACTAACTTTTGGGTCAACTAGGTTTTGGATCTCATATTTCGTCCGTCTGAGTATAACCTGTTTCTCCGATAATAAAGTTTGGCTCCATTGAACACCCAAAACCTTTCAACTATAACAAGCCAAAATCCTGGATGCCCACCAAATAGATTATCTGAGACTTTATGGTCGAAACCCTCTGTAAGTTCTGTGAAAATTGCTTCAGTTGTGATCAAGAGGGGCAGGACTGGGTACGGCCATTATTTTTGGCACCCACGTTACAGCGATATAAACAGAAAAGTGCCTACAATAGAGAGAAACTTTGAATTCTCCACCCCACTTTCCAATGTAGCTCAGCAGTATAAATGAGATGGGGATTCAGACATCAATGAATGACTTGGCAGTGAATCAACAAAAACAATTTGAAGCATAGAATTTCATCCAAGTCTAAAGTCTCCCTTAATCAAAGACAGAAAGAATGGTTTCTGTGATACTATAGGTTTCATAGCGTCATTGATCATTTAAATAAAAGGCATGCTTGGGACTCATTTCCAACATTGAGCCATGAGAAAAATGTGCTTCCGCAGTCACTCTTAAAGCTATTTCTTTTTGCAGAGTTTGGTCAGGAAAATTTATTGCAACTTATTTCAACTCAGCTTTCCAGACGGCCAATGATTCCCAGTGCAAGAGGGAAATGAATCCCGATCCTAATTAAGAACAATCAGAAATTAGCCGCAAGCATGGGAGGCAAGACATTGTGCCAATAACTCGACAGAGTTCTGACTGCCTCTCTGCTTTACTGATGAGGAGGCCTGATTGCAAACAACTCTCATCAGAAATTGCTAAGTGAACTTTGCCAATCTTGCTGCCTGCTATTGTGCATGCAGATAATGTCAACTGACATGAAGCAGACCAAACGGTAACAATTCATAAAACCCAGATTCTCAATCTCTAAGGCACACCCAGTTCCAGTTGATTCTGGGTTTGCAGTTGGTGAGTTAAGGGAACTAATTGTCTCTTTTCTTCAGGGGGCTTTCTGCTGTACACCTTCAAAGGTGGTTGAATTGAACTTCCTACGTCACGGACAGAATGCATGTCCCATTTACATAATCCCAGCAGCAAGTTTTTTAAAAGTTTTAAAAATAAAGAGGTTATTTATTACTCCACACTTTCCCCAGATGTTTAAAAATGCAGGGTTGGATTCTCCGCTGTCGGGATTCTCCGTTGCGCCGGCAGCACGAGGATTTCCCGATGACAGGTCTGCCCACAATGGGAAACCCCTTTGGCCGGCTGGCGAGGTGGAGAATCCCAGGAGGCGCCGCATCAGAAATCTGGTGCGGCGGGACAGGGGGAACCCCGCCATCAATGTCTCATTCACTCAACATACGCACATTATGACATACACAAAGATTAGATACAGTTGAAGGTAAAATGATACAATTACAATTTATGATTGTCTCCGTTTTTTTTAATGGCAGGTCAGTAGTTTCTTAGATGAGTTGATGTTTTAGTTGAGGTCCTGCAAAGCAGGGCATTCTCAGAAAGCTCAGAGTCTTCTTGTGCCCCATTTTTATGAGGTTGTGTTTTCAGGTGAACCCGAAGTTGGAACATGTTGGGAGGAGACCTCCCACTTTTAAGAAAATGCTGTTTATTACTTTGGCTGCTTTGAGGACTCTCTGCTGATTTTCTGATGGGTCTCTCGTTCTGTAGATCAGCTTATCAGCTTCTCTTTATTATGTAAAAAGCAGACAACAAAATGTTTCCTCATTGTGACTTGTCCAAGTTCAAAGTCCTTTTTCCAAACTGGCGTGGTGTCTTTTTAAAAAAACATTTTATACAAAGCATTTTCAAAATATACATAACAAAGAAGAAACAACAGCGAACAACCTGAATATCCTTACAACACCCCCCACCCCTCCCCAACCATCCCCCCTCCACTCTAAACACTGCCACCCCGGTGCCTGCCCCCTCTTTTTTAACTTTTAACCCAACCTGAAATGGAAAAAAGAATCTCACCCCGCTGATTGACACTCAGTATTCCTTAAAGAAGTCGATGAACAGCTTACGTCTCGAGGTGAACCCCTCCTCTGGCCCCCTAATGGTGAACTTGATCTTCTCTATGTGCAGGAACTCTGCCAAATCGCTCACCCACACCTACGTTTGGGAGCCCCAAATCCCACCAGCCCAACAAAATGCATCTCCGGGCTATCAGGGAGGCAAAGACCAATACATTGGCCTCTCTCCCCACCTGCACTCGCGAATCCTCCGACACCCCTCAAATATTGCCATCTCCAGACTCGGAGCTATCGTTACCCCCAAAACCTTTGGCATCATGTCCGCAATTCCTGTCCAAAACCCCTTCAACTTCGGATACGCCCAAAACATATGGACATGGTACGCTGGCCCCCCCACACACACCGCTCACACCTACCCTCCAACCTTGAAAATAACCAACTCATCCTGGACACTGCCATGTGGGCCCTGTGTACCACTTTAAACTGGATGAGACTTAGTCTTGCACATGACAAGGATGCATTAACCCAACGCGAAGCCTCACTCTACCAACTGCACCAAATTCAACTGATGCAGCTCAGCCCAACTCCGCGCCACTTTTATCCCAAGGTAACGAAAACCTGTCCCCACCAACCAAAGCGGCAGCACACCTCAAAGTCCTCTCCTGTCCCCAGGCATTAATTGGGAATATCTCACTTTTCCTCACGTTGAGCTAATACCCCGGAAAGAGACCAAACTCCCCTCAAATCCCACGATCCTGTCAAAGCTCCTGACAGCGTCCAAAATATACAACAGGCGATCATCCGCATACAGAGAAACTCAGTGCTCCACAACCCCACCCCCACCCTGCTCAATACCTCTCAACCCCCTCGAGACCCTGAGTGACATTGCCAAAGGCTCAATTACCAGGGCAAAGTGCAATGGGGAAAGCGGACACCCCTGCCTCGTCCTCCTGTCAACCCAAAGTACTCTGAGCTGACCCTGTAGGTCTGAACACTTGCCTTAGGCGTCTTATACAACAGCCGAACCCAGTCCACAAACCCCTGCTCAAACACAAACTGCCCCACTTCTCGACCCCTGAGGGTATCATAAGGACATTCAGTAACCTCCAGACATTTGTCAACAGCTGCCAACTCTTCACAAATCCCATCGGGTCCGCACCCATCACCCCCAGCACACAATCCTCTATCCACATCGCCTGTACCTTCACCAGCAGCTTTCCATCTACACTCAACAGTGAAATGGGGTGGTATGACCCTCACTGCTCTAGATCCATGTCTTTCTTTAAAATGAGAAGTAACGATGCCTGAGACAATGTAGGGGGAGCTCTCCCCTCACCATGGACTCATTATACATCTTGACTAAGAAGGGCCCAGTTCCGACCCTGACCTCTAATGGAACTCGGCTAGGAACCCATCCTGCCCTGGGGGTCTTCCCCGACTGCATCGACCTCACGCAATCCATTACCTCCCTCCGCCCGATCGGGGCCCCCAGCCCCTGAACCTTCACCTCTGCCAACTTCGGGAACTCCAACCCATCCAAAAACCGCCTCATACCCTCATCTCCCACTGGAGGCTCCAAGCTGTGCAACACCTGGTAAAACGCTTCAAACATCCCATTCACCTCCTCCAGCTCCGTTACCACCGTGCACCTGCCTTCTCTCATCCTCCCAATTTCCTTTACCGCCACCTTCCTCCTCAATTGATGCACAATCATCCTTCTGGCTTTCTCTCCATATCCGTATATTGCCCCCGGCTCTGCGCAGCTGCCCCACTGCCTCTCCTGTCGATCCAAGGGGTGGTGTCTTGATTACACATCCTATGTTGATGTTTCATACCTTGAAATTCACCCAGTTTAGTTTAGATGAGGGCCATCATAATATAATGGAAGGTCGATGTAATCAATTCAAATTCATCTGAGACATACTTTCAGTGCTACTTTTGCCCATAGTGAAACAGAAAGATGAACTGGTTGGATTTGTTAATGGTTCATCTTTAAACAAAGGATGTCTGAATTTCCAGGGTGACTGTGAATCTCCCTATTTAATTAAGTATTTTCATGAGAGTCGAGATTATCTTGTTCCACTCCCCCTCCGCCCCTCCCTTCCATTCAACCCCACCTCAGGACCAGGATAACTCCCAGCAGTGTTATATGGCTTTTGTTTAATGTCTACCCGAGTAGGCAGACAGGTCCGCCTGAGAATGCAGTACTCCTTCATTACTTCACTGAAATGCTGGCCCGGATCGCTTATGTTTGTAATTGAGCTCAAACCTGCAACTTTCAGAAATAAAGAAACCTACCGAATTGAGTCAAAATTAGATTTTTTTAAATTCATGTACGGTATGTGGCCGTCACTGGTTAAGACAGCAATTATTGCCCATCCCTAGTTGCCCTTCAGAAGGTGATGGTGAGTTGCCTTCTTGAATTGCTGCAGGCCTTGAGGTGTAGGTACACCTACTGTGCAGTTAGGGAGATAGTTCAAGATATTACCCCAGCGTCATTAAAGGAACGGTGACATGTTTCCAAGTCAGGATGGTGAGTGACTTAGAGGGGAACCACCAGGCGGTGGAGTTCGCAGGTATCTGCGGCTCTTGTCCTTATTGATGGTAGTGGTCGTAGGTTTGGAAGGTCCTGTCTGAGAAACCTTGGTGAGTTCCTGCAGTGCATCATGTAGATGGTACACATGGCTGCCACTGTTCATCGGTGGTGGAGGGTTTGAATATTTGTGGAAGGGAGAGCAATCAAGCGGGCTGCTTTGTCCTGGATGGTGTCGAGCTTCTTGAGTGTTGTTGGAGCTGCACTCATCCAGGTAAGTGGATGACTTGGATGACACTCCTGACTTGTGCCTTGTAGATGGCGGACAGGGTTTGGGGGGGTCAGGAGGTGAGCTACTTGCCGTAGGATTCCTAGCCTTTGACCTGCCCTGGCAGCCACAGTATTAATCCAGTTTCTGATCAATGGTGAGCCCAGGATGTTGATTGTGGGGGATTCAGTGATGGTAATGCCATTGAATGTCAAGGGGCTGAGGTTAGATGCTCTCTTGTAGGGCATGGTCATTACCTGGCACTTGTGTGGTGCGAATGTAACTTGCCACTTGGCAGCCCAAGCCTAGACCTTGCTGCATTTGGACAAGGACTGCTTCATTATCTGAGGAGTCACAAATGGTGCTGAACATTGTGCAGTCATCCGCCAACATCCCCACTTCTGACCGTATGACGGATTTTCAAAGAGAGATGGTAAGAGTGCCACACACGTTTTTCTCAATGCAAGTCTATTTGGGGGGGAAAAAAGGAAATGTTACAAGTTGCACTATATTTCTATCTCTTCAGAGGTTATGGAATTGCAACAGAATATGGTTTTATTTAGAAAAGACTGATGAATCATTGTTGAAAAATAACACAGAAAAACACTGCGATCAGAAGAATGGAAAAGAACAGTTGAAGTAGCTGTGAACTCCATGTGTAGTCTTCCATATTAAAATGGACAGTGCTATATTAATACCATGTCACCGAAAGCCCCACTCCAATTTACCCGTCTGCCTGTGACAATGAATGACACAATGGAGAGATATTTCCTGTGAATTGTCTTGCTCCCTGCAGATTCAATCACTACATGTTCGGAACGATGAACACAAGCTGCGAATAAACTGATTGACATTTGGATGTTTCAAGGTTTGCAATCAGTGGCAGAAAGCACGAGAAAGGCATTGGCAGGAGTACACAATCCAGGGGGAAGGGGGGGAAGGAAGAGAGTAGGGAACCCCAGGGGAATAAAGGGAACAACACAGAGGGAGAGAGAGGGGTCAGAACAACCCTCCCCCACCTCCCCCCCCTCCCACAAGACATCGCTATGGAAAACTCAAAGGAAATAAGGGGGAGAGCGGAGGTCGAGGGCCCCCCTCCCCCAAGCGAACAGGGAGGGTATCAAGGGGGGCTGAGGTAGAAGGAGGATAGCACACCGAGACAAGCGGTGACAAAATGTAAATAAATAGATACAAAACAATCTGATGTACTGTACAATAAAGAACACGAAATGCAAATGTATATAAAATCGAAAATGCCAATAAAAATATTTCAAAAAAGAAAAAGAAATAGGTTAGGATTGATGAGACAATAGGGACACTGAGAAATTAGCAACAGAAGCCTTGGCACTGAAATATATGGGGTAAATTTTAAGAGCGACTGGGGGGCAGATATAAAGGTTATGTTGAGGCAGTGAGGATGAAAATAAAGGAAACACATGCTTAGTTGCAATAAGGTAAAGTCGCCATAGTCCCAGATGACCATAGGCTGCTTTCCCCTTTGAGGGGCGGGAGAGCTGACTGGTGGTAATTTAACCTGAGGATCACCACACCTCAGGCGAGGGCGAGGTTGAGAAGTTGGGGCCTTCATTTGGGTTACGCGTCACTTATGGCAATAACACCGCTCCTGCTCACTCAAGTACTTTTGAGAAGATAAGATTGCTTACCCACTCACGGCGCTGAGGACCCGGTTTCGATCCCGGTCCCGGTCACTGTCTGTGTGGAGTTTGCACATTCGCCCTCCCCCCCATATCCCAAAAGATGTGCAGTATAAAATTGCCAGAAAAAAAATTGCTTACCCACTTTGTTCATAAGGCTAATCTGATTAGATGTGGAGAAATGGAGAGCAGACCATGATTGATTTTTTTTTTCAATTTATGGTCAGTATAAAATAATAAAGAGTTCTTTTTAACTCAACTAGCTCTGGTCAGCACGGTGGCACAGTGGTTAGTACTGCTCCCTCACAGCACCAGGGACCGGGGTTCAAATCCGGCCTTGGGTGACTATGTGGATTCAATTCTGACATCGGGTGACTGCCTGTGTGGAGTTTGCCCGTTCTCCGTGTGTCTGCGTGGGTTTCCTCCGGGGTGCTCCGGTTTCCTCCCTAGGTCCAAAGATGTGCAGGTTAGGTGGATGGCCATGCTAAATTGCCCCTTTAAGAAAAAAACTCAACCATTTCTGTTTACGGGTATTGCAGATGGTAAAATGAAACATTATATTGTCAGATCACTCACCTACACCATGTGCATTTCTATCCTCCATTGGGTGAATGTGCTAAATAATCAGCCAAGGCGTGACAAGAATTATCAATGGCACCTCACATATTTCAGAGAAATTCTGAGACCTTTCATTAATTGGAAATGTCTGGCATAGAGGAGATGAAATCAGATCATAAAATAAATTTGGCACAAGCTATAAATGGAAAGCTCCTCTGCGCAGAAATGAAACTTTACACTTATTGGATAACACAGCATATTAACCTTCCAAACATTGCTTTTGTTTTCAAGAAAAAGATATGCTGACATGTTGCTGAAAGTCATCACTCAAAAAGTCTTCCGGTTTAACTTCACTAGTCCTGAGATTGTTTTTGACAATACTGTGGCCCGCTAGTTTAAAGTGGCATTCTAGGGCAGTACGGTAGCACAGTGTTTATCACTGTTGTTTCACAGCGCCATGGTCCCAGGTTCGATTCCCGCTTGGGTCACTGTCTGTGTGGAGTCTGCACGTTCTCCCCGTGTCTGTGAGGGTTTCTTTCGGGTGCTCCAGTTTCCTCCCACAAGTCCTGAAAGACAGGCATGTTGGGTGAATTGGACATTCTGAATTCTCCCTCAGTGTACCCGAGCAGGTGCCGGAAAGTTGCGACAAGCGGATTTTCACAGTAACTTAATTGCAGTGTTTATGGAAGCCTACTTGTGCCACTAATAAAGATTATTATTAGATTTGCTTTTTTCTCCTTCCGTTTAGTACCGTATATACATTGAAGAACATAAGAAATGGGGGAAAAGGTAAAATGCTGCTGCTGCTGGAGATCTGAAATTAAAACAGAAAGTGCTGAAAAAACTCAACAGGTCTGGCAGCGTCTGAGGAGAGGGAGACAGAGTTAACGTTCCGGGCCCAATATGACTCTGAATATTGTTATGGGCCAGGGTTTAGAGAACCCCAAAGTGTATCATGGAGTTCACCTGACCCACAACTTTTAATAGATTGTGGTTACAGGGAGCACACGGGCCTACCTTACAGATGTAGTGCAACAGAGAGTTAAGATACATTTAAATTGAAACAATGTTTATTTATGAAACCAGTTAACACTTTATAAACCCACAGTAAACATCTTAACAACTATCAACACCAATAAATCCCCCAAAGAATACAATACTCTATAAGTAACTCTTAATCTTTCCTTGCAACATTCATAAGACAAAAAAGACAGCCCAGCTCCACCCACACTCTGACATCACTGATAAACACCCATTTCTTAAAGGTACATCCACTACAGCTATTTTATAAACACCCATTTCTTAAAGGCACTCTCATATGACAATATGAGTTCCAAAGAAGAGTCATGTTGAACTCAAAAAGTTAATTCTGTTCCTCTCTCCACAGATGCTGCCAGGTCTACTGAGTCCTCCAGCACTTTCTGTTGTGGTTTTTTCTTACATCTTCCCGTACACTTTTTTTTTACCCTGTTTTGAGGAATAGCAGGGAAGTGCTGGAAGAAATCCCAGCTTATTATCAATCCATTGAACTTCTTCATGTGCATTCCTACCTTGGTCAATCAGCCTTGCCTTGGGATTTGAACCCAAAGTTTCTGGTCTAGAGGTAGGGATGCTAACGCTGTGCCACAAGACCTTTTATAGCAGGAGGAGTGGGCCATTAGAATCCTCGAGACTGCTCCACCATTGAATAAGATCATGGTGATCTGATTGTGCTCTTAACTCCATTTTCCTGCCTATCCTCCATAACTCTGGGGTCACTTGTCAGTCAAAGATCTGTCCAACTCAGCCTTGAATACACTCAATGACCTGGCCTCCACTGCTCAATGAAACAGAATTCCAAACACTATTGACCCTCAGAGGGAAGAAAACCCTTCTCACCTCCCTCTTAAGTGGGAGGCCGCTCAAGTTCCAGATTCTCTCACTAGTGGAAACGCCGGGAGGGGAAGGGATATTCCATACTCTCCTCGGTCTGTTTTTCGGTGATGGGAGGTGACCCACCATTGGCCAGTGGCGGGATCCTCTCATTCTGATGTTGTCAATCGGATTTCCCATCCCCTACCATCAGGAGGCCCATGGTGGGGGAACACCATCGACGGAACTGGAAGATCCGGATGGTAAGAACGGCCAGAAAATCCCCACCCCCCATCATCTCAGCATGGCCATTAAAAGCTGGAATTGCAATGTACAGTGTTTTACCTTCCTTAATTCACATTAGGCGGGATTCTCCAGTCGCGTTCGCCCGGCACCCGGAGAATCCCGCCCGAGGTCAATAGATTTTTCAATTGTCGGCATCTCGCCCGTGGCGTTCTTGCGGCGGGCAGGGTGAGAGAGCCCAGCCCTAAGCCTCTGAATCCAAATAAGTAAGTAACCTACCCCTCGCATAATTGAGTCCCACTGCGAACCATTTCTCATTCCACTTCTGACCTAGGCTTTTGCCCGGTTTGTCATTAGAAGTAATTGTTTTGAAGTAATTTTAAAAATATATATTTTTATTGGCATTTTTCCATTTTTGCAGAATAACAAGTTAACATATAGTGCTCCTGATATTTACATGTTGTGACGTTTCTGATTTACAAATTGTACGTACATTCTCTCTGTCCGCCCTCCCCCTCTCACTGTCCCCCCCCCCTCCCCCACCGCTCCCCGCCCCCGTTGGTAGTCTGGTTCTTCCCTGGCACCAACTTTCGCCTTGGGTGTCACCCTACTGTGCTTCCTGCTCCTCCCCCTCCTCCCTTTACCCACCCATGTTTCTCTCTGCGACTCCCTTGGGTTCCCTTATCATCTCCTCTCCCTTTTGCCCTCTACTCCTCTCCATTGAGTGTGTTCTTTGTGGTAGCCCTCGTCCGACCCGCGAATGGTTTATGCCACCTGGGATGGTGGTCGGGGTGGCAGGGTGGCACCGTGGTCAGCACAGCTGCCTCACAGCTCCATGGACCTGGGTTCAATTCCGGCCTCGGCTGGCTGCCAGTGTGGAGTTTGCGCTTTCTCCCCGTGTCTGCGTGGGTTTCCTCCGGGTGCTCCGGTTTCCTCCCACAGTCAGAAGATATGCAGGTTAGGTGGATTGGCCATGCTAAATTGCCCGTGATGTCTAAAATGTTAGGTGGGGTTACTGGGTTACAGGGATAGAGTGGAGTCATGGGCTTAAGCAAGGTGCTCTTTCCAAGGGCTGGTGCAGACTCGATGGGCTGAATTGCCTCCTTCTGCACTGTAAATTCTATGATACTTGATCTTCCATTTTGAAATAATTCTTGTAACTCATGTGGTGATGTGCATCAATGTAAATGCATGTAGGCTAGCTAGACACTAGAGGGAGCACCAGAAACATCACACACACACACTCAGCCAATAGATCAGTTAGATAGGAGATGACCAATGGACATTCACGATACACACGGAGGTGGCACAACCACAGGGGGGTATTACACCAACCCATATATAAAGGACACCACACACATGATCTGCCTCTTTCCAGTGGAGACAGTCAGTGAGTACAGAGACAGGGTAGATTCGATATTACACCCACCAGGTGGATTGCAGCAACTGGTTAGTCAGTCTGGGTAGCTATAGTAGGATCAGCAGTAATGTCGAACCCGAGTAATAGAAGTGTAAATAGTTTAATAAACGTGTTGAAGTTATCTCCACGTCTGAACCTTTGTCAAGTGCACCGCAAGGACACCGTCAACATAACAAATCAACTCAGGATGGGCTTTGTTGTCTAAGAGGTTTAAAAATCCTGAAGGCTTTTGATACCACATGTTGCTACGCTGCTAGAACTGAGAGTATTTTCCTTAGACAGATCAAAAAAAGCCAACCCAAATTACTGGGCACACCTGTCCCTCAGGCTGGAATTGTAGGCGTGTTAACAAGTGCTTTGTTGCAATTTTACTGACTTCACTGGCACTGAAAGATGGAAAAATTGCTTCTGGGAACTTTTTTTGTTTCTAAGTTGATCGTGTGAGTGATGGCGTGTCCCAGGAGCACATGTATGCATTCGGGGGTCGCCTCCATCAAAATCAAGTCAGCGGTTTGGACGAAGATGGGCGGCACGGTTGCTGCACAGCACCAGGGTCCCAGGTTCGATTCCCGGCTTGGGTCACTGTCTGTGCGGAGCCCGCACGTTCTCCCCGCGTCTGCGTGGGTTTCCTCCGGGTGCTCCGGTTTCCTCCCACAAGTACCCAAAGGCGTGCTTGTTAGGTGCATTGGACATTCTGAATTTTCCCTCAAGTGTACCCGAACAGGCGCCGGAGTGTGGCGACGAGGGGATTTTCACAGTAACTTCATTGCAGTGTTAATGTAAGCCTACTTGTGACAATAAAGATTATTATTATTATAACGAATCGGAGGCTGTCCTCATGATATTTGAGGCTTGCCCCGAGCCTGCAAGAGCACGGGTTCACCCACCAGTTTAAGTCAATCTCATAGAAATTGGTCTCGCACTCGAGGCAGAGATTTATTTTTTCCAACTGATTACTCCCATTAACGCTGTTCCCCATCTAGAACAGGCACTGAAAGCATTTGCTGCTTTTGCCTTCAAGAGGTCACTTTTAAAAAGTGTTTTTGTTGTGCTGTGTTGGATCTGAAAAGCCCGTTCTGCCATTTGAATATCATTCCCTGCATTTTAATTGTTGAATCATTTCCTGCTGTTTCTGAGACAGTCTCTCCCTCTGGTCCCTTCTCAGTAAACAACTTGCATAACACCGTCAAACGTCCCCTAGCTTTTGCAGATCACATTTCTTTCTACCTCCTTGTTGGGGAATTGTTACTCGCCCGAGGAGTTCTTTTTTTTAAATTTAGAGTACCCAATTATATATTTTTTTCCAATTAAGGGGCAATTTAACGTGGCCAATTCACCGAACCTGCACAACTTTGGGTTGTGGAGGTGAAATCCACGCAGACATGGGAAGAATGTGCAAACTCCACACGGACAGTGACCCAGAACATAGAATATACAGCATAGAACAGGCCCTTCGGCCCATGATGGTGTGCCGAACTTTTGTCCTAGATTAAGAACAAATCAATCTACACCTGGGCATTCTACCGCAATTCATGTACCTATCCAATAGCAGCTTGAAGGTCCCTAATGTTTCCGACTCAACTACTTCCGCAGGCAGTGCATTCCATGCCCCCACTACTCTCTGGGTAAAGAACCTACCTCTGACATCCCCCCGATATCTTCCACCATTCACCTTAAATTTATGTCCCCTTGTAATGGTTTGTTCCACCCGAGGAAAATGTCTCTGACTGTCTATTCTATCTATTCCCCTGATCGTCTTATAAACCTCTATCAAGTCACCCCTCATCCTTCTCCGTTCTAATGAGAAAAGGCCTAGCACCCTTAACCTTTCCTCGTAAGACCTACTCTCCATTCCAGGCAACATCCTGGTAAATCAGCTTTGCACCTTTTCCAAAGCTTCCACATCCTTCCTAAAATGACGCGACCAGAACTGCACACAGTATCCAAGTGTGGCCTTACCAAGGTTTTGTACAGTTGCATCATCACCTCACGGCTCTTAAATTCAATCCCTCTGCTAATGAACGCTAGCACACCACAGGCCTTCTGCACAGCTCTATCCACTTGAGTGGCAACTTTCAAAGATCTATGAACATAGACCCCAAGATCTCTCTGCTCCTCCACATTGCCAAGAACCCTACCGTTAACCCTGTATTCCGCATTCATATTTGTCCTTCCAAAATGGACAACCTCACACTTTTCAGGGTTAAACTCCATCTGTCACTTCTCAGCCCAGCTCTGCATCCTATCTATGTCTCTTTGCAGCCGACAACAGCCCTCCTCACTATCCACAACTCCACCAATCTCCGTGTCATCTGCAAATTTACTGACCCACCCTTCAACTCCCTCATCCAAGTCATTAATGAAAATCAGCAGGGAACCCAGAACTGATCCCTGCGGTACGCCACTGGTAACTGGCTGAATATTTGCCATCCACCACCACTCTCTGACTTCTATCGGTTAGCCAGTTCGTTATCCAACTGGCCAAATTCCCCACTATCCCATGCCTCCTTACTTTCTGCATAAGCCTACCATGGGGAACCTGATCATATGCCTTACTAAAATCCATGTACACTACACCCACTGCTTTACCTTCATCCACGTGCTTGGTCACCTCCTCAAAGAATTCAATAAGACTTGTGAGGCAAGACCTACCCCTCACAAATCCGTGCTGACTATCCCTAATCAAGCAGTGTCTTTCCAGATGCTCAGAAATCCTATCCTTAATTTGCCTACCACTGAAGTAAGACTAACTGGCCTGTAATTCCCAGGGTTATCCCTAGTTCCTTTTTTGAACAGGGGCACGACATTCGCCACTCTCCAATCCCCTGGTACCACCCCTGTTGACAGTGAGGACGGAAAGATCATTGCCAACGGCTCTGCAATTTCATCTCTTGCTTCTCATAGAATCCTTGGATATATCCCGTCAGGCCTGGGGGTCTTGTCTATCCTCAAATTTTTCAAAATGCCCAACACATCTTCCTTCCTAACAAGTATCTCCTCGAGCTTACCAGTCTGTTTCACACTGTTCTCTCCAACAATATGGCCCCTCTCATTCGTAAATACTGAAGAAAAGTACTCGTTCAAGACCTCTCCTATCTCTTCAGACTTAATACACAATCTCCCATTACTGTCCTTGATCGGACCTACCCTCGCTCTAGTCATTCTGGCCAGGATTCAAACCCGGGTCCTCAGCGCCGCAGTCCCAGTGCTAACCACTGCGCCACATGCCCTCCCAATCTCCCCCCCCCCCCCCACTCCCCCGCCCTCAGAGATCTAATAAATGACTCCTCGGAGATCAGGGTTATCCTCTTCAGCTTTCACTGAACTCCTCGGAGAATGTACAGAATACCTCCTAATTGCAAATGCGACGAGCACATGCTCCAACTTCAATCTCTCCTGAAGCAAAGTTTGCAGGGTGGATCTATAGTTGCAGGGAATAGTTGGGGGTCGGTTGTGGGGATGTGGATGATTGCGGGGGCATGGCAGATTCTGCTATCCAGCCCCGCTGGAATTGCCAGAATTATTGCCACCTGCAGCAATTGTGAACAATTTTGCCATTCGGAGAGGCGGTGGGATGTGACAGAAAGCTGAGGAATACCAATCCGAACTTTTGGCAGTGGAAGAATAAATAGATTCAGGGAACTTGCAAACAGTCACTGATACATTCAGCTGTGTAATTAAATCAATCCCTCCCAACCAGTTCGGTGTGAGTTCAAAGCATATAAAAACCATAAATTCTCAGTATCTCAATGACTGTCTGTTCTCATCCTTACACAAGCTGCTGCATTATTATAGCCCATTGCACTCTTTCTGGATGAAGTTGAAATATATACAATTATTTTATTTTAACTGCAGATGAACAGTGTTTGTGGTTTGAATTTTTGTCACCCTGGTTCTTTGCCTTGTAGATGGTGCACAGAATCTAACTTACTGCCCCTCCCAAGAGTGAGTATGATGGCCAATTATTAGGGATGATATGGATATATGTATCTCCTAGCAGAGGGTCATAAAATGGCCCAGATTTGCTGCTGACTCTCCTTACTGTGCACTGGTGATATGCCCCTGTCTACCTGGTACTTCCTTCACAGGACCACAGAATTGGAATGGTGCAGGTGGAGGCCATTTGGCCCATCGAGTTTGCAGAAGCTCTCCAAAAGAACAACATGACTTGGGCAGTTTCATTCCCCTGCCTTTTTCCCCACACATTGTTTCCATTCACTTAATCAGCTAGAGCCCTCTTGAATGCCTCCACCACACTTTTGGGCAGTGCATTCCCAGTTTTTTCTCACACCACATTTGCCTTTTGCAGGGCCGGTTTGGTTGCAGACATGACGTGGCATTACCCGAAGAGACAGCTACTTCATTGTGCTTCCTACCACTTCTCCCTGCAGCACCTACTTCACGAGAGGATACCCTTCAGCGAGCACCAAACCGGGCAACTGACCTCACGCCTGCAGACAGCGTGCCCACTTTGCCACTCCTCACTGAACAGACACATCAGAGGCAGCAGTGTTGAGCCTAGATGTGAGTTTCAGCACGAAAGCTGTGAGCCTTTCAGAAAGGCATGTTTGCCTATTTCAGAGGCCACCCCTGTGATGATTATGCATAAGGTAAGTTTGTGCATAATGTTATGCACGACCTCTGATCACTAGGTGGCATTGTAAACCCACCACGGGACCCTGTGATCTGGGAGTGGAGGTAGGTCGTGCTGGAGGATAGACGTGTTTGCAGTAGTTCCACAATAGTTGATTAATGTTAGTCGTTTATCATTTTATTTATCCTAGTTACCTTAGCGCAGTTGTTCTACAATAAATTATTTAAGCTACATGTTCTGTAGTTCATTCATTTTGGCCAGTTTACAGAGCATGACAATCCCCAAGCCTTTTTATTAAATGCAGCAAGATCAACTCTATTCTCTACGGACAGGCAAATCTGCGAGAGAATACAGCAAACCCTGCGGTTCTTCGAGGGAAATCGAGTTATATCTTACATCTGCAGGGTCTTTCGTTCCTCTCAATATATCATCCCACGGTTGGTCTGAATTCAACTTGTTCAAGAGCATGAGCAAGTTACACTGCAGAATTAGTGTTGTTGCAAAGCTAAAAGTCTACAATTATCAAAACCAATGCACAAAGCTTTCCAGCCTCCTGGAAGATTTGACGCCACCCTTTAAGTCAACGGGGTGAGAATAGAATTGATGTATTCAATAAAAGGTGTCACGGAAACACGGCAGCCATAAATTAAGCTGTAGGTATTACTGCTGACTGGATAAAAATGGCAACAAATTAAAGCAACAGACATGGGGAACAAAAGCAAGAAGGTTTTGGTCATCCTTTGTAAACCATTGGGTTGGCCTCAATTGGACTACTGTGTCCAATTCTGGACACCGCACTCTAGGAAGGATGTGAAAGCAGTGGACTGAGTGCAGAAAAGATTTACGGTGATGGCTGAGTTTCCCTGCATCCAAGGTGCAGTAGACTGCACGCATGTGGTCATCAGGGAGGCAGCAGGATAGCCCGGGGGGGGGGGGGGGGGGGGGGGGGAGGAGGAGGGGGGGGGGGGGGGGCTTCAACAACAGGAAGATGCTACCATTCGATCAATGTGCAAATTGTCTTAGACCACAGGACACTATTTCTGTAAGTCTGTGCCCGTCCATAGGCTGGGCACTCCTCAGATGTCATGGCATTGTCAGATGCACGACCACTGGCAGAGGGGTGGAGACGTTGCTGCCCTCATTCGGAGAACCCTGAGAGGACCCCACACAGACGATAGACAGCTCATCCACCAGCCTGATGGCCACTTTGATACCATTATATCTCATGGGAAGTGTGAGCTGATAATGACACAAGCTGGGCAACAGGTTTTGGACCTTAGTGAATGATGGGACCAACAGTCTATCTCCTTAAGCAATGAAAATTAGGGATTAAGATCAGAAATGAGTAATGGGATGAAGAAGAGTCAGGCCACTACAGGAAGAGAAAAGGGAACGTAGGGTTAGTTTAAGAGAGAGAGAAAGCAAGACAGAAAGTAAAAGAAAGAACATTTAAAAAAATAAATTCATTAAATTACAATTTCAAAATCTCTAACAACTTACTCCTTACAAATAAGACTTCACAATTTAATTTTTACTGCATCGGAGATGTTGATTGGTAATTGGAACATGAAACCTTTGTAAAAAGATACTCGTACTGTTAAGTAGTAGCTCCATTTAGGTCATTAAACCAAATCAATGACATTGATGTCATGATATCCACATCAGCATATCATGGTACAATCACACACACAACACACACACAACATCGCGGCTAATCACCAGTGAGAGCACACGCACTATAAAATAGGGAACACCACAGTTCCCGCTCATTCTACCAGGAGATGGCTCAGAGCACAGAGCTCACAGCGTGCCACTCAGACATACACCATGTGCTGAGTGCCTCACTAAGATAGTGCTGGGGCTGGGTCCACAGGTTAGCTGGTGAAGTACGAACCTCAGCCAGAAGTTAATAGTTATTATTGTACAGAACAATAAAACAGAGTTGTACCATCTACAACCGTGTATTTGTGTATTGGAACACCTAACACAACAATTGACATTTTTTGAAATGTCTTTTAGAGCTGCATGCCTTGATTGGAGAGCTTTCTACCAAAATTAGGATGACTATGAAAAACATAGCTTAAGAGGGCATCGCATTTTTATCCCCTCTCCCCCACTCTCCTTCAACGTTTTCTCTCCCGAGATCAGGGAGTTCCCCCCGAGTGCAGTTTCACCATCAGATAGTCTCTCTGGCACTTTGCTCAAAATGACGATTCAAATGAACGTTGACAGTGGGGGAAGTCAGGCGATGTTATGGGTGTGGACGTAGGTGGCCATAGTGATGGCCCAGGTAAGTGGCCTGCAGCTCAACCTGAGGCCAAATATCACATCAAGAAGGCAAACAGTCTGGTTCAGCCTGAGGCTGTTGCCGGGAGAGGGATGGTCGAGGGCTAGGGAACCGGGTTTGTTGGGGGGGAAGTTGGGAGGAACTGAAGCAATATCCAATGGAAGAAAATGATTGTTCATTCAATCTTGGATGTCGGGCAAACAGGAGATTCTGAGGTGGCGAAGGAGCAGGGAGAGGCGATGGGGAGATAGAGACAGGTGACAGAGCTAGAATCAGGAAGAAACCCCCACTATTTAAATCCACAACATAGTTGTGATATTAGGCAATCGGTTCCTGCCCAGTAGCTTTGCTTGGATGTTAGCTGGGCCTCCAAGTTGGGGGAGAGAGAGTCACAGTAGTAGGTAGGACCACGCCAAAACTGGGGTCTGGCCAGAGGTGGGTGGTGGGGATTTGCTGGCTAGGTGGGGGAGTGGGTACAATTGGAAATTGGGGGCGGGGGGTGCATCGTCCAGAGTAGGGGATGCCAAGAGAGTGGGCTGCCAATTTCATAATGGAAAGGTCAGAGGCAGTGTGTTGGGGGGGTGGAGGCCTCAGGGGCAGGGGTGGATTGGCGGCATTGGCGGGGGGGAAGGTAGGCGAGGGGGTGCCCCATTTGCAGAGCATCCTCAGACACATCCCTGGATCCAGTGGTTAACTGTGAAGGCACTTACCTCCTGAATCCACCAATCCCTCACCAAGTGGAAGCTCAACAATTGGGGAGGCCCATCTGTCAACAATAAAAGTTAAAAAGCAGAAAGACAATAAGGCTCGCAGCCTCATTGTCACATTTAAAGCTATGGATTGAGTTAGTCCCCCGTCCATTTTCCAGTTTCAATTGTAGGGCAGATTGGAGCCAGGTTTGCAAAGGGAAACAAGTTTCCAGCACTTTGGGTGGAATCCTTTGCCCTTTTGCTCTGAGATGAGCCAGGATCTTTTTCTTGAACCTGACCTCACTCTGTCTTTCTGGCTACTTACCTGGGAGACTTTTACTGGGACAGCTGCTTTAGAAAACCACCTTATGGATCGCCATCCAATTAAAAATGGCAGGCGGGGGATGCTTTGCTGAGGCCCCTAGATCTGAATCTAGCAAACCACCTCCATGTATATCTCTGGGGAAGGCCTGTCTTGGTGACGGGCCCAATCAGCCCACAAATTGGCAATTAGTTATGCAGATTGGCTATCCACTGCGGCAGGGCAGGCAGCCTCTGCAGGCATTGACCCGTCACCAGGAAGCTTGCCGGAAAGCAGGAATCTGGCGGGTCGATGACTTGACCTATCATCCTTTGAAATCGCTCCCTGTCCCGCCGCAACCCATGGGACCAGGAAAATTTCATCCAGCAGCCCAGCACCAAAGTCAAATGTATATCTTTTTCCCATTAAAATTCAGCACCATGTCTTTGGTTGGAGGAAATTTCCATTGGTATAATACTGGATATTGGATAATCATTGTGACAACCCAAGCGAATAGGAAGACACATGGCATGGTACAGCACAGAAGGAGACCATTTGACACAATGTGCCTTCGTCTCTAGCTCTCCAATTCATCTCACTTCTCTGCTCCTTCCTCATATCACTGTAATTTCTTGGTCTAGCGATTAGCCCTGTTTAACTGTTATTTACTGGCTCGGCTTCATATAATTTGCTGTCCTAAGCACTAAGTCCAGCTACCAAAGATGACAGTACCACTATCCATACAACGTCGCTGTTATTTCCATGGTGTCCAAGTCCAGTTCTATTTTTTGTGTGTTACGCATCAACTTAGCAGATAAACACTGATCGCGCAAGCACTCTGCGTTCCATCTCACGGTGCTATCCTGCTACAAAATGGTTGAAGTACAGGCGCAAAGACCTTGCAGACGAATGTTGAAATTTATTGTCCAACGCCAGTGCCATGGGGACAGAGAAAAGGAGAACATGAGGAGGGAAAAAAGGGACACAATTTAACCACCGCGTTGTGCCCGGTGATCTGCGCACGCTGTTTAAATAGCGGGAAAGGCCAAAATCGAGCTTGCTATCTAACCGGCCCTCTCCCGATGCGAGTTCTGGATCTCACCACGAGCTTTTCATTAATCTCAATTTGCATTAATTTCAATCTCATTAGCGAGATTGAAGGCGAATGTAACGGCCTCCAGCAAATTAACTGTGTCCCCAGGGAGAAACCACGTAGGCGTTGTTTTGTACTCCTTTTTAAAAGCAGCCCTGAACTTCTCTACCATCGGTTCGTTCCAGAGCTTGAGCTGGGACTTGTGAGGCATTTCACAAGCTTCTGCACAAATGTGCATTCGTGAGGTTATGGATACCCTGTATGCCCGGGTAGCTGATGATATCGAATTTGAGCTGGACCAAGCCCACCAAGGTGCCCGGGCTGCAGGAATGCCCGCCATCGCTGGGATGAGCCAGGTCCAGGGTGTGGTGTTGGGTGCTCTGGTGCACAGATGAGCCAACACAGTTGTATGTGGTACAACTCTATTTTATTTTAACTCTTTTATACAGTTCGTTCTGGATACTCTGCACGTGCTGTCTTCCTGAGTGTGTAGTGTAGCAGGTCTGTCCTTGTCCTTGTCTCCAGCTAATACTGACCACCAGGTGTCGTGTTTGTGCTTTTATATCTTTCTGTGATTGGTTGTGGTGTTGTGTGTTCTGATTTGTCTGTTGGTGTGTCTATCATGATGTGTGTGTTTGAATACCATGACACAGGGGACCATGGATGACACGCATGTCACCTTGCATGCAGCAGAGCATCAGTGAGTGCCCTTCATTAACAGGAAGGGGTTCTACTCTGCGAATGTTCAACTCATGTGCAACCACCACCTCCGGATTATACATGTGTGCGCGCGCTTCCTGGGGAGCATGCATCACAACTACACCCTGGGACACTCGGGGATCACTGGCATCTTCGAGGACCACCCCAGGATGACGGTTTGGCTCTCAGGGGATAATGGGTACCTGCTGAAGTCCTGGCTGATCTTGCCAGTGCGGACACTGGGGACCAAGGCAGAGATCCGATATAACAAGGCACATTTTGCCACCCGTGTTGTCATTCAGTGGTGCATTGGACGGCTGAAAATGCGGTGCCGGTGCCTGGACCACTCTGGTGGTGCATGCATCCCCCAGAGGGTCTCCCGCTTTCTGGTGCCCTCCACAACTTGGGGCGAAATGCTGTACGAGGAGGGACATGCAGCCTCATCTGAGGAAGAGAAGGAGGAGGCGGACCTGGAGGGGATAGAGGATGAGCCCGGTGAGGACCCGCAGGAGGAGCCGGTGGATGGGGGACCGATGGTGACGAGAGTACGGCATGCCCAGAGGACTATGGTGGCCCCCATCCTCACCGGATACCCATAGGATGAGGCTTTAGCGACGCTGCGGCGAATCAGACGGCGAGACAGCCAGTAATGTTGAGAATCTCGTGCGGGCTCATTGCTGGTACTGAGTGCCGTTAAATACAGGCCGCGATCTCGTCACCAAGGCCACCGAGAACCCCCCCCCCTCAATTGTGCCCAAAATGACAATTAGAAACCTTTTCATTAAATCGCACCCAAAGTAACTCAAAGAGAAACAAAAACAGCAAAGAGTAGCACGGATGCGTGCGAATAAAACAATTGCACTTTATACACTTTATAAAGATGAGAATTGAAACTCTGCCACAACAACCTCAAGAGAGTAGCAGGAGGTTTGCATGCATTGTGCCCACCACAAACAGCTGGTACAATGACCTGACCTTGCCGGAGTTCGGACCGCTTTATGTCAGAGGAGGAGGGGGACTGACGGCGTCATCTATCAGGAACCCTTAAAAAGATGCAGCCGTGCAAACTGGTCACATGGGAGGGCAGAACGTCTTCAAGGCTATAAAATGACTAAAAGAGTTTTAAGGTTACCACCTACCTTTCCAAAACTGCATGAGAGGAAAGATGTGGAAGACCAAAAGCATATGAAGGCTGGTTTAGCACAGTGGGTTAAACAGCTGGATTGTAATGCAGAACAAGGCCAGCAGCGTGGGTTCAATTCCCGTACCGACCTCCCCGAACAGGCGCCGGAATGTGGAGACAATGGTCTTTTCACAGTAACTTCATTGAAGCCTACTTGTGACAATAAGCTATTATTATTATTAAGTCTAATGTAAATCCTAAAGTAGCGTTTCCGGGCATGCAATCCAGCACCTGATCCCACGTTTGATCATTGGTAGAGGGAAATATTGATGTCGGAGATAGTTGCAAGGAACATTTGTTGTGTTTGAACCTCCAGCCATGCCTATAAAAATAAATGGACTGTTCCCAGCGAGAGCTAGAATCCAGAGTCATAACTGTACTGTACCTAGCTGCAAAGCCTGGAAACAGGAGCAGGAGAAGAGGGCAACAATGATAATAATCTTTATTAGGAGGCTTACATTAACACTGCAATGAAGTTACTGTGAAAAGTCCCCAGTTGTCACACTCCAATGCCTGTTCGGGGACACAGAGGGAGAATTCAGAATGTCCAGTTCACCTAACAAGCATATCTTTCGGGATTTGTGGGAGGAACCCGGAGCACCCGGAGGAAATTCATGCAGACACAGGCAGAACGTGCAGACTCTGCACAGACAGTGACCCAAGCCTGGAATCGTATCAGGGTCCTTGGCGCTGTGAAGCAACAGTGCTAACCACTGTGCTACTGTGCCACACAATAAAGAACCTCACAAAGTAAGAACATCCAACAGTATCAGGTCGGCAATGCCAATGTTTTATATTGGAGGTCCACCGAGTAAATATTTACTGCATGATCCATGTCAAGCACACGAGTCACCTTGGGCGGGATTCTCCCGCAATTGGCAGGATCGCCCGATGCCGGCGCCAAGAACGGCTCGAACCACTCCGACGTCGGGCCAACCGGAAGTTGCGGAATCCTCCGCACTTCTGGGGGCTAGGTCGGCGGCGGAGGGATTGGCGCCGCGTCAACTGGTGCGGAAGGGCCGGCGCAAGTTGGCGCATGTGCAGAACCGCCAGCGTGGTTCCGCGCATACGCAGACCGGCTGTCGTGTTCCTGCGCATGTGCAGGGGGGTTCTTCTCCACGCTGGCCATGGTGGAGCCCTACAGAGGCCGGCGCGGAAGGAAGCAAGGCCCCCACGGTACAGGCCCGCCCGCAGCTCGATGGGCCCCGATTGCGGGCCAGGCCACCAGATGTCCTACCAGCCAGGTCCCGCTGTGTGGGACCATGTCCATTTCACGCCGGTGGGACTGGCCAGGAACTAACGGCCGCTCGGCCCATTGGGCCCGGAGAATTGCCGTGGGGGGCTGCTGCCAACGGCCCCCGACTGGTGTGGGGTAACCCCACCCCTGCCCAAAAACCGGTGCTGGAGAATACGGCAGCTGGCGTCGGAGCAGCGGGGCGGGATTCACGCCGCCCCCCCGCCCCCAACCCGGCGGGGGGTCGGAGAATCCCATCCCTTATGTCTCCTTCACTGATTATTCTGTCTCCTTCTAGTCTCGCATGGGATACATGTCATGATATTCAAACACACACATCATGATGGACACACTAACAGGCAAATCAGAGTACACAACACCACAACCAATCACAGACAAGAACACCAACCACATAAAAAGCACGAGCACGACACCTGGAGGTCAGTAGGTCTGGGGAGAAGGAAGCATGAAAGAGCTGTTGAAACACCACAAGCAGGGAGCCCCCCACGTGCAGAGTGCAAAGACCAAGTTGTAAATAGCAAGTTTAAATAAACAAGTGTTGTACCATATGCAACTGTGTTGGCTCTTCTGTGTGTTAGAACACCCAACACCACATGGTACAGGAGTGGATCGATACCTGCCTACCAACCTGCCATTCTGGACATGGACCACACCGGCAAACCGCAGCCGATGCAAGTCACGGGGAACCTAGGCACCAACTGGAAGCTCTACAGGCAGCGATTTGACCTGTACATCCGTGCCACCGAAAAACAGAATGTCTCGGATGATTCGAAGATTGCAATGCTCCTCTTCTACGCAGGCCCCCACCCAAATGATGTCTTTAATTCACTGGTGTTCGAGGAAGGCGAAAACCAGGCCAAATATGACACGGTCATCCTCAAAATGGACCAGCACTTTCAAACTGAAGTAAACGAAACTTTCGAAAGATACATCTTTCAGCAACGCCTGCAAGGTAAGGAGGAGCTTTTTCAACCCTTTTTGACGCACCTCCGGATTCTAGCGCAGTCCTGCGGTTACGGCACCACCACAGAGTCCATGATCAGGGACCAGATTGTTTTTGGCGTTGCCTCCAGTGGCCTACGCCAGCAGCTTCTTAAAATAAAGAGCCTCACCTTAGCGTCTGCTGTGGAAGCCTGTGTCCTCCATGAAAATGCGACCTGCCGTTTTGCCCGATTTCAGGCGTCCGAGTTGGCACGGAGGGGGTCCCCAGCCGTCGAATCGGCAAGCCAGGCCGCCCACGACGTTGAACGCATCCAGGCCGTCGATTTCTTCCCGCCCCACGGCCCGGACGACAGCGGCCGCTTCCCGCGCTTTTCGCGGTCTCCCGCGCAGGTGCGCGCCAAGAATAACGGCCACAACGAGGGACGCACTGCGCAGGCGCGCCCACCGCAAGATCGCACTGCGCATGCGCAGTGGCGCAACGAACGCCGTGACGTCATGACGTGCAGCAAGTGTGGAGGTCTACACTTAAAAGGGCAATGTCCTGCAAAATACCAACAGTGCAACAGATGTGCCATGATAGGCCACTACGCAGCCCGCTGTCGTGCGGCTCAACCCATGGATCCGGCGCATCCTCGACAACCTCGCACACGAGTCAGGACCGTCCAGCCCACGCATCAAGACTTCCAGTTAAGTGATGCAGATGACCAGGATGACTTCAGAGTTGCCGTCATTGATGTCAACAAGGTCAATGCCATCAATCCAGACGATGAGTGGTGTGCCACCCTGACGGTCAACCGATCGCGCGTCGCCTTCCGTCTGGACACCGGCGCATCCGCCAACCTGATTGCTTACTCTGCAGTCCAGGCCATGAAGGTCAAACCACCCATCACACCATCCCGGCTTAAGATGGTTGACTATAACGGGAACGTTATCCCGTCCGTAGGATCTTGCCAGCTACAGGTGACTCACAAGAGGTACACGGCCACACTCCCCTTCGAAGTTGTGGGCTCATCAAAGGACTCGTTACTGGGCGCACAAGCGTGTAAGGTCCTTCACCTGGTACAGCGCATCATGTCTCTCTCTCCAGATGAGATATCCGACTTCCCGGATGCTGAGTTCCACGCGAATCTCCATTCCCTCCTCGCTCACAACCAGGAGGTTTTTGAAGGCATGGGGACATTGCCACACACGTACAAGATTCGACTCAGACCGGACGCCATCCCTGTCGTTCACGCACCTCGCAGGGTTCCTGCGCCTCTCAAAGACCGCCTCAAGGCACAACTGCAGATTCTTCAGGACCAAGGGGTCCTATCCAAGGTCACGGAGCCCACGCCATGGGTCAGCTCCATGGTCTGTGTAAAGAAGCCCTCTGGCGAGCTCCGTATATGTATAGATCCAAAAGATCTGAACAACAACATCATGCGGGAACACTATCCCATCCCAAAACGAGAAGACCTCACCAGCGAGATGGCGCGAGCCAACATATTCACTAAATTGGATGCGTCCAAAGGATTCTGGCAGATCCAACTGGACCCGGCCAGCCGAAGACTATGCACATTCAACACCCCTTTTGGCAGATTCTGCTACAACCGGATGCCATTCGGCATCATTTCGGCATCTGAAGTATTCCACCGCATTATGGAGCAGATGATGGAAGGCATCGAAGGGGTACGTGTATATGTGGACGATATCATCATTTGGTCCACCACTCCGCAGGAACACATGCATCGTCTTCGACGTGTCTTCACCCGCATACGGCAAAATGGCCTGCGTCTCAACCGTGCGAAGTGTGCTTTCGGCCAGACGGAGCTGAAATTCCTCGGGGACCACATCTCAAGGTCCGGGGTCCGTCCCGATGCAGACAAGGTTAGCGCCATCACAGCCATGCCACGACCGGCTGACAAGAAGGCTGTCTTAAGATTCCTGGGCATGGTCAACTTCCTTGGGAAGTTCATTCCCAACCTGGCTTCTCATACAACAAACATGCGCCATCTCGTAAAAAAATCGACGGAATTCAACTGGCACCAGTCGCATCAGCAGGAATGGGAGGAGCTCAAGCACAAACTGGTCACGGCACCAGTGCTGGCCTTCTTTGACGCGACTCGCCCTACAAAGATCTCAACAGACGCCAGCCAATCTGGTATTGGAGCGGTACTCCTGCAAAAAGACAGCACGTCATCATGGGCCCCGGTTGCGTATGCCTCACGAGCCATGACCCCTACCGAACAGCGCTACGCGCAAATCGAAAAAGAATGCCTGGGCTTGTTAACTGGACTGGACAAGTTCCACGACTATGTGTATGGCCTGCCACGATTCACGGTCGAAACTGACCACCGCCCCCTGGTCAACATCATTAACAAAGACCTGAACGACATGACTCCTCGCCTCCAGCGCATCTTACTCAAACTCAGGAGGTACGATTTTGAACTGATCTACACTCCGGGGAAGGAACTCATAGTGGCGGACACTCTTTCCCGAGCAGTGAGCACACCACCAGATGCGGAGGGGTTCGTGCGTCAAATTGAGGCACACGTGACTCTGACAGCAGCAAATATGCCAGCTGATGATCCTTGTCTGGCCCACATACGCGCAGAGACGGCGACTGACCCTCTGCTGCAGCGAGTGATGCGCCACATGACGGAAGGGTGGCTA
Organism: Scyliorhinus torazame; assembly: GCF_047496885.1. Lineage (NCBI taxonomy): Eukaryota > Metazoa > Chordata > Chondrichthyes > Carcharhiniformes > Scyliorhinidae > Scyliorhinus > Scyliorhinus torazame. Next base: position 23,240,226 of record NC_092721.1, on the reverse strand, counting down.
AAAGGGCAGTGCCCCCAGTTTTACAATGTGCGAGATGATCTCACCAATATAGACGGGGTCCTTATGAAATCGCATAGGATCGTCATTCCACACAGTGTGCGCCAGATGATTCTTCGTCAACTACACGAAGGCCACTTGGGTGTCGAAAAATGCAGACGAAGGGCCCGGGCGGCGGTATATTGGCCGGGTATTAATGAAGACATAGCCAACATGGTGCTCAACTGCACAACCTGTCAGAGGTTTCAGCCGGCGCAACCTCCGGAAACACTTCTACCACACGAGATGGTGACGTCCCCCTGGGCGAAGGTGGGTGTTGACCTATTTCACGCGCTCGGCAGAGATTACATTGTTATTATAGACTACTTCTCAAACTACCCGGAAGTCATGCCTCTCCATGATCTGACGTCGTCCGCAGTCATTGGGGCCTGCAAGGAAACGTTTGCTCGCCATGGCATTCCAAGGACTGTCATGTCAGACAATGGACCTTGTTTTGCCAGCCGTGAATGGTCGTCCTTTGCCGCAGCATATGGTTTCACTCATGTGACATCCAGCCCTCTGCATCCACAATCGAACGGGAAGGCTGAAAAGGGTGTCCACATCGCAAAGCGGCTCCTGTGCAAGGCGGCTGATGCCGGATCGGACTTTAACCTTGCCTTGCTGGCCTATCGATCGGCCCCGTTATCCACGGGCCTCTCGCCAGCGCAGCTACTAATGGGTCGCTCCCTCAGGACGACGGTACCTTCCGTCCTGGCACCGACAACAGACCATGAGGCGGTTCTTCGGGACATGCAACTGCAGCGTGATCGCCAGAAAGGTCGGTACGACACACGAGCGACGGACCTGCCCCCCCTGTCCTCCGGAGACAAAGTACGCGTCCATCAACCGTATGGTGGCTGGTCAGCACCGGCCGAAGTCCTCCGACAAGTGGCTCCCCGCTCGTTCCTGGTTCGCATGCCGGATGGTTCCGTGCGTCGCCGCAATCGGCGCGCCCTTCGCCGACTTCCACGTTCACAGCCACACAACACGCCAGATCCTCAACAGGCTTCCGAGGATGACTTTGTGGAGCTGCCGCACATCACGCCCTTTCCATCGCCACCCATGGCCATGCCTGCACAGCAGCCGGTGGTTCTTGATCCACCCTTAAGGCGGTCAACCCGAATTCGTCGCAAACCCATTAGAATGGACTTATAATACAGTTCATATGTTTAATAAGTTGGACAATTTTACATGATAACCTGTTGTTGTTTATCGTTCCAGATGTCGTCTGACTGGACAACTGTTCAAAATTTTTTTTCTTCTTCTCTCGTTCGCATTTCTGTTATGTTATGGTACAACTGGATTCATGTGACGCACTCGACATCGCCCCATGTACATAGTTCCGTCATAGACACATGCTGCACACGACACACACACACTCTTAGATGCACTCACGTCACGATCATATTTATTACCACGTAGGCACATATCTTTGTAAAAAGGGGGGATGTCATGATATTCAAACACACACATCATGATGGACACACTAACAGGCAAATCAGAGTACACAACACCACAACCAATCACAGACAAGAACACCAACCACATAAAAAGCACGAGCACGACACCTGGAGGTCAGTAGGTCTGGGGAGAAGGAAGCATGAAAGAGCTGTTGAAACACCACAAGCAGGGAGCCCCCCACGTGCAGAGTGCAAAGACCAAGTTGTAAATAGCAAGTTTAAATAAACAAGTGTTGTACCATATGCAACTGTGTTGGCTCTTCTGTGTGTTAGAACACCCAACACCACAATACAGACAACTGGAACCTACAACTGGAAGCATTGCCACGCTCATATCTTCCATATCAAATTGTTTTGATATAAAGATGGTCATTTGATGTTTCAGGGGCAATTCTTCAGGTTGGACATGGGGCTGCCATCAGTGATTTGCTGTGTTTTGGGAATGTATCCTTCTGGTCACGTTGCGATTAAACTGACCAGAATCAGAAGTAGTTGGCCTATGGCCAGCGGCAGAACACTCTGGTCCCGCTGCTATCAATGGGTTTTTCCTTTGTTCGCAGCCTCTGCCACCTGGGAACCCATGGCGGGATTTGCCGCGAGTGGGACTGGAAGATCCCAACGGCGGGAAAGGATGGAAAATTTTGGCCTATCTATTTATTTATCGTATTACTTTCCCTGAGACCTGGATGTACAAAATTGGGTGTTGTTTTTATTTATACAGCAACAGTGACTGCACTTCAACAATATTCATTGGATGTGAAGTGCTTTGGGGAGGCGGTGGCGCAGTGGTATTAGAACATAGAACATAGAACATAGAAAATACAGCACAGAACAGGCCCTTCGGCCCACGATGTTGTGCCGAACCTTTGTCCTAGATTAATCATAGATTATCATTGAATCTACAGTGCAGAAGGAGGCCATTCGGCCCCCTGAGTCTGCACCAGCTCTTGGAAAGATCACCCAACCCAAACTCAACACCTCCACCCAACACCAAGGGCAATTTGGACATTAAGGGCAATTTATCATTGGCCAATTCACCTAACCCGCACATCTTTGGACTGTGGGAGGAAACCGGAGCACCCGGAGGAAACCCACGCAGACACGGGGAGGACGTGCAGACTCCGCACAGACAATGACCCAAGCCGAAATCGAACCTGGGACCATGGATCTGTGAAGCAATTGTGCTATCCACAATGCTACCGTGCTGCCCTTAAGAACAAATAAATCTACACTATATAATTTTCCCGTAATCCATGTACCTATCCAACAGCTGCTTGAAGGTCACTAATGTTTCCGACTCAACTACTTCCACAGGCAGTGCATTCCATGCCCCCACTACTCTCTGGGTAAAGAACCTACCTCTGATATCCCTCCTATATCTTCCACCTTTCACCTTAAATTTATGTCCCCTTGTAATGGTGTGTTCCACCTGGGGAAAAAGTCTCTGACTGTCTACTCTATCTATTCCCCTGATCATCTTATAAACCTCTATCAAGTCGCCCCTCATCCTTCTCCGCTCTAATGAGAAAAGGCCTAGCACCCTCAACCTTTCCTCGTAAGACCTACTCTCCATTCCAGGCAACATCCTGGTAAATCTTCTTTGCACCTTTTCCAGAGCTTCCACATCCTTCCTAAAATGAGGCGACCAGAACTGTACACAGTACTCCAAATGTGGCCTTACCAAAGTTTTGTACAGCTGCATCATCACCTCACGGCTCTTAAATTCAATCCCTCTGTTAATGAACGCGAGCACACCATAGGCCTTCTTCACAGCTCTATCCACTTGAGTGGCAACTTTCAAAGATGTATGAACATAGACCCCAAGGTCTCTCTGCTCCTCCACAATGCCAAGAACTCTACCGTTAACCCTGTATTCCGCATTCATATTTGTCCTTCCAAAATGGACAACCTCACACTTTTCAGGGTTAAACTCCATCTGCCACTTCTCAGCCCAGCTCTGCATCCTATCTATGTCTCTTTGCAGCCGACAACAGCCCTCCTTACTATCCACAACTCCACCAATCTTCGTATCGTCTGCAAATTTACTGACCCACCCTTCAACTCCCTCATCCAAGTCATTAATGAAAATCACAAACAGCAGGGGACCCAGAACTGATCCCTGCGGTACACCACTGGTAACTGGGATCCAGGCTGAATATTTGCCATCCACCACCACTCTCTGACTTCTATCGGTTAGCCAGTTCGTTATCCAACTGGCCAAATTTCCCACTATCCCATACCTCCTTACTTTGTGCAGAAGCCTACCATGGGGAACTTTATCAAATGCCTTACTAAAATCCATGTACACTACATCCACTGCTTTACCTTCATCCACATGCTTGGTCACCTCCTCAAAGAATTCAATAAGATTTGTAAGGCAAGACCTACCCCTCACAAATCCGTGCTGACTATCCCTAATCAAGCAGTGTCTTTCCAGATGCTCAGAAATCCTATCCTTCAGTACCCTTTCCATTACTTTGCCTACCACCGAAGTAAGACTAACTGGCCTGTAATTCCCAGGGTTATCCCTAGTTCCTTTTTTGAACAGGGGCACGACATTCGCCACTCTCCAATCCCCTGGTACCACCCCTGTTGACAGTGAGGACGAAAAGATAATTGCCAACGGCTCTGCAATTTCATCTCTTGCTTCCCATAGAATCCTTGGATATAACCCGTCAGGCCCGGGGGACTTGTCTATCCTCAAGTTTTTCAAAATGCCCAACACATCTTCCTTCCTAACAAGTATTTCCTCGAGCTTACCAATCTGTTTCACACTGTCCTCTCCAACAATATCGCCCCTCTCATTTGTAAATACAGAAGAAAAGTACTCATTCAAGACCTCGCCTATCTCTTCAGACTCAATACACAATCTCCCGCTACTGTCCTTGATCGGACCTACCCTCGCTCTAGTCATTCTCATATTTCTCACATATGTGTAAAAGGCCTTGGGGTTTTCCTTGATCCTACCCGCCAAAGATTGTTCATGCCCTCTCTAAGCTCTCCTAATCCCTTTCTTCAGTTCCCTCCTGGCTATCTTGTATCCCTCCAATGCCCTGTCTGAACCTTGTTTCCTCAGCCTTACATAAGTCACCTTTTTCCTCTTAACAAGACATTCAACCTCTCTTGTCAACCATGGTTCCCTCACTCGACCATCTCTTCCCTGCCTGACAGGGACATACATATCAAGGACACGTAGCACCTGTTCCTTGAACAAGTTCCACATTTCACTTGTGTCCTTCCCTGCCAGCCTATGTTCCCAACTTATGCACTTCAATTCTTGTCTGACAACATCGTATTTACCCTTCCCCCAATTGTAAACCTTGCCCTGTTGCACGTACCTATCCCTCTCCATTACTAAAGTGAAAGTCACAGAATTGTGGTCACTATCTCCAAAATGCTCCCCCACTAACAAATCTATCACTTGCCCTGGTTCATTACCCAGTACTAAATCCAATATTGCCCCTCCTCTGGTTGGACAATCTACATACTGTGTTAGAAAAGCTTCCTGGACACACTGCACAAACACCACCCCATCCAAACTATTTGATCTAAAGAGTTTCCACTCAATATTTGGGAAGTTAAAGTCGCCCATGACTACCACCCTATGACTTCTGCACCTTTCCAAAATCTGTTTCCCAATCTGTTCCTCCACATCTCTGCTACTATTGGGGGGCCTATAGAAAACTCCTAACAAGGTGACTGCTCCTTTCCTATTTCTGACTTCAACCCATACTACCTCAATAGGGTGATACTCCTCGAACTGCCTTTCTGCAGCTGTTATACTATCTCTAATTAATAATGCCACCCCCCCACCTCTTTTACCACCCTCCCTAATCTTATTGAAACATCTATAACCAGGGACCTCCAACAACCATTTCTGCCCCTCTTCTATCCAAGTTTCCGTGATGGCCACCACATCGTAGTCCCAAGTACCGATCCATGCCTTAAGTTCACCCACCTTATTCCTGATGCTTCTTGCGTTGAAGTATACACACTTCAACCCATCTCCGTGCCTGCAAATACTCTCCTTTGTCAGTGTTCCCTTCCCCACTGCCTCATTACATGCTTTGGCGTCCTGAATATCGGCTACCTTAGTTGCTGGACTACAAATCCGGTTCCCATTCCCCTGCCAAATTAGTTTAAACCCTCCCGAAGAGTACTAGCAAACCTCCCTCCCAGGATATTGGTGCCCCTCTGGTTCAGATGCAACCCGTCCTGCTTGTACAGGTCCCACCTTCCCCAGAATGCGCTCCAATTATCCAAATACCTGAAGCCCTCCCTCCTACACCATTCCTGCAGCCACGTGTTCAACTGCACTCTCTCCCTATTCCTAGCCTCACTATCACGTGGCACCGGCAACAAACCAGAGATGACAACTCTGTCTGTCCTGACTTTCAACTTCCAGCCTAACTCCCTAAACTTGTTTATTACCTCCACACCCCTTTTCCTACCTATGTCGTTGGTACCAATGTGCACCACGACTTCTGGCTGCTCCCCCTCCCCCTTAAGGATCCTGAAGACACGATCCGAGACATCCCTGGCCCTGGCACCCGGGAGGCAACATACCTTCCGGGAGTCTCGCTCGCGACCACAGAATCTCCTATCTATTCCCCTAACCATTGAATCTCCTACAACTATTGCTTTTCTAAGTCCAGTATTGTCACTGGACTAGTAAATCAGAGACCCAGAGTAATGCTCTGGGGACCCAGGTTCGAATCCCACCACTGCATTTGGTGAAACTTGAATTCAATAAAAATCTGGAATTAAAAGTCTAATGATCATGAAACCATTGTGGATTGTCATAAAAATCCATCTGGTTCACTCATGTCCTTTAGGGAAGGAAATCTGCCATCCTTAACCCGTCTGGTCTACATGTGACTCCAGACCCACAGCAATGTGCCTCTTAAGTGCCCCCTCAAGGGCAATTAGGATGGGCAATAAATGCTGGCACAGCCAGCGACGCCCTCATCCCATGAATGTATAAAAAATGCAGAGTGTAAACTCTCTCTTTCTTTCAAGTCTTCCTCCACTTTTATTAGATGGTGTATAATGGTAACTTGCTACCATGCCAAAGGTTAATTCCCTCACTTTCCAGGTAGCTCCGTTGTGGCAAAATCAGATTGGCTTAGAACGTTACACATTAGATTTCTGTCGGCAAATGGTTAAGACAGCTCAGCAGGTATTGTATAGCCCAGCAGGCGAACAGGAAATTCAAAAAGTCCAGCATTTTGCATTTGTCTGGATCCAATTATGGCTAGATTTAATCATGAAAGATAGAAAGATATGAAAGAATATTGTAAATATTAATTTGTTTTAAGTACAGTGTTACCCAACTTGTAAGGGGGATTGAAAATGTCTACTTGGTGCCAATAACATTGCTAAGCAATCATCCGATATTCTTTGGAGTACAGTTGCTGATGTTTGTTTTGGCTTCATGTGCGCACCAGATGTCAGTCAGGAAGTTCCAGAGTTAGTCAGTGTCCAGGGGCCTTCGGACCATTGTCAGTAGATTCCTTAATACCACATCACACTGAGCACCTGTCAGGAGGCCAGGAGAGATGGAGCTCCTATTTTGTGATACAGATCCGAACTGGTTAAGATAGAAACCAAGGTTACTGACATGATTTGATTTGATTTATTATTGTCACATGTATTAGTATACAGTGAAAACTATTGTTTCTTGCATGCTGTACAAACAATGCATACCGTACATAGGGAAGGAAGGAGAGACTGCAGAATATAATGTTACAGTTATAGCAAGGTGTAGAGAAAAGATCAACTTAATACGAGGTAGGTCCATTCAAAAGTCTGATGACAGTAGGGAAGAAGCTGTTCTTGAGTCGGTTGGTACGTGACCTCAAACTTTGGTATCTTTTTCCTGACGGAAGAAGGTGGAAGAGTGTATGTCCGGGGTGCGTGGGGTCCTTAATTATGCTGGCTGCCTTTCCGAGGCAGCGGGAATTGTGGACGGAGTCAATGGATGGGAGGCTGGTTTGCGTGATGGACTAGGCTACATTCACAACCTTTTGTAGTTTCCTGCGGTCTTGGGTAGAGCAGGATCCACACCAAGCTGTGATACAACCAGAAAGATGGACCACCAGAAATGGTGGACCTCTCACTGTAAAGATTGTGCAGTTGAGTAATGATGAATGTTTTCATGATATGCAAACATGCAGCTAATGAACACATAGAATAGGACACGACCAATGAGCAGTCAGGACACTCAGGGGTGGTGTCTCACTAGAAAAGAGATGAGGCACTCACACCCCGCCTCTTTCCACAGACCAACATCTACAGAGTGAGACAGGGTGTATCCTCAGCATCACACCCCAGCACGTGGCTTAGAGCAAGGCTGGCTCAGTTAGACTGAGTGAATTCAATGTGTTTTATTGAACTATTAGCACAGTTCTAATACTGTACTAATAGTTCAATAAAACACATTGAATTCACTTCAAAGTCTGGAGCATCTTTTACTCAAAACTGCATCAAGTGGCAGCTTGTGTTATTCCAAATTACATAACAGAACATGATACCAGGAGTCTGTTCAATCTAGTTAGTTCAACTCAGCAAGATCCGTGACGACCAGCGAATGAACACTGGCACAATGGAAAAGATTCAGGCTCCTCACCAGCTCAGGACCTCCGACAATCTCAGTGCCAACTGGCGGACATTCAAGCAAAAATTTCAGCTTTACGTCAAAGCATCAGACCACAATGGTGCGCCTGATGCACGGAAGATAGCTCTTTTCCTCACCACAGCGGGTGATCATGCCTTGGAAATATTCAACTCCCTCCACTTCGCCAAAGACCAGGACAAGACAAAGTTTCAGACCATCTTGGATAAGTTTGACAGCCACTGTGAGGGGGACACCAACAAAATCTTCAAGTGCTACATATTCAAGCAGCGATTGCAAGGTAAAGACGAATCCTTCAACTCATATTTAACTAACCTTAGACTGCTAGCGCAATCCTGCAACTTCGGTGATATCACTAACTCCATGATCAGAGACCAAATCGTTTTTGGAGTTCACTCTGATCCTCTGAGAGAGCAGTTACTGAAGATCAAGCATATGACCCTGCCAGTCGCGATTGAAACATGCACAGTGCATGAGCACACTAAAAATCACTATTCCCAGTACAAAACGGCAGAAAATGATAAACTAGCCTCCCATGAGGCAGAGAGTGTGCAGGCCATCTCCCGGATGCAGCGCCTCAACAGTGACGAGATCGGCCATTTTACTACCCGGGGCCCAATGCATGCGCGATGCGAATGGGATAACTAAGCGGTCGAAACCCGCACTGCGCAGGTGCAGACGTCTGAGAACCGCACTGGGCATGTGCAATAACGCATGGAGCGTCAGGACGTCGATGTCATGACGTGTTTGAATTGTGGCACCGCCCATTTAAAGAAACACTGCCCTGCAAGAGGCAGACGCTGTTTAAACTGCGGGAAGCCAGGCCCCTATACAGCCCTGTGCAGATCTGCACCACCAGTCAGGAGCCAGCACTCCCAATTCCGACGACGGCGCATCCGGAGTGTGCAACAACGCCTTCAGGAATCTGATCCCAGCAGTGCAACGGATCCAGATGTTGAGGGGAGATAGATATAGGACAGATGTCAGAGGTAGGTTCTTTACTCAGAGAATAGTAAGGGCGTGGAATGCCCTGCCTGCAACAGTAGTGGACTCGCCAACACTAAGAGCATTCAAATGGTCATTGGATAGACATATGGACGATAAGGGAATAGTGTAGATGGGCTTTAGAGTGGTTTCACAGGTCGGCGCAACATCGAGGGCCGAAGGGCCTGTACTGCCCTGTAATGTTCTATGTTCTATGAATGCCTGAACAACGCCTACCGTGTGGGCATTATTACAAAGTGTGAATATGCCACAACAGACACATCACAAGTCCAATCGATCCTAGCTGTGGATTCCGAGGACAAATGCAGTGATGACACAGCAGTGATGAAGGTCAACCACTGCCCCATCCAGTTCAAGCTGGACACGGGTGCCTCTGCCAACCTCCTCTCACAGGCAGACTTCAGACCCATTAAGAAGCCCCCACGGTCCTTCCAGCTGCCTGCAAGCTCCTGGATTACAACGGGAATGCCATCACGTCACTGGGATCCTGCCATCTGCACGTATCCAACCGACACAAGCACGGTTACGCTTTGAAATTGTTCAGCCGGACAGGGCATCCATACTAGGTGCGCACGCCTGCAAGCAGCTGAACCTCATTCAAAGGGTTTACACCACAACATCTTCCCATGTGGATCTTCAAGCTGGCATCAACGGCACCCTCGCCCAGTATCCAGATGTGTTCGACGGGATGGGCACGCTACCGTATCGATACAAGATTCTGCTATGGCCTGATGCCAAGCCAGTGGTCCACGCACCACGACGAGTCCCTTCTCCACTGAGAGAGCGCCTGAAAGGCACAGCTCAAGGATCTTCAGCAAAAAGGCATCATATCCAAGTTCCCCGAACCGACTGACTGGGTCAGCTCGATGGTGCGCGTAAAGAAACCTTCGGGGGACCTGCACATCTACATTGATCCCAAGGATCTCAATAAGAATATCATGCGGGAACACTACCCGATCCCGAAGCGGGAGTAACTCACGAGTGAGATGGCACACGCGCGCTTCTTCACCAAATTGGATGCATCACAGGGGTTTTGGCAAATCCAGTTGGAAGAGTCCAGCAGAAGGCTCTGCACCTTCAACACACCCTTTGGCAGATACTGCTACAATCGCATGCCATTTGGCATCATCTCGGCATCTGAGATATTCCATCGCATCATGAAACAGATGATGGAAAGCATTGAAGGGGTTCGTGTGTACGTGGACGACATCATCCTATGGTCCACGATCCCTGAAGAACATGTGTCCCATCTCCAGAAGGTATTCCGCCGTGTACCTGCCAACGGCCTAAAGTTAAACAGGTCCAAGTGTTGTTTTGTCACATCGATGTTCAAGTTCCTAGGCGACCAGATCTCACAGCATGGTGTGCGCCCGGACACAGACAAAATCAAGGCCATTGAGGCGATGAAGGTCCCTGAGGACAAAAAGGAGGTGCTGCGCTTCTTGGGTATGGACAATTTTCTGGGAAAGTTCATTCCAAACATGGCCGCACACACCACGGCCCTACGCAACCTGGTGAAAACGTCAACTGTCTTTGAGTGGAATGCGGCACACCAGACAGAGTGGCTGGAGCTGAAAGCCAAGCTCACCACTGCACCAGCCCTGGCATTCTTCGACCTGGACCGGGAGACAAAGACAAAGACCTTGGGTAGGGTGCTCTTTCCAAGAGCCGGTGCAGACCCGATGGGCCGAATGGCCTCCTTCTGCACTGTAAATTCTATGATAATCTATGATATCCACAGATGCGAGTCAAGATGGCATCGGTGCGGTGTTGCTTCAACGAGATGACACATCATCCTGGGCACCAGTAGCCTACGCATCAAGGGCGATGACGCCCACTGAAACCAGATATGCACAGATTGAGAAGGAGTGCTTGGGTCTTCTCACCGGCATCCTCAAATTTCATGATTATGTCTACAGCCCGCCGACATTCACTGTCGAGACAGACCATAGGCCTCTGGTCCACATCATCCACAAGGACCTGAACGACATGATGCCTCGGTTGCAGAGAATCCTGCTTAAACTTAGGAGGTATGACTACAACTTGGTGTACACACCTGGCAAGTAACTCATCATCGCTGATGCATTGTCCTGCTCCGTCACCTCGCCCAGTGAGCCGCTGGAGATCATCCAGCACATTGAATCGCAGGTGCAGCTGTGTGCTAGCACTCTCCCGGCGGCAGATGAGAAGGTAGTTCTCATCCATGATGAGACAGCCAAGGACCCCCTCTTGCAGCGCGTCATCCACAGCCGCATCAATGGCTGGCAGAAAGGGCAGTGCCCACAATTTTACAATGTGAAGGATGACCTGACGGTGATTGATGGTATCCTCCTCAAGCTGAACAGGATTGTCAGTCCGCTCAGTCTCCAGAGCTTGGTGCCGTGCCAGATTCATGAGGGTCACCTGGGCGTCGAGAAGTGCAGACGCAGAGCCCGGCAAGCTGTCTACTGGCCCGGCATCAGCCAGGACATCATGAACATGGTCCTGAACTGTGCTACCTGTCAGCGGTTCCAGCCAGCGCAGAGCAAGGAGACGCTCCAACAGCATGACATAGTGCCTCTCCATGGTCGAAGGTTGGCATCGACCTCTTTCATGCGAATGGTCGCGACTACGTATTGATCATCGACTATTTCTCAAGTTACCCTGAGGTGCTGAAGCTCCCGGACCTCACCTCTCGGACCATCATCAAAGCCTGTAAGGAGATGTTCTCAAGGCATGGCATCCCAATCACCGTCATGAGCGACAATGGCCCCCGTGCTTTAACAGTCGAGAATGGTCCACATTTGCCAGGTCATACAAATTCTAGCATGTCACCTCCAGTCCGCCCTATCCGCAGTCCAATGGAAAAGTCGAGAAAGGGGTGCACATTGTGAAACAGCTCATCTGCAAGGCCGCGGACTCTGCTTCCGACATACACCTTGCACTGTTCGCATACAGGGCGACTCCATTGTCCACTGGCATGTCGCCGGCTCAACTCCTGATGAACAGGGACCTGCGGACGACCCTTCCAGCCATACACCTGCCCAACCTGGATCACTTCCCGGTGCTGCGAAAGGTGCAGCAGCTCAGAGACCGTCAAAAGCAGGGCTATGATGCCCATGCCACCGATCTGGCCATGCTATCCCCGGCAGACACTGTCAGGATTCAGATACCAGATGGTGGGTGGTCTGCCTCGGCTGTCGTCGTTCGACAGGCCGCGCCCCGCTCTTATGTTGTACGTATGGCTGATGGCTCCATTGCGCGAAGGCATCTACAGGCACTGCGCAAATTTGCCTGCCCGCCACCACTTTTTCCTCCATTTCCATATGTTGAATTGCCACCTCCTGATACCTCGCACCATGAGGCCACCAGTCAGGCTTCCATCCCGCCTGTCAAGGCGCAGTAGTCCCCTCCGCCACCTCTCCGATGGTCGACCAGGATCAGACGCAATCCTCAGAGACCGGACTTGTGAACGTTTGTTTTGTTTGCTCTGTTCTGTTGTCCTCCGTAAATCACGTTAGACAGACGCATTCACATGTAAATATATTCACATACGCCAACAAAACATTAAAAACATGCAGCTAATGAACACATAGAATAGGACACTGCCAATGAGCAGTCAGGACACTCAGGGGTGGTATCTCACTATAAAAGACTTCCACAGACCGACATCTAGAGAGTGAGACAGGGTGTATCCTCAGCATCACACCCCAGCACGTGGCTTAGAGCAAGGCTGGTTCAGTTAGACTGAGTTACTACATTTAGATTAGGAGAGAGTCAAACTCATTGAGAACTGTGCTAATAGTTCAATAAAACATATTGAACTCACTTCAAAGTTTGGAGCATCTTTTACTCAAAACTGCCTCAAGTGGCAGCTCGTGTTATTCCAAATTACATAACACAACAGACGTCAGGAATGCATGATTCCCCGCAGGAGTTGCTGCCTTTTAGAATGAGTAAGCTAAACTGTCGCAACCGCCAGTTATGTCTTTTCAGCAAAAACAAAAATGGAAATAAAGAACTTTGAAAATATCACACAAGGATTTGCTGTAAATAGTTTGGGTAAGCGGGCATTTGCTCCCTCCCACATGGAACCACAAAAATATTTTTGGCTGCTAAAAATAAAAACCTTCAGGGGAAAAAATAATGCACTTCTTCTTTCAGAGTTAGTACTTCTGTAGCAGGAACACACGTTCCAATCGAACAATCCACTTTTTCACACCTCAGGGGTGTCTCAGAGAGACGAGCATGACTGAGCCTTTGACTTCAGAATTAACACTGGAGCCTGTCTGGGAATGCACCGGGAATGAAAACCTCTTTTCACTTTCTTCCCATGCATTTGGAATGCGCTTGTGTGCATCTTGAGCAATTGCAGTTTCAAACAAGATTCTTCCTCATGCCCTGTCAGTGACCACTCAGTATTTCATACAATCACAACATCCACAGCAAGGCCCTGTCGGTATAAAATTAACCCAACTCATCTCCATGCCAAGTCCCTAAGCGTAGGCCTAAAACATTTGGACTTATATGACAGCAATCAGAATCGGTTGTGGGCATTAAGAGGCACGATGTTCGTGAGACTGTTATAAGTACTGTGATCAGGCAGCACGGTGCCACAGTGGTTAGCACTGCTGCCTCACGGCGCCGAGGTCCCAGGTTCGATCCCGGCTCTGAGTCACTGTCCTTGTGGAGTTTGCACATTCTCCCCGTGTTTGCATGGGTTTCCCCCCCTCCCCCCCCAACCCAAAGATGTGCAGGCTAGGTGGATTGGCCACGCTAAAGTGCACCTTAATTGGAAAAAATGAATTGGGTACTCCAAAAATTTTTTTTAATTAAGTGCTGTGGTCAGTCCTGCACATTGTAGGCACCCAGCGAATGAATCAGAAGGTTCCACGGATCCGAGCAAACCTCCACAAGTTTCAATCTGGAACTGATTATTCTGCAAAAACATCCTGTTATGCCCGTCATGGCAACGTCATGGGCGGGATGGACAATTTGATGGGCTGTTTAGATTTCCGATAACCTCGGGCAGAAACTTTCAGTCTCAGGGTTTGCGTGGCCAGAAAATCCTGCTCGTTGCCTTTTGTACATTCCCAATTTTCATCGCACCATCACTGGCGACCTTCTCGGCCCCAAACTGTACATCTTTCTTACCTGCCTTAAGACTCTTTACAACCTACTGACTTTTAAAAATATATATATATTTTATTCAAGGTTTTTTGGCCAAACATAACAGTACGTAGTGTTTCTTTTAAACAACAATAAAGCAATATAAATAACAGTGGCCAGTTTTAAACAAATAAATAAATAATATATGAACAGAAACAAAAACCAAACTAAATGGCAACTGCCTGGTCAAGAATAAATACTCTCCAAAGATACAATCCAGCAGTCCAATATACATTGCCTAAAACAAGTGCCTATACATATACAATAACATCCCTGAGAGTCCGTCCGATTCCTCCCCCCCCCCCCCCCTCCCGCTCCCCCCTCCCCCCTGGGTTGCTGCTGTTGTCTTCTTCTTTTCCATTCCCTCTATCCTTCTGTGAGGTAGTCGACGAACGGTTGCCACCGCCTGGTGAACCCTTGAGCCGAACCCCTTAATACGAACTTAATCCGTTCTAACTTTATAAGCCCTGCCATGTCGTTTATCCAGGTCTCCACACCCGGGGGTTTGGCTTCCTTCCACATTAACAATATCCTGCGCCGGGCTACTCGGGACGCAAAGGCCAAAACATCAGCCTCTCTCGCCTCCTGCACTCCCGGCTCTCCTGCAACCCCAAATATAGCCAACCCCCAGCTTGGTTCGACCTGGACCCCCACCACCTTCGAAAGCACCTTTGCCACCCCCACCCAAAACCCCTGTAGTGCCGGGCATGACCAGAACATGTGGGTGTGATTCGCTGGGCCTCTCGAGCATCTCGCACAGCTATCCCCTACCCCCAAAAATTTACTGAGCTGTGCTCCAGTCATATGCGCCCTGTGTAACACCTTAAATTGTATCAGGCTTAGCCTGGCAC
Source organism: Scyliorhinus torazame (assembly GCF_047496885.1). Classification (NCBI taxonomy): domain Eukaryota; kingdom Metazoa; phylum Chordata; class Chondrichthyes; order Carcharhiniformes; family Scyliorhinidae; genus Scyliorhinus; species Scyliorhinus torazame. The sequence continues at coordinate 23,225,092 of NC_092721.1, read as the reverse complement.
ACGAGGACGATGAGTTTACCCTACGCAGGGCATCAGCCCACAGCCCCTCCTCAATCTCCTCCCCCAGCTCTTCTTCCCATTTCCCTTTCAGCTCATCTACCATGATCTCCCTCTCGTCCCTCATTTCCCTATATATGTCCGACACCTTACCATCCCCCCCCCCCCCCCCCCCCATGTCTCTGAGATCACTCTATCCTGCACCTCCTGCATCGGGAGCTGCGGGAATTCCCTCACCTGTTGCCTCGCAAAAGCCCTCAGTTGCATATACCGAAATGCATTCCCTTGGGGCAACCCATATTTTTCCGTCAGCGCTCCCAGACTCGCAAACGTCCCATCTACGAACAGATCTCTCAATTGTGCTACCCCTGCTCTTTGCCATGCTCCAAATCCTCCATCCATTCTCCCCGGAACAAACCTATGGTTATTTCTTATCGGGGACCGCACCGAGGCTCCCGTCTTTCCCCTATGCCATCTCCACTGCCCCCAAATTTTCAATGTAGCCACCACCACCGGGCTTGTGGTGTATTTCTTCGGTGAGAACGGCAGCGGCGCCGTCACCATAGCTTGTAGGCTAGTCCCACTGCAGGACGCCCTCTCCAATCTCTTCCACGCCGCTCCCTCCTCTTCTCCCATCCACTTACACACCATTGAAATATTGGCGGCCCAGTAGTACTCACTTAGGCTCGGTAGTGCCATCCCCCCCCTGTCCCTACTACGCTGCAAAAATCCCCTCCTCACTCTCGGGGTCTTCCCGGCCCACACAAAACTCATAATACTCTTCTCAATTCTTTTGAAAAAAGCCTTCGTGACCACCACCGGGAGGCACTGAAACACAAAAAGGAATCTCGGGAGGACCACCGTTTTAACCGCCTGCACCCTCCCTGCCAGTGACAGGGACACCATGTCCCATCTCTTAAAGTCCTCCTCCATCTGTTCCACCAACCGCGTTAAATTAAGCCTATGTAATGTACCCCAATTCTTGGCTATCTGGATCCCCAAATACCGAAAGTCCCTTGTTACCTTCCTCAACGGTAAATCCTCTATTTCTCTGCTCTGCTCCCCTGGATGCACCACAAACAACTCACTTTTCCCCATGTTCAATTTATACCCTGAAAAATCCCCAAACTCCCCAAGTATCCGCATTACCTCTGGCATCCCCTCCGCCGGGTCCGCCACATATAGCAACAAATCATCCGCATACAGAGATACCCGGTGTTCTTCTCCTCCCCTGAGTACTCCCCTCCACTTCCTGGAACCCCTCAATGCTATGGCCAGGGGCTCAATCGCCAGTGCAAACAATAACGGGGACAGAGGACATCCCTGCCTCGTCCCTCTATGGAGCCGAAAATAATCAGACCACCGTCCATTCGTGCCCACGCTCGCCACCGGGGCCCTATACAGCAACTGTACCCATCTGATATACCCACCTCCAAAGCCAAATCTCCTCAGCACCTCCCACAAATAATCCCACTCCACTCTATCAAATGCTTTCTCGGCATCCATCGCCACCACTATCTCCGCTTCCCCCTCTGGTGGGGGCATCATCATTACCCCTAGCAGCCTCCGTATATTTGTATTCAGCTGTCTCCCCTTCACAAACCCAGTTTGGTCCTCATGAACCACCCCCGGGACACAATCCTCTATCCTCGTTGCCATTACCTTGGCCAGAATCTTAGCGTCCACATTCAGGAGGGAAATAGGCCTATAGGACCCACATTGCAGCGGGTCTTTTTCCTTCTTTAGGAGGAGCGATATCGTTGCCTCTGACATAGTCGGGGGCAGCTGCCCCCTTTCCCTCGCCTCATTAAAGGTTCTCATCAGTAGCGGGGCCAGCAAGTCCATATATTTCCTGTAGAATTCAACTGGGAATCCGTCTGGTCCCGGGGCCTTCCCCGCCTGCATGCTCTCAATCCCTTTCACTACTTCCTCCGTCTCAATCTGTGCTCCCAGTCCCGCCCTCTCCTGCTCCTCCACCTTAGGAAATTCCAGCTGATCCAGAAAGCACATCATTCTCTCCTTCCCATCCGGGGGCAGAGCTTCATATAATCTTTCATAAAATGCCTTGAACACTCCATTCACTCTCTCCGCTCCCCGCTCCATCTCTCCCTCCTCATCTCTCACCCCCCCTATCTCCCTCGCTGCTCCCCTTTTCCTCAGTTGGTGGGCCAGCAACCTGCTCGCCTTCTCCCCATATTCGTACTGTACACCCTGTGCCTTCCTCCATTGTGCCTCTGCATTACCTGTAGTCAACAAGTCAAATTCTACATGTAGCCTTTGCCTTTCCCTGTTCAGTCCCTCCTCCGGTGCCTCCGCATATTGTCTGTCCACCCTCAGAGGTTCTTTCAACAACCGCTCCCTTTCCCTACCCTCCTGCTTTCCTTTATGTGCCCTAATAGATATCAGCTCCCCTCTAAGCACTGCCTTCAGCCCCTCCCAGACCACTCCCACCTGAACCTCCCCATTATCATTGAGTTCCAAGTACCTTTCAATACACCCCCTCACCCTTAAACACACCCCCTCATCTGCCAATAATACCATGTCCATTCTCCAGGGTGGACGCTGTTCTTTTTCCTCCCCTATCTCCAGGTCCACCCAATGTGGAGCGTGATCCGAAATAGCTATAGCTGTGTACTCCGTCCCCGTCACCTTCGGGATCAGTGCCCTTCTGTGGTAGTATGTATTGGGGGTCATGTGGGACTGGAAGCCCTAATGTCATTGGCTGACAGATCCTGGGTCCTGGTTGGCCGTTGACCTCATACTCCGCCCTGAAGGCGAAGTATAAGAAGCCGGTGCCTTCCCCCGCAGGCCAGTTTACTATCGGGCTGCTGGGGAACAGACACGCTTAATAAAGCCTCATCGACTTCACTCTTTTCGTCTCATGGAGTCTTTGTGCGCTACACCTTCCCAAAACAAAAAAGTCTATCCATGAATAAACTTTGTGGACATAGGAGAAAAACGAAAACTCCTTACTCCTAGGTCTACTAAATCTCCAGGGGTCTACTCCTCCCATCTGCTCCATAAAGTCCTTAAGCACCCTAGCTGCAGCCGGCCTCCTTCTGGTCCTGGACCTCGATCTGTCCAGCCCTGGGTCCAGCACCGTGTTAAAATCTCCACCCATTACCAACTTCCCCACCTCTAGGTCCGGGATACGTCCTAACATACGCCTCATAAAGTTGGCATCATCCCAGTTCGGGGCATATACGTTCACTAAGACCACCGCCTCCCCTTGCAATTTGCCACTCACCATCACGTATCTGCCCCCACTATCTGCCACTTTGGTCTTTGCCTCAAACATTACCCGCTTCCCCACTAGTATAACCACCCCCCTGTTTTTTGCGTCTAGCCCCGAATGAAGCACCTGCCCCACCTATCCTTTGCGTAATCTGACCTGGTCTATCAGTTTCAGATGCGTCTCCTGCAGCATAACCACATCTGCCTTAAGTTTCTTTAGGTGTGCGAGTACCCATGCCCTCTTTAACGGCCCGTTCAGCCCTCTCACATTCCACGTGATCAGTCGGGTTGGGGGGCTCTTTACCCCCCCTCCCCTTGTCGACTAGCCATCTCCTTTTTCAATCCAGCTCCTCACCCGGTTCCCACGTAGCCGTATCTCCCCCCAACGGCGCCCTCCCGCCCCGACCACCCCATCCCATACCAGCTCCCCCCTCTCCCCAGCAGCAGCAACCCAGTTAACCCCCCCCCCCCGCTAGATCCCTCACTAGCGTAATTGCACCCCCCATGTTGCTCCCAGAAGTCAGCAAACTCTGGCCGACCTCGGCTTCCCCCCGTGACCTCGGCTCCCACTGTGCGAGGCCCCCTCCTTCCTGCTTCCCTGTTCCCGCCATGATTACCATAGCGCGGGAACAAAGCCCGCGCTTCCCATTTGGCCCCGCCCCCAATGGCCGGCGCCCCCAGCTCCTCATCCTCCCACCCCCCTCCCCCACGACATGGGGAAGAGAGAAAGGTTACAGGGTCGCAGGATTGACAACTTGGGAAATCATCTCTTCCCCCTTTTCCCCCTCTTCACCCCACATATTCGCCCCACCACTTTGTCCCAAACGTTCTTTTTCTAGCCCGCTTATTCCAGTTTCTCCTCGACAATAAATGTCCACGCCTCTTCTGCCGTTTCAAAGTAGTGGTGTTTCCCTTGATGTGTGACCCACAGTCTTGCCGGCTGCAGCATTCCAAATTTAACCTTCCTTTTGTGCAGCACCGCCTTGGCCCGATTAAAGCTTGCCCTCCTTCTCGCCACCTCCGCACTCCAATCTTGATATACGCGGATCACCGCGTTCTCCCACCTACTGCTCCAAGTTTTCTTTGCCCATCTGAGGACCATCTCTCTGTCCTTATATCGGTGAAATCTCACCACTATGGCTCGAGGAATTTCTCCAGCCCTCGGTCTTCGCGCCATAACTCGATAGGCTCCCTCCACCTCCAACGGGCCCGTCGGGGCCTCCGATCCCATTAACGAGTGCAGCATCGTGCTCACATATGCCCCGACGTCCGCCCCTTCTGCACCTTCGGGAAGACCAAGAATCCTTAAATTCTTCCTCCTTGCATTATTCTCCAACACCTCCAGCCTTTCCACACACCTTTTGTGTTGTGCCTCGTGCATCTCTGTCTTCACCACCAGGCCCTGTATGTCGTCCTCATTCTCAGCAGCCTTTGCCTTCACGACCCGAAGCTCCTGCTCCTGGATCTTTTGCTCCTCCTTTAGCCCTTCAATCGCCTGTAATATCGGGGCCAGCAGCTCCTTCTTCATCTCCTTTTTAAGTTCTTCCACGCAACGCCGCAGGAACTCTTGTTGGTCAGGGCCCCATATTAAACTGCCTCCTTCTGGCGCCATCTTGCTTTGTGCCTGCCTTCCTGGCCGCTGCTCTAGAGGATCCACTGCAATCCGGCCACTTTCGTCTCCTGTTTCCATCCGTGTCCAGGGGGGATTCCCTTCTGGTTTACCGCACAGTGTTTTTAGCCGTTAAAATTGCCGTTGGGGCTCCTATTAAGAGCCCAAAAGTCCTTTCCACCGGGAGCTGCCGAAACGTGCGACTTAGCTGGTCATCGCCGCACCCGGAAGTCTCTACAACCTACTGACTTGACCACACTTTTGATCCGCTATTCTAGTGTCTCCGAATGTGGCTCGGTTTAAGGTTTTGGCTGATAATACTCCTGTGAAGGTCCTTGGGGCAGTTTGTCGAGTCAGAGGCACCATTTAAATCCAAGTTTATCGTTGAAAAAGAAGGAAGGCTTGCCTCTGAGGGCTTTCTTTTCACAGGAAATTAATACCTTTTTCAGGTGGACGGGACACACAGTTTGTTACCAGGATGCTGCATGAAAACGTTACGCGAACTCACCCCACGATCCAGTCGGTGGCTGCGCAAGGAATGCTGGACTTCATAAGGAAAAGAAGAAAAGTAACTTCAGCTTCAGTATCCATTATCCAAAACCTTTGAGCCTGTTTGCATTATCGCACTCAGGTAATTTTGGTTTGTGGATGCGATAGATACCGTATTTAAGTTAGGCCTGGGCCTATATACATTCCAATAGCCTAAGCCTGGGCTATTTATAGTCTACAAGTACGAGGTTGTTACTCCATTTTCCAACTCTCACACACCGTCACCTTACCTGGTTTCACTTACTACACCTGTAATATAATATTACATTGCTTTACTATCATGATTGGAAAATGTTCGGTTTCCGGATGTACGGATAAAAGATATTCGGCTGCAGAAACAAATTTTGGTGCCAGCGCATGCGGTCATCTCCTGAGCCTCAGTCCTTCCTTTCTGAAGCAGCTAAATTATACTGGTATAAGATGAGTTGACAGTACAATGTTTCGATCTCCAGTTCATGGTACAACTGAATGGGAAGGTCGGTCGGTTTCAACTATTTACATACATACATCGTTGTTCTTTCTCTTGCATTATTTACAGCGGTGGTTGGGGTTTCCTGTTTTTCGTTCCCCACGGTTTTTTTGGTTCTGGCTGTTGTAGATTTCTTTGTCTTGACTGGTGTACAAACTGTTCAAAATTACTTTACCTCATGATTCCTAGAGTGTATCAAAATGGAATCAAACTTTTGATTTACCTCTGTAGTCTGCTGTCTCATGTTAAATCTGGTTACACCAATTGTCTCTTTAACATAGGAACATAGGAATTAGGAGCAGAAGTAGGAAAATCAGCCCCTCGAGCCTGCTCCGCCATTCAATCAGATCATGGCTGATCTCTTCCTGGTCTCAAATCCACCTCCCCGCCTCCTGCCCATATCCCTTTAATCTGTTTTTCTAATCAAAAATATATCTATATCTTTCTTGAAACCATTTAATGACTCAGATCTCACCACACTATGGGTCAGCGAGTTCCACAAATTCACCTTGCTCTGCAGGAAGTAGTTCCTCCTCATCTCAGTTCTAAATCTACCGCCTCTCAACCTATATCATTTCCTCTCATTCTAGATTTCCCCACAAGAGGGAGCATTTGGTCTACATTTATTTTATCAATCCCATTTAGCATTTTATACACCTCGATCAGATCCCCTCTCATCCTTCTAAACTCCAGTGAGTATAAGCCTAAACTGTTCAGTCTTTCCTTATACGTCAACCCTTTCATACCCGCAATCAATCTGCTGAACCTCCTCTGAACTGCCTCCAATGCCACCACATCCTTCCTCAAATAAGGAGACCAAAACTGATGTGGTCTCACCAATACCCGATACACTTTTAACAACACTTCTCTGCTTTTATACTCCAGTCCTTTTGCAATAAACGCTAACATTCCATTTGCCTTTTTAAAAAATGTTTTTATTCAGGCATTTATATATATACATCAAACACAACCAAAACCAAAAAGAGAAGAAACAGGAAATCACATAACAAATAAATAACCAACAGCTCAGCGCCCCACCCTCCCTGCTGTTACCCTCCACCCCCCTCCTTCCCCTGCAGTTTACATAGACATAGAACATACAGTGCAGAAGGAGGTCATTCGGCCCATCGAGTCTGCACCGACCCACCTAAGCCCTCACTTCCACCCTATCCCCATAACCCAGTAACCCCGCCTAACATTTCTTTTTTGATCACTAAGGGCAATTTTGGGCACGAAGGACAATTTATCACGGCCAATCCACCTAACCTGCACGTCTTTGGACTGTGGGAGGAAACCGGAGCACCCGGAGGAAACCCACGCAGACACGGGGAAAACGTGCAGACTCCGCACAGACAGTGACCCAGCGGGGAATCGAACCTGGGTCCCTGGCGCGGTGAAGCCACAGTGCTAACCACTTGTGCTACCGTGCTGCCCACCGTGCTGTCTTCTTAACTATCCTTGAAGAAGTCGATAAACGGTTTCCATCTCCGGGCAAACCCCTCCACAGTCTCTCTCAAGGCGAACTTGATTTTTTTCCAACCGAGGGAATTCCACGAAGTCGCTCACCCACACCCCTGGTTTCGGCAGCCCCTAATCCCTCCATTGCAACAAAATCCGTTTTCGGGCTACCAGGGAGGCAAAGGCCAGGACGTCGGCCTTTCTCATCCTCTGGACCCCCGGGACTTCCGACACTCCAGAAATCTCCATTTCTGGACTCGGGACAACCTTGCCCCTCAGCACCTCAGACATCACGTCAACGAACCCCAGCCAAAATCCCTCCCACACCTATCCTCCACCCCCTCAACAAAACTGCTCATTCTGGCCACCGTCATACGTGCTCTGTGGACTACTTTAAATTGAATGAGGCTGAGCCTAGTGCATGAAGAGGATGCATTCACACTCCTCAGAGCCTCCTCCCATATCCCAGGCTCCAACACCCTACCGAGCTCTTCCTCCCACTTCTGCTTAACTTCTCCTATTGGGCCCCCGCTCCCAGTCCATTAATTCCTTGTAGATCTCCGACATCCTGCCCTCACCAACCCCTTTTTTCGGCACCACCTTGTCTTACAAGCCCCTGGGGCTGCAGGTCAGCAAAGGGCAGCCCCTGTTTGCTCACATAGTCCCGCACATGTAAATACTGGAACCCATCCCTGGTGGGCAGCTCATACTCCTCTACCAGTCCCTCCGAGCTCGGTCCAGTTGCCTTTTTAATTACACGCTGTACCTGCATACCGACTTTCTGCGATTCATGAACAATGACACCCAGATCCCTCTGCCCAGACGCATCCTGATCTATTTTCCATTCAGAGAAAAAAAAAATTCCAAGATGGCGACGGAGCATGGCGACTCTTTGCGAGCTCTCTCACCCAGACCCTTTTCTTTTATCTCTTATCACCGTTCTGACTTACTAAAGCTCTTTTCCAATTCACTATTTGTCGATGTACCATTTGTCAATGTACTCTGTTGATTATTCTTTTGTCTACTAAGAATGTACTGTGTACGTTCCCTTGGCCACAGATAAATACTTTTCACTGTACTTCGGTACGTGTGACAATAAATCAAATCAAATCAAATCACATAACAAATTGCCTTTCTATTTTTTGGGTCAATATGTATAACCTCACACTTATCTACATTAAACTCTATCTGCCAAATTTTGGCCTAATCTCCCAGCCTATTTATATCCATCTGTAAATTCTTTATCGTCTCTTCACTGCCCGCTTTCCCCCCTGGTTTAGTATCTTCCTCAAATTTTGCTATGTTACACTCTGTCCCTGCTTGCAGATCATTAATATAAATTGTAAACAGTTGAAATCCGAGGACTGATCCCTGCGGCGCCCCAATAGTTACAGTTCACCAGCCAGAGAAGGGCCCATTTATCCCGACCCTCTGCTTCCTGTCAGTCAGCCAATCCTCAATCCAATCTAGTACTCTACCCCCAATCCCCTGCGATCTCAGAATACTTTGTTCACTTTTCCTTCAGTCCATCTGAACAATACCTTGTCTTCTGTTCTCTTAGCTTCAGCCATCTTATAACATAAATTTATTCCCTGTTGCCTGGCTACCTGGATAATAGCTGGTCCTTTGGGAAGGCTGCCTCTTTGAAGCTCCCATCCTATCCAGTCATTTTTCTGGCAAAGTTGAGAGATTTTCAATCCTTGATGTCCTGTCTCCCACTGCAATATATCCACCTGAAATTAAAACTTAAAAGCTTTTCTACCTGAGAAGTGCTTCCAGTTGCTCAGTATCCATTGCTAATCCTACTCATTCTTGATGCTTTAACCCTTTAAAGCACAATAGGATCACTGTTGAAATTGAATCCAATCCCACATGTACAAACACCTTTGTCCAGAAATAATTTAACCATGGGGTCACCCTCTGGAAATAGAAACATTAAATTAAACATACTTAAAACTATACCTTATTACTAATGTTTACCAATACAAATATAAATCCCTTAAAACTACCTTTGTTTTCCTAACAGCAGGCAGCTACATAATTTTGCTTAACAATGTTCTAGTATTACCAGATTCGTAGATGAAGTAAATGGGGCAGAGGGGGGAGGGTGTCAGGGTCTCCACCCACCATCCGGTCACCTAATTAAATATTCTTCCCTCCACCAAATTTGCTACAGAGGAGAACATTAAATTCCTCCCAGAGTTAGCATCTTAAGTCAATGATCTTTCATCAGAACTCCGATTTTTCTTGGTTATGCTGAAAGATAATCAACCTGAAATTTTGGTTAAGGATTTTCCCTTGGGATTCAGGACCCTAACGTCAGGACCAAGTAGGGATCCTGAGCCTGCCCTTGCCAGGCATGCCTATTTGTCACTTGCTTTATTCCTCCTAATTTGCCATCTCTCAGCTGCCAGAATAATTCTGCCCATTAACTGCATATACCTGTTCACACGTGCTGCCAGTCCTGCTGAGCGTTCTCAGCATTTTCTGTTTGCATTTCAGGTCTCTGATGCCTGCCAGCATTTGGCTTTTGTTCCTCTTTCTTGTCCTTTGGTGCACAGAAAATAACAGGACGCCTGGCAGCAGCTGCCACTATAATCAACAACAACAACAACTTGGATTTATATAGCATCTTTAACACAGTAACATGTCCAGAAGCAGGAGCTTTAGCAAAACCTAATTTAATACTGAGCAACATAAGGATGTGTTAGGACAGGTGAGCAAACACTTGGTCAAAGAAGTAAGTGTTAAAGAGCGTCTTGAAGGAGCAAAGAGAGGTAGAGAGGTTTAGGGTGGTACTCCAGAATGTAGGGCCTAAGTGGTGGAATGATATGTATATAGTCAGGTTAGTGAAGGGTTAATAAGTACATCTCTGTGTAAATCAAACACTAGAGGGCCTTACCACTTCTCTATATTAAGTCAGACTCTGAGGGAATTCTGGGAGAAGCATAAGGAGAAAGCATGGTGGTAGCATAAGAAGAAGATTAGAGTAGATAAAGTTAGCACAAGGTTATATCATAGTGTAGTTAGTAACTATTTAGATTATTGAGTACTGTAAGACAGATTCAATATCACTTAATTATTATCTGTAGCTCAGTAGAGTGTGTGGACTTCATTTAATTATAGTGTAAGAATAAATTAGTTTTGTTTCAATATTTTGATTGGTATATTCCTTGTCAACACTACATCGGATCATTCTGGAAGAAAAGACAAAGAATACAACATATTACCACTCATGGTAATACAACAAGTGGTTGAAGTTTTTTTAAGCAGGTTAAACACTGTATACACAACTTGCAGGAGCTGGTAACAGATGGCACACTTAAAGAAATCTAGAATGGAAGAACTGTGCAAACATTTAATGGATCGTGAAAACATTACATGCCACAAAATATAACTGACTTGTTGGCTGCAATATAGTGCTTACACATGGATGACACTGTACTATAGGCACCAAAATATACAAAATACTGGGCAGTGATGTATATGTTCTCAAACCATAAAATTGAATTCCTATTTATTCAGCATTGACTACTCTAAAACACTGGACCGTATGCCACAGCCACCACAGGACTTTGGATATTTGTGTTTTATCTGAATTCACCACTCCCATTGCATCTGTTGCACATGGAAATATATTCTATAGTAAACATACCAGAGACTGCTACTTGGCAGTGAGTTTATATGGCATAAGAAATCATAATAACAAAGGTCCAATGGCATGTTACAGACATCTGGGTTCCACATGTCAGATTCTCTTTATAAGTTGAGCTACTTTTTAAGTAATTTATTTTTAGCATGCGGGCAAAGCCAGAATTGTTCCCCATCCTTAGTTGCCCTTGAGGAGTTGGTGAGCCTTCTTCTTAATGTTTGCCATTCTGAACCAAGGAAGATTCTTCCACAGTGCTGTTAAGGAGGGGGGCTCCAGACTTTTAATAATAATAATAATCTTTATTAGTGTCACAATTAGGTTTGCATTAACACTGCAATGAAGTTACTGTGAAAAGCCCCTTGTCACCACACTCCCTAGTACACTTGTTCGGGTACACTGAGGGAGAATTCAGAATGTCCAATTCACCTAACAGCACGTCTTTCGGGATTTGTGGGAGGAAACCGGAGCACCCGGAGGAACCCACGGGGGGAGAACATGCAGGTTCTGCACAGACAGTGACCCAAGCAGGGAATTGAACCTAGGTCCCTGGCGCTGTGAAGCAACAGTGCGAACCACTCTGCTACCATGCCGTCCATGTGATGATGAAGGAACAACATAAAGTCCAAGTCAGAATGGTGGGAGATTAGGAGGAGATACCAGTTGTAGTGATTTGAAACCACAGAGAGGCAGTTCACAGTTGATCTGTGACTGGATTTTGTAGACCAAACATGGAGGTGACATTGTGTTTCCTTCCCTGATCCTAGAATCAAACTGCCCCAGCATCTCTGAAATTGGGACCACACTTCATGTAAAGTCTGTGATAAAGCAGCAACAGAACTAACTCTGAAAATCAGGTCACAGCTACACATATCACGGGGTACTTAACAAACTGTCAAGAATCAAAAAGTGCTGGTTTCAGAAATAATCCAATCCCCAAGAACCAGAGATGGTAAGCTGAGGAGTGGAATAGTTTGGCATGAACTGATCGAAGAGACAACGGAAAAGTGTTTGAGGTGCAGCTGACTTCATTGCATCAATAGTGTCCTCTGGCCCTGGCAAGTTCCCCTCCACGTTGATTTATACAGCAATAAACTCTGGGTCTGTGCTGCTGTGTTATGCTGCTTCGGATAACACAGGCTGCTACTTGATGCAGTCTTAACTAAAGGATGCTCCAGACTCTGAAATGAGTTCAACGTGTTTATTGAACTATTAACACAGTTCTCAAATGAGTTTGACTCTCTGCTAATCTAACTGTAGTAACTCAGTCTAACTGTACCAGCTTGCTCTCAGCCACGTGCTGGGGTGTGATGCTGCTGACCAACCCTGTCTAACTCTCTAGATGTCTGTCTGTGGAAAGAGGCAGGGTGTGAGTGCCTCATCCCTTTTATAGTGTTTATGTCACGCCCCCTTGTGGTGATGCCACCTCTGAGTGTCCTGGCTGCCCATTGGTTGTGTCCTATTCTGAGTGTTCATTGCTTGCATGTTTGCATATCATGACATCGCCCCTTTTTTTTAAATGTACATACATGTGAATGTGTCTGTCTAATGTGACTGACTGAGGAATACAGAACAGAACAAACAAAACAAATGCTCATAAGTCCAGTCTCTGAGGCTTGTGTCTGATCCTCGTCGACCGCCGGAGAGGTGGTGGAGGGGATGACGTTGTCTTGACAGGCGTGTGGGAGGCCCGACTGGTGGCCTCGTGGTTTGAGGTGTCTGGAGGTGGCAATTCAATATGTGGCAATGGAGGGGAAAGTGGTTGCGGACAAGCAACTTTTCGCAGTGCCCTTCGATTCCTTCGCAAAATGGAGCCATCAGCCATACGTATGACACAGGATCTGGGCGCGGCCTGTCGAACAACGACAGCCGGAGCAGACCACCCACCATCCGTTATTTTGACCCTGACCGTGTCTGCCGGGGATAGCACGTCCAGATTGGTGGCATGTGCATCATAGCCCTGCTTCTGGCTGTCGCGAAGCTGCTGCATCTTCTGCAGCACTGGGAGGTGATCAAGGTTGGGTGTATGGCTGGAAGCGCCGTCCGCAGGTCCCTGTTCATCAGCAGTTGAGCTGGCGACATGCCAGTGGACAAGGGAGTCGCCCGGTATTGTTGCTCTTTCTAGCCTTAGTCTATTTGCTCTGTTTAGGTCACCTTTGTTCATGAGTCGCCAGGTATCTTTATGATACCGCCACGTGGTTCAAGTTCAGGTTATGATTAATAACACAGCACACCGCTTAGTAAGGATTAAAACAACGGTCATTTATTATATACAACAATCAATATTAATACCCTAATACTACTTTCTATATAACAAACCTATCACTACTAGCCAATACTTAACTTAGGAAGAGCCCACCAGGTCAGAGAAACGAATGGCTTGTCCAATCAAATCTGGCCCGCGGGATTCAAAAGGCTGCTACAGGTCGGTGGCTAGGTGTCTCTACCGGATAGCGATCGTTGGATTCAAACTTACACTTGCCGGTGGCTGGTCTTGCAAAGGTCTCGAGCAGGCGAAGATGAGAGAGAGCGAGATCTGAACTTGGACCTTTACTTTTATAGGGCCCATGGGCTTCCCGCCTCCCGGGGTGGCCCTTGACCCTGAGTCCCAAGTGATTGGATTCTGCCCCCAGTCTCTAGGGTCGATGTGTCCAATGGTGAGGCGATTCCTCGATCGGGGGGTGGTCGCTCACCTGTCTTTGTTTCGGCCACTGCAGGCGCCGACAGGTCTGGCCCGGTATTCAATTGCTAATATGTTGCAATTGTTCCTGGGGATAGCCAATTTAGCTGTGGATGTCTGAGTAGATTAGGTGTAAACAGTCCTGAATGAAACTGCGGATACCTGGGTTGATGGGCTGTTGATAGCCCCGAGTATCGATCTGGGCTACGTTCCCCGAGCTGAAGCTGCAAACCTGTCTGCAGCTGCCTGGTTGTGTCTTTTTGGCTGCTTTTCCCAGCAGTCTTTTGGGTTAGCCGTTTTAAACTGGGTTTTGGCCAGATTAATCGGAACGCAGCCATTTTACATGGCTACAGTATGCAAGTAGTGCAAGGTGTATGTTGGAAGCGGAGTCCAAGGCCTTGGGGATGAGCTGTTTAACGATGTGCACCCCTTTTTCGACTTTTCCATTGGACTGCAGATAGTGCGGACTGGAGGTGACAGGCCTGAAATTGTCGCACTTGGCAAACGTGGACCATTCTCGACTGTGGAAGCACGGGCCATTGTCGCTCATGACGGTGTTCGGGATGCCGTGCCGTGAGAATGTCTCTTTACGCACTTTGATGGCGGTCCGTGAGGTGAGGTCTGGCAGCTTCAGCACCTCAGGATAGTTCGAAAAGTAATCGATGATTAAGATATAGTCGTGACCATTCCCGTGGAATAGGTCAATGCCAACCTTGGACCACGGAGAGGTCTCTAGGTCATGTGGTTGGAATGTCTCCTTGCTCTGCGCTGGTTGGAACCTCTGACAGGTTTCGCAATTCAGGACCATGTCCGTGATGTCCTGGTTGATGCCGGGCCAGTAGACAGCTTGCCGGGCCCTGCGTCTGCACTTTCCTACGCCCAGGTGTCCCCCATGAATCTGTCGCAGCACCATGCTCTGGAGACGTAGCGGGATGACTATCCTGTCCAGCTTGAGCAGGATGCTGTCGATCAGTGTCAGGTCGTCCTTGATGTTGTAGAATTGAGGGCATTGCCCTTTCTGCCAGCCATTGCTGAGGTTGTGGATGACTCGCTGCAACAGGGGGTCTTTGGCTGTCTCTTCTCGGATGAGAACGATCTTCTCATCTGTTGTCGGGAGAGTGCTTGCACACAGTTGTACCTGCAATTCAATGTGCGGGATGATCTCCAGTGGTTCACTGGGTGAGTTGATGGAGCAGGATAATGCATCGGCAATGATGAGCTCTTTGCCAGGTGTGTACACCAAATTGAAATCATACCTCCGGAGTTTGAGCAGAATTCTCTGAAAACAAGGCGTCATGTCGCTCAGGTCCTTTTGGATGATGTGGACCAGAGGCCTATGATCCGTCTCAACAGTAAATGTTGGCAAGCCGTAGATATAATCATGAAATCTGAGGATGCCGGTGAGAAGACCTAAACACTCCTTCTCAATCTGCGCATATCTGGTCTCAGTGGGTGTCATTGCCCGTGACGCGTATGCTACTGGTACCCAGGATGACGTGTCGTCTCTTTGAAGCAACACAGTCCCAATGTCATCCTGACTCACATCTGTGGATACCTTGGTCTCTCGGTCTGGGTCAAAGAATGCAAAGACGGGTGCAGTGGTGAGCTTGGCTTTCAGCTCCAGCCACTCCGTTCGATGCTCCGCCTTCCACTCAAAGGTGGTTGATTTTTTTCACCAAGTTGCGTAGGGCCGTGGTGTGTGTGGACAAATTCGGGATGAACTTGCCAAGGAAATTGATCATTCCGAGGAAGCGCAGTACTGCCTTCTTGACCTCGAGAACTTTCATTGCCTCGATGGCTTTAATTTTGTCTGTGTCCAGGCGCACACCGTGTCGTGAAATCTGATCGCCCAGGAACTTCAGCGTGGATGTCCCAAAACAGCACTTGGACCTGTTTAGCTTGAGGCCATGTTCATGTATGCGTCGGAATACTTTCTTGAGTCACGACACATATTCCTCTAGGGTTGTGGACCAGATTATGATATCGTCAACGTAGACACAAACCCCTTCTATT
Source organism: Scyliorhinus torazame (assembly GCF_047496885.1). Classification (NCBI taxonomy): domain Eukaryota; kingdom Metazoa; phylum Chordata; class Chondrichthyes; order Carcharhiniformes; family Scyliorhinidae; genus Scyliorhinus; species Scyliorhinus torazame. Next base: position 23,209,434 of record NC_092721.1, on the reverse strand, counting down.
CCTTCTATCATCTGTTCCATGATGCGATTGAAAATCTCTGATGCTAACTTCTGGTGGGGGCTATGAGGGAGTAGGTCGTACATTTGGTGGCTCCCGTTTCAGTCGGACTTTTGGACCTTTTCCCTCGACTTTTTTGCGCTTTTGAGCGCGGAACTGGAAAGCAATAGTACTCAGGCGCTGAACCCATACAGAGTTATATGGACTTAAGAAGCCGGAGGGACTGTAAACAGCAGAAGAAGTGGTCAAACAAGGGCACAGTGGAGGCTGTGAGAGAGACCAATATGGCTGATGTCCAGAGCAAGGCGCCGACAGCCCAGCCTACAATGGAGCAGCTGCTACAGGCCATACAGGAGGGCTTTTTAGCTCTGAAACGCGATAATTTGGAGCTACTCCAGAAGTCGATGGACCGATTGGAAAAAAGGCTGGTGGATCAGTCTGAGAAGCTCCAGGAGCTGGAGAAGACGGTGGAGGAGCAGGACAACTTTCGGAGGTTGAGGGATCAGCAGAAAATGCTCCTGGAAAGGCTGGAGGACCTGGACAACAGATCTCGCCGGCAGAATGTAAGAATCGTTGGCCTCCCGGAGGGGGCTGAGGGGCTGGATGTCGCTGCGTATGTGGAGGGTATATTTCAGAAGCTGCTGGGGAACGAGGTGTTCCCTCGCCCGCCGGTGGTGGACAGGGCACACAGAGTGCAGGTGAGGCAGCCGCGACGAGGGGATCCCGCACGACCGATGGTGGTCCAGTTCCACAGGTACCTGGACAAGGAGCGGGTTCTGCAATGGGCCAAGAGCACACAAAGCTGTACCTGGGACAATAGCACCCTGTGTGTTGACCAAGACCTGAGCACTGAAGTGGCCAGGAGGAGGGGAGGCTATAGGCAGGTGAAGGAGATTTTGGATAAGAACAAGGTGAAACTCGGGCTGCTTTTTCCGGCGTGACTGTGGGTTACGTATGAGAGCAGCACCACTATTTCGAGGAACCCGAGGAGGCGATGGACATTGTTAAGAAGCAAGGGCTGGCTCTGAGCTGAGGACTCTTGGACTCATGGCAGAACTATTAAGTCTATTTTGTTTCTCTCTCGCTGTGAGACATGCCTGCATGCTTGGGTCCGTTCTTTTCATTTTTTCGACCTTTTTAGGCTGAGGTATTTTGGTTGCGATGTGTTTTTCTTGTTCTTTTTCGTGGTTTCCCTGAATGTTTCCTTTTTGGTTCTTGTTTGGTTGGAGGTTTGGTAGGGGGAAATTGAAAAAGAAAATAGTTTAAAAGGTGTGGTTATGATGGGGGTTTCGGGGGAATTTTTTGCAATCTTTTTCTGTGTGTGGAGGGGAAGGGCTGAGAGTGCGTGGTGCTTCTTATCTCTATCGGATTGATCTAAATCGCATATTGTTGGGGGTGTCTCTGACTTGTATAGAGTATGTGTTTAAGCAGGGCTGGTTTGGGGAAGTGGTATTGGTGGGCCGGGGGGAGGGGAGCCAGGGAACAATAGGTGAGAGACGCGCTGGTGCCGAAGCTGGGAGCCACCAGGTGGCCACTAGGCGGGCTAGTCAACAGAAGCCAGGTTGGGGGGGGGGGGGTGGGGGTTCATATAGTTAGATTAGAGCAGGGGTTAGGTGGTAGGATGGTGTTACTAGGGGGGAGGGGGGGAAGTTGATCTGCTGACAAGGATGGAAATTGGACATGGCAACAGGGAGGAGGTCATGGGTGGAGCCGGCCAGGAGGCGGGCCAGAGGAAGCGCGACACATGGCGGTGAGGGGGGGGGGGCTGGCCAAGGAAAGGGGATGGCTGATCGGCAAGGGGGGGGGGCGAAGTGCCCCCCCCAACCAGGCTGATTACCTGGAAGAGGGCGCGTGTGTTCGCGCATTTACGGGTTCTGAAGCCGGACGTAGTCATGCTGCAGGAGACACACCTGAAAGTGGCAGACCAGGTTAGTCTAAGGAAGGGCTGGGTTAGTCAGGTCTTTCATTCGGGGCTCGACACTAAGACTAGGGGGGTTGCGATCCTGATTAATAAAAGGGTTCAATTTGAGGCGGAGGGTACAGTTGCGAATGGGGGCGGCAGATTTGTTATGGTTAGGGGTAAGCTCGAAGGGGTGAGAGTAGTCTTGGTTAGTGTGTATGCCACTAATTGGGACGATGTGGATTTTATCAGAAGGTTGCTAGGGAAGATCCCCGACTTGGACTCACGCAAACTGATACCAACAAAAAGGAAGGATGGTAAAAAGAGGGAAAATCAACCGTGGATATCTAAGGAAATAAGGGAAAGTATCAAATTGAAGGAAAAAACATACAAAGTAGCAAAGATCAGTGGGAGACTAGAGGACTGGGAAATATTTAGGGGGCAACAGAAAGCTACTAAAAAAGCTATAAAGAAGAGTAAGATAGATTATGAGAGTAAACTTGCTCAGAATATAAAAACAGATAGTAAAAGTTTCTACAAATACATAAAACAAAAAAGAGTGGCTAAGGTAAATATTGGTCCTTTAGAGGATGAGAAGGGAGATTTAATAATGGGAGATGAGGAAATGGCTGAGGAACTGAACAGGTTTTTTGGGTCGGTCTTCACAGTGGAAGACACAAATAACATGCCAGTGACTGATGGAAATGAGGCTATGACAGGTGAGGACCTTGAGAGGATTGTTATCACCAAGGAGGTAGTGATGGGCAAGCTAATGGGGCTAAAGGTAGACAAGTCTCCTGGACCTGATGGAATGCATCCCAGAGTGCTAAAAGAGATGGCTAGGGAAATTGCAAATGCACTAGTGATAATTTACCAAAATTCACTAGACTCTGGGGTGGTCCCGGCGGATTGGAAATTAGCAAACGTGACACCACTGTTTTAAAAAGGAGGTAGGCAGAAAGCGGTTAATTATAGGCCAGTGAGCTTAACTTCGGTAGTAGGGAAGATGCTGGAATCTATCATCAAGGAAGAAATAGCGAGGCATCTGGATGGAAATTGTCCCATTGGGCAGACGCAGCATGGGTTCATAAAGGGCAGGACGTGCCTAACTAATTTAGTGGAATTTTTTGAGGACATTAACAGTGCGGTAGATAACGGGGAGCCAATGGATGTGGTGTATCTGGATTTCCAGAAAGCCTTTGACAAGGTGCCACACAAAAGGTTGTTGCATAAGATAAAGATGCATGGCATTAAGGGGAAAGTAGTAGCATGGATAGAGGATTGGTTAATTAATAGAAAGCAAAGAGTGGGGATTAATGGGTGTTTCTCTGGTTGGCAATCAGTAGCTAGTGGTGTCCCTCAGGGATCAGTGTTGGGCCCACAACTGTTCACAATTTACATAGATGATTTGGAGTTGGGGACCAAGGGCAATGTGTCCAAGTTTGCAGACAACACTAAGATAAGTGGTAAAGCAAAAAGTGCAGAGGATACTGGAAGTCTGCAGAGGGATTTGGATAGGCTAAGTGAATGGGCTAGGGTCTGGCAGATGGAATACAATGTTGACAAATGTGAGGTTATCCATTTTGGTCGGAATAACAGCAAAAGGGATAATTATTTAAATGATAAAATATTAAAACATGCTGCTGTGCAGAGAGACCTGGGTGTGCTAGTGCATGAGTCGCAAAAAGTTGGTTTTCAGGTGCTTTTGATGATTAAGAAGGCAAATGGAATTTTGTCCTTCATTGCTAGAGGGATGGAGTTTAAGACTAGGGAGGTTCTGCTGCAATTGTATAAGGTGTTAGTGAGGCCACACCTGGAGTATTGTGTTCAGTTTTGGTCTCCTTACTTGAGAAAGGACGTACTGGCACTGGAGGGTGTGCAGAGGAGATTCACTAGGTTAATCCCAGAGCTGAAGGGGTTGGATTACGAGGAGAGGTTGAGTAGACTGGGACTGTACTCGTTGGAATTTAGAAGGATGAGGGGGGATCTTATAGAAACATATAAGATTATGAAGGGAATAGATAGGATAGATGCGGGCAGGTTGTTTCCACTGGCGGGTGAAAGCAGAACTAGGGGGCATAGCCTCAAAATAAGGGGAAGTAGATTTAGGACTGAGTTGAGGAGGAACTTCTTCACCCAAAGGGTTGTGAATCTATGGAATTCCTTGCCCAGTGAAGCAGTAGAGGCTCCTTCATTAAATGTTTTTAAGATAAAGATAGATAATTTTTTGAAGAATAAAGGGATTAAGGGTTATGGTGTTCGGGCCGGAAAGTGGAGCTGAGTCCACAAAAGATCAGCCATGATCTCATTGAATGGTGGAGCAGGCTCGAGGGGCCAGATGGCCTACTCCTGCTCCTAGTTCTTATGTTCTTATGATCATGGGTCAGGACTTTAACACAGTCCTGGACCCGAGCCTGGATCGGTCGTGTTCAAAAACGGGCAGGTTGCCAGCGATGGCAAAGGAACTGAGAGGGTTCATGGAGCAAATCGGGGGAGCTGATCCATGGAGATTTAGTCGGCCGTCGGCGAGGGAGTTTTCGTACTACTACCACGTCCACAAGGTGTATTCCCGAATTGATTTCTTTGTCATGAGTAGGTACTTGCTGGCCGGGATGGTGGGGGCAGAATATTCGCCAATTACCATATCGGACCATGCTCTGCACTGGGTAGACCTACGGATTTGTAAGGATAGCTTCCAGCGCCCACAATGGAGGCTGGAAGTTGGATTGCTAGCGGACGAGCTGGTGTGTGAGAGACTCAGGAGATGCATGCAGAATTACCTGCAGGTAAATGATACCGGAGAAGTCTCAGCAGCGGTGCTCTGGGAGGCGCTGAAGGCAGTGGTGAGAGGGGAGCTGATCTCAATCCGGGCTCACAGGGACAGGACAGACAGGGCAGAAACAGACCGATTAGTTCAGGAAATTTTACGGACGGACAGGAGCTACGCGGAGTCCCCGAGGCCAGAGTTACTCAGGAAAAGACAGAGGCTGCAGGCCAAGTTCGGGGTGCTGACTACAGGCAAGGCCGTAGAGCAGCTTAGAAAGGCAAAAGGCGCGATATATGAGCATGGAGAAAAGGTCAGCAGAATGCTTGCGCAGCAACTAAGGAAGAGAGAAGCGGCTAGGGAGATAGGAAGGATGTGGAGGGAAATCTGGTGGGGGACCCGGCAGGACTGAACAAGGTGTTTAGGGACTTCTTTAATAAGCTGTACACTTCGGAACCCCCCAGGGGACCGGAGGGGATGAGGCGATTCCTGGACGGACTGACCTTCCCAAGAGTGGGTCGGGGGTTGGTAGACGGACTGGGGGCCCTGGTTGGGATCGAAGAGGTATTTGGGGGGCCTGAATGTCATGCAGTCGGGTAAAGCCCCGGGGCCGGATGGGTATCCGGTGGGGTTTTACAAAAAGTTTGCCGAGATAGCCGGTGCTGGTCAGGGTTTTTAACGAGGCAAGAGACAGAGGGGTTCTACCCCCGACGATGCCGCAGGCCACTATTTCGCTTATTCTGCAATGGGATAAAGACCCGGAGGCTTGGGGGTCATACAGGCCGATCTCTTTGATCAACGCAGACGCTAAGTTACTGGCCAAGATCTTGGCGACTATGACGAATGTGATATAAAATAGTTACTTTCGAGATACTAGTTAATGTAATGTAGAAATAAGCCACTTTGATTCTGGCAGTTAGGGAGAAAGGGATTTGAGACCGCATGGAAAAAGCAGGAAGAGGTGTGTCTATGAGAGTGATGCTGCATTGATAGGGGCCAGAGAAAGGGATTGGAAGTGAGCCAATCAGAATAGATCAAACAGGTCAGGAGGGATATAGGCTGACCTATGGGCGTCGAGTATGTGAAACTTGATACCATTTGAATTGATTTGCAGAGATCCCTTTGTTTCTTTGTTCATTCGCTTTCTGGGATATAGGAAACTGGATGTCTCTTATATTTCTATGAAATGAATCAAGCTTGCAAGCTAAATAAATAACTTCTTTTTACGTGTGAATCCATCTCAACTTTTATTGAGGCCAGACTGACAGAGAAAGAAATTTGGGAATCAACATTTGGTGCCGAAAACCGGGATTTCTCAGGGCGATCCTGATCCAACTGCGAAAGCAGAATTAGACTGATTATGAACAGGAGGATGGGGAACAAAGGGCCCTCAATGTAGAACTGGAAAACGACCGCGCATTGATTGTTCCCCTCTTCTTATCGTCTGATTAGTCTGGTCACTCGCGGTTGGCACAGAAAGACCGCCTCGACGAAATCACAGGTCAGTCTGGGGATTAGCAATTTAATTGATGGGATTTCATATTGTTGTTTCGGCTTGGGTTAGGGTTTTGGGTTGATGGGACATCTCAAATGATGATTCAATTCCAAGTATAAGGGTTCAGAGGCTGATGTGACTTCATTAATGAAGGTTCAGTCTATTATATGGGTTCAGAGGCTGATGTGACTTCATTAATGAAGGTTCAGTCTATTATATGGGTTCAGGGGCTGATGTGACTTAATCAATGAAGGTTCAGTCCAGTATAACTGTTTTTAAATCTGAAGATGGTTCAACTCTATGTGTGAGTGTTTTAAATATATAGTTGATTAAGCTAAAATTGTCTCCTTGGACTGTATTGGCGGAAAACGCAGTTCCGAGGTCTAGTTGAGATTGTGAGGAATGCTGCATATTGGTTGAAGCAGAAGTCTCTCAAAGGGTTAACAGCAGCAGGCGAAGTTGAAAACAGACAGTGCTTCTCACTCAGGCTTTGAGATAACAGCAGCAGCCATAGTGTAATCAGATACCTTTCCTTTGAGTCAGTGAACACCAGCAAAGTTACGTTTTGAATTAATTAAAGGAAACCAGTGGGTTTCTCCACCTCTTTGATAAAAGTTATTATTTTCGAAAGCAATTGATTGAAATTGCCAGAATCTTAAGTTTTACTTACTTGAAATAAGGTTTATCTCATTTTAGCTGGAGATTAATAGAAACTTAAAGAAGATCATGGACACCATTTTAAAAAGTGTCAATCTGGAGATGATAGTTGATTTTGCTAATACTTATGTGTATGTAAAAGAAAAAAAAATTTGTTAAAAGAAAAATTGTTAAGATAAAGAAATAATTAAGTTGTAAATGTTATACAAGTTTGTGTTAAGCAAATTGTAAATTTTGTTCTGAGTTGAGATCAGAGCTAAGCTTGCAAGTTGCAGTAATTCAATTTGAATTTTCAAACATTTTTACGTTTAAAAAAAAAAAGAGAGCAAATAGAGAAAAGAAGGACACAGATCTTGAATGCGTTGAATAGCACATTTCAAAGGCCCATAAATCTTTCTGTTATCTTAGACCTAAAACCTAGGAAGATTGAAGAGCCAGAGGAATTTCTGGAGCGTTTTAATGAAATCTACCGGGGGCAGTCAGGCGATTTGCTGTATCAAAATGGTCAGAATTCCCCTCAATACTGTGCTATGTTAATGCATTGCCTACCACCTTCTGTGGTTACTGCTGTGAAATGTAATAACATGAATTGGACAGAGAACGACCCTTCCCAGATGGCAAGGGCAGTCAGATTTTACTGGAAGGAGGGTGTAGGCCAAGAAGGAGGCTCAGTTACAAAGGTTAAGACTGAGTATGTAATGAAAAAGGATGATCTGCGACCCCAACAAGCGGCAGAAATGGTAGTTTACCAGCAGGAGCTCCAATATAGTGACTTTGGGTGGGTGGATCAGCGAAGAGGAGGATGAGACAACAGTGCTATATTTCTATCACCCCCCAGTGGTGGACGTTAGATGTTGAACAGTCACTGCATCACGTTACCCTGGCCTATGACAGAACTGGACGAAACAGGGAGTTGGAGGACAAATACCGGCCATTACTTGAGACCGAATGGCCAGTCAAGGTTACAGCCACAGTCACGGGAAAAGAAGGTACAGCCGATTTTGTTACAATATCACCACATTTATGGCCACAGTCAGCTTCGGTAAACCCTCATATTACACGTCAGGTCCATGACCAGTACCATGCCAGGGATATGGGGCGAATGGTCAGGAGGGCAGTGGATCATTCGGATCCAACAGACTACGCACTTCAAGTCATGCCGGACGGCACTACCATAAAATATTTTGAGGTCCCTGAAACGATTAACACTCGACTGCAGCATCACAGGGGACATGATGTGTTGGAATATGTCAATCCACAGGTCTGGGCGGAATACCCATCACAAGTGGGAAAGACAAATGTTACACCTATTAAGGTGATGATTAAGGATCATGTAAAGCTACCTTCCATTCGACAATACCCCCTGAAATCCCAAGCTGCTCCATCAATAGATAAATTAATTCAAGAGCTGTTGAAACAGGGTATTTTGGTCCCTTGCCAATCAGAATGTAACACCCCCATACTTGCTGTGCCTAAACCAGCCAAACCAGACCAGTACCGATTAGTACAGGATTTACGTTCAATCAATGCCATCGCATAGCCGTTACATGCTCTCACCCTCCAACAGGATATTACGGTGTATAGCTCCCACTCGGTCATCGCACTACTGAGGCAACTGTAGACTCAGCATCTTACCGCAGCTCGTCAGAATAGGTATGAGATATACCTTTTGAACAATCCACGTCTGACATTTAAATACTGTACCACTATCAATCCAGCCTGTTTTCTTAGTGGTCCCCCTGTCCATGAAGACGCACCTGGCCACGACTGTTTAGCCTTGATTCAGGAAACTACCACAATAAGGGGCGATTTGAGTGACATTTCGTCAGAACAACCTGACATGATTATGTGTGGTCAAATATCCCACCGGGGTTTAGTTAATGACCTACTGCAGGCCCTCCTTATGCCCGCGCAGATTTCCATTATTAAATGCGCTGCCCACACGAATGGTACAACCCCAGTTGACGTTGGTAATGAACGAGCAGATTGTGCAGCGCGGACAGCCGCGCAAATTCAGCAAGTGATGGTGCCTAAGATGTTAAGTCAGACTAAACGATCTACTATAAATATGTCTGCTTCTGACAAGTCAATGCCAACCATCCAAGACGTCATAAGGTTACAGGAGGACGCTCCTGAGAGTGATAAACAAATGTGGAAACGGTTAGGTTGTACATATGATTCTGTTTCCTCTTTATGGACCACGCCTGCACATCAGACTTGTATGTCTGATGTGCTGGCTTTATGGGTCATTGAATGTGTACACTTTGCAACTCATTGTGGGGCTCGAGGGACTAGTGATTTGTTGCTGGACACTTGGTGGCACCCTAAAATGCAGGGGTTGGCCCAAAGTATCAGTAATCGGTGTTTGATTTGTCAGCAATATAACACCGGAAAAGGTATCCCTTGTGGGAAGGGGCAAACCCCGTTGCCCAGTGGTCCCTTTGAGACGCTCCAAATGGATTACATTGAGTTGGAAAGGTGTCAATGTTACAAATATGTTTTGGTCATTGTGGATGTGTTCAGCAGATGGGTCGAGGCGTATCCGACTATCGATAATAAAGCTGCTACTGTGGTTAAAGTCTTGATGAGGGAAATCATTCCCCGGTACGGTATACCAGCTCAGTTAAGTTCTGATAATGGGCCTCATTTTATTGGACAAATTAACAAGGAGTTTTGCTCCCAGTTGGGCATACGCCAGCAGTTACACTGTGCTTACAGACCGCAGGCGGCCGGGGTGGTTGAGAGACACAATCAGACCCTCAAAACTAAATTGGCTAAATTAAGAGCAGACACGGGACTGACATGGCTTAAGTTGCTCCCCGTTGCCCTCTTCCAGCTGCGGGTTACACCTGCGGGACCGGCCCGGCTCTCTCCCGCCGAGATTCTTTATGGCAGGCCTCTTAGAACTCCCTGGAGCCTGCAGGTTCCCAGACTGGTTCAGTTTCATTAGATGACTGAAGATATGACCGCCTATGTTCTAGCCCTTACGCAAGTGCTCAAGGAACTCCATGGCCAAGTCCGCGCAGCTCACCAGCCATTGCCCCAGTACCTAGCTCACTTTCAGTCCAGCCCGGTAGTTATGTCATGGTCAAAAATTGGACTAGGAAGGGGTCGGAGCCGCGATGGGACGGGCCCTTCCAAGTTCTCCTTACCACCCACACAGCAGTTTAAGTGGAGGGGCGAAGTGCTTGGGTCCACCTACATCACTGTAAATTGAGTCCATCTCCACTACTGTAAAAGGTCGGATACTAACCTGCCTCCCTTCTCCAGTGCTATTTTACAGGTGTGGAGCATGATGGAGTGGCTACGCATCGTCTGTCAGATATTTGGCCTCACTTCGCTTGCCGTGTTATTGGCGATGGACATGGAAAAGGGGAATATTATGTATCTGTGTAGCCCCAACCAATCTACAAGGATACATCACCTATGCAAAGGTGATGTTCTTCGCTGCCCCCATATACGAGGACATGGTATCGACTCATGGAAGGTCATCAAAGTTAAGGAGAATGTAGGAGTCATGAAGCAGTTGCACCGGTCCCGGCGATAGGAAGGGAACATTATATGGACATTGCCTTGTTTTTGGAATACATGTAAATTTGATTTTGGATGTGTTAAGAGTGGTACAATAAAGGTAAAATCAGGCTGTCAGAAGAGTGTAGGAAGAGGCTATGAGAAAGAGAAAGGGACTAGAGAGAGGACGGGGCATATGAGAAGGGAAGTACAGCTAGAACGTAGGTTACCGGGCGATACACTTAAGTTAGTTAAAGGCCAAACTGAGGAAAACCCGGGTAGTAAACCTTGGGAGCCCTCGGGGCAATCACCAAGGAGTTGTCTCAGCTACGGTTGTTTGCAATGCAGAACCGGTATGCTCTTGACTATCTTCTGGCCCGTGAGGGTGGGGTATGCGCCATAGTACAGGGCAAGTGTATCATGGGAGTTCAGGACTTGACCGCTAACATTACTAAATTTATGGATCGCATACGGGATCACTTGGACGGGATGCAGGATCCTGGCTCTTGGGGTAACTGGGGATTTGGAGGATGGAAGGACTGGTTGATAAATATGGCCATGTATCTAGTGGTAGCTATCGGCTGCATCTTTGTGGGCCTGGCCATCCTTAAATGTGTGATGGCTAGAAAGCGGGGTGCACTGGATCAGATCACCGCCCCAATCACCGAAAAAAAATTTAACTGTTAAAATCCATGAGGGTGAGGCAGATGAAGGGGGGCTAAGACAGGAATTGGAAATGCAGCGACGGATCTTTTAGATGAGGAACCGTAGCTATGGATTGGATAGTTCGGTTATCATGGAATGATAAAAGGAGGGAATGACGAATGTGATATAAAATAGTTACTTTAGAGATACTAGTTAATGTAATGTAGAAATAAGCCACTTTGATTCTGGCAGTTAGGGAGAAAGGGATTTGAGACCGCATGGAAAAAGCAAGAAGAGGTGTGTCTATGAGAGTGATGCTGCATTGATAGGGGCCAGAGAAAGGGATTGGAAGTGAGCCAATCAGAATAGATCAAACAGGTCAGGAGGGATATAGGCTGACCTATGGGCGTCGAGTATGTGAAACTTGATACCATTTGAATTGATTTGCAGAGATCCCTTTGTTTCTTTATTCATTCGCTTTCTGGGATATAGGAAACTGGATGTCTCTTATATTTCTATGAAATGAATCAAGCTTGCAAGCTAAATAAATAACTTCTTTTTACGTGCGAATCCATCTCAACTTTTATTGAGGCCAGACTGACAGAGAAAGAAATTTGGGAATCAACAACTAGACTGTGGACCGGATGTGATTGCGGAGGACCAACCCGGGTTCGTAAAGGGTAGGCAACTGGCGGCCAATCTAAGAAGGCTGCTTAATGTGATTATGATGCCCCCGGAGAGCAGAAAGCAGAGATAGTGGTAGCTACGGATGCGGAAAAGGCTTTTGACCGAGTCGCGTGGGACTATCTGTGGGAGGTGCGTTGACGGTTTGGGTTCGGGGAGGGGTTCATTGACTGGGTTGGGCTGTTATACCAGGCGCCAGAGGCTAGTGTAAGGATGAACAGGACGACATCAGATTATTTCAGACTGCACCGCGGGACACGACAGGGTTGCCCTCTCTCCCCACTGCTGTACGCGCTGGCCTTGGAGCCCCTGGCAATTGCTCTGAGAGCTTCAAGGGACTGGAAAGAGCTGGTCCGGGGGGGAAGTGGAACATAAAGTTTTGTTATACGCGGATGACCTGCTGTTATACATATCAGACCCAATGGCGGGGATGGATGGTATCATGGAAATGCTGAGGGAATTTGGCCGGTTTTCAGGATATAAATTGAACATGGCTAAGAGCGAATTGTTCGTAATTCAGGCGAGTGGGCAGGAGAATAGGCTGAAGGGGTTGCCGTTCAGTGCTGGTAGGAGAAAGCTTTAGGTACTTGGGGATACAAGTGGCACAGGATTGGGGCAAGTTGCATAAGCTCAGCCTGTCCCGACTGGTGGAACGAGTGAGGGAGGAGGTTCGGAGTTGGAATGCGCTCCCGCTGTCACTAGCGGGGAGGGTGCAGACTGTTAAGGTGACGATTCTCCTGAGATTCTTGTTCATATTTCAGTGTCTCCCCATTTTCATCCCGAGGTCCTCCTTTAAGAGGCTGAATAAAATTATCCTGGGATTTGTCTGGGCGGGGAAGTCCCCGCACTTGAGGAAGGTGATGATCGAAAGGAACAGAGGGGAGGGGGGCCTGGCGTTGCCGAACTTTAGCAACTACTACTGGGCGGCCAACATAGCGATGATAAGGAAATAGATGGTGGGCACGGGGTCGGTTTGGGAGCGGGTGGAGGCTGCTTCGTGCAGGGGCACCAGTTTGGCAGCCCTGGTTACGGCGCCTCTGCCGCTCCCGCCGGCGCGGTACTCCACCAGCCCGATAGTGGTGGCGGCTCTGCAGATCTGGCCAGTGGAGGAGGCATATAGGGGAAGTGAGAGCAACGGTGTGGACCCCAATCTGCGGCAATCACCGATTTGCCCCGGGGAACATGGGCGGTGGGTATCGACTGTGGCGGAGGCGGGGATTGTGAGGGTGGGTGATCTGTTCCTGGAAGGGAGCTTTCCGAGCATGAGGGTGTTGGAGGAGAAGTTTGGGCTGGCGGGTGGGAATGACTTTAGATACTTACAGGTGCGGGATTTTGTACGCAGACTGGTGCCGTCCTTCCCACGCCACCCGCCAAAGGGGAGGCAGGACAGGGTAGTATCGAAGGGAGAGGTAGGTGAGGGTAGAGTCTCAGATATTTACAAAGAACTAATGGGAGCAGACGATACACAGACTGAGGACCTGAAGCTTAAGTGGGAGGAGGAGCTCGGGAGGGGGAGATGTCAGACGGTATTTGGGCAGAAGCTCTGGGCAGAGTAAACACGACTGCAACATGCGCCAGGCTCTGTCTGATCCAGTTTAAGGTCGTGCACCGGGCCCACATGACGGTGGCCCGGATGAGCAAATTCTTCGGGCTGGAGGGCTAATGTGCCAGATGCGCCGGAGGGCCGGCTAATCAGGTGCACATGTTCTGGTCGTACCCTAAACTCAGGGGGTACGGGCAGGGATTCGCGGACATCATGTCCCGGGTTTTGAAAGCTGGGGTGGTAATGAGTCCTGAGGTGGCGATCTTTGGGGTGTCGGAGGACCCGGGAGTCCAGGAGGAGAAGGAGGCCGACATCTTGGCCTTTGCATCCCTGGTAGCCCGGCGATGAATACTGTTGGCATGGAGGGACTCAAAGTCCCCGAAGACCAGAGAATGGCTATCGGATATGGCTCACTTTCTCAGTCTAGAAAAGGTTAAGTTCGCCTCGAGAAGTTCACTATCGGGGTTCGCCCGCAGGTGGCAGCCATTCATTGACTTCTTCACGGAGAATTAATAGTCAGAGGGGGGAGGGGGGCAGGGGGCGGGGCTAGTGTAGAGTAGGGAATGGAGTTGTGGTTTGCACTATGCGTTATTTGCTTTTCTTTCTGTACAGTACTATACAATGTCATTGTTCTATATGCCAAAAATACCTCGATAAAATTGTCTATTAAAAAAAAAGAAAATCTCTGATGCCGAGATGATGCCGAATGGCATTCGCTGTAGCAGAACCTACCATAAGGTGTGTTGAAGGTGCAAAGCCTTCTGCTGGATTCTTCAAGATGGATTTGCCAAATTCCTTGGGATGCATCCAATTTTGTGAAGAAGCGCGCGTGTGCCATCTCACTCATGATTTCTTCCCTCTTCGGGATGGGGTAATTGTGGTATTATAAGTATTACGGTACCTGATAGGCTAAAGCACCATTGGTGGAAACTTTATGCTTTCTATTGGTTAGAATGTATGATAGCTCCGCCCTGCTAGGCGGGGTATAAGAACCAGTGCCGCCCCAGCAGCCTTCATTCTGTATCTGAGCTGCTGGGGGAAACATCTAGCTTATTAAAGCTTTCAGTTGAACTACAGCCTCACTTTAGTGGTCAGTGATCGTGCATCAATTTAATAAGCTAGTTTTTTTAAGAAGATAGGATGGAGCTCCGAATCAAGCCGGAGTGTCTGCAACGCGGCGAACTCAGCGGCAATCTTCAAGCACAGGCTGGGGTACTTTAAAGGGTATCTCAGGATGGCCGAAAACGCACCCACGGGAGAGCAGAAACTGCACGTCCTGCACTCAAGGGTGAGCCCGGAGATTTACACTCTCATCGAGGAAGCGGAAGATTTCGATGCAGCAATAGAGCTGCTAAAAGGACACTATATTCGCCCGGTAAACCAGGTCTACGCCCGGCACCTGCTTGCAACAAGGCGACAAACCCCTGGGGAATCGCTGGAGGAATTCTACCGTGCACTCCTGGTGTTGGGAAGAAGCTGCAGCTGCCCCCAAGTTTCGGCGAGCGAACACACGGAACTCTTACTCCGGGATGTTTTCGTGGCAGGTATGCTATCTTCACAAATCCGCCAGCGTCTGTTAGAAAAGGACACCCTGTTCCGGGTGCGGCGATGACCAGCTGAGTCGCACGTTTCGGCAGCTCCCGGTGAAACGGACTTTTGGGCTCTTGATAGGAGCCCCAACGGCAATTTTGACGGCTAAAAACACTGTGCGGTAAACCAGAAGGGAATCCCCCCGGATACGGATGAAAAAAGGAGGAGAAAGTGGCCGGATTGCAGTGGATCCTTTAGAACAGCGGCAAGGAAGGCAAGCAAAAACCAAGATGGCGTCGGAAGGTGGCAGTTTAATATGGGGCCCTGAACAACAAGAGTTCTTGAAATGCTGTGTGGAAGAGCTCAAAAAGGAAATGAAGAAAGAGCTGTTGGCCCCGATACTACAGGCGATCGAAGGGCTAAAGGAGGAACAAAAGACCCAGGAGCGGGAGCTTCGGGTCGTGAAGGCAAAGGCAGCCGAGAATGAGGACGACATACAGGGCCTGGTGGTGAAGATGGAGATGCATGAGGCACATCAGAAACGATGTGTGGAAAGGTTGGAGGCACTGGAGAACAATGCAAGGAGGAACAACCTGAGGATTCTTGGTCTTCCTGAAGGTGTGGAGGGAGCGGACGTCGGGGCATATGTGAGCACGATGCTGCACTCGTTAATGGGAGCGGAGGCCCCGGCGGGTCCGTTGGAGGTGGAGGGAGCATACCGAGTGATGGCGCGAGGACCGAGAGCAGGAGAAATTCCCAGAGCCATAGTGGTGAGATTCCTCCGTTTTAAGGATAGAGAAATGGTCCTTAGATGGGCAAAGAAAACTCGGAGCAGTAAATGGGAGAACGCGGTGATCCGCGTTTATCAAGACTGGAGTGCGGAGGTGGCGAGAAGGAGGGCGAGCTTTAATCGGGCCAAGGCGGTGCTTCATAAAAAGAAGATAAAATTTGGAATGCTGCAACCGGCAAGACTGTGGGTCACATATCGAGGAAGGCACCACTACTTTGAGACGGCGGATGAAGCGTGGACTTTTATTGTGGAAGAAAAACTGGAATGAGCGGGTTATTAAAAAGAACGTTTGAACAAAGTGGTGGGGCGAATGTGGGGGGCGAAGAGGGGGGTTAAAAAGGGGGGAAAGAGGAGTTTTATGTACTAATCCTGCGATGTGGTAACTTTTCTCTCTTCCACAGGTGGTGATGGGGGGAGGAGGGGAGGTGGAGGAGATGGGGCGTTGGCCATTGGGGGCGGGGCCAAGGGAGAAGCGCGGGCTTGGTTCCCGCACTATGATAATCATGGCGGGAATAGAGAAGCAGGAAGGAGGGGGCGTTGCACGGTGCGAGCCGAGGTCACGGGGGGAAGCCGAGGTCGGCCAGAGTTTGCTGACTTCTGGGAGCAACATGGGGGGAGTAATTACGCTAGCGGGGGATCTAGCGGGGGTGGGGGAGGGGGGAATAACTGGGTTGCTGCTGCTGGGGAGAGGGGGGAGCTGGTATGGGAGGGGATGGGCGGGGGGGGCACCGCCTGGGGGAGATACAGCTGCGTGGGAACCGGGTGAGGAGCTGGAAAAAGGGGATGGCTAATCGACAAGGGGGGGGGGTAGGAAGCCCCCCAACCCGGCTGATCACGTGGAACGTGAGAGGGCTGAACGGGCCGATAAAGAGGGCACGGGTACTCGCACACCTTAAGAAACTTAAGGCCGATGTGGTTATGTTACAGGAAACGCACCTGAAACTGATAGACCAGGTTAGGCTACGCAAAGGATGGGTGGGGCAGGTGTTCCATTCGGGGCTAGATGCGAAAAACAGGGGGGTGGCTATATTAGTGGGGAAGCAGGTAATGTTCGAGGCAAAGACTATAGTGGTGGATAACGGGGGCAGATACGTGATGGTGAGTGGCAAACTACAGGGGGAGATGGTGGTTTTGGTAAACGTATATGCCCCGAACTGGGATGATGCCAATTTTATGAGGCGGATGCTAGGACGCATTCCCGACCTAGAGATGGGAAAGCTGATAATGGGGGGAGATTTTAATACGGTGTTGGAACCAGGGCTGGACAGGTCGAAGTCCAGGACTGGAAGGAGGCCGGCAGCAGCCAAGGTACTTAAAGATTTTATGGAGCAGATGGGAGGTGTAGACCCGTGGAGATTTATCAGACCTAGGAGTAAGGAGTTCTCGTTTTTCTCCTATGTGCATAAAGTCTACTCGCGAATAGACTTTTTTGTGCTGGGAAGGGCGTTGATCCCGAAGGTGAGGGGAACGGAGTATACGGCTATAGCCATTTCGGATCACGCTCCACACTGGGTAGACTTGGAGATAGGGGAGGAAACAGGAGGGCGCCCACCCTGAAGAATGGACATGGGACTAATGGCAGGTGAGGGGGTGTGTCTAAGGGTGAGGGGGTGCATTGAAAAGTACTTGGAACTCAATGATAATGGGGAGGTCCAGGTGGGAGTGGTCTGGGAGGCGCTGAAGGCGGTGGTTAGAGGGGAGCTGATATCAATAAGGGCACATAAAGGGAAGCAGGAGAGTAAGGAACGGGAGCGGTTGCTGCAAGAAATTTTGAGGGTGGACAGACAATATGCGGAAGCACCGGAGGAGGGACTGTACAGGGAAAGGCAAAGGCTACATGTAGAATTTGACTTGCTGACTACGGGCACTGCAGAGGCACAATGGAGGAAGGCACAGGGTGTACAGTACGAATATGGGGAGAAGGCGAGCAGGATGCTGGCACACCAATTGAGGAAAAGGGGAGCAGCGAGGGAAATAGGGGGAGTGAGGGATGAGGAAGGAGAGATGGAGCGGGGAGCGGAGAGAGTGAATGGAGTGTTCAAGACATTTTATAAAAAATTATATGAAGCTCAACCCCCGGATGGGAGGGAGAGAATGATGGGCTTTTTGGATCGGCTGGAATTTCCCAAGGTGGAAGAGTAGGAAAGGGTGGGACTGGGAGCACAGATCGAGGTAGAAGAAGTGGTGAAAGGAATTAGGAGCATGCAGGCGGGAAAGACCCCGGGACCGGATGGATTCCCAGTCGAATTCTATAGAAAATATGTGGACTTGCTCGCCCCGGTATTGACGAGGACCTTTAATGAGGCAAAGGAAAGGGGACAACTGCCCCTGACTATGTCTGAAGCAACGATATCGCTTTTCTTAAAGAAGGAAAAGGACCCGCTACAATGCGGGTCCTATAGACCTATTTCCCTCCTAAATGTACGGAGGCTGTTAGGGGTAATGATGATGCCCCCACCAGAGGGGGAAACGGAGATAGTAGTGGCGATGGATGCCGAGAAAGCATTTGATAGAGTGGAGTGGGATTATTTGTGGGAGGTGTTGAGGAGATTTGGTTTTGGAGAGGGGTATGTTAGATGGGTGCAGCTGTTGTACAGGGCCCCGATGGCGAGTGTGGTCATGAATGGATGGGGATCTGCATATTTTCGGCTCCATAGAGGGACAAGGCAGGGATGCCCTCTGTCCCCATTATTGTCTGCACTGGCGATTGAGCCCCTGGCGATAGCGTTAAGGGGTTCCAAGAAGTGGAGGGGAGTACTTAGAGGAGGAGAAGAACACCGGGTATCTTTGTATGCGCACGATTTGTTACTATATGTGGCAGACCCGGCGGAGGGGATGCCAGAAATAATGCGGATACTTGGGGAGTTTGGGGATTTTTCAGGGTATAAATTGAACATGGGGAAAAGTGAGTTGTTTGTGGTGCATCCAGGGGAGCAGAGTAGAGAAATAGAGGACCTACCGTTGAGGAAGGTAACAAGGGACTTTCGTTACCTGGGGATCCAGATAGCCAAGAATTGGGGCACATTGCATAGGTTAAATTTAACGTGGTTGGTGGAACAAATGGAGGAGGATTTCAAGAGATGGGATATGGTATCCCTGTCACTGGCAGGGAGGGTGCAGGCGGTTAAGATGGTGGTCCTCCCGAGATTCCTCTTTGTGTTTCAGTGCCTCCCGGTGGTGATCACGAAGGCTTTTTTTAAAAGGATTGAAAAGAGCATCATGGGTTTTGTGTGGGCCGGGAAGACCCCGAGAGTGAGGAAGGGATTCTTACAGCGTAGCAGGGATAGGGGGGGGCTGGCACTACCGAGCCTAAGTGAGTAGTATTGGGCCGCTAATATTTCAATGGTGAGCAAGTGGATGGGGAGGAGGAGGGAGCGGCGTGGAAGAGATTAGAGAGGGCGTCCTGTAGGGGGACTAGCCTACAGGCTATGGTGACAGCCCCATTGCCGTTCTCACCGAGGAACTACACCACAAGCCCGGTGGTGGTGGCTACACTGAAGATTTGGGGACAGTGGAGACGGCATAGGGGAAAGACTGGAGCCTTGGGGGGGTCCCCGATAAGAAACAACCATAGGTTTGCCCCGGGGGGAATGGATGGGGGATATGGAATGTGGCAAAGAGCAGGAATAACGCAACTGAAAGATCTGTTTGTGGATGGGAAGTTCGCGAGTCTGGGAGCGCTGACCGAGAAATATGGGTTGCCCCAAGGGAATGCATTCAGGTATATGCAACTGAGGGCTTTTGCGAGGCAACAGGTGAGGGAATTCCCGCAGCTCCCGACACAAGAGGTGCAGGACAGAGTGATCTCAAAGACATGGGTGGGGGATGGTAGGGTGTCGGACATATACAGGGAAACGAGGGACGAAGGGGAGACTATGGTAGATGAACTAAAAGGGAAATGGGAAGAAGAGCTGGGGGAGGAGATCGAGGAGGGGCTGTGGGCAGATGCCCTAAGCAGGGTAAACTCGTCGTCCTCGTGTGCCAGGCTAAGCCTGATTCAGTTTAAGGTATTACACAGGGCGCATATGACTGGAGCACGGCTCAGTAAATTTTTTGGGGTGGAGGATAGGTGTGCGAGGTGCTCGAGAAGCCCAGCGAATCATACCCATATGTTTTGGTCATGCCCGGCACTACAGGTGTTTTGGATGGGGGTGACAAAGGTGCTTTCAAAAGTAGTGGGGGTCCAGGTCGAACCAAGCTGGGGGTTGGCTATATTTGGGGTTGCACAAGAGCCGGGAGTGCAGGAGGCGAGAGAGGCCGATGTTTTGGCCTTTGCGTCCCTAGTAGCCTGGCGTAGGATATTGCTAATGTGGAAAGAAGCCATCCCCCCGGGGGTGGAGACCTGGATAAATGACATGGCAGGGTTTATAAAGCTAGAGCGGATTAAGTTCGTCCTAAGGGGGTCGGCTCAAGGGTTCACCTGGCGGTGGCAACCGTTCGTCGAATACCTCGCAGAAAGATAGATGGAATGGAAAAAAGAAGGCAGCAGCAGCAGCCCAGGATTGGGGGGGGGGGGGGGGGGGCGGAGGGGGGGAGGAACCAGAAGGACTCTCAGGGTTGTTAATATATACTGTATAATATGTATAGGTCGTTGCTACAGATAATTATATATTGGACTGTTAAATTATATTTTTGGAGAGTGTTACTTGTGATAAGGCAGTTGCCAATTAGGGTTAGTTTTCATTTTTGTTATTTATTATTTATTCATTTTCTGTTTATAAAATAGGTCATTGTTATTTGTGTTGTTATAATATTGTGTAAAGGATGCACAATGTACTGTGTTGGTTGACCAAAAATTTTCAATAAAATATTTTTTTAAAAAAAGAAAAGGACACCCTGGGTCTCAGAGAGGCACGGGCCCTTGCAGGCTCCCTGGACGTGGCCTCCAGGAATGCCCATGCTTACATTCCCGACCGCGCGGCAGCCCCCTGGGCAGCGTGGAATCCCTCCGCGGCCGACCCCGAGACTTCCCCCATCCCCCCACAGGCCTGCGCTGCAAGGCGGCCTGGCAACCCCGAGGAGCCCCGCTGCTACTTTTGCGGGCAGGCCAAGCACCCCCGCCAGCGCTGCCCGGCCCGCGCATCCACCTGTAAGGGATGTGACAAAAAGGGCCATTTCGTGGGGGTATGCCAGGCCCATGCGGTTGCCGCAGTCTCCGGCGGCGAATATGGACCGCAACCACAAACTTCTCCACGGGCCCCGTGCGGCCAGCAGTCGCCGCCATCTTCACCTTCCAGGGCCACGTGCGGACCCAGGGCGCCGCTACCTTGTTCCGCGGATGCCATGTTGGAGGGATGGACGATGCCATTTTGTGCACCCCCAGCCATGTGCGACCAATGGGAGCCACCATCTTGGATGAACCCCCAGGACCCCCAGCTCGGCTGACCACACACTGTCCGAAGAGAACTCTCAACTGCTGCGATTGGCCTCGGTGACTCTGGATCAGTCTCGGCCTCGGACACTCTCAACTGCTACGACGACCAAATTCATCAACGGGCACGAGACGTCCTGCCTAATTGATTCTGGGAGCACGGAGAGCTTCATACACCCCGACACGGTAAGGCGCTGTTCTCTCCTCATCCACCCAATTAATCAAAAAATCTCCCTGGCTTCCGGTTCCCACTCAGTGGAGATAAAGGGGTTTTGTGTCGCAAACCTCACAGTCCAGGGAAGGGAGTTCAAAAATTTCTGTCTCTACGTCCTCCCCCACCTCTGCGCGGCTACACTCCCAGGTTTAGACTTCCAGTGTAACCTTCAAAGTCTGACCTTCAAATTTGGCGGCCCTATACCCCCCCTTACTGTCTGCGGCCTTGCGACCCTTAAGGTCGACCCGCCTTCCCTGTTTGCGAACCTCACCCCGAATTGCAAACCCGTCGCCACCAGGAGCAGACGGTACAGTGCCCAGGACCGGATCTTTATTAGGTCAGAGATCCAAAGGCTACTGAGGGAAGGGTTCATTGAAGCCAGTAACAGCCCCTGGAGAGCTCAAGTAGTGGTGGTAAAGACCGGGGAGGAGCATAGGATGGTCATCGACTACAGTCAGACCATCAACAGGTGTATGCAGCTGGATGCGTACCCTCTCCCCCGCATATACGACCTGGTAAACAGGATCGCGCATTATACGGTCTTCTCCACGGTGGATCTCAAGTCCGCCTACCACCAGCTCCCCATCCGTACTAGTGACCGCAAATACACTGCCTTCGAGGCAGATGGGCGGCTCTATCACTTCTTAAGGGTTCCCTTCAGTGTCACCAACGGGGTCTCGGTCTTCCAGCACGAGATGGACCGAATGGTTGACCGGTACGATTTACAGGCAACATTCACGGATCTCGATAATGTCACCATCTGCGGCCTTGACCAGCAGGACCACGTCACCAACCTCTGAAAATTTCCCCAGACCGCTAGAATCCTTAACCTTACATACAGCAAGGATAAATGCGTGTTTAGCACCGACCGCCTAGCCATCCTCGGCTACGTAGTGCGAAATGGAGTTATAGGCCTCGACCCCTTATGGAGTTCCCCCTCCCTCACTGCTCCAAGGCCCTGAAACATTGCCTAGGGTTTTTTAGCGACTACGCCCAGTGGTCCAGAACTATACGGACAAGGCCCGTCCCCTGATCCAATCCACAGCTTTTCCCCTGTCGATAGAGGCCCACCAGGCCTTCAGCCGCATCAAAGCAGACATTGCAAAGGCCACGATGCACGCCATCGACGAGTCCCTCCCCGTCCAGGTTGAGAGCGATGCGTTCAACGTAACTCTGGCGGCCACCCTCAACCAAGCGGGCAGACCAGTGGTCTTCTTCTCTCGTACCCTCCAAGCTTCCAAAATCCGCCCCTCCTCAGTCGAAAAGGAGGCCCAGGCCATAGTAGAAGCTGTGCGACATTGTAGGCATTACCTGGCCAGCAGGAGATTCACTCTCCTCACGGACCAACGGTCGGTTGCGTTCATGTTTGATAATGCACAGCGGGGCAAGATAAAAAACGACAAGATCTTGCGGTGGAGGATCGAACTCTCCACCTCAACTACGAGATCTTGTATTGTCCCGGGAAGCTAAATGAGCCTCCTGATGCCCTGTCCCGCGGCACATGTGCCACCGCACAAGTGGACCGCCTCCGAGCCCTCCACAAGGACCTCTGCCACCCGGGGGTCACTCGTTTTTTCCATTTTGTCAAGACCCGCAACTTGCCCTACTCCATCGAGGAGGTCAGGACAGTGACCAGGGACTGCCAAATCTGTGCGGAGTGCAAACCGCAGTTCTACCGACCAGAGAAAGGGCACCTGATAAAGGCTTCCCGTCCCTTTGAACGCCTCGGCATGGACTTTAAAGGCCCCCTCCCCTCCACCGACCGCAACACGTGCTTCTTGAACGTGATTGACGAGTACTCCCGGTTCCCATTCGCCATTACCCTGCCCCGACATGACCGCAACCACCGTCATCAAGGCATCTTTGCACTGTTCGGGTTCCCCGCTTACATACACAGTGACAGCGGGTCCTCCTTTATGAGCGAAGAACTGCGTAAATTCCTGCTCAGCAAGGACATCGCCTCGAGCAGGATGACCAGTTACAACCCCCGGGGTAACGGACAGGTAGAGAAACAGAATGGAACGGTCTGGAAGACCGTCCTACTGGCCCTATGGTCCAGGAACCTCCCAGTCTCCCGCTGGCAAGAAGTCCTACCGGATGCCCTCCACTCCATCCGGTCACTGCTTTGTACGACCACCAATCAGACACCTCACGAACGCCTCCTTGTCATTCCTAGGAGGTCCTCCTCTGGGACCTCGCTCCCGACCTGGCTGGCAGCTCCCGGACCCATCCTGCTCCGAAAAGACGTGCGGGCGCACAAGTTGGACCCGCTGGTCGAGAGGGTCCATCAGCTCCATGCTAGCCCCCAGTACGCCTACGTGGCGTACCCTGACGTCCGACAAGATACGGTCTCCCTATGGGACCTGCCGCCCGTCGGAACCCCATGCACACCCCAGCCACCAGTCCTATCCTCCCCTCCACCGCTGCACCTTACAGGAGGATCGGTCCTTCCGCTGCCCCCGTCTAGGCCCCCCCCCGCCCACCGACGCCCCCCCCCCCCGCAGGCGCTCCCTCCCCAGGTCAGCCGTTTTCAACACCAGCGCCGTCTAGGGGTGACGAAGCTGCCATGGAGATCGAAACCACGCTCCCGGAGTCACAGATGCCCGAGCCTCCACCGGAGTCACCACCGAAGCTCCGACGATCACAGAGGACGACCAGGACCCCGATCGACTGATTGCTTCATTTTAATTGTAAACTGTAAATATAAACCATCAAATGTACATAGTTATCTGAATTGTAAATAGTTACTAAACACTGTACGGAGGTATTACGGTACCTCCATAGCTAATTATACCACGTTGCCATGTTTTGTAGTTTCAGGCCACCAACCCCGCCGGACTCTTTTTTAACAGTGGGTGAATGTGGTATTATAGGTATTACGGTACCTGATAGGCTAAAGCACGATTTGTGGAAACTGTATGCTTCTATTGGTTAGAATGTATGATAGCTCCGCTCTGCTAGGCGGGGTATAAGAACCAGTGCCGCCCCAGCAGCCTTTATTCTGTACCTGAGCTGCTGGGGGAAACATCTAGCTTATTAATGCCTTCTACAACCTCGCTTTAGTAGTCATTGATCGTGCATCAGGAATGTTCCAGCATAATGTTTTTGTTTAGATCCTTGGTGTCAATGCAGATGCGTAGGTCTCCCGAGGGCTTCTTTACGCACACCATCGAGCTGACCCAGTCGGTTGGTTCAGTGACCTTGGAGATGATGCCTTTTTGTTGTAGACTCGTGAGCTCTGCCTTCAGGCGCTCTCTCAGTGGAGCAGGGACTCGTCGTGGTGCGTGGACCACTGGCTTGGCATCAGGCCGCAGTAGAATCTTGTACTCGTACGGCAGCGTGCCCATCCCGCTAAATACATCTGGGCATTGGGTTAGGATGTCGTCGATGCTGGCCTGAAGATCCGAATGGGACGGCGTCGTGGTGTAGACTCTTTAAATGAGGTTCAGTTGCTTGCAGGCGTGCGCACCTAGCAGGGACGCCCTGTCTGGTTTCACAATCTCGAAGCGTAAGCTTGCTTGCGTGTGTCGGCTGGACACCTGCAGATGGCAGGACCCCAGTGCCTTGATTGTGTTTCCATTGTAGTCCAGGAGTTTGCAGGCAGCTGGACGGATTGTGGGGGGCTTCTTGATTCTCTTGAAGTCCACCTGCGAAATCAGGTTGGCGGAGGCACCTGTGTCCAGTTTGAACTGGATAGGGCAGTGGTTGACCTTCATCACTGCATGCCATTCGTCCTCGGAATCCACGGCCACATTGATTGGACTCGCGATGTGTCCGGTGTGGCGTATTCGCACTTCGTAATAATGCCCACTCGGTAAGTGTTGTCCAGGTATTCATCATCTGGATCTGTCGCACTGCCTGGATCAGAGTCATGCATTCGGTGTCGCACACTTCTGATGCGCCGCTATCGGAATTGGGAGCGCTGGCTCCTGACTGGTGGTGCAGATCTGCACAGGGCTGCATAGTGGTTTGGTTTCCCACAATTCAAACAGTGTTTGCCTCTTGCAGGACAGTTTTTAAAAAATGGGCAGTGCCGCAGTTCGCACACAGGGGCTGGTTTAGCACAGGGCTAAATCACTGGCTTTTAAAGCAGACCAAGGCAGGCCAGCAGCACGGTTCAATTCCCGTATCAGCCTCCCCGAACAGGCGCCGGAATGTGGCGACTGGGGGCGTTTCACAGTAACTTCATTTGAAGCCTACTCGTGACAATAAGCAATTTTCATTTCATTTCATTTTTCATTTACATCATGACGTCGGCGTCATGACGCTCAGTGTGTCGTTGCGCATGTGCGGTGCGGTTCTCGGACATCTGCACCTGCGCAGTGCGGTTTACGGACGTTTTGTATTCCCGATTGGGCCCCGAGAAGAGCGTGCAAAATGGCCGCTTTCGTCAATGTGGAAGCACTGCATCCGGGAGATGGCCTGAACACTCGCCACCTCGTGGGAGGCAGGTTTTTCACTTTCTGCCGTTATGTACTGTGAATAGTGATTTTTAGAGTGCTCATGCACGGTACACGTTTCAATCGCGACTGGCAGGGTCTTGTGCTTGATTTTCAACAATTGCTCTCGCAGAGGGAGAATGGACTCCAAAAACGATTTGGTGTCTGATCATGGAGTCAGTGATATCACCGAAGTTGCAGGATTGCGCTGGCAGTCTAAGGTTAGTTAGACAGGAGGTGAAAGATTCATCTTCACCTTGCATCCTCTGCTTCAAGATGTAGCGCTCGAAGATTTTGTTGGTGTCCACCTCGCAGTGGCTGTTGAATTTGTCCAGGATAGTTTGGTACTTCGTTTTGTCCTGCACTTCGGAAAAGTGAAAGGATTTGAAGATTTCTATTGCATGGTCACCCGCAGTGGTGAGTAGAAGAGCTATCTTCCGCACATTGGTCGCGCCATTGAGGTTGGATGCTTCCACGTATAATTGGAATTTCTACTTGAATGATCGCCAGTTGGCATTAAGATTGTCGGTGGTCCTGAGCTGATGAGGAGCCTGAATCGTGTCCATTATGCCTGTATGCAGTAGCTGGTTGTCACAGATCTTGCTGAGTTGAACTAAATAGATTGAACAGTCACTCCTGGTATCATGTTGTGTTATGCTGCTTCGGATAACATAGGCTGCTACTTGATGCAGTCTTAACTAAAGGATGCTCCAGACTCTGAAATTAGTTAAACGTATTTATTGAACTTTTAACACAGTTCTCAAATGAGTTCGACTCTCTGCTAATCTAACTGTAGTAACTCAGTCTAACTGTATCAACTTGCTCTAAGCCACGTGCTGGGGTGTGATGCTGCTGATCAACCCTGTCTAACTCTCTAGATATCTGTCTGTGGAAAGAGACAAGGTGTGAGTGCCTCATCCCTTTTATAGTGTTTATGTCATGCTCCCTTGTGGTGATGCCACCTCTGAGTGTCCTAACTGCCCATTGGTTGTGTCCTATTCTGAGTGTTCATTGGTCGCATGTTTGGATATCATGACATGTGTCTCCTGATTAATCCTCGTTGCGGAAGCAATAATTGAAGCTGGTTTGGGTTTGTGCTGCTGAAATGATAGGAAGCACCAAGAAACAGGACTTTGTTCATAAGGTGGCACGGTAGTTAGCACTGCTACTTCACAGCACCAGGGACCCAGGTTCAATTCCAGCCTCGGGTGACGCTCCGTGTGGAGTATGCACGTTCTCCCCTTGTCTGCGTTGGTTTCCTCCGGGTGCTCCAGATTCCTCCCACAGTCCAAAGATGTGCGCGTTAGGCTAAATTGCCTCTTGGTGTCCAGGGATGTGTAGCTTAGGATAAGGGGTTATTGGGATAGGGCAGGGAAGTGGGCTTGTGCGGAGTGCTGCACGGTAGCACAAGTGGATAGCACTGTGGCTTTACAGCGTCAGGGTCCCAGGTTCGATTCCCCGCTGGGTCACTGTCTGTGCGAAGTCTGCATGTTCTCCCCGTGTCTGCGTGGGTTTCCTCCGGGTGCTCCGGTTTCCTCCCATAGTCCAAAGATGTGCAGGTTAGGTGGATTGGCCATGCTAAATTGCTTCTTCGTGTCCAAAAAGGTGAGGGGGGGGGGGGGGGTTTGGGTTACGGGGATAGGGTGGGAGTGAGGGCTTAAGTGAATCGGTGCAGACTCGATGGGCCAAATGGCCTCCTTCTGCACTGTAGAGTTTCTATGATTCTGTGAATCTATATATCTCAGAATCGAAATTCTGACTGTCTTCCAATGTCGACTAAATCAAGAGGTGGAGGGGCAGGAACCTTTTGACTATCTAACAACCCAGGAGGCGATTAGAATGTGGAACTCACCTTAACAAGGGGTAGTGGCTAAATGTGTAGGTCCACTTAGATAGACGAAAATGAAAGGAGGAGGGTCATCTCGATCATAAACATTGGCAAGGGGTGGTTGGGCCAAATGGCTTGTTTGTGTGATGTACTTTCTACGCAATTATAACCATGCACAATCGGACTTTTAGAGCCAGTTTTTTGCTGATTTATAATGGAGCGTGTATGAGGGGTGTCCTTTGAAGTTTCTAGTTCAGGCTGGCTGAAAAGTCTTAATTAATTATCATCCAGAAGATAATAATACTAATGTTCACTGATACATGACCTAGATAAACATCTGCATGACAAATTCTTCATTGTCAGCTTGATATGAATCCTCCGTCACATGTTTGTGAAAAGTATAAACATTCCCTGCTGAACAACCTAGAAATAGCTTGGTTCCTTAGCAGCATATTTTTCTATTTCCTTCAAGTCTTAAAGATTTCCGGCAAAGTTATTGGAGAACAGCCTTACGTATAACATTCTTTCAAGGATATTGGACTTTAATTTGTCTCAAAACGTGTGGTGCTTTGAGCTGAAGTATTGTTTTAACGTAACAATGTACTCCCCGCTTCACGATTTGTGATAGAAACCATAATTTGTCTACAATTGAAGACTGAAAATGTGCTGCCAGATTATTGCTGAACTGTCTTTAAAGGAAAGCAATTTGAGAGATCGCATCCAACAGGAATTCTAAATGAGTGAATGTGTCAAGTAGCAAACAGTTCAATGCACTGAAATGCTGTTTAAAACCACTCTCCCAAATCAAGAGACAATGGCCTGAAAATGAACCAGACATAGTTCCTCTTCCACCGAAGGCTAGAGCTGGAGGATCATATAAATCAGTTTCGCAGTTGATTTGAAACACAGCACCAACAAGTATTCAGCACAGATCCAATGGGAAAAGACATACAAGGTGGCAATCTGTGCATCGCTGTGTTGCTCTAAATTAAATGGCAGATTGAATCAGATAGGGCATTGACCTCTGATGGAAAAAGCACGCATTCCTTCAGTTGTGACTTGCCCATGTGCTATGACTATAGAATTTGCGTCAATCAGATGCAAGTGTAACACAAAAGTTGCAAACTTGTAAATTTCTAATTGCCTGACGTGAGGCAGATAAAGTAAACAATGGAAAAACTTGAAGCTCCAAGATCTGGTCTATCCAATTTTTAAAAAGGCCATCCAAGAAAATAGTTTAAATGACGGTGTCACGTTACACAATTTGCGCCAGGAGTCAGAATGCAATTCCCATGAAGCTTTTTCACTCAAAGCAGGAAGGTCGCCCTCGCCACGTCAGCCATCCAGTCTACCCCGAAAAGAGCCAACCGTTCTCCGACTTGATTGAACGGGCAATTTGCGGCATTCCCACCGAGGGCAGAAACAAAAAGGAATATACTTTGAGGCTGCACCTCTCAACGTATCGGAAGCAGGTATGGGAAAACGCTGACTTGTTTGAGGATAATGCCGCTGTGATGGAACCTGCCATTGGAGCCAAGCGATCTGGGTGGGAATACTTTGAATACTCCAAGAGCTGTTGAGCTCAGTGTGATCGCCTCTTTTCCTGTCAACGGGCAACATCAGAACCCTTTGAGACCCGCAATATAGTAAAACAGGCATATTCTCCACTTTGGCATTTACCGAGGGTATCTATTTACAGAGGGATGAGGTCTGGCAGCGAGAATTTTGGGGGCTCAGTAGCACATTGAAAAGCAGCACCTCAAATGTCCTAGTGCCATGTGCTAGTGAGTATAGGAATAGGAGGATAGAGATGATGTAGGAGGGAGGGATTCGTTTCCTGGATTGGCTGGGAAGTGGGTTACAGAATGGAGGTACGATAAGGGGTGATGCACATCTAAATGGAGAAGAAATCGCGAGTAAGTCTGGAAGGCAGAGCAAAGACAGACATGTCAAGGCGCAATGGATTATGGCTCGGCTGGATGGCATTTATTTTAATACAAGGAGTCTTACAGTTAAGAACTGAGGGTGTTGATTAACACATGGGAGTATGATATTATTGCTATCACAGAGGCATGGTTGGGAGCAGGCAGCTCAATATTCCATTGTACAGAAATATCAGGAAAGGTGTGTGCTGGGGCAGAAGACGTTGTAAAAGAGGAGGTGGTGTTGCAATATTAATCAAAGAGTCAATTACTGCAGTGAGGAGGGATGATATGTTTGCAGGCTCCTCAATTGAGGTCATATAGATGGGACTGACAAACAAAAAGGGGGCAATCACATTGCTGGGACTGTCCTATAGGCCCCAACCCAAACAGTCTGGGAGAGATAGAAGAGCAGATACTACTCAAATTGCAGAGAAATAAAAAGTAATAGGGTAATAAAATAGGGGATTTCAGCTTTCCCAATCTTAATTGGGGTAGGCAGAGTGTGAACGGCTTAGAGGGGGCAGAATTCCTAAAGTGTATCCAAGAGAGCTTTTTGAGTTGGCTCAGTCCTCCAAGAGAGGGGTTTGTACTTGACCTAAATTTAGGGAATGGAGTGCTAGAGGTGTCAGTGGGGGAGCATTTCAATGATCGTGACCATAGCTCGGTAAGATTGAATGTAATTACGGAAATAGGCAGAAATAGATCGGAAATAAACATTCTAAATGGGGAAAGGCTGATTTTAATAGGATAAGGCAGGATCGGGCCAAAGTGGACTGGGAGCAGTCCCGTCTAGGAAAATCCACATCAGAGCAGTGGGAGTTATTCAAAAAAGAAACACATAGAGAGTGAACAAAGCCACCATGTTCCCTGTAAAGGTAAAGGTGTAACCAAAATGCCCAAAGAGATCAAGGGAAATACTGGATTGGTGAGGAAAATAAGGAAGGCTTATGATAAAGACTAGAGGGTGAAAGCAGTGGATACCGTAGAGGAGTGTAGAAAGTACAGGGGGATACTTGAAAAGGAAATTAGGAGAGTGAAGAAGGGGCGTGAGAAAATACTGGCGGACAAAATAAAGGAAAAATCCCTGATGCACTATCAATTATGACGAGACGAGAGTAGAGAGTAATTGAGGCTGTATTACACAGAGATGTGTGGCCTCTTACAGCTGCTGCCGAAATGGCTGCAGTTCGGAGAGCACACACATTTATACGCCGCCTACTGGGCGGGGCCAGCAGGCAGGGATCTACCCCTGTACCTGCAGTACAGGGGCCTTGCCGTAATACCCTCGTATGCAGTGCAGTATATACAATATAATACAACAGTGGTGACTACCACAATCCCAAGGTGTTTTATAAGTATATTACAAGAGGGTTACCAGGGAAAGAGTAGGGTCCATTAGGGACCAAAGTGGAAACCTGTGTGTGGAGTCAAAAGATGTAGGTGAGGTATTGAAAGGGTATTTTGCATCTGTGTTCACCATGGAGAAGGAACATTTAGATTTAGAAAGCAGGGAGCAGGACTGCAATATAATTGAACAGATCAGCATTGAGAGGGAGGAGGTGTCAGTGGTTTTAGTGGGTTTAAAAGTGGATAAGTCCCCAGGCCCAGATGAGATGTATCCTAGGCTGCAGTGTGAGGCAATCCGAAGAAAAAAATATGCGAAGTCCTCAACAGAGAGATGCTCAATGTTAACAATGTTGCACTGGCATTCTATGTAACATCTTAAGTGGTGATGGACAGATTCTCTCCCATCTGTTTTACCATCCGCATCAGGAAGACAAAAGGCATAACCCATGCGTTGCCATATCACCATCAGCATCAACCGCTGATACTGGAGGCCGTTGATAGGTTCACACACCTAGACTCCACAATCATCAGCAATCTGTTACTTGATGCGAAAATCAACACCCGCATTGCAAAACTGCAGTTTTTATGTCCAAGTTGAGGAAGAGAGTGTGGAACAACAGCAACCTGATGGAGAAGACCAAACTTTGAATCTCCTGACCAGTGCCCTCAGTACACTCCTCTACAGTGATGAGACAGTGACAACATGTGCTAGGCAGGGCAACAAGCCAAAGAGTTTCCACCTTTGCTGTCTTTTTTTAAAAAACATTTGTAATAATTTTTATTGTCACAAGTAGGCTAACATTAACACTGCAATGAAGTTACTGTGAAAAGCCCCTAGTTGCCACACTCCGGCGCCTGCTCGGGTTCACAGAGGGAGAATTCAGAATGTCCAAATTACCTAACAGTCTTTTGGGACTTGTGGGAGGAAACCGGAGCACCCGGAGGAAACCACGCAGACACAGGAACAATGTGCAGGCTCCACACAGACAGTGACCCAAGCCGGGAATCGAACCTGGGACCCTGGAGCTCTGAAGCAACAGTGCTAATCACTGTGCTACTGTGCAGTCTTCGACAAATCCTCAACGCCTCTTGGCGGGACAAGGTCACCAACTCCAAGGTTTTGGAGTGCACTAATTCTATCAGCATATACTCATTATTAAACCAAATAATGTCTGTGATAGCTTGGCCATGTTCATTCGATGGGCGACAATCGTATACCCACAAACCTTCTGGATGGTGGACTGGCCACTAGTTCACAACTTGCGGGGGGGGGGTCCATGCCTCCTCTACAAGGACGTCTGCAAGCGAGAAATGAAGATCGCAAACTTTGGAACAGGAAACTGGGAGGTTGCCGCTGATGACCATGGCCTCTGTAGGCTGTTTGGAAGGACTTTGGAAGAGGTGATGAGAGACGGAAAGCTCAGCTGGGAGAGAAGGGGGCCCAGAGAAAACAGAGTCCCGCAAATTCTGCAAATCCTCAGCCCTCTGCAGCAAATACGGCAGAGACTGGCATGTCAGAGTGAGGCTCCTGAGATACGCCAGGTGATATTCGACAGACCACAAACCAGCGTCCCACGAGACAGAAGGCTGCCAGGCATGAAGCTGACTCACATTGTGCAACTCAAGTGGAACAGATGGCCCCTGTGTTCAATAGGCAAATTATAAACACAGGCAATCTGGGGCGAAATTCTCCCCCAACGGCGGGATGTCCGCCGACTGGCGCCAAAGACGGTGCCAATCAGACGGGCATCGCGCCGGCGCAAAGGTGCGGAATGCTCCGCATCTTTGGCGGCCTAGCCCCAACATTGAGGGGCTAGGCCGACGCCGGAGGGATTTCCGCCCCGCCAGCTGGCGGAAATGGCGTTTGTTGCCCCGCCAGCTGGCGCGGAAATGCGGCGCATGTGCGGGAGCGTCAGCGGCTGCTGTCAGTTTCCCGGCGCATGCGCGGGAGCGTCAGCGGCCGCTGTCAGTTTCCCGGTGCAAGCGTGGGAGCGTCAGCGGCCGCTGTCAGTTTCCCGGCGCATGCGCGGGAGCGTCAGCGGCCGCTGTCAGTTTCCCGCGCATGAGCAGTGGGGAGAGTCTCTTCCGCCTCCGCCATGGTGGAGGCCGTAGCCGAGGCGGAAGGGAAAGAGTGCCCCCACGGCACAGGCCCGCCCGCGGATCGGTGGGCCCCGATCGCGGGCCAGGCCACTGTGGGGGCACCCCCCGGGGTCAGATCGCCCCGTGCCCCCTCCCCCAGGACCCCGGAGCCCGCCCACGCCGCCTGGTCCCGCCGGTAAATACCAGGTTTGTTTTACGTCGGCGGGACAGGCAATTTCTGGGCGGGACTTCGGCCCATCCGGGCCGGAGAATCCAGCGGGGGGTCCCGCCAACCGGCGCGGCCCGATTCCCGCCCCCGCCCAATCTCCGGTACCGGAGACTTCGGCGGGGGCGGGATTCACGGCGGCCAACGGCCATTCTCCGAC
The DNA here is from genome assembly GCF_047496885.1 of Scyliorhinus torazame. Lineage (NCBI taxonomy): Eukaryota > Metazoa > Chordata > Chondrichthyes > Carcharhiniformes > Scyliorhinidae > Scyliorhinus > Scyliorhinus torazame. The sequence goes on along the minus strand of NC_092721.1, from coordinate 23,176,330 downwards.
CCGGCGGGGGGGTCGGAGAATGACGCCCCTGAAATCAAATCGGAAAAAAATAGAGATACACATTGGCTTCAGCAACATTTAAAAGGTGAAAAGACTAAAAATGGTTTAATGTGTTGACCCTCCGGCAGAACCTCAAAGTGAAAAACTGACGTTTAAATCTTTGCTTTTCACTTTTCAGATTTTGCAGACTGCTGTGTATTTCCAGAATTTTCCATGTTTTTCTTTTAGTGTTATGAAATAATAAAAACTCCTCACTCATTGGGAAGCAGGCACTCCAATCATTCTTAAAACCTTCAAAGATCAGCCGACAAAGGATTGTGAAGCCTAACCAAACATTTTGACTGCGGTTCATGCACTCCCCAGTGTGGAGTGCACCTCTGTTAAAGCCCTCAGATTTAAGAACCTTCACAGAACTAAGCAGCAGTTTGGCAATTCTATCTAAAAAAGTTTTGGAGCATGTGTAACTTAAATGTAGGCTGCAATTTTACGGCCACGCTGCGCCGAAAAACTGCTCTCCATGGCTAGCGTGGCCAACAGAAGCAATCACTCAAGACGTTGTGATGTAAATACCGCCCATTGTGAGTGGGATCACTTTTTAGAAAATCTACATATTAAAGAGAGACAGCTAGTCTCACTCTAATGAAAATGAAAATCACCTATTGTCACAAGTAGGCTTCAAATGAAGTGACTGTGAAAAGCCCCTGTTCGCCACATTCCGGCGCCTGTTCGGGGAGGCTGGTACGGGCAGATTCTCGAGGTACCCGAGGTGTGGGAGATCTCGGGCCAGCGCGTTCAGTACTGGTCTCCACAAATGGGGACCAAACGGAATGGCACTCGTGAGGGTCTCCCAGGGGATGGGAGGCCTGCAGGTGCATGCCTTTTGGGCAGGGTGGTACCCTTGCACTGCTGGTGCCACCTGGGTACCTGGGCAGTGCCAGCTTGGCACCTGAGCAGTGCCAGCCTGGCAGTGCCACCTGGGGACGAGCCTGACACTGCCAGCTGGCAGGGTGCTGTCAGGGTGCCAGGTTAACACTGCCAAGATGTCAAAGCTGGCATTTTCCACGTGGTGGTGAGCGGGTTGGGGGTGCCCTGTGCGGGTGTTGGGGAGAGGGTGCCGAGGTTCCTCCGACAGTGCGTTAGGGCTTGGGGGGTGTCGGGGATCACTTTGGGGGCTCCAGAGATCAGGATGCCATTTGAAAATGGCGTCCCAATCTCTCGCTACACTGACGGGGATCCAGCAAGCGGAGGTCCTCAGTGCAGTAAATGGGGCTATGTGCAGCCTCAGCCGTGCGTTCCCCGCTGAGGCCCCCTATATAATTACAGCGTTGTGTTTCTTGGCACTGCAAGCGGCGGGAAACACGTGGCTAAACACGCTCGCTATGGGACTTTGTTCCCATTTAATTAAATCGTGCCGCATTCTTTTTTTAAATGTTACTTCAGGGATTTTCGAAAGGATATAGAGACAGTGGAGAGTTTGCAGGGAAGAGTTAGAAAGATAATGGGCAGGAGTCTCCATTTGGGAGACTAAGGCCACGATTAAACGGCTGCATTGCAGCCGGCGAGGGTCTGTGTGGGTCAGTTAGATCGTGGGAGAGGCCCAAATTGGGAACCGCATCAGATGCCGAACGGTTTGCAAAATAACTGGCCTGCTCCCGTTGCCAGGATACGGATCCCGCTTAGACACGCCGTGAAGCTAACTGCAGCCAATTAAGGCAAGCGCTATCTCATTTGCGAAATGGAAGACGGATCGAACGGCCGCCCGTGATCTAACCGGCTCCCCAGCGAGACGTCACATGTGCGCCGATCAGTATTGGTCCACACAAACATGGACCAGGCATCATGGCACCTGCGGGGTCTCCCAGGCTATTGGAGACCCCCGGGTGATCAGGGACAGGGCAGGGTGGCTTCTTGACTCTCACTCTGGCACCCAGGCACCTTGACATTGTCACCCTGGCATTGCAAAGGTGCCCAAGTGGCACTGCCAAAGGCCGGGTGACGGTGTGAAGGGGCCTCTGGAAGGTTGGGGGGCTGAAAGGTGGGGGTCCTGAATCGGGAGGGGGGCCCTAAAGGTGGCGTATGAAGGCCTGAAAAGGGTGGCCCTCAGTGACCCCAAAATGGGGTTTCCTCACCTGGCGGTGTGTGAAGTAATGCCTATGTGTATGGGTGACATTTCCCATGGGTGCAATGTGTAAGGGACCGTCAAGCTCACTTCGGGATTGGGGCACCCTTTCAAAATGGTTGCCCGATCCCTGAGGAACCAATCTGTCCAGCGAGTTCAGCTCCCCAGTGATGAAAAAAATTCTAAGGGCGAGATCTACCTGAATGGGGACAGAGTCCCCAGGCTTGTGAGTAGCACCCCGTTATCTAACGCCCATCCAGGTAGATTGGGCCCTCAGTGGGCCAAGCATGCTCGAGGCCGCACGTAGCCCCGTTCCATACACTGAGGAGTTCCACTCCCGAAACCCCTCCATGCAGAGAGAGATCTCTCGAGCTCCCGACATGACCCCCAAACCACCCCCAAGCCCCTACTCACTATAAGGGCGTCATAGGGCCCCAGCGCAACAACCCAGTGCACCCCGACCATGCGGACAATGGCAGCCTGGCAGTGCTCCTGCCAGTGCCACCTGGACAGCTTGGCAGTAACCCCGCCCAACCATTTTGGACTCTAAGGCAATTTAGCGTGGCCAAACCACCTACCCTGCACATCTTTGGACTGTGGGAGGAAACCGGAGTACCCGCAGACACGGGGAGAATGTGCAGACTCCGCACAGACAGTCGCCATGACATCTTTCGTGGCTGGTCCAATTCAGTTTCTAGTCAATGGTCAAACAATGTTGGAACCATAGATTGGTAAGAAATTAATTAATTTCTGATTTTGAATTAACGTCTAGCATTAAGGAGCATTATGTTCCTCCTGCTGTCACAGACCAGCTGTACATTGATGGAGTCAGCATCTTCCTGTTCATGAAAGGGGTGGAGTGGGGGATCAAAGTCCTCACAGTCTCATGAATGCTTTTGGGAAATCCAACTGGACTGTAGAACCAAAGGGTTGTCACATTGTTGGACATTTTCCACCAGTAAGATAAGGATGGAGAAACTTGGATTCAAAAAAACATGTTGCAAAGAAATTAATGATGCAATCCCTTGCACTGTGACTGGCAGAGTCACCCTAATCATTGAAATAGTTTCTCGGTTTTGGTGCAGTAATGTGCAAAGTTCAGTGAGAGTTTAGGGAAACAGCATCATCTGTGCATGCAGCTTTCCCATCACACAGCAAGTACAATTGGCTGGGCCTGTATGTCCACGAGGTAGCCTTAGAACAGGCCTCCAGTGCTCTCCTGAGGTACAAGATATCTTTATGGCATGCTTCCCTCTTCCCTCCTAGAACTTAAAGAGAGATTCCCAGGAAATTTACATCGAATTTACCATGCAGAAGGAGGCATTCAGCCCATCGGATCTGCACCGGCCCTTGGAAACAGCACCCCACTTAAGTCCCACAACCCCACCCTATCCCTGTAACCCAGTAACCACACCTAACCTTTTTGGACACTAAGGGTAATTTAGCGTGTCCAATCCACCTAACCTGCACACCTTTGGACTGTGGGCGGAAACTGGATCACCCGGAGGAAACCCACGCAGACACGGGGAGAACGTGCAGACTCCGCACAGACAGTGACCTAAGCCGGGAATCGAACCTGGGGCCCTGCCGATGTGAAGCAACCATGCTAACCACTGTGCTACAGTGCTGCCCTATTCAGAACTCTTCTCAAACACTTTTCCCTGGGGAAATAGGAACAGTAACAAATATCATTCACCTTTACGATGCCATCAGTAAGATTTCAATAAGATTCACTCCTTTTCTCCGACAACAGTAATTAGAGTACAAAAATTCCAAATGACAAGAGGTTCTATAGAAGTGAACAAATAACAATATCCCACGAACAATAAGGACCCGAATAAAGGCAACATTTATCCCATTGAGCACCTGTTTATTTAGGAGATGGACATCTGGAGATTTCTTCAGGTGTTCTAAACACATTACAGAGCCCAGCCATTATTCATTTATTTCTTAATGAACCTTGTTCACAAATAGGTACCTGGACTGCAAGCAGTGCCGAAATTGTGGACAGCACGGTAGCACAGTGGATAGCACAGTTGCTTCACTGCTCCAGGGTCCCAGGTTCAATTCCCGGCTTGGGTCACGGTCTGTGTGGAGTCTGCACATCCTCCCCGTGTCTGCGTGGGTTTCCTCCGGGTGCTCCGGTTTCCTCCCACAGTCCAAAGATGTGCAGGTTAGGTGGCTTGGCCATGACAAATTGCCCCTTAGTGCCCAAAAAGGTTGGGTGGGGTTACTGGGTTACAGGGATAGGGTGGAGGTGTGGGCTTGGGTAGGGTGCTCTTTCCAGGGGTCGGTGCAGACTCAATGGGCCGAATGGCCTGCTTCTGCACTGTAAATTCTATGAATCTATGAATCTATTACCGAACAGCATAGGCATCAATAATGCAGAGAGCCAGCCCCTAACGAACAGTGGAGCTGCAGACAATGGTGGGAACAATATCAGCTCCATTATATTAAAGGATAATATTGAAACACATTGTCAGATTGAAAAGATACTCAGTAGATTATTAGCATTCCCTCCCCCCCACTCAATTAGAGTAAGCTTTTGATACGGTTCAGAAACTGGTCTGGATCTAGGAGACTGAGAGTAACTCTGAATGGGGAAATGCGACAATTGGTGTCCCCAGGTGATATGTTTTGGGGTCTCAGCTTTTAACCATATATAGTCATGACTTGAATCAAAATGTAGAACGTTGTCTGTGCAATGTAGGAAACAAAGTGCATTTATATCGCACTTTCCACAACCATTGTACACTAGTCAATTAAGTGCGTTTGAAATGTGTCCTGTGTGTGGTGTTTCTAAAGGATAGGCTTGCAGATCACAAAGGTACAGACAAGAGCTTTATTGGAAAGGTGTTTTCTCTACGTGCTGTTAGGATAGACTGTGGGTAAATGGCTGATGATGTCATCAATCCATCACATGATTGGACTCCTATGGTGACATTGCTCCAATGAGGAACAAACATGAATGCACAACACTGGAGAAAATGCAGCAGCTAATTTGTGCATAGTAAGATCCCACAAATAGCAATGGGCTAATGACTAGATAATAATATTTTGTCATATTGACCAAGGGAAAAATATTGGCCAGGACACCAGGGATAATTCTCCTGCTCTTTTTCAAATAATGCTATGAGAAGTCAAAAGGAGCATCAGGTTAGCAGTTCATCTGAAAGATGGCGTTGAAATCTTAGCCTTGACTTTTGTGCTCAGTTCTAACGCAGAAGTTCATGATCAGAAGTAACAACCCTGCTAACTGAACCACAATGACATACAAGGAGGCCCTGTGTGTTTTGCAGGTGGAAGCTGGAAGTTATAAAGGGAGATAGACTAAGTAAGTGAGCTGGCAACATTGCGGTAGATGGAATCTGATGTGGGGAGATGTCTGGACGTCAACTTGGAATTTAAGAATGCCAACTCTGAATATTTCTATGATGACTTATGGCTGGACAAAGAGGAACAAAGATATCCTTGATGTTTATGTACACCAAGAACACACAGTAACAAGAAAAGTTAATACAATAGGGACTGGATTTTTCCCTCCCCGATGCCGAAATTGCATTCGGCGACAGGGCGGAGAATCCGTTTGGTGCCGAAATCGGAAGTGGCGCCTGTTTTCTAATTCTCCACCCCCGAAAATCGGCGTGCTCTGCTAAGTATCCACCGCCTCACGCCATTGCCTGAGGCCTGTCCCGCGATGTTCCATTGCCGACCGGCCGAATTCCCGACGGTGTAGGACCTGTGTGGTCTCACCGCCCGGGATCCTTGCGTGGTGGCTGCGGACTCAGTCCGGGGCCGCCACAGTTGGGGGAGGGCCGATCGACGAGCAGGGGAGGCTTCATTTAGGGCTGTGTGCAATGTGGGCGAGCAGTCCAGGGCATGTGAGCCACCAATGCGGGGCACTATTTTGCCGGTCCAGGTCCGCGGGCTGAGTCCGCAATGGAGCACGACGCGGCCGCTGCAGGCCGCCGCCATGCGCATGCACGGCCTTTGACCCGGAAGGACTGGGGCCTGTATCGGCAGCTAGAGCTGCGAGCTCTATGATGGCTGCCTACTAGCACCCAGCAAACCGGGGAATCTGTGGCCATTTGACGCCAGTTTTCCTGGATTAAAAGACTACAGTTTTCACGACGTCGTGGGGACAAAATCAGAGAATCCAGCTCCTGGTGTTCACCTCAAGGGAGCTAAAATACAGAGGAAAAGAGCTTAAGCAAGTTATCCTTTAGTTAAGCAGAGTCTTGCTCAGTGCCCGTGAGTATTGTGTTCAGTTTTGAGCATCACAATCAGGAACAATATATTGGCCTTGGTTGGGTTGCAGCACTCACAATCTTCAGGACAATCTCCTGTGTGCACTACCTGAATTCAGGGCCTGGGGCTCGTTGTTGACTGATGCTTCATAACGAGCCATCTCCTTTGTCAATTGTGTTTTGCCATTATCTTCTCTCGGGGTTGGGTGAAGAGGAAGGTCATGGGTCCACCTCAGTCAGAACAGGAATCAAGCCTGCACTGTTGCTGCTATTCCATTGCACATGCTAGCCTTCCGGCCAACTGAGCTAATCCTCTCTAGAACAATCGCAGAGCTTAAAAGGTTCATATAATGACAATGGGCGGGATTCTCCCGCACTTTGCGCGATGGCCCGACGCCGGCGCCAAGAACGGCGCGAGCCACTCCGGCGTCGGGCCACCGGCAGTTGCAGAATCCTCCGGCTAGGCCGGCGGCGGTGGGGATGGTGCCGCACCAACCGGCGCTGATGGGCCGCCGTGGTCCCGTGCATGCACAAAACCGCTGGCGTGTTTCCTGCGCATGCGCAGGGGGGTGTCTTCTTCGCGCTGGCCATGGCGGAGCCCTACAGAGGCCGGCGCGGAGGGAAAGAGTGTCACCCAGGCACAGGCCCGCCCGCAGATCGGTGGGCCCCGATCACGGGCCAGGCCACAGTGGGGGCCCCACCGGGGCCGGATCCTCTCACCCCCCCCCCCCCCCCCCGAGGACTCCGGTAGAGACGGCCTTCTAGCCAGGTCCCGCCGTGATGGACCATGTCCATTTCACGCTGGCGGGACTGGCCAAAAACGGGAGGCCAATTGCTGCCAATGGTCCCCGACCGGCGCGGCATGAATCCCGCCCCCGTCCGAAAAACGGCGCTGGGAAATTTGGCAGCTGGCGGCAGAGCGGCGGGGCGGGATTCACGCCCCCCCCCCCCCCCCCCGGCGATTCTCCGACCCGGCCGGTGGGGGGGGGGGGGGGGTCGGAGAATCCCGCCCATCCATGTCTTTCAAAATCCTGATTTGTAGTCCCTTGAGTTTAAACAGATGACGGGTGATTTAATTGAGGTTTTTAATTTGGTAATTGATTACGCCTAGGTACGGGGGCGGCACGGTGGCGCAGTGGTTATCATTGCTGCCGCACAGCGCTGAGGACCCGGGTTCGATCCCGGCCCTGGGTCACCGTTTCCCCGTGTCTGCGTGGGTCTCACCCCCACAACCCAAAGATGTGCAGGGCAGGTGGATTGGCCGCGCTAAATTACCCCTTAATTGGAAAAAAAAATCTAGGTACAGAAAAACTGGGCTGGATTCGCCAGCCACGGGGTTTCTCGGTTGTTCGCTGGAGGCTGGATTAGATTTTCCTGCCGCTTGTCAACGGGAGTCCCATTGAAGCTACCACACACCGCTGGGAAACGCACAGGCCGGGGAGGGGGGGGGTACACTGCCGGATGGAAAAGTGAATCGCAACGACCAGAGAATTCCGGCCACTATTCCCTCTGGTGGGAAACACAGCACAAGGGGGGCATCATTTTAAAATGAGAGTTAAGTCTAGAACTCGATACCTGAAAAGGCTATCGATTCAGGGCCAATTTAAATTCTTAAGATGCCGTAGCAAGATTTTCTTTTGCTTAGGCATCAGGGGATTAGGCAATGATGCTGGTAAATGTAAGTGATGGTAAAGATTAGCTGTTGATCTGATTAAAATCAGAACAGACTCAAGGGGCTAGATGCCCTTGCTCCTCTTGGCACATTCAATCAAGAATAATATGATAAAAATGTAATATAAAATGAATACCCCAAAGGTTCAATGAGTTAATAGCCATACAGAGAAATGTGTTCCTATTTTCATCACTATACCTGGTTAGCTAATCTTGGCTGAGATACTGTTATAACAACTGCAACTTGCATTTATATGGCACCCTTGCTGTGGCATATTTTCCATGATCAATCAAAATGTGGCACTGAGGCACATAAGGGAATATCAGGACAGCTGACGGAAAACCTGGTCACAGTGGTAGACTTTAAGGAGCATCTTAGAGAAGGAGAGACAAGTAGAAAGGCAAAAAGGTTGAGGAAGAAGATTCCCGAGCATAAGACTTTGGCAGCTAAAGCAAGACCAGCCAGCGGTACAGCGGTGTGCAAGAGACCAGCGATGCAGGCAAATGAGATCTCAAGGGGCTGCAGGACTAGAAGAGGTAACAGAATTATAGACTCCCTACAGTGCAGAAGGAGGCCATTCGGCCCATTGAGTCTGCACTGACCCTCTGAAAGAACCCCCAACCCATCTGCGCAACCCCATCTAATCATCACCCATATGCTTCACCCGATGTCTATGTCTATGTATTTATATTGTGTATTTGTCGTATGTCCTTTGTTTTTCATGTATGGAATGATCTGCCTGAACAATAGATAAAAGCAAATTACTGAGGATTGCTGGAATCTGAAACAAAAGAGAAAATGCTGGAAAATCTCAGCGGGTCTGGCAACATCTGTAGGGAGAGAAAAGAGCGAACGTTGCGAGTCCAGATGACCCTTTGTCAAAGCTTTGACAAAGGGTCATCTGGTCATCTGACCAGAGTGCCATGGGGAACCGCAACTCAGCAGGGTCTCAGCAATTGGATAGCACAAGTGGATAGCACTGTGACTTCACAGCGCCAGGGTCCCAGGTTCGATTCCCCGCTGGGTCACTATCTGTGCGGAGTTTGCACGTTCTCCCCGTGTCTGCGTGGGTTTCCTCCGGTGCTCCGGTTTCCTCCCACAGTCCAAAGATGTGCAGGTTAGGTGGATTGGCCATGATAAATTGCCCTTAGTGACCAAAAAAGGTTAGGAGGGGTTATTGGGTTACAGGGATAGGGTGGAAGTGAGGGATTAAATGGATCGGTGCAGACTCGATGGGCCGAATGGCCTCCTTCTGCACTGTATGTTCTATATGTCTCACTTGTTCGCCCGATGCCAACCTCCGCCTCGTTGACCGCCCTCTCCCCGGACCCACCAATCAGGTCCAGTGCCCGTTGATCTGCTGCGGTGAGAGGCCACAGTTCGGCGGTCCCCCTCCGGTTTTCTTCCTCTCTCGGCGGTTGTGTGCCGCCTTCTCCTGGGGGATGGGGGAGCGGGGATGGGGCGAGGAGACAGAAAATACACAGCGTTAGACTGTTGGACACATGCAGCACTGTGTGGGTAGCTGGTGGCCTTCGTGGACAAGGCACCTAGCCATGGCGACCTGTCTGAGTGCTGGTAGGTGGTGTAGGGTGATTTCCCCCCCCCACATCCCTGGGTTGAAGGGGGTGTTATGGATGTTTGGGGCACGGGTTAGTGCCAGGGGCACAGTGCTGCCCACTCACCCTGGCCGCCCTGAAGAGGACGTGCAGTTTCTTCCTGCACTGCTGGCCAGTCCTGGCAGTGCTGCCTACGGCGCTCATGACCTCTCTTGCCAGCACCCAGGCCCGGTACACGGCAGCAGGTAGCAACAGCCTCCCCACCCCGGGGTACAGGATGGCACGCCTCTCCCCCAATGCAGCAAGTAGGATCTCCAGCTCAGCGTACGTGAATCAGGGTGCCACTCTCCTTGCTGCCATCTTGTTGGCTGGGATGGTGTATGTAGGGAGTGGAGTGGCTATAAGCGACTGCAGCTTGCCAGCCTCTCAAGTATCAATCCAGACCCCGGCGAATCAGACACCGTTTGTCATTGGAATCGGTCGTCTTGCATTTAGTGCTGGTGCTAGCCCATTAACGGTTGGTGGACTGATCTGGGAACGGCGCCAATTTTACTGCCATAGAACACCACCGGTTCAGTCCTGGCATCAAAACTTAATTTTTGGCACATGTTCTGGTGTTCAGGAGAAAAGATAAAATTGGTGGGTATAATGACCAAGGTAAAAAAGAACGAAAAAGAAAAGTCTGGTCATTTCCAAAGGCATTTCATTTAAAATCTGAAGGAGCTGAATATTACTGCCAAGGTTCTCATTATGTCGACATCATTCTTGGTGATCTGTCCTTCTCCAGAGGAAAATTTCAAAGATCTATTTCTATTTTAATCATTCATCTTCAAATTATCAGCTCCATGAGCAACAAAAATAACTCTATGAACAGAAACATCATTACTTGAATAAATTTCATGCCGGAAGATTGAGCTATAATAAGGCTGCAATGAATGAACCTGCATGTTGTATGCTTGATTAGCAGAGAGCTAATCAAGGCAGGAGATGGGAGCAAAGTACATCAATTGTCTCAATTTTCCTTATTGCACTAGGGAATGTGTCAGATCATTCATTAGTCCATGATCCATTGTGAACATCTTCACTTAACATTTGACAGAAAATATATTTTGTTCTGCTTTCCATAGTGAGGGATTAAGAGCTGAGGGAACTTCTAAATGTATTACTTACCCGTAATGGTTAGAAATGTGCAATTTCCTTTGAGATTCATGTTCTTTCTATGATCTTTTAGAATGTCCCCTTATTACAGATGGAAAACAACAATTCTGATGTTCACAGTAAATCATGTTGCCATGGATAAGCAGATTGGGTTTGTGCATTTGCCTATTCACTTTCCACTTCTCCCTGCCACTGTTTCAGGATGTGTCTGCCTCATTTTGGATACACAGCAGGGAATATTTAACATTAACCGCTCTTGTTTTGTGGGCAGCAAATTCCGACACAGAAGAACATTGATGAAATTGATCATCTCTTTGCCCTCCTGATGACGGCACTCCCATATCTCTTGACCCCGTGTTAATTCCACGTGGGTCATTGTCAGCCTTTGCTTCTCTTCCCCCGAATTGCCACGGCCCCATCAATTGTTGCTGCCCCCCTATCCTGCCCCCCCCCCCAGCCTCTGCCCTCCCTGGTCATTACCAACTGGTACGCTCTCTCTACTGCTCTCCAACGGAACTGGTTACCCCGGCGCCATCCTTATTTGTCACTTTTCCAGGCTCCTTTAAAAACTCACCAAAATAACCACTGCTTTCAGGGCGAGGGGCTCACCTGGATCTTGATGATCATCATTTTTGCACTCGTCCCTGGGGTATGGGCATCGCTGGCAAGGCCAGCATGTATTGCCCATCCCTAATTGCCCTTGAGAAGGTGATAATGAGCCACCTTCTTAAACCACTGTCGTCCACCTGGTACAGATACTGGGCGGCACGGTAGCACAGTGGCTAACACTGTTGCTTCACAGCGCTAGAGTCCCAGGTTCGATTCCCGGCTTGGGTCACCGTCTGTACGTTCTCCCCGTGTCTGCGTGTGTTTCCTCCGGGTGCTCCCGTTTCCTCCCACAAGTCCCGAAAGACGTGCTTGTGAGGTGAATTGGACATTCTGAATTCTCTCTCAATATCCTGAACAGGCGACTAGGGGATTTTCACAGTAACTTGATTTGCAGTGTTAATGAAAGCCGACTTGTGACACTAATAAAGATTATTATTATATACCCACACTTAGGAAGGAAGGTCCAGTATTTCGACTCAATAACAGTGAAGAAATATCAATATAATTCCACATCAGGATGGTGAAAGATTTGGTGGAGGGTGGGGGAGGGGGTGGTGGTGGCGGTGCAGGGGGGCACTTTCAGGCAGTGATGCTCCCATACATTTGACCTCTGGTGGCAGAGATAGCGCGTGTCGAAGGAAGTTTGAAAGAAGCACTTCATATTGACTTCAATGGGAATAAAAATTGATAGATGCATTAAATGAGTCACCAACTCTCTATACTTGAGATTATCACATGAAAATTCAACTCGACCCTCAATTACTTTGAATAATCTTTTACTGTGGCGTTAAAAATGTAAGAGCATGAATGCACCCACTGTGTTTTGAGAAAAACGAGAAGTAATTGAGTGGTTCTGCTGTCTGTTCCTTTGCTAGACGTGAGCCTGGATCAGAGTTAGGATACTGTTACTGCCTGACCTGATTGTGTTCTTTTGTGTCTGGCAAGGCTTCATGCTGGCAACATTTCACAATTTCTACCCTATTGAATGTTGTAAAAACCTCCTTCCACACACATTTGGATATATAACGACAGACATAACTGGGAAAAAGAGAACTTGATGAAAGAACAGTCTGTGCCATTGAAAATGAGAAGCAGGAGCACTCTTAAACAAGTTGAATTATTTAAAGCAACGCACCATAAGTCCTAGAAAGTGAACTATTCTAACGGATGAAGTTTGGTGTGGCTTGAAAGACTACGCCCATGTCAGCTTGAATATGTATAGTGTTCTAAATCATTTGGGCAAAGAAACTATCTCTGGGTAAAGGATTAATCTGGACATTTTATAATTATTGTTTGCCTTGACAGGTGCAAGAAAGATGTCCAATATAATTTGTTCATCTTCAACAGGAAATCTATCCCTTATCGCTGGTGATGACATACTGCTATTAAATTTGTGGGTATGGTCTCAGTCATTGATAAGAAGTAATGAATGGATTGCTTATCTACTGCATACGATTGACTATATTTTTACTAATGCAATGGGGCAGCTTTTTGTGTGCTGGCATCAGTTGGTTATAAATGGTAAGTACTGACGTGAATCCAGTCAGAATGGTGGAGCTAGTTATATATGGAGGGAAAGCTCCCTGTCTCCCAGTGTAAATGTCGGGGATAGCCCCTGTGGTGAGCCACATACGGCTACGTAAGGCTGTTGTACATATGTTCACTATTGTTCTACTGTTCTATTACTATCATTATCTCCACTGTTGTATATACTTACTGTTATTGCTGTTCTGTGATTGGTTGTTGCTGTTGTACTGTTGGAATGTTGTTATTGGTGCTGCTGTTGGCTCCAGCTGTGGCTCCGCCCCTCTGAGGAGGTATAAAACCCGTCGATCTGGGGCAGTCTTGCAGTGCGAGAGGAGCTACAGGTTGGCACACTTTTAGTCTATTAAAGCATCGGTTCACTACTACTCAGCATCTTGACTGAATTGATGTCCATCAGCCTCACCTCCACATAACTGGCCTGCCTCGTTTTAATTTTACGCCCAAGAGGCTTGTAATCGTCATGAGGTGAGACTTCCATCCAACTCCAGGAGAAAGCTCTGCCTCATGGAGCTAGCGGCCAATTAGAGGCCGGAATCCCTGCTGTACTGGCAGCCCCACCAGGAATGGTGGACACTACCTGTACTGCACCAAGGACATCGCAAAGTGGTTTAGTGGTTTAACTGGAATTCAGTTTAGTCTGGGATCTTTCCTGGGTTCGGCTGGCAAGCTTGGGTGGGGGTGGTGAGGAGCATGAGGGAGGGAGGACATAGGGAGGGAAAGGTGTGGTCAGAGCGGGGGGATTGTGATTGGCCTCCAATTGACACTGGTGATCTGGAGTAGAGGTAGCCAACACCCTCACACTTCCTTTCACTGGCCAGCAGCACGTAGGTTACAACCTGCTGGACTGCACATTGGCCGCAGGCTGTTCCTGCTGCCTGTTAAATTTGAGAAGCAGTGGGGATGTGGCACATTACATAAGAACATAAGAACTAGGAGCAGGAGTAGGCCATCTGGCCCCTCGAGCCTGCTCCACCATTCAATGAGATCATGGCTGATCTTTTGTGGACTCAGCTCCACTTTCCGGCCCGAACACCATAACCCTTAATCCCTTTATTCTTCAAAAAACTATCTATCTTTATCTTAAAAACATTTCATGAAGGAGCCTCTACTGCTTCACTGGACAAGGAATTCCATAGATTCACAACCCTTTGGGTGAAGACGTTCCTCCTAAACTCAGTCCTAAATCTACTTCCCCTTATTTTGAGGCTATGCCCCCTAGTTCTGCTTTCACCCGCCAGTGGAAACAACCTGCCCGCATCTATCCTATCTATTCCCTTTATAATCTTATATGTTTCTATAAGATCCCCCCTCATCCTTCTAAACTTCAACGAGTACAGTCCCAGTCTACTCAACTTCTCCTCATAATCCAACCCCTTCAGCTCTGGGATTAATCTAGTGAATCTTCTCTGCACATCCTCCAGTGCCAGTACGTCCTTTCTCAAGTAAGGAGACCAAAACTGAACACAATACTCCAGGTGTGGCCTCACTAACACCTTATACAATTGCAGCAGAATCTCCCTAGTCTTAAACTCCATCCCTCTAGCAATGAAGGACAAAATTCCATTCGCCTTCTTAATCACCTGTTGCACCTGTAAACCAACTTTTTGCGACTCATGCACTAGCATGCCCAGGTCTCTCTGCACAGCAGCATGTTTTAATATTTTATCATTTAAATAATAATCCCTTTTGCTGTTATTCCTACCAAAATGGATAACCTCACATTTGTCAACATTGTATTCCATCTGCCAGACCCTAGCCCATTCACTTAGCCTATCCAAATCCCTCTGCAGACTTCCAGTATCCTCTGCCTCTTACGTGGGAATTCAATTTATCCACAGGTAGGTTGCTTCCTCAATGCCCCCCCTCTGCAGACCTTAAAATCACGGTGAGAGTGGCAGTAGGCTGGCACTACCAATAGTATGGCACCCTACTTTACGAGTCCATCCACCTGTTTCCTCACCCATGGGTGGCCAATAAGACCCAGCCTGTAATATATTAATAATCATCTAAGATTAGATTGTTTGTAGGATTATTCACAATTGCAAAGAGACATTTGAACAGATACAAGGAGTGCGCTAAAAGCTGAAAGCAGCTTTTAATTGAAATTGAAAGGACTGTAGGCAATTAAAGGAAACTAAGTGGAGGAAGCTGTTGGAAAGAACCAAAAGGTACTTCAAACTGTTGTCATTTCTGAGGACAAAGAAATTGTGTGCAAAAATGAAAATATGGAAAGGTTACCCAGTTCGGATGGAATGCAACCTAGATTACTGAGGGGAGTAAAGGTAGCAATTGCAGAGGCTCTGACCATAACCTTCCAATCCTTCTTGGATAAGGGACGTGCTGGAGGAGCGCAGGGATACAAATGTCATATCCCCTGTGATAAACCCAGTAACCACAGGCCAGCCATTCAAGCAGGGAATCCTTTAGGGAATCAAATCCCAGGCAAAATTGATCGGCATTTGGAAAAGCAGGGGCTAATAAATGAAATTAGTATGGATTTGTTAAAGCCAAGCTGCGTTTGACTAACTTGTTCAAATTCTGCAAGGAAGTAATGGAGTGGGTTGATGAAGCTGTTGAGAAAGCAGATGGTATAATTGGCCTTGTAGAGGAACTGGGTGTGAGAGCAAAAAAGGGGTTGTGTACGATTCTGATACCAAACTTTAGGCAGAATGTCATGGTCTGTCAGAGAGTGCAGGGGAGGTTTACTGGGATGGTACATAAGGACATAAGAACTAGGAGCAGGAGTAGGCAATGCAGACCTTCGAGCCTGCTCCGCTATTCAATATGATCAAGGCTGATCTCCTCTTAGCCTCAATCTCCACATTCCAAGTGCGGTCTCACCAATACCTTGTACAGTTGCAGCAACATTTCCCTACTTTTGTACTGTAATCCTTTAGCTGTGTAGGCCAAAATTCCATTTGCCTTTGGTATTACCTGCTGTACCTGCTTACAAGTTTTCTGTGATTCATGCATCAGGCCACCAAGATCTGCACCAAAGCATTCTGAAGTTTCTTTTCATTTAGATAATAAACTGCCTTTCCATTTCTCTGACCAAAATGGATAACCTTACACTTATCCATGTTAAACACCATCTGCCAAATTTTGGCCCACCTGCCTAAACTATTTATATGGAGTCATAGAATCCTCATTGCAACTTACTGTTCCACCTATTTTAGTGCCATTTGTAAATTTGGCTATAGTACCTTCTAGTTTCCTCCCACAGTCCAAAGATGTGCAGGTTAGGTGGATTGGCCATGATAAATTGCCCTTAGTGTCCAAAATTGCCCTTAGTGTTGGGCGGGGTTACTGGGTTATGGGGATAGGGTGGAGGTGTTGACCTTTGGTAGGGTGCTCTTTCCAAGAGCCGGTGCAGACTCGATGGGCTGAATGGCCTCCTCCTGCACTGTAAATTCTATGATGATAATCCTACATCCAAGTCATTAGTATATATTGTAAATAGTTGGGGCCCAAGGACCGAACCCTGTGGCACCCCACTAGTTACGCCTTGACAACCAGAAAAATACCCATTTGTCCCATTTATCTCTGCCTTCTGTCGGTCAGCCAGTCTTCTATCCAAGCTACTAAATTAGCCCAATCCCATGAGATCTTACCTTGCGTATTAACAATTTATTTTATTCGCTCATGGGGTGCGGGCATCGCAGGCTGTGCCAGCATTTATCGTCCATCCCTAATTGCCCTTGAGCGGGGCATTTTATAGTCAACCACATTGCTGTGAGTCTGAAGTCACATGTAGGTCAGACCAGATAAGGACGGCAGAGTTCCTTCTGTGAAGGACATCAGTGAACCAGATGGGTTTTAATGACAATTGAAAATGGTTCGATGATCATCATTAGACTTTTTAATTCCAGATATTTATTGAATTAAAATTTCACCATCTGCAGTGGCGGGATTTGACCCGGAGTCCCCAGAACATTATTCGGGGTCTCTGCTAACTAGTCCAGTGCCACAACCACTCTGCTACTGCCTCCCTTCCATGCGGCACCTTATCAAATGCCTTCTGGAGGTCCAGATATTCTACATCAACAGGATGCTCATTATCCACTTGGCTTGTTGCCATGGATGAAGGATCTCAGTTACGTGAAGAGACAAGAAAAGCTGGGATTGTTCTCCTTATAGTAATTAAGAAATTGCAAATACCTTTGATCGCCCTTCCTCCCTCTGATTCCCCCAACCCTTACCTTCCCATACTAAAGCATCCAACATCTCTACGCCCCTCCTTGCTGGATCAGGAGAGCACCCATTCACCCATCCCCTTTCCCGGCATTGCCCCCCCCCCCAGCCTCCGCCCCCACCGCCCATCCATCTCCCTCTCCACCTCTGAGATTGCTTCAATCCGAGTGTGGAATTACTTTGTCCTGCGGACTCCATTGTCCAGTTTCAGGCCTGACCAGGTCTACCAATCTATCTTTCCCTCTGGGTGGTGAGCTAATTAGTGACATCACACCCGAGCTGTTGAGTTAAGACTCCTCAGCGTGAAGGGGATCCCCACTTTCTGGGTGCCTCTGTCTCTTTCAGAGTTCCCAAATTCCCAACAGTGCAGCAAAGTGAAAATTCATCCACTGGAGTCAGTCAATCAATCTGGTATGCCTCCTTCCTACAATATTAACGTGATAAATGACAAACTCGGAAGAGACTCCTTAGGGAGAAGGAGATATTCAATTGAAAATTTCATAAAATAGCACTTTGCAATACATGAGTAATTTGAAACGTAACATGTGGTAAGTGCAGCGTGTCTCGGGGATATTTGTTGGGTGGGTGGGAAATAGATGTCTTTGGATCCATGGTCTGGGATTCTGCCAGTCCAACAGAGGTCTCACTCTCTTGATGAAGAACCAGGAGCGAAGGCCTGGGGAAGGCCATGCTAAAGGCCCAGTGGAATTAAGTGCCTTTCAGACTCTTAATTGACGACCATTGGGCCTTCCCTTCAAAGGAGATCCCTGGCTGTGGACATTCTGCCCACCCAGAGCTGCCGGCCACTCGCAGGTCAGCAGCTTCTCATACTACTAGCGACAGCAGGAGTGCTTTCAGCTGGTGACAATGCACCCACTAGAGGCCCAGCCCAGGATTAACGTGGGGTTCCAGAGCAATGATGGGCTGGGGAATCGTGTGATGGGGATAGCATGAGTGGTCAGAGTTCAAGAGTTTTTCTCTGAGAATATAACGGGTCAATTCTCCGAGAAAGATTTTAAGCGTGGTCTTGGGCGGGAAGCGTAGTGTGATTCCCGCCAGTTGGGTGGGCATGATCCACATCACCATCCACCCACACTTAGAAATGTAGTATGAGGTTGCGGCGATTTACACCGTAAATGCTGGATCTAAAGACACCGGCAGTTCCGTCTCCACAGAGATCAGGGTGCCGATTTAAAAGATCTTAAGGCAATCTTACAGAACCTCCCTGCCCCACCCTCCCAATTACTGGCAAAGACGCCTCACTCAATCGCTGTCATCTACCCCTCCACCCCACATAAGGAACACCCTCCTATGGAGGTTGTCAAAGGCAGCCCACTTCTGGGGCCCCACTTCAGTGCACCCTCATCCCCTGGCAACCCTCGTATGCACCCCCCCCCCCTTAGAACCCCATTCAGTGCCAAGTTGGCACTGCCAGGTTGGAACTGTGAAGTGCGAAGGGAGCCGCGCCAGGGCACTTTCCAGCCACGTCCCTGATCAGCCAATGGTTTCACATTGGCTTCTGAGCCCTCCAGCATGGTCATCACATCTGGTTCCCCTTTTTGGAGACCAGATGTGATTCCCACCAGCTTCATGGTACTCCGGCGGGTGGGAGAGTTGAAGGACCCTGGTGAATTCGGCTTAAAGCCCATTCTGAACATGCTAATGGGGATTTAAATATGCTCATCTGGGCCACACCCTCGCCGAGCATGACCTAGATTATGCTGCTGATGGGGGGGCAGGAGGAATCCCAAAATGAGTTCTCCCCGGCGCAAGTCGCATTATGGCCCGCGCGGGAGTACCTCCGGCCATAACGCAAATCGCATCTGCACGAGAGGGGCAAGAGAATCACCCCCAAATTATCTGTATTCATAACATTTGTAAAAGCACATTACATAATGGTTCAAATTACATCAAATACAATACAGATAGTTTCCTTCACTATAGTAGATGAGATGCCTCACTACACTTGCCTTTACAAGTTACATTTACAATAGACATTTACACTTCATGTTAAATGTTCTCTGTGCACACATCCCAAGGGGCTTTACACAATTTCTAGCCCCCAGGCGTACCATGGTAGGATGGCCTTTAGACAGTGGCCTTACCCCATTCAGCCTTTGCAGTAGCAGCTGCCCCAAGCTTTGGTGCATGTCTCAAGAATGCACTAAAAGCACAATACTATATTAAATAATTTTTAAAGGATTTTGCTGACTGCTGCAATCGGGGACACCTTTCTGACCTGCACACACAAATTTCGGATGAATGCCTGACTGTCCAGAAGGAAGGGGGGGGGGATTTTCCCACCAGCAATTCTGGAAATACATATGAGACAAATCTGTCATTACGAATCTCCATCCTTTTTTGCCACTTTATTATCTTCCCAGTATTGACCTAGATGCGATTAAGAGGGAGAAAAAACTAGTCCCTCTACGTACACAATTTAATCCTGGCAGGAAGGAGTGACCTAAATAGAAACTAGACACTGGAGATCTGCACCAATTATGCATAATACATCATTTGTGTCAAATTGGTTCCTGTCTGTGGCAAGACTCTGATCTTTATGGAGACAGGGACATTTTTTTATATGAACAATTGGAAAACGTTTTCCCGCAGGAATTGGCCAACATCCCTCAAGGGGACCAATAGCACATGACTGAATGGTTCAGCCCGCAGAAGAGATTTACCAGGAAGTTGCCTGGTATGAAGAGCATTAGCTATGAGGAGAGGTTGAATAAACTCGGAACTGGAACGACGGAAGTTGACGGGCGACCTGATAGAGGTCTACAAAATTACGAGGGGCATAGACAGAGTGGATAGTCAGAGGTTTTTTCCCAGGGTAGAGGGGCCAATTATTAGGGGACATAGGTTTAAGGTGCGAGGGGCAAGGTTTAGAGTAGATGTACGAGACAAGTTTTTTACACAGAGGGTAGTGGGTGCCTGGAACTCGCTACCGGAGGAGGTGGTGGAAGTAGGGACGATAGTGACGTTTAAGGGATATTGTGACAAATACATGCATAGGATGGGAATAGAGGGATACGGACCCCAGAAGTGCAGAAGATTTTAGTTTAGACGGGCAGCATGGTCGGCACAGGTTTGGAGGGCCGAAGGGCCTATTCCTGTGCTGTACTTTTCTTTGTTCTTTGAGCCAGTCTTCTTCCCTCCCTCTTCCCGGTGAATTTAAACACTGAAGCATTGCCACAGTATCGCAGGAGTCAAAATGCTCTTCACAGCGTTGCCAATCATGGTACTTTTCAGATTCTGCGTTTCCTGTGAGGAGCGGTGGGGCGGGGGAAGGAGGGGTATGGGGGGGGGGGGCGTTCTTCCACCAGGCGCATGCATGGGGTGTTCAGGTGGGTGCTGTATGTTATTTTGTGACCATTAAATGATCAACAAATTGTGTTCAGCATAGGCCTAAAATTCTAGTGTGTGTGCAGGTGAGATTACCCACTGGGAATGGAGAGGGGGCACAAAGCATCCGCCGGCATGCGTCAGGCATTCCGCGACTGGTGGGCATCTCGGGGGCTGGGGTGCGTCATCACCCCGGGAATGACACATTCGTGCAGTTAGTTCAGCTTCCTTTCGACGTTTTGTTTTAGTTACAGTTTCCCACCAGGGGCTGTTACCCTCTTTAATTTGTTTATTCTTTTGATCATTTGTTGTACTTAAACGAGCATATAAATTGGTGACAGCTGGGACACAGGGAAGAGCGGAGCTCTGAGACTGAAGGAGCCAATAAACTCTCCCAGCAGAGAAAAGTACTGTGTCATGGTTTCTGCATCACCAACTGGCTTGGGTCCTATTAACAAATTGGTTCAGCTGCACATCCTTCCTCAGATCTCACTGAAACGATACCTTGACAGCTATGTGACAGTTAGAGATCTGGGAGGAACCCGCCCAGTTTCAGTAGGCGATCTTATGTAAGTCATGTGCAGCCTGCGAAGCAATCCAGGAAGGGTCAGGGGAACCCAAGATACGAGATTTTATTTTTACGCCGTTTTTCTTTCTGTGGAGCCAGCGACATTGCTGCTCCTCTGGCACACTTGCACTAATAAGGGTTGCTCCTGGCCCGCAGTAACCCACTTCTGTTCTCACTCTCCTCTCCCCTGCTCTCCCCCTTGCTGTGGTAGAGGAGGTAACCATCCAAACTGTAGCCAGGCTCAGCAGCAACTAGGTATGAACGGGTTCCGGCAGTTCATTGTAATCACTAAAATGAAGCCCATGGCTGCATTTCAGGTGAACCTCAGGCAAATGGCAGCGCCAGGGTTCAATGCCCGGGGGCAGTGCCAGGGTACAGGCCAGGGCATGAACCTCTCGCCCTGGGGGCTGCACTTACCTGTGCACCTCCAACAGGTTCTGTTCACCAGTTCCTCATTTGTAAAGACCTGTTAGGAACATTGGTGGGGCAGGGCAGGGGATTTTCCAGCGGGGACTCCCGCTAATTATATTTAAATTAATTGAAGTAGGATTCACAACATTGCAAGGCGGGAGCCCCATTGCATCACTGGCAGGTGGTGGGGACTATAGAGCAAGGGAATCCCGCCAGCGTGAAAGACGTTTTGGGTTCCCCCTCAATTCTCTGCTCCGCCACCACTCCTGCCTGACGAAAACAGGGGCGGCCGGGGGGGGGGGGGGGAGAAATCCCCCCCATTGTATGATCATATCTGGAATTTCCAGCTGGAACACGTATCGAATCAGATGCTGATCCACACCAGCCATTGGTATATGAATGATTGACAAGTTGATATTTAACCTGTTTGGCCATATTAGGAATGCACCTTCCTTGTCCATAAAGTCCTGGAGTGAACCTTGAACCAGACGTCTCTCGCTCCCACCTGAACTGTACCAGTTTGCAATGAAGGTCATCCCTATCACATGGCACCATTCCTCCTACTTATCAAAATTGGTCTGCAACAGACACCTTGGCCCAAATTATTTGCCCGCTGCACACTTTCACATCATCCACAGATTTAGAAGTTACTGAAATGGAGGATTTTGGCAGCTGCAATTTAATGCAATGATTTACTCTGTTGAATCAACGAGGAGAGTAAACACATGGAGGAAAGGCACTGAGGGCGTGAGTAAATAGTGACACAAGGTTTCAAGTTCCTCAAAACAGTCTGCGCAGAAACATGAAGCCATTGAAAAGGTAAATAACATGTTGGGTTTTGTAAGTCA
The DNA here is from genome assembly GCF_047496885.1 of Scyliorhinus torazame. Taxonomy (NCBI): domain Eukaryota; kingdom Metazoa; phylum Chordata; class Chondrichthyes; order Carcharhiniformes; family Scyliorhinidae; genus Scyliorhinus; species Scyliorhinus torazame. Next base: position 23,154,058 of record NC_092721.1, on the reverse strand, counting down.
TTGCACAGAGTAAAAAGGCTCAGCAGCAATGATGCCTAGTAATGTTTGAGCCACCTGTTTTTGCGCTTTATTGCATTTTAGAAATCCCGTTATAAAAAGGACCTTAAATGCACAGAGATCCTTCAGCACAAACTCACCAGTATGTCACCAGTAATCAGAAACTTGATGAGAGACTCAAGGCACAGGGACTATTTCCACTGGTGCAGACAAGGGTGTAAGGAAGGTACATTCATAACATGGCCAAACAGGTCGTGTGGGTCAACCTACAAATCCTTCCAACATGACAATGGTTAGTGGTAAGAGTGAGAGATATTCCGGGTCAGCCATGCTTGATGTGGAGTGGCGGCCCTCAAGCTCCAAGCCTCTGGCGACAGACTAGTGACCTGATGTAGGAAATACCAGCTATGGAAACAGACAAATGTCTGCCTTAGTACATCACTGGGTACGGGAAGAGAACTGGAATTGGAAAGAAGGCTGTAATTTAATCAAGTTTTTTTTTAGTTATGAAGAATTTTGATAGATGAATAGGAGAGTAGAATGCAAAAACGACACAACATAGAAGGTCATTCAGATCATCATGCCCATGTCGTCTCGTTGATAGGGTCATTTAGTTAGCCCACTCCCCTTACCATTTCTTCACTTTAGGAAGCTAGCAATGAGGTGCCACCGATATAAAACCATCACTCCAAAGTGAGGTGAAGGATTAGGAGGAGTCCTTTTACACAGTGGAGTCGCTGTAGTGTTGGACACTTTGCCAATGGGAGTAGTTTGATTAGAGACCATCAAACCTTTTATGATAGAAGTGGATAAAGCAGGAGAAGATCCATAGCCATATAGTGAGCAGGACAGTCATTTCCTTTGAGTTCTATCAAGGAACTAACAGAGATGTGATGGTCCAAATGGCCTTCTCCTATGTTGTAAAATTCTATGTATTGACTCCTGAAGTTCTATCGATCCACTGTATGAATCATTAATGAAGGTGATTAAATGATTTGGTTGTATTGCAATGGCTCCAAACTTAAATGAAGAACACTAGCTAAGCTCAGAGTACATATGCTTCAGAATCAAGGTGGTAAAGCGGGATTTTACAGCTTCGCCCAATGCCGGAATCATCCAGTCTTGCCGAATGTCAGCGGAATTTTGGCAGGCCAAGGGGAGGCCGGAAAATCCCAGCCATATTTTCAGCACAGCGATACGCCTCTCAGACGAGTAGCATGGTTGGCCAGAGGAGTTTATCCCACACAATAGTGAGCATCCCAGGTGTGAGCTTGGCATTTAGTGTGGAGGCCAGAGGCACGTCCAATACCAGCGAACACTAACCATCTTCTCACCTTAATCCCATACGGCTAGCATCCAACAACTACCTTCCTCTCTCCAAGGCAACTTTCCAAGTCTTCAACTTTGCTTCTGCCGCTGCTGCGCTTATTGTTCCGCTGAAAGTTTTCCTTTTGTTTCTTGCAAAGTCTGTCCTGGTTGCCATGGTTAAAGAGGCCTGGAAATGTTTCAGCACATTTCACCTTTTACATACTTTGTTTTATAATTCCCTTGTGAAGCGCCATGGGATGTTTTATCACATTCAAGGTGCTATATAAATATATTACAGTTGTTAAATGACTTCACAGCTCCCAATCAGCTGTTATCATTCGCTGCTCAGTCACTGAGCAATGGAGGAATCTGGAGGCAGTTTTTCCTGAGCATAGGTTTATTCACAAAACCCAGAAGCACTGACTGCCTTTCCCTCTCCACACACAGGTGGGAACCAGTATATATACTTAAGCATAACACACTAACCTTTTCCCAATTAACAACAGCTGCTCTGGTTTACAACACATTGTTACAGGATTTCAGCAGTCACCTCACATTTTTAATCCAAACTCTGGTCCTAATGAGAATTAAGGGATTTAATACCATAAATTGGATGCTATTGGAAGGAGCTCCCCAGCGGAAATGCCAGGAGGGAGCCCACTCTGCCACTTGGGCGGCTAGCCCTACAAACATTTAACAGCTGTCACTTGAAGCCAGACTGCGGTCCCCACATCTGGGGAAGAAATCCCCCCTCCAACCCATCCTCTGAGAACTGCTGGTCATTCAAACACCCCCTAGTGAGGGATCAGGAGGGGCTGGGATGTTCAGGGCTAGAGATCAAGGGAAACCGGGGTAAGGAGGGTGGGCGGGACCCAGGAGGCGTTGCGAGAGGGGCTTCCGTTGGGCCCAATATTTAAAGGAGGTATACACTTCTTACTTGACACCAGCCTGTGCAGCGAAAGCTGCTGGGCTGGTTGTTTTGTGTGGACCTCTCCCGCCGCTGGTTAAATCCCAGAGGCGGGAGCATAGGTAGCACAGTGGGTAGCACTGCTGCTTTACAGCTCCAGGGGTCCCAGGTTCGATTCCCGGCTGGGTCACTGTCTGTGTGGAGTCTGCACGTTCTCCCCGTGTCTGCGTGGGTTTCCTCCGGGTGCTCCGGTTTCCTCCCACAGGTCCCGAAAGACGTGCTGTAACATAATTTGGACATTCTGAATTCTCCCTCCGTGCACCCGAACAGGTGCTGGAATGTGGCAACTAGGGGCTTTTCACAGTAACTTCATTGCAGTGTTAATGTGAGGCTACTTGTGACAATAAAGATTATTATTATTATTAAGGCCCTTAAGTGGTTATTAAGAGCAGCCGGGCATCCTGACACTCCCCCCACCACTGGTAAAATTGCAGCTGGGGAAAGTCAGGTGGGTAGTCACCAGGAACAGCGCTCATGGCATGGTGCCTAATGTTAGGCAGTACCTTGCCACGAGGGGGGCATCAAATTCAGCCCCTTGTGCGCACTAATAGATTAAACCAGTTTAAAGTACACAGCAATTGAATGCAACAGGTAATGATTGTACAAAAAACAAAATAAAATAAACCATCAGCTTGTTATCACATGACTGCTTAAACATTGCGTAAGAGACTGACTAATGTCGCCCTTCCTGGAAGTAATGTCGACTGCAACCTGAATGTTAAACTGCAGGTCTTCAAAGTGGCAGTCTTAGCAAGTCCATACAAGCATACACTCACAGGACCAGACAACACAGAGGAGGCCATTCAGTCCATCACGCCTGTGGCAACCTTTTTATACGAGGTATCCAACAAGCCACACTCCGCTGCTCTCACCCCATAGCCTGACAAATGTTGCCTCTTAAATATATATCCAATTCCTTTTTGAAAGTTACCATTGAATCTGTTTCTACTACACTTAAGAGAGAATGCTCTTCAGCTCATAATAACTGTTAACGTTGGTGGGGGGGGGGGGGGGTCCACACTGAGTAAGATCTGGTTTAGCACAGGGCTAAATAGCTGGCTTTTAAAGCAGACCAAGGCAGGCCAGCAGCACAGTTTAATTCCCGTACCAACCTCCCCGAACAGTCGTCGGAATGTGGCGACTAGGAGTTTTTCACAGTAACCTCATTTGATGCCTACTTGTGACATTAAGCGATTTTCATTTCATTTCATTTTTCATTTCACTTTATATGCAACTCCTGTAGATCCCCACCAGGTCTCTCGACGGTCGATGCCTTGCTGTCCGACCTTTTATACATAGCTGAATGAAGATCTCCCCCCACTCAGCGGGGGAGCTCATACACCATGTGAACCACGGGGAAGGTAGTCATTCCCACCCTGTTGGTGGGATTCTCTCATCCAGTGGCAGAGTGTCCACGCCATCATAAACACCGTCGTGTTTTACGACGCCGTGAACGGGCCGCTCCCAGGACTAATTCTGGCCCCTACAGGGGGCCAGCACGGCGCTGGAGCAGTTCACGCTGTGGTGATGTGCATCAATGTAAATACATGTAGGCTAGCTAGACACTAGAGGGAGCACCAGAAACATCACACACACACACTTAACCAATAGATCAGTCAGATAGGACACGACCAATGGACATTTACGATACACACAGAGGTGACACGACCACAGGAGGGCATTCCACCAACCCATATATAAAGGACACCACACACATGATCTGCCTCTTTCCAGTGGAGACAGTCAGTGAGTAGAGACACAGGGTTGATTCAATATTACACCCTCCACGTGGATTGCAGCAACTGGTTAGTCAGTCTGGGTAGCTATAGTAGGATTAGCAGTAATGTCGAACCCGAGTAATAGAAGTGTAAATAGTTTAATAAACGTGTTGATGTTATCTCCACGTCTGAACCTTCCTTTGTCAAGTGCACCACAAGGAAGCCGCTTATGTTATACATATAACATAACAAATCATGGTACCAGCAGTGAACTGTTTCAATCCACATAGCCATACCTCAGCGTACAGTGACAACCAGCAACGATACCCAGGCAAGATGTTCGAGATCCGGGTTCTGCAGCAGCTCCAGTGCCACGGCGATCTCCGTGAAAACTGGCGGGTATTCCGGCAAATGTTTGAAATCTTCCTGGTAGCAGCCAAACTAGAAGACGTGGCTATGCTGAAAAAACAGAACTTCTGCTCACAGTCGCCGGTGCCAGAGCAGAAGAAATCTTCTTTTAAATTCTCCAAAAGTTCTCCAAAAGGCAAAACAGGAACGACTTCCAGGCAGTCCTGGACAAATCCGGCAAATACTGTGAGGAAAACACACTCCAACCAGCAAGAAAAGGTAACAGAAGCACCAGTACTCACCACGAGGCCGAGATCCAGGAGCAGAGAACAATTTTGATCGGCGGCCATCTTTCTAAAGGGACTGCACTTGCGCAGTTGTGCGAGAAGCACACAGAACGGGAAGGTCCGTTTGCGCATGCGTGAGACGCCGCGCATGCGCAATCACGAAAACGGCCATCGGTACAGGAACAGTGATTTGCGCATGCGCGAACGCTTCCTACGTATGATGTCACATGCGTCATGATGTCAGAGGCCCCGGACCATGCCCATTTAAAGGTAAAACGTCCCAAATCAAAGAAAAAATCTTTTAAAGCCGTAAAACAACCTTTTGTTCACCTGGAATGACAGCAAAATGCCTCAAATTGAACCAGGAAATGAAATGAACCTCCAAAGAACCCTGCAACAAGCAGTTACCTACACCCAAACCGATGATTCCGGCCTTGAATACTTCGATACCGACATTTACATTTTCTCTGGACCTGGCGAGCCCAATGCCAGCTCCGACACAAACAGTGATGATATGGTCCTAGAAGACAACGACTCAGACAAACCTTTCACCTTGGGAGGCTACCCCAGTACCAAATCCGAAGCGCAACTAGACGTGTTGCACATTGGCGACCCCGACAACGAGTTCTTCGGATTTGAGGATCTTCAGCCCAGCAGATATGACATCCCGACTCGTAAGTGCAGAATTATGCTGCGGCCTGACACCAAGAGACAGAGAGCGGTACAGGCCCACAGAGAGCGGCCTGCTGACACACAGAGCGTGGTCCACGCACCGCTCAGGGTTCCCGACTCTACGAAAGAAGACACGCAAGACTCCACACCGCAGTCCTTGCATGAACAAGAAGTGACTCCAGTGTCACAAGCTTCCATAGCGAGCTTGTGGACAGATTCCACAATTGCAGAAACGCAAGACTCCAGAGCGCAGTCCTTGCACGAACAAGAAGTGACTCCAGTGTCACAAGCCTCCACAGCGAGCTCGTGGACAGCCTTCACAATAGAAGCAACGCAAGACTCCGACGCGCAGTCATTGCAGGAACAAGACCATGAGGGTCTAGCAACCTCCTCTGACCAACTAGCGGCAGACGATGCAAGTCTGCCATGCTCAAGTAAACAGCAAGAAGACTATGACAGTCTACCACGCTCCAGTGCACAGCAGGACGACCATGACGGTCTATCATGCTACAGTGAAGAACAACAGCAAGACAATGACAGTCCACCCACATTGTTTGCACCATCAGATGAAGACTCTGACAATTTACCCAACCCAAGTGAACAACAAGCAGCTACTGAGGATCTACCCACGTTATGTGAGACGAGTGACGACAGCATCCCACTTCCCATGCAAGATGTGTAAACTGACAGACCTCTGCTAGCGTGTACAGAGGCACTCGACGATCACTGTGAGACCACTGGTGACTCCGGTGACACCATCATACTTCCACCCTCATTCCCTCGAACCTCTCCACAAGTCAATGCATTCCTGCATGTTCCGACTCCAGATGTGCAGCTTCAAGAAATCTCAGCTGACTCCAGTGAACCTGCTAAGACTCCGGATGGGGAGCATCAACAAACCAACACTGACTCAGTTAAAACCAGACTCCAGATGGGGAGCAACCAAACGCCAACTCTGATTCACGTAAGCCAGACTTTACTCCAGACAGGGAGTGCCGCAACCTCAGTGATGGCATGCTCAGGGTGACAGCAGATGCCACAACGACAGGAGATTAACAATTACACTGGGCCAGTAATAACAAGGAGTGGCGACAGTCCAAGAGGAATACACCAATATTCACCACAGCTATATCCACACATTTTTTCCACACCAGCAGTGCAACCAATGACAGCTCATGCTGGACAAACCCAGTATTCAGGTATGCAGCAGCCAGCAGTCTATGCAGCATATTCTCAAACAGGCCAGCACTACGGATTGCCCACTAATGGAATCAAGACCGAAGGAGGACTACCGCAAGCACAATCTGCACTACAGACTGGATGCCTTAGTTACAGCCCAGGGTTTGCTGCACCCCAGCCTGGCCAGACGGCATATTCCTATCAGATGCAAGGTTCTAGTTTCACACCATCACCAGGTATTTATGCGAGCAGCAATTCTGTTTCCAGTTCAACAAGCTTCAACGGTTCTCAGCAGGATCACCCTTCCTGCACATCATGTGGCCAGAACCAGTATGTACAGTTTTATCCAACTTCAACAAATGGCACATCCATGACCTCGAATGATACTGTTGATGGCACCTCTTCAACATCAACACCTTATCAGCTACAAGATGCCATCCGACAGCAACATCACAAACATCGAAAAAGAAAGGGACTCCAAATCAGACAACGTTGATGGCGTTCATAACCAAGAGAGACATTTGACCATGATGATTGATGGTTTTTGGACTCACACAAATGATTTGGACTTATTGTTTAATCACTGTTCCCATGACTTGTACATACCTTAACTTATCTACCTGTTTTTTGTTCAATTTTCTGAAAGTGTACAGAAAATATGTAACATATAAAAAAGGGGGGATGAGGTGATGTGCATCAATGTAAATACATGTAGGCTAGCTAGACACTATAGGGAGCACCAGAAACATCACACACACACTCAACCAATAGATCAGTCAGATAGGACACGACCAATAGACATTCACGATACACACAGAGGTGACACGACCACAGGAGGGCATTCCACCAACCCATATATAAAGGACACCACACACATGATCTGCCTCTTTCCATTGGAGACAGTCAGTGAGTAGAGACACAGGGTTGATTCAATATTACACCCACCACGTGGATTGCAGCAACTGGTTAGTCAGTCTGGGTAGCTATAGTAGGATCAGCAGTAATGTCGAACCCGAGTAATAGAAGTGTCAATAATTTAATAAACGTGTTGAAGTTATCTCCATGTCTGAACCTTCCTTTGTCATATGCACCACAATGAAGTCGCTTATGTTACACCTCGAACATAACAAATCACACGCTGCTCCAGCTGCCGATCCCGGCACGAACTGGGCACCACGGGATCTGCGCATGAGCATTGGTTTCCTTCAACGCGCCAGCCCTGACACAACATGGCGCAGGACTACAGGGGCCGTCGTGTAGGAAATGAGTCCCCCAGCCAGAGAGGCCAGCCCGCTGATCTGTGGACCCCAATCGCTGGCCAGGCCGCATCAGAGGCCCCCCCCAGGGTCGGAGCCCCCCCACAGGCCGCCACCTGACCCTTCCACGCTGAGTTCCCGCTGGCTGAGAGAAAGTGTGGACGGCGCCGGCGGGTCTCTGTGTTTCCACGGCGGGCGCTCGGCCCATCCCGGCCCAAAAATCGGCGGGCCGGCCGCGTAGAGCGGGCTGGCCACGTAAAGTGCTCCACGACCGGCGGCACGCCAACGACGCTGGCGCCAATGGCGCCGAATCTCTGCTCTGCGGAGAATCGCATGCCGGCGTCCTGGCGGCGTGGCCCAGTCACGGGGATTTTCCGGTCCGGCCCAGGACTGGGAGAATCTTGCCCCGTATGTCCCAGGTGGGATATGACATTCCTCCCCCACCCAAAGTCCAAAGACACCCTTGACGAATGACGAGGAGGAGAAGGAGGAGCAGTTGGAGGACGTTGGACCCTCCGGTGAAAATTCGAGTCCCTGAAGTGCCGGATCAGGCAGCATATACCTCGAAGGGGACAACATCTGTGGCAAGAACGCCGTGGCAGACGATCAGCAGGAGGCGGCTGAACCAAAGAACCTGCATCTAAAACTTCAGACGTCTGCGTCTCCATGTCCGAATACGAAGATACAACATCGGGCATGTGGCGGTCGACACAGACTGGAGGCGTCACAGCAGGCCGGTTTGGCAATGGAGTAGGAAAACCGCACAAAGGACCAACCACCCCGAACGAACATGATCCAAATGCTGTCGCATCAGTTGCCCCCAGGCACGATTTTGGTACGAGACAAATCCCGTTTGATGGGCAGCAATCCCAGGGAGCCAGTGAGCACCATCGAACGAACACTGGGTTGTCCAGTGCGAAGTGTCGGAAAGGTCAACATCGAACTGGGCAACTCCTGGTTACGGCGCACCTTCACGTCGATGTCTGGGAGAAGCAAGTCGGGTACGAAGCCGACGACTCATCAGCATCTCAGTGGGGGCCACCGCAGTTACTGCGTGTGGAGTGGTCCTGTACGAGAACAGAAAATGTGCCTGCCTGGTGTCATTGAGCCAGAAATCTGCTTCTTTAGCTCCTGCTTGGCTGCCTGCATGGCCCTCTCTGCCAAGCCATTCGATACCGTACGGTATGGGGCAGTGCGGACATACCACCGGGCGGCACGGTAGCACAATGGTTAGCACTGTTGCTTTACAGCTCCAGGGACCCAGGTTCGATTCCCGGCTTGGGTCACTGTCTGTGCGGAGTCTGCACGTTCTCCCCGTGTCTGCGTGGGGTTCCTCCGGGTGCTCCGCTTCCTTTCACAAGTCCCGAAAGAAGTGCTCGTTAGGTGAATTGGACATTCTGAATTCTCCCTCTGTGCACCCGAACAGGTGCCAGATTGTGGTGACTAGGGGCTTTTCACAGTAACTTCATTGCAGTGTTAATGTAAGCCTACCTATTATTATTACACACTTCGGAGACATAGATAGACCACAGGAGAAACCTCAGTACTGGAGAATTGCCAGCAGTGGTGCCTTTGCAAGCTGTGGTGCCTCCATCATATGGACTGCAGTTGTTTAAGAAGGACAGATCACTACCACTTTCTCAATGAGAGTTAGCGATAGGCAATAAATGCTGGCCTAGCCAGCGATACCCATATCCCATGAATGAATTAAAAGAAAATCCCCAAAATCTAATGACAAGAAATGCAGTTCAACAGCACCATCCTCTTCCAAGGCAACATGCCCAGCATAATCAATAAAAAACAGTTCTGCTGGGCAGGACATATAATTCATATGCTTGAGATAAGACTTCTGAAGCAATTGTTCCACTTGGAAATTGATCACAGCAGGAGATTCCCAAGAAGTTAGCAGAAACAGTTTAGGGATTCTTCAAACCACCCTCAAAGAGATTAAAGATTCCCACCAACTCACGTTAGTCCCTGGCTTGTGATCGATGAAAATGGTGAAGGTTTGTTCGGGAAGGCACTGAGCGACTATGTCGGGAATATGCTGAGGTGAGGTCAGAGCATCGGAGAGAGCACACAAACCACTAATACCTCATCTGCCCGAATCTTCATACACCACATGTCCCACAAGTGCCCGAGTCTGCAGATCATGCTTTGGACTTATCCCACATCAATCAAACTGAGCTGAAAGCAATTCATCCTCAATCCCGAAGGGACTGCCTGAGAGAAGAAGATACAAATTACCGTACCAGCGATCTATTAAAACTTCTGTAATTAACATAGACATAGATTAACATAGAATTTACAGTGCAGAAGGAGGACATTCGGCCCATCGAGACTGCACCGGCTCTTGGAAAGAGCACCCTACCCAAGGTCAACACCTCCACCCGAACCCCATAACACAGTAACCCCACCCAACACTAAGGGCAATTTTCGACACTAAGATCAATTTATCATGGCTAATCCACCTAACCTGCACATCTTTGGACTGTGGGAGGAAACCGGAGCACCCGGAGGAAACCCACGCACACACGGGGAGGATGTGCAGACTCCGCACAGACAGTGACCCAAGCCGGAATCGAACTTGGGACCCTGGAGCTGTGAAGCAATTGTGCTATCCACAATGCTACCGTGCTGCCCCCTCAACAAAATTGAGTTGTTGGTACAACAGTTTCTGCTAACTTGGCTGACGCACACCCATTTGGACATTTAGAAGATCATAATTCAATCAGGCAGAATCAACATGGTTTTGTGAAGGGTGTCAGAATATGCACTCATGCACATAATGAGATACAGACAGGCAGTGACAGACACCCAGTACAGCCAATCAACACACAGGACAGAACACAACCAATCACCAGGCAGAACACTAGAGGGTGGTCTCCCACTATAAACCACATGAGACATCAACACTCTGTCTCTTTCCACTGGTGACAACTGTAGTGACAGTCAGGGTGTATATATCAGTTAGCACCTTCTACACATGGCTAGTCTGGTCTAGTTAGTTATAGTAAGCATGCTTAGATTAGTAGAGTGTCTAACCCACAACGAACTGTGTGCACTACTCAACAAGTTCAATAAAGCATATTGAATTAACATCAAAGTTTGGAGTCCACTTTCAACTACACCTGGATCCAGTTGCAGTCCGTGTTACCCTAGCGTGATTAACACGACAGAGGGGACATCAGGTTTGACAAATTTGGTAGAGTTCTTTGAGAAACTAACAAACAGGATGGATGGAGGGGATCTTGTACTTATATTTCCAAAAGGCATTTGACAAGGTGCCATATCAAAGGTCACTGTACAAAATAAAGGGTCTTATTGTAGGAGATAACACATTAGCATGGAAAGAGGGTTGGGTTGGCTCACAGAAGTGGGTCATTTTTCAGTTGACAAGTTGTTAACAGGGGAGTGTCACAGGGACCAATGCTGGGGCCTCAACTATTTACAATCTTTCTGAATGGCTTGAAGAGACGAAATACACGGTAGTTACAATTCCTGATGAAACAGATATGGCTAAAAACTCCAGTGCCGGGATGGACCCTGGTGTGAGATCCATTGGGAACATGGTTTATGTTTGTTAGGGGGTAGGGTGAGGAGAGACCCGATGCTGATGTTGTGATTGGTGGGGTGAGTGAGATCCCTGACGCTGATGCTTGTGGAGGGGGGAGGAGCCCCGATGCTTGTGGGGGGGGAGGGGTGTCTGGGGCATGCTGGGAGATGTTTCTTTCTGTGCTGATCGGGGCCACCCTTTAAAGATGGTGCCTTGACCCTGGTGGAGCCAGCCTTGCTGGCTCTATCAGGCTCTGCCCTGTCCCAGTGATTGTGTTCAGTTTTGGTCTCCTTACTTGAGAAAGGACGTACTGGCACTGGAGGGTGTGCAGAGGAGATTCACTAGGTTAATCCCAGAGCTGAAGGGGTTGGATTACGAGGAGAGGTTGAGTAGACTGGGACTGTACTCATTGGAATTTAGAAGGATGAGGGGGGATCTTATAGAAACATATAAAATTATGAAGGGAATAGATAGGATAGATGCGGGCAGGTTGTTTCCACTGGCGTGTGAAAGCAGAACTAGGGGGCATAGCCTCAAAATAAGGGAAAGTAGATTTAGGACTAAGCTTAGGAGGAACTTCTTCACCCAAAGGGTTGTGAATCTATGGAATTCCTTGCCCAGTGAAGCAGTTGAGGCTCCTTCATTAAATGTTTTTAAGATAAAGATAGATAATTTTTTGAAGAATAAAGGGATTAAGGGTTATGGTGTTCGGGCCGGAAAGTGGAGCTGAGTCCACAAAAGATCAGCCATGATCTCATTGAATGGTGGAGCAGGCTCGAGGGGCCAATGGCCGACTCCTGCTCCTAGTTCTTATGTTCTTATGTTCAGCCATGCCTTCTGAATTCATTTTCTCAGTGAGGCTCAAAATCAGCGAGGACTAAAACCTCGGCAGGCGAGCGACACGTTGAAAATATTCTGCCGATAGGGTCTGCCGAGGGATTCAGATTGGTTAAGTGGGAGGGCAAAAAATTGGCAGACGCCGTATAATGTGGGAAAATGTGACTTTGTCCACTTTGGCAGGAAGAATAGAAAAAACAGCATTTTATTTAAATGGAGAGAGACTTCAGAACTCTGTGGTACAGAGAGAGCTGGATGTCCTGATACAGGAATCACAAAAGGCAGGTACAGCAAGTGATTAGGAAGGCAAATGGATCGTTGATGTTTATTGCAAGAGGAAACAAGTAAAAAAAGAGTAAGGAGATTTTGCTGCAGCCTAACAGGGCCTTAGTTAGACTGCAGCTGGAGTGCTGAGCACAGTTTTCACCTCCTTAAGAAAGGATGTAATTGCATTAGGAGCAGCTCACAGAGGTTTCACTTGGGTGATTTCTGAGGTGAAGGTGTTGCCTGATGAGGAAAGGTTGAGCAGCTCGGGCCTATACCCATTGGAGTTTAGAGGAATGAGACCCGTGATCTTATTGAACTGTATAGGAGGGGACATGACAGAGTGGATGCTGAGAGAATGTTTCCCCTTGTGGGGTAGTGTAGAACGAGGGGACACAGTTTAAAATTTAGGGCTCTCCCATTGAAGACAGGGATGAGGAGAATATTTTCTCTCAGTGGGGCGTTCGCCTGGGGAAGTCCTTTGGATAGTTTTTTTTTTAATCAAGAAGGCAGTCGAGAATTTTGGGACTGAGACAGGAAAATGGAGATGAGGCCATAATCAGGTCGGCCATAGCTGTAGAATTGTGATTCCACAACCTTGGCTTTAACTTTTTGTATTAAACACATATGGCCCCCGAGAAACATGCCTTTTCTGTTCTCCCTCCGTGGCAGCTCTATTTTGTTTTTTACAACAGTAGCTCCTTTGTCTGCCAGCCATGTGGCTTTTGTATGTTAACTTCCTTCCTGGTACTGCTTCCAGATTGAGTGGTGAGGCACGATCAATTGGACAAAGACGACAGTTGAATCCAGCTGGGGCTTTATTGCTATCAGATGTGTGGCCTCCCACATGCAGCTGGCGAAATGGCTGCTGGCTGGAGGACACGCCTATTTATACCCCGCCTCCTGGGCGGAGCCAGCAGGCAGGGACTACCGGCTCACCTGTAGTACAGGTCCTACCGTATATCACCTAATACAGGTGCAACAGTGGTTTACCACAAGGGGGGTCACATGAACCCAGTATTTCTTTTCAAGAAAAATACAATTGATCCCTTTACAATTGACGCAACTCTTAAAAATCCTTTTCAAACATTCTTAAAACGAATCACAGATTCAATAGACATTCACACGCTAAACTTATGTTCAAAGGAGTTGCAGGTACCAACATCTCTCCCCAGCATCACCTTTATTCAGCTTAAGCTTAAGTTCCTGAGTATCCATCCCAGATTTCATTTTAATTCTGCCCATAGCTCTGGCAAACCACCGTCACTGAAGTCCTGTTGCTTTTCATCTCCTACAGTACTCAGTCAGGTTCCTGTGGATGGTTAATGCTATATAAAAATAGACCAGATTTTGTTGTAGCAATAGCTGAGGCTAATGACACTCACCTTTATGAATGTGTAAACATTACGGTAGGCACGCAGTGGGTTAGCCCTGTTGCCTCACGGCGCCGAGGTCCCAGGTTCGATCCCGGCTCTGGGTCACTGTCCGTGTGGAGTTTGCACATTCTCCCCATGTTTGCGTGGGTTTCACCCCCACAACACAAAGAGTTGCAGGGTAGGTGCATTGGCCACACTAAATTGACTCTTAATTGGAAAAAATGAATTGGGTATTCTAAATTTATTTTAAAAAAACATTACGGTGACTTCCAGCTTGTGATGGATGCACAGTTAAATGCCAATATTAACATGCAGCTGCCCGAGGTGCACAGGTCTGCTTCATAAAAATGGCATCTCATTGTCTGCCCGATCATGATTCGTATTGTATGTTGTGAAGTTGGTGTATTTGCATGGCAGGTAAGAACTAAACTCACCATAGAAAATGAAATCTAGACATTTCATGTGTTAGTACCATTTAATGATGTGATAATTGTCAATTACTCTCAATCAACCTCTTTGGCCCAAACAATTAACTATTGCAAGTGTGGAGTCTCATTCCTTCAAACTTTAATTGTTGTTGTACTTTTTAAAACTCAAAATCAAGTTTCTCTATTTTTCCACACTTCCTTTCTGCCTCTTTTAGCTCTCTCTCTTAATGCAATGTTTCTTTCCTTCTCTTTAGTTCTCTATCTCTACCCGATTTCTCAATGAATTTGCCTTTTTGAACTCACCCATTTTCTCAGTCCTTCCACTGTTTATTTCTCAATACATCAGTGCCAATCAATATTTTTTACATTGCAAAATACAAATTAGGAACAGGAGTAGGCCCACTGCCCTTTGAACCTGTTCCAACATTCAATAAGGTCATGGCTGATCTGATTGTCACCTCCTTCCCACTTACCCCACCCCCCCCCCCCACCCCGGTAATCTTTCAACCCATTGCTTATCTAGAAAATGTTGCGTACCCCATTGACATCCCCATCGCCAATATCAAAGCATTGGGGCATGGATTACTCTGATGCTATATTCTAATGGCGGAGGTGTTCATCAGCATTCCCGCTGTTTGACGAATGCCTTTTAGAATTTTACCGCTCAGGCCAAGTAGGAACAGGGCTAGAAAAAGAGCCCTTTAGATTTTTTAGTGACATCACTCCTGCTGTCCAGAAAAACGATGAATGCGTAATCCCCTCCATCAATCACACAGGGGCACCACACTATTCATAAGTCACAGGAATTGATTTTATGCATAGAAATTGTATTATGTAACTCTCCTCTCCTCTCTGCATTTGGTCGGAGAATTGATCAATTTGTACCTGGCAAATTCACTGTGCTTTTGTCGAGGGAGTTGTCGCTTCTTTATCTTACTGCTGTTTGTCGAGAGTCTTTTAAAATAGTTTCGGTATCGACTTTGTTTGCTTTGCCAATTGTTTTGCATCATAGAATTTACAGTGCAGGAGGAGGCAATTTGGCCATCGAGTCTGCACCAGCTCTTGGAAAGAGCACCCCACTTAAGCCCACACATCCCCGTAACCCAGTAATTCCACCTAACCTAAGGGCAATTTGGCATGGCCAATGCACGTAGCCTGCACATCTTTGGACTGTGGGAGGAAACGGAAGCCTGCGCAGACACGGGGAGAACGCGCAGACTCCACGCAGACAGTGACCCAAGCCGGGAATCGAACCTGAGACCCTGGAGCTGTGAAGCAGCTGTGCTAACCACTGAGCTACCGTGCCACCATTGTTGGCCATAGCTTTCACCCTCAACTCCAACTCATTGTCCGACACAGTGAGATCAATAAACATTCCAAAAGGTTACCTTCTTCACCAACTTGGCTGTAGTTATTGAATAATCTCCTAAGCAATTCAGACCAAAGTCAAACAAAATTGTCCATCATTTTCCTCCTGGCAGTAAAAAGACTCCTTTTCCTCTTTGGTGCAAACCAGTAGCTTTGGAAAAGACATATGGACAAGACGGCTGTGGAACATTCGGCAGAGCAAGTCAAGCACAAGAGGCGGTCTATTGAAATGTTAGGAGACAGTTATGCCTTTCTGTGGACCCAACACTCACCCACCTCAACATTTCTATTGTCAGAGTGACCTCAAGGCTGGTCATTGTATTCTAGACTCCCTCTTCCAGGGTAGATTGCTATTTTATGCAATATTGCAAAATAGATGTTCCCTATTTGTCAGCCTGTCTACATCTCTCTCAGTTATTTTACCATTGAAGCTGCTGATGCTTAAAATGTTCCTCATCCACGCTCACCCCATTTTGTGTATCGGGAAAACTTCAGGCCTATCAAGTAAAAGATAAAGTCATCATTGTCCCAGATGACCCTAGGTTGCTGCCCCCTTTGAGGGTGAGAGCTGATTTGTGGTGATTTAGCCTGAGGATCACCACACCTCAGACAAGGTGCAAGGATGAGAAGGCTAGTTCATGAATACCTATAAAGTAATCAAACCTGATAATAGGTAACAATATAAAACCCCTTTTAATGTTTACCAGTGTATTCCCCTTCAAAGGGGAAAGCAGTCTATGGTTATTTGGGACTATGGTTGTCATAATATCCACTCATGTATATAATGAGATGCAGACAGGCAGTGATTGACACACAGAATGACCAGTAAGCACACAACACAGTGCAGCCAATCACCAGACAGGACACTACCACTATAAAGCCAGAGGGCACTAGGTTTCCCGCTCTCTCGGGACCTAGCCACTGAGACAGTCAGAGTCCACGAGCTAGCACAGTGCAAACACCATGCGGTAGCTAGTAAGTCTGGTCAGGCGAGTACAAGGTCTCCAGTCAGTTCAGTATAGTGTCGACCCACAGCTGAATATGTATATCAGTTCTATCGTTGAATAAAACAGTGTTGGATCTTCTCCAGTATTGGCGTCTGTTTCTAGCTTCCCTGCATCGAGTGCAGTCCACATCGAACCTACCTGCCTAACGCATCATGGTACCAGAGTGATACTGATCTTGACGGACCTACCTCGAGTGAATCAGCATTGACCAGCAAGCAGCCATCCGGTGATATGGAAAACATCCAGCCTCCTCCGCAGCTCCGCATCTCCGGCAACCTCGGCGGCAATTGGAAAATCTTCAAGCAAAAGTTCCTCTTGTACATCGAGGCCTCCGACCTCGAAGCAGCATCGGATGCCAGGAAGATCGCGCTATTTCTCTCCACTGTGGGGGACCATGCCATCCACATCTACAACTCCCTTACGTTCGCTGACGGCGAAGACAAAACGAAATTCAAAACAATCCTGCTGAAGTTTGACAGCCACTGTGACATTGAGGTGAATGAGAGCTTTGAATGGTACGTTTTCCAGCAGAGGCTTCAGGGTAAGGATGAACCTTTTCAGTCCTTCGTGACCCATCTCCGCATCCTAGCGCAGTCATGTAACTATGACTCGATGGCTGATTCCATGATCTGGGATCAGATCGTTTTCGGGGTCCACTCCGACTCCCTTCGGCAGCAGCTCCTGAAAGTCAAACAGTTGACCCTCCCTGTCGCTATCGAGACGTGCGTTGTCCATGAGCATGCTAAGAATCGTTACTCCCACATCAGGGCGGCAGAACCTGCGAAGCTGGCCTCCCACGAGGCGGAACGGGCGCAGGCCATTGCACAAATGCAGGGCCTGAGCATCGAGGAGAGTGGCCGTTTCGCGCACTTTTCCCGGGTCCCTGCGCCTGCGCGCCACAAGCCCGGCAACCCGGCTGCGCAGGTGCGTACATCGACCGACCGCACTGCGCACGCGCGGTTGCGCACCGAACGCGCTGACGTCGCCGTCAACGCTGCGGTTTGAAATCGTCAGGCCTGACAGAGCATCCCTACTCGGTGCTCGTGCCTGCAACCTCCTGAACCTGGTTCATCGAGTCCACACCATGTCATCATCACCGGCGACGGCCTCGCCTGATGGAAACTTGCAAGCCGACATAGATGACATTATGACGCAGTACCACAGCGTATTCGATGGAATGGGCACGCTCCCATACCAATATAAAATCCTGCTCAAGCCAAACGCCACCCCTGTAATTCATGCACCACGCCGGGTGCTGGCACCCCTCAAGGATCGTCTGAAGAAGCAATTACAGGACCTCCAAAACCAGGGCACCATATCGAAGATCACAGAGCCAACAGACTAGATCAGCTCCATGGTCTGTGTAAAGAAGCCGTCAGGGGAACTTCGCATTTGCATTGACGGGGCAGCACGGTAGCATTGTGGATAGCACAATTGCTTCACAGCTCCAGGGTCCCAGGTTCGATTCCGGCTTGGGTCACTGTCTGTGCGGAGTCTGCACATCATCCCCGTGTGTGCGTGGGTTTCCTCCGGGTGCTCCGGTTTCCTCCCACAGTCCAAAGTGCAGGTTAGGTGGATTGGCCATGATAAATTGCCCTTAGTGTCCAAAATTGCCCTTAGTGTTCGGTTGGGTTACTGGCTTATGGGGATAGGGTGGAGGTGTTGACCTTGGGTAGGGTGCTCTTTCCAAGAGCCGGTGCAGACTCGATGGGCCGAATGGCCTCCTTCTGCACTGTAAATGCTATGACAATCTAGGATTGACCCGAAGGATCTAAACCGCAACATCAACGTGAAGAGTTGACCAGTGAGATGGCTCATGCCAAATTCTTTACTAAGCTGGATGCATCCAAGGGTTTTTGGCAAACACAGCTGGACGCGTCCAGTCGCAAGCTGTGCAGGTTCAACACGCCATTCGGTCGCTATTGCTACAACCGGATGCCTTTTAGGATCATATCTGCCTCCGAAGTATTTCACCGCATCATGGTGCAGATGATGGAGGGCATCGAGGGGGTGCGAGTATACGTTGACGACATAATTATCTGGTCCACAACACCCCAGGAACACATCGCTCGCCTCAAGCAGGTCTTCCAGAGAATTCATGAACATTGTGTCCAGCTCAACAGGGCCAAGTGCTCATTTGGTCAATCGGATATTAAGTTCCTGGGTGACCACATCTCGCAGCAGGGCGTGCGGCCAGATGCCGACAAGGTCTCGGCGATCAACGCCATGAAGACCCCGGAGGACAAGAAGGCGGTCCTCCGCTTCCTCGGGATGGTCAACTTCCTGGGGAAATTCATTCCCAATATGGCATCCCACACCACGGCCCTCCGCCATCTCGTCAAGAAGTCGACGGAATTCGAGTGGCTGCCCACGCATGAAGAGGAATGGCGTGAGCTGAAAGCAAAGCTCACCACAGCCCAGGTTTTAGCATTCTTCGACCCAACCAAGGAAACCAAGATAGCGACTGATGCAAGCCAGGACGGCATTGGGGCGGTGCTCCTTCAGCGAGATGACTCCTCATCCTGGGCTCCAGGACCATGACGCCCACTGAGCAACGGTACGCTCAAATTGAGAAGGAGTGTCTGGGCCTCCTGACAGGGATAGTCAAGTTTCACGACTACGTTTATGGCCTGCCAAATTTCACGGTAGAAACGGACCACAGGCCTCTAGTCCATACAATCCAGAAGGATTTAAATGACATG
Organism: Scyliorhinus torazame; assembly: GCF_047496885.1. Lineage (NCBI taxonomy): Eukaryota > Metazoa > Chordata > Chondrichthyes > Carcharhiniformes > Scyliorhinidae > Scyliorhinus > Scyliorhinus torazame. Next base: position 23,134,788 of record NC_092721.1, on the reverse strand, counting down.
ACACCTCGGTTACAGCAAATTCTTCTTAAGCTACGCCGCTACGACTTCGAACTTGTCTACACACCAGGCAAAGAGCTGATTGTTGCAGATGCCCTGTCCAGGTCCATTACCACACCGTGTGAACAAAGTGACTTCATCTGGCTCATAGCAGCGCAAGTGCAGTTGTGTGCCACCAACCTTCCGGCCTCTGACGAACGCATGGTCCAAATTCGTGAGGAGACGGCCAAGGATCCTCTGCTGCAGTATGTGATGCAGCATCTTACCAATGGCTGGCAGAAGGGACAATGTCCCCAGTTCTATAATGTAAAAGACAACCTGACGGTGGTGGAGGGAATCCTTCTGAAACTCGACAGGATCGTAATTCCTCAAAGAATGCAGGCTATGGCGCTGGGCCAACTCCATGAGGGTCACCTTGGGGTCGAGAAATGCCGACGCAGAGCTCGGGAGGCGGTCTATTGGCCGGGTATCAGTCAGGACATTGCCGACACAGTCCTCAACTGCCCTACCTGTCAGAAATTTCAACCAGCTCAACCCAAGGAAATGCTGCAACAGCACGAGATCGTGAGCTCTCCGTGGTCCAAAGTAGGTGTAGACCTTTTTCACGCCAAGCGGCGTGACTACGTACTCCTGGTCGACTACTTCTCCAGTTACCCAGAAGTGGTGAAACTGTCCGACCTCACGTCTAAGGCGGTAATCAAAGCTTGCAAAGAAACGTTCGCCAAGCACGGGATACCGCTCACAGTAATGAGCGACAATGGTCCTTTCTTTTACAGCCAGGAATGGTCTGATTTTGCACAGTCCTACATCTTCTGTCACGTAACCTCTAGTCCCCACTACCCGCAGTCAAACGGGAAGGCCGAGAAAGGGGTCCATATTGTAAAGCGGTTGCTGTGCAAAGCTGCAGACTCAGGCTCTGACTTCAATCTGGTGATGCTGGCATACAGGGCAACCCCACTGTCCACTGGGTTGTCTCCAGCGCAGATGCTCATGAATCGCACTCTGAGGACCACAGTTCCAGCCATCCATGTTCCAGCCCTTGACCACCTCACGTTCTTACAGAAAATGCAGCAGTCACGGGCCCAACAGAAGGCCACATACGACGCTCATGCCACGGATCTACCTGAGCTGGCCCCAATTGATCATCTTCGTGTCCAGTTGCCTGAGGGCGGCTGGTCAGCCACAGCTGTTGTGATCAAACAAGTGGCCCCAAGATCGTTCCTTGTCCGCATGGCTGATGGCTCCCTGCTACAGCACAACAGACGGGCACTGCGAAGAGTTCCACGCCCGCTACCTGATCAAAGTGCCCCGCCGCCTACGATGCTTCCTCCGGACGTACCCTGCCACGAGGCCACCGATCTACCAGCAATCCTGCCGGCCCATGCGACCACCACGATGGCAGCGATCCCGCCTATCCACGTGCAGGCAGCTCCTGATCCACCTCTGTGGCGATCGACAAGAATTCGTCGCCCACCACAAAGACTGAATCTGTAGACTGAACTTTTGTACATTTTGTGACTTCATCGATTTAACCTCTGTAAATATTGTTTTGTTTGCCATGTATCTGCACTATCAACACCTTCCTATGTATATACGTTCATTTAGACACCTTTTGTATATAGTCAGGCATATATATGTATATATATATATATTTACGCACGCACACCTTAGTATTTATTTATCTAAAGACAAAGGGGAGATGACATAATGTCCACTCATGTATATAATGAGATGCAGACAGGCAGTGATTGACACACAGGATGACCAGTAAGCACACAACACAGTGCAGCCAATCACCAGACAGGACACGACCACTATGAAGCCAGAGGGCACAAGGTTTCCCGCTCTCCCTGGACCCAGCCACTGAGACAGTCAGAGTCCACGAGCTAGTAAGTGCAAACACCATGCGGTAGTTAGTAAGTCTGGTCAGGCTACTACAAGGTCTCCAATCAGTTCAGTATAGTGTCGACCCACAGCTGAATATGTATATCAGTTCTATCGTTCAATAAAACAGTGTTGGATCTTCTCCAGTATTAGACGTCTGTTTCTAGCTTCCCTGCATCGAGTGCAGTCCACATCGAACCTACCTGACTAACACATTGTTGTACCCTCAATAACGACGCTGAGAGAGTAAACTGTAAAGAAAGCTTTAATAAGCTAAGAACTAGCCTGGTGCCGCGACGTGTGCTAACAGAGGTGCCGCCCACAAGGTGGCCCCTTATATACGGCTCCCAGATGGGCGGAGCCGGAGGCGGAGTCCCCCAGGGTTCCAAGCCCGGTCTTAAAGGGGACATCACCTTACATGATGACAAGGGTACATACAGTACTACAGTAACCGTTCATCACACACATCAATGGCGACTTTACTTTATTTATAATATAGTGCATGCCTCAGATTGTGCTATGATGTCAGAAACTTTGCAAATATTTTATATGGCACAAAAATATATACTTGCTTGACCTGTCATTCGGGAAATGTAGAGCTGTCATTGCATATGAGAAAGATGACAGCATGAATGATTGCAATTTATTGCAGAAAACATAAAATAACTAGATACAAGTTTCCAGCACCATCATCATCGAACGTGTGATTTGGCATTCCATCACTTCATAAAATACACACAGAAATCTCAATGTATAAATGTCTCGGAGAGTTCTCTTTGTTATTGAGAACACAAGTTTAAGGCCATAGCTAAGCAGTTTAACTTTGCATTAGGAAATCAAATCACCCAAAAAGACAGATACCGTTGTAAATTCATCAAACTGTCAAGCAAAAAATTGAAGATAAGTATCTCTTGTCACTCCAGTTAGAATTGTTAGTTCAGCTGTCCAGCTGTGAGCTATACTTCCTCAATCCGCAGAATCAGACCTTCTTCCTACCACTTTTGTGGATGCACTTTAGTTTGGTTAGATTGCTGATTCAATTTATTTAAATGAATTGGCGTCAGTACTGATGTGATTTGTAGGACACAAAATGCTACAATTTAATGGAATAGCACCTCTTCCATGCAATAGCCACGCTGCAGGATTTAAAAGCTCAATCCATTTGTTGGTTACGAGAGAGAGATTAATGGCAATCCAATGATTCCTCAATAGACTTCCAGTGAATTTCATGTAACTCAACAAGCCATTACAATATTGTATACTGCAAGTATGCCATACAAAAGTGACATTTTATAAGCATTTTAACTTGCAGTTTAACCTAATGTTTTAATATCGCAGAACAGTTATGTTCAAACCTATGTTTCACCATGAAACCATATCAAGACAGATATTTCATAGCAACACAGATCTAGCTCAGGCAACATCTTGGACACAGTCGCCGCATGGCAACCATTTTGCCTCACCTGAGATTGAACGCCCACAGGATTAGCTTCACTAGCACCATGTCCATCAAAGGTGATGTGAGTGCAAGGGAAGTCAATAACCTTATTAAGGCATGACCAGACTTTTGAACTATTGTGGTGGAAAATTGTCAGATATATAATCGCTTGTTTTTACTCAAGGGCCTGTATTGTCTCAGGATTTTGGCCGAGGCTAAAAAGCTCATTGAGTGCCTTTCTTTTGAAATTCGGAGATACAATGCTGACAGGAAACTGAAAATGAATTCCCTCGTAACAAGAGTTTTCCACTTGACTTAGAGTGCTATGAATTTGGAAAATAATTTCTGACTCTGTGTCTATGTTTGAAATTCTATTTTTATAATATTCACCACTAACAACTTTGAAACCAGGGAGGCACAGGTGCTCCGGAAAAGGTATTAAAAGCTAATGTGGCACTGCAAGTGTCAGCTGTGACTGAGTGGTAGCACTCTTGTCTCAGAGTCTGTAGATTGTGGGTTCAAGTCCCACTTCAGAGAGTTTGCGCTCGGAATCCTGGATGATGGTGTAGTGCCTATGGAGTGCTGCGTTATTAGGAGTGCTGCTTTTTGGACTAACCCGCCATGTGTTTTTCAGCGGCAGAGGCAGCCCGCCGGCAGTATTTACTGGTGCCGCCGTTGACTGCACCCTTTGTTGCCAGGAAACCCGTGCGCCGGCGCGGAACTGGAATATCCCGCCAGCATGAACAGCCGATAAATCCCATCCATCAAATCAAGGCCCTTTTCCCCCCTCTCAAAGAATCATAAAATCCCCTGCAGTGCAAAAGGAGGCCATTCGGCCCATCGCGTCTGCACCCCACATAGGCCCACTCCCCCGTAACCTCATCTAACCTGCACGTCTTTGGACTGCGGGAGGAAACCGGAGCACCCGGAGGAAACCCACGCAGGCACGGGGAGGACATGCAGACTCCACACAGTCAGTCACCCGAGGCTGAAATTGAACCTGGGTCCCTGGTGCTGAGCGGCAACAGGGCTAACCACAGTGCCACCGTGCTGCCCTTTTAACTGAGACATTAGACATTCCATGGCATTGTTTGAAGCAGAACAAGGAGATCTCCTATGTGTTGTGGCCAATTTTTATTTGCCCCTCAGCCAATATCACCAACACAGATTACCTTGCTATTACCATATTGCCTGAGGGGGTATCTTATGTTTCAAATTGCTGCTTCATTTCCATAAGACCATAAGACCATAAGACATAGGAGCGGAAGTAAGGCCATTCGGCCCATCGAGTCCACTCCACCATTCAATCATGGCTGATTTCAACTCCATTTACCCGCTCTCTCTCCATAGCCCTTAATTCCTCGAGAAATCAAGAATTTATCAACTTCTGTCTTAAAGACACTCAACGTCCTGGCCTCCACCGCCCTCTGTGGCAATGAATTCCACAGACCCACCACTCTCTGGCTGAAGAAATTTCTCCTCATCTCTGTTCTAAAGTGACTCCCTTTTATTCTAAGGCTGTGCCCCCGGGTCCTAGTCTCCCCTGCTAATGGAAACAACTTCCCTACATCCACCCTACCTAAGCCATTCATTATCTTGTAAGTTTCTATTAGATCTCCCCTCAACCTCCTAAACTCCAATGAATATAATCCCAGGATCCTCAGACGTTCATCGTATGTTAGGCCTACCATTCCTAGGATCATCCGTGTGAATCTCCGCTGGACCCGCTCCAGTGCCAGTATGTCCTTCCTGAGGTGTGGGGCCCAAAATTGCTCACAGTATTCTAAATGGGGCCTAACTTTCCTACAGGAACTGCTCTTTAAAAGTATTTTGTTGACTGTAAATGCTGCGGTTATTAAATGAACTACATTAATACAAGTCTTGCTTTTTATTTTTGTTTCCAAAAGGTTCTTATGTTCGCTTCTGTCCCAACCCCCACTGGTCGCTTATCAATGCTGGATTGGCAATCATCGTCAGGATTTTCCATTTTCAAACTTCCGCCTGTGGAGAAATAAACATATTCATAGATTCATAGAATTTACAGTGCAGAAGGAGCCATTCGGCCCATCGAGGCTGGCCCAGCCCTTGGAAAGAGCGCCCATTAAGCCCATGCCTCCACCCTATCCCTGTAACCCAGTAACCAAACCTTTTGGACACTAAGGGGCAATTTAGCATTGCCAACCCACCTAACCTGCACATCTGAGGACTGTGGGAGGAAACAGGAGCACCCGGAGGAAACCCGCGCAGACACGGGGAGAAAGTGCAAACTCCGCACAGACTTTCACCCGAAGCCAGAATTGAATCCGGGTCCCTGGAGCTATAAGGCAACAGTGCTAACCACTGTGTCACCGTGCCGTCCAGGCACGTTTTTGACAAATGTTTTTGACGCGTGTTTGACAGGCAAACACTTGGCAGAAGTGATGGAAAGATGTAAGATCCAGAACAGTGCAAAAGATAAAATGTGAAAAGATCTCACGTTAATCTGAATGCAGATTTCAACCTCGGCTTAAACAGAATTTTAAACATTTGCAAACTCCGACTCCTATTCTGTAAATCAGATACAGATTTAATCGCATCACCTCACAATTTGTCAGCAAAATGTCTGTTCATTTTAAAGCTGCCAGGGTTATATTCTGCTAGCAAAGACTGACAGACTGGACCCCTTTCCATCTCTGAAAGATTTGCATTTGCGAAGCGCCTTTCAAACCTCAGGATTCTCATTCACAGCCGAGTAAGGACTTTTTCAAGTATAGTAATTTGCGCACAGCAAGGTCTGGAAGAGTCTGAAAGCCCAGGCAAATAATTCCAGAGCTCCGCCATTACGGCTTGGCTCACTGTCTGTGCGGAGTCTGCACGTTCTCCCCGTGTGTGCATTGGTTTGCTCCGGGTGCTCCGGTTTTCTCCCACAAGTCCCGAAAGACATGCTTGTTATAGGTCTCATAGAATTTACAGTGCAAAAGGCAGCCATTCAGCCCATCGAGTCTGCACCGGCTCTTGGAAAGAGCACCCTACTTAAGCCCACACCTCCACCCTGTCCCCGTAACACCCCTAACCTTTTTGGTCACTAAGGGCAATTTAGCATGGCCAATCCACCTAACCTGCACGCCTTTGGACTGTGGGAGGAAACCGGAGCACCTGGAGGAAACCCACGCACACACGGGGAGGATGTGCAGACTCCGCACAGACAGTGACCCAAGCAAGAATCGAGCCTGGGACCCTGGAGCTGTGAAGCCATAGTGCTAACCACTATGCTACCGTGCTGTCCACCCAATATTAGGTGAATTGGACGTTGTGAATTCTCCCTCAGTGTAACCAAACAGGCGCCGGGTTGTGGCGGCTGGGGGATTTTCACAGTAACTTCATTGCAGTGTTAATGTAAGCCTACTTGTGACAATAACAAAGATTATTATTATTACTAGAGCTCTGTAACGTGGTGAATTGGCACTTGTGGAACACGCCACCAGACCATAATACATAGGAGCGGAAGGCCATTTGGCCCATCGAGTCCACTCCACCATTCAATCATGGATGATTTCAACTCCATTTACCCGCTCTCTCTCCATCGTCCTTAATTCCTCGAGAAATCAAGAATTTATCAACTTCTGTCTTAAAGACACTGAACGTCCCGGCCTCCACCGCCCTCTGTGGCAATGAATTCCACAGACCCACCACTCTCTGGCTGAAGAAATTTCTCCTCATCTCTGTTCTAAAGTGACTCCCTTTTATTCTAAGGCTGTGCCCCCGGGTCCTAGTCTCCCCTGCTAATGGAAACAACTTCCCTACGTCCACCCTATCTAAGCCATTCATTATCTTGTAAGTTTCTATTAGATCTCCCCTCAACCTCCTAAACTCCAATGAATATAATCCCAGGATCTTCAGACGTTCATCGTATGTTAGGCCTACCATTCCTAGGATCATCCGTGTGAATCTCCGCTGGACCCGCTCCAGTGCCAGTATGTCCTTCCTGAGGTGTGGGGTCCAAAATTGCTCACAGTATTCTAAATGGGGCCTAACTAATGCTTTATAAAGCTTCAGAAGTACATCCCTGCTTTTATATTCCAAGCCTCTTGAGATAAATGACAACATTGCATTTGCTTTCTTAATTACGGACTCAACCTGCAAGTTTACCTTTAGAGAATCCTGGACTAGGACTCCCAAGTCCCTTTGCACTTCAGCATTATGACTTTTGTCACCGTTTAGAAAATAGTCCATGCCTCTATTCTTTTTTCCAAAGTGCAAGACCTCGCACTTGCCCACGTTGAATTTCATCAGCCATTTCTTGTTAGATGTTTCTAATCAGATAATACAGGCTAAATATAAGAAACGACAAATGAAGTTATGAGCTTCATAAACGCAAGGATTAAAACATGGGTGAGATAATTAACTTGGTCGGATGAACTGAAATATTTTAAAAATTCAATGTTGAGGTCTTTTAAGACAATCCATTAGATAAGCTTTCTCGGATCATTTACACAGAAAGAAAATACAATTCATAACAGGATGATTAAATTGATGCTGTTACCATAGTTGCTTCCTTTTTTTGTTTATCTATCTATGTCTCAATCTCGAGAGCTTTCCCTCCTTCAATCTGTTCAATCCTTTGCCCTTTTCTCCCCAGTTGTCTCTGACTTGTGTTCCTCGCTCAGGTTCAAAAATGACAGAGGGTTAAACGTGGACGATTACCTGAATTTAGCATTCAAAAAAAATTGAACCACTTTTTGAGTAATTTTCCAGCTCACTGAAACATCGGACGAAAAGGGAACAACATCTCATAGCGAGTGCGTTTAGCCACGTGCTTCCTGGCCTCCCAGCGCCGAGAAACACATGGCTATAAAACACCACTCACGTTAAATAAGAGGCCACACTCCGCCCCATTTTGTGCATTGAGGAGCTCCGCTTGCCCCCATGCAGGGTACCCCTCCCGGCCCGATCTCCAGTGCACAAAAAATGCCAGCTTGGCACCGCCAACTTGTCACACTGGCAGTGCCCTTCCATCTGGCAGTGCCATCTGGGCACCTTGGCAGTATGAGACTGACATCCAGGTGACACTTCCAGGGTTCCAGGCTGGCACTGTCAGGATGCCCAGGTGGCACCAGCAGTGCCAGGGTATTACCCCGTCCAAAGAGCATGCACCTGGGGGCCTCCGATCCCCTGGGAGACCCCCACCCAGTCACCATTTGTGGAGACCAGTGTTATGGGCCAGCATTTAGAGAACCCCAAAGTGTATCATGGAGTTCACCTGACCCACAACTTTTAATAGATTGTGGTATGGGGAACACACGGCCCACTCTACAGGTGTGGTACAGCAGAGATGGGAAAGTATTTTTTAAAGCAAAACAATGTTTATTCTATGAACTCAAGTTAAACTTTTTGAAACATACAGTGAACATCTTACAACCATTAATTCAAATACAACCCCCAAAGAATACAACACTAAGTAATCCTTAAGCTGTCCTTTTAACATCCATAAGACTTTTAAAAAAAACCTTTAAACAGAAGCACATCAGGTTAAAGTCACTACTGAGAGCAGTTATTAGTTTTAAATCACCAAAGGATCGATGTACAGTCTTTAGATTACAGAGAGAGACTCATACATCTTCTGGCTGTGACTGCAGCTATCCAGCTCTGAAACCGAAACTGAAACACACCCTGTAGCAAACAGCCTAAAACAAAAGTAAAAAGCTGACAGACAGCCCAGCTCCACCCACACTCTGACATCACTGATAAACACCCATTTCTTAAAGGTACATTTCTTAAACACCCATTTCTTAAAGGTACTCTCACATGACACCAGCACTGAGCGGCGCTCCATCGTTGTCTCCGAGGTGAAGGAGATTGATCCCACGCCTCGGGTAACTCGGGAATCTGCACATTAAAGTGACACTGACTGTCTCGTTTTAATAAGCAGATTTGCTAAAGAGTGATCCCACCCACAATGGGCGGGATTTACATCGAGCCGGGCAGATCCTTGGAGCGGGGTCTCCCAGCTTCAATTGGCCATGCTGCGCCATGCACTGAGCTGTCTTTTGGGTGCAGCGTGGTCACTCGAACACACCCATAGAAACCGGGTCCAAGAATTTAGAAATAAAGCAGAAGCTTAGGAATTCCTGAGAGGAACCTGTTGATACAAATTATGAAATTATGAACATTGCATTCACTCAGATTCCAAGGTATGGTTGTCCTCTCCAACCTGGGGTTTTGAGATAGCCTGGGGCCTTGAAGTAAAATCGTAATGTAATTGCCAAGAGACAGAACAGAGCATCCTACATATTGGATGGAATCTTACCTGAATTTGGCAAAGTGTCAGGCTCAGTCTGAAAACTGGAGTGTAACTCTCCAGTTGCACAGACCAACAGCAATCTGGTTGACTCTTAAATGTCGTCTGAAATGGCTGAGCAAGGGCAGTTAGGGATGGGCAATAAATGCTGGCATAGCCAGTGAAACCCAAATTCCGCAAATTAATTTTAAATACATTTACATAGATCCCTGAAAGTTGCCACCCAGGTTGAGAGGGTTGGTAAGACAGCGTACGGTGTGTTAGCTTTTATTGGTAGAGGGATTGAGTTTCGGAGCCATGAGGTCATGTTGCAGCTATACAACACTCTGGTGCGGCCGCATTTGGAGTACTGCGTGCAATTCTGGTCGCCGCATTATAGGAAGGATGTGGAAGCATTGGAAAGGGTGCAGAGGAGATTTACCAGAATGTTGCCTGGTATGGAGGGAAGATCTTATGAGGAAAGGCTGAGGGACTTGAGGCTGTTTTCGTTCGAGAGAAGAAGGTTAAGAGGTGACTTAATTGAGGCATACAAGATGATCAGAGGATTGGATAGGGTGGACAGTGAGAGCCTTTTTCCTTGGATGGTGATGTCTAACACGAGGGGACATACCTTTAAATTGAGGGGAGATAGATATAAGACAGATGTCAGAGGTAGGTTCTTTACTCAGAGAGTAGTAAGGGCGTGGAATGCCCTGCAACAGTAGTGGACTCGCCAACACTAAGGACATTCAAATGGTCATTGGATAGACATATGGATGATAAGGGAATAGTGTAGATGTGGTTTAGAGTGGTTTCACAGGTCGGCACAATATCGAGGGCCGAAGGGCCTGTACTGCGCTGTAATGTTCTATGTTCTATGTTCTATCTTATAGCTTGAAACTCAGATGAAATACTTGGCTGCTTTCTCAAGCTCGTAAGCCCAACAAAGACTGGTGTTATTTATCAGTTTAAGTTTGATGTAAGAATGTTAACTGAAATTGTCGAAAATGTAATCAAAAATGTAGCACAGAATAATAATCACTTATTGTCACAAGTAGGCTTCAATTAAGTTACTGTGAAAATCCCGAGTCGCCACATTCCGGCACCTGTTCGGGGAGGCCGGAATTGAACCCACGCTGCTGCCTTTTTCTACATTACAAGCCAGCTATTTAGCCCACTGTACTAAACCAGCCCCTAGTGGCCAAGAAGGAAGCCACATTGGCCATCGATTTAATGTTCACTCTTTCGAAGAAGGATCCATTTATCCCTGTTCTTTCCCCACATCCCAGACATTTTCTATTCTCCTTCAGGAACTGATTCAACTCCTTTTGAATTCTTCTATTGAAACTGTATTCAACATTCTATCAGGTTGCGCACTCGAAGTCCGAACCACACGTTGCATGAAAAAAATTATTCACGTCACCTCTTAGTTTTGGGGAGATCACCTTAAATCTCATTATTGATACTTCAGCTATTGGATAATGTTTCTCTGCGTTTACTTCATGGTTTTAACCACATGCTCCACACACCTCGCTCCCTTCGACCCATCAAAGCTCCTCTCACCTATTTGTTACAACTAAACTTAAAGAAACCTCTAAACTAAATCTAGCCCAGCAAAGATACTTAATTTTTGTCCCTACCACTGCTGGAGCCCACAGAATTAATTCCAGTTTTATGCCTGCTGTACTCCATATTTTTGCATATCTTGAGCTTCAGAAAAGATTAAAGATAAATATCAAATGCACTGCTAATGGAACTATCTTTATGAAGATGCATTAAGTGTCTCAAATGACATAAAAGCCATTCCTGAGTCATGGTAGAATACAACTCAAGCACAGTGTGTCCCTATAAGAAGTGTGCGCTCGTTATAATAATAATAATCTAGGGCAGCACGGTGGCGCAGCGGGTTAGCCCTGCTGCTTCACGGCGCCAAGATCCCAGGTTCGATTCTGGGTCACTGTCCGTGTGGAGTTTGCACATTCTCCCCGTGTTTTCGTGGGTTTCGCCCCCACAGCCCAAAAATGTGCAGGCAATTTGGATTGGCCATGCTAAATTGCCCTTTAATTGGAAAAAATGAATTGGGTACTCTGAATTTTAAAAGAAATTAAATGATAATAATCTTTATTAGTGTCACAAATAGGCTTACATTAACACTGCAATTAAGTTACTGTGAAAATCCCCTCGTCGCCACACTCCGGCACCTGTTCGGGTACACAGAGGGAGAATTCAGAATGTCCAATTCACCTAACAAGCACGTCTTTCGGGACTTGCGGGTGGAAACCAGAGCACCCGGAGGAAACCCACGCAGACACGGGGAGAGCGTGCAGACCCTGCACATATAGTGTACCCAAGCTGCAAATCGAACCCGTGTCCCTGGCTCCGTGAAGCAACAGTGCTAACCACTGATTTCTCCATCACTTGGTTTAGAGACCCTTGAACATAATTATGGGCGTCTGCATGTTGAAAAACCCAAAGAACTCCCCACCAAAGAGTAAATAAAGCTGCCCTCCTTCCTCTTGCCGGAATCATCAAGGTCTACTTCTTGTAGCATTTAATGCTTTAGTGATTTATCCACATTTCTGAAACTACTTCTTTGTGCGCAGGAAGATATTGAGGTCAGGATCCATCAAGTCTAAACACAAACAGCTGGACCTTCTACCAGAAAATTGTAATTGAGCTCCCTCATTATGAGTCTCAATGACAAACATTACCGCATGTCATTAAATCAAAGTAGGCAGTCCTCGTTGGCAGTGCTAATGTATTATACTGGGCAGTAATTATACCATGGTGTCGCTCATTGCAGTCTCTCTTTTCCCTTTCTCAATAACCCCACCTGCATTATGTCAACCTAAATGTCAATACCAACAAGGACAATCTGAGCTATTCTTGCAGCAGCATATGGGGGAATTCTGCATTCCATCTTAGCTGTCAACAGGAATAAAAACTGTTTAATTCCCCAGTGCGCCTCCCATTAATGACCACAAGCATCCAAAAGAAAAACAAGAATCGCATTCCTTTGACTGCGTTCTGTTGGGAGTTCTGAATATAATCCAAAAGGAAAATACACCCATCTGCATGCCTTTCTCGAAAATACAAGCTAACATTCAGAAAACCAGGTTAGCCCATATCGCCTCAGCATTTAGCTCAGAGCTATTTTATCACCGTCTTATATTGTTCCCAGGGGAAACATGAGTTAGTGGAATTTATACCCACTTGGACGTACGATTAACCATGAGTATAGAAGCCTGTGTGATCGATCAAATGACATTTTGCATTATCCACACGTCACACTGGTGGAATAAGCAGGAAAGCGGAATCAAATCAAATTCAATATGAACCAATTCAAACGGGAGGGAGAACAAGATTTTTGAATGTGTATTATGGATTTTGTAAAGAGAATAGTTGGTTTATAAGTGAACAGAATTGTGAAATCCCCGCTGCTGAAGGAAAGGAGAAAAGATACATTGTTATTTCGTAATGTATCAAAATGATTACTGGCTGCATAAGTGGTCAATTGATCCATTACTTGGAAATTGACAATTTAACATTTTACCCATTTCGGAATCCGCAAGGTGATGTTCATCTGTAAATGTAAATAAATTCTCGTTAAAATTATATTAGGATTAAACCGTTTGTATAGTCACCACACATTCACCCCATAAAAAACCCTCATCAAAATGTTCTATTGTCATGTTATGCATTGAAAAAATAATAATTAGGGGTTGGACAGGGTAGATGCTGGAGGATGCTTGCCCTGGCTGGGGAGTCTAGAACTAGAGATTATGGTTTCAGATTAAGGGGTTGGCCAGTTAGAATTAAAATGAAGAGAAATCGTTTCACTCAAAGTGATGAGTCTTTGTAATTCTCTACCCCAACGCGCTCCGAATCACATTCAAGGCAGAAGTCGATAGATGTTTGTTTACGAAGGGAATCAAGGTATACGGGAATAGTGGAGAAAGGTGGAGTTGAGATAGAAGGTCAGCCAGAATCTTATCTGAGCGCTAAAGTAGGCTCAAAAGGCCCAAAGCCTGACTCCAGCTCCTATTCCTTGTTTTCTTCAGTTTTTACACTGGCCGGTATTGGGCCTTCAATCCCATCAAAACCAGTATCGTGTGTCACAGTCAAATGGTCAGCACAGAGTAATGTGTTTCTGCATAAAGCACGGTAGCACAGTGGGTAGCACTGCTGCTTCACAGCGCCATGGACCCGGGTTCGATTCCCAGCTTGGGTCACTGTCTGTGCGGAGTCTGCACGTTCTCCCCGTGTCTGCGTGGGTTTCCTCCGGGTGCTCCGGTTTCCTCCCACAAGTCCCGAAAGACGTGCTGTTAGGTGAATTGGACATTCTGAATTCTCCCTCTGTGCACTCAAGCAGGCGCTGGATTGTGGCGACGAGGGGATTTTCACAGTAACATCATTGCAGTGTTAATGTAAGCCTACTTGTGACACTAACAAAGATTGTTTTCAAATCGCCTGGAATCTGTAGCAAGGAAACTCGTGTGAAGCTTTTGAAGAGTTAAAATGGTCCCGAACAATGTCTTCAAAAAGATATTTCTGTCTTTGTCAATTGATTCCTTTCGCACCTAAGCGCATACTAAGTGTGGTGAACCACTGTATTAGGAGATGTAAGTTAAGACCTGCACTACAGGTTCGCCGGTAGCTCCTGCCGGCTGGCTCCGCCCACGGAGAACTGTATAAATATGCATGACCTCCAGTGCCCTGCCATTTCGCCAGCTGCAGCAGGAGGCCACGCATCTGACTGTAATAAAGCCACCGCTGTACCCAACTTTAGTCTTTGTGCAATTGATCGTGCACCATCTTCTCCTCCCGGGTTCATGTGCGACCAATGGGCACCGCCATCTTGTCCCCCTTCGGCCATGGGCGCTGCCATCTTGTCCCGACCCTGCAATGTGTGCACCATGGGCGCCGCCATCTTGTCCCGACCCCGCAATGTGCGCATCATGTCCCCCACAGGGTCTCCGAACATCCCGACATCAGAACCGCACACGCTCGCCACCCGAAGCATCCGACGGCTACCCGCAGCTCGCTTCGATGACGCTGGACCAATCTCGCCCGCACAACCTGGCCACCGCGTCGACCACAATTAAAATCAATGACCACGCGACCTCGTGCCTGCTGGACTCCGGGAGCACCGAAAGCTTCGTTCACCCAGATACGGTAAAGTGCTGCTCCCTCGCGGTCCACCCTGCCAATCAAAGGATCTCCTTAGCCTCCGGATCCCACTCCGTCCCAATCCGAGGCTTTTGTACAGTCACCCTCACGGTTCAGGGCGTAGAATTTAGTAACTTCCGCCTCTATGTCCTTCCTAATCTCTGCGCTGCACTCCTGTTGGGCCTGGACTTCCAATGCAACCTCCAGAGCCTCACCCTCAAAATCGGCGGGCCCTTAACCCCCCCCCCTTACCGTTTGCGGCCTCGTGACTCTCAAGGTCGATCCCCCCTCCCTTTTTGCATACCTCACTGCGGATTGCAAGCCCGTTGCCACTAGGAGCAGACGATACAGCACCCAGGACAAAACCTTCAACAGGTCCGAAGTCCAGCGGTTGCTTAAGGAGGGTATTATCGAGGCCAGCAACAGCCCCTGGAGAGCCCAAGTGGTAGTGGTTAAAACTGGGGAGAAACACAGGATGGTCGTGGGCTGCAGCCAGACCATCAATCGGTACACGCAGCTCGACGCGTACCCCTTCCCACGCATATCTGATATGGTCAATCAGATTGCACAGTACCGGGTCTTCTCAACAATTGACCTGAAATCCGCCTACCACCAGCTCCCCATCCAGAAGTCGGACCGGCCATACACTGCCTTCGAGGCGGATGGTCGCCTCTACCACTTCCTTAGGGTCCTTTCGGTGTCACAAATGGGGTCTCGGTCTTCCAAAGAGAGGTGGACCGAATGGTCGACCAGTACGGTTTGCGGGCCACCTTTCGGTACTAAGATAATGTCACCATCTGCGGCCATGACCAGCAGGACCACGATGCTAACCTCGATAAATTCCTCCGCACTGCCACTCTTCTCAACCTGACCTACAACAAAGAGAAGTGTGTGTTCAGCACGACCCGGTTAGCCATTCTCGGCTATATAGTCCAAAACGGACTTCTCGGGCCCGACCCTGGCCGCATGCGCCCCCTCATGGAACTTCCCCTCCCCCACTGCCCCAAGGCCCTCAAACGCTGCCTGGGGTTCTTTTCCTACTACGCCCAGTGGGTCCCAAACTATGCGGACAAGGCCCGCCCACTCATTCAGTCCACCCAATTCCCCCTCGCGGCCGAGGCACAACACGCTCTCGCCCGCATCAGAGCAGACATCGCCAAGGCTGGGATGCGCGCAGTGGACGAGTCACTGCCTTTCCAAGTAGAAAGCGACGCTTCAGACGTCGCCCTTGCTGCCACTCCAAACCAGGCAGGCAGACCCGTGGCATTCTTTTCCCGCACCCTTCATGCCTCTGAAATTCGACACTCATCTGTCGAAAAAGAAGCCCAAGCTATCATTGAAGCTGTGCGGCATTGGAGGCATTACCTGGTCGGTAAGAGATTCACTCTCCTTACGGACCAACGGTCGGTAGCCTTCATGTTCAACAACACACAGCGGGGCAAGATCAAAAATGATAAAATCTTGCGGCGGAGAATCGAGCTCTCCACCTATAATTAAGAGATCTTGTATCGCCCCGGTAAACTCAACGAGCCCCCAGACTCCCTCTCCCGAGGTACATGTGCCAGCGCACAAGTAGATCAACTCCGGGCCCTACACGACAGCCTTTGTCACCCGGGGGTCACTCGATTGTACCATCTGGTCAAAGCTTGCAATCTGCCCTACTCCGTCGAGGAAGTGAGGACACTCACCAGGGACTGCCAGGTCTGTGCGGAGTGCAAGCCGCACTTCTACCGGCCAGACCGTGCTCACCTGGTGAAGGCTTCCCGCCCCTTTGAACGCCTCAGCGTGGATTTCAAAGGGCCCCTCCTCTCCACCGACCGCAACACGTACATTCTCCGTGTGGTCGATGAGTACTCCAGATTCCCCTTCCCCATCCCATGTCCCGATATGATGTCTGCCACCGTCATCAAGGCCCTCAGCGCCTTCTTCGCTCTGTTCGGTTTCCCCACCTACATCCACAGTGTCAGGGGATCGTCATTCATGAGCGATGAGCTGCGTCAGTTCCTGCTCAGCAGGGGTATAGCCTCCAGCAGGATGACCAGCTACAACCCCTGGGGAAACGGGCAAGTAGAACGGGAGAATGGGACGGTTTGGAGGGCCATCCAGCTGGCCCTACGGTCCAGGAACCTCCCAGCCTCTCGCTGGCAGGAGGTCCTCCCTGACGCTCTGCACTCCATCCGGTCATTATTGTGCACCGCCACATCCGGGGTGTCGCTCCCAACTTGGCTTGCTGCTCCAGGACCGTTCCTTCTCCATAGGCACGTCCGACTCCACAAGGCCGACCCCTTGGTGGACAAGGTTCACCTGCTCCACGCCAACCCTCAGTATGCCTACGTTGAGTTCCCCGACGGCCGCCAAGATACTGTCTACTCAGGGACCTGTCACCGTCAGATTCCACCCCAACGCACACCCCCACCAATGCGCCCCCCCCCCCCCACCTCCCACCGCGCCGCCAATATTGAACCCACCAGACGACCCCCCCCCTCCCCTTTTCCACAGAAGAGGATGAAGAGGACTTCTGCACGCTCCCTGAGTTCCCCGATGACTGGCCAGCATCAGCACCGCCACTGCCACCACCGCCATCGGTGCCACCTCCACCACTGCCAGCACCGACTTCGCCGCCACCGTTACGCCTCTCCCAACGAAGCACCAAAGCACTGGACCAGCTGAACCTTTGACGGACTCCGGACCGTCAACATGGACTTTTCTTTCCCTACCACTGTACATAATTGCACTAATTGTATATAGTTTCACGTCACCCCCGCCGGACTCATTTTTAACAGGGGGTGAATGTGGTGAACCACTGTAATTGGAAATGTAAGGTAGGACCTGCACTACAGGTTCGCCGGTAGCTCCTGCCAGCTGGCTACGCCCAGGGAGAACTGTATGAATATGCATGATCTCCAGTGCCCTGCCATTTCGCCAGCTGCAGCAGGAGGCCACACATCTGACTGTAATAAAGCCACAGTTGTACCCAACTTTAGTCTTTGTGCAATTGATCGTGCATCACTAAGGTCGGTGGTATGCGACCACGTTGCGGGAGGGGCAAGGCCAGACAATACAGCAAGCCGTTCAAAGGTCCATTGACTCCATCAATACCAGAACATTCCGTGGCGGGAGGGACTATAAAATTCCGCCCTATCTCCCAGTCCTGCCAACAACAGGAAGCTTGGCAGGTGGGGAAAACGTAATTTGACTTGAGGCCAAAAATCAATTTCCTGATCGCGGAATGAACTTTTATCAATTGTGTTCCTGGGATTTTAAAGGCAGGTTGGAGGGCCAAGCTCCCCCACAAATCATTTTGGGAAACCTTTTTGCATACATTAGTACCTCATGCATGCTCTGCAAAACAGCAACTCGCTGGAATTAAACTCCAGCTCGAAATTAAGATCACCGCCAGTAACAAACTAGAATGCTCACTTTTACGATTGGACATAATTGGCGTGCACCTGGCCAACTAGCCTCCTTCCATGATTTACGGTGAGTTGCCGCTGAATTGTCCTCTTTGGAGAGTGTCTGTAAATGCCAGCCAATGCTTGAGACCAGGTTGTGTTGCGTGGAGGGTGACCAGGGAAGGGTCCGCGGGGAAGGGCGGAGCTGTGGTCAGGCCAAGGTGGAGGGGGTAGTGCAGAGTGTCTGGGAGCTCTTTAAATATGGTGCTTGGACCTTCGACCCCATGAAATAATGGCGGGGTTGGCAATTCCTGCCTGCCCCACTGTGAAAATTGGTGAGCTTCTCTTGGATGCATATGTAATGAGCTGAACAGCGCAAGTTCATGCCTGATTAGTCATCCCGACTCGCAGCAGAAATCACCCTTATTTCCACACCCACCACCAAACCTAGACTCCAGAGCGGATGATTCCGGCCAGCGACACGATGTGGCCTGGACTTTACTGCTCGACATCGGTCCCGAGCTTGCTCTCGTCAGCAGTGGGACCGACTTGCCAATTTCACCACAGGCCGCCTCCAACTGGGCTGCCTGCCGACCCGCTGTCTAATTATGTGCGGTGGGCAAGTTCCTGATGCTGCCCGTCCCACCAAAAGGGGGGAGAGCTCTGAAATCCTAGCAGCCCCACTGGAAGAGGCTGTGTGCTGCTGAGGCGACTGCGAACCTCCAACAGGTCGATTATTAAAAAATGAAAAATTTCACCGGGCTGGGGGTCGCAAGGGTCAGCCCGTCTGGCGAGATCACGCTCTTGGAGCTACCTCCTCTGCCCATGTTGGCCTCCTCTTTGTGCTCTGGGTCCTCTGACTCAGATAGCCCGTGGGTTACCTCAGGGAGACCTCCCGGTGAAGCGTCCCGGTGTGGCACCCTGCAGTTGTACCGCCATTCTCCTGGCAACCCGCCAACCTGGGGCCGGTAACATTCCGCCCAATTGGTTGCTGTGAATGTCACCTTCACTTGGTATAAATAATTCACAATACTGGTGAGATCTAACTCATTCAAACCCACCCACATGCACAGTGTCAAAATCAGGCCCAGTGTGTTTCTGCAGATTGTCGCAGACAAAAAGCATGCCGTGTTAAAAAATGTCCTATAATCCAGATTTCGTAGCAGATTCATACAGTAACAAATGACTTTCACCCATAGTTTTGTATAGGAGACACATAAAATGATATATCTGAAAGACAAATGAATACTGACTCGAATATCAGGAGCATGTCTTCTTTCTTTCACGAGTTCCCTTGCTTGACTATTTCGGTGACAGCTGAGTCTTGTACAACATTTGATTGAAATTAATTCATGTATTGTGCGGAGGAGAGAAGGGAGAATCAAGCCTATTGCCCAGGTGAGGAATAGAATGTGGAATAATAAGTGGATTACATGAAACATTAAAATATCCCTTATAAGCATACCAATGTCCTTTGTGCCTCTAAAGTCTTTGACAGAACCTGGCGCCTTGCATTTCTAAAACAAATTGGTGATAATCTCATCTCCCACACTTTGAATACGATTCAGCAGCCTCGTCACGCCGAGCTTGGTGTCGGGACAAGGCCGTCGAATCTCGTGACGCTGGAAATGTCATGCGCGATTCAACAAATGTTCGCGAGACGTAGCGATCTGCATCTCGCCCTCACTGCGCATGATCCAGATCAACATATTTCAATGAGCCATACTGCTCATTTAAATATACGTTTGCTGGATTCACCCAGAATCCGGGACTCATCTCCGCGCCTGGCAGACCTCGCCAGGATGCCCCTTCGTACTGGTCCACACAAATGTGGACCAGTCGTAACGACATCTGGGGGTCCTCCAGGCCATTGGAGATGCCCCAGATAGTCAAGGGGCAGGACAGGGTTGTACCCTGGCTCTCCCTCTGCTACCTGGGCACCTTCGCCCTGCCAGCCTGGCACCCTGGCAGTGCCACCCACAGGGTGCTAGA
Source organism: Scyliorhinus torazame (assembly GCF_047496885.1). NCBI lineage: Eukaryota > Metazoa > Chordata > Chondrichthyes > Carcharhiniformes > Scyliorhinidae > Scyliorhinus > Scyliorhinus torazame. The sequence continues at coordinate 23,114,660 of NC_092721.1, read as the reverse complement.
TGGCATTGCCAGGCTGGCAGGGGCACTGCCAGCGGCCAGGCTGGCAATGTCAGCGTGCCCGGGTGTCAGGTTAACACAACCAGGGAACGGGCCTGGGGGGGGTGCGGGTGGGGGGGTCCTTTGCAGATTGAGAAGGGTGGGGTGAGTGAGGGGGTTCCTGAGGGCCCCCCAAGGAGGTGGGGTCAAAAGCAGGGGGGGGGGGGAGAGCTGAAGGGGGGGGGAAAGATTGGAGCAGCCAGATGAAATGGAGCTCTAATCTTCAAGGAGCCTTTCCTGTTGCGAGCTTGAGCTCGCCAGCAGGAAATCACTCTAAGTGCGGCCTCGGTGGAGAGAGTCCCTCTGAGGACCCAAAAAAATGGCAAGGTAATTTTGAATAGCGCAAATCTGCTGAATGCGCCCTTTGTATTTTCATTAAAATCCGAATGTCCAGTTTGGAGTTGAAAGTCCATCTTTTGGTAACTTGTGGATTCTCCCCAACCTGGCAGCACACGTGGATAGCACAGTGGCTTCACAGCGCCAGGGTCCCAGATTCGATTCCCCGCTGGGTCACTGTCTGTGCGGAGTTTGCACGTTCTCCCCGTGTCTGCGTGGGTTTCCTCCGGGTGCTCCGGTTTCCTCCCACAGTCCAAAGATGTGCAGGTTAGGTGGATTGGCTGTGATAAATTGCCCTTAGTGTCCAAAAATGGTTAATTCGGGTTATTGGGTTGTGGGGATAGGGTGGAAGTGAGGGTTTGAGTGGGTCGGTGCAGACTTGATGGGCCGAATGGCCTCCTTCTGCACTGTATGTTCTATGTATCTATGATATCTTCACATGACTATCAAATATACCCATTATCGAACCTTTGTCATTGATTTGTTTCAAGTCTACATTTGACAACATCCTTCACACTGCACACATCCTGAGTGGGCAGCCACCTCTCAGGGCAATGGTCTAATCAGCTTATTTTGATGCTATCTCTCACCTTTGGGGAAGGTGATTGTAAAAACCTTCAGAATGGACTCCACCAGTTAACTTATGAAACACCCTTCTATGAGGAACTGTATAGGTCTCAACCCCCAGAGGGAGAGGAGGGGATGCGGCAGTTCCTGGACCAATTGAGGTTCCCGAAAGTGGAGGAGCGGGGGGTGGTAGGCCTGGGGGCACCGATTGGGGTGGACGAGGTTATTAAGGGACTGGGAAGCATGCAAGCAGGGAAGGCCCCAGGACCAGACGGGTTCCCGGTGGAGTATTACAGAAAATATATGGACTTGTTGGCCCCGTTGATGGTGAGGACGTTCAATGAGGCCAGGAAAGGGGGGACTCTACCCCCGACGATGTCGGAGGCGACGATATCGTTAATTTTGAAGAGGGATAAAGATCCGTTGCAGTGCTGGTCCTATAGACCCATTTCATTGTTGAACGTGGACGCCAAATTGTTGGCAAAGGTACTGGCATCGAGGATAGAGGACTGTGTCCCGGGGGTGGTGCACGAAGACCAGACAGGGTTCGTAAAAGGGAGACAACTGAATGTTAACGTGCGACGACTATTAGGGGTGATAATGATGCCCCCAGTGGAGGGGGAGGCAGAGATAGTGGCGGCAATGGACGCAGAGAAGGCATTTGATAGGGTGGAGTGGGAGTATTTATGGGAAGTGTTAAGGAGGTTTGGGTTTGGGAACGGGTTTATTAGCTGGGTTAGACTTCTTTATGGGGCTCCAACGGCAAGCGTAGTTACAGGTCGACATAGATCGGAGTATTTCCGACTATATAGGGGAACAAGACAGGGATGCCCGCTGTCTCCATTGTTGTTCGCGTTGGCAATTGAACCTCTGGCCATGGCGTTGAGAGACTCCAGGAAATGGAGAGGGGTGATTAGAGGGGGAGAAGAACACCGAGTCTCGTTATATGCGGATGACCTATTGTTATACGTGTCGGACCCAGCGGGGGGAATGATAGAGGTTATGCGAATTTTGAGGGGGTTCGGGGATTTCTCGGGGTATAGGCTAAACATGGGGAAGAGTGAATTATTTGTGATACATCCAGGGGACCAGAGTAGAGAGATAGAAGGCTTGCCTCTAAGGAAAGTGGAAAGAAACTTCCGATACCTGGGGATTCAGATCGCTAGGAGCTGGGGAACCTTGCACAGACTTAATCTGACACGGTTGGTAGAACAAATGGAGGAGGACTTCAAGAGGTGGGACATGCAGCCTCTATCGCTGGCGGGCAGGGTGCAAGCAATTAAGATGATGGTCCTCCCGAGGTTCTTATTTGTATTTCAATGTCTCCCTATACTAATCACTAAGACCTTTTTTAATAAAATAGACAGGAGCATCACGAGCTTCGTGTGGGCAGGGAAAGTTCCGAGAGTAAGGAGGGGGTTCCTTCAGCGTAGTAGGGACAGAGGAGGATTGGCACTACCGAACTTGGGCGATTACTATTGGGCCGCCAATGTGGCAATGATACGTAAATGGATGATGGAGGGTGAGGGAGCGGCGTGGGAAAGACTGGAGAGAAAGTCCTGTAAAGGGACGAGTTTAGAGGCGCTGGTGACGGCGCCGCTACCGATCTCACCTAAAAGGTTTACCACGAACCCGGTGGTGGCGGCAACATTGAATATCTGGGGACAGTGGAGGCGACAGAGAGGGGTGCGGGGAGCCCTGGTGGGGTCCCCAATCAGGAACAACCATAGGTTCGCCCCAGGAAGAATGGATGGAGGATTTCAGAGCTGGTTCCAGTTGGGAATTAGGAGGGTGGGAGATTTATTTATAGATGGGACTTTTGCGAGCTTGGGAGCATTGGAGGAAAAGTATAAGTTGCCCCGGGGAAATTTCTTGAGATATATGCAGGTGAGGGCATTTACTAGACAACAGGTGAGGGAATTTCCGTTGCTCCCGACACAGGGGATACAGGACAGGGTGCTTTCAGGGGTGTGGGTCGGAGAGGGCAAGGTGTCAGAGATTTACCGAGAGATGAGGGAAGAGGGGGAGGAGTCGGTGGGCGAACTAAAAGGAAAGTGGGAAGAAGAACTAGGGGAGGAGATAGAGGAGGGTATGTGGGCTGATGCCCTAAGCAGGGTAAATTCCTCTTCCTCATGCGCCAGGCTTAGCCTGATTCAATTTAAGGTGCTACATAGAGCACACATAACAGGAGCAAGATTGAGCAGGTTCTTTGGAGTGGAGGACAAATGTGGGAGGTGTGGCGGGAGCCCGGCAAACCACGCACATATGTTTTGGGCATGCCCGGCACTGGAAGGGTATTGGAAGGGAGTGACGGGAGTGATTTCGCGGGTGGTGAAGGCCCGGGTCAAACCAGGCTGGGGGTTAGCTCTATTTGGAGTTGCGGAAGAGCCGGGAGTGCAGGAGGCGAAAGAGGCCGACGTTGTGGCCTTTGCGTCCCTAGTAGCCCGGCGCAGGATCCTACTCATGTGGAAGGAGGCGAAACCCCCCGGACTGGAGGCCTGGGTAAATGATATGGCGGGGTTCATTAAACTGGAGCAGATAAAGTTTGCCCTGAGAGGATCGGCTCAAGGGTTCACCAGGCGGTGGCAGCCATTTCTCGACTACCTAGGGGAACGTTAGAGGGAAGACAGATGACCAGCAGCAGCAACCCAGGGGGAGGGGGGGGGGGGGGGGAGGGGGGGGGGGTTTAGTTTAGGTCAAAGATAAAGGGGTTTTGTTACTTGTGTATTGTTTAAAATTTCTGTATTGTTATTGTTGCGTTTGCTTTGTAAGAGGGGAAAAATTGTTGTTTGGGAAAAAATTTTCAATAAAACATTTATAAAAAAAAAAAAAAAAAAAAAAAAACTTATGAAACACAATGATTTATCACAACTATAAACAGCTGTTTGCAGAGAGCTTAAATGGTCTTTACATACTCAGCTCTAGGGACCAACTGTCAGGACAAGTCCCAACACAGACCAGTGAATTCCCAATTCCGTCCCTGATTGTACTAGCGGGTCACATTACTCCTCCCCCTCAGGGGACGGCCCTCAAAGGGGCTAGCCCACTACTATAGTGATGAAAATGTTGTTTGAATTTTTAAAAGAGTCAATTGCATTGCAGCTCTCAAGTCACCCTTACAGCTAACATTTCTCACTTGTGATGCTGCACCTTGACTCAATTCACCATCCATCACTAGCATTGGTTTCTTTGGGCAGCAAGGTAGCACAGTGGTGAGCACAGTTGCTTCACAGCTCCAGGGTCCCAGGTTCGATTCTCGGCTTGGGTCACTGTCTGTGCAGAATCTGCACGTTCTCCCCGTGTCTGCGTGGGTTTCCTCCGGCTGCTCCGGTTTCCTCCCACAGTCCAAAGATGTGCAGGTTAGGTGGATCGGCCATGCTAAATTGCTCCTTAGTGTTCAAAAGGTGAGGTGGGGCTACTGGGTTACGTGAGATAGGGTGGAGGCGTGTGCTTAAATAAGGTGCTCTTTCCAAGAGCTGGTGCAGACTCGATGGGCCGAATGGCCTCCTTCTGCACTGTAGATTCTATGATTCAACTGCAGGAATTTCATTGGTGAAACCAACAATTCGTGGCAAACACTTTCAATTTCAACAATTGTTAACCATAACATACCTGATGCGACCATCAATTCACACAAGACGATGAGTAGAAGTGAACAGTGGTTTTAATCAGCTAGAACTGTGCCTGCCTGCGACTGCTCTGTACTGAGTGCCGCCTACAGGCTGCAGATCTATATACCTCCCCCGAGGGGGCGGAGCCATAGGCGTAGCCCCCAAGGGCATCAATATAATACAATACAATGTAATGTAATACAATGGTGAATGGTAGCAGTAATACATTCACCACATTACCCAAGGCGGGGATACTGAACCCATATGTGGTGCACTTTTATCACAATTGGATAGTGTGCAAAGAAAAACCTGAGCATCCAATAGAAGATTGCATTCCACCGTTTTTGTTTTTCTCACTCTGTATCGCAGTCGCCCTCTTTGCATGCAACTTTTCCCATCTCTCTCTCTATTCTAATAACAAAACAGTCCATGCTCATCTCATCTTCCCTCAATCGCTTTTCCTGCACTGCCATCTTGCACAATCTTCTTCTCCCCTTCATCATATTAAAGCCGTATTTGTTATACAATTTCCTGCACTCACCACAGTTCAAAAATGGGGAACTTCCGATCTTCCTCTTTCTTTCCTCATAGGCTCTAAAGCCGACGCAGCAAGAAAAACAGTCAAAGCTTCTTTTTTTAAATCCAAGTTAACGAAACTTCAATTTTTTTTTTTTTATCTTGACAAAGAAACAAATGGTTCAAGTCTGGAAATATTGGCACAGGGAGACAAGCATGATGCCATTTTACAAAGGAACTGACCAATCTGAACATGGAATGCTAAAATCCCATTCTGCTCACTTGTCCTTCATGTCGCATTGCAGTGTGCACTTAAAACAATTTGTCATGAATGTCAAAGAGGAGGCATTGTGTAATTTCTGATTCATAACAACTTTCTACACTTTCAGTCAATGTGTCAAAGTAACGTAACCACATATGCAGTGTACCCAATAAAATGTAACTGCTACACTTCAGAAACTTACTCTGTCTACTTTGGATAAAAACATAAATGTATACAGCATATTTAATGCAATTAATCGTTCCAAGGGACTTTACAATAGGTGGGGAAGCAATAAGGCACTGAGCAGAAAATGTGAGATAATTCGAGGAAGTGACTGATTGCACAGGCAAAGGCTTTAAAGCGGCTTTCGAATGTGAGGAGAGTTGGAACATGGTGGGGATTTGGGGAAGAGAATTCTCGAGTGCAGGACTCTTCAAATGACAGAAGAAATGGAGAGGATGCAGAAAGTGCAAACGTAAGATATCAAAGGAGTGATGTTCATGCGCATGATCCTTCCTTGGCAAGTAAGGGGGGGTTGGAGATGGTGTGATCGACAACAAGCATGAAGGGACAATGGTGCATTATATTAGATTACACAGCGGCCATGGATAGGTTAACAAAGTCAGGAGTCTCTGGGCCACTGCATCATTTGAATAGACTGGGAGAAGGTCGATGGAGTAGAGAGTGTTGATCGTTTGAGATGATACGGTAGAGAAATTGCAGAATATTCTGTGATCAGAACTGGAGAAAAAGGTGGGCAACAGGAGATCAATCGAAGCAATGCTTTTCAATTTTGGAAGAAATGAATGTGTTTCTTGTACCAGCTGGAGGAGGGGAATTTCAAAGAGGAAAAAAAGAAGCAAGTCAAATTATTGAGAAGAGATTTGGTATATATGTGCAATTTAGGATGATGCTGGAAGAGTAGAAAGGTTTTTTGGCAGACAGGGAGGGAAGGTTATGTTTAATATGGCCAAGTTGGATCTGGCAGTGAAACGCCATTCATGCTCAAACCTGCAGTTCTCAGATTTGAGGTTCCAAAGGCAGACAGATGAAGCAATGAAATTGGGAAACCGTGACAAATCTGCTGAGTGTTTGAAAAGAGGAGCCAACCCTTCTGTTTAAAATACTGGCCAGAGAGAAAAAATAAATCCTGTAAAACCACAATGATTCAGCAATCTCTATAAAAGACCAATAAAGGAACTCCAAAACAGAACTTAGAGCAAGTTGACCATGCATATTTAATCCTTCCCATTTAATATATTAGGAAATATTATTTGCCAACTATCAATCAACACTCATGTGTCCCATGTTCTTGCTCACAGTAAGTTAAAGGATGTGCTGTTTTATAATAATTGGGGTTTTGTTATGATCACTGTGGAGATCGATAGTTTTTAAAGGGAGATTTCCCAGTGAACTATGCAAAGATCACACAAATGTTAGGATCTTGACTGTAATGAACAAATTAAAATCAACATCGATTAAACATTGCTTAGTTGGAGGGGCGGCACAGTGGCGCAGTGGTTAGCACTGCTGCCTTACGGTGGCGAGGATCCGGGTTCGAATCCCGGCCCTGGGCCACTGTCCATGTGGAGCTTGCACATTCTCCCCGTGTCTGTGTGGGTCTCACCCCCACAATCCAAAGATGTGCAGGGTGGGTGGATTGGCCACGTTAAATTGCCACTTTAATTGGAAAACATTTTAAAAAAAATATTAAACATTGTTTAGTTGACAACTTATGGGTAGCATAGTGGTGGTGTCACTGGGCTCGTGATCCAGGGACTCAGGGTAATGCTCTTGGGGCCTGGGTTTGAATCCCACCATGGCAATGATGAAATTTCAATTCAGTAAAAATCTGGAATTAAAAGCCTAAAGGTAACCCTGAAATTATTGCCAATTTTCATAAACACCCACCTGGTTCACTAATGTCCCTTTAGGGAAAGAAGTCTGCCATGTTTATCTGGTCTGGCCTACATATGACTCTAGAACCATAGCAATGTGGTTAACTGTGAAATAGCGTTCCGGGTGCGGCGATGACCAGCTGAGTCGCACGTTTCGGCAGCTCCCGGTGAAACGGACTTTTGGGCTCTTGATAGGAGCCCCAACGGCAATTTTGACGGCTAAAAACACTGTGCGGTAAACCAGAAGGGAATCCCCCCTGGATACGGATGAAAAAAGGAGGAGAAAGTGGCCGGATTGCAGTGGATCCTTTAGAACAGCGGCAAGGAAGGCAAGCAAAAACCAAGATGGCGTCGGAAGGTGGCAGTTTAATATGGGGCCCTGAACAACAAGAGTTCTTGAAACGCTGCGTGGAAGAGCTCAAAAAGGAAATGAAGAAAGAGCTGTTGGCCCCGATACAACAGGCGATCGAAGGGCTAAAGGAGGAACAAAAGACCCAGGAGCGGGAGCTTCGGGTCGTGAAGGCAAAGGCAGCCGAGAATGAGGACGACATACAGGGCCTGGTGGTGAAGACGGAGATGCATGAGGCACATCAGAAACGATGTGTGGAAAGGTTGGAGGCACTGGAGAACAACGCAAGGAGGAACAACCTGAGGATTCTTGGTCTTCCTGAAGGTGCGGAGGGAGCGGACGTCGGGGCATATGTGAGCATGATTCTGCACTCGTTAATGGGAGTGGAGGCCCCGGCGGGTCCGTTGGAGGTGGAGGGAGCATACCGAGTGATGGCGCGAGGACCGAGAGCAGGAGAAATTCCCAGAGCCATAGTGGTGAGATTCCTCCGTTTTAAGGATAGAGAAATGGTCCTTAGATGGGCAAAGAAAACTCGGAGCAGTAAATGGGAGAACGCGGTGATCCGCGTTTATCAAGACTGGAGTGCGGAGGTGGCGAGAAGGAGGGCGAGCTTTAATCGGGCCAAGGCGGTGCTTCATAAAAAGAAGATAAAATTTGGAATGCTGCAACCGGTAAGACTGTGGGTCACATATCGAGGGAGGCACCACTACTTTGAGACGGCGGATGAAGCGTGGACTTTTATTGTGGAAGAAAAACTGGAATGAGCGGGTTATTAAAAAGAACGTTTGAACAAAGTGGTGGGGCGAATGTGGGGGGCGAAGAGGGGGGTTAAAAAGGGGGGAAAGAGGAGTTTTATGTACTAATCCTGCGATGTGGTAACTTTTCTCTCTTCCACAGGTGGTGATGGGGGGAGGAGGGGAGGTGGAGGAGATGGGGCGTTGGCCATTGGGGGCGGGGCCAAGGGAGAAGCGCGGGCTTGGTTCCCGCGCTATGATAATCATGGCGGGAATAGAGAAGCAGGAAGGAGGGGGCGTCGCACGGTGCGAGCCGAGGTCACGGGGGGAAGCCGAGGTCGGCCAGAGTTTGCTGACTTCTGGGAGCAACATGGGGGGAGTAATTACGCTAGCGGGGGATCTAGCGGGGGGGGGGGGGTGGGAGGGGGGAATTACTGGGTTGCTGCTGCTGGGGAGAGGGGGGAGCTGGTATGGGAGGGGATGGGCGGGGGGGCACCGCCTGGGGGAGATACAGCTGCGTGGGAACCGGGTGAGGAGCTGGAAAAAGGGGATGGCTAATCGACAAGGGGGGGGTGTAGGAAGCCCCCCAACCCGGCTGATCACGTGGAACGTGAGAGGGCTGAACGGGCCGATAAAGAGGGCACGGGTACTCGCACACCTTAAGAAACTTAAGGCAGATGTGGTTATGTTACAGGAAACGCACCTGAAACTGATAGACCAGGTTAGGCTACGCAAAGGATGGGTGGGGCAGGTGTTCCATTCGGGGCTAGATGCGAAAAACAGGGGGTGGCTATATTAGTGGGGAAGCAGGTAATGTTCGAGGCAAAGACTATAGTGGCGGATAACGGGGGCAGATACGTGATGGTGAGTGGCAAACTACAGGGGGAGACGGTGGTTTTGGTAAACGTATATGCCCCGAACTGGGATGATGCCAATTTTATGAGGCGGATGCTAGGACGCATTCCGGACCTAGAGATGGGAAAGCTGATAATGGGGGGAGATTTTAATACGGTGTTGGAACCAGGGCTGGATAGGTCGAAGTCCAGGACTGGAAGGAGGCCGGCAGCAGCCAAGTTACTTAAAGATTTTATGGAGCAGATGGGAGGTGTAGACCCGTGGAGATTTAGCAGACCTAGGAGTAAGGAGTTCTCGTTTTTCTCCTATGTCCATAAAGTCTACTCGTGAATAGACTTTTTTGTGCTGGGAAGGGCGTTGATCCCGAAGGTGAGGGGAACGGAGTATACGGCTATAGCCATTTCGGATCACGCTCCACACTGGGTAGACTTGGAGATAGGGGAGGAAACGGGAGGGCGCCCACCCTGGAGAATGGACATGGGACTAATGGCAGATGAGGGGGGGTGTCTAAGGGTGAGGGGGTGCATTGAAAAGTACTTAGAACTCAATGATAATGGGGAGGTCCAGGTGGGAGTGGTCTGGGAGGCGCTGAAGGCGGTGGTTAGAGGGGAGCTGATATCAATAAGGGCACATAAAGGGAAGCAGGAGAGTAAGGAACGGGAGCGGTTGCTGCAAGAACTTTTGAGGGTGGACAGACAATATGCGGAAGCACCGGAGGAGGGACTGTACAGGGAAAGGCAAAGGCTACATGTAGAATTTGACTTGCTGACTACAGGCACTGCAGAGGCACAATGGAGGAAGGCACAGGGTGGACAGTACGAATATGGGGAGAAGGCGAGCAGGTTGCTGGCACACCAATTGAGGAAAAGGGGAGCAGCGAGGGAAATAGGGGGAGTGAGGGATGAGGAAGGAGAGATGGAGCGGGGAGCGGAGAGAGTGAATGGAGTGTTCAAGACATTTTATAAAAAATTATATGAAGCTCAACCCCCGGATGGGAGGGAGAGAATGATGGGCTTTTTGGATCGGCTGGAATTTCCCAAGGTGGAAGAGCAGGAAAGGGTGGGACTGGGAGCACAGATCGAGGTAGAAGAAGTGGTGAAAGGAATTAGGAGCATGCAGGCGGGAAAGGCCCCGGGACCGGATGTATTCCCAGTCGAATTCTATAGAAAATATGTGGACTTGCTCGCCCCGGTATTGACGAGGACCTTTAATGAGGCAAAGGAAAGGGGACAACTGCCCCCGACTATGTCTGAAGCAACGATATCGCTTCTCTTAAAGAAGGAAAAGGACCCGCTACAATGCGGGTCCTATAGACCTATTTCCCTCCTAAATGTAGATGCCAAGATCCTGGCCAAGGTAATGGCAATGAGAATAGAGGAATGTGTCCCGGGAGTGGTCCACGAGGACCAAACTGGGTTTGTGAAGGGGAGACAGCTGAACACGAATATACGGAGGCTGTTAGGGGTAATGATGATGCCCCCACCAGAGGGGGAAACGGAGATAGTAGCGATGGATGCCGAGAAAGCATTTGATAGAGTGGAGTGGGATTATTTGTGGAAGGTGTTGAGGAGATTTGGTTTTGGAGAGGGGTATGTTAGATGGGTGCAGCTGTTGTATAGGGCCCCGATGGCGAGCGTGGTCACGAATGGACGGGGATCTGCATATTTTCGGCTCCATAGAGGGACAAGGCAGGGATGCCCTCTGTCCCCATTATTGTTTGCACTGGCGATTGAGCCCCTGGCGATAGCGTTGAGGGGTTCCAAGAAGTGGAGGGGAGTACTTAGAGGAGGAGAAGAACACCGGGTATCTTTGTATGCGGACGATTTGTTACTATATGTGGCAGACCCGGCGGAGGGGATGCCAGAAATAATGCGGATACTTGGGGAGTTTGGGGATTTTTCAGGGTATAAATTGAACATGGGGAAAAGTGAGTTGTTTGTGGTGCATCCAGGGGAGCAGAGTAGAGAAATAGAGGACCTACCGTTGAGGAAGGTAACAAGGGACTTTCGTTACCTGGGGATCCAGATAGCCAAGAATTGGGGCACATTGTATAGGTTAAATTTAACGCGGTTGGTGGAACAAATGGAGGAGGATTTCAAGAGATGGGATATGGTATCCCTGTCACTGGCAGGGAGGGTGCAGGCGGTTAAGATGGTGGTCCTCCCGAGATTCCTCTTTGTGTTTCAGTGCCTCCCGGTGGTGATCACGAAGGCTTTTTTTAAAAGGATTGAAAAGAGCATCATGGGTTTTGTGTGGGCCGGGAAGACCCCGAGAGTGAGAAAGGGATTCTTATAGCGTAGCAGGGATAGGGGGGGGCTGGCACTACCGAGCCTAAGTGAGTATTATTGGGCCACTAATATTTCAATGGTGAGCAAGTGGATGGGAGAGGAGGAGGGAGCGGCGTGGAAGAGATTAGAGAGGGCGTCCTGTAGGGGGACTAGCCTACAGGCTATGGTGACAGCCCCATTGCCGTTCTCACCGAGGAACTACACCACAAGCCCGGTGGTGGTGGCTACACTGAAGATTTGGGGACAGTGGAGACGGCATAGGGGAAAGACTGGAGCCTTGGGGGGGTCCCCGATAAGAAACAACCATAGGTTTGCCCCGGGGGGAATGGATGGGGGATATGGAATGTGGCAAAGAGCAGGAATAACGCAACTGAAAGATCTGTTTGTGGATGGGAAGTTCGCGAGTCTGGGAGCGCTGACCGAGAAATATGGGTTGCCCCAAGGGAATGCATTCAGGTATATGCAACTGAGGGCTTTTGCGAGGCAACAGGTGAGGGAATTCCCGCAGCTCCCGACACAAGAGGTGCAGGACAGAGTGATCTCAAAGACATGGGTGGGGGATGGTAAGGTGTCAGATATATATAGGGAAATGAGGGACGAAGGGGAGACTATGGTAGATGAACTAAAAGGGAAATGGGAAGAAGAGCTGGGGGAGGAGATCGAGGAGGGGCTGTGGGCAGATGCCCTAAGCAGGGTAAACTCGTCGTCCTCGTGTGCCAGGCTAAGCCTGATTCAGTTTAAGGTATTACACAGGGCGCATATGACTGGAGCACGGCTCAGTAAATTTTTTGGGGTGGAGGATAGGTGTGCGAGGTGCTCGAGAAGCCCAGCGAATCATACCCATATGTTTTGGTCATGCCCGGCACTACAGGGGTTTTGGATGGGGGTGACAAAGGTGCTTTCAAAAGTAGTGGGGGTCCGGGTCGAACCAAGCTGGGGGTTGGCTATATTTGGGGTTGCACAAGAGCCGGGAGTGCAGGAGGCGAGAGAGGCCGATGTTTTGGCCTTTGCGTCCCTAGTAGCCTGGCGCAGGATATTGCTAATGTGGAAAGAAGCCAGGCCCCCGGGGGTGGAGACCTGGATAAATGACATGGCGGGGTTTATAAAGCTAGAGCGGATTAAGTTCGTTCTAAGGGGGTCGGCTCAAGGGTTCACCAGGCGGTGGCAACCGTTCGTCGAATACCTCGCAGATAGATAGAATGGAAAAAGAAGGCAGCAGCAGCAGCCCAGGATCGGAGTGGGGGGGGGGGGGGAGGTGGGGGGAGGGGGGGGGGGGGAGGGGGAACCAGAAGGACTCTCAGGGCTGTTAATATATACTGTATAGTATGTATAGGTCGTTGCTACAGATAATTATATATTGGACTGTTAAATTATATTTTTGGAGAGTGTTACTTGTGATAAGGCAGTTGCCAATTAGGGTTAGTTTTCATTTTTGTTATTTATTATTTATTCATTTTCTGTTTATAAAATAGGTCATTGTTATTTGTGTTGTTATAAAATTGTGTAAAGGATGCACAATGTACTGTGTTGGTTGACCAAAAATTTTCAATAAAATATTTTTTTAAAACCAATTAAAAACACTGTGAAATAGCCCAGCAAGCCGCTCAATTAAAGGACAATTAGGGATGGGGAATAAATGCTGGCCCAGCCATCAATGCCATGTCCCATGAATGAATGAAAAGTTACCAAATGCCACCTGAGCAACAAAGTCGAATGATTGAACACCCTGGGCTAGATTCTCCGCACCCCGACGCCAAAATCGCGGCCGGCGCGGGGGTGGAGAATCCATTTTCCCGCAAGAAATCGGGACCGGCACCGGTTCCCTGATTTTGCGGACCCCGGAAAGTGGCATACTCAGTCCGCGGCCGCCCTGGCCGGGGACGGGCCGATCGGAGGGCGGGGGGGCCTTATAGGCGGCCGGTAAATGCTTGTACAAGAGTTGAGGGTTGCCAATCGGGGGTCACTTTTTTGGGTCCAGCTCCCCCGCGGTCTGAGTCCGCCACTGAGCACGGCGTGGCCGCTGGAGGTGCGGGGGCCCATATCTGCAGCAAAAGCTGTGCGATCTACTCCGGGTCCCTGCTAGCCCCCTACAGGGCTAGCAATTTGTGTCCCTTTAATGCCAGTTTTTCTGGGGTATAACTCTACAGTTGTGATGCCGGCGTGGGGACATAGTCCCAATAATGGAGAATCCAGCCCCCTAAATCTTCACTTTCAGTGAGAAGAGTTGGAGCCCTCAGCTCTCTTTGTGCTCTGAGGCTGGAGCACAAAGATTGAATGGTTCGCAATTGCATCTGTGTTTTCTTGATCAGCATGTCTAAATACTCCACTGATTGCTACCTCTCACTACAATATATTTTCAACCTCTGAGATGCAACACAGCTTTTACCAAGATGCAGTGGGATAATAGGTAAGTAAACAAAAGAACACAGTTGAAGTCAATGAATAAGACTCTTGAGAATCATGTGCAGCTAAAGGTTGCTGATTCAGTGGCGACTAGATGTGGGATTGCTGGCAGATGAGGAGGTGTGTGAGCGGGTGAGGGCTGCCATTCGGGGGTACATGGAGCTAAACGGCACAGGGAGGTCACAGCCGCCAAGCTGAAGGAGGCACTCAAGGCGGTGGTCAGGGGGGAGTTTACCTCAATTTGGGCGCGCTGGGAGAAATTAGAGCTGCCGGAGATGGCAAGGCTGGTAGATGAGATTTTGAGGGTCGACAGGGGGTATTCAGAAGCCCCAGAGGCTGTTGAACCGGTCGGGGAAGGCCAGAGGCATGGTATATGAGTACGGGGAGAAGGCGAGCAGGATGTTGGCCCATTAGTTGAGGAAGCAAGAGGCGGCGAGGAAGATTGGCAGAGTGAGGGATGATAACGGTAAGGTGGTGATGGACCCAGAGGGGGTGAATGGCGTGTTTGAGGCATTCATCAAAAGGTAATACGAGTCGGAAGGCCCTGGGGCTGGATGGTGTTTTATAAAAAGTTTGGGGTGAATTTGGGCTCACTGCTGGTGAGGGCGTATAATAAAGCGAGGGGGAGAGGGGAACTCCCCGATACATTGTCGCAGGATTCCATCTCCCTGATATTGAAAACGGATAAGGAACCGGAGCAGTGTGGGTCATATCAGCTGATATTGTTACTAAATGTGGACGTCAAGCTGCTGGCGAAGGTGTTGGCCTCGCGAATCGAGAACTGCGTCCCAGGGATGACAGGCGAGGATCAAATGGGCTTTCTGAAGGGGAAGCAGTTGATGGCGAACACGAGGAGGCTGCTTATTGTAATTATGATGCCTCCGGACGGGCAGGAGGTGGAGGTACTGGGGGCAATGGCCGCGGAGAAGGTGTTTGACCGGGTGGAGTGGGAGTATCTGCTGGAGGTGTTGGGGCAGTTGGAGTTCGGACAGTGGTTTGTGGAATGGGCCCGGCTTTGTACAAGGCGCTGGTCGCAAGTGTGTGGACAAACGGAGTGGATTTGGGGTATTTCGGGCTGCATCGGGGGATGAGGCAGGATGCCCGCTCTCCCTGTTGCTTTTTGCCTTGGCTACAGAGCCGCTGGCAATGGCGCTTATGGCATTGAGGGACTGGAGAGAGATTGAGCGGGGGGTGGGGGAGGGGGGTGGGGGTTGTCGGGCACAGGGTCTCATTGTGTGCGGACGACCTGGTGTTCTATCTTTCAGACCTGCTGTGCAGTATCGGGGACATCATGGGGATTTTAAAGGAATTCTTCCGATTGAGAATAGAGGGCTGGAGAGGATGTTTGGGGAACTCCCGTTCAGGGTGGTGGGACAAACTTCAGATACCTGGGTATACAGGGGATTCGGGGTTGGGCGCAAGTTGAACCTGGCTCGGCTGGTGGCGCAGATGGAAGTGGATTTTAAGAGGTGGGATGTGTTGCTGCTGTCGCTGGCAGGGCAGGTGCACACAGTAGAAATAACGGTGCTGCCAACGTTTCGATTTGTGTCTCGGAACCTCCCAATTCTCATCCCGAGGTCATTTTTTAAGAAGTCCTGTGCGCTGATCGCTGGGTTTGTGTGGGCGGGGAAGACCCCCACGGGTTAGGAGGGCTTTTCTGGAGTGGGGGTGAAGAAGGGGGGAGCTGCCGAACATGAAGAACTACTACTGGGCGGCGGACATCGCTATGGTTAGGAAATGGGTCGTGGGGGAGGGGTTGGCGTGGGGGCGGATGGAGGCGGCATCGTGCCGGGGAATGGGTTTGGGGGCTTTGTTGTCAGCGTTTCTGTCGTTCCCGTCTGCCAGGTACTCTGTGAGCCCAGTGGTGGTGTCGGCCCTACGGATGTGGGGACAGTGGAGGCAGCATTTCAGATTGGAGAATGCCTCAGGTTGGACACCAATCTGCGACAACCATAGTTTTGCGCCCGGAGCAGGGGGGGGGGTGTTGGATGCGAGGTTTCAGGGGTGGAATCTGTTCATAGGGGGAAAATTTGTGAAGTTCGAGGCCCTGGAGGAAGAGTACGAGCTGCCCAGGAGGAACGGTTTTAGGGACCTGCAGGTCCGGCATTTTGTAAGCAGAGAGGTGCCGTCTTTTCCTAGGTTGCCTCCCTTGGGGTTGCAAGATAAAGTGTTGTTGAGGGGTGAGACAGAGGGGAGGATGTCCGATGTCTACAAGTAGTTGATGGACTGAGAGGGGGCCCTGGTGGGGGACATAAAGCACAAGGGCAGCACGGTAGCATTGTGGATAGCACAATTGCTTCACAGCTCCAGGGTCCCAGGTTCGATTCCGGCTTGGGTCACTGTCTGTGCGGAGTCTGCACGTTCTCCCCGTGTGTGCGCGGGTCTCCTCTGGGGGCTCCGGTTTCCTCCCACAGTCCAAAGATGTGCAGGTTAGGTGGATTGGCCATGATAAATTGCCCTTAGTGTCCAAATTTGCCCTTAGTGTTGGGTGGGGTTACTCGCTTATGGGGATAGAATGGAGGTGTTGACCTTGGGTAGGGTGCTCTTTCCAAGAACCGGTGATAATCTAAGTGGGAGGAGGAGCTGAGACGGTAGGTGGGGGTCGAAACGTGGGCAGGGGCCCTGCGGAGGGTGAGCATGCCCTTGTGTGCGAGGTTAAGCCTCATCCAGTGTATAGTAATATATAGAGCACATGTAACGATAGCAAGGATGAGCAGGTTCTTTGAGGGGATAGGGGATAGGTGTGGGCGGTGCGGGGGGGGGGCCCGCAAATCCACATGTTCTGGGCGTGTCCAAGGGTGAAGGGGTTCTGGCAGGGGGTTCGCGGACGTAATGTCTGAGGTGCTGGGGGTGGAGGTGGTCCCCAGTCCAGAGGTGGTGATATCCGGTGTGTCAGAAGTCTCGGGAGTCCAGTGGGTGAGAGACGCTGATGTTCTGGCCTTTGCCTCCCTGATAGCCTGAAGACAGATTTTGTTTGGGTGGCAGGATTCGGAGTGGCCGAAAGTGGAGGTGTGGATGGGCAACCTGAGGCTGGAGAAGGTCAAGTTCGTCTTGAGGGGGTCGGTGGATGGGTTCACTTGAAGGTGGAAGCCGTTTATTGATTTCTTTAAGGATGTTTGTGGGGTCAGCAGGGGAGGAATGGGATTAAAATGGGAAAGGTGAGATGTGGGGCGAGGGGGTAGTGGGTGTTGGTTGGCTATAATGTTGCCTGGTTGTTCTTCTGTTATTGTTTGTTTATATGAAAATGCCTTGAATAAAATTATTTTGAAAAAAATTATAGTTAATCATTGCGCAATCAGCTGGTATTAGGAAAGCGGCGACAAAGAAATTACGACATTTACAAAACAATTCAATTCTGTAGCTAATACAATCTTTCCATTCCTACGTCTGGACGACAACCAACAATAAACGATAAATGGCATCTTCCCCTTTTCAGCCAATGATGTTAGCCGAGCGTTTGTCAATCCAGACATTAACATAGACATAGAATTTACAGAGCAGAAGGAGGCCATTCAGCCCATCGAGACTGCACCGGCTCTTGGAAAGAGCACCCTACCCAAGGTCAACACCTCCACCCGATCCCCATAACCCAGTAATCCCACCCAACACTAAGGGCAATTTTGGACACTAAGGGCAATTTATCATGGCCAATCCACCTAACCTGCACATCTTTGGACTGTGGGAGGAAACCGGAGCACCCGGAGGAAACCCACGCACACACGGGGAGGATGTGCAGACTCCGCACAGACAGTGACCCAAGCCAGAATCGAACCTGGGACCCTGGAGCTGTGAAGCAATTGTGCTATCCACAATGCTACCGTGCTGCCCACATGTACAGGTAGCTCAGGAAAAATATAGACTGGATTGCTGATCTGAATTTTTCCAAAAAGAATGACACATGATACAAAAATTCAATACCGACAAAACTCAAAAACTGGATAGGTTCCCTTCCCCCCGGAACTGTCAGGCAAATTATGTTGCACTGTGAATTTGCAGTCTATCCACAGGTTCCATATGATGTTGCACTATGTTTCTAGAAATGAATGTGCAAATAGTTTTTCTTCACGCTAATTGTTACTTGATGTGTGAGAGAAACAGACAAATTAAGTGGGAAAATGTAATTGAAAATAAGTAACTCCATCAGCAAAAACAAATTGTGAGCAAAATCGAAAAATAAGTCATTTCGAGAAACATTTAAGTTGTTGGATTGAGTTTCTATAAAGGCACTGATGTTCCATCAATGACGACAGACGAGAGTCGGAAGAGTAAACTGTGGCTGTAATCGGCTAAAAGATACCTGCTGGCAGCCGGTCCCAGAATGAGGGCAGGGCTGGAGGTTAGCTACCTTTATACTTGAGCCCGAGGGGCGGAGACAGCAGGGACAAGCCCAGACATGTAACAAACAGCAAGAACAGTAAGTACCAGAAGTAAGAACAGTATGTACAATATAATACAGTGGTTCACCACATTCACCCCCTGTTAAAAAAGAGTCCGGCGGGAGTGAAGTGGACGGGTTGAATTAGTGATCGGGTCTGTCAGGGGCTTTGACCTTCCGCTGTGATCGCCTCAGTCCCGGCTGTGGTGAGGACACTGGTGTCGGATGACGTGTTGAGGCCTGCGTATCCAGGAGCGTGTCGTCTTCCGGATAAGTAGCAATGGAGGGAGACGGTGTAGAGTCGTGAGTAGCAACGGAGGGAGATGGTGTAGAGTCGGGGGTAGTGGTGATGGTCGCTGGGGAAACTGCGGGTGCCAAGACCCGAAGGGAGACTGTGTCCTCCCGCCCGTCATGGTGTGCCACGTAGGTATATTGGGGTTAGCCTGGAGGAGAAGGACCTTTTCGACCAGTGGATCCGACTTATGGCTCCTCGCAGGCTTCCGGAGGAGGACGGGCCCTGGAACCGCCAGCCAGGACGGGAGCGAGACCCCTGAGGTGGACTTCCTGAGGAAGACAAACATCCTCTCATGAGGTGTCGCATTGGTGACGGTACACAGGAGCGACTGGATGGAGTGGAGCGCATCAGGAAGGACCTCCTGCCAGCAGGAGGCAGGGAGACGTCTAGACCGTAGGGCAAGAAGGACGGCCTTCCAGACCGTCGCGTTCTCCCTCTCCACCTGTCCATTTCCCCGGGGGTTGTAGCTGGTAGTCCTGCTTGAGGCGATGCCCTTGCTAAGCAGGAACTGATGCAGCTCATCACTCATGAAGGAGGAACCCCGATCGTTATGGATGTAAGTGGGGAAACCGAACAAGGTGAAGGGGCTGTGCAGGGCCTTGATGATTGTGGCAGAGGTCATGTCAGGGCACGGGATGGCGACAGGGAAACGTGAGTACTCATCAATGACGTTGAGGAAGTGCACATTACGGTCAGTGGAGGGGAGGGGCACTTTGAAATCGACGCTGAGGCGCTCAAAGGGGCGGGAGGCCTTTACCAGGTGTGCTCTATCCGGCCGATAGAAGTGCGGTCTGTACCCCGCGCAGACCTGGCAGTCCCTGGTCATGGTCCTGACCTCCTCGATGGAGTAAGGCAGGTTGCGGGCCTTGATAAAATGGAAAAATCGGATGACCCCCAGGTGACAGAGGTCATTGTGGAGGGCCCGAAATCGGTCTACTTGTGCGCTGGCACATGTACTGCGGGATAGGGTATCTGGGGGCTCATTGAGCTCCCAGGTCGATACAAGATATCATAATTATAGGTGGAGAGTTCGATCCACCTTAGGATCTTGTCATTCTTGATCTTGCCTCGCTGCGTACTGTTAAACATGAAGGCAACCGACCGTTGGTCAGTGAGGAGAGTGAATCGCCTGCCGGCCAGGTAATGCCGCCAATGTCGCACAGCTTCCACAACGGCCTGGGCTTCCTTTTCGACGGAGGAGTGTCGAATTTCGGAGCCTAGGAGGGTACGGGAGAAGAAAGCCACGGGCCTGCCCGCCTGGTTGAGGGTAGCGGTCAGAGCAAAGTCAGACGTATCGCTCTCCACTTGGAGCGGGATGGACTCGTCTACAGCGTGCATCGTGGCTTTGGCAATATCTGTTTTGATGCGGTTGAAGGCCAGGCGGGCCTCAGCCTTCAGGGGAAAAATGGTGGATTTAATGAGTGGGCGGGCCTTGTCCGCATAATTGGGGACCCACTGGGCATAGTAGGAAAAGAACCCCAGGCATCTCTTCAGGGCCTTGGAGCAGTGGGGGAGTGCAAGTTCCAGGAGGGGGCGCATGCGGTCGGGATCGGGCCCTAGGACTCCGTTTTCCACAACGTAGCCAAGGATGGCTAGGCGGGTTGTGCGGAAAACGCATTTCTCCTTATTGTATGTGAGGTTAAGGAGCTTGGTGGTGTGAAGGAAATGTTGGAGGTTAGCGTCATGGTCCTGCTGGGCATGGCCGCAGATCGTGACATTATCCAGATACGGGAACGTGGCCTGCAGCCCGTACTGGTCAAACATTCGGTCCATCTCCCGTTGGAAGACCGAGACTCCATTGATGACGCTGAAGGGGACCCTGAGGAAGTGCTAGAGGCGGCCATTTGCCTCGAAGGCAGTGTATTGGCGGTCCTCCGGGCAGATAGGGAGCTGGTGGTACACGGACTTCAAGTCGATGGTGGAGAGGTACTGCGCAATCTGATTGACCATGTCAGATATGAGGGGAAGGGGGTACGCATCGAGCTGCGTGTACCGGTTGATGGTCTGACTGTTTTTGATGACCATCCAGTGCTTCTCCCCAGTTTTGACGACCACCACTTGGGCTCTCCAGGGGCTAGTACTAGCCTCTATGATCCCTTCCCGCAGGAGTCGCTGGACCTCCGACCTGATAAAGGCCTTGTCCCGAGCACTGTATCATCTGCTCCTAGTTTACAGTCTGGGGTGAGGTTAGCAAAGAGCGGGGGTGGGGCGACCTTAAGTGTCGAGTGGCTACCGACGGTGAAAGGGGGCAGGGGTCCATCAAACTCCAAGGTAAGACTTTTGAGGTGGCATTGGAAATCTAGACCTAGTAGTAGGGCAGCGCAGAGTTGGGGGAGGACGTAGAGCTTGAAACTTTTGTACTCGACGCCCCGTACTGTAAGGGTTGCGACACAGTACCCACGGACTTCCACGGAATGTGATTCAGAAGCCAGGGAGATTTTCTGGGTCACGGGTAAAATTGGGAGGGAGCTGCGCCGTACCGTATCTGGGTGAATGAAACTCTCCGTGCTCCCGGAGTCGAAGAGGCAGGTCGTCTCGTGGCCGTTGATCCGGACGGCCATCATGGATTTAGTGAGGTGATGAGGTCGAGATTGATCGAGGGTGATGGAGGCGAGCTTCGGAAGGTGGGCGGGCTGAACGAGGGTAGCGGAGGCCAGCGTACGATCTGGTGAGCAGGGGTTCCGGGACGCGGCGGGGTGATTCCAAGATGGCGGCCACCACGGGTCGCACGTGGCGGGTGGCGTCGAAGATGGCGTCCAAGATGGCGGCCCGCACAGGTCGCACGTGGCGGGTGACGTCGAAGATGGCGGCCCCCACGGGTTGCACGTGGCGGACGACGTGGAAGAAGGTCCCTGCGGGCGACACGCAGTGCTGCTGGGTTTAGAAACAGGTTGGGCCTGGCAGACTTTAGAGAAGTGGCCCTTCTTTCCGCACCCATTGCAGATCACGCTCCTCGCTGGGCAGCGTTGTCTGGGGTGCTTACCCTGGCCACAGAAGTAACATTTCGGGCCTCCGGAGTTGGCAGGTCGCTGCGCGGCACAGGCTTGCGGTGCCCCTGGGTCGGGTGATGGCGGCGCCCACGACGTCCACGAGGGTGCCGCGTGGTCGGAGGTGTAGGCATCCATGTTATGGGAGGCCACTTCCAACGAGTCCGAGAGTTGTACTGTGTCGTGGAGGCCGAGTGTACCCCCTTCTAGTAGGCGCTGGCGGATGTAATTAGATTTTATGCCTGCGACATAGGCGTCCCGGATCAGCAATTCGGTGTGCTTGACAGCCGATACCGCCTTACAACTGCAGTTCCGGCCGAGTACCCACAATGCGCGCAGAAATTCAGCTTGCGATTCTCCGGGGCGTTGTCGCCTCATGGCAAGGAGATGCCTAGCGTACACCTCATTGACTTCCTTAACATACTGCCCCTTCAACAGCTTTATCGCATCCTCGAACGAGGTAGCATTTCTGATAAGAAGGAAAACATGCGGGCTCACCCGAGAGTTGAGGACTCGCAGCTTGTGGGTCTCAGCAACGGCGGCGGCGGAGGAATCAATGTAAGAGTCAAAGCAGCTTAGCCAGTGTTCAAACGTGGCAGTGGCGGCGGCTGCTTGGGGGTCCAGCTCCAGGTGATCAGGCTTGAGCGATGGATCCATCTTAAAATTTTAGCTGATTAAATTGATGTTCCATCAATGACGACAGACGAGAGTCGGAAGAGTAAACTGTGGCTTTAATCAGCCGGTCCTAGAGGGCAGGGCTGGAGGTTAGCTACCTTTATACTTGAGCCCGAGGGGCGGAGCCAGCAGGGACAAACCCGACATGTAACAAACAGTACGTACAATAAGTAAGAACAGTATGTAAAATATAATACAGTGGTTCACCACAGACGCTTTATGGTACAAGCCCTTTATGTTGTTTCCCTGGGATTTCAATGTATTTTCTTTTGCCATGGATGATAGAAAATCCTTCCCCCAGAGAAACTTTAGTTCCACAAGGTGCTAGATTTCAAACAGATTTGTGCAAGATGGGGCGGAGCAGAGATTTGTAAAACCCTTCTTGAAGCAATCTCTCAGTGACAAAGAGGGATTTCATTCCCAGGACTTGCAAGGGCAATAAAATGGAGGCTAGTGAGTCAACACGCTGGGTGGGACTTTCTGTGCAACCCGCTGCATGTTCCGCAGCGGCGCAAGTGGCTAAACAATGGCCGACGGCGTGATCTTCACGCCGTTGTCAACCGGGACTCCCGTTGAATGCATCCCTCGCCACCGGGAAACCTGCGGCGGAGGTGCGTCAGCGGCGGGACCGGAATATCCAGCGGGAATGAATGGCTGGAAAATTCCAGTCCCTGTTTTGCATCACTCCCAGTTTTAAGTTTCTCACATTGATTTTGAGGATTCTCAAGCCATTGGTCATCAGAATGGTGTCTACTCCAGGGCATAATGAAAATTAAGACTGCTACTTATTGTCATAATATCCACTCATGTAAATAATAAGATGCAGACAGGCAGTGATTGACACACAGGATAACCAATGAACACACACAACACATAACAACCAATCACCAGACGGGACACCACCACTATAAAGCACAAAGGGCATTAAGACTCTCCCTCTCTCGACAGGACACAGCTACTGGGATAGTAAGAGTGCACAAGCCAGTGAGCACTATCACCATGAGGTGGAGAGTTAGTCTGGTCAAGCCAGTTAGATTGATAGAGTGTCAACTCACAGCAGACTATGTACAGCAATCAGGAAGTTCAATAAAACAGTGTTGATCCATCTCCTGTGTCAGAAGCCTGTTTCTAGTTTCACTGCATCCAGTTGCAGTCAACGTTGAACCAACTTACTTAACACATCATGGTGCCAGAGTGCTATTAATACTAACGAACCTACCTCGAGTGCATCTGCAACGACCAGCAAGCAGCCACCCAGCGGCATGGAGAAGATCCAGCCTCCTTCGCAACTCCGGATCTCCGGCAACCTCGGCGCCAACTGGAAAGTCTTCAAACAAAAGTTCCTTCTGTACATCGAGGCCTCCGACCTCGAGGCAGCATCGGATGCCAGAAAGATCGTGCTGTTCCTGTCTGCGGGGGATCACGCCATCCACATCTATAACTCGCTTACGTTTGCCGACGACGAAGACAAGACAATGTTCAAGACAGTTCTGCTGAAATTCGACAGCCACTGTGACATTGAGGTGAATGAGAGCTTGGAACGGTACATCTTCCAACAAAGGCTTCAGGGTAAGGATGAACCTTTTCAGTCCTTCTTGACCCATCTCCGCATCCTAGCGCAGTCATGTAATTATGACTCGACGGCTGATTCCATGATCCGGGATCAGATCGTTTTCGGGGTCCAGTCCGACTCCCTGCGGGAGCAGCTCCTCAAAATCAAACAGTTGACCCTCTCCGTCACCATCGAAACGTGCGTTGTCCATGAGCATGCCAGAAATCGCTACTCCCGCATCAGGGCGGCAGAAACTGCAAAACTGGCCTCCCATGAGGCAGAAAGGATACAGGCCATAGCGAAAATGCAAGGCCTGAGCATCGAGGAGAGTGGCCGTTTCGCGCGCTTTTCTCAGGTCCCTACGCATGCGCCCTATGACCGGGTGGACGATGAGGCCGAAGACCCTGAGGCGCATGGGCGAACGTCGGCCGACCGCACTGCGCATGCGCGATGGCGCAAAGAATGTGCTGACGTCAGCGTCATGACGAGTCCGAATTGTGGCTCTGCCCATTTAAAGCGGCAATGTCCAGCCAAAGGCAGGCGATGTCTACAGTGTGGAAAGCCGGGCCACTACGCGGCTCTCTGCAGGTCCGCTTCACCGAACAACAGTCAGCGATCCCAGCTGCAGCGCAGACGTATCCACTGCGTACAACAAGGCATGCAGGATTCTGATCCAGACAGCCCAACGGACCCCGATGCTGACTGACTCGAGTCTCCATATCGGGTGGGCATCATCGCCACACGCGAGTTGGTCTCTACCGCGCCTGCAAACCGCCTTTCAATCCTCAGTGTGGATCCTGATGACGAGTGGTGTGCCGTCATCACGGTCAACCAGTCTCACATCCAATTTAAATTGGACACTGATACGTCTGCGAACCTCACATCACAGTCGGACCTCGACAGCATCCGACACCAACCTAGCATTCTTCCACCAGCCTGCCAGCTCCTTGACTACAATGGTAATGCCATAGCTGCCAGTGGGCAGTGTCAAGCTAGGTGTCTCTCACAAGGCAATCAAGGCCACATTGAGATTCGTGATTGTCCGGCCTGACAAGGCATCCCTGCTCAGTGCGCGCGTATGCAAACTCCTAAATCTGGTACAGCGAGTTCATGCCATGTCCTCGATACCGGCGACGGCCTCGCCCAATGCGAATCTCCAGGCTGAGATAGACGACATTCTCACACAATACCACAATGTGTTTGATGGGATGGGCACGCTCCCATATCGCTGCAAGATATTGCTCAAGCCGAATGCCACCCCAGTCATCCATGCACCACACCGGGTGCCGGCTCCCCTCAAGGATCATCTGAAAATGCAGCTATGAGAGCTCCAAGACCAGGGAATCATCTCAAAGGTCACGGAACCCACAGACTGGGTCAGCTCCATCGTCTGTGTCAAGAAACCCTCTGGTGAACTCCGCATTTGCATTGATCCCAAAGACCTGAATCGCAACATCATGCGAGAGCATTACTCGATCCCGAAGCGTGAAGAATTGACCCGTGAGATGGCCCACTCCAAATTCTTTACCAAGCTGGGCGCCTCCCGTGGCTTCTGGCAAATTCAGCTGGACGAGTCCAGTCGGAAGCTGTGTACTTTAAACACTCCGTTCGGCAGTTGCTATAACCGCATGCCTTTTGGTAACATATCAGCTTCCGAAGTATTTCATCGCATAATGGAGCAAATGATGGAGGGCATCGAGGGGGTGCAAGTTTATGTGGACGACGTGATCATCTGGTCCACGGCGCCCGAGGATCACATTGCTCAATCAAACAGGTTTTCCAGAGGATTCATGAAAATGGCCTCCAGCTCAACAGGGCCAAATGCTCGTTTGGGCGGTCCGCTATCAAGTTTTTAGGTGACCACATTTCACAGCAAGGTGTGCAACCTGACGCCGACAAGGTGCTGGCAATCAGTGCCATGAAGACACCAGAGGACAAAAAGGCGGTCCTCTGCTTCCTCGGGATGGTAACTTTTCTCGGAAAATTCATTCCCAACATGGCATCCCACACCACGGCCCTCTGGCATCTCGTTAAAAAGTCGACAGTGTTCCAGTGGCTTCCCGCACATCAAGTGGAGTGGCTTGAGCTGAAGGCGAAGCTCACCACAGCCCCAGTACTGGCGTTCTTTGACCCAACCAAGGATACCAAGATATCCACAGACGCAAGCCAGGACGGCATTGGGGCGGTGCTCCTCCAGCGAGACGATTCCTCGTCCTGGGTTCCAGTGGCATATGCATCCAGGGCCATGACTCCGACCGAACAACGGTATGCCCAGATTGAAAAGGAGTGTCTGGGTCTCCTGACAGGAATAGTCAAGTTTCATGACTACGTATACGGTCTACCGAAGTTCACGGTGGAAACATAATCCAGAAGGATTTAAATGACATGACACCTCGGCTGCAGCAAATTCTTCTGCGTCTCCGCCGATATGACTTCGAACTTGTCCATACACCGGGCAAGGAGAGATCGTTGTGGATGCCCTATCCCGATCCATCACCATGCCGTGTGAACAGGGCGACTTCATTCGCCACATCGAGGCACAGGTGCAGTTGTGTGCCAGCAACCTCCCAGCCACTGATGAACGAGTTGGCCAGATATGCTAAGAAACTGCCAAAGATCCTCTACTGCAGCGCGTGATGCAACACCTTGCCCATGGCTGGCAAAAGGGGCAGTGCCCCCAGTTCTTCAACGTTAAGGACGAGTTAACGGTTGTCGAGGGGATCCTTCTTAAACTAGATAGAATCGTCATTCCCCAAAGCATGCAAGCCATGGTGCTCAGACAGATCCATGAGGGTCACCTTGGGGTCGAAAATTGTCGACGCAGAGCTCGGCAGGCAGTCTACTGGTCTGACATCAGCCAGGACATTGCCAACACGGTCCTCAACTGCACAACATGCCAGAAGTTTCAACCAGCTCAGCCCAAGGAAACATTGCAACAGCACGAGATCGTGACTTCTCCGTGGTCCTAGCTGGGGATAGACCTCTTTCACGCAAATGGGCGTGATTACGTGCTCTTTGTCGACTACTTCTCCAGCTACCCGGAAGTGGTGAAACTGTCGGACCTCACATCGTTGTCACTCATTACTGTGAGTGGTATGCCGTGCCTGGCAAACATCTCTTTGCAGGCTTTAATCACTAACTTACTCTGTTTTATAACCTGTTTTATAACATTTGCTCTCGAGTCACCAGGTATCTTTATGATACCGCCACGAGGTTCAAGTTCAAGTAATGATCAATAACTCAATACATCAATTAGTAAGATTTAAATCAAAGCACATTTATTATCCACAGTAATCGCTACTCATGCATAAATTCTACTTCTAAGCTACTTCTACAACTAACAGGCCTATACTTAGCTTCGGACTGGTCAAACAGGTCAGGGGAACAAATGGCCTTTCGTTCGGGTTCTGAGTGTGCGGGATTCAAAGTTGGTACGGACTGATAGCTAGGAGCGCCTATCTCGTAGCGAGCATTGACTTAAGACTTACTGGATCTTGGCGGCAGCTGAACCGGTCACTGTCAAGGGTTGGTTCGTGTTGCTGAGTGACCCGGTCAAGAAGAACGATTTGAACTTGGGGGCTTAATTTTATAGTCCCCAGGGGCTTCCAGCCTTTCGGGGCGGACACTGTACCTGGTTCCAAGTGATTGGACTTCGTTCCAATCGTTTGGTTCGATTTCTCCAATACTGGAGCGGTTCCCTGATCGATGGGCGGTCTTGAGGTGTCCGTTAACCTCTTTTGTGTTGGCTCCTGCTGGCGCCGAGGAGTCTGGCTTGGCCTTGTTTATCCCAAATGCTTTGATTGTTCCCGGGGATCGCTCATTAGTATGTAGATGGCTGCTACATTATTATGCAGATGGCTGCTTGTATTGATGCTGTCTGGTCTTTTGCAGAATTTAATACACAGTAAACTTGCACCTGCTAGTTTCTGCCTCTGTTGGCTGAATTTCCCTGCAGCCTTTGCTGTTCTCCATTTTACGTCGGGAGTTGGCCAACCCAGGTGGCTACAGTTATCAGTTAGATTGATAGAGTGTCAACTCACAGCAGACTATGTACAGCAATCAGGAAGTTCAATAAAAGAGTGTTGGACCATCTCCTGTGTCAGAAGCCTGTTTCTAGTTTCACTGCATCCAGTTACAGTCAATGTTGAACCAACTTACTTAACACATCACTTATATGCTGGTTTCAATTCAAAAGAGTACTTTGAGAGGTGTACAGTATTTAGTTTTCGGTTGCTAAACTTTAAAAGTGACACCCCAGACCCAACCTCACCCCATCTCACATCTTAATCTCCCCGCCCACCCACCAACACCCTGAACCTTCCCCAACCCAACCCCCTAACCTTCCCACATCCTACCTCCCCCCACCAGGATGTCAGCATGACAGTTCCGAATTTTAGTAAAGCCAGTCTTTCAGCTCTAAAGTTCATCTAAAGGACACCGAGAACTTAATTAAAAACACTGAGCCCAGGCCCCTCCCTAGCACCTGAGCCCCCATGTTTGGCACCATCTGCACACAGCCCACTCCCCCCTTCTCCTGGGCCTTGTTGTGCTCAGTTTATGTTCTTAGGTACCACAGAGGTGCCAGGCGGTATGGCTTTCGGGATAAGTCTTGGCTGCCACTTTGAAATGTGCCTTTGAGCGTCAAATATTAAGCCAAGAGGGGTTCACTTTACAATGAGACGATTGTGATAGCTGTTTGAGAGGCAAGCGTTGATTCATAAAACCTGATACTAATGGCTGCAACCAAGATAAACATTTAAAGTGCAGAATTGTTTCCTATTGATTTCACCGTGTGAATGCGGAGCCAGCCACACGAATACAGTTTACTTCCTTTGCCCTCTGTCATGATATGGAGACATGCACACAATGAGATACAGACAGGGAGCTAATGAACACAGAGAACAGGATATAACCAATCAGCAAGCAGAACACTTGGGGGTGGTTTCCCCCTATAAAAGGCACGAGGCACTCACACGCCGCCTCTTTCCACTGGGGACATCTACAGAGTGAGTCAGGGTGTATATATCACATAACACCTACAGCACATGGCTAAGAGCTAGTCTGCTTCAGTCAGACAGAGCAATCACACTTAGGTTAGCAGAGAGTCGAACTCACAGAGAACTGTGCTAAATGTGTGACACCTTCAATAAATCAGATTGAACTAACTTCAAGGTCTGGAGTATCTTTCAGTTAAAGCTGCATCCAGTTGCAGCCCGTGTTATCTCAGTGTGCTTAACACGACACCGTCTTCACAGAATTCTACCACTCGGGAAAATTGCACATGTCAGTTGTCCATGCATAGAAAATAAAATTGCTCAGTCATTCAAGCAGGGCATTGTTAACTTGCTTTAAGAATCTGTAGGCGGCTGCTTTGTTTATAGTGCTGTTATCGCACTGCCAGCTGGAACACACCCCAAATGCATCAAAGACCAGACAAAGATCAAATTAGAAGAAGGATTTTTTAAAATATTGTAAATTGATAAATGATTTGTCAAAGCTGCTGCCAGTTTTAGCCTCTGCCAGGTTAGAAAAGCGTGATTGGGAGGGAAAAACATTGGCCATTGAGATCAATGGGTGAAAATTTTAATGACCATATGGTTTATAGCTTCTTGTTGCTTCATACGGCACCTCCTGTTAAGCTTCCTTGTTGGCTGCAAGTTCCCCAAAATAGATCCAGCCCCTTTTGGTTTGATCAGACAAACGAACTGAAGTAATATTGTTTCATGTACCGAACAACAAAATCCCTTGGGGGGAAATCAAAGTCATGGTTTTTGCTTTAAAAATGAAACGCAAGTCAGTCAGCTAGAAAGCAGACCTGCATTATTCATAGATCGCTGGTTAGAATTGCCACAGATATTTTCTTTTTGACTAACTCGGTTGAGACAGGCGAAGAAGGGACCACACTCCAGCGCAGTGGGTCTTTTTTCGAATGTGGGAACTACTGCTCCTCTGAAAACAAGTCTTTCTTCGCAGCAGGATCACAATGACTAGAACGACAAAACTCGACTGGAGGCTGTTAAACATCCCATTCCTGGGCCGCACCCCCGCCCGGTGTGTTTTTGGTGTAAAATATCTGAGGGGGCTGGTCCACCACCTTCCTGCCCACCCATGACCCAGGCTCCATAGTGCGGGGTGGTAGCTGGAAAGGCACTCACTAGCCCCTCCCCCACCCCCCAGTCCCCACTCCGACCTTAGGCATACCGAGGATCTTAAGTGGCCAATTATTGCCTACCTAAGACCCCCAATCCATGCCCATTACTCACAATACAGTGGCAGGTGGCTGGGAGTGGGAATTCCACTTCTTTGAGCAAAATTAGCGAAAAGGCAGGAAGGGAGTGGGGGCACATTCCTTTGGTGGGGGAGGGGTGTCCCGCACCCGCAATGTCCTAAATCAAAAGGCTTTGTGCATGTCAGTACTGCTGATCCACTGTTAGCATGGGTTGCCTTAGCAGAGCCAAGTCAACATTATATCGCAGTTTGCGGATAATTCTAATCCGACGGGACAATAATACAGCAAGAGCTGCTGCAAAGGACACCTGCAGTACTTCATGCATTAATGCATGACATCTACACAAGAAGAAAGAGGAAGGAAAAAGAAACGAAAGGTCATTTGCTGATCATTCATTCAAGTTCCTTGTTCTGCAATAGAACAACTACTAGTCTCATAAGCCCAACTTCCTACCACATTCCACAGAGCCATTATAATAACAGTCCACCATCTGATATGCCACTTACAAATATTGTCCAAAATCTAGTGCAACCTTCTTCATTTACTAAGAGCTTATTTGCAGTGATAATGGGCAGATAAATATATTTCAGACCAGGGGCGTCATTCTCCGACCCCCCGCCGGGTCGGAGAATGGCCGTTGGCCGCCGTGAATCCCGCCCCCGCCCCCGCCAAAGTCTCCGGTACCGGAGATTGGGCGGGGGCGGGAATCGGGCCGCGGCGGTTGGCGGGACCCCCCGCTCAATTCTCCGGCCCGGATGGGCCGAAGTCCCGCCCAGAAATTGCCTGTCCCGCCGGCGTAAATCAAAGCCGGTATTTACCGTCGGGACCAGGAGGCGTGGGCGGGCTCCGGGGTCCTGGGGGGGGGGGGGGCGCGGGGCGATCTGACCCCGGGGGCTGCCCCCACGGTGGCCTGGCCCGCGATCGGGGCCCACCGATCCGCGGGCGGGCCTGTGCCGTGGGGGCACTCTTTCCCTTCCGCCTCCGCCACGGCCTCCACCATGGCAGAGGCGGAAGAGACTCTCCCCACTGCGCATGCGCGGGAAACTGTCGGCGGCCGCTGACGCTCCCGCGCATGCGCCGCATTTCCGCGCCAGCTGGCGGGGCGCCAAACGCCATTTCCGCCAGCTGGCGGGGCGGAAATCCCTCCGGCGTCAGCCTAGCCCCTCAATGTTGGGGCTAGGCCGCCAAAGATGCGGAGCATTCCGCACCTTTGGGCCGGCGCGATGCCCGTCTGATTGGCGCCGTGTTTGGCGCCAGTCGGCGGACATCGCGCCGTTGGGGGAGAATTTTGCCCATGGAGTCCAACAACATAATTGGGAAATGCGTTCAATGAAGGAAGACACTTTTGAAATTTATTGCAAATCTAGTCAAGTGTTTGTAGATGAAATGTTCCAGGCGAGATATTCTAGACTTATAGTAATGAGTCTTCCAATCACCCCATTTCTCTCTGAGAGGTAATTACTTTGCAAACTCAGTCATTTCTGGATTATGACTGTGGTGGGTGACACTATTAAAAGGGGTCACAGCTGAAATATGTCATCTGATGCGATGCACTCTGCAGTCAAAGGGCCAATACTCAAATCGTGGTGAAGCAATGGAAAAACCAAAGACCAGCCTTGCTGAGAATTTTTCCCCCCAAAAGGTATGGGTGGCACAATGGTTGGCACTGCTACCTCACAGCGGCAGAGACCCGGGTTCAATTCCGGCTTTGTGTGACTGCCTGTGTGGAGTTTACATTCTCCCAGTGTCCGTGTGGGTTTCCTTTGGTTGCTCCAGTTTCTTCCCAGAGTCCTAAGATGTTCAGGTTAGGTGGATTCGCCATGCTAAAATTGCCCCTTTGTGTCCAGGGATGTACAGGCTAGGTGGGGTTCTGGGAATAGGGCGGGGAGTGGGCCTAGGGAGGGTGCTCTTTCAGAGGGTTGGTGCAGGCTGGATGGGCCTTGTCACATGACTGTCTTGAGACCGCATGGTGTGTGTGTACCACCACGTGTTGGGTGGAGGTCACAGGCATATCACCACAGGGTGGAGGAGTGGGACAAGCTAAATTGCTTTTGTACAGAGCCAACATAGACGTGGCGGACTGAATTAGCTCCTGTGCTAAGGACTTTGCTGAGGTGTGATCAATTCAGGGTCAGAGGGGGGACATTAAAACACAGCAAGGATGAGATTGAAAGAAGGGATGGGATCAGGGGAAAGTGAAAGAGAAGAAGGATCTGGAAAGACAGTCGTATCTCAGAGTTGTTGAAGCTTGTGATTCTTGATGCCAAAAAGAAGTAACAAAGAAATTCTGCGAAAGCTCTGGATGAGGTAAATATTAAAATGGAACTGTATGCCAGGAGAGCTTTGAGGCGGAATGACTGAATTCTGCTGAAGAAATGGTCAAGAGCATGCATACGGAAGCTCATGATGTGGAAAGTGAATCTCATGGGGCGGGATTCTCTGATCCTGAGGGATTATATTGTACAGTGAATGTTGTAATGGGCAATTGCCAACAGAGGTCACACACACACCTTATCTAGAACCCAATAATGCAGACGTTGAATGTTCTTCCCTAATTCTCTAGAGCAGAGAAAGATTAGGACCTTTTTGGATGAAAAATATACACTTCAGATCTGACTAACACCACAGCAGCAAATTAAATGCTGATAAGCAACTACCTGTTGGTTACTGTACAGCAGTTGGCAGCATGGGATATTACTTTAACTTCTAATAATAATAATCTTTATTGTCACAAATAGGCTTACATTAATGCTGCAATGAAGTTACTGTGAAAATCCCCTAGTCGCCACATTCCGGCGCCTGTTCGGGTACACAAACGGAGAATTCAGAATGTCCAATTCACCTAACAGCACGTCTTTCGGGACTTGTGGGAGGAAACCGGAGCACCCGGAGGAAACCCACGCAGACACGGGGAGAACGTGCAAACTCTGTACAGACAGTGACCCAAGCGGGAATCGAACCTGGCACCCTGGAGCTGTGAAGCAAAAGTGCTACCCACAATGCTACCGTGCTGCCCTAATGTCGAAGTAAATGTCAGCTGTGACTAAAGCAGTGATGCTGCCATCCTTTCTTTATGTCACAACCATTACTCAAGTGATTTTACGAATACTCGAAGATTTGATTCCTTGGCCTAGTGGTTTAAGACTGTATATTCATGAGGATCGATCAACTGGTTCAAATTGAAGGATCTGGGGAAACAAACTGCACCAAAGGCTTACCCCAGTCGTCCATTAAAATTCTTTAAAAACTTGAGGATTGGTTTACAAAGTATGATTTGTTGCAAGCTCCTCTCTAAGGGAAACATGGAGGACAGCGGTCAGGTGAGCTCAACGTGAGGAGATTCATTGATGTGGTCACAGGTGAATAGTCACATGATGGTGTGGTATTATAAGGTATTGCAGTACCTGAAAGGCTGAAGACCATTGGTTAAACATAGGAGTTTACCATTGGCTGTTTGGTATGTAGCTCCGCCCTGACAGGCTGGGTATAAGAACCGGTGCTGTCCCAGCAGCCCTCATTCTGTACCGAAGCTGCTGGGGAACAGTTCTAGTCTATTAAAGCCAGTTATGTGACTACCTTGTCTTTAATCGCAATTGATCGTGCATCAATTTAATAGACTACACTTAAGCTGAAAGGATGGATCTCCGAATCAAGCCGGAGTGTCTACAACTCAGCCCCCACGCGGAGAACTCGGCGGCGATATTTAAGCACTGGCTGGCGGGCTTTAAAGGCTACCTCGAGACGGCCGGAGGCACCCCCTCAGGAGAACAGAAACTGCATCTCATGCACTCAAGGGTAAGCCCTCGGATCTACACCCTCATCGAGGAGGCGGAGGACTTCAATGCCTCGATCGAACTGTTAAAAGGACATTATATCCTCCCTGTAAATCAGGTCTACGCACGTCACCTGCTTGCAACTAGACGGCAAAGCCCCGGGGAATCGTTGGAGGAGTTCTACCGTGCGCTACTGGCGTTGGGCAGAAACTGTGGCTGCCCGCAAGTTTTGGGGAGCGAGCACACGGAACTGCTAATCCGGGATGCCTTCATAGCAGGTATGAGCTCCTCAGAGGTCCGCCAAAGACTCTTAGAAAAAGACACCCTGGAACCTAGAGAGGCACGGGCCCTGGCAGAGTCCATAGACGTTGCCTCCAGAAACGCGCAATCCGATGTGACCGACTGCGTGGCGGCCCCCTGGGCTGCGTGGCATCCCGCAGCGGCAGCCCCACAGACCTTCCCCGTGTCCCTGCAGGCCTGCGCGGCGAGACGGCCCGCTCCGTCGGGCCCCGCTGTTTCTTCTGCGGGCAGGCAAAGCACCCCCGCCAGCGCTGCCCGGCCCGCACCTGCACCTGCAAAGGGTGCGGCAAGAAGGGACATTTTGTGGGGGTCTGCCAGGCACGAGCCGTGCCCACGGCCTCCAGTGACTCCGGACCTCCGCTGCAACCTTCCTTTCGGGCCCCAGGCGGCCAGCACTCACCGCCACCCCCCCTATCCTAGGGCCACGTGCGACCCATGGGAGACGCCATCTTGGATGGGGCCCCAGGCCCCCAGCACGGCCGACTACATGCTGCCCGATCGAAACCCGCAACTACTTCATCTGGCCTCGGTGACTCTGGACCAAAATCGACCTCGGACACTCGCAACAGCGACGACGGTCTTCATCAACGGCCACAAGACGTCCTGCTTGATCGACTCCAGGAGCACGGAAAGCTTTATACACCCCGACACGGTAAGGCGCTGTTCACTTGTTACCCACCCTGTAAACCAAAGAATCTCCCTGGCCTCCAGGTCACACTCGGTGGAGATAAAGGGGTTCTGCCTAGCAAACCTCACTGTCCAAGGCAGGAAATTCAACAAGTTACGCCTTTATGTCCTGCTGCACCTCTGCGCGGCTACCCTCCTGGGGTTGGACTTCCAATGTAACTTGCTAAGCCTGACCTTCAAGTTCAGCGGCCCTATACCCCCTCTTACTGTCTGCGGCCTCGCGACCCTTAAGGTCGACCCGCCTTCCCTGTTTGCGAACCTCACCCTGGATTGCAAACCCGTCGCCACCAGGAGCAGACGGTACAGTGCCCAGGACCGGACCTTCATCAGGTTAGAGGTCCAAAGGCTACTGAGGGAAGGGGTCGTTGAAGCTAGCAACAGTCCCTGGAGAGCTCAAGTAGTGGTGGTAAAGACCGGGGAGAAACATAGGATGGTCATCGACTACAGTCAGACCATCAACAGGTTTACGCAGCTGGATGCGTATCCTCTCCCCCGCATATCCGACCTGTTAAACAGGATCGCGCAATATAAGGTCTTCTCCACGGTGGATCTCAAGTCCGTCTACTATCAGCTACCCCTCTGTACTAGTTGTCATGATATTCAAACACACACATCATGATGGACACACTAACAGGCAAATCAGAGTACACAACACCACAACCAATCACAGACAAGAACACCAACCATATAAAAAGCACGAGCACGACACCTGGTGGTCAGTAGGTCTGGGGAGAAGGGAACAAGAAAGAGCTGTTAAAACACCACAAGCAGGGAACCCCCCACGTGCAGAGTGCAAAGACCAAACTGTAAATAGTAAGTTTCAATAAAGAAGCGTTGTACCATATGCAACTGTGTTGGCTCATCTGTGTGTCAGAACACCCAACACCACATGGTACAGGAGTGGATCGATACCTGCCTACTAACCTGCCATTCTGGACATGGACCACACCGGCAAACCGCAGCCGATGCAAGTCACGGGGAACCTAGGTACCAACTGGAAGCTCTACAGGCAGCGATTTGACCTGTACATCCGTGCCACCGAAAAACAGAATGTCTCGGATGACTCGAAGATTGCAATGCTCCTCTTCTACGCAGGTCCGCACGCAACCGACGTTTTCAACTTACTGGTGTTTGAAGAAGGCGAAAACCAAGCCAAATATGACACGGTCATCCTCAAACTGGACCAGCACTTTCAAGTTGAAGTAAATGAAAGTTTTGAAAGATATCTCTTTCAGCAACGCCTGCAAGGTAAGGAGGAGCTTTTTCAACCCTTTTTGACGCACCTCCGGATTCTAGCGCAGTCCTGCGGTTACGGCACCACCACAGAGTCCATGATCAGGGACCAGATTGTTTTTGGCGTTGCCTCTAGTGGCCTACGCCAGCAGCTTCTTAAAATGAAAAGCCTCACCTTAGCGTCTGCTGTGGAAGCCTGTGTCCTCCACGAAAATGCTACCTGCCGTTTGCCCGATTTCAGGCGTCCGAGTTGGCACGGAGGGGGTCCCCAGCCGTCGAATCGGCAAGCCAGGCCGCCCACGACGTCGAACGCATCCAGGCCGTCGATTACTTCCCGACCCACGGCCCGGACGACAGCGGCCGCTTCCCGCGCTTTTCGCGGTCTCCCGCGCAGGTGCGCGCCAAAAATAACGGCCACAACGAGGGACGCACTGCGCAGGCGCGCCCATCGCAAGATCGCACTGCGCATGCGCAGTGGCGCAACGAACGCCGTGACGTCATGACGTGCGGCAATTGTGGAGCTCTACATTTAAAAGGGCAATGTCCTGCAAAAAACCGACAGTGCCACAGATGTGCCACGATGGGCCACTACGCAGCCCACTGTCGTTCGGCTCAACCCATGGATCCGGCGCATCCTCGACAACCTCGCAGACGAGTCAGGACCGTCCAGCCCACGCATCAAGACTTCCAGTTAAGTGATGCAGATGACCAGGATGCGTTCCGAGTTTCCGTCATTGATGTCAACAAGGTCAATGCCATCAATCCAGCCGATGAGTGGTGTGCCACCCTGACGGTCAACCGATCTCGCGTCGCCTTCCGTCTGGACACCGGCGCATCCGCCAACCTGATTGCTTACTCTGCAGTCCAGGCCATGAAGGTCAAACCACCCATCACGCCATCCCGGCTCAAGATGGTTGACTATAACGGGAACGTCATCCCGTCCATAGGATCTTGTCAGCTACAGGTGACTCACAAGAGGTACACGGCCACACTCCCCTTCGAAGTTGTCGGCTCATCAAAGGACTCGTTACTCGGCGCACAGGCGTGTAAGGTCCTTCACCTGGTACAGCGCATTATGTCTCTCTCTCCAGATGAGACATCCGACTTCCCGGATGCTGAGTTCCACGCAAATCTCCATTCCCTCCTTGCTCACAACCAGGAGGTTTTTGAAGGCATGGGGACATTGCCATACACGTACAAGATTCGACTCAGACCGGACGCCATCCCTGTCGTTCACGCACCTCGCAGGGTTCCTGCGCCACTCAAAGACCGCCTCAAGGCACAACTGCAGATTCTTCAGGACCAAGGGGTCCTATCCAGGGTCACGGAGCCCACGCCATGGGTCAGCTCCATGGTCTGTGTAAAGAAGCCCTCTGGCGAGCTCCGTATATGTATAGATCCAAAAGATCTGAATAACAATATCATGCGGGAACACTATCCCATCCCGAAACGAGAAGACCTCACCAGCGAGATGGCGCGAGCCAAAATATTCACTAAATTGGATGCGTCCAAAGGATTCTGGCAGATCCAACTGGACCCGGCCAGCCGAAGACTATGCACATTCAACACCCCTTTTGGCAGATTCTGCTACAACCGGATGCCATTCGGCATCATTTCGGCATCTGAAGTATTCCACCGCATTATGGAGCAGATGATGGAAGGCATCGAAGGGGTACGTGTATATGTGGACGATATCATCATTTGGTCCACCACTCCGCAGGAACACATGCATCGTCTACGACGTGTCTTTACCCGCATACGACAAAATGGCCTGCGTCTCAACCGTGCGAAGTGTGCCTTCGGCCAGACGGAGCTGAAATTCCTCGGGGACCACATCTCAAGGTCAGGGGTCCGTCCCGATGCAGACAATGTTAGCGCCATCACAGCCATGCCACGACCGGCTGACAAGAAGGCTGTCTTAAGATTCCTGGGCATGGTCAACTTCCTTGGGAAGTTCATTCCCAACCTGGCCTCTCATACAACAAATATGCGCCATCTTGTAAAAAAATCGACAGAATTCAACTGGCACCAATCGCATCAGCGGGAATGGGAGGAGCTCAAGCACAAACTGGTCACGGCACCAGTGCTGGCCTTCTTTGACACGACTCGCCCTACAAAGATCTCAACAGACGCCAGCCAATCTGGTATTGGAGCGGTACTCCTGCAAAAAGACAGCACGTCATCATGGGCCCCGGTTGCGTATGCCTCACGAGCCATGACCCCTACCGAACAGCGCTACGCGCAAATCGAAAAAGAATGCCTGGGCTTGTTAACTGGACTGGACAAGTTCCACGACTATGTGTATGGCCTGCCACGATTTACGGTCGAAACTGACCACCGCCCCCTGGTCAACATCATTAACAAAGACCTGAACGACATGACTCCTCGCCTCCAGCGCATCTTACTTAAACTCAGGAGGTACGATTTTGAACTGATCTACACTCCGGGGAAGGAACTCATCGTGGCGGACACTCTTTCCCGAGCAGTGAGCACACCACCAGATGCGGAGGGGTTCGTGCGTCAAATTGAGGCACACGTAACTCTGACAGCAGCAAATCTGCCAGCTGATGATCCTAGTCTGGCCCACATACGCGCAGAGACGGCGACTGACCCCCTTCTGCAGCGAGTGATGCGCCACATGACGGAAGGGTGGCTAAAAGGGCAGTGCCCCCAGTTTTATAATGTGCGGGATGATCTCACCAACATAGACGGGGTCCTTATGAAATCACACAGGATCGTTATTCCGCACAGCGTGCGCCAGATGATTCTTCATCAACTACACGAAGGCCACTTGGGCGTCGAAAAATGCAGACGAAGGGCCCGGGAGGCGGTATACTGGCCGGGTATTAATGAAGACATAGCCAACATGGTGCTCAACTGCACAACCTGTCAGAGGTTTCAGCCGGCGCAACCTCCGGAAACACTTCTACCACACGAGATGGTGACGTCCCCCTGGGCGAAGGTGGGTGTTGACCTATTTCACGCGCTAGGCAGAGATTACATTGTTATTATCGACTACTTCTCAAACTACCCGGAAGTCATGCCTCTCCATGATCTGACGTCGTCCGCAGTCATTGGGGCCTGCAAGGAAACATTTGCTCGCTATGGCATTCCAAGGACTGTCATGTCAGACAATGGACCTTGTTTTGCCAGCCGTGAATGGTCGTCCTTTGCCGCAGCATATGGTTTCACTCATGTGACGTCCAGCCCTCTGCATCCACAATCGAACGGGAAGGCTGAAAAGGGTGTCCACATCGCCAAGCGGCTCCTGTGCAAGGCGGCTGCTGCCGGATCGGACTTTAACCTTGCCTTGCTGGCCTATCGATCGGCCCCGTTATCCACGGGTCTCTCGCCAGCGCAGCTACTAATGGGTCGCTCCCTCAGGACGACGGTACCGTCCATCCTGGCACCAACGACAGACCATGAGGCGGTTCTTCGGAACATGCAACTGCAGCGTGATCGCCAGAAAAGTCGGTACGACACACGAGCGACGGACCTGCCCCCCCTGTCCTCCGGAGACAAAGTACGCGTCCATCAACCGTATGGTGCCTGGTCAGCACCGGCCGAAGTCCTCCGACAAGTGGCTCCCCGCTCGTTCCTGGTTCGCATGCCGGATGGTTCCGTGCGTCGCCGCAATCTGCGCGCCCTTCGCCGACTTCCACGCTCACAGCCACACAGCACGCACACGCCAGATCCTCAACAGGCTTCCGAGGATGACTTTGTGGAGCTGCCGCACATCACGTCCTTTCCGTCGCCGCCCATGGCCATGCCTGCACAGCAGCCGGTGGTTCTTGATCCACCCTTGAGGCGGTCAACCCGAACTCGTCGCAAGCCCATTAGACTGGACTTATAATACCGTTCATATGTTTAACAAGTTGCACAATTTTACATGATAACCTGTTGTTGTTTATCGTTCAAGAGGTCGTCTGACTGGACAACTGTTCAAGTTTTTTTTCTTCTTCTCTCGTTCGCATTTATGTTATGTTATGGTACAACTTGGCTCATGTGACGCACCCGACATCGCCCCATGTACATAGTTCCGTCATATGCACATGCTGCACACGACACACACACACTCCTAGATGCACTCATGACACGATCATATTTATCACCACGTAGGCACATATCTTTGTAAAAAGGGGGGATGTCATGATATTCAAACACACACATCATGATGGACACACTAACAGGCAAATCAGAGTACACAACACCACAACCAATCACAGACAAGAACACCAACCATATAAAAAGCACGAGCACGACACCTGGTGGTCAGTAGGTCTGGGGAGAAGGGAACAAGAAAGAGCTGTTAAAACACCACAAGCAGGGAACCCCCCACGTGCAGAGTGCAAAGACCAAACTGTAAATAGTAAGTTTAAATAAAGAAGCGTTGTACCATATGCAACTGTGTTGGCTCATCTGTGTGTCAGAACACCCAACACCACACTAGTGACCGCAAATACACTGCCTTCGAAGCAGATGGGCGGCTCTATCATTTTTTAAGGGCTCCCTTTGGTGTCACTAACGGGTTCGCGGTCTTCCAACGCGAGATGGACCGAATGGGTGACCGGTACAGCTTACGCGCAACGTTCCCGTATCTTGATAACATCACCATCTGCGGCCATGACCAGCAGGACCACGACACCAACCTCAAAAAATTTCTCCAGACCGCGAAATTCCACAACTTAACGTATAATAAGGATAAATGCGTATTTAGCACCGACCGTCTAGCCATTCTAAGCTACGTAGTGCGAAATGGAGTTATAGGCCCTGACCCTGAACACATGCGCCCCCTTATGGAGTTCCCCCTCCCTCACTGCCCCAAGGCCCTGAAGCGCTGCCTCGGGTTTTTCAGTTATTACGCCCAGTGGGTCCCTAACTACGCAGACAAAGCCCGACCCCTGATCCAGTCCACAACCTTCCCCCTGTCGATGGAGGCCCGCCAGACCTTCAGCCGCATCAAAGCAGACATTGCAAAGGCCACGATGCGCGCCATCGACGAGTCCCTCCCCTTCCAGTTCGAGAGCGATGCGTCCGACGTAGCTCTGGCCGCCACCCTCAACCAAGCGGGCAGACCCGTGGCCTTCTTCTCTCTTCTCCGACAAGAGGCCAAATCCCTGAGGTCGGGCTGAGCACAGCAAATACATGCCTGAAAATGAGAAAGGAAAGGAAAGATAGCAGGGAATGATGCAATTCTTCCGAGACCCGTGGGTGCACAAGTTGGCTCATAACAAGGGGAAGCTGGCCAGAACTGGTGAGGGCCCATATTACTCATACAGCTAATTACAATAGACCTTCTTTGTCACAGAACAAATGGAGAAGCTGAAAGTTATAAGGCTCCCATAAAGTGACTTGGTTAATCAGAGCAGGTGAAGCAGAATCTGCACGTAACCCTACTTTTCAAAAAGTGATAATTTGTGACTTGGAGGGTGTGCTGGAAAATGAATGCAGCAGAAAGACAGAGAGACTCGTAGTACCCACCGTGTGTCAGAAAGTCATTAACATAGTTGAATTATGCACAGTGCTTTTATTCAAGATTGAGACTGCAGGCCAAAAAGGCTCAACCAACATGTCGAACTTTATTTCGAAGATGTTAACCCTACAGGCTGTGATGTTAGACTGCCTGTTTGACCGCACTGTGTTGTCGTCGACACACCCTCAGCAGTCTGCTATTTAGTGATTGCGGCAGCCTCTGGCATCTTTGGCTTGGTGTGATCGTCATCGGTGGCTCTCTTAACTGCAGTCGGTGTAATGATCTGAGGTTGCTTCGGTGTTTGATTCGCAATTGAGGTGCTGTTTTCCCCAATTGGTTTGAATCATAGAATTTATAGTGCAGAAGGCGGCCATTCGGCCCATCGAGTCTGCACCGGCCCTTACGAAGAACCCTCTACTGAAGCCCACAAATGTACCCTATATGTAACCCAGTAACCCCCACTTAACATTTTTTGGACACTAAGGGCAATTTAGCATGGCCGATCCACCTAACCCGCACATCTTTGTGCTGTGGGAGGAAACCGGAGCAGCCGGAGGAAATCCACGCACACACAGGGAGAACGTGCAGACTCCACACAGACAGTGACCCAAGCTGGGAATCAAACCTGGGACTCTGGAGCTGCAAAGCAACTGTGCTAACCACTATGCTACCGTGCTGGCCAGGGTTTGGTTAACGTCCGGTTCTCAGGAAGGTCCAAGTGGTCTCTTGGCACAGCGAGATTTGGACTCTCTGTCAGTTCTGCCTCAGGTGGATTGGTACGTGTCACCGATAGTTGATCCGCATGTTTCCTCCACATTACATCGTCTTGGGTTTGTACGGTGTAGGAGACTGGTCCTTTCTGTGCTGAGATGGTGGCAGGAATCCACTTTTTACCTGTGGTACAATTTCTTGCCAGAACTTCCTGACCCTGGTAAAAATAACATGGGGCTGGATTCTCCACTGTCGGGATTCTCCACTGTCGGGATTCTCCACTGTCGGGATTCTCCACTGTCGGGATTCTCCGTTGCGCCGGCAGCCCGGGGATTTCCCAACGGCGTGGGGATGCCCACAATGGGAAACCCCATTGGCCGGCTAGCGAGACGGAGAATCCAGCGGCCGGCCGCACCATCCAGCCCACGCTTTTACACCTTGTTCTCCTGCCGTATGACCTGACCCTACTGCTTCATCTCACCAATTTCTTTTGACTTGGGTTTTAGCAAATCGAATGCTGTGCATAGTTAACATTTAACCATTAGCAACGGTGGAGGAATCTGGGTTGTTTAGTGTGCAGTATTTCTGTATGTAAGCAGGAATTGACTCAAACCTTTAGACAATGAACCTCGCTCTCTAGTTACCTTTAACCAATGTTTCATCGTCTATACAAAACGTTCTGCCAGCCCATTTGTGGCAGGGTGACAAGGGGCAGACCGGATGTGTTGAATTCCATTCTCCTTCAAGTAGTTTATGAACTCTTGAGATATGAACTGAGGCCCATTATCACTCATCGGTTGTTCACGGTAACTGAATCTGCTGAATATTTCACCCAATCTCTCAATTGTTTTCTTTGCTGATGTTGACTTTATGTTGGCAACTTCAGGCCATATCGGCGAGAAT
The DNA here is from genome assembly GCF_047496885.1 of Scyliorhinus torazame. Taxonomy (NCBI): domain Eukaryota; kingdom Metazoa; phylum Chordata; class Chondrichthyes; order Carcharhiniformes; family Scyliorhinidae; genus Scyliorhinus; species Scyliorhinus torazame. The sequence goes on along the minus strand of NC_092721.1, from coordinate 23,071,612 downwards.
GAGAAACATGCGCCCTTCAAATGGTCAGGCACAATCGACGTGTATCCAGTGCTGCGTCTGTCCTGACCATTCCCACGCCTGCAACGGAGATAATTGCGGCAGGTTCCGCACTTTTCCACAAGACAAACACATTCCCGCCTTCTCCTCGATTTCAGCATCTCGCCCTTGCCACCATAAATAACTCCTGGCTATCCCCTTCATCTCTACAATACCACAGTGGCCTTTGTCTAATTGGTTTAATACATGTTTTCTTTCATTCCCCAGGGGAGTTAACCTGCCTGAACGGATAACTCAAATCTTCGGGTGGAATATGGCTTTAACTGAGGGTTTGCCCCAGGCGTCTTGCCTTGAAGCACCATGTCCATAACCACTGGTGTGCTTCTTAACTTGCCCTGTGATGACAGGAGTGAAATCTACTTGCTCGAAGTAGAAAATGTTTCCACACAAACTGCTTATTGACAGACTATTTGGTGAAGGTAGTCAGGAGGGTGCATTTGCATTCCCATGAAGTTTTGACCGACAATACTATTTTGTGTATGTGTGCGCTGACAAGAGCAATGCCCACCTCTGCATTTTGCTCACTGTCAGTGATGGAATCCCAAATGAGGTCCAAATTCATGGACGATGGTCCATCAATGAAGCGAATTTCCTCCCATAGAGAATTGGTCGAACTATTTTGTTCCGAAGATGATTCCGAGAATTTATTTCTCTATCTGTGATTATTTGCTTTCGGCTTAATTCAAGGTCCTCAACGCAAAGGCCTTCTCTTCACCCATGGGCATTATGTGGGAAACCACCGCCTAACTCCAGAAGGTGATGTGTCACATGTCAGTTACAGGGGTAACTGTGGATCAAAATGTATCAGGTCTTCCGACTTGAGTAGCGCCTCTTTCACTTGCACAAATCCTCTCTCACATTGATCTCTCTAGCTTCCAGACAGGGGTCTCTCTTCTGGGGAGGGGGGGGGGGCAATGGAGGGTCCCTTTAGTTTGTGGGTCTCTGTGGGGTTCTCTCTAGTTAGAGGGTCCCTATGGGGGCTTCCTTCAGTTAGAGCATCCTTGTAGTGGGTCCCTTTAGTTTGTGGTCTCTGTGGGGGGGTTCCTTCAGTTAGGGGGTCCCAGGGGGTCTCCAATTCATGGCGTCCCTGGAGGGGTCTCCCTAGTGAGGGAGACCGAACAGGTGTTGGGCCACCCCCGTACCTGGGGAAAGGGGCACTCAAGTAATCCGGGGCTGGTGGGCTGCTTTGTGGTGCAGCCTTCACCATCGGGTCGCCTGCCCAAAATGGCAGGCCGATAGCCGGATTCCCTCGGGGATTGAGTGGAGGATAGCCTCCGATGCCAAGATCGCGGTAGGCGCCAGTTTGACGCCAAATCAGTATCCTCTGGCACCCTGAAAAAGGCGCAAATAAGTCTTGTGCTGCGAGCCGTTTAAACACCATTGGCATATCATTTGCGGGCCTCTCCCTCTATTCTCCGGGGCCTCCACGATTCACCATTCCGAAGGGCCGAAGTCCCGATGGCGTGGTTCACTTGTGGTCTCAAAAATCATTAACCTGGTGCCGGACACTGGCCGTGCTGGCTGGGGCGGGGGAAACAGGCCGTGTAGCTGACTGGGGCGGTGTCCAAGCACCGACCACCATTACGGTGGCCATCTTGCTGCGCACCCACTGACAACCCACCTCGGCCCCTGGTGCTACACAGTGACACCGGCTATATGGGTGCGGCCACCCCACTGCCCACCCGGCCCCCAAACACCCCGCTCAATCGGCAGTCCCCAGTGAGGGCAGTGCCTGGCAATGGTACCCCTAGCAGCAGGGATGGGACCAGGGGCCCCCACGGCCTGCCACCATTGCCAGGATGCCCAGGTCCAGGGGGCGATAGATGGGATGCACGTCGTCCTACGGGAACCTGTGGATGACAGGCGCTAGGACCAGGGGCCCCCGGGAGGGGGGCATGCGAGGAGAGAGCCGGCAGTGCCAACCAGGGTGGCCGTGTAGCCCATGGAACCTGGTTGGGCACGTGAGTATGCACCATGCTAACATGTTGGTCTTTCACCTCCTGCAGACAATGATGGTGGAGTTCGACCAGAAATGGTGGCTGCCCTGGTGGGCGTCACAGCCCTGCGAGATGCCCTGCAGCCGTTTGAGCGAGAGCCGCTCAGAGAGGAGGGGGAAGCTGCAGCAGCAGAGTGGCCAGCAGCGGGGCAGGCTGCAAAGCGGCAGGTGGAGGGCCGGCCACCCAACAGGCCGAAGAGGAGCAGGTGCCAAGGAGGTGCCTCATGAGGCCTCGTGTGCACCGGCAGCGCCTGTCATTCGAGGACCTGCCGGACAGGACAAGCCGTCGGAGACCCCGGCTGAGCAGAGAGACAGTGCAATACAGCTGCCAGATGATGGCACACCTGACACCGCGGGGGTATGGGGGAGGACACCTGCTCCTGGTGACCGTCAAGGTGACAGTCGCTATGAACCTGTACGTGACGGGGTCCTTCCAGTTGCTGAGTGGGGACCTATTCGGGATCTCACAGAGCTCGGTACACAGGTGCATCCGCACCATCACGGAGGCCCTATATGCCCAGGTGGATCAATACATCCGTTTCAATGTGGACTGAGCCACCAGGTGGCCCGGGCAGCGGGGTACGCCACCATCGCCGGATGCCCCAGGTCCAGGGGGTGATAGATGGGATGCACGTCATCCTACGGGCACCTGTGGATAACAGGCTGCTCTTCACCAACTGAAAGGGGTCCCACTCGATGAACGTTCCGCTGGTCTGGGACCATCAGCTGCGCATCGTACACCTCTGCGCCCGATACCCAGGAAGAGTGCACAATTCCTTCATCCTGGCACACTTGGTGGTCCCTGGTGTGTTCGAACGGGCAACCCCCCCCCCCCGGCTGAGAGGTTGGCTTCTGGGTGACAGAGATTACCCGCTGCGACGGTGCTAATGACACCTATCCGGAGACCACAGACCGACGCCGAGACCGGCTACAACAACACCCAGACAGCGACCAGGGATGTGATCGAGCAGTGCTTCAACCTCCTGAAGATGCACTTCAGGTGCATGGACCACACTGGAGGGGCCCCCCAGTATGATGCCTGCATCGTGGCAGCATGCTGCGTCCTTCACAACATCACTCAGCAGAGGGGCGAGCTGGAGGAGGAGGATGAGGAGGAAGGGCAGGCCTCGTCTGACGAGGTAGATGCGGGGGAGAGAGAGGGTGAGTAGGCCATGGGGCCCAGGCAGGCAGGGGAGGCTGCACGACGTGTGCGCCAGGGTCAGCGCGAAAGGGACGCTCTGATCACCTCCAGGTTCACCGACGAGGAGGGAGGGGGGGGGCTGGCCAGGGGCACGGACACCATATCCCAATCCCACACCCCTTCACTCTCCGCACCGCCAAACTGCCCGCGTGCACACCCTCCGTTATACATACCTGCAGCACTACAAAGTGGGGCCCTGGGTTGGCCGTAACAGCGGCTCTAGTCCATGGGGTGGAGGATGATGATGACCTGCTCTGCGATGAGCTCTGGTGCTCCGTATCGTATGATAACATCTGACGCATGCCCACGGTAGCACTTTGCACCTGGGTGATCCCTGCATGCGAGCTGGCCAGTCCATCACGTGGTCCTTTTGAATCGCTGGGGTGGGGGTGCTGTGGATGGTCGGGGTGCAGGCCAGGTGCGGTGGGGCGGGGGGCGGGGGGGGGGGGGGTCACGGTCCTCCCACAGTATGTGCACTGGTCCCCCACACCCATCCCCCACCCAGCCACCCCGGACCAGCTTACCCCCATACCCATGCGGCAGAGCACCGAGGCATGGTTTAACGGTGGTAACAGGTATTTATTGTGAATAAATATATAACGTCTGTGCCCTAGCCCCTATAACTAAACTGTGCCCTGCACCCGTGCCAACCTAACTGGTGTCTAACTTTCTGGCCTTACGGGCTCTATCATTATGCCTAGGTGGTTCCCAGGACGGTACAGCAGGGGTGGAGGCAGCCTGCTGTGACTCCTGCCCTGCGACAGGGGTCCCCGTTGACACGCGCTTCCTGGGGTGACCTGGCCAGGATGGGCCCGGTCGCTGCTCGGGTGTCCCGGGCGGCGTGGAGCCACCTGTTCTGCCCGCTGCCCACCAGATGCACCAGGGACAGGAGGGACGGAGTCCGAGGTGCTGCGGTGTTCCAACACCTCCCCTGCGGGAGTTACCGGCATGGACCCCATCACCTCCTCCTCCCATACCGATTGACCCCGAGGTACTCCATGGGACGAGTGTGCGAAAGGAGCCATTCCCTGGAGGCCCCCTCCCGCCATCTGGCACTGCCTGTCCTGGAGGCCCGCTCTGGTCCTGACCAGGGTCTGCATGCTTGCGGCCATGGAGCACAGGGAATGGACCATCTCTGTCTAGGCCTGCACCGCATCACGCTGCTACTGTGCCACCACCCTGTGGGTCTGCTTCACACCAGCCAGTGCCTGGGCCACTTCCCTCTGGGACTGGGCCACCTCCCTCTGGGACTGGGCCACCTCCCTCTGGGACTGGGCCACCTCCCTCTGGGACTGGGCCACCTCGCCCAGTGTCTGCAATGTCGGCCAGTGCCTGGACAATGCGCCAACGTTCTCAGCCACGGCCTGCTGTGACTGGGCCCGGCTGAGGAGCGCCGCTGCAATGTCCAGATCACTCTGCCACATGGCTGCCTGTGAGAGGGCAGCCCTGTCCTGGGCCTCGGCCCCCGCCTGCACGGAATGCCCCGGGCCTGAGAAACGCTGATCCATAGTCAAAACCGCGCCCCCAATGCCTCCACTGTGGACGCCACCAGTGCGGTGTCGGCCTGGGTGGCATGCATGGCTGGCACCACTCCCTGTTCCTGCACTTGGATGGACTCCACCACCTGCACTTGCAGGTGCTGGGATGCCGGCCGTCATCCCCTCTTGTAGTCCCTGGGTCTCTGGCTGCACCTGCACTGTGGCTGGGACTGGATGTTCCAGACACCCGGGACCCGTATGTGCGGCAGCTGGTTTCTGGCGCAGGCCTGCCCTCCGACCATCCGGCACCTTGGCTGCTCCTACCTCCACCTGCTGCACTGGATGAGATGTGTGGTGCGCACCAGATAGTGTCCCAGGAGCCTCTTCACTAATGTGCCCAAGCGAAGTGGGAGTCTCTGGGATGGTGAAGGGTATAGGAGGCAGCTGTGACCCGAGCTCTCCCCATCGGTGCTCTGCCGTCGGGGGGAGGGGGCGGGGGGGGGGGGGGGGGGGGGGGCCGGGCCCGCCCCCGCCCTTGCACTGCCTGGGGGAGTGAGGGAATGAGGGGAGTGAGGGGAGAGGGGGTGAGAGGGGTGTGGGGAATGTGGAAGTTGTTGTCTCGACACACGTGTCATGGACAACCATAACTCGGCAGGGTTTCACTTGCTCGCCCATGACCGCACTCCGCCCTGTCGAACTTCCTTCACTCTGGCCCACCGGCCTTGTTCAGGGCCCTCTGCCCAGGCATGGTGAGGGGCTGCAGTTCTGGTCGTCCGTCTCCTGACTTCTCCCGCTCCCAGCAGTTGTGCGCGGGCTTATCCTGGTGGGGGGTGGAGGGAACACATTCAACGACATTGTTAGACAGTCCGACGCATGCAGCCCAGGGGTTGGGTACATGGTGGCCTCGATGGCCAGGGCACCTGGACATAGCGGATGGCATGAGTGCTGGCATGCAGGGCAGGGTGAGGGTTCAGCCATCACCCGGGGGGGGGGCCAGGTTACAGGTGTGTGGGGGGTGGGCGGGGGTTAGTGTTAGGGGCACGGGGCAGCCTATTCACCCTGGCTGCCCTGAGGAGGTTGTGGAGTTTCTTGCGGCACTGCATGCCACTCCGGGCGGCATTGCCCTCGGCGCTGACCGCATCTGCCACCTGCGCCCTGGCACGGCGAATACCGGCACCTGGCGGCCTACCTCCTGAGCCGGGGTACAGGGTCATCCTTCTCTCCTCCACGGAGTCCATGAGGGTCTCCAGCTCAGCGTCCCTGAACCGTGGTGCTGCTCTCCTTCCAGGCATTTTGTTGGCTGGGATGGTGTGTGTGGGGGGAAGGACCGTTTAAGTGCGGCTGCGGCGTGTGAGCCTCATAGAACATAGAACATTACAGCGCAGTACAGGCCCTTCAGCCCTCGATGTTGCGCCGACCTATGAAACCATGCTAAAGCCCATCTACACTATTCCGTTAACGTCCGTATGTCTATCCAATGACCATTTGAATGCCCTTAGTGTTGGCGAGTCCACTACTGTTGCAGGCAGGAAATTCCACGCCCTTACTACTCTCTGAGTAAAGAACCTACCTCTGACATCTGTCCTATATCTATCTACCCTCAATTTAAAGCTATGTCCCCTCGTGCTAGACATCACCATCCGAGGAAAAAGGATCTCACTGTCCACCCTTTCCAATCCTCTGTTCATCTTGTATGCCTCAATTAAGTCACCTCTTAACCTTCTTCTCTCTAACGAAAACAGCCTCAAACCCCTCAGCCTTTCGTCATAAGATCTTCCCTCCATACTAGGCAACATTCTGGTAAATCTCCTCTGCACCCTTTCCAATGCTTCCACATCCTTCCTATAATGCGGCGACCAGAATTGCACGCAATACTCCAAATGCAGCTGCACCAGAGTTTTGTACAGCTGCAACATGACCTCATGGCTCCGAAACTCAATCCCTCAACCAATAAAAGCTAACACACCGTACGCCTTCTTAACACCCTCTCAACCTGGGTGGCAACTTTCAGGGATCTATGTACATGGACACCAAGATCTCTCTGCTCATCCACACTGCCAAGAATCTTACCATTAGCCCAGTACTCTCTGTCTTCCTGTTATTCCTTCCAAAATGAATCACCTCACACTTTTCTGCATTAAACTCCATTTGCCACCTTTCAGCCCAGCGCTGCAGCTTATCTATGTTCCTCTGTAACTTGTAACATCCTTCCTCACTGTCCACAACTCCACCGACTTTAGTGTCATCTGCAAATTTACTCACCCATCCTTCTACGCCCTCCTCCAGGTCATTTATAAAAATGACAAACAGCAGTGGCCCCAAAACAGATCCTTGTGGTACACCACTAGTAACTGGACTCCAGTCTGAACATTTCCCATCAACCACCACCCTTTGTCTTCTTCCAGCTAGCCAATTTATGATCCAAACTGCTAAATCACCCTGAATCCCATGCCTCCGTATTTCCTGCAGTAGCCTACCGTGGGGAACTTTATCAAACGCTTTACTGAAATCCATTTCCACCACATCAACTGCTTTACCCTCATCCACCTGTTTGGTCACCTTCTCAAAGAACTCTATAAGGTTTGTGAGGCACGACCTACCCGTCACAAAACCGTGTTGACTATCTCTAATCAAATTATTCCTTTCCAGGTGATTATACATCCTATCTCTTATAAACCTTTCCATTATTGTGCCCACAACAGAAGTAAGGCTCACTGGTTTCTAGTTACTGGGGTTGTCTCTACTCCCCTTCTTGAAAAAGGGGACTACATTTGCTATCCTCCAGTCTTCTGGCACTATTCTTGTAGACAAAGATGACTTAAAGATCAAAGCCAAAGGCTCAGCAATCTCCTCCCTAGCTTCCCAGAGAATCCTAGGATAAATCCCATCCGGCCCAGGGGACTTATCTATTTTCACACTTTCCAGAATTTCTAACACTCCCTCCTTATGAACCTCAAGCCTTTCTAGTCTAGTAGCCTGAATCTCAGTATTCTCCTCGACAACATTGTCTTTTTCCTGTGTGAATACTGATGAAAAATATTCATTTAGCACCTCTCCTATCCCCTTGGACTCCAAGCACAACTTCCTACCACTGTCCTTGACTGGCCCTACTCTTACCCTAGTCATTTGTTTATTCCTGACATATCTATAGAAAGCTTGAGGGTTATCCTTGATCCTACCTGCCAAAGACTTCTCATGTCCCCCTCCTGGCTCTTCTTAGCTCTCTCTTTAGGTCCTTCCTAGCTAACTTGTAACTCTCGAGCGCCCTAACTGAACCTTTATGTCTCATCTTTACATAAGCCTCCTTCTTCATCTTGACAAGTGTTTCGACTGCTTTTGTAAACCACAGTTCCCTTGCTCGACCACTTCCTCCCTGCCTGACAGGTACATACTTATCAAGGACATGCAGTAGCTGTTCCTTGAACAAGCTCCACATTTCCATTGTGCCCATCCCCTGCAGTTTTCCTCTCCATCCGATGCATCCTAAGTCTTGGCTCATCGCATCATAATTGCCTTTCCCCCAGATATAACTCTTGCCCTGCGGTATATTCCTATCCCTTTCCATCACTAAAGTAAACGTAATCGAATTGTGGTCACTATCACCAAAGTGCTCACCTACCTCCAAATCTAACACCTGTCCTGGTTCATTACCCAGTACCAAATCCAATATGGCCTTGCCTCTCATTGGCCTATCTACATACTGTGTCAGGAAACCCTCCTGCACACATTGGACAAAAACGGACCCATCTAAAGTACTCGAACTATAGCGTTTCCAGTCAATATTTGGAAAGTTAAAGTCCCCCATAACAACTACCCTGTTGCTTTTGCTCCCATACAGAATCATCTTTGCAATCCTTTTCTCTACATCTCAGGGACTTTTCGGAGGCCTATAGAAAACCCCTAACAGGGTGACCTCTCCTTTCCTGTTTCTAACCTCAGCCCATACTACCTCAGTAGACGAGTCCTCATCAAACGTCCTTTCTGCCACCCTAATACTGTCTTTGACTAACAATGCCACTCCTCCCCCTCTTTTACCACCTTCCCTGAACTTACTGAAATATCTAAACCCCGGCACCTGCAACAACCATTCCTGTCCCTGCTCTATCCATATCTCCAAATGGCCACAACATCGAAATCCCAGGTACCAACCCATACAGCAAGTTCACCCACCTTATTCCGGATGCTCCTGGCATTGAATAAGACACACTTTAAACCACCTTCCTGCCTGCCGGTACACTCCTGCAACTTTAAAACCTTACTCATGACCTCACTACTCTCAACCTCCTGTATACTGGAGCTACAATTCAGGTTCCAAAGCCCCTGCTGAACTAGTTTAAACCCTCCCGAAGAGCATTAGCAAATTTCCCCCCCCAGGATATTGGTACCCCTCTGGTCAAGGTGTAGACCATCCCGTTTGTAGAGGTCCCACTGACTCCTGAATGAGCCCCAATTATCCAGACACCTGAAACCCTCCCTCCTGCACCATCCCTGTAGCCACGTGTTCAACTCCTCTCTCTCCCTATTCCTCATCTCACTATCACGTGGCACGGGTAACAACCCAGAGATAATAACTCTGTTTGTCCTAGATCTAAGTTTCCACCCTAGCTCCCTGAATTCCTGCCTTACATCCCTATCCCTTTTCCGACCTATGTTGTTGGTACCTATGTGGACCATGACTTGGGGCTGCTCCCCCTCCCCCTTAAGGATCTCTAAAACACGATTTGAGACATCACGCACCCTGGCACCTGGGAGGCAACACACCAACCGCGAGTCTCTCTCATTCCCACAGAATCTCCTATCTATCCCCCTAACTATGGAGTCTCCAATGATTAATGCTCTACTCCTCTACCCCCTTCCCTTCTGAGCAACAGGGACAGACTCTGTGCCAGAGACCTGTAACCCATGGCTTACCCCTGGTAAGTCGTCCCCCCAACAGTATCCAAAGCGGTATACTTGTTACTAAGGGGAACGACCACAGGGGATCGCTGTACTGACTGCTTCCTCCCAGCCCCTCTCACCGTCACCCATCTATCTTTATTCTTCGGAGTAACTACATCCCTTTAGCTTCTATCTATGACCACCTCTGCCTCCCCGAATGATCCGAAGTTCATCCAGCTCATGACTGCCAATCATGGACCCAACAAATCCGGCGCCGTTTTGCCTGGAATTGAATGCGTTCCACGTGGCAACAGTGCTAGCCCATTTAAAGTAGCTGAATCGGTGTAGGCATTGAGCCGATTTTTCTGTCGTAAAACGCCACACATCCTGCGCTGGTGTCACCACTTCGTCTCAGAAACGGAGAATCCAGCCCCATGTGTACATGGACATAAGTTTTGTCTTTACAGCCAACTTCTCAGAATGAGGACAGTGAGGTCAGATAGGGGCAGCACGGTAGCACAAGTGGATAGCACTGTGGCTTCACAGCGCCAGGGTCCCCGGTTCGATTCCCAGCTGGGTCACTGTCTGTGCGGAGTCGGCACGTTCTCCCCGTGTCTGCGTGGGTTTCCTCCGGGTGCTCCGGTTTCCTCCCACAGTCCAAAGACGTGCAGGTTAGGTGGATCGGCCATGATAAATTGCCCTTAGTGACCAAAAAGGCTGGGAGGGGTTATTGGGTTACGAGGGGTTAGGAGGGGTTATTGGGTTACGGGGACAGGGTGGAAGTAAGGGTTTAAGTGGGTCGGTGCAGACTCGATGGGCCGAATGGCCTCCTTCTGCGCTGTATGTTCTATGTTCTATGTCAAGCCTCACTCACTTGTGGTGACTTGTGTGGCCTGGTGACTTCAATTAACCTTGTTTGCTTTACAAGAGTGTTTTAGTTGGTGGTGTAAGATTCCCTCTTCACATCAACAACAACTGGCAAGGTGCTTCATAGCATTGTTATTGTCGTATTCTCTGGGCTGGTGTTCTTGTTTGTCTGCTGACTGCTCACAGTACAATATATTATCAGTCAAGCCTGTGGATGTGGTGACCGAGAAAAGAATAAACTGATTTCAAAGCTTATAACTGTGATCCATTACCTGGTCTGGTCGCAGAGTCACAGAATTGTTGCGACGCAGAACAAGGCCATTCAGCCCATCTGTCTGTGCCGGCTCTCCAAACGAGCATAATGACTTAGTGCCATTTTTCTGCCTTTACCCCATAACGGTGAACGTTGTTTTTAGAAGGTTTGCTCAGATGATCCCGGCTATGGAGGGACTGCCATATGTGGAAAGATTAAACAGATTGTCTCTGTGCTCCTTGGAGCTCAGAAGAATTCAGAGAGGTGATATGATTGAAACATAAAAAACATGAAACATTCTCTGCTCCATGAAGCTGTGGAGGCCGAGTCTTTGAACATGTGCCCTCTTGAATGCCTCGATTGAACCTGCCTCCACCGCTCTTTAAACCTGTGCCCTCTCGTACTTGATTCTTTTACTAGTGAGAACAGTTTCTCCCTGTCCACTCTGGCCAGCCCCATCATGATTTTGAGCATCTGTATCAAAATCTCCTCTTAGCCTTCTTGTCTCCAAGGAGAAAATTTGCAACCTCTCCAATCAATTGAAGTTTCTCATCCCTGGAACCATCACTGTAAGCCTCTTCTGCACTCTCTCCAATGGCTTCACATCCTTGCTATAGTGTGGCACCCAGATCTGTACACAATATTCCAGTTTAGGTGTAACTAGTGACTTGTATAAGTTCAGCATAACCTTGTCCTCTTTGCCTCTATTAATAAAGCCCAGAATGCAATATGTTTCATTAGCTGTCATGATGCGAAAACATACATTTCAGGCGTTCCACAACACCTTGTGGACATTGTGGCAGTCAGGTAATCTGTATCCATGAAACATCATGCAGGATTTTACAGTCCCTCCCGCCTGACATGGTATTATGGTCCCGTTGAAGTAACCGGCAATTTACAAGGGCCGCCGTAACCGCCGGCATTATAAAATCCTGACCATAAAATCGTCGACAACCAAAATGAAGTTACCTTTCTAACTGATACAGGCATGTACCCAATTTCTGGTTGGGTTAAAGCAGGGCAGACATATTGTAGGCTGTACCAGTTTCAATCTTCCTCAGGAAGCTTCATAGCCCTGAGCAACCACTTCGAGTTGCTATTTAAGCCTCGGCAGGATAGTCTCGTCAAGCATGCTGCTGGCGTGCTCTGCTGCCTTAAAGCTTAACCTTTGATTGTGCAACTTCTCCAGTAATGTGTTGGGTGTTCTGGATCACATACAGGTCACCAACACTTGAAGTAGTGCAACACTATTTTATTAGAAGGTTAACTATTTAAACATATTTGAACTGTGGGTAAATACGATACCAGCTTTAACTAAAGACCTTTGCCTTGTCCTAACCAGTTGATGCACTCAGCACATGGTGAATGTCTGTGTTGCAGGCTGTGAGCTCTGTGCTCCTAGCTAGCTGCTACTCGAATGAGCGGGAACTCTGATGTCCCCTGTCTTTATAGTGAGTGTGCTCTCACTGGTGATTGGCTGCAGTGTTGTGTATGCTGATTGGTCCCACTGTGTGTCCATCAGTGTGTGTCTGCACCATGATATACTGGTGTATATTATGACATCCAGCACCTCAGGTCACATTGATGCGGGAATCATCAGACTTTCATCGTGCAACAATTCACATTTTGCAGCTGGAATGACTCAAATCTTCTATTCTGGTCATTATTAATTCGCCGGCCTTTTGTGTCATCTTTATTCTACTCAACCAACTTTGCTGGCTGACGGGTTCCACACTAGTTTTCAACAAACAGCAGTCATATTTTCCTGGAATGTCTGGGCTGTCTTTGTTGGTTTTAACCTGGAGAAACTGGCATGCAGGCTGCTTAAAACTTTCAGACCCCCTTCACCACCCAGCCCAACCTGTGCTGCATTGGCGGAGGTGCCACTCAAATGTTGTCAATAGAAGGACAAGTGGATGCTAAAGAACGCAAGGGACTATTTAATGATAAACAGAAGAACCCCAATGGTCGGAGCAATATTTTACGATCAAACAACGTCACCAAAAATAAAAGAACTGTTTGATTATTTAATTGACTGTTTATGGGAAATTTTCTACGCACAAATTGGCTACAATGGCAGCCCTTCAAAAAACAATTAATTGACTGTGAAATAGTTTATGATGTCCCGAGATTGTGAAAGATATATAAATGCTCTTCCTAGAAGCAAGTTGAATCAATATCGTAAAATACACGTGTAGCATGATACTTAATTTTCCCTGGTACATTAAACTGTTTACTGAGCCAAACACAGGCAATTGTTATTCTCCTTGCCCGAAGCCTTGCATTTAAATGAATCACTTTATATCTGGTTGCAGTGAATGAGCATTACAAGTTGATTAGCAGCTTACAGAGTTGGGATTTGGTTACAACTCACCTTCACACCATGCTGCATATGAACCCCCCCCCCGCCCCCCCCCCCCATCCCGCAGCCATAGAGGAATCGAAGGCTCCCCAACCCCCGCCCACCATGGCAGAAGTATAACCAGCGTCCCTCCTGTCGTGTTGGGTGCTCTGCTACATAGGTGAACCAACACGGTGGCGAATGGTACAACTCAGTTTTATTACTAACTATATATACATTGGTTAACTGGTTACTGTGGTTCGTTCATTACCCTTGTATCTGTGGACCTAACCCTAACACTAACTAGGAGAAGCACTCAGCACATGGTGAATGTCTGAGTCGCTTGCTGTGAGTTCTGTGCCCTGAGCTGTCTCCTGCTGGAATGCCCGGGAAGTGTTGTGTTCCCCGTTTTATAGTGTGTATGCTCTTGTCTGTGATTGGCTGTGGTGTTGTGTGTGTTGATTGGTCCATTGATCTGTCCGTCAGTATGTATGTATGTATGTACCATGATGTTTACCTGAATATCATGACACCTCCCCTGAGTGCCTGCTCCCCCAACGCCTGCAAGTCCCCCTTCACTGCCCGTTCTCCCTCCCCAACAACATATAAATGGAACCTCCCCCCATGGGGTTCTCATGAGGGCCGACCCCTGGCATTGCCCCCTAGTGCATGTTGGCACTGCCAGATTGGCATTAAAGGGGTGACCTCTCGAAGAAAAAGGCAATCTGGGGGAAATACAAGCAGAGAAAACAAAGAACAAAGAAAAGTACAGCACAGGAACAGGCCCTTCGGCCCTCCAAGCCTGCGCCGAGCATGCTGCCCGTCTAAACTAAAATCTTCTCCACTTCCGGGGTCCGTATCCCTCTATTCCCATCCTATTCATGTATTTGTCAAGATGCCCCTTGAAAAAGAGCAAAGTGGCGTTATCCCTGGTCTTTTCACCAATATTTATCACTCACAGAGACTATCTGGTCATTATGATGCTGTTTGTTGTGGAAGTTTTACCTTGTACACTCTGACTGCTACATTTCCAACATTACAACTATGACTACACTTATTGGCAAAGCGCTTCGAGATGTGCGGCAGTCAAAGGTCTATATAAATGCAGGCCTTGCTTTTTTTCTTTTTAATGTAGGCCAAAATAGGAGGTTTGGTTCAAGAAGACAAATACATTTCTGCCGAAAAGTCACGACCTGAAACATTGGGCTGGATTCTCCGTTTCAGCGGCTACGTGCTCAAATGGAGAATCTGCGGAAGGTTTTTGATGGCGCCGGTCCCTCACCGATTCCGGGTTTGATGAGGGCCTATCAGCCGCACCGGGTGAAACCCCCGGCTCCCGCTCCGAAAACAGCTGGAGAATGGGCAGGTCCCTGACCGCGCATGCGCACGGCTGACCTCCAGAGGCCGCGCCATACAACATGGTGCCGGTCGTACGCAGACCCAACACGCCACCCACGACCCCACAGGTCATCCCCTGGCCACCATGCAACCTTCCCCCCAACCCTCACGGAAGCCCCCCCCAGTCAGCGGTATGGATCCCGGCCGAGTGTGGCGGAGCTGGACACAGTCCACAGCCACCATGCCAGGTTTCAGCCCGCTGAGACCCCACGTGTCCCGCGCCGTTGGGAGCTTGGCCCATTGGGGCAGAGCATCATGGGAGGGCCGGCCGATGACTCGCCAACACCATTGCAATGGAACGCGGCGCACAATGTAATTACGCTATTTCCGAGGGGGCAGAGCATGGCTGACCGGCGCCGGCTCCGGTTTTGGCGTCAGAGTCAATTCTCCGCCCGATCGTCGATTACGATAGTGGCGTCGGGCAATACAGAATCCCATCCATTAACTTTGTTTCACCATTCACAGGTGCTGCCAGAGTGTATCTGCTTTTATCTTGGGATCCGCAGTATTTTGCTTTGAGATTACTGTTTAATTCACCGCCCCTTCTCTTGCAGGAATGCCCACATTGAAGAAGTTCTGCTCTTCTCTTCGGCAAGATTTGTGTTTGGGCGGGGATTTTCCAGTCCTGCCCTCTTTGGGACTGAAAATTCCCGTCCGAGGTCAGCAGATCTTTGGCTTGTCTGCCTTATTTACCATTCCGCCCGTGACGATTCCCACGATGGGCGGGGCCAGAGGTTTTAGCCCTTTCACCTCGTCTACCTTGTTCACTTTGACTGCTTTCTATTTCCCTTTTTTTTGTGTTTGACCCGTTCTGGTGAAAGTTCTCCACCTGCAGCAGGGGCTCGGTTTCTCTCTCTCCACCGATGCTGCCTGACCTGCTGAGTATTTTCTGATCTTATGATTTACGTTTGGCGCATGGGCGGAGAATCAACTTACACGCCAGAATCGGGCCCAGCGCCGGTCCGGCAATTCTCCGGGACCCGAGAATGCGGACTCAGTCTGCGGCCGCCCTGGGGGAGGCGGCGTTGGGGGGGGGGGGGGGGGGAGGATCGGGCACCAGTTGGGGGGGGGGGCCTTATGGGCAGCCGGGGGACAAATCGGGCCGGTCAGATCTTCGAGCGCGCGGCCGATCATTATGCAGCTGCCTCCGCGGTCTGAGTCCGCTGTGGCACTCAGCGCGGTCGCTGGAGGCCACTGCCATGCGCATGCGTGGACTCGAAAGCAGAAGTGCGGGGACCCGTATCCGCAGCTAAAGCTAGGAGAATCACTCTGGGTCCCTGCTGGCCCCCTGCAGGTGAGTGAATTAGCTTATCTTTTTTTTGAGGAAACTCCGGAGTGAAACACCAGCCTTTTTGCGCCGGCGCGGGGACATAGTCCCATTTTGGGAGAATCCAGCACAGTATCTTTAGTGAATTACCTGTCATGATATACAGACATGCACATAATGAGATACAGACAGGCAGCTAATGAACACAGAGAACAGGACATAACCAATCAGCAGGCAGAACACTTGGGGGTGGTTTACCACTATAAAAGGCACGAGGCACTCACACTCTGTCTCTTTCCACTGGGGACATCTACAGAGTGAGTTAGGGTGTATATATCACATAACACCTCCAGCACGTGGCTAAGAGCTAGTCTGGTTCAGTCAGACAGAGTAACCACACTTAGGTTAGCAGAGAGTCGAACTCATAGAGAACTGAGCTAACTGTGCTACTGGTTCAATAAATCAGATTGAACTAACTTCAAGGTCTGGAGGATCTTTCAGTTAAAGCTGCATCCAGTTGCAGCCCGTGTTATCTCAGTTATAACACGACATGGTACCAGAAGACTGCCATCCCTGGGTGGTTTATCTCAATCTGTTCTGTGACGACCAGCAAATGTATCCCGGCACCATGGAGAATATCCAGGCTCCTTAACAGCTGCGGACCTCCGGCAATCTCAGTGCCAACTGGCAGACTTTCAAGCAAAGGTTTCTGCTGTACATCGAAGCCTCAGACCTCAAGGGTGCATCTGATACAAGAAAGATCACGGTTCTCCTCTCAACTGCGGGGGATCAAGTCATCCAACTCTTCAACTCGTTTAACTTCACCGAAGAACAGGACAAGACAAAGTTTCAGACCATCCTGCATTGTCATCACACTTAGGTTAGCAGAGAGTCGAACTCACAGAGAACTGTGCTAACTGTGTGACAGGTTCAATAAATCAGATTGAACTAACTTCAAGGTCTGGAGGTTCTTTCAGTTAAAGCTGCATCCAGTTGCAGCCCATGTTATCTCAGTGTGCTTAACACATTACCATGGTTAAAATGAACAGGCACAGCACAGCTCATTAATTCAGAAATCAAAAGCCCATTTGGAAGCTCTAAATTCTCTTTTATAAATTTGCTACGAACTAAAATTTGTAATAAGCACAGTATGATGTGGACAAAAAGCTATTAGCCTCCTCTAGCTTGGACTCCATGCACTCCCCTGAGTATTCTAAATTGATCACAAACAAATTTTAGAAACAGAAATTAGCCCATCAGCAGCTGCCGTTCAATTCGGTCAAGTTTCCATTAGCTCCATTTATCCATCCCGTATCCCTGACACTTTTGCCCAACGAATATCTACCCATCTCAGTCTTAAACGCTTCAATTGCTCCAGTACCCACAAGCTTTTGTGGGAGACCGTTCCAGATATCCGCTGCCACTCCGCGTGAAAAAGTGTTGCTTGATTTCAACACTGAATGGCCCGGCTCCACCCCTCAGATTATGTTCCCTTGTTCTTTATTGTGCCACCAAGATAAGCAGTTTATCTGTGTCTGTAAAATTTCAAATACATAGTTCAGATCGTCACTCAACCTACGCTGTTCACTGAGGGGCACAGTGGTTAGCACTGCTGCATCACGGCGGCTTAGAACCCGGGTTCGATCCCGGCCCCGGGCCACTGTCCGTGCGGAGTTTGCACGTTCTCCCCGTGTCTGCGTGGATCTCACCCCCACAACGCAAAGATATGAGGCTAACAGTGTCACCCATTAAACTGTACAGCATCTTCTGGCAACCAAACAAGTTGTTGCATGAGTTAACCCTGTCGCTCAGATGTTGCATAATACCAGTGAGACATGAAAGTCATGAAATTGCCAGGAAGTTACCCACGAGATACCCAGTAAACACATTAGAATAAGTTAGGACTTGTCCATTCAAGTACAGGTGAATCTTTAACGGTGTGCAAAGTAATCACTGTCAAAAAACCTCCACAGTAGTGAAAAATTATTTTTGCAAATGTGAACTTTTGATACAGCACAGATGAAAGCCACTCGGCCTACTGTGTCCATGCTGACCCAAAGACTCCCAGTTGCCATTTCCAGTCCCATCTTCTTGCACATGGCCCAAAGTGCTGCAGTTTACAACACCTAAGTTGCAGTTCCAGGGTCCCTGCCTCCACCATCAACTCAAACAGCAAATTCCAGCCACCCACTGCCCTCTGCATAATTTTATTTTTCCTAATGACCCCTCTAATCCTCTGCCACTTAGCTTGAATCTATGACCCCTGGCTTTTGAACTCTCTGCCAGGGGAAACAGGTTCCTCCTGTCTACTCTATCTCTCCCCCTCACAATTTTGTACACCTCAGTCACATCACCCCTCAGCCTTCGCTGTTCCAAGGAAAACAATGCCAGCCTCTCCAATCTCCCCTCATAGCTACGATTCTCCAGCCCTGGTAACATTCCAGTAAATTTCCTCTGCACTTTCTCCAGAGTGTAAGTGTTCCTTAGTGTGGTGACCAGAACTGCACACACTACTCCAGTTGCGGCCTCGCCAGTGTCTTATACAGTTCCATCATGAAAACCCTACTTTTGTATTCTGTACCTCTGCCAATGAAGGAGGGCTATCCATATGCCTTCTTTACACCCTTATCTACTTGTACTACTACTTTTAGGCACTTGCACACTAAGATCTCTCACTTCATCTATCCCTCTCAGTATATTCCCGTTAATTGTGCATTCCATTTCACTGTTTGACCTCCCTAAATGCATCACCTCACACTTATCTGATTTGACCTCCATCTGCCACTTTCCTGTCCACTCCACTAACCCACCATTTTGGTGTTTACAGCATCCTCTACACTAGCCACTATACAATCAATTTTTGTATCGCCTGCAAATTTTCCAATCATTTCCCCCACGTTCAAGTCCAAATTGTTCATGTAAAAAACAAACAGCAGGGGCCCCAACACCGAGCCCTGCAGAACACCACTTGAAACAACTTTTCATTCGCAAGGGCAGCCACCGACCATTACCCTCTGTTTCCTGTTACCGAACCAACTTTGGATTGAATTCGCCACATTACCCTGTGTCCCATAGATGTTAACCTTTTTGACCAGTCTGCCATGTGGGACCTTGTCAAAACCCTTACTAAATCTACGTAGACAACATCCACTGCACTACCCTCATTGATCCTCGTTGTCACTTCCTGAAAGAATTCAGTTAGATTTGTGAGGCATGGCTTTCCCTTAACAAAGCCATGCTAACTATCCGGGATAGTCCATGCCTTTCTAAGTGACACTTTATCTGATCTCTCAGGATTGATTCAAACAATTTGCCCACGAGTGAAGACTAACCCGCCTCTAATTGTTTGGCATTTCCTTTGTACCCTTTTTAAACAACGGAACCACATTTGCATTCCTCCAGTCCTCCGACACCTCCCCTGTGCCTGGTGATGATTGGAAAATAATCTCAGAGCATCTACTATTTCCTACCTGACCTCCTTCAACAATTCATGCCTGCCGACTCATCCTCTTTCAAGGATTCCAACATTCTAACACTTCCTCTCTCATTATGATTATTTTATCCAATGTTTCACACTGCTCCTCTGTACCGTGTGAATACGGAGACAAAAAATTGTTTAAAGCTCTCCCTACATCGTTTACATCTTTACATTATTTATTTTTAAGTTCCCTTCTTCATCTCTGTTAAGTCCCACTTTTTCTTCAACTATCCTTTTGCTCATTATGTACTGGTAAACCATCTTTGGGTTTTCCTTAATCTTGCTTGCTAATATTTTTTCATGCCCTCTCTTTGATTTCCTCATTTAATAATAATAATTGCTTATTGTCACAAGTAGGCTTCAATTAAGTGTTGTATTAGGTACACTGGTCTAACACTGGCTGCAACTGGATGCAGCTTAGATCAGAAAGATACTCCAGACCTTGAAGTTAGTTCAATCAGGTTTATTGAACTAACAGCACAGTTAGCTCAGTTCTCTGTGAGTTCGACTCTCTGCTAACTTAAGTGTGGTTACTCTGTCTGACTGAACCAGACTAGCTCTTAGCCACGTGGTGGAGGTGTGAGATTGTAACAACATCCTTGACTGACTCTCTAGATGTTCATCAGTAGAAAGAGGTGGAGTGTGAGTGCCTCGTGTCTTTTATAGTCGGATCCCACCCCTGAGTGTCCTGCCTGCTTACTGGTCATGTCCTGTTCTCTGTGTCCATTAGCTGCTTGCCTGTGCCTGCCTGTATATCATTATGGGTGTGTCTGCATATCATGGCATGAAGTTACTGTGAAAAGCCCCATTTTGTTCTTTCCTTGATCCCTGTACTTTCTATGTTCCTCTAGGCTATCTGCAATGTTGCGTTATTTGTGACTATCATAAGCTTTCTTTTTCTGTTTTGTACTAGATGACCATGGGGGTCTAGATTTGGCAGTATCATTCTTATTTTTGGAGGGGACAGATTTGCCAATGAATTAAATATTCTGGCTCACACACCGTAATTCAGGCTCTGTCAGCCTCAGTAAAGATTTATAATTTGATTGGTTAAGAAGTGCACCATTCCTTCTCCTGCTCATGCATAAACAAGCATCTCCTGCATAGGGGCTACAGCCAAATGGATTTCTCATCACCCCGACTTCAAGTGCAAAAACTAACAGAAAGTCTCTGGGAGAGTGCAAGTGTAAGTTTGTCACCGCACATTCTGGGCCGTTATTCACATGCGCTCTTTTATCTCCCTTGCTAGTCATTTCTTCAAATCATTCCACTAGATTAGTCCAACATAGCTTATCCGTGGCAAATCTAAGATGGCTGCCTTGGATCAGCTCATAGTTGCTCACGTCCTCAGTCACTCTGTTCTGGATGAGCAATTTCAGGGGCTGGATTCTCCGCACGCCGATGGGGAAATCGCGTTCGGCTCTGGGGCGGAGACTCCAATTTCATGCATGAAATCGGGACCGGCGCCGGTTCGGCAATTCTCCGCACCCCCGAAAAGCGGCGTACTCGGGGAGTACGCCGCACCAAGTATCCACCACCTGCGGCCATTGCTTGAGGCCCGCCCCACTATTCTCCACCCCCGACCGGCATATTTCTAATGTGGTCCCACCGTCTGTGATACCCGCGTGGCGGCTGCGGACTTGGTCCGCCGTCGGCAAAGTCGGGGGCGGGACAATCGGAGGGCGGGGGAGGGGCCTCATTCGGGATTGGGCTTTCATTGTGTGGGCGGTCCGGGTCGGGAGAGTGGCCGATCGGGGGCACTATTTCCGCAGTCTGAGTCCGCCATGGAGTACGGCGTGGCCGCTGGAGGCCACCGCCGTGCGCTTGCACGGCCTCTGACCCGGAAGTGCTGGGGGCCTTATCGGCAGCTGGAGCTGCGAGCTCCACGACAGCTGCCTGCTAGCCCCCTGCATGGCGGTGAATCTGTGGCCTTTTGACGCCAGTTTTCCTGATGGCGTGGGAACATCGTCCCTGAAACGGAGAATCCAGCCCCAGTTCTTTCGTTTATACCTACACATGTAAATCTAACTTTATGTATGTAGGTGTGTGCCAATTATGTTTCTACACTGATCTTATTTCGACCAAGCATTTGATGGTTTGCTGTAGCCAGACTCCAGTGCCTATGTACGCCCAAAGGTAGGCTGAGCTGATTAAAATCTATCAACGAGTGCATAATCCATTGATCCCTCTGACCAAATTCCCCTTTGCATTACCAGGACCCTATACCTCGAAGGGTTAAAAGCAGCAATTGGTGCACATCTTCACCGAATAAACATACAATACCTCAAGACTATTTTGAAAGTCTGTCCCTAACAAAGATGAGATTTATTGCACGTAGCGTTCTGTGTTCTTAAGTTTATTTTTTTTAGAAAAAGAACTTTTCCAAACTACCTCATCTGTTACATGTCTGAAACCAGACACTCTGAGTCAAAATGCCTCTCCTCTGAGAGTCATTTGTAATTTTTTGGGGGATCACAATTGCAGAGCAGCTACAGCAGCGACCTCGCCCACTTCGGAGCTCAGAGCTTGGAGACGGCTGCACCACCCCTGACAGCACTTTGCTAATCATTCCCAGGTGGTTATTACTGTTTTATGTACAGGGCTATAAATGTTAGTGGCCATGCGATAACCAATGCGAGTGATTTATGAAATGGCAGTTCGATGACATCACTAAACAGCTTGAGGAAAGCTGTGGGTTAAAGTAAGCGAGAAGCCATGAGCTCGCTTTGCCACAGACGGCAATGAATAAGTTCAAAGCCAAATCTCCAAATTTCTGAGTTCAAATCAAACCTGAACCTTGCTCACGCTCCCCTAATTGTGAGCACAGTTGGTCAAAGACATCTGGTCTAAACTTACCTAAAATATGCGTGCGGAAGGACTGGAAACCGATAGCTTGGCTATGTGCCCTGTGCACACCCTAAAAAATGCCCCAAAACCATCAGAGCCTAGTCCCATCAATCATTATCCCCCTGGCCCTGATTTTTTTAAGCCCCTATTAATTCTTAAGGAATGAGAACAAAATGATTAAGACTATGGAAGGAACCTCGCTCAGTAAACAAAGTCAATTTCTGCCTCCAGCTACCTGTGAACTAAAGTCAGCAGATTTTATAAAAGGCATTTCACACTTAGATTTCCCTCGGAACCACCATAAATTTGAAGTACTAAATGTCGCTAAATCAATTGGTAATGCACGCAGCCTTCAAAATATTTATCCAGCATCAGAATTTTCCTTCCAAAAATAGTTTGGCCCCTTGATGTCCCGCATGGAGCTCTCTCTGCTGCACTTACATTGGGCAGGATTCTCCGAAATGGAGGCAGAGTGACAACGTCACGACGGTGCGAAACGGGGGCGGGCACTACCAATTCTGGACCCTGCAGTGACGCCGCGCCAACCTGCGAATGCGCGGGGGACATCCTCAACGCGCCCGACGCAACATGGCGTGGGGGTTCAGGGGCCGGCCGCGTAATAAAATATGGCCGGGGCTGGAGAGGCCGGCCCTCCGATCTAGAGCAGGAGTAGGCCACTTGGACCAGCACGTCTGCTCCACAATTCAATAAGATCAAAGCTGAGGTGATCGTAACCTAAACTCCACATTCCCACCTACCCCCAATAACCTTTCACCCTCTTGTTTGTCAAGAATCTATCTTCCTGTGGCTTAAAATTATTCAAAGACACTGCTTCCACTACCCTTTTTTTTTCTTTAAAATTTAGATTACCCAATTATTTTTTCCAATTAAGGGACAATTTAGCGTGGCCAATCCACCTACTCTGCACATTTTTGGGTTGCGGGGGCGAAACCCACGCAGACACGGGGAGAATGTGCAAACTCCACACGGACAGTGACCCAGAGCCGGGATCGAACCTGGGACCTCAGCGCCGTGAGGCAGCTGTGCTAACCACTAGGCCACCGTGCAGCCCGTTGCTTCCACTACCCTTTTGAGGAAGTGAGCTCCAGTGACTCGCAATGCCCGAGAGAGAAATGTTCTCATCGCTGTTTTAAATGGGCCACAGCTTATTTTTAATGTCCCTAGTTCTCCCGCAAGAGGAAACGTCCTTTCCACATCCACCCTGTTTGGGCCCCTCAAGATCTTACATTTCAATCATTTTGCCTCTTATTCCTCCAAACTCCAGTGGATACAAGCCTAGCCTGTCCAACCTTTCCTCATAATTCTCCTATTCCATCCTCCCATTCCAGCTATCAGTCTAGTAAACATTCTTGGAACGGTTTCAAATGCAGGATTCAGGAGTCCAATACTGTACACAATTTTCCAGATGTAGGGCAGAATGTTCCGGCCCTTCTTGCTGGTGGGATCTTCTGTTCCCGCCGAAGGTGACCCCCGCCCTGGCAGGATCTCCAGTGGTGGGCCATGCAAAATGCCATAGACATCGACGGAGCCAGAAGATCCTGTCAGCGGCCAGTAGTAAGCTCCGCCACTGTCGGAAAACACGCCGTGGGGTGGGGGGTGGGGGGGGGGGTGGAGCAAACCAATGGATAAAAGAAAACACTTGGTTCACTAATGTCCTTTAGGGAAATAAATCTGCCACCCATACCCAGCCTGGTCTGCATGTGACTCCATACCCCCAGCCATTTTGTTGACTCTTAACGGCTTTTTAACATGGCTGAACAAGCCACTCATTTCCAGGGCAATTAGGGATGGGCAACAAATGCTGGCCCAGCCCAGCGACACCCACATCCCATGAATCTCTCACCTTTTGGATAATTTGCCCCTTACGTTATTGCATCATTCCAGTTTGAGGCTCTTGCTTATGTCCTTGTGTAGGGCTTGGGCCTGGATTCCTTCCTGTCCCAGCTAGAAACCTGACATATGTGTCTGAGCAGGTATTTGCAATATAAAGCTCAACTGACACGGGATTGTGATACAGTCACCGATCTGTAGCCTCCATGCTGGTGTTTATGAAAATTGCTTTCAGCCTCCCCTCCCAAGCCATTTTGTCGCACTGCACCTTCAGGTTGATAAAAAAGCAGAACAGAAAAACAAACAAAATTAGATAAACTGAGAACATTTCACTGAATCACTTTGAAAGAATTTAAGCTAAATATGGATATCATCTCAGATTAATTCAGGTAAATTGTTTGATGAATATCATGGAATAATGAAGTCATATTTTCGGAATGTGGAATTTATATATCAAAGCCACATATATCTTTTGGGATGTTTAAGCCTTTAAATGCTGAAGATTATCTGAATTTGGTGACACAACAAGCTTCAAGATCTTCAGAGATTGAGCCCACCACCAAGAATGCACAGCAGAGAACATTGGGCCTGGTATAAACCTCCCTTTGTGGAAACTAAACATGATGGGAGGGGAGGCAGTGGGATGTTAAAATAAGGGCAGCAACTTCCCAGCTCCAATTCCACTGCTTTGTCCCTTCCGAGCAGGCGATTAGGGATGCTGACATCAAGGCAGCGCTGTCTCTTTAAATATGCAGATTTCTTTAAGTATGTCCTAACTCCTCCGGTTTGTTGGTTTTATCAGGGCCTATGCACACTGTTCTTGCCTCTCCCCCTCTCATATAAGGGGTAGATGATGACATAGTAGCACTGCCACTGGTCTAGTTAATCCAGAGATTCAAGCTAATGCTCTTGGACAGAGTTTTTCGAAGTGTGGGTCACCACCACGGGTGGGTTGCAGCGGGTGGCAGACGGATCGAGGAGTTAAGTGTCGCTGTGTTTCCAATTGATCGAATTGTTTCTCGTTGCACGCATCAGCCGCTAACGGCATTGAGACAGAACCGCTACAGAATCAGCAGTGAAATCTCTGACCATAAATGGAAGTAGTGAACAGATCAGTGGGTTCTGCACGTACACTTGGCGGCAAGCGCCCTGTACGTACTTGCTTTTGCCGCAAATTCACTTGGAGGCCAACTTCTATCACTTTTGAGCAAGGCACAGGACTGTGGACATGGGGTTGTTTTGTTACAAGGAAAAAACATCCAGAGACACAAGAGGCGTCATTCTCTGACCCCCCGCCGGGTCGGAGAATGGCCGTTGGCCGCCGTGAATCCCGCCCCCGCCCCCGCCGAAGTCTCCGGTACCGGAGATTGGGCGGGGGCGGGAATCGGGCCGCGCCAGTTGGCGGGACCCCCCGTTCAATTCTCCGGCCCGGATGGGCTGAAGTCCCGCCCAGAAATTGCCTGACCCGCCGGCGTAAATCAAAGCTGGTATTTACTGGCGGGACCAGGCGGCGTGGGCGGGCTCCGGGGTCCTGGGGGGGGCGCGGGGCGATCTGACCCCGGGGGGTGCCCCCACAGTGGCCTGGCCCGCGATCGGGGCCCACCGATCCGTGGGCGGGCCTGTGCCGTGGGGGCACTCTTTCCCTTCCGCCTCCGCCTCGGCCTCCACCATGGCGGAGGCGGAAGCGACTCTCCCCATTGCGCATGCGCGGGAAACTGTCGGCAGCCGCTGACGCTCCCGCGCATGCGCCACATTTCCGCGCCAGCTGGCGGGGCACCAAACGCCATTTCCGCCAGCTGGCGGGGCAACAAACGCCATTTCCGACAGCTGGCGGGGCGGAAATCCCTCCGGCGTCGGCCTAGCCCCTCAATGTTGGGGCTCGGCCCCCAAAGATGCGGAGCATTCCGCACCTTTGGGCCGGCGCGATGCCCGTCTGATTGGCGCCGTTTTGGGCGCCAGTCAGCGGACATCGCGCCGTTGGGGGAGAATTTCGCCCATGTAGTCAGTGTACCTACTGGCCAGGATCTCAGATTGGAACCTATTGGAGCGAGCTGCACAGGAGAGTCCAAGACAGTGCTAGTGTTAGCCCTGTACAGAACTCCAGGACTTCTGGTGAACAGCCTATGAAGAAAAAACTTAAATAGGGAAAACGCAGTATCTAGAAGCTTTCTTGATGTATGGTTTTGTTGGTTGAGCCAAGGCAAATCAGGATTCAAAGCCCTTGTGTTTTATATGTTGGGCAGTGCTAAAAAACCTTGAAACTGCAAAGGCATCTGAAGACTAAGCATGGTGAGCTTGAGAACAAACTGTTTGATTTATTTCAAAGAATGCAGTTCCAAATCATCATCTGAAGTCCAAAGTAGAAAATTAACCTTGAATGACGAAGCGCAATAAGCATCTTACAAGGTAGCTTACCGCATAGGTACAGAGAAGATGCCACACACTGTTTCAGAAAGGTTAATTCTCTCTGCACCATTAGACATGCCTTGCGCAGTCCTAGATGAGAGATCATCTGAAATACGGAAATGCATCCAGCTTAGTGATAACACAGTTGCTCGCTAATTTTGTGATATTGCTGATAATTTAGACGTACACCTTAGTTCTCATTTGAAGTTAGCACAGGAGTTCTCAATATAACTGGATGAAAGTACAGCCATTTCAGATTGTGCAACCTGGCTAGTTTACTTGTGATCTGTTTGGCACATTGAATTTGTTGAGGGTTTGCTGTGCTGCTTGACATTACCAACCAGAATGACTGGCACACAGGTCTTTGAAGCGTTGAATAGTAAAGTGGTTGGAAAGTGCAGGTTCAACTGGTTCATTGCAGAGGAATCATAAGCGATGGTGCAGCCAACATGACTGGGAAAAACAGTGGTGTTATAATAAGAGCACAGTCAGAAGTCTTACAACACCAGGTTAAAGTCCAACAGGTTTGTTTCGAATCACAAGCTTTCAGAGCACAGCTCCTTCCTCAGGTGAATGAGGAGGTATGTTCCAGAAACAAATATATATAGACAAAGTCAAAGATGCAAGACGATGCTTTGAATGCGAGTCTTTGGCTGTTATTAAGACTTTACAGGTCCAGATGGAGCAACTGGAGAGAGGGATAATCACAGGTTAAAGAGGTGTGAATTGTCTCAAGCCAGGACAGTTGGTAGGATTTCGCAAGCCCAGGACAGATGGTGGGGGGTGAATGTAATGCAACATGAATCCAAGGTCCCGGTTGAGGCCGTACTCATGTGTGCGGACTTGGCTCTAAATTTCTGCTCGGCAATTCTGCATTGTCGCGCATCCTGAAGGCCGCCTTGGAGAACACTTCCCCAAAAATCAGAGGCTGAATGCCCTTGACTGCTGAAGTGTTCCCCGACTGCCGATTGTCAGGCAGGAATGTTCCCTACCAGTCGGCGAACACTTCAGTGTTAGTAATAATCTGATAAGTCTTATTCAGTCACATCTGATTGCATTGATCAACAGTTTTTTGTCGCTACTTTCCACAGATGTTTCAGATTTTGAAAGAGAAGAGGTGGATGAAAAATCGTTTTGCGTTTGAGGCCCGAGAGTCAGTTATTACCCTACAGCTGACTCCAAATGAGGAGATTGAGCTGCTGCACCAGACCTGTGACAGCACATTGAGGACACGTCGCGGGCAAAATTCTCCAGTATCGGCGCGATGTCCGCTGACCGGCGGCAAAAACGGCGCAAATCAGTCGGGCATCGCGCCGCCCCAAAGGTGCGGAATCCTCCGCATCTTGGGGGGCCGAGCCCTAACGTTGAGGGGCTAGGCCCGCGCCGGACTGATTTCCGCCCCGCCAGCTGGCACGGAAATGACATTGCCGGGCGGCGCATGCGTGGGAGCATTAGCGGGCACTCACGGCACCCCGCGCATGCGCAGTGGGGGGAGTCTCTTCCGCCTCTGCCATGGCGGAAACCGTGGCGAAGGCGGAAGGAAAAGAGTGCCCCCACGGCATAGGCCTGCCCGCGGATTGGTGGGCCCCAATCGCGGGCCAGGCCACCGTGGGGGCACCCCCCGGGGCCAGATCGCCCCGCGCCCCCCCCCCAGGACCCCGGAGCCCGCCCGCGCCGCCTTGTCCCGCCAGTAAGAGAGGTGGTTTAATCGACGCCGGCGGGACAGGCATCCTAGCAGTGGGACTTCGGCCCATCTGGGCCGGAGAATCGCGGGGGGGGGCCCGCCAACCGGCGCGGCGCGATTCCCGCCCCCGCCGAATATCCGGTGCCGGAGAATTTGGCAACCGGCGGGGGCGGGATTCACGCCAGCCCCCGGCGATTCTCCGACCCGGAAGGGAGTCGGAGAATCTCGCCCCTCAAGTCCATGCGTTTGTCAACATTCTGGAGTAGCATATCCCAGGAGTATCCAGTGATGAATTAAGCAAACATTTTGTTGCTATTGCCCTTCATGATGACCCACATGTGAGAGATGGGATTTTCCATTCTCACAAAGGTGAAGACTGCACAAAGGAATTAGCCTTTGATATGCGCAATATCCTCTGCTAAGTTGTTAGGTCCTCCAAACCCACAGCAATGTGGTTGACATTTAACTGCCCCTCTCATGGCCTAGCAAGCCCCTCAGTTCAAGGGCAATTAGGGAAGGGCCCATCAGAACCTCACCCACACTGCTTTAAAATTGAGGCCTACCTTTCTTTGAGCTCCCACTCAAAAGGAAAAACTACTAAAATTTGGAAATGAAAATTATCAGTGAAACAAGAGTGAACTGGTCTTGTATATTCTACATCTAATATTACCGGTGCCAGTATTACTGATTTTTACTAGCGTTGAAAATGTTGAACTGGTTTTCCCTTCCGTCTTTAAAACATTTCTCTTGGTAATCTCGCCCCCTAGTTTTGGGAAGCACATTTGCCAGCTCTGAGCTCAATGGTTTTGCCTACTATCTTCTCACAATAATTTATTTTCGGCTTTTAACGTTTTAACAAAAAGGTGCTGTCGTGCTGGTGCGTTTTCTTAACTTCTGAGACTCCTCTATTTTTATCACTGCTTACCATCAGCACCACCATTGTCGGACTCATCTGTAAAGGTCAAAGGAGCCGCTTCCAAAGTGTTGACCGTGACAACAACAACTTGCACTTAGCAACCTAAACTTACCACCACGCCGATTGAATCGGTAAATGTGTCATTAGTGCTCGGATGCATAGATAACCAATCAATTTACGGAGTGCAACAGCGGGAGCAGTTTTGAGTTCCTCAAAGCGATTTTGAAATTCACAGCAGCAAGAACAGTAATGTATTGTCCAGAAGCAGAAAGAGAGAATTAAGTTGCTGCAAAAAATATGACCCCCTCCTGCACTTCAGTGTGCACAGCCCTACGCTAGGCTTCGCACTTTCCATTTGAAAAGCTGCCAGAATTTAGTCATAAGTATAAACACACCAACATCAAACAATTGCTTTCGGGAAGCTCCCGCTTGCAAGCACCAACTATCAGAACCCAGGGCTATAATCACTGTAGAACCTTCATCCAAATTAAGTTCACCGGAACACACATTATCCTAGCTGAGCTAACCTCGCCACAACACCAAGGTAGAACGTACGCATTGTGACCAACTTCCCTTGTTTAATCTTGTAGTGGAACAAGGCAGAAGGAGAAGAAGGTAATTGCAAGAAAATGCAGCAAGATTTAGATCGGTAGAACACCAGAGGGAATGTTGACGTGTTTAGGGTGAAGTTAGGGCAGTTTGGACCCAAGAGGATCATGGTCAGCAAAATTAGGGCAGGATCAGTAGGAGAGCCAAGGTTACCAAGGTCAAGAAAGAAAGAAAGGTGGGTTTTGTGACATTTAAAAAATAATACTGGCATGTGGAAGTATATATCAATTAGCCACATGTGGGCAGCACGGTAAAACAGTGGTTAGCACAGTTGCTTCACAGCTCCAGGGTCCCAGGTTCGATTCCCGGCTTGGGTCACGGTCTGTGCGGAGTCCGCACATTCTCCCCGTGTCTGCGTAGGTTTCCTCCAAGTTTCTTCCCACAGTCCAAAGATGTGCAGGTTAGGTGGACTGACTGAGCTAAAATTGCCCCTATTGTCCAAAAGAAAAAGGTTGGGTGGGGTTACAGGGATAGCCGACGCAGTCACAGGGAGAACGGGTAGACACCGCACAGACAGTGACCCAAACCGTATAAATGCTCTTCAATTCATCTTTTTATCTGTAGTCTAATCGCATTCTGTAGTTTGTGTGTTGCTGAGGAGATGTGTTGTTGGATAGGCCGCGCTGAATTTTATATTAAATGTTTGAGACATTTTTATAATGTTTCACTGGACAGGATCCTAGGGCAATATTTGTTATGTTGGAACTCTGGAATACTGTGTATATATTTTTAGATGTAATCATCGAATCATTGAATTTACAGTGCAGAAGGTGGCCATTCGGCCCATCGAGTCTGTACTGGCCGTTAAAAAGAGCATCCTACCTAAGCCCACACCTCCACCCTATCCCCAAATAGAAAATAAAGTAGCATGTAATAAGCAATTGATTTATCCAGATCCGTAGAATTAAGATAGAATGATCCAATTTTTACCATAACAAAGGCACATTAGCAAAGAAGACCATGCTTCGAACCTCGAGGAAATTTGGTTTATTGTCAGTTCCAGCTGAAACTGCCACCAAATTTCGAACCAGTGAATTATGATCATAATTAAACGATCTCAATCTTGGAGTTTGATGAGTTATACACATTTCTGAAATATAACTTTCCGTGTAGGGCATGGTTTGAATATGTCAACTAGCTTTTGCCCCGAGGATTATCTAGGCATTTATTCAGGCAGGAGGGTGGCAGGTGTACACCCAGCCGCCTTCCCACCTATGTCCTGATAATATTGGTGGCAGGCAGATCCATGAATGGCCTTTCCATTGCGCCTCTTATTGAGACCCTGAAGTCGGCAATTGATTCTCACCTAAGGTCCTCATCCCACTGCTGCTGATAATTTACTGTTGAATGTTTTGACCATATATATAGCCAGTGCTGTAGATTTTGGAATGAACGGCAGCACGGAATTCTTTGGGGCAATTAGAGTGAGGGCCTCCATGGTTTCTTCTGCGACTTCGATTTGATTTGATTTATTATTGTCACATGTATCAGTATACAGTGAAAACTATTGTTTCTTGCATGCTGTACAAACAATGCACCGTACATAGGGAAGGAAGGAGAGACTGCAGAATATAATGTTACAGTTATAGCAAGGTATAGAGAAAAGATCAACTTAATACGAGGCAGGTCCAGTCAAAAGTCTGATGGCAGTAGGGAAGAAGCTGACCTTGAGTCGGTTGGTACGTGACCTCAAACTTTGGTATCTTTTTCCTGACGGAAGAAGCTGGAACAGAGTGGCGCGATTCTCCCAAAGGGAGACAAAGTCCCGACGCCGGAGTGAAAACCGGAGTGTTTCACTCCAGTGTCAGAGCCCCCGCTCCCAGCCCCCTATTCTCCCGCCCCCAGGGGGCTAGGAGCGGGGTCACGTATTTTATGCGCGCTGGGCCTTGGCGCCGCGTAAAAAGCAGCGCCGCGTAAATGAAGGGGCCGGCATCGCGTAAATGAATTCATCTGCGCATGCACGGGTTGGCCGGCGCCAACCCACGCATGCACGGTTGCCGTCCTCCCCAAGTCAGCCTGTAAGAAGATGGCGGATGGATCTTGCGGGGCGGCGGAGGAAAGGAGGTCCTCCTTTAGAGAGGTCAACCCACCGATCGGTGGGCCCCGATCACGGGCCAGACCCCATCGGAGGCCCCCCCCGGTGAAGTAACCCCCTTCCCCCCCCACACAGGCCGCCCCCCCAGCATTCCCGCACAGTTCCCACCGGCAGCGACCAGGTGTGGACGGCGCCGGAGGGAATCTGTCGTGTCGGAGCGGCCGCACGGCCCATCCGGGCTGTCTTAACTATAATGACTGCATGGGGGGACCAGGACAGACTGTTGGTGATCTGGACACCTAAAAACGTGAAGCTCTAGACCCTTTCTACTTCATTCCCATTGATGTAGACAGGGGCATGTTCTCCACTACGCTTCCTGAAGTCGATGACAATCTCCTTCGTTTTGTTGACATTGAGGGAGAGATTATTGTCGTCGCACCAATTCACCAGGTTCTCTATCTCATTCCTATACTCTGTCTCATCATTGTTTGAAATCCGACCCACTACGGTGGTGTCATCAGCAAATTTGAAAATCGAGTTGGAGGGGAATTTGGCCACACAGTCATAGGTGTGTAGGGAGTATAGTAGGGGGCTGAGGACACAGCCTTGTGGGGCACCGGTGTTGAGGATGATCGTGGAGGAGGTGTTGTTGCCTATCTTTACTGATTGTGGCCTGTGGGTTAGAAAGTTCAGGATCCAGTCGCAGAGGGAGGAGCCGAGGCCAAGGCCACGGAGTTTGGAGATGAGTTTTGTAGGAATATGATGTTGAAGGCTGAGCTGTAGTCGATAAATAGGAGTCTGATATAGGTGTCTTTGTTATCTAGGTGTTCCAGGGTAGAGTGCAGGGCCATGGAGATGCCGTCTGCTGTGGACCTGTTGCAGCGGTAGGCGAACTGTAGTGGATCAAGGCAATCTGGGAGGCTGGAGTTGATTTGTGCCAACCTTTCGAAGCACTTCATGATGATGGATGTCAGAGCCACTGGACGATAGTCATTAAGGCACGCTGCTTGACTTTATTTTGGTACAGGGATGATGGTCGTCTTCTTGAAGCAGATAGGGACCACGGATTGTTGTAAAGAGAGGTTGAAGATGTCTGCGAATACCCCCGCCAGCTGATCTGCACAAGACCTGAGTGCTCGTCCGGGTACCCCATCCGGGCCAGTGGCTTTCCGTGGGTTGACCTTCGAGAAGGCTGCTCTGACGTCTGCAGTGGTGATCACAGATACAAGTTCATCCTCGGCTTCTGGGGCGGAGGGCTCGCTCTCGCTGACTTCTTGTTCAAAGCGGGCATAGAATGCGTTGAGCTCATCAGGGAGGGGTGCGTTGGAGCTGATGATTTTTCATGCCTTCATCTTGTAGCCCTTAATGTCTTGCAGACCTTGCCATAGACGGCGGGGATCCGTGTGGCTAGCCTGGGACTTGAGCTTGGTCCGGTACTGTCTTTTGGCATCTTTGATGGATTTCTTTAGATCATATCTGGCTCGCTTGTAGAAGTCATGGTCGCCTGACTTGAACGCCTCAGACCGAGACTTCAGCAAGCAGTGGATATCCCTGTTCATCCAGGGTTTCCGGTTGGGAAACACGCGGACTTGCTTCTTTGGCGCACAGTCTCCTACACACTTACTAATGAAGTCAGTTACTGTAGTGGCGTACTCGTTCAGGCTGGTCGCAGAGTTTTTAAATACTGACCAGTCCACTGACTCTAAGCAGTTGCGTAGGAGGTCACCTGATTCCTCAGACCAACAATGCACGACTTTCTTTGACGGATTCTCCCGCTTCAGTTTTTGCGTATAAGCCGGGAGCAGGAGCATAGTCTTGTGGTCAGATTTGCCAAAGTGTGGGCGGGTGATAGAGCGGTAGGCATGTTTGATATTTGTGTAGCAGTGGTCCAGGATGTTTGGGCCTCTGGTGGAACAGGTGACGTGTTGGTGGTAACTTGGTCGTACGCTCTTGAGCTTGGCCTGATTGAAGTCCCCAGCTACAATGAACAAGGCCTCGGGATGTTTAGTTTCAAGGCTATTTGTGGTGGTGAATATTTCGTCCAGTGCGATTTTCACGTTTGCATGGGGTGGGATGTAAACTGCCGTCAGGATAACGGAGCTGAACTCCCGCGGAAGGTAGTAGGGGCGACATTTTAGCGTCAGGTATTCTGGGTCCGGGGAGCAGACACTCGCCAGTGTTGCTACATCTAGGCACCAGGAGGTGTTGATTTAGGAGCCAGACCCCACCTCCCCTTGCCTTAGCTGAGGCCGCCGTACGGTCCATTCAGTGGATTGAGAAGCCCTCTGGTTGTAGGGCACAGTCTGGTGAAACAGGAGTGAGCCATGTCACCGTGAAACAGAGCACACAGCAGTCCCTTAGCTCTCTTTGAAAAGTGAGTCTGGCTTGTGTTCCAGAGATTGGACATTAGCTCGGAGTGAGCTGGGCAGAGGGGCTTTGGGATCACGTTGTTTCACTCTCACCTGCAGACCTGCACGTTTTCCACGCTTCCTGGAGTGACGGCTTCTTTTCGAGTCTGGGAGACGGTGGGAGTATGCAGTGTTAAGGGAATAGTTGTGTCCAATGAGGTTATTCACTCTGGTCGGTGTGTAGATGGAGGATTTGTTGCCTTGCTTGCGGTTCCTGCGTCGGTAGGTGGGTCTGCGCTGTCGAGCGTTCCAGGTCGCTGTCGGGCTGCGGTTTGTCTTCACAGGTTGGTGGATGGCCAGACCACGCTCCGGCGCGGATGGGGTATGAAGGCCGGTAAGTGGATGACGTCTCTGGGATCGCGGTTGCGGATGAGGCGATGGCCGGGTCCGTGTGTCGGGGTCCGCAGGGTCCTTTCCAGATCTCGGTCTTCCTTCAGAGGACAGAGGATCTCTAGACCTGCAAAGTAAATTTAAGAGAGCAGTATTAGTGATTGTTAGGCTGTGGGAGTTGATTTTTAGGAGTGTGGGGCCTGCAGGGGGAGTGGAAGGGGTGCTTGGGGCCTGAAGGGGGTCGCAGCTCTCCGGGTCAGTAGGGTTGGAAGCTGGGGGAGTGGGGGGGGGCTGCAGCTGCTACGATGCTGGTCTGGTCTTTGGAGAGCAACAGAGTGGAGGTCCCGGCTTCTGCGGTGTTTTCCAGGTCCCTGGGAGCCTGCAGAGTGAAGGCCCTGGCTTCTGGGCGTTTCCTGGTCTCTGGCAGGAAATTCTGGGTGGGGAATTCCCAGGCCTGGGATTGCAGCTCCGGCAGCTGCTCACACGTGGTCGGCTGATCCGGGTCAAAGAACAAAGAACAAAGAAAAGTACAGCACAGGAACAGGCCCTTCGGCCCTCCAAGCCCGTGCCGACCATGCTGCCCGATTAAACTACAATCTTCTACACTTCCTGGGTCCGTAGCCCCCTATTCCCATCCTATTTATGTATTTGTCAAGATGCCCCTTAAATGTCACTATCATCCCTGCTTCCACCACCTCCTCCGGCAGCGAGTTCCAGGCACCCACTACCCTCTGTGTAAAAAACTTGCCTCGTACATCTCCTCTAAACCTTGCCCTTCACACCTTAAACCTATGCCCCCTAGTAACTGACCCCTCTACCCTGGGGAAAAGCCTCTGACTATCTGCTCTGTCTATGCCCCTCATAATTTTGTAGACCTCTATCAGGTCGCCCTCAACCTCCGTCGTTCCAGTGAGAACAAACCGAGTTTATTCAACTGCTCCTCATAGCTAATGCCCTCCATACCAGGCAACATCCTGGTAAATCTCTTCTGCACCCGCTCTAATGCCTCCACATCCTTCTGGTAGCGTGGCGACCAGAATTGAACACTATACTCCAAGTGTGGCCTAACTAAGGTTCTATACAGCTGCAACATGACTTGCCAATTCTTATATTCAATGCCCCGGCCAATGAAAGCAAGCATGCCGTATGCCTTCTTGACTACCTTCTCCACCTGTGTTGCCCCTTTCAGTGACCTGTGGACCTGTACACCTAGATCTCTCTGACTTTCAATACTCTTGAGGGTTCTACCATTCACTGTATATTCCCTACCTGCATTAGACCTTCCACAATGCATTACCTCACATTTGTCCGCATTAAACTCCATCTGCCATCTCTCCGTCCAAGTCTCCAAACGATCTAATTCCTGCTGTATCCTCTGACAGTCCTCATTGCTATCCGCAATTCCACCAACCTTTGTGTCGTCTGCAAACTTACTAATCAGTCCAGTTACATTTTCCTCCTAATCATTTATATATACTGCGAACAGCAAAGCTCCCAGCACTGATCCCTGCGGAACACCACTAGTCACAGTCCTCCAAGTAGAAAAGCATCCTTCCATTGCTACTCTCTGCCTTCTATGACCTAGCCAGTTCTGTATCCACATTGCCAGCTCACCCCTAATCCCGTGTGACTTCACTTTTTGTACCAGTCTACCATGAGGGACCTTGTCAAAGGCCTTACTGAAGTCCATATAGACAGCATCCACTGCCCTACCTGCATCAATCATCTTTGTGACCTCTTCGAAAAACTCTATCAAGTTAGCGAGACACGACCTCCCCTTCACAAAACCATGCAGCCTCTCACTAATACATCCATTTGCTTCCAAATGGCATTAGATCCTGTCTCGAATAATTCTCTCCAGTAATTTCCCTACCACTGACGTAAGGCTCACCGGCCTGTAGTTCCCTGGATTATCCTTGCTACCCTTCTTAAACAAAGGAACAACATTGGCTATTCTCCAGTCCTCCGGGACATCACCTAAAGACAGTGAGGATCCAAAGATTTCTGTCAAGGCCTCAGCAATTTCCTCTCTAACCTCCTTCAGTATTCTGGGGTAGATCCCATCAGGCCCTGGGGACTTATCTACCTTAATATTTTTCAAGATGCCCAACACCTCGTCTTTTTGGATCTCAATGTGACCAAGGCTATCTACACACCCTTCTCCAGACTCAACATCCACCAATTCCTTCTCTTTGGTGAATACTGATGCAAAGTATTCATTTAGCACCTCGCTCATTTCCTCTGGCTCCACACATAGATTCCCTTGCCTATCCTTCAGTGGGTCAACCCTTTCCCTGGCTACCCTCTTGCTTTTTATGTACGTGTAAAAAGCCTTGGGATTTTCCTTAACCCTACTTGCCAATGACTTTTCGTGACCCCTTCTCGCCCTCCTGACTCCTTGCTTAAGTTCCTTCCTGCTTTCCTTATATTCCACACAGGCTTCGTCTGTTCCCAGCCTTCTAGCCCTGACAAATGCCTCCTTTTTCTTTTTGACGAGGCCTACAATATCTCTCGATTTCAGGTCATCGGTTTCAGGTGTCTCCAGGGTCCTAAAGATCGCTAAATCCGTAAGTAATTGAATTAGAACAGAGTTTAAAAGAGTTAGAATGAAGTTTTAGAAGCATAGAACGAGAGCTGAGTGAGAGACCTGATGCTGAGTAAGATTCTGCAGCAATTTCCATTTGGAAACTGCCAGTAACCCATGAGCCAAATAGCTCTGGTCTGGTTTCATTTTGTGCAAGGAATTCCATGATATTCATTTTTGCTGGGTTACCGGGAAATCCAAAAAGCAAATCGGCGCCGAATTTCTTGAGGGCTTCCTGAGGTGGTCCCTTGTTCAAAGGCACTCAGTGCCTGATTGAGGGACCCAGTAACAGGACGTGGGGTAGCCTGTGAAAGCCACTCCACTGCCCTTGCAGGAGCGGCACAGTGGCACAGTGGTTAGCACTGCTGCCTCACAGCACCAGAGAACTGGGTTCGATTCCAACCTTAGGTGACTATCTGGAGTTTGCACATTCTTCCCGTGTCTGCGTGAGTTTCCACCAGGTGCTCCACTTTCCACCCAGTCCAAAGGTGTGCAGTTAGGTGGATTAGCTATGCTAAATTGCCTCGCGGTGGGATTACGGGGGCAGGGCGGGGGATTGGGCCTACGGAGGATGCTCTTTCAGAGGGTCGATGCAGACTCGATGGGCTGAATGGCCTCCTTCTGCACTATAGGTATTCTATGATGTCTATGAATCTACCTCCCTGTGACCCCACCCTGTGACTTCCCCCCCCCCCCCCCCCCCCCCCCATGTCATCACTTACCTCTGCCCAGGTCCATCAGCAATGACCGTAGAACTTCGATGGGTGCAGTATTAGCAGTGACTACTGCTTCCCTAATGGCATGCCAGAGCAATGAAGTGCAGCTGACCTATGATTGGCCAGCAGTTTCTGGCAGCCAGGACCTCTGCCCTGGGGTCCTTGGTACTGGGGAACGCCCTCCACTGCCCAGTTACGTGCCTGATTAGTGCTTAATTTGGAGGTCTTTCCCAAAAAGCGGCTGGTGGACAAAACCCCCATTGCCTTCATTCAACACAGTCCATAATTCCAGTTTCAAATCAAAATTCTAAAATGGATTATTTCCCTCTCTCGATGACCCTTTAATATAACTTTGCACTAATCTGCTTCTACAGATAACCAAGGACCAATTAATTTATGGAAAATTTAATTTCACTGTCAAATCAAATAAAGAAAGAAAAATAGAGAGAAGAAGAAAGATTAGATTAAAAGAGAGACTAAAGAAAGAGACCAGGAATCGTTTTTTAAAATTAAAATTTAATATTTAAAACATCTCCAACAACAATTAAAATCTGAAGGAATGAGAGTTCACTCTTATAATAATTAATTTTCAGTGCCCGGGAGATTGTTTGGCAGTAATGATGATTTATGTCACGAAGAGAGGACTTAACTTGTTATGGCAAGTTTAGTTCATATTTACTTCATGAATACAGCAACCACATGCTATTAATGCATTGCTCGTAAGATGGTAAGATCCCATTTTGGCAAAGGTGATGACAGAGCAGTGCAACATGTTCAGCAGCTTTTGGATATCTGGGTTTAACTATGGATCTGCTCGTCGCCAGAAGTTGCTGTGCCTTTTGCAGATTCTGCAGAGACCACCCACCATCAACTTCACTGTTACTTTGACAAGAAAGTCTGTGCTCGGGCGTCTGCAAGGGAGTTCAAGTCCCAAACGCCTTTCTGGATATTGGTACCATCCAATTGTTCTCTCACTCTTGCGAAGGTCCTGCACACACAAAGTTTGTGCATTAGATTTTTTTTTGAAAGTATATTTAGCAATGACTCAAGATATTTCAGAGAGTGATTGTATCATGCTGTGCACCTAACAAAGATGGATCATGGAATTCCTTGCACAAAATGAAACCAGACCAGAGCTATTTGGCTCATGCGTTACTGGCAGTTTCCAAATGAACATTGCTGCAGATTCTTACTCAGCATCAGGAAGTTGCAGAAGAAACTGTGGTGTTGGGTGCTCTGAGGTACAGACGAACCAACACGGTTGCGATTGGTACAACGGAGTTTTATTCCAACTAGTTATTTACACATCTGACTTGGTACCCAGCACGTGGTGACTGTGTGAGTGTCTTGTTAATGAGGTCCTGGCCTTGTCCTGTCTCCCGATGGACTGGTCAGGAGGTGTTGTGTTTCTTGTCTTATACTGTGTCTGCTCTTGTCTGTGATTGGCTGTTGTGTTATGTGTGCTAATTGGTCTGTTGGTCTGTCTATCATGATGTGTGTGTTGTGATGTGTGTTTGAATATCATGACATCCCCCCTTTTTTTACAAGATTATGTGCCTACGTGGTTATAAATATAAATATGTCCTGAGTGCAGCTAAAGGTGTGTGTGCGTGATATTTACAGCATGTACATGTGGCGTAACTATATACAAGGAGCGATGTCAGGTGTGACATGCTAACGAGGTTGTACCATAACAAAAGAAGAAGAACGTTGAAATTTGGACCGATCAAACGAGGCCTGGAACGATAAAACAGTGACATGTTACAATACAGTAGTTGCTAAAATTTGACGTGTGAACAGTCTCATAAGTCCAGTCGAGTAGGTGGGCGCCGAATTCGGGTTGACCGCCTCAAGGGTGGGTCGAGAACCACCGGCTGAGGTGCGAGTCTGGCCACGGGCGGCGACAGAAGGGGCATGGTATATGGCAGCTCCACGAAGTCGCTATCAGGAACCAGTGGAGGACACGGCGTCTGTGTATGGTTCCGTTGCGAGCGTGGAAGTAGGCGAAGGGCTCGGCGATTGCGCCTACGCACTGAACCATCCGGCATGCGTACCAGGAACGAGCGGGGAGCAACGCGTCGGAGAACTTCGGCAGGTGCTGACCAGCCGCCGTCTGGTAGGTGGATGCGGACGTTGTCTCCAGGGGCCAGGGAGGGAAGATCAGTTGCCCTTGTGTCGTACGATCTCTTCTGGCGATCGCGCTGCAGTTGCATCCTATGCAGTACCGGAGCATGGTCTATTGTTGGTGCCAGGATGGAAGGCACAGTGGTTCTGAGGGCATGACCCATCAGCAGCTGTGCTGGCGAGAGACCCGTGGCTAGCGGGGCCGAGCGATAGGCGAGCAGGGCGAGGTGAAAGTCTGATCCGGCAGCAGCAGCCTTGCAGAGGAGCCGCTTGGCAATGTGAACGCCCTTCTCCGCCTTTCCATTTGACTGGGGATGCAGAGGGCTGGGCGTCACGTGTGTGAAGCCATATGAGGCCGCAAAGGACGACCATTCATGGCTGGCAAAACAGGGCCCATTGTCCGACATGACAGTCATCAGAATGCCGTGGCGAGCAAAAGTGTCTTTGCAGGCCCTGATGACAGCAGACGACGTCAGATCGTGCAGGCGTATGACTTCTGGGTAATTGGAGAAGTAGTCCACTATGATAACATAGTCCATGCAAAGCACGTGAAATAGGTCGACACCCAGCTTCGCCCAGTGGGACGTCACCAGCTCATGGGGCAGAAGCGTCTCAGGAGGTTGCGCCGGCTGAAACCTTTGGCAGGTTGTACAGTTGATCACCATGTTGGCAATATCGTCACTGATGCCCGGCCAGTATACCGCCTCTCGGGCCCTCCGTCTGCACTTCTCGACCCCCAAGTGGCCTTCGTGTATTTGATTGAGAACCAGCTGGCGCATACTGTGCGGAATCACAATCCGGTCCAGCTTCAGAAGGATCCCATCAATGATGGCTAGGTCGTCTCGTACATTAAAGAACTGCGGGCACTGCCCTTTGAGCCATCCTCCCGACATGTGGCGCATCACTCGCTGTAAAAGGGGGTCGGCCGCTGTCTCTCGACGGATGCGGGCCAGACTGGAGTCGTCAGCCGGCAGATTTGCCCCTGTCAAGGCCACCTGTGCCTCGACCTGACATACGAACCCCTCCGCATCTGGCGGCGTGCTCACTGCTCTGGATAGGGCATCCGCCACGATGAGCTCCTTCTCTGGAGTGTAGACCAGTTGGAAGTCGTACCTCCTGAGTTTAAGTAGAATGCGCTGGAGGCGAGGGATCATCTCGTTCAGGTCCTTGTTTATTATGCTGACCAGGGTGCGGTGGTCAGTTTCGACCGTGAACCGAGGAAGACTATAGGCGTAATCGTGGAATTTGTCTAAACCGGTTAGCAAGCCCAGGCATTCTTTTTCGATTTGCGCGGAGCGCTGCTCTGTGGGGGTCATGGCCCGGGATGCATAGGCAACCGGGGCCCATGATGACGTGTCATCCCTCTGCAGGAGCACTGCTCCAATGCCGGATTGGCTGGCATCAGTTGAGATTTTGGTGGGACGAGACGTGTCGAAGAACGCCAACACTGGTGCCGTGGTGAGTTTGCGTTTGAGCTCCTCCCATTCCAGCTGGTGTGTGTGTTGCCACTGGAACTCTGTAGATTTTTTGACGAGGTGGCGCAGAGTCGTTGTATGGGAGGCAAGGTTGGGAATGAATTTCCCTCGGAAGTTGACCATGCCAAGGAAGCGTAGGACAGCCTTCTTGACGGCCGGCTGTGGCATGGCTGTGATGGCGCTCACCTTGTCTGCATCCGGACGGACCCCTGACCGGGAGATATGTTCCCCCAGGAACTTCAATTCGGTCTGGCCAAAGGCGCACTTGGCTCGGTTGAGGCGCAGGCCGTTTTCCCGTATGCGGGCAAAAACACGTTGGAGACGATGTATGTGCTCCTGCGGTGTGGTGGACCAGATGATAACATCGTTCACATATACGCGCACCCCTTCGATGCCTTCCATCATCTGTTCCATGATTCTATGGAAGACCTCGGATGCCGAGATGATGCCAAATGGCATCCGGTTGTAGCAGAATCTGCCGAAAGGGGTGTTGAAGGTACATAGCTTTCGGCTGGACGGGTCCAGTTGGATCTGCCAAAATTCTTTAGAAGCATCCAGTTTTGTGAATATCTTCGCTTGGGCCATTTCACCGGTGATCTCCTCCCGCTTGGATATGGGTAATGTTCCCTCATAATATTATTATTGAGGTCTTTGGGGTCTATACCGATGCGGAGCTCACCAGAGGGCTTCTTGACACACACCATGGAGCTGACCCATGGCGTGGGCTCTGTGACCCTGGATAGGACCCCTTGGTCCTGGAGATCCTGCAGCTGCTGCTTGAGGCGGTCTTTAAGTGGCGCAGGAATCCTGCGAGGTGCGTGAACGACCGGGATGGCGTCCGGTTTGAGGCGAATTCGGTAGGTGTATGGCAGTGTTCCCATGCCTTCGAATGCCTCCTGGTTGTGGGCGAGGAGCGATTGGAGCTGTGCGTTAAACTCTGCATCCGGGAAGTCAGAGAGAGAGAGAGAATTTGTTGCACAAGGTGGAGAGCCTTACATGCCTGTGCGCCCAGCAGGGAGTCCTTTGATGAGCCAATTATCTCGAACGAGAGTGTGGCCGTGTGTGTTTTGTGTGTCACCTAGAGCTGGCAGGATCCCATGGCTGGGATAACGTTCCCGTTGTAGTCGACCATCTTGCACCGGGATGGCTGGATTGGTGGTCTGACCTTCATGGCATAGAATGCTGACCATGCTATGAGGTTGGCGGAGGCGCCAGTGTCCAGGCGGAAAGTGATCGGCGATCGGTTGACCGTCAGGGTGGCACTCCATTCATCGGCCGGATTGATGGTGTTGACCCTGTTCACATCAATGACCGCAACCCGGAAGGCGTCTTGGTCATCTGTGTCGTCGGTTTGGATGTCGTGATGTGGAGGCTGGATGGTCCACACGTGTCTGCGAGGTTGTCGGAGATGTGGAAGATCCACAGGTTGAGCCGCTCGACAGTAGGCAGCGTAGTGGCCCATCTTGCCACAGCGTAGGCATTGTCGGGTTTTTGCAGGACATTGCCCTTTTAAATGTGCAGCTCCACAGTTGCCGCACGTCATGACGTCATGGCGTTCGTTACGCCACTGCGCATGCGCAGTTCGATCTTGCGTCGGGCTCGTACCTCAGTGTTGCCGTAGGTTTTGGCGCGCACAAACGTGGGAGGCCTCAAAAAGCGCGCGAAACGGCCGCCCTCGTCCGGGTCGCGGGCCGGGAGAAACTCGATTGCCTGGATGCGTTCGGCCTCGTGGGCAGCCTGGCTTGCCGATTCGACCGCTTGGGACCCCCTCCGTGCCGATTCGGTCGCCTGAAATTGGGCATAGCGGCTGGTCACATTACACAGGCTTCAACTGCAGATGCTAAGATCAGGCCTTTACGTTTTAGAAGCTGCTGGCGTAGGCCACGCCAAAAAAACGATCTGGTCCCGGATCATGGACTCTGAGGTGGTACCGTAATCGCAGGACTGCGCGAGTATGCGGAGGTGCGTCAGGAAGGATTGAAAGAGCTCATCCTTACCTTGTAGGTGCTGCTGAAAGATGTACTTCTCAAAGCTTTCATTGACCTCAACGTTGAAGTACTGGTCGAGCTTGAGGAGGACCGTGTCATATTTAGATTTGTTCTCGCCTTCCGCGAACACCAAGGAGTTGTATACATCGATGGTGTGCTGACCTGTGGTAGTGAGGAGCATGGCAATCTTTGTTTCATCCGAGGCGCCCTGTTTTCCGTTGGCTCGCATGACCAGTTCGAATCGCTGCTTGAAGAGCTTCCAATTGGTGTCAAGGTTCCCAGCGACTTGCAACGGCTGCGGTTTGTTGTGGGTGTCCATGGCTCAGGATGGCAGATTTGCCGGTAAGTATCGATTCACTCACTGGTACCATGTGGTGTTGGGTGCTCTGAGGTACAGACAAACCAACACGGTTGCGATTGGTACAACGCAGTTTTATTCCAACTAGTTATTTACACATCTGACTTGGTACCCAGCACGTGGTGACTGTGTGAGTGTCTTGTTAATGAGGTCCTGGCCTTGTCCTGTCTCCAGATGGACTGACCAGGAGGTGTCGTGTTTCTTGTCTTAT
Source organism: Scyliorhinus torazame (assembly GCF_047496885.1). Classification (NCBI taxonomy): domain Eukaryota; kingdom Metazoa; phylum Chordata; class Chondrichthyes; order Carcharhiniformes; family Scyliorhinidae; genus Scyliorhinus; species Scyliorhinus torazame. The sequence continues at coordinate 23,027,856 of NC_092721.1, read as the reverse complement.
ACTGTGTCTGCTCTTGTCTGTGATTGGCTGTCGTGTTATGTGTGCTAATTGGTCTGTTGGTCTGTCTATCATGATGTGTGTGTTGTGATGTGTGTTTGAATATCATGACAGAAACCACGGAGGCCCTCGCTGTAATTGCCCCAAAGAATTCTGTGCTGCCGTTCATGCCAAAATCTACAGCACTGGCTATATACATGGCCAAACCATTCAAAATAAATTACAAACAAAATCTAATTAGAACCCAGCACAGCTTCCCAATAGACCGACTTCAGTTCATACAAGCATTACTAATAACTGATTTCTCTTCATCCAAACAAACCCCTAGTGATATTGTCATAATTGCAGTGATGTGCACTGCAGACGGCAAGTTGTCACTCACTGTAAGTGAGACTCTCCCTTCATACGTGCAAGATGCTGCTTGCTTTGAAGTGTACCACTCTGAAGAATAAACATTGTTCCAAATTGTTGAATGGGTGTCCCAATCTGTCACTTTGTTGAGGTATTATTCTGAATATTTCTCCATTGTCAACGGTACTGATTGTCGAATCTCTTAAGATACAGTCAGGCGTGGAACCCTCAAAGAAGAAGGGTCATTTCATGTTTAAGGCTGTGAATACAGAATATATGTATATATGGTTAGCAAGACTTCTTATTCAAACATTTGGGACATAAGTCTAAATGATTCATTTGGATGGGGTAACAGAGGGACAGTTGATCCCAAGGTTGAAAGGGATGAAGTCTGAAAGGCGATTGACTGCCCTAGGTCGTTCCACTCGCAAATAGGGGAATGTTATAACCCCCAACAGACCAACGGTGATGAACCATTTCATCTCCTCGTGAGCCTCATGGAGCACAAGCTCCCACACCGAGTGGCGGAGACCCATCAGCAGGATATTGGACTTGGGACATAAAAGCCAGCCCAGGTAGAAGCCGGGCAGTCTTGGCTGTGACTTGAATTGTGCTGGTGCACAGTTTACTCTGATAATAACCTTTCAGTCGAACCCTCTTACCGGACACCCCTGTGACCACAAAAGTGAGCCAGAGAGAAAATATGATTGAAATCTTTAACATGATGAAAGGTTTGGACAAGTCGAATTCATGTGAGGTGTCTGCCGTGTGCTGGTTTTAAAATATTCTCATCAGCAATCCTGATTGCTGTGTTTGTCCTTCTATGGCCGGCACAGTAGCACAGTGGTTAGCACTGTTGCTTCCCAGAGCCAGGGTCCCGGGTTCGATTCCCGGCTTGGGTCACTGTCTGTGTGAAGTCTGCACGTTCTCCCCGTGTCTGCGTGGGTTTCCTCCGGGCGCTCCGGTTTCCTCCCACACGTCCCGAAAGACGTGCTCGTTAGGTGAATTGGACATTCTGAATTCTCCCTCTGTGTACCTGAACAGGTGCCGTATTGTGGCGACCAGGGGCTTTTCACAGTAACTTCATTGCAGTGTTAATGTAAGCCTACTTGTGACAATAATAAAGATTATTATTATAACAGTCACTGGACATCCAAATAAATCATTCTGTGAAGTACCTCGAGTCATTTCTAAAACATTTCTGAGTGAGGTGATAAATAATTATGTATTTTTGGTCCCTCGGCCTAATATTTTAATTTATCAAATAATTATTTTTGAACTATTGGAAGAGCTTTATTGGAAAATAGTTCTCATTTGGCTCCACTGCGACTTTAATATGCTCCCATTAACATCAATGATCCCCAGCATCACCCTGTAGAAAAATACATCAATGTGATTTGCAAGTTTTGAATGGTAGGTATAGGAATTATTAAGGGTTGGTTATTGATACTTTCCATTTACTTAATGAACACTGTTCTAAGGTGAATAACACTTGCTGCATCTACAATTTCTTCGTTCAGGCGGCAGGACAGACTCTATGAATTTGAACTCCCATTATGGAGCTTTGTACACTGCAGACGGGTTTCTCCTTTCTGGAGACTAAGTGCTCCCTCTAGTGGAGGGTCGCTGGAAATGTGCGCGACCACTGGGAGCGCTAGCGACGCGCAGTTCAGGGCAGGCAATTGGGCCAACATATGGGCAATGTGCAGCCTGCGTGATTCCCAGCCATGCTGGTGTCTGATTCACTGGGGTTGGGATTAGCCCTTGAAACCTGCCAAGTGGGACAGTTTGTAAGCACTCCACATGCACCACTCTCTCATTCCAGCAGGAAGGTGGCGACTAGAAGTGCTGCATCTCGCTTTCTGGATGCCGAAATTGATGTTCTGCTGGACGCAGTCGAGGAGAGGAGGGCCCCCCCTCTTCCTCACAGTGGGACAGAGACCCAAGCCTGACCTTCTCAATCAGGCTCGGGATGAGGTGGCAGAGCCATCAATCTTGCCGGCGTAACCATGGCCCTCATGGCATGCATTGCTGTAGAAAGGTGAATGACGTCCTTCGAGCAGCTTAGCTGAGTAACCAACTCTGTGTCCCTGGCATCGCTCCAGTCCCTCACCCCTCACACCTGCCCCCTCCAATCCCAACACACCCACCTGCCTGCATTTCGCTTCCAGCCCATCCTCCACGAACCCCAATATATGTATTGCCCTCCTTGGCTAGGAGACTTGCACACACATGCCAAAAGCTACAAACCACAATCAAACTGTCCTCCCAGCATCTCAATATGTCCTTTCTGTGTCCCCAAGGATAAAATGACCCATAATCATCGGGAGTGGGAGAATACGGAGGGAGCAGTCTGAGCCTAAGGGTTCAAACCCCATTTAAAGAAAGGACATTCCAAATCACCGGGGGGTTGAGGAGAGGCAATGGCTGCAATGAAGTTCCTCCTGAGCCAATGAAGTGAGAGGCCAGTACAACACAGATGTTCCTATAGCAAGTTGGGGCAGCAAGGTAGCATAGTGGTTAACATTGTGGCTTCACAGCGCCAGGGTCCCAGGTTCGATTCCCCACTGGGTCACTGTCTGTGCAGAGTCTGCATGTTCTCCCCATGTCTGTGTGGGTTTCCTCCGTGTGCTCCGGTTTCCTCCCACAGTCTAAAGACGTGCAGGTTAGGCGGATTGGCCATGATAAATTGCCCTTAGTGTCCAAAAGGGTTAGGAGGGGTTATTGGATTCGGGGGATAGGGTGGAAGTGAGGGTTTAAATGGGTCGGTGCAGACTCGATGGGCCGAATGGCCTCCTTCTGCACTGTATGTTCTATGTTCATGTTCAAGTGAGTCTATCATCTCCCTTGGACCTGGGCTTACCAAGATCTCAACCCTTGTCTGTTGTCGAACAGGATCACCATTGAATGAGTCCGGGTTGACTGGTATCGCTGCTCTCCACCCCCCCCCCCCCCCCCCCCCCCCCCCCCCGCCACCCCAACCACCAGCACCACCACCACCGAGACTCTCAAACCACCCCGGAACATGATTTCGGGGAAGACAATGACATCTCAGCACTGCTGTCACCCGCAGCATCCACCACCACAGGTATCATCGCCTCGGCGAACAATGTCAGTGATCAGGCCCTTGACTCATCCTCTGGTGAGCACCACGCACATGCTGAAACACGTCAGGTGGAGGCAGGGATTTCTGAGGGAGTGGACGGTCAGAGGGTTGCCCAAGCCAAGGGAGCAGCTGTCGCCCAGACAGATATGCGGCTTCTGGAAGGCTCCCAGCAATCGTGCAGAGGCAGGCTCAGAGCCAGCATCTACAGAAGGGGGAGTCAGCTACATTCCAGCACCTGCAAAGTCACCTGGAGGAGTCCCGCCACCTTCAGGTGCGGTAGATGTTACCAGCAATGCGTGGCACCCAGGCCAACACTGAAAGGTTGCTGGCTGCGGTGGAACTCCTGGGGCAAGATGTCAGAGCCGTGTGTCAGGACATCCAAGGGTTGGGGCTCACTGAGCTGTCCATGGCTGAGGCGCAGGACAAGATGGCCCAGGCACAAGGACATGGCCTGGGTGAGATGGACATTGCGGCTATGCTCCAGACCTTGACCCAGTCACAAAGGGTCATGGCTGAGGGCATCATGAGAATTGGCTGGATCCTGAGGGACCATGACCCGACACAGAGGGACATGGCCAAGGTTATGGGGAGAAGGCAAAAGAATGGGGACGAGGAACAGGTCAACCATGATCAAATGGAGGAGCAGACTCAATGGGTCAAATGGCCTATTTCTTCTCCCATATCTTATGACCTTAGGGGCATGACTCTGTCACAGAATGAGCCATCTGAGGCACTGAGGGATATCGCTGAGTCTCAGCATGCCTTAGCTGAGGCCATCAAGATCATGGTGAAGTTGAGGGTGGGCCTCCAGGCTGGCAGTACCAGATGACAGTGGGGAGGCTGGGGTAAGCTCCATGGAGTAGCTGCCCATGACACAGGAATGTCTCACTTGCCTACATCCTCACTGGAGAGGGCCCAGGTCATCGGAGCAGCAGTGTGAGGCCACTTACTATGAAAGTGTCCAAAGTGGGTGAGCCGTAGCCATTCACCACCTCCTGCCAACCTCTATCACCACTGACATTTTTGGAGATGTGCGAAAGAATCACCAGTGCATATGCAGGGGTCCACTGGGGTGGGGGGGGGGGGGGGGCAGTAGATTGTTATCTTAGAGCCAGGAGTCAAGCTTTGTCAGACGTCGAGGAGTACCAGAGTTCATCTCACATCGAGTCATCATTATCCTCTGACCGTGGACAAGACCCGCTGATACTGCCAATTCAAAGACAACGCCCTGTGGTGATACTGGTATGACCCTCGGAGGGGAGAGCTGTGGTCATGGGAAGGAGTGGAAGGCTGGGGAGAAGGTGGAATGAAGAACTGAGGGAGAGGGAAGGGGAGAGGCTCGGGGAGAGGTGGGTTCTGGGAGAAGAGTGTTGAAGTGTGGGAAGATAGGTGGCATGGGGTGGTGCTGCCGTTGGCCTGGCCTCCAGGTTGGTAAATCGGGAGGTGATAAGGTTGTCTCATGTGCGGCGACCCTGGATCATCCGTTGGCCAGCCAGCCTTGCCAGCTCTGGCTCCACATCGTGGTCTTCCTGAGCATCCTCCTCATTCTCCTCGTCAGGTGAGGTCTGCCATTGTCCCTCCTCCTCAGGCATGACACCCCTCTGATGAGCGATATTATCAAGCATGCAATAGACTGCCACAATGCTTGAAACTCTCTGGAATCATATTGGAGTGCCCCCCCCCCCCCCCCCCACACACACACACACACAAACAGAGTGGTGCAGGCATCAGAAGCGCATCTTGAGAACACTAACGCACTTTCGATTATGCTCCTGATTGCTGCGTGAGTGGCATTATAACGGTTCTCCGCCTCGGTCTGGAGCCTCCGCATAGGCACCGTTAGCCAGGACCTCAGCAGCTAAGCCTGGTCATCCACTAGCCAACCCCTCACCTGAGGAACCAACGACTGTGTCAGGATATAAGGGTCAAGCAAGCTTCCTGGATATCGGGCGCAGACGTACATGATATGCTGGTGACCACAAAGCAGGTGTACATCATGCAATGGAAGCACTTCCCATTGATGAAGGGCAGCCGTTGTCGAGCCGGTGCTCAGAGGGAGACATGCATGCCATCGATCGCCCTCTGGAGCTGTGGTATGCCAGCAGTGAACATAAATCGTGCTGCCCGGGCATCCTGGTCTGCATGGTCCAGGTTGAAGGTGATGTTGCCCGATGCCCGGGTGCATAGGGCATCTGTACACCTGTGCGAGATTTGCGAAATCCCCCAGACGGCCCCACTTGAGCCCTGGAATGAGCCAGAGACAGGGAGTCCGTGTCCACCTCCATACCCTCGTGGTGCCAGATGTGCACCAAGGTGAGAAGATCCACAGTGGACCCCACTGGGAGTCACAGGACAGGGGCCACTGAGCCTCTCTCGCTAACACCAGTGGTGGCAGCTACCATCACCACATTTGGCAGGGATGGATGGTGATGACAGAGGCCACCTCCCCCCTTCCACTTGACAGGCTGTGTGCCGGTCACTGATGGGGACAGGGAGGCAGTGCGGACCACCCATCCCTGCCAACTGTGGTGACAGTGGCTGTCACAACTGGTGTTAGCGAGAAGCTCTGTGGCCCCTTTCCTGTGACTCCCTGTGGGGTCTACTGTGGGTCTCCTCACCTTGTGCTCTCCTGCCAGAAGGTTGGCATCTGGCTGTGCGGTGGAAATGTTCATCCTGTGCAGCCAACTGTCACCATGCTAAAGGGCTGGTGTGTGGGCAGGCCCTACAGATATGGTGAGCAAGGGCTGTGTGCGTTTGCTGGTAGCTCGGCTGCAGTGTTTTGTGGAGCCTGGGCTTTCCACACAGGTTGAGACAGGGTGCTTGTCCCCGTTTCCTGGCTGGGAAAGGGATGGATAAGATCAGGGGCATGATGGACAGGCAGGGCTTGGAGACTTCTCATGATCCTCAGGGATAGGCGAGCTGATGGTGTCACTGGTGAGGTCTGAGAGGGGCCCTGTGCCAGGGAGGGTTCCAGCAGCACTGGTGCATGTATCCTCTGTTTGCGATGAACATTGCTGACCCCTTGCTACCTCTGTTGTGGAACAGCACTTACAAGGGGTGTAGTGAGTAGTTCCAACATCCGGTGGGCCGGCGATTGATAATGGCCACGCATTCCCTTGATCATACTGCTGGAATGTGGGGGTGTCCAGATGGGCGGTCTGGCTGAGTTGTCACAAGGCCAGTGGCCCTCAGAACATTTCCAAGATCCTGTGAGCAGTCAGCAGTGTGAACAGCCAGGAGCCTGTTGGTTGCAGTTATGGGGATGGGTTTAAATGAATGTATCGCAGCAATGGAGGTCTCAGCTAGACATTCCAGTACTGAGGGAACCCCCACCCCGAGTCCACACACTTGCCACAGAGCTGTTCCCCGCAGGGGTCCAGTCTTACACCCCCCAGCAAGCCCGACAAGTTTAAAAAGTACCCCCACATCAGCCATGGTGCCTGTAAATACTTGCACTGAATCACGCCCATGTAACACCAGGCTGTGAGGGGTGGAGCATTGCGTAGGGGACGAGATACGGGCTTCCAACCCATTAATGAGATTTAAATCCATGCAAGTCACAGGGCAGCACGGTAGCCTTGTGGATAGCATAATTGCTTCACAGCTCCAGGGTCCCAGGTTCGATTCCGGCTTGGGTCACTGTCTGTGCGGAGTCTGCACATTCTCCCCGTGTGTGTGTGGGTTTCCCCCGGGTGCCGGTCCGGTTTCCTCCCACAGTCCAAAGATGTGCAGGTGAGGTGGATTGGCCATGCTAAATTGCCCTTAGTGTCCAAAATTGCCCTTAGTGTTGGGTGGGGTTACTGGGTTATGGGGACAGGGTGGAGGTGTTGACCTTGGGTAGGGTGCTCTTTGCAGGAGCCGGTGCAGACTCGATGGGCCGAATGGCCTCCTTCTGCACTGTAAATTCTATGATTAAAAAATTCTATGATTTGCAGTGCCGCCGTCACGGGGCTGGAAGGTCATTGAGGCCGGCTGCAGAGTAGCGGGGCATCACCATGGCTCTGGCACCGGGCACAGATCCCGACGCTCTATTCTCCGCAAGACCGGGGACCTCGCTACCAGCAGCGATCGGCAGAGAGCCCACCCCTGGGGGTGCATGTTTGGGAAATCAGGTTCAAAGGTCAGCAGGCACAGTGGGATTTTCTGCCCATTGAAATGAATGGTTGGAAAACCCTATCGGGTCTTTTGAGCTCTTCGCCTAAATCCCTGGGCTGGAATTCTCTGCCTGTATGTCTGGTCCCGCCTGCAACACATCCCGGGCCGCGGGTTTCCTGGCGGTGCGGGGCAGCTTCAATGGGCATTCCCATCCGTAGCCGCGGGAGCAGAGAATCCCGCCCCCAGCTCGCGGTGCGCAGCCTCCCGCCATCGAGAAACACAGGGCTGGGAGGCCGGAGAATCCCTCCCCTGATGTTCAAACTCGACTGATTTGCAAAGAGCTCGGCACAAAACCTGAAAAGACAAGTTTCCATTCGGAACTTTGTTTACCCCCCAGTCGCTGAAAAGTCAGATTGCCTTTCCGTTCATTCCAACAACTATCCGTAACATCACGTTTCTGCTAAATTAGAATGAAGATTACTTTGCTTATTGTTCCACAACCCCTTCTTGTCAGTCCAAGCACATTTTCCAGGAATGGAAGCGGTGAAGGAAAATGATGCAGGGGATTATTGAAAATTCAGTGACTTTCGAGTCAATGCAAAGCTGTAAATAAAACGAATCAAATGCTTTGATGAGTTCCAAAACAGTTTGCCTGAAAATTAAAAGGAGTTATCTTCAACCTGCGGCGATAGGACCGGAAAAAAAGGCTTCTCGACAGAACTTGCATTAATGCAATGAGCTACAAGACCTCCTTCTACCATTCTATGATTTTATGATTCAAATCATCATGTCTTCATTAGCCGCTTTAACGAGAAGTGGAATAAAAATCTGGCTGGGAAAACTCCAGTGGACTTCAAGACGAGCAAATGCTCAGTAGGACATGATGTGAAGTGCCTGATCCTGAGAGACAAAGTTAGTCCCAAACGTAAGTGAAAACATTTGAAGTCAAGGAATGGTGACAGCAACTAAGCCCTTTCCAAATGATCCGAGGCACAAAAATACTCTATTTTCAACCACACAGTGGGAAAAGCTTAAAGACCTTTGTTTGAACAAAGTATGACATTGCAGCAATGTAATTGCTTGGAGCTTTATACATCAGACAGCAGTCATCTGAACCGGAGAGGAACTGTGTTACATTCCAAAAGCTGAGGCATTTGCTAACCTTTCCTTTTCCATTATTACTGAAGTACATTCTTAGTCCAACTTTTCTCCTAAGAAAAACACAGCAGAGCCCTGAAATATCCTGATGACCAGACGTTGTTAACTGAGACACAAACGTAAAGGCAGACATCTGATCCTCATTATAAACTTGGTATTAAGGTCTGCCTTGATACAAACTCAAACTGTCAGATTGATTTATTTGTTTTAGCATGAGCAGCTGGGATAATAAGGGGAGAGGGAGCTGAAAAGGTGACTATTTCACAGGGTATTTTCACAGCAGTCTCCCAAGAAACATACATGTCCAAGTCAATTCAATGTTGCCCTTCCCCCATTCTCTTTCTTCTGCCCCTAATTGATTCCCTTCTTTGCTTCAAAAGTCTCATATTCAAGATATTATGCTCTTGCAGGATAATTTTGCTCTCGCTCAGATCTTGCAACAATAGCTTTGTCTAACAATGCAACTTCAAGCAGGTTCCTGTGTTCCCAGTATGATGGGGGCTTGTTGCTTATCAGCCTGAAGTGTCATCTTAGTTTTTTTTATTGCCCATCCCACAGGGCATTTAAGAGTCAACCATTTTGCTTTGGATCTGGAGGCACATGTAGGCCAGACCAGGTAAAGATTTCCTTCCCAAAGTGGGCATTGGTGAACCAGATGGGTTTTTCCGACAATCGTCATCATCAGACTTTTAACTCCAGATTCATGTTGAATTCCACCATCTGCTGTGCTGGGATTGGAACCCTTGTTGAGATCATTGCTTGGGCTCTCTGGATTACTAGTTCCAGTGACAATCCCACTACGCCGCCGCCTCCTCAGTGAAGGAAAAGCAATGCATCCAACAATTCCCATTCCTGAGACGGGATTCAGGTCCTTTGCCTATTCCAAATAAGTGCTTAATACTTTTTTGAGGCCTCGTGTGCAAGATTGGGTTACCCTTAATGCAGCCAAGCCCAGTCCAACTTTACATGCGGCACTGCAGCGCAGTCCTTAAGGCAACCACTGTTGACTGCAACCAAATGGTAAGTGTTTAAAAATTACTGAGCTGAATGTGGAGCCAATCCTGGCTGCTAAATTTCCCAATCCCAGCCACCTCTACCCACCATCCCAGTCATTTCCCCCTCTCCCAGTCCTGTTTACAATCTTAACTGAGGGGTGCTGAGGATATACAATAGACCAATGCTCATGCCCGTTTTTCCAATGAGTTGCCTGTGAGTGCCCATCAAATGTCAGTTTGATGATAGCAAGGGTCCAGAGTCCAGTGCTACGTGCACCTAATACATTCCCAGGTTTTGTACCAATTGCAAATGTTTAATTGATGCCTTTTTTACCCAATTCCAAGTCATTATCAAAGAGATCTGTTGTGGAAAAGCCTAACTCTGAAGGAACCATTCATCCCTCTCGGAACCATTCACCAGCACTCTTTGCTTTCTCTTTTGGCTACTTTTATATCAACATTTGCCACCGCTCTATTAATACCGTAGATTTCAATTTTGCAAACAATTCTGTTGCATAGCACTTTTGCAAAACCTTTGCAATGTCAACTGCGTTCCCTTTATCAACTCTCTGTTTCTTTATCAAATAAATCAATCAGGTTTTATGCTGGTCATTGTGTTCCCGGTGCTTTTTCAAAATTGTCATTTTAATGCACCTTTACAAGGTTTCCCTTGATATATATCTTTGGAAATAAATAATTGACATGCCATTGGAATACTTGACATAAAAGGGAATTGGATAGATACTTTATAAATGTGCAGGGCTGCGGGGTAAGGACAGCAGAGGAGAACAAAGGGTCACCACAGAGAGGGTGTGTTGAATGTCTTCCTTCTGTTTTGTTCACTTGTTCTTGGAATGTGGGCGTCACTGGCTAGATCAGCATTTATTTCTCAACCCTAATTGCCCTTGAGAAGGTGTTGGTGAGCCGACTTCTTGAACCGCTGCAGTCCACGTGGTGTAGCTACATCTACAGTGCTGTTAATGAGGGAGTTCCAGGATTTTGACCCAGCGACAGTGAAGGAACAACGGTATATTTCCAAGTCAGGATGGTGAGTGACTTGGAGGGGAATTTCCAGCTGGTGGTTTTCCCATGTATCTGCAGCCTTTGTCCTTCTAGATGGTGATGTGTTGGGTGTTCTGGATCACAAACAGGTTACCAACACTGGAAGTGGTGCAACTCCATTTTATTATAAGGTTAACTATATCAACATACTTGAACTGTGGGTAAATGCAATACCAGCTTTAACTGTTAACTCTTGCCTAATCCTAACCAGGTGATGCATTCAGCACATGGTGAATGTCTGTGTTGCAGGCTGTGAGCTCTGTGCTCCTAGCTGGCTGCTACTCGAATGAGCGGGAACTCTCCTGTCCCCTGTCTTTATAGTGCATGTGCTCTCACTGGTGATTGGCTGCGGTGTTGTGTATGCTGATTGGTCCCACTGCATGTCCATCAGTGTGTGTGTGTGTCTGCACCATAATATACTGGTGTATATTATGACAGATGGTAGTAGTTGTGGGTTTGGAAGGTGCTGCCTAAGGAGCTTTTGGTGAGTTCCGCAGTGCATCTTGTAGATGGATACACACGGCTGCCACTGTTCATCGGTGATGGAGAGAGTGAATGTTTGTGGATGGACTGGCAATCAAGCGGGTTGTTTTGTCTTAGATTGTGCCAAGCTTCTTGAGTGTTGTTGGAGCTGCATTCATCCAGGTAAGTGGAGAGCATTTCATCGTACTTCTTACTGGCACCTTGCAAATAATGAACAAGCTTTGGGGACTCAGGAGGAGAGTTACTTGCCGCAGGATCACTAGCCTCTGACCTTCTCTTGTAGCCAAAGTATTTATATGGCTTGTCCAGTTCAGTTTCTTGTCACTGGCAACCCACCCAGGATGTCAATAGTGGGGGATTCAGCATGGTAATGTCATTGAATATCAAGGGACGATGGTTCTATTCTTTCTTGAAGATGGAAATAAGGGGAAGTAGATTTAGGACCGAGTTTAGGAGGAACTTCTTCACCCAAAGCGTTGTGAATCTCTGGAATTCCTTGCCCAGTGAAGCAGTTGAGGCTCCTTCTTTAAACGTTTTTAAGAAAAAGATAGATACCTTTCTAAAGAATAAAGGGATTCGGGAATATGGTGTACGGGCCGGAGAGTGGAGCTGAGTCCACAAAGATCAGCCATGATCTAATTGAATGGCGGAGCAGGCTCGAGGGGCCAGATGGCCTACTCCTGTTCCTAGTTCTTATGTTCTTATGTTCTTAACTAATATACTTCCATTAATCGCAACAACAGAACAGATTAACCAAGTCATCTCTTTATGCCTTTTGTGTTCTCTTTCCGTCAAAAGTGGCTGATGACTCTGCCTAGGAAACTAAGATAGTGGAATATTTCAGGACATTTTTGAGTCAGGTTGATATGCTACATTAGTGCAAATTGTTCTCTCTGTCAGAGTCCTTACTTTTTATTTCCTTTGTTCCCATTTCCCTTTGTTATTTTATTATTTTGGTCCGTGGACCCATAATCGGGATGTGCCTTGAAGCAGAAGGCTCAAGGTTGATACAGCCAGCCTGCCAGGACACTGTGCTCCCAGGTTTTGTGTTTGGAGAGAAGAGGATAGACTCCTCAGAATCAGGTGGATCTTTGGAACCAGTTTTGGAGAGAGTCAGCTCGATTGGTTGGCGAGTTGGTCAGGGGCAGTGTTCTGCCTGACAACAGTCAGTGATTGGTTCCTGCAAGATGCTTTCTGAGAGAACTTCGTGTTTATTTATTTATTTATTTTTAAATATATATATATTTGTTATGTTATGTGATTGTGATTCATCGTTACTCTTTTGCTTACTTCGAGAATGGTCTGATGGTTGTAGTTCAATTAAACTATCAGTCTTCAATTTAAGCAAATACCATTTAATAAATAACAAATATAAATATCAATGAGTTTGTTCACTCTTCTACAATTGTAACTGAAGATAGAGTAAATCAGAAGAAGTATAAATAATGTTTAACTACACGTGCCAACTAAGCTATCTTGGATTGGATTGGATTTGTTTATTGTCACGTGTACCGAGGTACAGTGAAAAGTATTTTTCTGCGAACAGCTCAACAGATTATTAAGTACATGGGAAGAAAAGGGAAGAAAAGAAAATACATAATAGGGCAACACAAGGTATACAATGTAACTACATAAGCACCGGCATCGGATGAAGCATACAGGGTGTAGTGTTAATGAGGTCAGTCCATAAGAGGGTCAACTAGGAGTCTGGTAACAACAGGGAGGAAGCTGTTTTTAAGTCTGTTTGTGCGTGTTCTCAGACTTCTGTATCTCCTGCCCGATGGAAGAAGTTGGAAGAGTGAGTAAGCCGGATGGGAGGGGACTTTGATTATGCTGCCCGCTTTCCCCAGGCAGCGGGAGGTGTAGATGGAGTCAATGGATGGGAGGCAGGTTCGTGTGATGGACCGGGCGGTGTTTACGACTCTCTGAAGTTTTTGCGGTCCTGGGCCGAGCAGTTGCCATACCAGGCTGTGATGCAGCCAGGTAGGATGCTTTCTGTGGTGCATCTGTAAAAGTTGGTAAGGGTTAATGTGGACATGCCGAATTTCCTAAGTTTCCTGAGGAAGTATAGGCGCTGTTGTGCTTTCTTGGTGGTAGCGTCGACGTGGGTGGACCAGGACAGATTTTTGGAGATGTGCACCCCTAGGAATTTGAAACTGCTAACCATCTCCACCTCGGCCCCATTGATGCTGACAGGGGTGTGTACAGTACTTTGCTTCCTGAAGTCAATGACTGGCTCTTTAGTTTTGCTGGCATTGAGGGAGAGATTGTTGTCACTGCACCACTCCACTAGGTTCTCTATCTCCCTCCTGTATTCTGACTCGTCGTTATTCGAGATCCGGCCCACTATGGTTGTATCGTCAGCAAACTTGTAGATGGAGTTGGAACCAAATTTTGCCACGCAGTCGTGTGTGTACAGTGAGTAGAGTAGGGGGCTAAATACGCAGCCTTGCGTATTTAAATACGCGGGGCCCCGGTATTGAGGATTATTGTGGAGGAGGTGTTGTTGTTCATTCTTACTGATTGTGGTCTGATGGTCAGAAAATCGTGGATCCTGTTGCAGCGTGGGGAGCCAAGTCCTAGGTTTTGGAGCTTTGATATGAGCTTGGGTGGGATTATGGGCAGCACGGTAGCATTGTGGATAGCACAATTGCTTCACAGCTCCAGGGTCCCAGGTTCGATTCCGGCTTGGGTCACTGTCTATGCGGAGTCTGCACATCCTCCCCGTGTGTGCGTGGGTTTCTTCCGGGTGCTCCGGTTTCCTCCCACAGTCCAAAGATGTGCAGGTTAGGTGGATTGGCCATGATAAATTGCCCTTAGTGTCCAAAATTGCCCTTAGTGTTGGGTGGGGTTACTGGGTTATGGGGGTGGAGGTGTTGACCTTGGGTAGGGTGCTCTTTCCAAGAGCCGGTGCAGACTCGATGGGCCGAATGGCCTCCTTCTGCACTGTAAATTCTATGATAATCTATGATTATGGTGTTAAAGGCGGAGCAATAGTCAATAAATAGGAGTCTGATGTAGGAGTCCTTGTTGTCGGGATGCTCTAGGGATGAGTGTAGGGCCAGGGAAATGGCACCTGCTGTGAACCGGTTGCGATGGTATGCGAATTGCAGTGGATCAAGGCGTTCTGGGAGTATGGAGGTGATGCGCTTCATGACCAACCTCTCGAAGCACTTCATTACGACTGAAGTCAGGGCCACCGGACGGTAGTCATTGAGGCACATTGCCTGGTTATTCTTTGGCATCGCCTTCCGAGGGTTCACTTTCAGGAAGGCCGATCTGACTTCGGAAGCTGTGATGGTGGGTATGGGTGAGTTATTGGCTGCTGGGGCACTCAACAGCTGATTGTTGGTCACCTGCTCGAACCGAGCATAGAATGCATTGAGTTCATCGGGGAGGGGTGCACTGCTGCCGGAGATACTGCTCAGCTTCGCTTTGTAGCCCATTATGTTGTTTAGTCCTTGCCACAACCGCCTAGAGTCTGTCTGTGACTCTATGTTGGTTTGATATTCTCTCTTGGCATCTCGGTTGGCTTTGCGGAGGTCGTACCTGGATTTCTTGCATAGGTCAGGGCTGTCTGACTTGAACGGCTCAGATCTGTCCTTCAGTAGGGAGTCAATCTCGCGATTGAGCCATGGTTTCCGGTTGGGGAACGTACGTACTGCTTTCTTTGGCACGCAGTCGTCCACACATTTGCTGATGAAGTCTGTGACGGTGGTGGCATACTCATTTAAGTTGGTCACTGAGTTCTTAAATATGGACCAGTCCACTGTCTCTAAGCAGTCACATAAGAGCTCTTCTGTTTCCTTGGACCAGCACTGCACGACCTTCTTAGCTGGATTCTCCCGCTTGAGTTTCTGCTTGTATGCCGGGGGAATGAGCACCATCTTATGGTCTGATTTCCCAAAGTGCGGTCGGGGGATGGAACGGTAGGCGCCCTTGATTTTTGAGTAGCAGTGGTCAAGAGCGTTGTCGCCCTTGGTGTGGCAGGAGATGTGCTGGTGGAATTTTGGCAGTACACACTTGAGGTTGGCCTTGTTGAAATCTCTGGCCACAATGAATAAGGTGTGTTCTGTTTCGTAGTTGTATATAAGAGTGTACAGTTCATCCAGCACCTTCCTCGCTTCTGCCTGGGGTGGGGTGTAGACCGCTGTGATAATGGCTGAAGTGAACTCACGTGGGAGATAATATGGGTGGCACTTCACGGTCAGGTATTCCAGATCCGGGGAGCAAGAGGTCGCCATGGTCGCCACATCCAAGCACCAGGAGGAGTTGATGAGGAGGCAAACCCCTCCACCCTTTGCTTTGCCTGGTTGTATGGCACAGTCCGGTGAGGTGGGGGTGAGCCATGTCTCTGTGAAACAGAGCACACAGCAGTCTCTTACTTACCTCCGAGAGGTAAGTCTGGCGTTAAGTTCATACAGCTTGTTTTCGATCGCTTGGACTTTTGCCAGGAGTATGCTGGGGAGAGGGGTCTTGAAACCACGTTGCTTCAGTCGAACCTGCAGAGCACTGTGTTTCCCTCACTTCCTTGGTCGGCGGCTGTGGCTGGATGATCCTGGGATCCGATGGGAGAAATCTGACCAAGTCTGACCTTGTGGAAGGTAGGTGGTTGCGTCTGGCGGGGTCCAGGGCACTGGCGGGGACCAGGGCGCTGGTTACGTTTCCGGGGTCGGGTCTGGCAGGATCCCGGGCGCTGGTTGAGGTAGAGTGGTTGCTAGGGTGGCATATTTGCGATCCGGATGGGTCCCGGCGTTCTGTGGGCACAGGAATAACTTGCAGCGCGTTCGGGTCCTCGAGCGGGATCTCTGCCATTTTGGGGGTCCTGGGTCATGGGCAGGGGCTTCCTGAGGCAGGCTGGGCTGAGTCCCGATGTCTGTTCCCTCCCTGGGCGCTCCTGGGGTCGGTTCTTGACGTATGCCCGGTCGGGCCTCCACGTGGATTTTTCTTTCTTCCATCACCAGGTAGGTCGGGTTGCTGGGCGGACCTCTCCGGGTTGGGTCGCTGGGCGGGTTTCTCGGGGTCGAGTTGGGCCGGGTCTCATCGTCGGGGGTCGGGTCGGGTGCTCTGGGGACTGGGCCGGGCGATCCGGGAACAGGCGTCGATTGTTAGGCCGGGTTGGGAGCTCCGAGGTCCGGATCGGCTCCAAATCGAGGTCGGGCCTTCACTTTCGGTTTGGGCCCGATCCATTTCCAGGCCGTGGAGGTCAGGTCGGGTCGGGTCAAAAGGTCTCCACGGATCTCAGAGGGTGTTCAAGCCTGCAAGAAAAGATAAAGAGAGAGGTTAGTAATAATGTTAGTCTTAGAATTAAATTTTAAAAGATTAAAATGAGTATAAGTTAAGTAAAAAGTGGATCTGTTGGGGAGAGCTCGCAGTGAGTCGCCTCGCTCTCTAACATTCTGCTATCTAGTCACTCCTGGATCGAAGAGGCAGGAAAATCCTCTGAGTTCAGTTTATATACATGGATCTTGTGCTGCCATCTAGTGGTTTTCTAGCACTATGATACAGTTGTTAACCCTTTATACCAGCAGATATATAGATCATTACAATATTTAGAGTACCCAGTAATTTTTTTCCAATTAAGCGGCAATTTAGTGTGGCCAATCCACCTAACCTGCACCTCTTTGGGTTGTTGGGGTGAAACCCATGCAGACATGGGGAAGGATGTGCAAACTCCACACAGTCAGTGACCTGGGGCTGGGATCAAACCCGGGTCCTCAGCGCCGTGAGGCAGCAGTACTAGTGTTAGTGAGAGGCAGCATGGTTTTGTGAAGGGGAGGTCGTGTCTCACTAACTTGATAGAGTTTTTCGAGGAGGTCACAAAGATGATTGATGCAGGTAGGGCAGTGGATGTTGTCTATGTGGACTTCAGTAAGGCCTTTGACAAGGTCCCTCATGTTAGACTAGTACAAAAGGTGAAGTCACACGGGAAAGGAGATGAGCTGGCAAGGTGGATACAGAACTGGCTAGGTCATAGAAGGCAGAGAGTAGCAATGGAAGGGTGCTTTTCTAATTGGAGGGCTGTGACTAGTGGTGTTCCGCAGGGATCAGTGCTGGGACCTTTGCTGTTTGTAGTATATACAAATGATTTGGAGGAAAATGTAACTGGTCTGATTAGTAAATTTGCAGATGACACAAAGGTTGTGGAATTGCGGATAGCGATGAGGACTGTCAGAGGATACAGCAGGATTTAGGTTGTTTGGAGACTTGGGCAGAGAGATGGCAGATGGAGTTTAATCCGGACAAATGTGAAGTAATGCATTTTGGAAGGTCTAATGCAGGTAAGGGAATATACAGTGAATGGTAGAACCCTCAAGAGTATTGAAAGTCAGAGAGATCTAGGTGTACAGGTCCACAGGTCATTGAAAGGGGCAACACAGGTGGAGAAGGTAGTCAAGAAGGCATACGGCATGCTTGCCTTCATTGGCCGGGGCATTGAGTATAAGAATTGGCAAGTCATGTTGCAGCTGTATAGAACTTTAGTTCGGCCACACTTGGAGTATTGTGTTCAATTCTGGTCGCCACACTACCAGAAGGATGTCGATGCTTTAGAGAGGGTGCAGAAGAGATTTACCAGAATGTTGCCTGGTATGGAGGGCATTAGCTATGAGGAGCGGTTGAATAAACTCGGTTTGTTCTCACTGGAACGACGGAGATTGAGGGGCGACCTGATAGAGGTCTACAAAATTATGAGTGGCATAGACAGAGTGGATAGTCAGAGGCTTTTCCCCAGGGTAGAGGGGTCAATTACTAGGGGGCATAGGTTTAAGGTGCGAGGGGCAAGGTTTAGAGTAGATGTACGAGGCAAGTTTTTTACACAGACGGTAGTGTGTGCCTGGAACTCGCTACCGGAGGAGGTGGTGGAAGCAGGGACGATAGTGACATTTAAGGGGCATCTTGACAAATACATGAATGGGATGAGAATAGAGGGATACAGACCCAGGAAGTGTAGAAGATTGTAGTTTAGTCGGGCAGCATGGTCGGCACGGGCTTGGAGGTTCCTGTGCTGTACTTTTCTTTGTACTAACCATTGTGCCACTGTGCCACTCAGTGTTTAAACCTTGGAAATGAAAGGAATGCTCTTTTTCTCTCTCCTGCTTGCTGAAGTGAATGAACTGTTCAATTGTTATGAAAGCAGTGAGTGCCTGGCACATCCTTTGCTGTGAACCTGAAATGATATTGATTCTGCAGAGAAGGTAGACAACCTTGCCAGAGAAAACCACCTCAAGCCTAAAAGGAAGAAGCACCAAAATGAAAGCCTGAACTTCAGAAAGACATTGACTGGAATTCATCCCAGTATCCCTTTATTTTCTGAATATTTTATTTCCCTTTTCACACCCTTTCCCCTCTGTGTTGTTTGTCTGTGTGTATGCAGAGAGTGGGGGTAGTTAGGAAGATGGGTTGGGGAAGAGGTATTAGAGAGTCAGTTACATTTTCTGTCCATTTAATTATAATTCTGTGCATATTAAAAGGCTGCTTGTGCTTAAGTTACAAACTTGGTGACTGGAGTTTATTGGGCTCAGCCAAAGACCTCACGTATTTTAAATAAAACATTATTTCACCTGTGGGTCAAGTGGGGCTGGAATTGACCGTGCACTAGCCCAGGGTTTTGTGACACCTCTGTTGAAGCTCCTCTGATGACTGCCCAGTACAGTGAGCTATTCCAGACTAAACGGTTCAAGGCACACTTTCTAAGACCATGGTGGAGCCGATCCTGGCTGCTAGATATCCCAATCCCAATCTACCAGGGGGTCACTGGTAACTAAGGAAGTGTGCAGCAAGTTGGCATCTTCAGGAGAGATGGGAAGGCTACGGCAACAAGCTCAAAAGATGGTTTTAAATAGGATGCCTGCATGAAATCATTATTTACACTGAAATCTAGAGATTCCTTAGGTTATATGCTTAATTTTTCCAGATCCTTTGAATGGTAGAAAGCTCTTAGATATCCATCACCTCGTTATATATCTTGGTGCAATCTGAAAATGTATATTGTGCAGAGTTCCCTCCAGCATGATGTGAATGAGCCGCAGTGGACCCAGAACAGAACTTCACAGGGCTCCAATAATTACTGTTTCTCAGACAGATCTTTTTCCACTCAAATGCATCTGTTCAAAATTATAAACTTCCAATGCAGTTACTGACTTGTCTGTAACTCCATGAGTCGTAGATTTTTTTTAAAAACACCATGTGGTAAACCACTGTTGTACCTATATTAGAGGATGTATGGTAGAACCTGCACTACAGGTTCGCCTGTGGCCCCTGCCTGCTGGCTCCGCCCAGGCTGCGGGGTATAAATATGCGTGTCCTCCAGCTCGCAGCCATTTCGCCAGCTGATGTGGGAGGCCACACATCTGATAGCAATAAAACCTTAGTTTGGATTCAACTTTCGTCTTTAGTCAAATTGATCGTGCCTCTATTTATTGCTATCAGTTTCTAAGGAGACCTCCGTATCAAACCGGATCGCCTGCAGCTGGATCCGCACTCAAGCAACGCCAGAAAGGACTTCCAGCACTGGCTAGCTTGCTTCGTAGCGTAAATCAACGCGGCACCGACCCCTGTTCCGGAGGCTCAGAAGATTCAGATTTTATATTCCAGGTTGAGCTCCAAAGTCTTCCCACTAATCCAGGATGCGCCGGACTACACCGAAGCCTACATCTCTGAAATCTGCCGAGGCCCAACAGGCCTTCGCCCGGATCAGAGCTGATTTTGCCAAGGCCACAATGCACGCTGTAGATGAAACACTGCCTTTCCAAGTAGAAAGTGACGCATCAGACGTCGCCCTTGCTGCCACCCTCAATCAGGCAGGCCCGTGGCATTCTTTTCCCGCACCCTTCATGCTTCTGAAATTCGGCACTCATCCGTCGAAAAAGAGGCCCAAGCTATCGTTGAAGCTGTGCGGCATTAAAGGCATTACCTGGCCGGCAGGAGATTCACTCTCCTCACTGACCAACGGTCGGTAGCCTTTTTGTTCAACAACACACAGTTGGGCAAATTCAAAAATGATAAAATCTTGCGGTGGAGAATCGATCTCTCCATCTACAATTACGAGATTATGTATCGCCCTGGCAAACTCAATGAGCCCCCTGACGCCCTATCCCTAGGTACATGTGCCAGCGCACAGGTAGACCGACTCCGGACCCTGCACGACAGCCTTTGTCACCCAGGAGTCACACGGTTGTACCACTTCATCAAGACATGAAATTTGCCCTACTCCGTCGAGGAAGTAAGGACAATCACCAGGGACTGCCAAGTCTGTGCAGAGTGCAAGCCGCACTTCTACCGGCCGGACCGCGCACGCCTGGTGAAGGCCTCCCGCCCCTTTGAACGCCTCAGCGTGGACTTCAAAGGCCCCCTCTCCTCCACCGACTGTCACACATATTTCCTCAGTGTGATTGACGAATACTTCCGATTCCCCTTCGCTATCCCATGCTCCGACATGACGTCTGCCACCGTCATTAAAGCCCTCAATTCGTCACCACTTCGTCGCTCCCACAGGACCATCAAGGCCTCGGACCGGCTGAACCTCTGACCGGTCCACCAGATGTCGAAGGACATTTGTTTTGCTTTGTAAATATTAAAACCATTTTTGTATATAGTTATCCACCACCCCTGCCGGACTCAATTTTAACAGGGGGTAAATGTGCTAAACCACTGTTGTACCTATATTAGAGGATGTACGGTAGAACCTGCACTACAGGTTCGCCTGTGGCCCCTGCCTGCTGGCTCCGCCCAGGAGGCAGGGTATAAATATGCGTGTCCTCTAGCTCGCAGCTATTTCGCCAGCTGCTGTGGGAGGCCACACATCTGATAGCAATAAAGCCTCAGTTTGGATTCAACTTTCATCTTTAGTCAAATTGATCGTGCCTCACACCATAACTATGTAATTTTTGTAAAATGCCTCCTAAAATCCACATGAATTCTATATATTGAATAATCTTCAAATCTCAGCAACATTTACATTAAATTTGTCAGGTATTGTATTGCTTCTGAATTCATCTTTCTTAACCTTTCAGGTCTCCGTATCTGTTAAATTATCAGTAGCACCTTACCATTTTCTCTCGATTGTAGTCTGAATTAATCAGTCTCTAAGTTTCAGGCTCAGCACAGAGCTGTTCTCATTTCTTTACTTTTAATGGGATTTCAGGAGACCAGCAATAGTGAATCAGCTCCTAGTATGTCCGCTGTTAAATTCTTTTTCCGAGACTTGGTACAACTAGGTTTGAGACTCTATCATTGGGTTATGGCAGACAAAAGGTAACACCATCAATATCAGGAACCTATTCAAAGAAAGTCCTTGAAGAAAGATGCTGAGGAAGCAACAGCGTTCTCTGTGATGTGGATTTCCCCTTTCCTGACATTGATTGGATCTCATGCCAAGTTAAAGTGGTCTCCAGGCATGCAGTCACAGTGATGTCACCAATCAGGGTATGCAGCCAATTGCATGGCAGGATTCTTACAGACAGCAAATGTGGGAGGCACGGTGGCACAGTGGTTAGCACTGCTGCCTCACAGAGCCAGGGACCCGGGTTTGATTCCGACCTCAGGTGACTGTGGGGAGTGTACACATTCTCCCCATGCCTGTGTGGGTTTCCTCCTGGTGCTCCGGTTTCCTCTCACAGTCCAAAGGTGTGCAGGTTAGATAGATTGGTCATGCTAAATTGCCCCTTCGTGTCCAGAGATCTGCAGGTTAGGTGGGATTATGGGGATAGCGTGGGTCTAGGGAGGGTGCTCTTTTAGAGGGTCAGTGCAAACTCGATGGGACAAAGGCCTCCTTTTGCACTGTAGAGATTCTATGAGGTTCTTCTGTGAAGTACTCCACTTCTAATTAAAAATTTTACAGATATAAAAATAAATGAGTGAGATGTACACGTGGGATTAAGATAGAAATAAAATATCCTTAGCAAACTTTAAACAAAGTTTTTTTAAAGACATTGTTTTATCAAAATGGACAAATTTGACACTCAGCAAAGTTAAAATTATTCTTTCAAGACCAGTGAGCCCACTTATCTGGGCATTAGAAACCCAGGGCGAAATTCTCCTACCCGCCCCGCCACATTTCTGCCCCGACCGGCCGGCGGGAGTCTCCGTAACACCGGCCGGCCAATGGGGTTTCCCATTGTGGGGCAGCCCCACGCCGTCGGGAAACCCCCGGGCGCCGGCAAAACGGAGACTCCCGCCGGAGGAGAATGACGCCCCCAGTTACAACTTATTTTATAAGATGCAACTTTTTCAAAGTATTTAGTATTGAGAATAACAACACACCATTGGAAGTTTCCAATGATTACATTCTTTGTGGGGCAGATGGGGAACCTCAACAGTGGACCTTCTGAAGAAGTGTAGAATCACGAGAAACAAATTCTGTATATCTGCATTTAACCGCACATGAGCATACTCCAGATGTTTCTGTCAGTGTCAGAGGGGATGACAGGGGATGCTGACAGGTTCGCTGTCATTACTACTGCAAAATCCTGGCCAGCTATATGAATTGTCGTTCATTTCCCTGTGGTTCCCATATTCACAGATCTCCTTAAAACATAAAGCAAGTCATGCTAAAATCCCCACTCATTTCCTTCAGGATCCTAGAGGATTTAGGTGTAAAACATGTCTTGTAAAACATCTGGATCTTAGTAATGAAAGCAAAATACTGTGTGTACTGGAAACCTAACATAAAACAGAAAACGTTGGAAAGTCTCAGCCGGTCTGGCAGCATCTGTAGGGAGAGAAAAGAGCTAACGTTTCGAGTCCAGGTGACCCTTTGTCAAATGTTAATGTTCCAAGACTGTATGGATTATATAGGCTTTTCCTCATAACAATCCTCATAAAATGTGCCAATGACTACATGTTAGAATGAATCAAAATGATTGTGGATGGAGTTGAGGGTAATTTTCAATGGTGAGAAATTAAGTGTTCTATCATAGAAAGTAACATAGGTGGATTTAAACTAGGAACTTTGGACACAATGGGGGTAATTCTGACTGTGACGATAATAGAAAAGTATCAATATTGAATCAACTGGTTGTCCTATATCTCTCCCTGGGTGTTTTTTTCAATATCGTTCGCTTTCCACTATGAGGTTCATTTTGACTTTGGCCCCTGATGTGTTGGGTAGGCTGGGTCAATGTGGACTGCACTTGATGCAGTGTAGTGAGACAGACCTCCAACACTTGATAAAATGCAACACAATTTTATTTAACATCTAAACTATTATACATGTTCAACTGTGGGTTGATACTATGCTGACTTGACTGGAGACCTGATACTAGCCTAACCAGACTTACTAGCTACCACATGGTGTTTGCACTGGCCAGCTCACTAACTCTGACTGTCTCAGAGGCTGGGTCCCGAGAGAACGTGAAAACTGGTGCCCTCTGGCTTTATAGTGCGCATGTCCTGTCTGGTGATTGGCTGCTCTGTTCTGTGTGCTTACTGGTCATCCTGTGTGTCAATCACTGCCTGTCTGCACTCCATTGTATACATAGATGTATATTATGACAGCCCCAGTGTGTGATCAGGAGATGGAGAAATATATTTTGGTAGATTGTCTACAGTCATTCCCAACATCAACCTAAATTCCAACTTTGACTAATAATCCAGGATCATCGGTCTTCAAAGACCACCTTCCAGTCTCAAGTTAAATTTACAGACTGGATTCAGTGCAGTTGAGCTTATTTCTGTTTATTCCTGGGAATATCCCCCGGGAGATTTTAATGCAATACCTAAATTGTGGTTCAAGATGATAATTGTTCCCTGCAGACTCTCTGGTCCAAGGGAGTTTATCCAACTCAGTAAATATCCTCCAACTAAACGGTGCATCTTAGTTTTAGGGACTGGAGATGATCTCACTGACATTTTGAATTACAGTTCACAGCTTGAGTCTCCCACATTGGCTTCCCCCCTGCCTGAGAAGACAGATGCTTTTAGTCTCACAGGCTGCGGGGAAGAGATGCAATTAGAAACTCAATCCTGAGGAACATGTTGGACACTTTGTGTGAGCTCTGGATCAGCTGCTTGTGAAAAATAAAATTGCAAACACACACACATGCACACACAAATACATACTTTGGTTCCAAATGTGAGGTATTAACATTTCACACAGAGTGCTATAGGGAGCATCCTCGGCAGCCCTTACCATTAACAAAATATTTTTCTTTCAACATAACGCACTGCCCTGTACCAATTTAAAAATATACCCGTACTTCCTCAGAGTGGCAATCTCCGGTGGATTGCTACCCATGAGGGACTTCCCCACATTCTAATTCCAAAGCCCCTTAGTGCTGAGAGAGGAATGAAAATCAAATTTGAGAGATTCAAACAGCATGTGAGGTGGACACTTCTGTAAACACAGACCTAAAGGAGTGGCAATACTCGCTTTAATTTTTTTTCAAATTCATTTACAGGATGGGGGCGTCGCTGGTTAGGCCAGCATTTCTTGCCCATCCCTAGTTGCCCTTCAGAAGGTAGTGGTACACCCACAGTGCTGTTAGGGAGGGAGTTCCATGATTTTGACCCAGCGGCAGTGAAGGAACGGCGATATATTTCCAAGTCAGGATGGTGAGTGACTTGGAGGGGAACCTCCAGGTGTTGGGGTTCCCAGGTATCTGCTGCGCTTCTAGATGGCAGTGGTCGTGGATTTAGGAGATGCTGCCTAAGGAACCTTTGTGAGTTCCTGCAGTGCATCTTGTAGATGGTACACATGGTTGCCACTGTTCGTCGATGGTGGAAGGATTGAATTTTTGTGGAAGGGGTAACAATCAAGCGGGGCTGCTTTGTCTTGGATGGTGTTGAGCGTCTTGAGTGTTGTTGGAGCTGCACTCATCCAGGCAAGTGGAGAGTACTCCATTGCACTCATGACTTGTGCCTAGTAGATGACTGACAAGCTTTGGGGTGTCAGGAGGTGAGTTAATTGCCATAGGATTCATAGCCTTTGACCTGCTCTGGTAGCATCAGTATTGATATGGCTAGTCCAGTTCAGTTTCTGATCAATGGTAACACCTAGGGATAATTGTTAATTGTCGGGGACTTAGTGGTGTAATGCCATTGAATGTCAAGGGGCGATGGTTAGATCCTCTCTTTTAGGAGATGGTCATTGCTTGGCACTTACGTGGCATGAATGTAACTTGTCAGCCCATGCCTGGATATTGTTCAGGTCTTGCTGCAGTTGGACATGGACTGCTTCATTGTCTGAGGAGTTAAGAAAGGTGCTGAACATTGTGCAGTCTTCCGCAAACATCCCCATTCCTGATTTTATGATGGAAGGGAGGTTATTGATAAAGCAGCTGAAGATGATGGGCCTAGGACATTACCTTGAGGAACTCTTGTAGTGATGTCCTGGAGCTGAGATGATTGATGTCCAACCAAAATAACCATCTTCCTTTGGACTTCCAGTGCTGTCCACTGTTAACATCTAGCCTATCAATACCAAAGTAGGCCTCCAGGCTGACAACAAAGCCTGACTCAAGTCTAAACCTTCTCAAAGCCTTATTCTCTGGGTTATTCCTGCCATCACTGTAGACCGGTCCAAGCCTCTGAATACCAACCCCACCTTGTTGTGTCATTAACTTTGAAGGAATTCAGCTGAACCTTTCTGAACATTAACTCTTATGTGAAGGAACCCTCACTGGACTCTGACATTCTGGACACTAGCATTAATTTTCATCAATATTCCTATCTTTGCATTTCTGTTGTCTAAACTATCCATAGTTGTACAACTCTTTTCTTTCCAGTCTCTTTCTTGTGTGCTTGTGCATGTGTTTGCAGGTTGCGATGACCATCCCCCAGGTTTGAATGTATGAATAAACAATACTTTGCATTTAACCCGAAAGAGACTTTGCTGTGAGTCACTTTAAAATTGACTTCACGAACGGAGGGTTTGGGGAAACACGCCACAGGCTATTTCAAAAATTAAAGCGGCAGGTCTTACAGACGCATAATATGAAAAATAAAGAAGTTCAGTTTATCTCGCTCCCCTGGCTGTAACATGAGCAAGACAAGCAGAGGTAACATTGAAAGAAGACAAATTATGACAGCAGGCATCCAGCGCAACAAGGATGACACACTTAACCGACAGGGACCATGAATTGCCACCGAGTTCGCTCATGAACAAAGATTAACAAAGTTCTACTCCAGACATCAAAGTGACTATCAAGTTTCTATTAAATCAGTACAACTGGTGAGTGACATGTACTTGGGGCATGGAAATGGTCAACACAGCTGCAAAAGGATACATGGAATGGGAAGAGACAAGTGTAGCTTGGTGTTCTTAGTACTGGATTTTAGACTAAAACAGTCTTCCCATCCAGGGTACTGCTCCAATTTCTCGGTGATTTTTTTCACAAATTATGCCAATCAATAATAGTGACTGAGAAGTTTTGATCTACAGATTTTCCCTTCAGCTATGACAGCAGGTCTTAGGAAATCCTGCATGTCAGACCCTCTCTTACTTACCCCGGCATGATCTGGGGTGATAGTGTGGTGGGGGAAAACAAGTCAAGAAACAAACGGGAGGGAAAGAAAAAATACCCTGTCATCAGAGAAAGTGAGCAGGCACTATGGTGGGCCAGATTTTGAAAAGTCAAAATTGGGCCGCATTGGAAAGCCATGGGAAGGTGGAGTTCCATGATGATTGACAGGTTGAGTGACCAATGGCAGGAGCCTGGAGGTCATGCGGGGACATCTCCCAGAATATGACCAGCCAGAGTTGGCAAGCCTATTCCATAGATCGTTTGAAAGGCATCATCAGCAATGGAACCTTTGGCGCCAAAAAGATGGTGACAAATCCCTTGTAGACGTTAAGGTGAGAAGGGGAGTGATACAGGTCTGCTACAAACAATGTAATGTGACAGGTATTGAGAGAAAGAAGGACAACATTTCACACAGATTTACCCTCCACCCCCTCCCCCCAGGGCCCTCTTATATTTGACAAAAAAAGGTCAAGGTGAAAACCGGGACATTTGAACTATTTTTCGGAAATTGTCGAGAGATATTTAACGAAAAACTGGAACTGCCCCGGCAAAAGCAGGACATCTGCTCACCCTAACAGACACACGACTGGCAATTATATGTGTAGGTATTCTTGCCTGAAGAGGTCAGAGATGTCTCCCTGCCATTTCAGAATGAAGTTACATCAGTTGAAAACAAACACTGCCATCTTGTGTTCAAATCTGACATAGAACATAGAACATTACAGGCAGTACAGGCCCTTCAGCCCTCGATGTTGCACCGACCTGTGAAACCACTCTAAAGCCCATTTACACTATTCCCTTATCGTCCATATGTCTATCCAATGACCATTTGAATACCCTTAGTGTTGGCATGTTTAATGACGTGCATTAGAAACTTTCGAACATATCTTACCGTTGTCTAAACTCTCCAACCTTACAGACAAGAGTATTGTCGCTATTGTGCTTCAACATAAACAGACTGTCAATAAACTCAAAACTTTTCTGAACATTATTTGAACACACTGCAGCTTTATAATGGTGTGCAATCAATAGCTGTTCGACTACTTGAAAATAGCTTTATGTTCAAATGCACCAACCAACACACTTAAATAATTGAAGTATTTTCCCTATGACACTATAGTTTTAAACTTGATACTGCCGATTTTAGTGGAACATTCTCTTTAAGCAATTCCTGCACAATAATATATGGGTGGAACCTATTTTGTCCATTTGACCCATTACAGTTAATTGATGGGATTTTATTGAACAATGGTATCTTTTTCCCAACAAGTTTATTTCATATGCTCTTCCGTGGGTTAATAAAAGTGTGTGGAGGGAAGACCATCATTCAGCACAGACCCACATGCAAATCCCGGAGCTCGAATTTTTACAAATTGTACAGAAACAGAGGAATAACAGTGAAAGAGAAGAAGACGAGCACGTGGCCTTTCGAGACAGCTCCACCATCCAGTACAAATCAATCGTGGCTCATTTCGAGCTTTGTCTTCGGTTTCTCACCTGCTCCCCATATCCCTCGATTCCCAGAGATACCAAAAGTCTGTCTGTCCCAGGCTTAGCTTTATTCAGTGACGGTGCATCCGCAGCCCTCTGAGGTAGAGATTCCAAAGATTCACAACACTTTGAGGAAACAACCCTCTACCGGGGACTTCCGGTGACGGCGGGCGGGAGGCGGCCGCACAATGGAGAGCCCCCGCTCGGGAACGGCAATTTTGGGGCTTGAAGCCTGGTCCCAGGGTCCGCGGAGGCGGCAGGAGAAGGGAGAAGGCAAGGAGGAGGCACTGAGAAGACACAGGAGGAAAAAAAGAACAAAGAAAAATGTCGAGGGTGAGCAGAAAAACGGCCGAAAAAAAACCAGCTGGAGGTCCGTCGGGGAGTGGAAAGGTCACCGCGGGGTCACCAGGAAAAATGGAGGCTGGAGCACCAGGGAAGGCCGCACTGCTTACGGCTGAAGAAATAACCAAGGTGATGGCTGCGGAATTTGAAAAGCAGTTGGCGCAGATTGCGAAATGCATGGAGACGGTGAGGAAGGAGATGAGGGAGGCTTTGAGTGTGCTGGTGGAGGAGGCGGTTTCCCCGGTGAGGACGGAGGTGGCGAGCGCAGTGGCGGAGGTGCGAGAGCAAGGGGAGACGCTGAAGGAAGTGGAGGAGATGTTATTGCAGCACGGTGATCAACTTGCCTCGATGGGGAAAGAGATGCGGAAGGTGATGGATACTAACAAGGATCTGCGAGGAAAAATGGAAGACCAGCACGGTAGCACAAGTGATTAGCACTGTGGCTTCACAGCGCCAGGGTCCCTGGTTCGATTCCCCGCTGGGTCACTGTCTGTGCGGAGTTTGCACGTTCTCCCCGTGTCCGCGTGGGTTTCCTCCGGGTGCTCCGGTTTCCTCCCACAGTCCAAAGACGTGCAGGTTAGGTGGATTGGCCATGCTAAATTACCCGTAGTGTCCATAAAGGTTGGGAGGGGTTATTGGGTTGCGGGGATAAGGTGGAAGTGAGGGATTAATGTGGGTCGGTGCAGACTCGATGGGCCGAATGGCCTCCTTCTGCACTGTATGTTCTATGTAAACCTGGAAAATAGATCAAGGCGACAGAACTTGAGGATTGTGGGGCTGCCCGAAGGAGTTGAAGGACCGAAGCCGCGATGCTGGCAAAACTACTGGGGGAGGGGGAGGACCCCTCCCGATATGAACTGGATCGGGCTCATCGGTCGTGGAGGCCTGTACCAAAGGCGAGTGAGCCGCCAAGGGCAGTGAATCTGTGCTTCCGTAAGTACAGGGTGAAGGAGAAGGTCCTGAGCTGGGCCAAGCAGAAGCGGGTGGTGCAGTGGGCTGGAGCTGGTATACGTGTATACCAGGACTTTACGGTGGAGCTGGCAAGGAGGCGGGCTGCCTTCAACCGGGTGAAGAGGGCACTGTACATTAGCAAGGTGCGGTGCGGCATTGTATATCCAGCGAAGCTGAGGGTGACTTACAAGCTCAGGGACTTTTATTTTGGAACGGCGGAAGCAGAAGGGCTGTGGCAGAACTGACAAACTGAGGAATGGCCATGTGCCGATGACTCATGACTATATTTTCTTATTTTTTGTATCACTGCGCGCGGGTGTAGAGATTAAAGGAGCCAAGGTGGTATATATTTGGACGAGGGAAGGGACGGGTCTTTCACTCGAAATGAGAGTTCTTTGGGGTGTAGGTGGATATGCGGGGTTTGTGTGCTAAAAGGGGATCTTTGGGCTTTCCTGGGGCCGGGCACGTAGGAAAGGGACCCGGGCGGGGGCCTCCACGCTGGCCGGTGTGTGCCGGCCAGTGAACGGGAGTGAGGTGGGGGGAGGGGCTGCGGCCATCGGAGCCTGGCAGAACAGGGTCCGAGTGGTCTAGCCGGGGTGGAAAGTTGGGGGGAAGGAACCGAGGGTAGGGGGAGGAGTTTTACAAGAGGCAGTGGACGGGAGGAGCTGGAGGCCTGGGGTGGGGGGGTGGGGGTGGGGGGGGGGGGGGGGGGGGAGCTGTGTAAGATTAAGGGTGACTACGGGTAATCCCTGAGTTATTTTTGTCATTTGTTTTTGTAAACATGCGGGTTGAGGTTTGGGGGTTGGTGGGTAGATGGGATTGTTGCTGTTATTATGGGGACTGACATATCTTGCTGATTATTGTTTATTGTTGATGGATGTAAATGTGGGAGAAAATGTGAAAATGGAGGAGAATAAAAAAAAAATTTTTTTTTAAGAGGAAACAACCCTCTTCCCATCTCAGTCCTAAATGTTTGTCCTCTTATTCTGAAACTGTGCCCCATATTTTAGATTCCTCTCTCAGTGGAAACAACCTCTTAGTTCCCACCTTGGGACCCTTCAGAGTAACGTCTGTCATAATATACATCTATGGACGGACTTCCGGTTGCGGCTATGCAGAGCTAAGTCGCACGTTCGGCAGCTTGGAACGGACTTTTGGGCTCTTTTCAGGGCCCCCAACGGAATCTTTTTGTCATTTTCCGGTGTGGGAAGAAGACTGCAACATTCCCCCGACAGTGTATGGCTTGGACCAGGAGCGGGACGAAAAAAGTGGTGGTGAACCCAAAGAAAGTGCGAGGGAAGAAGTGCAAGATGGCGGCGGGCGGGGACCAGGCAGCGTGGATCCAGTGGGCGCAGGAGCTGCAGGAGGTTATTCAGCGCTGCTTCAGGGAGCTCAAAGCGGACCTGCTGGAGCCGATGAAGGCTTCTTTTGATAAGCTGCTGGGGACCCAGACGGCCCAGGGGGTGGGGATCCGCGAGGTCAGACAAAAGATCTCCGATAATGAGGACGAGATCTTGGGCCTATCGGTAAAGGTGGAGGCGCACGAGGCGCTCCACAAGAAATGGCAGGAACGATTCGAGGAGATGGAGAATCGGTCGAGGCGGAAGAATCTGCGGATCCTGGGCCTCCCGGAGGGTCTGCAGGGGTCCGACGTGGGGGCCTATGTGGTCACCATGTTAAACTCACTGATGGGAGCGGGGTCCTTCCATGGGCCCCTGGAGCTGGAAGGGGCCCATAGAGTGCTGGCGAGGAGGCCCAAGGCTAACGAGCCGCCGCGGGCGGTGCTGGTGCGGTTTCATCGGTTCACTGATCGGGAGTGTGTGCTCAGGTGGGCCAAGAAAGAGAGGAGCAGCAGGTGGGAGAACGCGGAGGTTCGAATATACCAGGACTGGAGCGCGGAGGTGGCGAAGAAGAGGGCCGGGTACAACCGGACGAAGGCGGTACTGCACAGGAAGGGGGTAAAGTTTGGCATGCTGCAGCCGGCGCTACTTTGGGTCACCAACAAGGACCGGCACCATTATTTTGAGTCCCCGGAGGAGGCGTGGGCCTTTGTTCAGGCCGAGAAGCTGGACACAAACTGAGGGTCGGGATGGGTGGTTGAGGATTGCTGTTGGTGTGTTACATTTTGAGGGGGAGTCCTTTGCTCTTGTTTCTTTTGGTTCGGTGTGGGTGGTTAGGGTGGGTTGGGCACTGTTTTTGTTGGGTCTGTCAGGTGGGCTCTTGGAGGGGGGCAAGTAAATGGAGTAGGGGTAGATGGCCGGTAGGGGGGATGGGGCCCCGCGGTGGAGGGGGAGGCCTGAGTCAGGGATGAGGGGACTGGGCCTGTAAAAGGAGCTGCGCCAGAGGGGGCGGGGCCGGACAGGTGGAAAGCGAAGGCTTTTTCTCGCGCTGAAGGCTGGAGGGGGCGGGGCCGAGGCAGGGAAGCGAGGATTGTTTCCCGCGCTTGGGATGGAAGGGGGAGGTAGAGAGCCTGCTCATGGGTAATGGAGGAGGAGGGTATGTCCCACAATGGGAGGAGCCGAAGGAGAGGCGGGAGTGGCCAGCGTCAGCAGGAGTCAGCTGACTTGCGTGAGTGCAATGGGGGGAGCAAAGCAGCTAGGAGGGGTCCTAGCTAAGGGGCGGGAACCGAGTTGCTGCTGGTATGGTCAAGGGGGAGCTGGAGCGAGTAGAGGGGGTTGGACGGGGGTCTACCGCCGCGGGGAATGGGCCGGGCGTGGGGTGCGGGCATGTGGAGGGGTTATGGCTAGTCGGCGGGGGAGGGGGGCGGGTAGCCCCCTGATCCGGCTGATAACCTGGAACGTAAGGGGACTGAACGGGCCAGTCAAGCGGGCCTGGGTGTTCGCGCACCTGAAGGGGCTGTAGGCGGATATGGTCATGTTCCAGGAGACACATCTGAAGGGGCAGACCAGGTAAGATTGAGGAAGGGGTGGGTAGGTCAGGTGTTTCATTCGGTGCTGGATGCCAAAAATCAGGGGGTGGCGATATTGGTGGCAAAGAGGGTGTCGTTCGAGGCGTCGTGCATTGTGACAGACAATGGCGGCAGGTACGTAATGGTAAGTGGTAAGCTGCAAGGGGAGAGGGTGGTGCTGGTCAACGTGTACGCCCCGAACTGGGACGATGCGGGTTTTATGCGGCGCATGTTGGGTCGGATCCCGGACTTGGGAGTGGGGGCCTGGTAATGGGGGGGGGGCTTTAACACGGTTTTGGATCCGGCACTGGACCGCTCCAGGTCTAGGACGGGTAGGTAGTCGCCGGCGGCTAAAGTGCTGAGGGGGTTTATGGACCAGATGGGAGGGGTGGACCCTCGGAGATTTGCAAGGCCGGGGGCTAGGAAATTTGCATTCTTCTCGCATGTTCATAAGGCTTATGCCCGGATCGACTTTTTTATTATGAGCAGGGAGCTGATAGCGAGAGTAGAGGATACTGAGTACTCGGCGATAGCCATTTCGGATCACGCCCAGCATTGGGTAGACCTAGAGCTGGGGGGGGGGGCGGGAGGGGGACCAGTGCCCTTTGTGGCGCTTGAAGGTGGGGCTGTTGGCAGACGAGGAGGTGAGTGAGCGGGTCCGAGGAAGCATTGAGAGATACCTGGAGGCCAACGATAACGGGGAGGTCCGAGTAGGGATGGTCTGGGAGGCGCTGAAGGCGGTGGTTAGGGGAGAGCTGATCTCCATTAGGGCCCACAAGGAGAGGAGAGAGCAGAGGGAGAGGGAGAGGCTGGTGGGGAGATGGTGAGGGTAGACAGGAGGTATGCGGAGATGCCCGAGGAGGGACTGTTGAGGGAGAGGCGGAGCCTCCAGGCCGAATTCGACCTGTTGACCACCAGGAAGGCGGAGGCACAGTGGAGGAAGGCCCAGGGGGCGATTTATGAATATGGGGAAAAGGCAAGCCGGATGCTGGCGCATCAGCTTCGGAAGCGGGACGCAGCTAGGGAGATTGG
This sequence comes from Scyliorhinus torazame, assembly GCF_047496885.1. Classification (NCBI taxonomy): domain Eukaryota; kingdom Metazoa; phylum Chordata; class Chondrichthyes; order Carcharhiniformes; family Scyliorhinidae; genus Scyliorhinus; species Scyliorhinus torazame. Next base: position 22,994,424 of record NC_092721.1, on the reverse strand, counting down.
GGGAGTTAAGGACAGGGGAGGGAGTGTGGTGTGGAGTGGGGTTGGCATCAATGGGGTCTTCAGGGACTTTTATGAGGAACTGTATCGGTCCGAGCCCCCACTGGAGGAGGGAGGGATGGGCCGCTTTCTGGACCAATTGAGGTTCCCGAAGGTGGAGGAGGGACTGGTGAAGGGATTAGGGGCACCGATTGGGCTGGAGGAGCTGGCCAAAGGGATAGGGAGCTTGCAGGCGGGGAAGGCACCGGGGCCGGACGGTTTCCCGGTCGAATTCTACAAAAAAATATGTGGACCTGTTGGGCCCGATGCTGGTTAGGACCTTCAATGAGGCAAGGGAGGGGGGGGCTTTGCCACCGACGATGTCCAGGGCACTGATCTCCTTGATCCTGAAGCGGGACAATGATCCTCTGCAGTGTGGGTCGGACAGGCCGATTTTGTTGTTAAATGTAGATGCCAAGACGCTGGTGAAGGTCTTAGCCATGAGAATTGAGGACTGCGTGCCACAGGTGATCCTCGAAGACCAGAGGGGGTTCGTGAAGGGGAGGCAGCTGAATGCGAATGTGCGGAGGCTCCTGAACATTATTATGATGCCGGCGACGGAGGGGGAGGCGGAGGTAGTGGTGGCGATGGATGCCGAGAAGGCCTTCGATAGGGTAGAGTGGGGGTACATGTGGGAGGTGCTGAAGAGGTTCGGGTTTGGGGAGGGGTTCGTCAGGTGGGTTAGACTGTTGTACGAGGTCCCGATGGCGAGTGTGGCCACGATCAAGAGGAGGTCTGAGTACTTTTGGTTGCATCGTGGGACGAGGCAGAGGTGTCCCCTGTCCCCCCTGCTCTTCGCACTGGCGATTGAACCCCTGGCTATGGCACTGAGGGAGTCGAGGAACTGGAGGGGGTTGGTGCGGGGTGGGGAGGAGCATAGGGTGTCGCTCTATGCGGACGATTTGCTGCTATATGTGGCGGACCCGGTGGGAGAAATGCCGGAGGTAATGAGGATCCTCAGGGAGTTCGAGGATTTCTCAGGGTACAAGCTCAACATGGGGAAGAGCGAGTTGTTCATGGTTCACCCAGGGGACCAGGAGAGGGGGATTGGCGAGCTCCCACTTAAAAGGGCGGAGAGGAGCTTTAGGTATTTGGGGGTCCAGGTGGCCAGGAGCTGGGGAGCCCTGCATAGACTTAATTTCACAAGGCTAGTGGAGCAAATGGAGGAGGAATTTAAGAGGTGGGACGCGTTGCCGCTGTCCCTGGCGGGTAGGGTGCAGTCAGTTAAGATGACAGTGCTCCCAAGGTTTTTGTTCCTGTTCCAGTGCCTCCCCATTCTTATCCCAAAGGCCTTCTTTAGGCAGGTCAACAGGAGCATAACGAGGTTTGTGTGGGCGCGAGGGACTCCGAGGGTGAGAAGGGTGTTCCTGGAACGGAGTAGGGATGGGGGGGCTGGCACTGCCCAACCTCTGTGGGTACTACTGGGCCACCAATGTGGTGATGGTGCGCAAGTGGGTGATGGAGGAGGAGGGGGCTGCATGGAAGAGGCTGGAAACGGCGTCTTGTGAGGGTACGAGTCTGGAGGCGCTGGCAACGGTGCCGCTGCCGCTCCCTCCAATGTGTCATACCACGAGCCCGGTGGTGGCGGCTACCCTCAAAATCTGGGGGCAGTGGAGACAGCATAGGGGGGAAGTGGGGGCCTCGGTGTGGACCCCAATACGGGTGAACCACCGGTTTGTCCCAGGGAGAATAGATGGAGGGTTTTCAGGGTGGCACAGGGCAGGGATAAGAAGGTTGGGGGACCTGTTTGTGGATGGGAAGTTCGCGAGTCTGGGTGAGCTGGAGGAGAAGTATGGGCTCCCCCCGGGGAACACCTTTAGGTATTTACAGGTAAGGGCGTTTGCCAGGCGGCAAGTGGTGGAATTCCCGCTGCTGCCGCCACGCACGGTACAGGACAGGGCGCTCTCGGGGGGGTGGGTTGGAGAGGGGAAGGTCTCGGCAACTTACCAGGTGATGCAGGAGGAGGAGGAGGCCTCGGTGGTGGAGTTGAAAGATAAGTGGGAGGAGGAGTTGGAGAGGAGATCGAGGAGGGGACGTGGGCAGATGCCCTAGGGAGGGTGAACTCTTCCTCATCGTGCGCGAGGCTGAGCCTCATACAGTTTAAGGTGCTGCACAGGGCACAGATGACCGGGACAAGGATGAGCCGTTTTTTGGGGGTGAGAACAGGTGTGTTAGGTGCTCAGGGAACCCAGCAAACCACACCCATATGTTCTGGGCATGCCCAACGCTGGAGGAATTTTGGAAGGGCGTAGCAAGGACGGTGTCGAGGGTGGTAGGATCCAGGGTCAAACCGGGCTGGGGGCTCGCAATATTTGGGATTGCAGGGGAGCCGGGAGTGCAGGAGGCGAAAGAGGCCGGTATTCTGGCATTTGCGTCCCTGGTAGCCCGGCGAAGGATTCTTCTTCAGTGGAAGGGTGCGAGGCCCCCAAGCGTGGAAATCTGGATCAACGATATGGCAGGGTTTATCAAATTGGAGAGGGTGAAATTTGCCTTAAGGGGATCGGTGCAAGGGTTTTTCAGGCGGTGGCAACCGTTCTTGGACTTCCTGGCAGAACGGTAGACAATGGTCAGCAGCAGCAGCAACCGGGTTGGGGGTGGGGGGGTGGGGGGTGGGGGGTGGGGGGGTTCTATTTTATTTCTGTTTGTCTACAATGGGGGATCTGAGGGGTTGTATATATTTGCTATGTTTGCTATGTGTTAATTCGGGGTGTTAATTTATTATTTATGTATGGGGGGAGGGGGGCACGGGGTTGTTTTATTTTGTTTTGTATTTAATTCTATTGGGTTCCTTTTTCATTTTGTTGTTGATATTTTGTGAAAACCTCAATAAAAATTATTTTTTACAATAATAATATACATCTATGTATACAATGGAGTGCAGACAGGCAGTGACTGACACACAGGATGACCAGTAAGCACACAGAACAGAGCAGCCAATCACCAGACAGGACACGACCACTATAAAGCCAGAGGGCACCAGCTTTCCCACTCTCTCGGGTCCCAGCCTCTGAGACAGTCAGAGTTAGTGAGCTGGCCAGTGCAAACACCAGGTGGTAGCTAGTAAGTCTGGTTAGGCTAGTATCAGGCCTCCAGTCAAGTCAGCATAGTGTCAACCCACAGTTGAACATGTATAATAGTTTAGATATTAAATAAAATCGTGTTGCATCTCATCAAGTGTTGGAGGTCTGTCTCTCGCTACATTGCATCAAATGCAGTCCACATCGACCCAGCCTACCCAACACATCAGCGTCCTAGGCCCAAGTATCTTCAGCTAATTCATCAATGACCTTCCCACCATAAGGTCAGAAGTGAGGATGCTCATTGATGACTGCACAATGTACAGGAATATTTGCAACTCCACAGATACTGAAGCAGCCCGGAGCCAAATGCAGCAAGACCTGGACAATATCCAGACATGGGCTGACAAGTGGCAAGCAACATTTGCGCCACACAAGTGCCGGACACTGTATTTAAGTTGGGCTTTTTCTAAACCCTAGACACTACACTTGTAGTGTCCCCCACCCCCTCCACCTCCTTTAACCTAAGGGGTAGAGTGAACAACAGGTAAGCTCTTTCTTTCTTTTACTTTTTTTAGTTAGAGGGGATGGCAGGGAAGGCAGTGCAATGTTCCTCCTGCAGAATGTTTGAGGTGAGGGACACCGTCAGTGTCCCTGCTGATTTCACCTGTGGGAAGTGCACCCATCTCCAGCTCCTCAGAAACCGCGTTAGGGAACTGGAGCTGGATGAACTTCGGATCATTCGGGAGGCAGAGGTGGTTATAGATAGAAGCTTCAGGGATGTAGTTGCTCCAAAGAATAAAGATAGATGGGTGACGGTGAGAGGGGCAGGGAGGAAGCAGTCAGTACAGGGATCCCCTGTGGTCGTTCCCCTTAGTAACAAGTATACCGATTTGGATACTGTTGGGGGGGACGGGGGGGACTTACCAGGAGTAAGCCATGGGGTACAGGTCTCTGACACAGAGTCTGTCTCTGTTGCTCAGAAGGGAAGGGGGGAGAGGAGTAAAGCATTAGTCATTGGAGACTCCATAGTTAGGGGGATCGATAGGAGATTCTGTGGGAATGAGAAAGACTCGCGGTTGGTGTGTTGCCTCCCAGGTGCCAGGGTCCGTGATGTCTCAGATCGTGTTTTCGGGATCCTTAATGGGGAGGGGGGGCAGCCCCAAGTCATGGTCCACATAGGTACCAATGACATAGGTAGGAAAAGGGATAGGGATGTAAGGCAGGAATTCAGGGAGCTATTGTGGAAACTTAGATCTAGGACAAGCAGAGTTATTATTTCTGGGTTGTTACCTGTACCACGGCTAGCAAGACGAGGAATGGGGATAGAGAGGAGTTGAACACATGGCTACAGGGATGGTGCAGGAGGGAGGGTTTCAGATTTCAGATAATTGGGGCTCATGCTGAGGTCGGTGGGACCTCTACAAATGGGATGGTCTACACCTGGACCAGAGGGGTACCAATATCGTGGGAGGGAAATTTGCTAATGCTCTTCGGGAGGGTTTAAACTAGATCAGTTGGGGATTGGGAACCTGAATTGTAGCTCCAGTATACAGGAGGTTGAGAGTAGTGAGGTCATGAGTAAGGTTTCAAAGTTGCAGGGGTGTACCGGCAGGCAGGAAAGTGGTTCAAAGTGTGTCTTCTTCAATGCCAGGAGCATCCGGAATAAGGTGGATGAACTTGCAGCATGGGTTGGTACCTGGGACTTCGATGTTGTGGCCATTTCGGAGACATGGATAGAGCAGGGACAGTAATGGTTGTTGCAGGTGCCGGGGTTTAGATATTTCAGTAAGCTCAGGGAAGGTGGTAAAAGAGGGGGAGGGGTGGCATTGTTAGTCAAGGACAGTATTACGGTGGCAGAAAGGACGTTTGATGAGGACTCGTCTACTGAGGTAGTATGGGCTGCGGTTAGAAACAGGAAAGGAGAGGTCACCCTGTTAGGAATTTTCTATTGGCCTCCGAAAAGTTCCAGAGATGTAGAGGACAGGATTGCAAAGATGATTCTGGATAGGAGCGTAAGCAACAGGGTAGTTGTTATGGGGGACTTTAACTTTCCAAATATTGACTGGAAACGCTATAGTTCGAGTACTTTAGATGGGTCTGTTTTTTTCCAATGTGTGCAGGAGGGTTTCCTGACACAGTATGTAGATAGGCCAACGAGAGGCGAGGCCATATTGGATTTGGTACTGGGTAATGAATCAGGACAGGTGTTAGATTTGGAGGTAGGTGAGCACTTTAGTGATAGTGACCACAATTCGATTAAGTTTACTTTAGTGACGGAAAGGGATAGGTATATACTGCAGGGAAAGAGCAATATCTGGGGGAAAGGCAATTATGATGCGATGAGGAATGACTTAGGATGCATCGGATGGAGAGGAAAACTGCAGGGGATGGGCACAATGGAAATGTGGAGCTTGTTCAAGGAACAGCTACTGCGTGTCCTTGATAAGTATGTACCTGTCAGGCAGGGAGGAAGTAGTCGAGCGAGGGAACCGTGGTTTACTAAAGCAGTCGAAACACTTGTCAAGCGGAAGAAGGAGGCTTATGTAAAGATGAGACATAAAGGTTCAGTTAGGGCGCTCGAGAGTTACAAGTTAGCTAGGAAGCACCTAAAGAGAGAGCTAAGAAGAGCCAGGAGGGGACATGAGAAATCTTTGGCAGGTAGGATCAAGGATAACCCTCAAGCTTTCTATAGATATGTCAGGAATAAAAGAATGACTAGGGTAAGAGTAGGGCCAGTCAAGGACAGTAGTGGGAAGTTGTGCGGGGAGTCCGAGGAGATAGGAGAGGTGCTCAATGAATATTTTTCATCAGTATTCACACAGGAAAAAGACAATGTTGTCGAGGAGAATACTGAGATTCAGGCTACTAGACTAGAAGGGCTTGAGGTTCATAAGGAGGAGGTGTTAGCAATTCTGGAAAGTGTGAAAATAGATAAGTCCTCTGGGCTGGATAGGATTTATCCTAGGATTCTCTGAGAAGCTAGGGAGGAGATTGCTGAGCCTTTGGCTTTGATCTTTAAGTCATCTTTGTCTACAGGAATAATGCCAGAAGACTGGAGGATAGCAAATGTAGTCCCCTTGTTCAAGAAGGGGAGTTGAGACAACCCCGGTAACTATAGACCAGTGAGCCTTACTTCTGTTGTGGGCAAAGTCTTGGAAAGGTTTATAAGAGATAGGATGTACAATCATCTGGAAAGGAATAATTTGATTAGAGATAGTCAACACGGTTTTGTGAAGGGTAGGTTGTGCCTCACAAACCTTATTGAGTTCATTGAGAAGGTGACCAAACAACTGGATGAGGGTAAAGCAGTTGATGTGGTGTATATGGATTTCAGTAAAGCGTTTGATAAGGTTCCCCACGGTAGGCTACTGCAGAAAATACGGAGGCATGGGATTCAGGATGATTTAGCAGTTTGATCAGAAATTGGCTACCTGGAAGAAGACAAAGGGTGGTGGTTGATGGGAAATGTTCAGACTGAAGTCCAGTTACTAGTGGTGTACCACAAGGATCTGTTTTGGGGCCACTGCTGTTTGTCATTTTTATAAATGACCTGGAGGAGGGCGTAGAAGGATGGGTGAGTAAATTTGCAGATGACACTAAAGTCGGTGGAATTGTGGACAGTGCGGAAGGATGTTACAAGTTACAGAGGGACATAGATCAGCTGCAGCGCTGGGCTGAGAGGTGGCAAATGGAGTTTAATGAAGAAAAGTGTGAGGTGATTAATTTTGGAAGGAATAACAGGAAGACAGAGTACTGGGCTAATGGTAAGATTCTTGGTAGTGTGGATGAGCAGAGAGATCTCGGTGTCCATGTACATAGATCCCTGAAAGTTGCCACCCAGGTTGAGAGGGTTGTTAAGAAGGCGTACGGTGTGTTTCGGAGTTTCGGAGCCTGAGGTCATGTTGCAGTTGTACAAAACTCTGGTGCGGCCGCATTTGGAGTATTGCGTACAATTCTGGTCGCCGCATTATAGGAAGGATGTGGAAGCATTGAAAAGGGTGCAGAGGAGATTTACCAGAATGTTGCCTGGTATGGAGGGAAGATCTTATGAGGGAAGGCTGAGGGACTCGAGGCTATTTTCGTTAGAGAGAAGAAGGTTAAGAGGTGACTTAATTGAGGCATACAAGATGATCAGAGGATTAGATAGGGTGGACAGTGAGAGCCTTTTTCCTCGGATGGTGATGTCTAGCACGAGGGGACATAGCTTTAAATTGAGGGTAGATAGATATAGGACAGATGTCAGAGGTAGGCTCTTTACTCAGAGAGTAGTAAAGGCGTGGAATGCCCTGCCTGCAACAGTAGTGGACTCGCCAACACTAAGGGCATTCAAATGGTCATTGGATAGACATATGGACAATAAGGGAATAGTGTAGATGGGTTTTAGAGTGGTTTCACAGGTCGGCACAACATCGAGGGCCGAAGGGCCTATACTGCGCTGTAATGTTCTATGTTCTATGTTCTATCTACAAAAAGGGAGGATTTAACTATCGGCCCTGGACATTAAATGGCATTAGTAGCACGGAGTCCCCCAAATCAACATCTGGAGTTACCATTTACCTGAAACTGAACTGGACTAACCATATAAATACTGTGGCTAGCAATGCAGGCCAAAGTCGAGGAATCCTGCAGCGAGTAACTCACCTCCTGACGCCCCAGAGTCTGTCCACTGTCTGCAAGGCACAAGTCAGGAGTGTAATGGAATACTCTCCACTTACCTGGATGAGTGCAGCTCCAACAACGCTCAAGAAGCCCGACACAATCCTGGACAAAGCAGTCCGCTTGATTACTCCCCCTTCCACAAATATTCAATCCCTCCACCACCGACGAAAAGTGGCAGCCGTGTGTACCATCTACAGGATGCACTACAGGAGCTCACCAAGGTTCCTTCGGTCAAACCTTCCAAACTCACAAGAACTACCACTTAACAAGACAAGAGTAGCAAATACCTGGGAACCCCACCACCTGGAGTTTCCCCTCCAAGTCACTCACCTTCATGGCTGAGCACGAAATTCATGATGTTGACAAAGTGGGCGAAAAGTAGCCCAAAACTCCAATCCCTGGCCTGGACTACTGTGACCTCGAGCACAATATTCTGATTGGACATAGCCCCAAATAATCTGAGGTGAAGTGAAAGTTGCTGCCCTTGACATCGAGGCAGCATTTAACCAAATATGGCATCAAAGGAATCGATAGGTCGGGTGAGGAGGGAACCCTCCACTGGTTGGTGTAATACATAAAAGAAGATGATTATGGTTGTTGGAGGTCAACCATCGATCTCAGCCCTTGGACATTGCGGCAGCAGTTCCTCAAGGCAGTGCCCCAGCCCGAACTATCTTCAGCTGCATCATCAATGCCCTTAATGCCATCATAAGGTCAGACATGGGGCAGTTTTGTTGATAATTGCACAATGTTTAGTTTCATTTGTGACTCCTCAGATACTGAAGCAGTTTATGCTGGCTTGCATAAAATCTGGATTACATCCAATCTTGAGTTGATAATTGGCAAGTACCATTTATGCCACATAAGGCCCAGGCAATGACCATCTTCAATAAAAGATAATTTAATCATCTACCCTTGACATTCAACAGCATAACCATTACCAAATCCCCCACCATAAGAATTTGGAGGTTCCTATTGATGAGAAATGTACCTGGACTAGCCTTATAAAAGCAAATTACTGCGGTTGCCGGGATCTGAAACCAAAGAGAAAGTGCTGGAAAATCAGAAAGGGTCTTCTGGACTCGAAACGTTAGCACTTTTCTCTCCCTACAGATGCTGCCAGACCTGATGAGACTTTCCAGCATTTTCTCTTTGGACTAGCCTTATATGTATTGTGGCTACAAGAGTAGGCCAGAGACTGGGAATTCTGAGGTGAGTAACTCTAACAACACTCAAGGAGTTCAACTCCATCCAGGGCAAAGCAGCACACTTGATTGGTATCCCATCCACCTCTGTCACCATTCACACCATCCCCCACTGACCCACAGTGTTGGCAGTGTGTGCCAGCTCCAAGATGCACAACAGCAACTCCCCGTGACACTTTCGACAGCACCTTGCAAATCCGCGAACTCTATCACCTTGAAGGACAAGGGCAGCTGATGCACGGAACTCCACCACCTGCAAGTTTCCCAGCCTGACTTGAAAATATTGTGACCGTCCTTCATTGTTGCTGGGTTCTGACACGCCCGTCCTAAATGCACTGTGGGTGTATCTACACCACATGGACTGCAGCAGTTCAAGATGGCAGCTCACTTCAACCTTCTGCAGGGTCCCAGGTTTGATTCCCGGTTTGGGCCACTGTCTGTGCGGAGTCTGCACGTTCTCCCCGTGTCTGCGTGGCTTTCCTCTGGGTGCTCCGGTTTCCTCCCACAGTCCAAAGATGTGCGGGTTAGGTGGATTGGCTATGCTAAATTGCCCCTTAGTGTCCAAAAAGTTTAAGACGGGTGATTGGGTTACGGGATTCGGGTGGAGCGTGGGCTTGAGTAGGGTTCTCTTTCCAAGGGCGCAGATTCGATGGGCCGAATGGTCTCTTCTGCACTGTAAATTCTATGATTCTCAAGGGCAACTGGAGATGGGCAATAAATGCTGGCATTGCCTGTAACGCCCACATTAACAACAAACTTTAGAAATTGTCTTTTGCACGCTCTGTGATTCACAAATAATAAAATCAAGGGCGTGCATTTTAATGAATGTCATCAGTAAACAGTAATGAGCTTTTAAAACAAAAAGCTTCTTAAAGAGAGACGTACGTTGATGTGGAGCACATTTTGAATGCCATTATTCATGATGGTAGTATTTTTAAATTTATAGGTATCTTGAAGGTTTAGGAATTTGAATAAGACTTTAAAACTGCAATGTTGCATGTTTTAAATATATCAAATAGACTCGCATTCACAAAGTGAGAAAGATGATCAAAGCCGAAAATAATTGGATATGGATGATCCCAGCACTCAATCTTCAAACAAACCTGCCATAAATAACCAATATAGCAACTGAATTAGACCAACAAGGTATGCATTTTAATGAGAACCAATCAGAAAAGATGCTGATTGCAGATTTCATTATTCATCCAACAATCTCCTCTGAAGTGGAAATTATGGGTTATACACATCACTTGATATCATTCTATTTTTGAAGTCTAAAAAGGCTAGTTACTGACGAGACCCGTAGGATCAAATATAAAAGGAATGTCTGACACTTGAAAAATTTCAATACTTAAAAGACTTGCATTTATATCATGGCCTTTCATGACTACCTGGTGCCTCAAAGCTCTTTACAGCCAATTAAGTATGTTGGAAGTACGCATGGGAGGCATGGTTGCACAGTGGTTAGCACTGTTGCTTCACAGCGCCAGTGTCCTGGGTTCGTTTTCTGCTTGGGTCGCTGTCTGAACGGAGTCTAAACGCTCTCCCTATGTCTGCGTGGGTTTCCTTCAGATGCTCCGGTTTCCTCCCTCAAAGTCCCGAAAGACATGCTTGTTAGGTGAATTGGACATTCTGATTTTCCCCTCAGTGTAACCAAACAGGGGTACACAGAGTGTGGCTGGATGTCGGGTGGTAGGAGGGGTTGGGATTGAGGGGGTGGGGTGGGTGCGTCATACTGCTGGTGTCACTATACCCAACCACGGGCCACGGTGGGCGGTCCGTGGTATGTGCATCAAGATGGCCACCTTTTAGGCTGTGGCATTGGCGGTCCGTGCCTGGACACCAGCCCGGACCTGGAGTCTCGCCGATGGCATGGCCCATTCCCTGGTCACCCCTCGCTGCAACCCCTGACCCTGGCAGATGCCCCCCTCCAGCCAGCCATGCCAGTGACAGGACTGGCAGCCCACAGTCACACCTCTGGGATCATGTCTTACCTCCTCTCTCTCCCTCAGCAGCCACTGTGCCTGTTTCCCGATTTTCAAAACCACAAGTGAACCTCGTCATCGGTAATTCCTCCTGGCGGAGGCGGAGCATCACAGAAGCCCTGGAGAATACTGGGTCTAGCCCGCTAATGATATGCCAATGGCGTTTACTGTACGTGCGGACTAGACTGCATTGATGCCGCTGTCGAGGCCCGCATGGCATTCCGTCGGGTGCCTGGCGGCGGCCACGATTTTCGGCTCTTGCGCGATTCTCCGCCCAATTGAGTTTTGTGATTCCGGCATCGTTGGACAGAGAATCCCGCTCCTGGTGTCCTGACCTAACTCCTCTGCTCTTCATTGAATTGGTGTCACGGAATCTTTTATGTTCACCTGAGAGGGTAGACTTCAGTTTAACACCTCATCGAAATGACAGCAACTCCAGCAGTGTAACACACCCTCAGAGATGCACTGTCACGTCAGCCTTCCTTTTTTTCTTCGGCACACCCTTGAGATCGTGCATGACTTGCTTCCACTCAAGTTTGATGGACTCTGAAATGGCTGATAAATCCAATGCGCAATCTGAAGAGTTTGCCATGTGTGGGGCAGGTTATTCAAGGGTCGGGTAAATAAGCTGTTTGGAGGTTTGTGCGTTCCTGCCCAATACCTTGACCTTGCCTCTGCACATTCTCGACAAAGCCTCTCAATGTGATGGGTGCCCTCACCCCCCCGCAACAAGTCATCTCCATTTTGGTCGGCAACAAGCAAGAGACTCCAAGGAGGAAGGAGGGGCGTTCGATCTCTTCAGGATTGCATTGATGACATCACTAAAGCATTTCCTGGGAGTGGCAAGTCATGTTGCAGCTGTATAGAACCTTAGTTAGGCCACACTTGGAGTATAGTGTTCAATTCTGGTCGCCACACTACCAGGAGGACGTGGAGGCTTTAGAGAGGGTGCCGAAGAGATTTACCAGGATGTTGCCTGGTATGGAGGGCATAAGCTATGAGGAGCGATTGAATAAACTCGGTTTGTTCTCACTGGAACGAAGGAGGTTGAGGGGAAACCTGATAGAGGTCTACAAAATTATGAGGGGCATAGACAGAGTGGATAGTCAGAGGCTTTTCCCCAGGGTAGAGGGGTCAATTACTAGGGGGCATAGGTTTAAGGTGAGAGGGGCAAGGTTTAGAGTAGATGTACGAGGCAAGTTTTTTACGCAGAGGGTAGTGGGTGCCTGGAACTCGCTACCGGAGGAGGTAGTGGAAGCAGGGACGATAGGGACATTTAAGGGGCATCTTGACAAATATATGAATAGGATGGGAATAGAAGGATACGGACCCAGGAAGTGTAGAAGATTGTAGTTTAGTCGGGCAGCATGGTCGGCACGGGCTTGGAGGGCCGAAGGGCCTGTTCCTGTGCTGTACATTTCTTTGTTCTTTGTTCTTTTGTTTGAGTGCCCTCCCATGACCGAGTAGAGCACTTGCGTCTGGTCCTTGGTGTCAGCATACAAACATGAAACATGTCCAGCCCAGCAGATCTGGTTTTGAGCGATTAGCGCCTTGATACTGGGCACATTGACCTCGGAGAAGCCACTGCTGTTGGCCTACCTTTCATAGAATTTACAGTGCAGAAGGAGGCCATTCGGCCCATCGAGCCTGCACCGGCTCTTGGAAAGAGCACCCCACCCAAGGTCAACACCTCCACCCTATCCCCATAACCCAGTAACCCCACCCAACACTAAGGGCACTTTTGGACACTAAGGGCAATTTATCATGGCCAATTCACCTAACCTGCACATCTTTGGACTGTGGGAGGAAACCGGAGCACCCGGAGGAAACCCACGCAGACACGGGGAGGATGTGCAGACTCCGCACAGACAGCGTCCCAAGCCGGAATCGAACCTGGGACCCTGGAGCTGTGAAGCAATTGTGCTAACCACCATGCTGCCCGTGCTACCTTTCTTGGGAGAACATTGCAAAAGCACCGATGGTGGTACTTCACCAGTGCTTCGAAATCCATGACCTTTGCCACCTAGAAGAACAAGGGCAGCAACTTATAGGGAATATCACCAGCTGTTCTTTCAGGAGGTATTGGCCAGAGTAGATAGAGGAGAACCAGTCGATGATGTATATTTGGATTTTCAAAAGGTGTTTGAGAAGGTGCCATGCAAAAGGCTACTATGCAAGATAGGAGCTCCAGGTGTCAGAGGTAATATTCTGGCATGGATAGAGGATTGGCTAAGGTTGGACAGCAGTAAACAATGGAGCGCCACAGTGCTCTTCATAATATATATTAATGATTTGGAGGAAGAGTACTGAGACCAAATATGTTGATGGTACAAAGGTAGGAGGGAAGGCAGATTGCAAAGCCAATATAAATAGCTTTCAGAGAGACATTGACAGGTTTAAGTGAGGGGGCAGAACATTGGCAAATGGAATCCAATGTGGGAAAATGCGAGATTGTTCATTTTGGAAGGAAATGAAGAATGAGAAGGCGGATTATTATTTAAATGGAGAGAGACTGCAGAAAGCTGTGGCAAAAAGGGACAGGGGGGCCTTCTTCATGAAACCCAGAAAGCTAACATACAGGTGCCGACGTTAACAGGGAAGGCAAATGAGATATTGGTTTTTATTTCAAGGGGGCTGGAGGATAATAATTAATAGGTGTTGCTGCAACTGTAAAAGGTGTTAGTGAGGCCAGATTTAGAATACCGTGTACAGTTTTGTTCCCCTTAGTTAAGGAAAGGTACATTGTCACTGGAGGCAGTTCAGAGGAGGTTTATGAGGATGAGATCGATAGGTTTTTAATCAGATGGGAAATTAAGAGTTATGAAGATAAGGCAGGAAAGTGGACTTAATGAGTGACATATTACCCGTGATCTTATTAAATGGCAGAGAGGACTCAAAGGGCTGAGCGGCCTACTCCTGTTCCTATTTCTTATGGTCTTATGCCATGTACCCCACTGTGACTTGGAAATATATGCCGTTCCTTCACTGTCGCTGAGTCAAAGTCCTGGAACTCCAACCCCAACAGCACTGTGGGTGTACCGAGTACACCACCTGGACTGAAGCAGTTCAAGACAGCAGCTCTGCACCACCTTCTCGAGGGTAATTAGGGGTGGACATTAAATGCTGGCCTAGCCAGCGAAGCCCACATCCCGTGAAATTGTTTCTGGAAGTACCAGCTGTAGGTTGTCAATGTATCTGAAGTGGTGCAAAAACCACTGCTCCCTCGTAAACCATGATCCTAGTCTCAAACCCCAGAATTACATGATGCTGGCAGTATAACGTAGGTTAATAGGAAGATACTGAAAAAGCTGGAAATCTGAAATGAGGACACAAAATGCTGGATATACTCTGCAGATCCTGCAGAATGTGTGGAAGGAGAAGGAGAGTCGTTCTTTCCGGTTGATGACTCGGCATGGTGGCACAGTGGTTAGCACTGCTGCCTCACAGCGCCAGGGACATGGGTTCAGTTCCGGCCTTGGGTGACTGTGTGAAATTCGCATGATCTCCCCGTGTCATAGAACATAGAATTTAAAGTGCAGCAGGAGGCCATTCGGCCCATCGAGTCTGCATCTGCCCTTGGAAAGAGCACCCCGCTTAAGCCCCACACCTCCACCATATCTCCGTAACCCAGCAACCCCACCTAACCTTTTTGGACACTAAGGGCAATTTATCATGGCCAATCCACCTAATCTGCACATCTTTGGACTGTCGGAGGAAACCGGAGCACCCGGAGGAAACCCACGCAGACACGGGGAGAACGTGCAGACTCCGCACAGGCAGTGCGGGACCCTGGCGCTGTGAAGGCACTGTGCTACCGTGCTGTATGGGTTTCCTCCGGGGGGCTCGGATTTCACCCACCAGTCCAAAGATGTGCAGGTTAGGTGGATTGGTCATGCTAAATTGCCCCAGAGTATCAATAGGCTCGGTGGAGTTACATGGATAGAGTGGTGGAGTGGGCCCAGGCAGGGTGCTCTTTCGGAGGACAGGTGCAGAACTGATGGGCCAAATGGCCTCCTTCTGCACTGTAGAGATTCTATGACTCTTTGTTTCTCAGATCTGGGGTTTTGTGGTGCCGTCACCAGTGGGCGCTGCAGAGCTCCAGTTTTGTGGGGCAGTGTTAAATTTACTTTGCGTGATAGACACAATTAACTCCCAGGAAAATCATTTGGAACCTGGCCAGTTAAAGTTCATAGTGTGATTCAGTGATATGGGCACAGAAGTACAAAAGGTATTAAGTGTCGTTTAACTGAGATTATAATTTTGCATCAAACCTCACTGTGCCTGTGAATTGAATATACTTCGCAGTTGAAGGCTTCAATTAAAGTCGTTTCTGAAAGACTCCAATTTAAAACAATTGCAGCATTTCCGAACACGGAGGAACACCAGACAGAGTCCAACCGGGGCCTACATTCAACATGACAAAGCTTAATGTTTCAAACTCTAAGAGGGGGGTGTCAGCAAGCCTCCGGGTCCTGCAAGGTCACATTTCTGTCTGTGTCCATGCATGCTGCATGCCGTGAGTGTAGTGTCTCAGCAATCCTGATGCCTCCATCGTCTATCTATTTGTTGACTCATGTGTATCGTGTTTATATTGTTTCATTCTAATAAAGCGTCACTGCAGTGATTTTCACTGGAGAGCTGACATCAAAGGTTGCAGCTGGGATCAAGAGGAGTGTTCCAATGAGGGGTGGCACAATGGTTAGCACTGCTGCCTCACAGCGCCAGGGACCCGGGTTCAATTCCGACCTCGGGTGACTGTCTGTGTGGAGTATTGGGTACTGCATGAAAGGGTATATACAACAATATTCTTTGTATAAGTTACATATGGCGAAAAACCTTTTCTCCCCCCCATGGTTAGTGTACTGGATCGCAGAACTTCAGGAATTGCCAGAAACCAAATATGGCAGCATGCAAAGGGGGGCATGGTATTTAAGTATTTGTTATCTGAATGCACATTCGAGGAACAGCAACTCATCTCTTGATTCGGCACAAATTATTTCACTCGGGCGGCACGGTGGCGCAGTGGTTAGCACTGCTACCTTATAGCGCCGAGGCCCCGGGTTCACAATTGCGCCAACTTAAAAACAATCAAATCTCTAACTTTGCTCAGTTCGGATGGGACGGAGAGCAGCACAGTGGTGCAGTGGTTAGCACTGGGACTGCGGCGTTGAGGACCTGGGTTCCAATCCCGGCTCTGGGTCACTGTCCGTGTGGAGTTTGCACATTCTCCCCGCGTCTGCGTGGGTTTCACCCCCACAACCCAAAGATGTGCTGGTTAGGTAGATTGGCCACGCTAAATTGCCCCTTAATTGGAAAAAAAAATAATTGGGTACTCTAAATTTAGATTAAAAAGTTCTGATGGGACTGAGTAACCTGAAATGTTAATTCTCTTTCTCCCTGCATGGATGCTGAGTAGTTCCAGCATTTTCTGTCTTTATTTCAAGATTTCCAGTGTTCACGGTATTTTGCTTTTGGATTTTCTCCTACCCAGAGTTGCGATAATTGGCACAACCACAGTGACGGGTATCCGCTGGCTCCCAGGCCTTGCGACGCTACCTCAACGACGTTAACTCTGCAGATTGGTCATACACTTTCCGAATGATATAGAAGTTTAACTGTGGATTGAGAGATATTTGATTCACTGCTGAGAAGCAACCTCGATTTACATTTAAAATGACCAACCTCTTGTACTTTCTTGCTTACCCTCTGAATGAACCCACTGAATGAAGTTTATTCATGAAGGTTATTCTCAATCTTGCCTCTTGCTTGAGGTGCGGTGATCCTCAGGTTAACGCACCACCAGTCAGCTCTCAAAGGGGAAAGCAGCCTCTGGTCCTCTGTGACTGTGGCTGCTTTACCTTTATCTTACTCTGAATCCACTGCTTACAGGTGGAGCCATTATCAAACTGGAAGGAGAAGAAATTGTTGAATATAAATGCTCACCTCAGGTCATTCATTCCCTTCATTAACAACTCCCATAGTTTACAAAGGGGCCAGATTTCTTTTGAATGGAGTTAATCTGAAGCCATTTCTTTGGCTTGCTGATGAAATTGAAAACTTATTTTTATTTAGGTTTTGTTTTTATTCACCTGTGATCATTGCTTTTGGAGATTCTCATGGAGTTTAATTTTCTTTTGACAAAAGAATAACATAAATAATTTGTCAAAAGACCGTGACAGAAATAGTAATAAAAATAATCTTCATTGTCACAAGTAGACTTACATTAACACTGCAATGAAGTTACTGTGAATAGCCCCTAGTCGCCACATTCGGGCGCCTGTTCAGGGTCACGGAGGAAGAATTCAGAATGTCCAAATTACCTAACAGCACATCTTTCGGGACTTGTGGGAGGAAACCGGAGCACCCAAGGGAAACCCACACGGGGAGAACGTGCAGACTCCGCACAGTGACTCAAGACGGGAACTGAATCTGGGACACTGGGGCTGTGAAGCAGCCGTGCTAACCACTGTGCTACCAAAGCAGATACTTATAGCAGAAAGCAGCAGCACTAACTAATTGACTCCTGGCCCTTGCAGTAGTTTTGTGGCACCTTGTTAAGCAGGCAGCAGGGGGGGGGGGGGGGGGGGGGTCTTATTTGCAACACCGCATCTGCAGTTTATATCGGACTTGAAGAGCTGTGCCTCAGGCAAGGCAACGTTCTTCCAGTACTGCCATTCCTAGGTTACATACTCATGTTCCCAGAGTGGTGTTGGAATTCAACATCCTGACTATTAGCAGCTGAGCTAAGCTGCCATTTAATAGATTTACTGCCAAAGGAGTCCAGAATTGTGATGACTGACACAGTTTTTCAACCGGGCTGTAAAGTGATGTGCCAAATGGCTTCCTTCTGCGCCATACCTTGGGGCAGCACGGTAGCATTGTGGATAGCACAATTGCTTCACAGCTCCAGGGTCCCAGGTTCGATTCCGGCTTGGGACACTGTCTGTGCGGAGTCTGCACATCCTCCCCGTGTGTGCGTGGGTTTTCTCCGGGTGCTCCGGTTTCCTCCCACAGTCCAAAGATGTGCAGGTTAGGTGGATTGGCCATGATAAATTGCCCTTAGTGTCCAATATTGCCCTTAGTGTTGGGTGGGGTTGGGTGAGGTTACTGGGTTATGGGGATAGGGTGGAGGTGTTGACCTTGGGTAGGGTGCTCTTTCCAAGAGCCGGTGCAGACTCGATGGGCCGAATGGCCTCCTTCTGCACTATAAATTCTATGTCTATGTATACCAATTCTGTGAACGTGAATTAACGGAATTAACGGCAGGTTTTTAACCTGCCTCCTGTGGTAAACCACTGTTGCACCTGTATTAGGTGATGTACGGTAGGACCTGTACTACAGGTTCGCCGGTAGTCCCTGCCTGTTGGCTCCACCCAGGAGGCGGGGTATAAATATGCGTGTCCTCCAGCCAGCAGCCATTTCGCCAGCTGCTGTGGGAGGCCACACATCTGATAGCAATAAACCTCAGTTGGATTCAACTATCGTCTTTGTCCAATTGATCGTGCCTCAATTTATTGCTATCAGTTTTCAGGATGGACCTCCGTATCAAACTGGGTCGCCTGCAGCTGGATCCGCACTCAAGCGACTCCAGAAAGGGCTTCCAGCACTGGCTAGCTTGCTTCGTAGCGTAAATCAACGCGGCACCGACCCCTGTTCCGGAGGATCAGAAGATTCAGATTTTATATTCCAGGTTGAGCTCCAAAGTCTTTCCGTTAATTCAGGTCTCGCCGAACTACACCAAAGCCATGACTCGACTCAAGGACAACTACGCACAGAAAACTACCACGCTCTTCGCCAGGCACGCACTCGCCACTCGCTCTCAACTCCCTGATGAGTCCATAGAAGACTTCTGGCAGGCCCTAATCCCACTAGTCCTTGACTGTGATGTCAGGCCGTTACGGCCACGGAACACGCAGACCTCCTTATGTGACTGGAATTGGGTCAGATCTCATACACCAGCGGCTCCTAGAAGGGGCCACGCGCGACCTCGCAGAGACTAAAACGCTAGCGCTCTCCATGATGGTCGCCCTGCGCAACATCCTGTCCTAAATCCCCAGCCGCACAGCCCACCCCTCCTACCCTTCGTGGATCCCACAGACAGCCGCCCCAGCGGGGGTGCTGACCATCCAATAAGCCTGCGCTGCCCGCCAGCCAGCGAACCCCGGGGGCCCCCGATGCTATTTTTGAAGCCAACAGAAGCACCCCCACCAACGCTGCCCAGCCCGCGTTGCCCTTTGTAAAGCCTGCGGGACGAAGGGCCACTTTGCTGCGGTGTGCAAGACCCGCTCAGTAGCTGTTATCGCCCTCACCCCCCTTGGTCACGGACAATGGAGCCACCATGCCCCCCCCTCAGACCACGTGCGGCCTGTGGGCACCGCCATCTTCCCCTCCGCACAACACGTGCGTTCAAGGGACGCTGCCATCTTGTTCCACCCCCGCAACGTGCGTTCCATGGGCGCCGCCATTTTGTAACCCTCAAGATCTTCGGGTGCCGCCATCTTATCTACCCCTCAGCACATGGGCACCATCAGCATTCCAGGACCCAGGCTCACAAGCCACCCCATTGTCCGATATCGGCGACGACCAACCAAGACTCGCCTCCATGTCAATCGACCAGTCTCATCCGCCAAACCTGACCAATGCATCTACCAGCGTGAAAGTCGACGGACACGTAACTTCCTGCCTGCTGGACTCCGGGAGCACCGAAAGCTTCATACACCCGGATACGGTAAGGCGCTGCTCTCTCACGATACACCCCGCCAACTAAAAAATCTCCATGGCCTCCGGATCCCATTGCGTAGCGATCCGGGTGTACTGTACGGTTACGATCACGGTCCAGGGCGTAGAATTCAGTGGCTTCCGCCTCTACGTACTCCCTAACCTCTGCGCTGCACTAATCCCCTGCCTGGACTTCCAGTGCAACCTCCAGAGCCTAACTCTGAAATTCGGCGGGCCCTTACCACCCCTTACTGTGTGCGGCCTAGCGACCCTAAAGGTCGACCCACCTTCCCTCTTTGCCAATCTAACTCCAGATTGCAAACCCGTCGCCACCAGGAGCAGACGGTACAGCACCCAGGACAAGACCTTCATCAGGTCTGTAGTCCAGCGACTGCTTCGGGAAGGCATCATCGAGGCCAGCAACAGCCCCTGGAGAGCTCAAGTGGTAGTAGTTAAAACTGGGGAGAAACACCGAATGTCGTGGACTACAGCCAGACCATCAACCGGTACACGCAGCTCGACGCGTACCCCCTCCCACACATATCTGACATGGTTTACCAGATTGCGCAGTACCGGGTCTTCTCAACGGTAGACCTGAAATCCGCCTACCACCAGCTCCCCATCCATAAATCGGACCGTCCATACACTGCCTTCGAGGCAGACGGCCGCCTATACCACTTCCTTAGGGTCCCCTTCGGTGTCCCAAACGGGGTCTCGGTCTTCCAAAGGGAGATGGACTGAATGGTCGACCGGTACGGGTTGCGGGCCACCTTTCCGTACCTAGAGAACGTCACCATCTGCGGTCATGATCAGCAGAACCACGATGCCAACCTTGCTAGATTTCTCCACACCGCAACCCTCCTATACTTCACTGACAACAAGGAGAAGTGCGTGTTCTGCACGAACCGCTTAGCCATCCTCGGCTATGTGGTCCAGAACGGAGTTCTGGGGCCCAATCCCGAATGCATGAGCCCCCTCGTGGAGCTCCCCCTCCCCCACTGCCCTAAGGCCCTCAAACGATGCCTGGGGTTCTTTTCGTACTACGCTCAGTGGGTCCCAAACTATGCGGACAAGGCCCGCCCACTCATACGGTCCACCCACTTTCCCCTGACTGCCGAGGCCCAACAGGCCTTCGCCCGGATCAGAGCTGACTTTGCCAAGGCCGCAATCCACGCTGTAGATGAGACACTGCCCTTCCAAGTAGAAAGCGACGCATCAGGCGTCGCCCTTGCCGACCCTCAATCAGGCAGACCCGTGGCATTCTTTTCCCGCACCCTTCATGCCACAGAATTTTGGCACTCATCCGTCGAAAAGGAGGCCCAAGCTATCGTTGAAGCTGTGCGGCATTGGAGGCATTACCTGGCCGGCAGGAGATTCACTCTCCTCACTGACCAACGGTCGGTAGCCTTCATGTTCAATAACACACAGCGGGGCAAGATCATAAAAGATAAAATCTTGAGGTGGAGGATCGAGCTCTCCACCTACAATTACGAGATTATGCATCACCCTGGCAAACTCAATGAGCCCCCAGATGCCCTATCACAAGGTACATGTGTCAGCGCACAGGTAGACCGACTCCGGACCCTGCACGACAGCCTTTGTCACCCAGGGGTCACACTGTTGTACCACTTCATTAAGGCACAAAATCTGCCCTACTCCATCGAGGAAGTAAGGACAATCACCAGGGACTGCCAGATCTGTGCGGAGTGCAAGCCGCACTTCTACCAGCCGGACCGCGCGTGTCTGGTGAAGGCCTCCCGCCCCTTTGAACGCCTCAGCGTGGACTTCAAAGGCCCCCTCCCCTCCACCGACCATCACACATATTTTCTCAGTGTGATCGACGGATACTCCAGATTCCCCTTTACCATCCCATGCCCCGACATGACGTCTGCCACCGTCATTAAAGCTCTCAACACAATCTTCGCTCTGTTCAGTTTCCCCGCCTACATCCACAGTGACAGGGGATCCTCATTGATGAGCGATGAGCTGCGTCAGTTCCTGCTCAGCAGGGGTATCGCCTCCAGCAGAACGACAAGCAATAACCCCCGGGGAAACGGACAGGTTGAAAGAGAGAATGGGACGGCCTGGAGGGCCATCCAGATAGCCCTACGGTCCATGAACCTCCCGGCCTCCCGCTGGCAGGAGGTCCTCCCTGATGCACTCCACTCCATTCGCTCATTACTCTGCACTGCCACTAACAATACACCCCATGAACGTCTTTTTGTCTTCCCCGGGAAGTCCACATCCGGGGTGTCGCTCCCGACTTGACTCGCAGCTCCGGGTACCGTACTTCTCCGTAAGCACGTCCGACTCCACAAGGTGAACCCGTTGGTGGAGAGGGTGCACTTGCTCCACGCAAACCCTCAGTACGCCTACGCGGCGTTCCCCGATGGCCGTCAGGATACTGTCTCCCTCAGGGACCTGGCACCAGCAGGTCCCAACCCCCACACCCCCTCCGCCCCCGGCGCCACCCTCCCTCCCCTGTCGCTCCCAACAGCACCCCCCCAGGACCATCCGTCCTCCCCCTGCCCACGCCCGACAATGAAGAGGATTTCGGCATGCTCCCGGAGTCACCATTGACCAGATCAGCACCAACATCGCTGACATCACTGCGTCGCTCCCAGAGCAACATTAAGGCCCCGGACCGGCTAAACCTCTGACCGGTCCACCGGACATCAAAGGACATTTGTTTGCTCAAATCTTGTAAATATTAACTCATTGTTGTATATAGTTATCCACCACCCCCGCCGGACTCAATTTCTAACAGGGGGTAAACCACTGTTGCACCTGTATTAGGTGATGTATGGTAGGACCTGTACTACAGGTTCGCCGGTAGTCCCTGCCTGCTGGCTCCGCCCAGGAGGCGGGGTATAAATATGCGTGTCCTCCAGCCAGCAGCCATTTCGCCAGCTGCTGTGGGAGGCCACACATCTGATAGCAATAAACCTCAGTTGATTGCTATCGTCTTTGTCCAATTGATCGTGCCTCACCTCCCAAGTCCATCGCTTGCATTGTCTTTGTGAGTCTCCTCCACACATCTTTCATTAGCTTTCTCCATACGGCAGGAGATCTGGATTTTTGGCCGCTTAGTCTCTTTGTAAAGCTAATGTTCTCAGCTGCCATGAACACATTTTAGGGGAAGGGGCTCTCAAGACTGTCACATTGGAGTTGATTTCAACCCTTCACCATTTGGTGGGAATGGTGCTTAGGGAGCGGGTTTAAAATCAGCTGGAGGTCGCAGCACTCTACCTACCATCGTACCGTCACCAGTTTTACAGTCAGAGAGGACTCTGGGAGCTCACAAGGTGTCAAACCTGCCAGAGAAACCAGGCAGGATACAGCAGACTGGCCAGGAGAGGCCAAGACAATTAGTCATTATTTGTCTCTGAACTCTTGGAAGGAATCGTTGGCCATGTCCTTGCTTCAGCTGGGCCCATCGTTTTGGGACACCACTCCCTACCCAATGCCGGGTCCTTCACTGCAGTAAGAACCTCCAGAAAAGGCTTCTTGGTGGAGCACCACCTTTCGGAAGATGCATCATTAAGTGCTCCAGCCTTCCCAAGGACCAGCACAGATGGTGGTCACTCTGCATGGGTAAGGCCGTGGTGAAGCATGGGTGAGGCGCAGCAGTGACAGGTGAGGGGAAGAGTACAAGAGAGAGCACAGTGTGGAGCAAGATCCTCTCTCAGCTCTGCTGAGCAGGACAGAGATGAGGATTACAAGAGTCCAGCTGTGAGCAGCACAACTGCTTGCCTCACACCAGGAATCTACCAATTTTCAGTGCTCCAGCATCGGCAGTCACACCTTCAGCTGCTGATGCCCCAAGCTCTGTAATTCCCATCGTAACCCCCCCACCCATCCCCCAACTTTCTATCCTCTCTTACGTGTCATCCTCATGCCTCAGCTTGCCTCTGGGTCACATGGCTCTAAGTTCAAGTCCCACTGCAGGGTTGGGCACTAAATTCAAGGCTGACACTCCAGTGCAGTATGGCGGGAGCACTGCACTGTCAGAGTACGAGTGTTAAAATGCGATCCCATCTGACTGCTTAGCTGGATGTAAAATATTCTAAGGCTGTATTTTGAAGACTACTTTGTAGAGGAGCAGGGGAGTTACCACCACTGCCTGGATCAATATTGATCCCTCAATCAATGTGACGAACACAGATTGTCTGATCATTATCATATTGCTGTCTGTGTGATCTTGCTGTGTGCAAATTAGCTGCCAAACATCCTAAGTTACAACAGTGACTATACTTCAAAAGTACTGCCTTGGTGTTAAGCACTTGGAGATATCCGACAGAGTTTATTTTCTTTCTAAGACGCTCCTTAATGCCTACCTCTTTGTGGGCAACATGGTGGCGCAGTGGTTAGCATTACTGCCTCATGGCGCCCAGGACCTGGATTCGATCCCGGCCTCGGGTCACCGTCCATGTGGAGTTTGCACATTCTCCCCGTGTTTGCGTGGGTCTCACCCCCACAGCCCAAAAAGATGTGCAGGATGGGTGAATTTGTCACGCTAAATTGTGCCTTCATTGGAAAAAAAAAGAAGAATTGGGTACTCTAAATTTATTTTTTAAAATACTTACCTCATTGACCAAGCATTTACTCATCTGTCCTTTTAAAAAATATATATTTTTATTAAGAACTTTTTTTCCAATATAACACTTCACAACCATATTCATACCACGGTTCCAAACTTCCAATCCCTCCAGACCCAAACCCAACAAGAACAAAAAGCCCCTAACAACTGACGATGACCAGCTCCCTGAAGTAAGAAATGAGCACCTCAGCCAGAACCCTTCAGTCGAACCTCTCAAGATGTACTTGACTTTTTCTAAATGTAAGAACTCCATCAAGTCACCTAACCACGCCGTGTCATAGGGCAGGTCGAAGACTTCCATCCAAACAGAACTCAATTTTGGGCTATTAGCAAGGAAAAGGCAAGGGCATCTGCCTTCACCCCAGTCCGCAGCTCCGGTAAGTCTGAAACCCCAAAGATTGCTTCCAAGGGCAAGGTTCCAACTCAACCTCCAGAATTCCTGACATGATGCTGAAGAAGGAGACCCAAAAGCTCATAAGCTCAGGACAAGACCAGGACATGTGCATATGATGCATTGGACCCGAGAACACCCCGAGAACACCACTCGCACCTATCATCTACTTCAGAGAAGATTGATCATCTGTCCTAATATTTACTCAGGTGGCTCAGTGTCATATTTAATTTGACAATGTACCTGTATTACCATGTTACAAACAATATATGAACAATTAGTATTTATATAGCACCTCTAACGCATGCCAAATGACCAACAAGCTCATGCAGCCTGACCTTCTTGCTTGCTTAATTAGGCTCGAACGCGAAGGCAACCTCTTAAATCAGCTGACGTCAGCAAGATAGTACAGGTGGGCCGTCCTCAGACACCATTGGGATTGGAATTCGGACAAAATGCCATAGTCCCAGAATCTTTGCAGAGAAGATTCCACCCAATAACTTCAGTCTTGCTAATATTTCATTGGAGCACGTGTCTGCTCATCCAGTATTGGATGTTGGATAAGCTGTCAGACAATGTAGAGGTAGTGGAGAGGTAATCTTCACCTTTTGTATGCTGACTGTCTTGTGAGTGCATGTAACGAACTGCACTTGATCATTAAGATGACTGATTACCACCACATCGGTTGCCTTCTTGCATTGAGCCACTTTGGTTCGATACACCACTTATGGCGAAGGGGGATCAAAGGATATTGGGGGAAAGCGGGATTAGGCTATTGAGTTGGGTGGTCAGCCATGATCATAATTTTTTAAACATTCATTGACGGGATGTTGGTTAGGCAGAATATTATTGCCCATCCCTAGTTGCCCTTCAGAAGGTGGTGGTGAGTTGCCTTCTTGAACCACTGCAGTCCTTCAGGTGTAGGTACACCCACTGTGCTGTTAGGGAGGGAGCTCCGGGATGTTGCCCCAGCGACAGTGAAGGAACGACGATATATTTCCAAGTCAGGGTGATGAGTGACTTGAAGGGGAGCATCCATGTGGTGGGGTTCCCAGGTATCCACTGCTCTTCACTGCTTCTAGATGGTAGTTGTCGTGGATTTGGAAGGTACTGTCAAAGGAACCTTGGTGAGTTACTGCAGTGCATCTTGTAGATGAATGGTGGAGCAGACTTGCAGGGCCAAATGGCGTCTTCCTGCTCCTATTTTCAATGTTTCTAAGTTTGCAATCCCGAGTGGACTGCAATTTTCCTCGAAGGTTCGGTTATCTCGCGGCATACAGCAGCAGCCAAGCTCCCTCAAAGGAAGTCAGCCACCGATCCCTTGCAGAATTCATGGAAACGGAGCTGCTGCACAGGACTCCAGAGACAGTTATTCAACTAGGACAGGCTGGTGGACTGACTACATCAGGGCTTTCAAGAAATCACTCATCCTCTGCCACCTTCAATGTAGCACAGAGGTCTCAAACACACCCACTGTAAAATAAAGCACACATCTCTACAGTATATTAAAACACACTAAGCAAACCAACGCTACCTATAATGATGCTTAAGCTTTGAGGTGTCTTCCGGTTATTTCATTTAATGCCAATGAATACCAGAAAAGAGTTTCAATGTTAAAATGCAACCTTAACAATAAAAAATATAATATGTACAATTGGATAATTGCACTAAGTTAACTTCCCATGAATATTAATTGTGCTGGCAATAATCAACCCACAAGGTGGCATCATTTGACTGAAGTACATAAACGGCCTACCTGCATCAGTTTAAGAGAAGGACCATTTTTAACATAAATTTAGAGCACCCAATTATATATATTTTTCCAATTAAGGGGCAATTTAGCGTGGCCAATCCACCTAACCTGCACATCTTTGGGTTGTGGGGGTGAAACCCACGCACACATGGGGAGAATGTGCAAACTCCACACGGACAGTGACCCAGGGCCGGGATCCTCAGCGCCGCAGTCCCAGTGCTATCCACTGCGCCACATGCCGCCCTGAAGGGCTATTTTTTTGACTGACATTCTAAAATCCCATTAAATATGCACATTATTTTAACAACCTGCTCCATAAAAATGCCCACCTCTTTTTTTTAAATATGCACATGCTCAGTTACTGACTCTTAACCATAATTAGTCAAGAACACAAAAAACTTCACATTGGTGTTTAAAATTCAATTGGAGCTTGCAACTTCACACCAGTCTGTCAGTTTGATGAGAACCAGCCACTTGACAGTTTGTTAATTGTATACTAATCAATTAAACTACAGCTTTGTGACTTCGACTATCCAATGCCGAGACTGTTCGAGGGAATACATAAGCTGCTTCAGAAATCAGATATCACCCACTCCTGATATTAAGAGAAAATAGGAGAAATAGACTTACAGCTCTCCCACCGTTCAATCAGATCAGGGCTGATTTTCTTTCTCAGCTTCACCTTGCTACACTAATCCCATATCCATAGATTCCCTTATGATCTGAAAATGGATTGACCTTTCTTGAATCATAGGGCGTGATATTCCAGCCTCGTTGCGCTCTCGCTCAACGAAACAAGGCCAGTGAATAGCGGGAGAGGCCGAAAATGAGAATCGCGCCAGGCGCCAGTTTACGATCCAACTGTACCCGCTCCCATAGGCGAAATCGGCTTCTCGCCATAGAGTGGCAAGAAACCAATTATTTATTTTTTTAAATTTAGAGTACCCAATTCATTTTTCCAATTAAGGGGCAATTTAGCGTGGCCAATCCACCTACTCTGCACAGCTTTGGGTTGTAGGGGCGAAACCCACGCAAACACGGGGAGAATTTGCAAACTCCACACGGACAGTGGCCCAGAGCCGGGATCGAACCTGGGATCTCGGCGCTGTGTGGTAGCAGGGCTAACCCACTGCGCCACCATGCTGCCCAAAGAAACCAATTATCACCACTTAAGCCCCATTTCCGTACAATTAATGAGAGCCACCCCATATCCAATGGCTTCCTGTCATTCATCGGCCTCCCCAGCAAGTGGTCACGCTGGCGCCGATTGGTACTCCTTTTTAAAAAGGTGAACCTTGCAGAAGGACTTCTGTGGGGAGTCGAGGGGGATGGGCAACCCCTCATAGCACCACCATGCCAACCCCTGGATCGTGTGTACCTGTTCCAGCGGCAACTCTTGTTCCTGCCTGTCTGCCCCACACACCACCCATAACCCCCACCGACTGCCGAGGCCTTGGCTGAAGGCTATCGCAAATGGGGAATTGGCATTGTGGTTACATGAGCATTTCACACAACCCAAGTGGATTCCCGTGGATGGGCCGGCCATGTAGCATGTTGGAATCATTGCCTAGCATCCCAATCACACCTTGACGCCTGGACACTGTGCTTGTACACTGCCGGTGGCAACACCACACACGCAGCAGCCAACATCTGAACACCCAGGGGATGGGACACAGCTCCGGGGACATGACCTCGGCCGGAGAGGGGGTGGGTGCCATGGGTAGGGGAGAGATACCTGGAGAGATGGGCCAAGGGTTCGGAGGTCAGCCTGCATTGCAGAAGAAGGTGACAGAGGCATCATAATAGTTGTGCACAAAGGTGCTTATTGTGTCTGACAATTCCCCACCTTCCCGATGGTGCTGCCCCCTCCCTCACCTCCAGCCCCCTCAGCCGCTACCTACTCCCCTTCACCCCATCTCTCGGTGCCCTCAGTGATCCTCGATGTGTTTTACCGTCCTAGCTCTACCACTCCGTCTAGGTGTGTGCCCAGGCTGCATATCTGGGGTGGAGGCAGCCAGCTGCTTACCTCATCCCGTGCCTTTCGATGCCCTTGGCGGGCGTCCTCTGGGGGCTCTGAGGCCGGAAGGCCCCGGCTCACTTGTTGGCAGCACATGCACAGCTGTGCCATCCTGTCCCATGTGCTGGTTGCGAGACACGGCCTCATTAGAGGGGTGGAACTTGGGGGAGCTGATGGACACTATCCACACTCCATGGGACGGTGTCTGGGTTGTCACACAGAGCCCCCTCCTCCCTGTTGGTGCCAATAGGGCCCTGGGGTTCACCTTGCGATGGAGGGGCAGCTGGTTCGAGCGCCGGAAGTTCCCCATGGTCTGCACCATCGTGTCGACGCCCTCGGCGATGCTCCTCAGTGATTGGGCTATGCTCCGCAGTGCCTCGGCAATGCCCACCTGCAACTGGGACAAGCTCTGCAGTGCCTCGGCCATTCCCATCTGAGAGCAGGACATGTCCCGCAGAACCTCATCAAGGTCAGCCTGGTACTGGGTCACATCCCCCAGCGAGACGGACATTCTGCCGAGACCCTCAGCCATGACCATCACAGACTGCGCGATGCCTTCGACACCTTCATGGTGCCGAAGTCGTGCAACAGACTCTCCATTGGGGTCGGCACCCGAGCCGTGTTGGCCTCGGTGCCACAGATTGCCGGCGACATCTCCTGCGCCCGTAGCCTCTGGGACTCCTCCAATCAGCTACGGATCTGCTGGAGTGTCGCTGACATCTCCCTCTGAATGGCCCAGCCGCTCCCTAATGTCTCCATCAGCTCCGGGTAACTCACCTCCAGAGGCTCAGCATCAGGCTGGGACCCAGCTGGATCCTGGGATCCAGCAGACCCCCGACTGCTGTCTTGCCTGGGGGTTGCTGCCTCCACCTGATGTGCATCAGCAGCAGTGTGGTGCTCACCAGATTGTGACCCAGAAGGCTGGCCACTAACATTTCCAACTGAGATGTGTGTATCTGCGCTGGTGGAAGGCGGGGATGGAGGCTGTGCCATGACTATTATGGTGGCATCCTCAGAGCTCTCTTCTGAAGTGGTCTCCTGGGAGGCGGGAGAGCGTGCCTTCCCGGATGGGCCGGCCCCGTTGGTTGGAGGACCTGTGGGGGAATGGACATGTGGTCAGTGGGCGGGATGGGTCAGTCAGTAAGGCAATAACAACTCACGTTTGACAGGACCTTTGGGTGGAGCCCGGTGGTTCCTCACCTCTGCGGCGTCCGCCAGCCTCCACATTGGTGACCGCTCTGTCCTCGGCCACCCCCAGTCACCTACAGGGCACATTCATCGAAGGTGGTGAGGATGCTTATGTCCGGCACTCTACCTCCCGGCAATTGTTGGGAGAGCTTTTCCTGAGGAGACACAGAGAAGGGCATCATTAGCCACACGCGTGGTTCACAGTGGTGGGAGAGGGGATGTGAGGGACAGGTTGGGGGAGGGGGTACACGCAACAGTGGAGGGAAAAGGTCTCGGGGCGGGGGGGGGGGCGGGGGAGGGGGCTGCGTTGGTGTCTACTCACTCGTGCTGTCTGGTTTAGGTCATTGACATTCTTCCCGCACAGGAGGCCAGCCTCCTGGTCACCCCCCCGAGCTGACTGCCACAACCACCTCGCCCTAGGCAACACTGGTTGCCCTATCGCTAACCGTCCAGCATCCTCGGGAGAACAGGACATCCCTCCTGGCCTCCACTGTGTCTAGCAGCCTCCCCAGGTCAGCATCCCTGAATCTTGAGGCCGGTCTCCGCGATGCCATTGTTGCGAGCTTGCTGGGGTTGGCCGAGCAAATGCAGTTTCAGTACTGCTTGACCTTGTTAGCGGGGGGCTGGTGAGCACTGTCCCAGCAAATCAGCTGGCGAGCCTTTATTTGCAGCAGGAAGCCCATGAAGCCTCGATAAGTAGACCAATTAACGTTGATTAGCATTGCCGGCCTCGCTGAGCCGAGCGCCGGGAAGCTTGCGGTAATTACCACTCACTGCAACACTTAGAAATCTTTCTGAGTATCGCGTCCATAAAATCCCTACAGTCCAGAAGGAAGCCATTCGGCCCATAGAGTCTGCACCGACCCTTCGAATGAGCACTCCACCCATGTCCACTGCTGCTACATCTTATAGGCTTATTAAGACAATTCCCCTAGTTCTACACTCCAACCAGGGGAAACATTATTCCTGCATTTATCCTATCAAAGTCCTTCAGGATTCCATGCTGGTCAGTTTAATCTCTCCTCAATCCCAGGAATCGGCCTCGTAAACATATGCTCCATTCCCTGTAAGGCAAGTATATCTTTCCTGAGATAGAGACACCAAAACTGTGCATAGTATTGCATGTGTGGTCTCATTAAGGCCCTATATAATTGCAATGGAATGTCTTTGCTCTTATACTCCACTCTTTTTGTAATGAAGGATAACATATAATTTGTTTTCCTAATTGGTTAAGGTACCTGGATGTTTACTTAATGATTTGTATACAAGGACATACGGGTGCCTCTGAACATCAACATCATTTTAAAGCAATTCTGTTTTTCATTCCAAAGTTTACGGGGGTGATTCTCCGAGCCCCGGGCCGGGCCGGAGAATCACCGCAACCGCGCCACGACGCCCTGACGCTGGTGCGCGATTCTCCAAGGTGCGGAGAATCGGCGCCATTTGGCGCCGGCCGCTAGAATCGGGTGGGGCCGCCGATTCTCCAGCCCGGATGGGCCGAGCGGCCGCGCGGATACGACGGAGTCCCACCGGCACCGTTCACCCCTGGTCGTTGTTTTTGGGGGGGGGGGGGAGGGGGGCTCCTTCACCAGGGGACACCTCCGATGGGGTCTGGCCCGCGATCGGGGCCCACCGATTGGTGGGCCGGCCTCTTTTTCTCCCCCCCCCCCCGGCCTACTTTCTGGCGCGGCCGGCCCCTAAACACCAACTCCATGTTGAGTCGGGGCCGGCGCGCTAAAGAAGTCCCCTGCCCATGCGCAGGTTGGCGCGGCGGCCATTCGGCACCGCGAGAGTAGGCTGGAGCGGCGTGAACCGCTCCAGCGCCGTGCTGGCCCCCTGTGGGGGCCAGAATCAGTCGTACCAGGGCCCGGTTCGCGCCATCATGAAACGCAACGGCGTTCACAACGGCGCAAACACTTGGGCTCCAAATTGGAGAATTGCCCCCTACATTCTTTACAGTTCTCGACATTATATTGCAGCAGATCAGATTACCCGAAAACCAGAGTTTAAAACCTACCATGTCTGAATTTCAATTCTTATGAAACGAGCGAATAACTGTTTGGCTAGGTTCTGAATTGGTATAGTGGCGTGCCAGGTTAGTTTTCAGTACTGGTCTTGTTCCACACTGACTGACCCTTGACTCAAATCAACTCAGCTCAGCCCAATTCGACCAGAAAACTGGCAAAATCTGAAATCAGACCTGATCCCTCGGATGCCGGTTTTGAGACGCTGTACCTGTATCCTGTTTTGCAAATTCTTGCCTAATCATTTAGCCTTTTAAAATCCTTCTACAGCCTCCAAAGCCTTGATTGTTACAACACAGATCCCCGTTGTTGTGAAAAATGGTAGAAAACCTAGATGTCCTGTCCGCAAACACAGCACCGACTATTTTTGCGGAGTGGGAATGGGGGTGGGTTGATTTTTCCAGTGGCGGTGCCCTTAAAAACAGCCGCCTCCACTCATGTCTGATTTTGGTGATCTCGGTGTGTGAAACACGATGTGCAAAGATCGGGTATATTAGGAGCAGGTCTAAACCTTGCAGAATCCTTTGAACAGATGCTACCCTTTTGAAGATATCGGGTGGGATTCTCCGCCGGCGTGATTCTCCGTTATGCCGGCGCCCGGGGCTTTCCCGACGGTGTGGGGCTGCCCCACCATGGGGAACCCCATTGACCGGCCGGGGTAACGGAGAATCCCGCCGGAGGGTCGGGGCAGAAATGTGGAGTGGCGGGGTGAAGAATCCAGCCCATTGTCCCAGAACACATTTGGGATTGTTCAAAGTATACATGAATGTGCACAGAGACTCATTGAGGGAGTTAAAAGGGCTGTCTAAAGGAATTATTAAAACTGTCAACAGCAACCGTCAACATGACAAGGAATTTAAAACTAAAAAGAGAGAATCCAAACATCTACCTTTTGAGATTCAATAGCTTTACCATTGCTGATTCACCCACAATCAACATCCTGGGGGTGACTGTTTTGTTTGTCCAGAAACGGAACTGGACCAGTTGTAGGGAAGGCAGTGGCGTAGTGTTGTTACTGGATGTGTAATCCAGTCACCCAGGGTAATACTTAGGGGGGGGGGGGGGGGGTGGGTTTGAATTCCACCATAGCAGATGGTGACATTTGAATCCAATAAAAGCTGGAATTAGAAGTCTAATGATGACCATGAAACCATAAAAACACACCTGTCTTTTAAGGAAGGAAATCTGCCATCCTTACCTGGCCTGGCCTACACATGACTCCAGATCCACAGCAATGTGGCTGACTCTTAAATGCCCTGAGAAATGGCCCAAGCAAGCCACTCAGTTCAAGGGCAAATGGGGATGACGATAAATGCTGGCCCAGCGACGCCCAGTACATCCACATGGGTGTTTGCTGTTTGCCTGTTAACCAATCCCCAATCATACAATGCCAGTCTCCTGTTCGCACCCTCAATAATCAAGCATTTTCCCTGCTCCTGAAGTCAGGCTAGGTTCCCTCTTTCTCTCTTCATCCTGTGCTCAAGAAACCACTAGCTTCCCATTTAGACAAAACATTCTCACATCTTCGAAAATGATACAAACAGCTTCCCCATTTGTCAATATAGTTTATATTGTCACAGTAGCACAGTGGTTAGCACCGTTGCATCACAGCTCCAAGGTCCCAGGATTCAATTCCCGGCTTGGGTCACTGTCTGTGTGGAGACTGTCTGCTCTCCCACTGTCTGTGTGGGTTTCCTCCAGGTGCTCCGGTTTCGTCCCACAGGTCCCGAAAGACAAACTGTTAGGTTTTCAAGAAGGCATACGGCATGCTTGCCTTCATTGGCCGGGGCATTGAGTATAAGAATTGGCAAGTCATGTTGCAGCTGTATAGAACCTTAGTTAGGCCACACTTGGAGTATAGTGTTCAATTCTGGTCGCCACACTACCAGAAGGATGTGGAGGCTTTAGAGAGGGTGCAGAAGAGATTTACCAGAATGTTGCCTGGTATGGAGGGCATAAGCTATGAGGAGCGATTGAATAAACTCGGTTTGTTCTCACTGGAACGAAGGAGGTTGAGGGGCGACCTGATAGAGGTATACAAAATTATGAGGGGCATAGACAGAGTGGATAGTCAGAGGCTTTTCCCCAGGGTAGAGGGGTCAATTACTAGGGGGCATAGGTTTAAGGTGAGAGGGGCAAAGTTTAGAGTAGATGTACGAGGCAAGTTTTTTACGCAGAGGGTAGTGGGTGCCTGGAACTCACTACCGGAGGAGGTAGTGGAGGCAGGGACGATAGGGACATTTAAGGGGCATCTTGACAAATATATGAATAGGATGGGAATAGAAGGATACGGACCCAGGAAGTGTAGAAGATTGTAGTTTAGTCGGGCAGTATGGTCGGCACGGGCTTGGAGGGCCGAAGGGCCTGTTCCTGTGCTGTACATTTCTTTGTTCTTTGTTCTTTGTTTGTAATTTGGACATTCTGAATTCTCCCTCGGTGTACCCGAACAGGCGCCCGAATGTGGTGACTAGGGGATTTTCACAGTAACCTCATTTCAGTGTTAATGTAAGCCTACAATAAAGATTATATTTCTACAATGTAGATGCATCTGGTGACTTTGACAAAAATCAAGAACAAGATTGGAAGATTTATTCATTTTATTTATAAACATAAGTCAACACAAAATTGCATGGATTTTTTTTCTTTTATAGATTTTTTTTGAAAAATATTTAACCTGACATCCATCGACTCCACAAAGCCAAGAGTAAATCACACAGATTT
The DNA here is from genome assembly GCF_047496885.1 of Scyliorhinus torazame. Taxonomy (NCBI): domain Eukaryota; kingdom Metazoa; phylum Chordata; class Chondrichthyes; order Carcharhiniformes; family Scyliorhinidae; genus Scyliorhinus; species Scyliorhinus torazame. Next base: position 22,960,107 of record NC_092721.1, on the reverse strand, counting down.
TGATTTTACATCTTTCAAAATTCCTTAATGTCCTGTACATTTAAAATACATGCATGCCTTCACTTATTTAACCGGTCCCTCATTTTCGAAAATAAAAGCCTTTTCCAAAAAAGCCCATCCAACAGAAACACAATGGGAATGCAGATAGCAAATAAATGCACTGAGATAATGTACTGCAGTGTGGAAATTCTTACATGATAGATCCATCAAAGTTCCAAGACAGATACATTTTGAGTAGAATACTTGTATATAAACCATCATAACTGTGCTCAAGAAGCAATATGAACACGAAGGCAAAGTTGGCTTCTCTGCAACATCCACCAACTCAGTAGCTTGATAAATAAATGAAAAGTTTTGAAGCACTAATACACATTCGGTATAATACACCATGCATTCCCTGATCTACTGTACATGCTTAATTCACAAGAAAATAAATTCATGGTTGTTTAATCGAGTTGTCACCCCATTTGCAGTCGAATTGTGATAAAAGTTTAAAATTTCAAGTAAGTCACTTCTTTTCCAAAAAAAAAGTCAGAGTGCATCAAACAAAGACTTAATTTTCTCGTTCGCGTGGAGCATCCAAGTTGTAGCATTGAGCAAGTTCCTTCTCTTCAATGTGTAGCGACGTTTTTGCATCACTTGGGAGTTTTCTCAAATAGGCATGGGCTTTCCAGCTATTTTAGAAAAAAAGACAATTCAACAGTGAATGTAACAGTCAACTATCATTAGTTTTTAAATCACCAGAGGGGAAAATAAAACACGCCATTCTTGAAATAGCCAGCATTCTTTGCACTTTGTCAAATGGTTAACAAGCTACACAAAGTACTTTGCAACTTAACACTGGAGGATTTCAATGCTGGTTTGTGAAGTATACTCATGGCACCATTCAATTATACTCTCATAACAAAGAAATCGATATGTGCATTCAATTCAGATTTAAAAGCCATAGAATCTCGACAGTAGAGAAGGAGGCCAATCAGCCCATCGAATGAGTACTCTACCCATGCCCACATCCCCCCCGATCCCTGTAACCCCATAACCTAGCCTACACATCCCTGGACACCAAGGGGCAATTTATCATGGCCAATCCACTTAACCTGCACATCTTTGGACTGAGGGAGGAAACTGGAGCACCTGGAGGAACCTCACGCAGACACATGGAGAACGTACAAACTCCACATAGTGACCCAAGGCCGGAATTGAACCCGGGTCCCAGACGCTGTGGGACAGCAATGCTAACCACTGTACCACTGTGCTGTCCCTTAGGCTGGCTCAAATCAGTGCTGTTACAAAAAGTATTTAATGGTCCTGAACTTTTACCTGAAAATTCAAAACATACAAACTACTTCTCTTCAGATTTTGTGACCGAACCTAATTAGCAGCTACATGTATATATTAAAATAAAAGGTGATCTCTAGCTTTACCTGGTGACCCATACTATTTTAGATAAAAACTCAATGGACTATTCAAATCTAGACAAAACTGAGAAGGGGGTTCAGAGCGGGCCCTGTAAATGCAGCAGAATGGAAAAAAATTGTCTGTACAAGTTAACAGCAACGCATTCTTAACTGGACGACATTTTCTCCTACTGCATAACTGGCCACTGGAATGCTTTTTTCAGTTTTGCTCCCCACATTTAAGAAAGGACACACTTGCATTGAAGGCAGCATGGCAAAGCTTCACTAGATTAGTCCCTGGGATGAGGGGGATGTCCTATGATGAGAGGCTAAGTGAATATTCTCTGGAATTTAGAACAATGAGAGGCGATCTCATTGAGTCTGATAATTTTCTGAGGGGCCTTGATAGGGTGGACGTGGAGAGACTGTTTCGGCCTGTTTGGGAGTCTAAAACCCAGGCACCTTGCATGCGTTTCTCCCCCACAACCCAAAGATGTGCAGGATGGGTGGATTGGCCACGCTAAATTGCCCCTTAATTGGAAAAAATAATTGGGCACTTTAAATTTATGGAAATAAGTAAATATATATATATATATATATATATATATAAATAAATTTTAAAAAAGAGAAACACGCCATAAGTCCTTGAGGGTGTAAGCATTCTGGAGCAGTGCCTCCCAGGAGTGTGCAGTCCTGGGTAAAACATGCATTTTGTTGCTCTTGCCCTTCCCGACGGCCTACATGTACGAGGTGGGATTTTCTATTCTCACAAAAGGTGAAGGCGGCACCAAGGAACCAGCTGAACTCTGCACCTGATATGCACTTTGCCCTCTCCTACTGTGAACCCAATTGAAGTGAGATCATGAGGGCCAAGCAGGCTCACCTGTCACATTAAAGGTTGGCGAACGTGGCATGGGTCCTGAAGGTCAGCCAATTGGCAAAAGTGGATCCCGGGGGGGGGGGAAAACATTTGAAAAACACTGGAAAAGTGCTCAAACTGGGTAAATAAAACCACAAAGCTGAACAACTCTATGGACTGATCCACATCCAACCCTATTTCACACCGTGTCCTCTACACAAAGTTATAACTAATGAAATAATTGCCTGCGAGAGAACAGATGGTACATTGTAATTGTAACGTGTTCTGGAAGAGACATTCCTGATTCATCTCTCTACTGCCAGCGCCTTCCTACATTTCAGCTCACTCTCTTACAAAAGTGATTAGACTTTGCAAGCACTCATGGTCCATAACGCACTTTGGGATGTCCTGTGGTCATGAATCATGAGAATAAATGGAAATCTCTTTTCTTTTTCAAACACCCACTGTTCTGTCACGTGTTTGCGGTTTGACTATTTCCCCCCCAAGTGAGCTACTCAAGACTGTCGTTTGTAAAATCCAGCATTTATTTCCAGCTCTACGTAGATCTTAGGAACTCTGAACGAGGTTGAACGTCAGCTCGCTCCAGATCTGTCACTTAGCCACCTGTCATTACATTGTAGTTACGTCAGTCTCAGGTTTCTCGAATGCTAACCCTGTACTCCGCACGCACCGCAACTAAATCAATCTGAACTGACTTAGTTCTGTTTTTGCAGACAGCATTAGCTGCAAGGGGAGGGGTGAACCAATGGGAACTGAAAGAAATGGGGAAGTCAGTCAGAAAAAGGCAAGTACAAAAAAAAGAGGAGAGATTTCGAAAAAAAAAAAAATGTTTATCCTAGATTTTTCTGATTACAGAAGGCAAGACCTACACTGGCAGGGTTCATTATGGATTGGCAATATTCCAGCTTAGCTTCCATGAACACGCGCAAGGTTAATGATCATCTCTCAGCCGATTCAGGGATGCTGTGCTCGGGCATCTACCTACCTTTGAAGTGGGTGTAGCAGGTGTTACAGTAGAGTCTCTTATCCCGTACTCGGACCTCTGCTCCAGACTCTTTACCCCCGAGGTCAATGCTGCATGAGGTGCACTATGCATGAAAACAAGACTGCTCAGTTAGATTTTCCAAGGTATCAAACAACTGTTGAAATTTAAGGACAGGAATGAAGTCAAGAAGCGACAGCATTTCTTTTTATTGTTCCGCTCAGCTTGAACTTAATGCTTTTCATAGTCAGGACTGAATGAGGGAGCAGTAATTGGCCGTGTAGCAAAGATGGATTATGGCTTCCCCGTACACACATGCTGTGGCTGCTTCCCTCCTGGTTATCCAACAGCCTTAGGGGGTGTGGGGGGGGGGGGGGGGAGGGGGGAGAGGGGGGAGGAGAGACCCAGGAGTAGGTTAGCTGCCCACCCACCTCTTGAGGAGACATCTTGAAGTTTGAGGAATCCAACAACCAGGGTACAGGATGCAAATAATTTAAATGTACTTTTTACTTTAGATAGATGGAACTTGTTTAAAAAAAACAAACAAATTCTCAATTTTGGTAAGGGGGAGCAGGACCAAAAAGGGACAATTTTACAAAAGCAGGTATTCTTCTTTCGATCAAGCTCAATACCATCAGTAAAGGTTTCCAAACAAATAATGCATTCTAGCATTTTTTATTACGGCACGATGGGTCTTGTGAAGAAAAATTACAAATATTATGGAAGGAGAGATAGATAAAATTGGGCCAAATACAATGACATTTAACGAGGTTCGAACAAAATAATTGTTCGTGTCAAGCTAAAGTAGTCTTGCAAAAGTCATGCTGTTTCTTTGGTGACTGCATGTCAGTGATGTATGAAAGAAGCCATATAGTTGACTCACTCTGCACTGGGAAGTGAAGAAGCAATATGTTAATGAAGGCGAGAATGTAAACATTAGTATGGAGTAAGACACAGACATTAGTCGAAACACAAAGAAAATCCACCGGTGACAAATTAATTCCAGGGTACAGATTTGTGTAGGTATAAACCTTAAATGGTGATGAAACCTTCCATTTTAGCTGAAAAATCAAACACTGTCAACTTTAGGATACAAGCACAAGCAGGAAGGTGTGAAATATGCCAATCTGAAACAGAATCAAAGCTATGGTTATAAAATATCGTGACAAGCTGCCCCGGGTTAGTATGCACTAGGATGCTTCCATACCAGCTGCAGAAGCCATGCAGAATTCAAATCCAAACAAAAAAATGATGAATGCTGTGGTTGTGTTGCAAAAATATTTATTTTTCTTGCAAATCATCTTGCAATAATTACTGTATATCTTTGAGCAAAATGTCTGCATGGGTTCGTGTACCATCAAAATGTTAATACCAAGGCCACTGGTAGGGTTCCAAGCAAGCATGCACGTCTTTAGCAGATATCCCTCATCATTGCTTAGCCTCTCTCATAGCTAGTCCCTAGCCTCACCTTAAAACAATGTAAATGATAACAAAGGCCAAGAGACTCGATGATCATGGCAGCTCCTTTGCCCAGAGCGTTATCACAGTCTGAACAGATCTTCTTTCCACTTATTGACCTGCATGCAGAACAAAAAGGGGACCAACTATATAAATGCTACACAGGCACGAGAATTACGATACCGACCCTGTAGGATGCACAAGCCATCAATCGGTTGGATCTGTGTGATCAGGTCAAGCGTCGAGATAAAAGCCCAACAGTGAAATTAGATTCCTTGTGCTGGGCCTGTGGAACTGTGACTACTTGTGCTGGGCCTGCGGAACTGTGACTACTTGTGCTGGGCCTGCGGAACTGTGACTCCTTGTGCTGGGCCTGTGGAACTGTTAAGTGGCAGATCTTCTTCCAACAGGGTCGGACAACCTCAACATATCGTGAGTTGATTGTACAGGACAAAAGCTTTACTGCAGGGCAAACCAACAATGTGCCCTGCACAAAGAAAATCTGATCGCCATAAACCAGGAGCTCAAATTAAAACTTGGAGCAGCTACTCCTACGCGTTTTAAAGACGGATAGTTGAAAATAGGGATGGCTTTGGAGTATTTTCAGATGCACAGGAAAATTTCATTTTGATTCCGGAACATTTTTAAAAATAAAATATGACTGATTTTCGGAAGCACTTCAACATGTTCATATTCCAACACAGTATTCTATTATTCAGGGTGAAGCTTTATCACATATTTATATGAAAATAACGTGCTGCAGCATAGTGCAATTTTAACAAGATAGCTGTAGATTTCTCTTCGCACAACGTTTACCGGTGTCTCTCTGTTAGCACGACTTGCGAATCTCTAATGAAATGCAAATGTTTTTCAGGCAGCATCCCTGCAGTGTGGGACCTCTACTCCGGGGACCTTCAGCACCGTGAAATGTGTCTGCCAATCAGAGAGCGTGGATTTGTCAATGGTATCACGTCTGACAAACTTGATTACATTTTTTGGAAGAGATGGCTAAAGAAGTGGACAAGAGAATATCTTTGGATAATATGTATGTGGACTACCAAAAGGGGCTTGATAAACTCTCTCATCCGAGATGGTTTGCTGAAGTTGAAGCTCATGGAACCAAAGGCAAGTTAGACATAGAATTTATAGTGCAGGAGGAGGCCATTCGGCCCATCAAGTCTGCACCAACCCTTGGAAAGAACACCCCGCACCTCCACCCTATCCCCATAATCCAGTAACCCCACCTAACCTTTTTGGACACTAAGGGCAATTTAGCGTGGCCAGTCGACCTAACCTGCATATCTTTGGACTGTGGGAGGAAACTGGAGCACCTGGACGAAACCCACTCAGACAAGGGGAGAACTTGCAGACTCCGCACAGACAGTGACTCAAACTGGGAATTGAACCTGCGACCCTTGAGTTGTGAAGCAACGGTGCTAATCACTGTGCTACCAGACTGCCCTTCAAATTATTAGTTAGGATGTTGGCTCGGCAGAAGGAGAGAGAGAGGAGCGACAATGGGCAGGTATTCAAATTGCAAGAATGGGACTTGTGGTGTTGTGCAAGGATCTATGTTGGTCCTCACTGCTCACCATACTTATTATCATAGATGAAGCAATAGAAAGCCACAAATCCACATTTGATGATGACGCAAAGGTGGGCGGCATTTTGCACAGCGTGTACATTTTTTTCCCTTTTTTAGAAATAAATTGAGCATACCCAATTCATTTTTTCTAATTAAGGGGCAATTTAGCGTGGCCAATTCACCTACCCTGCACATCTTTGGGTTGTGGGGGCGAAACTCACCCAAACACGGGGATAATGTGCAAACTTCACATGGACAGTGACCCAGAGCCGGGATCGAACCTGGGACCTCGGCGCCGTAAGGCAGCAGGGCTAACCCACTGCGCCACCGTGCTGCCTTCGCACAGCGTGTACATGCAGCGTAGAATTACAAAAGAGACAATAATAGATTAAAGTGTGGCAAGTAGATTTCAATGTAGGTCAGTGAAGTCATCCACTGTGGACCTTCAAAGGATAGAACAGGGTGGTTTCTAAGTGGCGAAAAGCGCGAGACAGTGGAGGTCCAATGAGGCTATAGGTCCAGGTACATCATTACAATGTAGAGCTCAGGTTCTGAACATAACGAGAAGGACTAATGGAATAGATATAGAGGAAGCTATGCTTCAGCTAAAGACAATCACAACTCAACTTCATTTGGCATTTGAGAGCAGATCTGGGCAGCACATCCTTAGGAAGAATATACTGGCTTTGGAGGAAGTGTAGCGTAGATTTACTAGAATGAAACCTGGACTCCCAAGGGTTAAAATAGGAGGAGAGATTTCACAAACACTATTTCCTGGAATTTAGGGGGTGATTCGATTCAGGTTTTCAAGATATGAAGGGGAACAAACGAGGTTGACTGGAAGAAACTCTTTCTAATGGTTGGAGAGTCCAGGGCACAGTCTAAAAATTAGAGTCAGACATTTCAGCAGCGAAATAAGGGACCACGTCTTCACACATTATGCCAGAAGTTTCAAACTCTTGCGGAAATGGTAATTCTTAACTTTAAAACTAAGATTGATAGATGTTTTCTAAATGACTGGATTAAGGGATATGGGGCAACGGTGAGTTTATAGACGTAGGCTGGTTCAGCACAGTGGGCTAAACAGCTGGCCACAGTCTATCATTTTCCATTCAAATCTTGGATGGTGGCTCAAAATGGAGAACATGCTAACAAGGGGACACGTGAAATTGATAAACAGACAGAAACGTTTCATCTATTCACGATGGTGAGAATTTGGAAAGCACCCGAACTGTTCAATAAAACGGTGTAAGATATGATAACCATCAGTGAACTATTGCGCAAGAGAATTTTCCATTAAATAGCATATTGAATTGTACACAAGTTAACAGCGCATAAATTTTCATCCGAATGATCAGTACCTGTTGCTTTGAGTTATCTGGGACTGAGTCGGTGGTGCAACAGAAGGGTTCTTCGTCCAAGATGCTGTTCTCAATGATCCAGTGGATTGAGGTGGAAGTGTTGATGATGGAGTGCGCATGTAGGATCGGTTGGAAGTGGAGACTGGGTAATGAACGGATTCTTTTCCCGAGGAATACGTCATCTCAGAAGTTGATCCCCAGTTGTTTGCCTTTGGGAAATCCAAGTTATCCAAGGATTCACCTCTGAAATGAGGGAAACCATAACACAACTTTGTTCAATATTTCTGGTCGCACAATGTTATTTTTGAGTTTACTGGGACCAAACTGGCTTCCACTGTATCAAATCACCAAACAGTATGATTACAAATATCCCACAATAAACTATAGGAAAAGCGGAGTTTCGGGTGCCCTTGAGTAATGAATGGGTGGAGAGTGAGTGATCTGCAAACTTCCTCATCAATCTCGCTCCTCCCTCTCGCATAACGCAGACATGTTGTACAGCATTGGTGAAGAATGGTTCACATGAATGCAACTGAAGTGCCTCCATCAAAACATTTGGTGGTGTTTTTTGCACCCGCAATTTAAAAGTGGCAAAAGACGGCTTTGCTCTTTGTATCTTCTACGACAGAGCTTTGCTTGTACCTTGCTGTTCTCATGCTTCTTTTAATTCCAAACTTGCTCATCCCTCCTAAACGTAAGACACAGCCTGTGTTTTATGCATCCAATGAAGCTTTTTTCGCCCGAATACCCCACCAAGGACAGCAAAGCAAGACAATGTCTAGATATTTGGAAGTGTAATGTTTTGCATTTGGAGAAAAAGAGGACATTGTTGTAAAAAGAGATTACCTGAATTTATTTATATTTCTATATGATGCTTGCTACATGGAGTGTGTGAGAAATGAAATTATAACCTTTATTTGCCAGTTGATAATTGCTCCCACTGATTATTGGCTGGGGCCCTGTCTCACAGATCAAAGTGTTTGGGATGCATTGGTTTAAACCATTCCATCCAATCACAAACATCCTGTGGGTCTATTTCCACCACATTTGGCAGCTGTATTTGTGTGTGTAAACAATGCTTTGTTATTGAATCCTGTGAAGGGCTGATGACCTAAACACCGCTACGAGAAATAAAGCTTCAAAGCTCTTTGTTTGGAGATAACTTCAAAGGCACTGGAGCTATTTCTCGCACAGTATTGCATGGAAACGACAATTAGTGCAAAAACCGGCATGGAGAATGAGCCGAAGGCTTTATGACAGTAAACAACCACAAAAAAAATGCAATGGTCTGCAATTGGAGGAAACATGGGGCTTAGGAGCAGGAGGTCCTTCAAGCCTTCTCCTCCGATCGTTAAGATCGGTTGTGGTCTAAACTCCTTACTTTCGGGTCTGCTCCTCATTGTCCACGACTCCCTTGTCACATCAAAATTCCCTCCAACTCCATAACCTATTCCCCGTTTTCCACCCCCCATATCCTTTGATCCCTTTAGCCTCAACAGTTAGATCTATCTCTTGAAAACACACTGGGCTGGATTCCCCGTTCTTGAGTCTAAGTGCGGGCTCCAACGGAGGATCTGTGGAGTTCCGATTCAGAAGAATCAACGCCACATCCGCACTAATTCCACTACCGGTGAGGAGCTAGCATCAGCGCCGCGCAGAACACCCGCAGAACACATGGAAAATGGTGGGGGAAATCGCCGGTTCCGTGATGGACACGCGCTGAGCTGACAAGCTGCAGCTGTGCATACATTATACAGCCCCCATCCCACACACACACACCGACGGTGGTCGCAAAAGTGGCACGGGTTGTGCTGGACTGCGTCCCTGTCCATTCCGACCCACAATCCACCTCATGGCCACCCCACCCAAAATAAGTTGGTGTTGGACACTGTCCATATGCCCTCTCTTTCTCTCTCTCTCCCCAGCCACCACGCCAGTTTCAGGACTATTGGGGGCACACATAGACCGCACCATTGGGAACTCGGGCCATCGGAGGCGGAGCATCGCTGGTGGGCGCACTAACGAGATGCGAACGCAGTTGCAACTACACACACGCCATGTGCTGCAAGACACCTTTTTGGAGGGGGCGGAGCATCGTGAGTATGGCATCGGGCGCTATTCTCCACCCGATCGCCGTTCCCGATTTTGGTGTCGGCCAACGGAGAATCCAACCCATAATGTTTTGGCCTGAGCTACTTTCTGGGCAGTGAATTCCATAGGCTCACCACTCTCTGAGCATGCGTAATCATAGGAGTTGGATTGCTAACATACGGGTTGGACGGCAGATCGGATTTTCCTGCGGCGGCTGCATTGATGTGGCTCATACCTTCTCATTGATCCATATGTGCTTGGTCCATTCTTGTGAGCAACACTGGCACTTCGCTGTCTGATCCAGCTATTATCATTCAGGAGCTGGGTCTTTCGCCGCATCTCTTGCAGGATTTTCTGCCGCTCTTGCTCGGCAGGCGAGGCTTTTGCGTCCTTCTGTTCTGAGGTTTTTCGTTGCGACTCGCCCTTAATCCAGGAGTCGTCTGAAACTTTGTTCTTCGAATCGCCTAACGAAGAAAACAAATAATAACCCAGGGCCTAAATATTTTGCCACTGCGCTCCAATTAGTCTAAATTCACCAGAAGGGCACAATTTGTTTCCCCACCCCAGCTAATGGTTTATAATTGAATACGATTAAGATGCGGTTCTGGCAACTGCATGGGAATAGGATTTAGGACGATCAAACCCAAGCTCATCACCAATACTGAACTACATTTCCATAATATTGTGCATATGAATCGGCCGAATCGGATGGTCAAAATAATTATGTATCATAGATCATGTGAATCATTGCAGAGCATGCATTATGGACTGAACGAGCAACAGTGGCGCACACGTTATTAAAATTTTCAAATCAGCACAGTCAAAAATAATCACTCAATTCCAGATTGATTTAGAAACGTCTGTTCCATTATTAGATTGCAGGGCAGGATGGATTGGGGGGGGGGGGGGGGAGACAGGGACATAATTGTCATAGAGCGATCAGCCAGCCAATGCAAACAAGTAGTACACTTAGTGTCTAAAATACTGGCCATTCAAAAATTAGCTCAGTGCTGCATCAGCCCATTCAGCAGGTGCCATGCACATCAAGGGAAACTGCATAGGATTAGCATGCAACCGAGGTAATTAATTCGAGAGACATTTCCATTTTGAAGTCAAGCACAGTGCATCTTTCAAGAACAAATTGCTTCAAAATGGAAGTGGCCACTTAAAGTGAGGCCGAAAGTGTGTTAATTAGTTTGATCGCTGGAACGGGAGAAAAATTATGATAAAAGATCGGCTGCTGATTCGAGGGCGTTTTCCCCACCTCTCTCTGGGTCAGCATATTTCATCTGATTGAGGATTTTCAGCCTCTCAGTTTCCAAGTCAACTCGCGCCGTGTCCTGTGTCCTCCCAAGGCGCCTGCGTAGCTGCTCTTCTGCTAGCAACCACTGGGCCACACCACCCACCGGTCTCACATTTACACCTAAATACACGTTTAAATAGGCACACAGCAGGCCATTAGCTCTCGTGCAAGGATAATGCTTTCAGTGTGTGTGTTCAAACAAAAGGTTAAAGACAAAGGTCAAGAAAAGCTCGAATTTTGTTTCAAACACCTATTCCATCTATCAGCCACACACACTATAACATTTATTGGCTCTTCGTTACATAACTCTCATGCTACCCAAGCATATCTTTCGCTGAAAGAGAATCTGATACCCAAATAAATGTGCACTGATTGGGTTCTTCAAGAGTGATGTTTGCACCAGGCTGGGTTTATTCATTGGAATATTTTTAAATTTAAGTTGCATTGCATTCAATTTCTTTCAGAGGTTGCCAAGGGGAGTCGCAGACACCCTTATTCCCTTGTAACTGTTGTAATTACATAGTTGCCGAACCATATTTTACTCTTATGATTGTTACTGTTATGATTGTTACTTTTCAGAGCTAGATTCAGAACACACAAGCAATATTTATTGAATAATTGGAACCGTGATCCTAGAATCATAGAGAACTCCCCTACAGTGCAGAAGGAGGCCATTCAGCCCATCGAGTCTGCACCGATCCTCCGAAAGAGCACCCTACCCAGGGTCCACTCCCCTATCCACCCTCCCAAGGGCAGCACGGTAGCATTGTGGTTAGCACTGTGGCTTCACAACGCCAAGGGGGTCCCAGGTTCGATTCCCTGCTGGGTCACTGTCTGTGCGAAGTCTGCACGTTCTCCCCGTGTCTGCGTGGGTTTCCTTGGGTGCTCCGGTTTCCTCCCACAGTCCAAAGACGTGCAGGTTAGGTGGATTGGCCATGCTAAATTGCCCCTTAGTGTCCAAAAAAAAGGTTAAGAGGGGTTATTGGGTTGGGGGATAGGGTGGAAGGCTTAAGTGGGCTGGTGCAGACTCGATAGGCCGAATGGCCTCCTTCTGCACTATATGTTCTATCCCCGCAATCCTGCAACCTAACCTGTACATCCCTGGACACTAAGGGGCATATGGTCAGCTCCTTTGAGACTCAGTCACTGGCCAGTTCAAGTAGCGAGTTAAAAGACAATTCAAATTGGTTTTATTCCCCAATTGAAGAAAGAGAAACTTACCACGTCCTTGTGCAGACACTAGTTCATCAAGTTCAGAGGCTGATCTTGACTTGGCCCTATAATCACAATGGCATTGCAGGCTGGTTATTACATGCAGTGTGAGCAGATACACCACTCATTTCTTAACAGCAGATTCCAGAAAGACGAGCATATCACAACAAATCTGAATGATTCCAATCACTAACGAGCATTTGATGGAACAATTTTGCTTGCAGGGAAACCTAACGGAAGATCAGCAGATAGTGAAAACCCAAGGACCATTAACATGCCCTCCCACAAATACACCAGAAGTATGACCGAGATAATGAAATCTGCTGGACCAGCTCATTGAGGCTTAAAGGCACCACAATTAAATAGTTATCATCTTATTTCTATGAGCGGGATTTAAGTATACAAACATTTATGGACTATAAAGAAAAAAAGGCAATATATGTTTTTTCTTTTATTCGTTCATGGGATGAGGGAATCGCAGACTGCGCCAGCATTTGTCGTCCTTCGCTAATTGTTCTGGAGGGGGCATTAGGAGTCAACCACATTGCTGTGGATCTAAAATCACAAGTAGGCCAGACCAGGTAAGGAGGGCAGATTTCCTTCCCTAAATGACGTTCATTAACCAGCGGGGGCTTTGCGACAATTGACAATGGTTTCATGGTCATCATTTGATTTTATTTGATTTATTGTCACCTGTACTGAAGCACTGTGAAAAGTATTTTTCTGCGGCTGGGGAACGTACACAGTACGTACATAGTAGACACAAGAATAATCAACAGGGAACATTAACAAATGGTGCATCGACAAAACAGTGATTGGTTACAGTGCGGAACAAGGGGCCAAACAAAGCAAATACATGAGCAAGAGCAGCATAGGGTGTCGTGAATAGTGTTCTTACAGGGAACAGATCAGTCCGAGGGGGAGTCGCTGAGGAGTCTTGTAGCTGTGGGGAAGAAGCTGTTCCTATGTCTGAATGTGCGAGTCTTCAGACTTCTGTACCTTCTGCCTGATGGGAGGGTCTGGAAGAAGGCATTGTCTGGGTGGGAGGGGTCTCTGCTAATGCTGTCTGCCTTCCTGAGGCAGCGGGAAGTGTATACAGAATCAATGTGCGGGTGGCAAGTTTGTGTGCTTCATTAGACTTTACATTACAGATTTTTTGATTGAATTCAAATGTGAATGCAACCTTTATGATAAGTATTGTGATTTTTAAACTAATTAATTCACTTTAATTTGGAGAACATTTCTTGTCCTCTTTAAAATGAACACAATCATGAAATGATTGCCAATTTTCATAGTGTAATGCATTTAACAGATCACAGCAATGGGGAATGGAGATGCAGACATCTCTGGTACTGCAAGCGAACTCACTAAACTCAATAGTTCAAAATCTTACCACTGGGGTTGGAATTGTTCAGCTCTTTGAGTTTCTTCGAACCGTGCTCTCTCTTCTGCTTGTTGTCCCCGCCTTTGCTCTTCTTTAAGCTGCTCCTGCTCGAGATGCCATTGCTGCTGCTGTTCGCGTTCTCTCTTCTCCTGCAGTCTTCTCTCTTGTTCAAGACGACGTTGTTCTTCTTCTTCATCTTGACGCCTTCTTTCTTCTTGTAATCGTAGTTCCTCTTGCTGTCTGGCCTCGTCATCTTCCCTTCGCTGCCAATCCTCTTCCTCCCCCAGTTCCTCTAACTCTTCCTCAGAGACTTCCTGTTCGTTCCAAGATGTAATCCAATTTCGAGAAGTGTACTGATTCTTCGACTCAAAAGGCCCATCCACTGTATTTGAAGGCGATTGCGGAGTGTTTGTTTCTTGTAGTATCTTGCGCTCCTTTTAAAATTAAAATGAAACACAGTTTAAAAGAAAGACAAAAGGTACTCGAGGAACTTTATTGAAATGTACAAGGAAATATGGGGGAGTGGCTGGTACGTGAAGATTTTTTAAGTGCTTACTCCCAAGGAAAGTATCCTGTTATTTCTCCTTTACCGCCCACTCCCCTCCCCCCGCCCACCACCTTGCCCCCTCCACCGCTATAAAACAACATTCTCCAAGCTGTCCCCTCGAGGTCACGTTGGAGAATGACTCAACAGTGGGCAAATCCTACAGTAACTCATTCAAGTAACCATTCTTCACGTCGAAGAATGGGCCATTTCAGTAAGCTTTTTGACTGCGAGAGGCATCACAGCAGAACACCTGAAATCCATACACAGCCCTTCTGGTACAGACTGCTGGATAGCCAGCAGAACAGAAAGCAAGAATTTCCCCTCCTACCTTCCCCGGAACCGATACGAGAATACTGAAACCAGCTGTGGTTTGCCCACCATTTCATATGCTGAAATCCACGTTGGAACATGGATCAAACCGGGACCTTTGTGTTCATTTTGTTTCATACTGTCCATGTTTAACCAGAGAACGCTGGCTAGGTAGTTTACGTCAATTCACTGTCTATATTATAATTGTTCAGTATGTCAGACATCTCAAACAGACTAATTTTAAGAGTATTTCGCCCTCCTCTTTTGGAAGTCCTGCAACAAACTATTTGAAACAAATTATTTTGATTAGCTGCCACAAGGATGTAGGATCTTATTGCTCTTGTCGACACAAATGCGCCCATTACTGACAAACATATTTCCTGACTGTGTCTTCCACTGCCAATGGTAATTATTGTATTATATTTTAACGGTATATTTCAATGGTGCTGCAGAGGGAGCCCCACACGGGGAGCCCCACACGGGGAGCCCCACATGGGGAGCCCCACACGGGGAGCCCCACACGGGGAGCCACACACATGGAGCCACACACATGTCAAAAAAGGGCATAGTCAAAATGGAGCTTAAAAGCACAACAGCTTTCACATGAACCCCATTTTATTTAACCAAAGACTAAAATAAGCAGAATATTGCAGATCTTAGAGAGGAACTGGAAGCTGGAAATGCTCCGCAGGTTTGCCAGCATCTGGCAGGGGAGATACGGAGTTAACATTTGGAGGCATGGACTCTTCCTCGGTTCCAACGAAGGGTCCATGACTCAAAACAAATTGGTTCCTCACCTGATAGATGCTGGCAGACTGGCTGGGCTTCTCTATCTTCCTCTCGTTATTTAACCAAGTCTAGTCTCATCAGAGAGGACGGGTGCGCTACATTGTTTGCTGAAAGATTGTTTATCCTTATTTTGTTTCTTGAAAGATATTCAATCATCGCATACAAATACACGGAGGACACAATTAACTGGACTGCTGTCTCCAGTCAAGAAAATCAGCATCTTGCAGGGCAGTTAACATACGTTCCTTTCTGCTCCTAGCTAGTTCCTTCTTTGCCCTTGGGGGTGGTGATGAGTGCGCAAGCACTGAAACAGCAGAGTGAATAATTGACAACAGGCGAGGAGGACTACAGATACGACAGCTGGAGATAATGTGGACAAAGGCCGAGGGTTTCTGATCGATTCCAACTGGTTTTAAAATGGATTTGGGAGGGCCATCCTTCGCTTTGTCCAAGACACACCCACCCACATTAATGAACACTCAGTGGGGAGCTATCCTCCAGCACATCTCCCTCCATTTGCGCCTCACAAACAATGGAAACAGGAGCAGCTGATTGGGATCCACCACTCAATGGTCAGTAGTCAGGGGCCCTCTGGAGGGATAATCATGAAGGAGCCTGTGCAGCTACTACGAGAGCATGGCCACGCACAGGCCTCAGCAGCAACATTAAATGAAATTGAATTACATGTTTCATCTGTAATTTGCCGGCTGGACCCAGAGATCTACCATCCCCCAATCTGACGCAACTCCAGCATCTCTTACCTCCAATATGTTAAACAACCTCTCCCAAGGCCGAAAATACAGCCGGAATTAGAGACTTGTTTCAGGAGCTGCCAGAGGGGGGAACCCCCCCTCCCCCTCCCCCTCCCCCCTGCCCTCCCCTCCCCTCTCCTCTCTCCTCTCCCCCTTCCCCCTCTCCCCCTCCCCCCAAAACCATGGGTATGGAAAACACATTTATAAATAGGAGTGAAGTAAATAAGGAAGTCATGGTGAATTTTTGTAAACCATTGGTTCAACTTCAACTGGAGTTATGCATCCAGCTCTGGGCACGACACTGCAGAAAATATGTGAAGGCATTTGCGAGGTTGCAGAAAAGAGTCACGAGAGTGGTTCGGGGTGAGGGACTTCAGTTACCTAGATCGACTGGGTAAGTTAAGATAAAAGCAAATTGCTGCGGATGCTTAATTCTGAAACAAAAACAGAAAATGCTGGACAATCTCAGCAGGTCGGAGAACATGGGGGGAGGTTGGTCTGTTCTCTTTGGAGCAGGGAAGGCCGAGAGGGGATTTGATAGAGGTCTTCAAAATCATGAGGGGTTTGGACAGACTAGATAGGGAGCAACTCTTCCCCATTGACGGAAGAATCTTCCGGCCCCTCCGAAGTCAATGGTAAATCACGTTGCTCACCTGCCCCAGGCCAGAAAATTCCACCCTAGGGGTGAGCCATTTAGGACAGATAGAGAGAGAAAATTGTTCACTCAGTGGCATTGTAAATCTTTGGAATCCTCTTACCCGGGAAGGTTATGCATGCTGAGTCAGTGAGTACCTTCAAGGCTCAAATCAATAGATTTGAGTGGGGTGTACTGAAGGGCAATGGGGGGGGAAACGGAATGGGGGTCAAGGGGGCGAGGAAGATAAGAAAGAGAATAAACTCCACCTCAAAGTGGCTGATGACTTTGTACAAATAGAATATGACAAAAATGGAAACAGCAATTGCAATGATTGGGGGAGGATTATTGTTACGTGCTAACATAAGGCATGAATTCTTCATGAAGTGCCTCTATGTTTTATTAAATATTAAAACATGCTGCTGTGCAGAGAGACCTGGGTGTGCTAGTGCATGAGTCGCACAAAGTTGGTTTACATGTGATTAAGGCGGCAAATGGAATTTTGTCCTTCATTGCTAGAGGGATGGAGGTAAAGACTAGGGAGGTTATGCTGCAACTGTATAAGGAGTTAGTGAGGCCACACCTGGAGTATTGTGTTCAGTTTTGGTCTCCATACTTGAGAAAGGACGTACTGGCACTGGAGGGTGTGCAGAGGAGATTCACTAGGTTAATCCCAGAGCTGAAGGGGTTGGATTACGAGGAGAGGTTGAGTAGACTGGGACTGTACTCTTTGGAATTTAGAAGGATGAGGGGGGATCTTATAGAAACATATAAAATTATGAAGGGAATAGATAGGATAGATGCGGTCAGGTTGTTTCCACTGGCACGTGAAAGCAAAACTAGGGGGCATAGCCTCAAAATAAGGGGAAGTAGATTTAGGACTGAGTTTAGGAGGAACTTCTTCACCCAAAGGGTTGTGAATCTATGGAATTCCTTGCCCAGTGAAGCAGTAGAGGCTCCTTCATTAACTGTTTTTAAGATAAAGATAGATAGTTTTTTGAAGAATAAAGGGATTAAGGGTTATGGTGTTCGGGCTGGAAAGTGGAGCCGAGTCCACAAAGGATCAGCCATGATCTCATTGAATGGTGGAGCAGGCTTGAGGGGCCAAATGGCCTACTCCTGCTCCTAGTTCTTATGTTTGTATTGTATCGTAGTGCTGTTTTGCCCCAAGGGATGAAGGTGATATTCACTTTGTAAATGGCGGTACACTAATGTAAATAATGTAGGAAAGGATAGTACTGGGACTACTGTCACAGACACGGTGGCAGTTTGTGATACGCGTGTTGGTGTCATTGCAGTTTTTGGTTATCATTACTGTTTTTATATTGCTCTGCAAAGTTTTGATATTAAATGCAAAAATTCCAAGAAAAATATTTTTCAAAAAATGAACAGGACATTTAAGCAGTTCAGTGGCCCGGGGCGGCATCTGGCGCAGTGGTTAGCACTGGGACTGCAACACTGAGGACCCGGGTTCGAATCCCGGCCCTGGGTCACTTTCCGTGTGGAGTTTGCACATTTTCCCCATGTCTGCGTGGGTTTCACCCCCACAACCCAAAGATGTCAGGTCAGGTGGATTGGCCACGCTAAATTGCCCCTTAATTCGAACAAGAAACTCCAGTGGCCCTAAAATTAGCCTTTTGTTGTCTCGACAGATGAATGCTTAAAGAAAATGGTCCCCATTCTGTTCCATTGCCAAGTTATAAAGCATCAAAGTGCTAGTGGGAAAAAAAGTTTTTGTCAAATGAGTGCTGAAGCACGGTGGCAGCTGTGTACCATCCACAAGATGCACAAAGCAACTAGCCAAGGCTCCTCTGGGCAGCAGCTTCCAAACGTACGAACACTACCAACTAGATGGACAACAGCAGAAGACACCTGGGAACATCACCATCTGGAATGTTCCCCTCCCAGTCCTTCACCATCCTTGTTTGAAAATATATCGCCGTTCCTTCACTGTCGCTGGATCAAAATCTTGGAACTCCCTCGCTAACAGCACAGTGGGTGTGCCTACACCTCAGGGACTGCAGCGGTTCAATGAGGCAGCTCACCATCACCTTCTCAAGGGCAATTAGGGATGGGCAATAAATGCCGGCCTAGCCAGCAATGCCAATGTCCCATGAATGGATAAAAGGAAAAATTAACAGGCCGCTGACAGTTTAGAAAAAAAACTTTTTTGAAAGAAAAGCCAATAGACATTTAAACAAAAACACATTTGGTCTAGAAGTTTCAAAATATGCGCGATTCAAAAAGCACCAGATGACAAATTGTTAATGACATTTTAATACTAAATCCGTTGCCTTTCGCTCAAATGACGTGTTGCTGTTTCAGAGATAGCTAACTTGCCTATTCCAAACCCCACCCCCACCTCTTCCATCTCCATGAATCACCCTGCGACCCATTCAGTTGCATTCTGTATATCTCATTACCTCCTCGTAGTACTTGGATCCTTCTTGTTCGGCTTCCTGCTGGGCCTTTCGCCACTCTTCTTGGAGCATTTCCTGTTCGCGATGATGTTTTTCCTAACAGTTCAAAATCATTAGATAAATGAAAGCATTGGTGCAAAGCAGCGAGGAATAAGAACACAAGAACATAAGAACTAGGAGCAGGAGTAGGCCATCTGACCCCTCGAGCCTGCTCCACCATTCAATGAGATCATGGCTGATCTTTTGTGGACTCAGCTCCACTTTCCGGCCCGAACACCGTAACCCTTAATCCCTTTATTCTTCAAAAAACTATCTATCCTTATCTTAAAAACATTTAATGAAGGAGCCTCTACTGCTTCACTGGGCAAGGAATTCCATAGATTCACAACCCTTTGGGTGAAGAAGTTCCTCCTAAACTCAGTCCTAAATCTACTTCCCCTTATTTAGAGGCTATGCCACCTAGTTCTGCTTTCACCCGCCAGTGGAAACAACCTGCCCGCATCTATCCTATCTATTCCCTTCATAATTTTATATGTTTCTATAAGATCCCCCGTCATCCTTCTAAATTCCAACGAGTACAGTCCCAGTCTACTCAACTTCTCCTCATAATCCAACCCCTTCAGCTCTGGGATTAACCTAGTGAATCTCCTCTACACACCCTCCAGCGCCAGTACGTCCTTTCTCAAGTAAGGAGTCCAAAACTGAACACAATACTCCAGGTGTGGCCTCACTAACACCTTGTACAATTGCAGCATAACATCCTGAGTCTTAAACTCCATCCCTCTATCAATGAAGGACAAAATTCCATTTGCCTTCTTAATCACCTGTTGCACCTGTAAACCAATTTTTTGCGACTCATGCACTAGCACACCCAGGTCTCTCTGCACAGCAGCATGTTTTAATATTTAATTTAAATAATAATCCCTTTTGCTGTTATTCCTACCAAAATGGATAACCTCACATTCGTCACATTGTATTCCATCTGCCTGACCCTAGCCCATTCACCTAACCTATCCAAATCCTTCTGCAGACTTCCGGTATCCTCTGCACTTTTTGCTTTACCACTCATCTTAGAGTCGTCTGCAAACTTGGACACATTGCCCTTGGTCCCGAACTCCAAATCATCTATGTAAATTGTGAACAATTGTGGGCCCAACACCAATCCCTGAGGGACACCACTAGCTACTGATTGCCAACCAGAGAAACACCCATTAATCCCCATTCTTTGCTTTCTATTAATTAACCAATCCTCTATCCATGCTACTACTTTCCCCTTAATGCCATGCATCTTTATCTTATGCAGCAACCTTTTGTGTGGCACCTTGTCAAAGGCCTTCTGGAAATCCAGATATACCACATCCATTGGCTCCCCGTTATCTACCGCACTGGTAATGTCCTCAAAAAATTCCACTAAATTAGTTAGGCACGACCTGCCCTTTATGAACCCATGCTGCGTCTGCCCAAATGAGACAATTTCCATCGAGATGCCTCGCTATTTCTTCCTTGATGATAGATTCCAGCATCTTCCCTACTACCGAAGTTAAGCTCACTGGCCTATAATTACCCGCTTTCTGCCTAGCTCCTTTTTTAAACAATGGTGTCACGTTTGCTAATTTCCAATCCGCCAGGACCACCCCAGAGTCTAGTGAATTTTGGTAAATTATCACTAGTGCATTTGCAATTTCCCTAGACATCTCTTTTAGCACTCTGGGATGCATTCCATCAGGGTTGGAAGACTTGTCTATCTTTAGCCCCATTAGCTTGCCCATCACTACCTCCATAGTGATAACAATCCTCTCAAGGCCCTCACCTGTCATAGCCTTATTTCCATCAGTCACTGGCATGTTATTTGTGTCTTACACGGTGAAGACCGACCCAAAAAACCCGTTCAGTTCCTCAGCCATTTCCTCATCTCCCATTATTAAATCTCCCTTCTCATCCTCTAAAGGACCAATATTTACCTGAGCCACTCTTTTTGTTTTATATATTTGTAGAAACTTTTACTATCTGTTTTTATATTCTGAGCAAGTTTACTCTCATAATCTATCTTTCACTTCTTTATAGCTTTTTTAGTAGCTTTCTGTTGCTCCCTAAAGATTTCCCAGTCCTCTAGTCTCCCACTAATCTTTGCCACTTTGTATGCTTTTTCCTTCAATTTGATACTCTCCCTTATTTCCTTAGATAACCACGGTCGGTTTTCCCTCTTTCTACCGTTCTTCCTTTTTGTTGGTATAAACCTTTGCTGAGCACTGTGAAAAATCGCTTGGAAGGTTCTCCACTGTTCCTCAACTGTTTCACCATAAAGTCTTTGCTCCCAGTCTACCTTAGTTAGTTCTTCTCTTATCCCATTGTAATCTCCTTTGTTTAAACACAAAACACTAGTGTTTGATTTTACCTTCTCACCCTCCATCTGTATTTTAAATTCCACCTTTTTGTGATCGCTCCTTCCGAGAGGATCCCTAACTATGAGATCCTGAATCAATCCTGTCTCATTACACAGGACCAGATCTAGGACCGCTTGTCCCCTCGTAGGTTGCATTACATACTGTTCTAGGAAATTATCGCGGATACATTCTATAAACGCCTCCTCAAGGCCGCCTTGACCGACCTGTGTAACCAATCGACATGTAGATTAAAATCCTCCATGATAACTGCTGTACCATTTCTACATGCAT
Source organism: Scyliorhinus torazame (assembly GCF_047496885.1). Taxonomy (NCBI): domain Eukaryota; kingdom Metazoa; phylum Chordata; class Chondrichthyes; order Carcharhiniformes; family Scyliorhinidae; genus Scyliorhinus; species Scyliorhinus torazame. The sequence continues at coordinate 22,938,328 of NC_092721.1, read as the reverse complement.
CAGTTATTTCTTTGTTTATTGCCTGCCCCACCATAATGTTACTATTTGGTGGCCTATAGACTACTCCTCTATCAGTGACTTTTTCGCCTTCGTATTCCTGATTTCCACCCAAATGGATTCAACCTTATCCTCCATAGCACCGATGTCATCCCTTACTATTGCCCGGATGTCATCCTTAAATAACAGAGCTACACCACCTCCCTTACCATCCACTCTGTTCTTCCGAGTAGTTTGATACCCTCGGATATTTAACTCCCAGTCGTGACCATCCTTTAACCATGTTTCAGTAATGGGCACTAAATCATAGTCATTCACGATGATTTGCGCCATCAATTAATTTACCTTATTCCGAATACTACGACCATTCAGGTAAAGTACACTTATGTTGGCTTTTTTACCTCTGTTCTGAATATTAACACCTCGATCAGTAACCACTCCCAAGTTATATTTCCTCTTAACTTTTCTCCTAATTTTCCTTGTCGTTGAACCCATATCTTCATGTAACAACCTGCCACGTCGCTTACCATTAATGTTTTTACTTCCCGTTTTATTCCTTTTAGTACTCCTGATCCTATTCACTGAGCTCCCCTCAGTCACTGTACCTTGTACTGTCGCCCTTTTTGATTTTTGACTATGGCTTCTCTGCCTTACACTTTCCCCCTTACTGCCTTTTGTTTCTGTCCCTGTTTTACTACCTTCCAACTTCCTGCATCGGTTCTCATCACCCTGCCACATTAGTTTCAACTCTCCCCAACAGCTCTAGCAAACCCCCCCCCCCCCCCCGGGACATCGGTCCAGTCCTGCCCAGGTGCAGACTGTCCGGTTGTACTAGTCCCACCTCCCCCAGAACCGGTTCCAATGCCCCAGGAATAACTTGCATTTTCAGAGCATCCGCCAGTACGACTCAGAGAGGCTACCAATGTCAAATCCAGAATCAGACTAAAACTGCCGTCCAACCTTCAAAATTCTGATTGAGAGGGGGGTTTGGAGTTACTCAAAACATGGAAGTAAAATTTGCACAATCGAATTTAACACATTAGGAACTTTTACAAGGTTTACGCTAAAAAAAAAAATGGGCGCATTATTTGGTGCACTAAAGCTTCACTGAACTGCACCAAAGTACCAGCATTGGAGTAGTGATTCAGAAGGCTGTGGATACCAAATCACTGAGTGTCTTTTAAGACAGAGATAGATAGGTTCTTGATTAATAAGGGGATTAGGGGTTATGGGGAGAAGGCAGGAGAATGGGGATGAGAAAAAATATTAGCCATGATTGAATGGCGGAGCAGACTCGATGGGCCGAGTGGCCTAATTCTGCTCCTGTGTCTTAATGTTGTACACAACATTCTTAAAGGTTGTCGGCACACATTTCAACGATTTCTATAATTTCAGATGAACTCATTTGCTGCGAGTCTGGGTTTGGCAAGGTCTGCTTCTACAAGAGCTACCACTGCACAATTACAATAAAAGATCAGCCATCACCACTCCAGTTCATGCATTGTCCTTTTTATAACCAGCAACAGCACTATCACAACATGCCAGCATTAGGGCTAGAGCAGTAGGGTATGAGACCTCCCTAGAGTACAAGGATGGCAAATTGGTTTAGACAACAGAGACCTCATTATGTGCGAATAAGAAATGCCGTGCAGGTCCATTTAGCAACAAGACGGAAATTTAAATTTTTGGTTGAATCAATAGCAGCAAAGCAAATGCTCCGATAGCGAGACAGAGTGAAATTTTCACGTTGCGCAGATAACTCCCAGTCTTGCAGATGAAGTGGTGCACAACCAAGCAGCCATTCAGAATGAGCGGAATATATTAATTTAACACTGTTGGCTGCAGTTATCAGTGAGATCCGATTGTCAATTTGCATTTCTTGCTTTAAAGTTACAAATCACACAGCTTGGTTGGTGGACTGAACAAACTCCCCGGGCGCGATTCTCCAAGATGGAGACTAAGTGTACATCTTAGGGTTAGGGTGATCGCCGAAATGGGCAACTGATTCTGGCCCCCACAGGGGGCCAGCATGGCGCTGGAGCAGTTCACGCCGCTCCAACTTCCCTTCCCGGCGCCAAATGGGCACTGCGTCAAACTGCACATGCGCAGTTGAGTCGTGCCAACCCGTGCATGCGCGGGGGACTTATTCAGCGCACCGGCCCCAACGCAACATGGCGTGGGGGTTCAGGGGCCGGCTGCACAACAAAGTAGGCCCGGGGGAGGAAGAGGCTGGCCCGCCGATCGGTGGGTCCCGATCGCGGGCCAGACCCCATCGGAGCACCACCCGGGGACCGAGCGCCCCCCCCCCCCCCCCCCACAGGCTGCCCCCCGACCCTTCGCGCAGAGTTCCCGCCTTCAGCGACCAGGTATGAATGGCGCTGGCGGGACTCTGGCGTTTCCGCGCGGCCGTCGGCCCATCTGGGCCGGAGAATCGGTGGCCCGGCTGCGGACAGCGACCAGCGCCGCGCCAAACGTGCCGGCGCAAATGGCGCCGAATCTCCGCACCTCGGAGAATCACGTGCCGGCGGCGGTTCCCCAGCACGGCACGGGGCTCGGATAATCGCGCCCCCCCCCCCACCCCCCCTCCCCAAGTGTTCCAGTCACGAACAATGCATTCTACTTTGGCTCTGCCCAGACAACCTGATGGTTCAACGGGATAACAATACATCTAACTAGTGTCTCTAGTCATTCTAACAGAGGCAAGGGGGTGATAGAGAGAGATGGGGACAAACTTGATCAGAGAAATTGAGTCTTTAAACAAAATGCAGAATGAATGGCCTGGTGGAGCCTCGAGTGAGGGGACCCACCCATCCACAATCCTCAGTCCAACGATTAGCCACATAACCATGGGATGACATGGCGCAAGGAGAACGCCCTCATGTGAAAGACAGCCTGGCTGTAGACTATACCCTTGCAATCTCCCTTAACTGGCCACGAATGATCATTGTAGCAGCTTATGAACAAGTGTATTTCGCAGGTACCTAGTGTCATGTGAGTGTCCCTTTCAGAAAGGTTTTGTTTGACCACATGACCTGTAGCACAGCTTCAGCTATGTCATTTGTGGGTGGAGCTGGGCTGTGGCTGTTAGGGGAGATGGGGTTTAGTGCTTGAGTTACAGTTTTGGTTTGCACTGCAGAAGAGAAACAGTGTTTCCTTGTTTTCTCTGCTTTATTTTAAAGTTGTTCCAGTGAACTGAAAGCACATTGGGTGTGGTAAACTGCCTTGGTAACCATAAAGCTGGAGCTGCTTTCCGCAAGGAGTTTTGAACCTGCTGGTTGGAAACTGGATCAGAATCTCAGGAAAGGACCAGCCCCATTCAAGTGAGATTACAGTGTGCTGGGCCACACCCTTGAAAGGGGTTTTGGTTTATTGGATTTTGTTATTGAATTGGAACAGCTAAGGGGGGATTCATTAAGAGTTATACACATGGAGTACTGTAGCTGTTGTGTGCTTTTTCGTGTTTGTAATTGAGAACAAGTTCTTGATAAGCGTTTTATATATGTTCATTACATTGGGGCTGGTTTAGCACAAAGCTAAAGCGCTGGCTTTGAAAGCAGACCAAGGCATGCCAGCAGCACGGTTCAATTTCCATACCAGCCTCCCCGAACAGGCGCCGGAATGTGGCGACTAGGGGCTTTTAACAGTAACTTCATTTGAAGCCTACTTGTGACAATAAGCGATGTTCATTTCATTCTTATAATAAACGTTATTAAAAAAAAATTTAGAGTACCCAATTCATTTTTTCCAATTAAGGGACAATTTAGCGTGGCCAACCCACCTAGCCTGCACATCTTTGGGTTGTGGGGGGCGAAACCCACGCAGACACGGGGGGGGGGGGAAACTTGCAAACTCCACACGGACAGGGACCCAGAGCCGGGATCGAACCTGGGACCTCGCCGTTGTGAGGCTGCGGGGCTAACCCACTGCGCCACCTTGCTGCCCAATAAACTTTATTTTGATAAAGGAAGTCTGATGAATCACACCTGGAGTGAAGGCTCTTGTGCTCATCCTAGCCAAATTCAACATAAAAGTTATTGATCAGGTGGGCTTCATAATACACTTTTAGAGTTTCTAAGCCCTGGACCATTACACTAGGAATATCAGATAGCCTCAAGATAAGCAGTGAGGTGAAAATAATTAAAAAGGCACATTCGCTACAGCTGAGAATTTGAGACACTGCTGAGTGGTTTGCATCCCCCTTTCCTGCAAAGATTTTAAGCAGCCATATCATGGGAGGGGCACCTTTGTCAGATGTCACAAGATTCTATATTAAATGCTTGGGATACATGCAAAGCGTTTATTAGTAAAGCCGCAGAACCACCTCAACACCATGCGGCCAGCACTACAGCCACACTGTACCTGTAACAGTCGGTCCTGTTCTTTCTGCCATATTTCTTGCCGCTTTCTCTCCTGCTCGGGATTCCAAGACCATCGACTTGAAACACTAATTGACGGAATTTGCAGCTAATGTACCACAGCAAGGAGAAAGCAGGTGACACCTTTACTTTTATTTATCAAGATACATACAGAGTGTTTATCACTTTCTTCAATGTCAAGCACTTCTGCCAATGTTTTAACTGAATTAAGTGTTCACAATCTTTAATTATGGACTGGCTTTTGCATCTAATTTTGGAGACATGCAAAATGAATGAACGGTGTTCCTGTCGTGCACCATGTCAAATAATGCACAGTTGGAAATGGGGCATTTGACGACAGATTAATATTGCACAGTGATTTTTCTTGTATACAATTAAAGGGTAGAATGTATACGATACTTACATCGCTCATTGCCGATTCTGATCCTCCTATGCAAAAAAGAAAGTATAAGCTGACAAACTGAAATATTGCAGTTGGCTCAGCAAAGATCAACACATTTCCCAGGTCTGCTTTACTAAGATAGAGGCTCTATCAGAACAGCCGCAGTACAAAGTTATGTTCCCAAACATTGTTACCTCATTACTGTTGCATCTGCACAGTGTAATGCTCAGCTCACTGAATGACTTCTCAAAGGCATTTAGCAGTTGCAAACAAGCATTCAATAATATTGATAGGCATGGAAGATTGAGCGATTGCGAATTAATACTGGATCATCTGTTTGTGTATTTGCTCCACTAATTAGAGTCACTTGAGGACAATCTTAACCTCGGACCGAGTGGTACACCAATAGGATTGGGTGGAATGCTGTTTTACGCCCCAGCCGATGTTACGGGTTAAATTCAATGTAGAGGCTCAGAGTCTCTTTTTATAAATTTAGAGTACCCAATTTTTTTTTTCTAATTAAGGGGCAATTTAGCGTGGCCAATCCACCGACACTGCACATCTTTAGTTTGTGGGGGGTGAGACCAACATGGGGAGAATGTACAAACTCCACACGGACAGTGACACAGGACTGGGATCAAACCTAGGTCCTCAGTGCCGCGAGGGAGCAGTGCTAACCACTGCGCCACCCTGCCGCTCCAAAACCGGCGTAGTGTTAAACTAACATCACTGACTGACAGCATGGGAATTTATGATTGGTGTCATTTTGAAGTGCCGATAAATTGTGACTTGACATAATCAAGACAAAAGGTTAATGCGTCCTAGAAACCTGCCCCAATTTCAATTGATCCCAATACTCAAGAAAGTCCCTTATGTTCTACAGTTTTCACTGAACAGGATACCATGGAAGGCAGCATCTTTACAAGACTTTTCTTAGAGGAAGAACTGATGTGTGAAGCAATTTGCAAGACATTTAAAATGTTGATTGCACTGCCTAGTATCTCAGTTACACTTTTGCGAGTCATTCTCTCTTCCTATAGTTTTGGGAGACAGATTTCAGTTGGCACAAAGTTCTCCAGCTAAACGGCAATGTTGTTTGAGATGATCGGAAATGTAATTGGAACCCTGCATATTCTCCGGTACAGCACTCGGGTTTATTGTTCAGCTTGGGCTAAACTATAATAATCATTATTATTGTCACAAGGCTGCTTACTAACTTTGCAATGAAATTTCCCAAGCCGGGAATCGAATCCGGGTCCCTGCTGCTGTGAAGCAACAGTGCTAACCATTCTGCTACCGTGCCACCCCTAACCCAAAAGCAGAGAGTAATAGGGGTAGATTTCAGTCAAAACTTGGATCTGCTATGAAAATGCCTCATCAAGCTGCTGAAATCATTAAATGCTGTTGGGGAAAAGACCAAAATTGTAACATCAAACTCGATTCTCAGTGCAAACAGCCAGAAGTGTACTAAAACTACCCGGAAGAGACAATGGGCAATATTGGACTATTGTACGACATCATATTATTTCAATCATATTATGCAGCTATATTAATACATTTTTTTTTGTCAAACACACTTTCTTTTAGTGCATAGCTTTAAAATGTCTATGGCACCAAAGAAGCACCAAATCCAGTACAAGTTGCAAGGAAGGAGAGGGGAAAGCAACAAAAAAAAAAAAAAAAAAAAAAGTGCTAAGAGTTTCATTCAAAGTTGCATGCAGCCAACAAGCAAGAAGGAATGTTTTTTTTTTTAAAAAAAGAGAGAGGCCTGTACCAACAGTTTGAATGCATGCTGCTGTAAACCCGGTCCATGGAATGGATTTTGTTTGAGAAAAATATGTTTAGCAAAATGCAACAGTGTACGTTTGAAATTGTCGGACCAATTGGATTAGTATTACAACAGTCGGATTTCACAAACTAGAATGAAGTGTTAAAATGGTGGTACAGCTTCAAACGTTGGATGCTGATTCATCCTGTACACATTGTGCATCAGGCATTGAGACACTCGGTGAAATTACAAAAACAAGCGCTCGTTTGCCAAGGGTCTAACGAACGATGGTTAGAAATTTGTAAACCAGCATTTTTAAAATAAGCACACTTGTCGCGATCGACAATGAACAACGATTACCACAAAGGTAGACCGACGAATTGAAAACAAATTCTGATGAGCCTACAGAAAGAAGAGGGGCACTGATAAAATCGTAAGTTTTACCAAGCTGATGAACAGAAGGAAAGCCATGAGCCCTGTGCCACAACAGACAGCCAGCATCATTGGACAGCCAGCATCATTGGAAGCCCAGGTGATCACCCCACAAAACATGCGCACGTTTATTTTTGTTTTACCTTGCTCAAAAAACTGGGATCGCCTTTTAAAGTTTCTCAGGCTCAGGGGCTCAGATGCTAAAGCAAAAAAATACAAAGTGTATTAGTTAGCAAGTTTATCGCAACTGCAAAGCAAAATGACATATAAACATTCCACACAAAATTACAATAATTATAACCGCACTTGGATAATACCAGTTTAACAGAGTAACTGAATTCCGGTAAATTACATGAAATCGGAATTCTGGTAAATTACATGAAATTTCTTAGATTTTTCTCTGAAGGGCCTTATGTGTACTGATTGCACCAAACTCCATAAGCAACTACTTAAAAGCAGTTCATCTGTATTCCTAGACTATCTATTGCAGTTAAGAAAGTCTCACATATGGATAAGATTAGGGCCTTCCAGGAATCTATTATTTCCTGAACATGAATGGGTAAATAACCTCCGAAAGTGGACGGGTTCATTAAACCTCCATCGTATTAAGCCAATGAAGTGGGAACATAATGGGCCAGGCTTCGCTGTAATAACAGCAGCAAAACCAAATACTCTCACCAATATTTATACCTCCTGAGGTTTTTTCAGTGAGGCACTGTGTATCTCAGTGAGGATTCCTCAACCAGATTGGTTAAGGAGCCTGGCTGCTGCATGTCTAGCTCCCAGGTGCCACAGACACCCCCCCCCCCCCCGGCCCCCACGCCCCCCCCCCCCCCCCCACCCCCCCCCCCACCCCCCCCACCGTCAAGGGTGCCATACTGGATCAGCAGAAATCCCTGCCAAGAAGCTCCTGAAAATTCTTAACCATTACATGCAAAGTGAACACCAAAAGCTGCACCTTTGTCACAGTTAATCACTGGCTTGGATTTTGCCCCGATGATTATAATTATCGATTCTCTCAACCAGGACCAGAAATCTACCTCTGGGCTGCTTTAACGGTAACAACATTAGCATAATGACTAATTCTATTTCGTTTCCTTTTATTAAACAAAGAGTAGTGAGGCCGTGGAATGCCCTACCTGCTACAGTAGTGAACTCGCCAACATTGAGGGCATTTAAAAGTTTATTGGATAAACATATGGATGATAATGGCATAGTGTAGGTTAGATGGCTTTTGTTTCGGTGCAACATCGTGGGCCGAAGGGCCTGTACTGCGCTGTATCGTTCTATGTTCTATGTTCTAAACCAAACTTGTGTGCGAGAAGATATTCCGGTCTGCAGTGTGGGCGAGTGGGTGCAGGGGTGCCCTTCAACGCCTATTGCAACCTAATTCTTTGAATTCAGTGTGAAATTTGGGATAATTTTAACGGAGTCCCTACAGATGTACATTGAGCACTTCATTTTTGAAATTGCAGTTTCGGTGCAGTGAAAATTATTCTCCTCTCATGCACTTGCAGCATTTATTTCAATTTGGTCATTTCCAACACCTTCTGCTTACAGTAAATTACACATCTCTTCATCTCAATCTCCTCTGCAATTGTAGAAAGAGATCAAAGAAAATAGTAACAGCCTACACTACACAAAATTTTAATCCAGGAATGACCTTAAAATTGTGTGATGACAGGAGCACAAGCTGCTAGTGCCTATTCCCATCTCTATCACACAGCCCTGTGTTTGATGTTTGTTAGAATTGTTTTGACTACGTTTTGTCATTTGTTGGCAGAAGCGCTTTTGAAGCGCTTTTGAAGATAGCTTCTAGTTCCTTGGCCCAACACACCCATGCATCAGTGTTATTCCCAGCTGAGATTTTACACACATCTGCTTGGACCACACATGTGGAACCTTCGTCCCTAAAAATGAGAAAGGGCAGTATTTCTGTTGGCATTCCAATTGGGGAAAAAAAACGATGGGAGTCCAACTTTCAATCATATCCTGAGATTGCACAATGGTACCCAGGGTGGCACAGTGGGTAACACTGCTGCCTACGGCGCCGAGGACCCGGGTTGATCCCGACGCAGGGTCACAATCTATGTTGCACATTCTCCCCATGCCTGCATGGGTTTAATCCCCACAACCCAAAGATGTGCAGGTTAGGTGGATTGGCCACGTTAAATTGCCCCTCAATTTGAAAAAAGTAATTCAGGACACTAAATTTATTGTAAAAAAAAAACAATGGTACCCTACTTGAATGTTAGATAATTAAGTGATGACACTCCACAGGATCCTTTAAAAGATGGATTATAGAAGGCCAAAAATAGAACTGCATTTAAGGACTATCAACGAACAGATCGAATATCAAGCAATAATCAGCATATTACGCTTAATTTATAAGAAAAGGAAATTGGAGCTGATTTTTAAAATGTGCTTAATGCGGCTTAAGTAATGGAATAGCTGTATGGCAAGGGTTTTATATACAGGAGGAAGTCCTATAATGTACTGTTCAGTGAGAGTTTAACTGTGTCAGGGCAGGTTAATGCCGTGGTTGCAAAATGTAGAGTTTTTGGAATCTATCAGTATATATGACCTCCACAAGTGATCTCCACAGGCTCAGGTATCAGTACAATGCGGTGCTAAAATATTTGGTGCTCGTTTTGAAGGAACTATTCACATAAAATGCCTCATGAACACTACCTTGCTATTGACTGGCGAGGACTGCTTTATTATATGAAAATTGCCAATTATTTTCTTTGGCTGGGAGATGGGGGGGGGGGGGGCAGTGGGTTTTGGGTGAGAAGGAAGGAGAATAATATGAAAAATAAGAGTAAAGAGTCAACGATAAGGCCACTCGAGCCTTTTCACCCACTCAGTAAAATAATGGCTGATCTTGGGACCTCAAATGTGAGGTCATGCACTTTGGTCGGACAAATGGAAAGGCAGCTTAAATAAATACATTTTAAACTTATTAATAATAATAAATAATAAACTTATTATCTAAATAGGGAGAACTTCGGGGTGCTCCGATGCAGAGGGGTCTGGGTATCCTTGTGCATGAGTCTCAGAAAACTAGCATATAGGTGCAGCAGCTTATATGTACAGCAAATGGAATGTTGGCATTTATAGCTAAAGGAATGGAGTATTGAAGGGGCTGGTTTAGCACAGTGGGCTAAACAGCTGGCTTGTAATGCAGAACAAGGCAGCAGCGCGGGTTCAATTCCCGTACCAGCCTCCCCGAACAGGTGGCGGAATGTGGCGTCTAGGGGCTTTTCACAGTAACTTCATTGAAGCCTGCTTGTGACAATAAGCGATTATTATTATTATAAAGGTAAGGAAGTGTTGTTGCAACAATCAAGGCATTGGTGAGACCGCACCTGGAGTATTGTGCACAGTTTTGGACCCCTTATTTGAGGAAAGGTGTAGAGGCATTGGAGGCAGTTCAGAAGAAGTTCCCTGGATTGATTCCAGGGATGAGGGGTTTGTCATATGAGGAGAGATTGAACAGTTTAAACCTGTACTCTCCAGAGTTTAGAAGAATGAGGGGAGTCAATTTGAGGTTTACAAGATGCTAAAGTGTATGGATATAGTAGACGTGGAGCAGATGCTTCCTCTTGTGGGGAATTCTGCAATGAGAAGTCATAATGTTAGAATAAGAAATAGCAAATTTAAAACAGATTCGAGGAAAAACTACTTCCCCCAAAGGGTTGTGAATCTGTGGAATTTGTTTCCCCAGAGTGTGGTGGATGCTGGGACAGTGAGTAAATTTAAGGAGGAGTTAGACACATTTTTAATGGTAACAGGTTGAAGGGTTATAGACAACGGGCAGGAGGGTGGAGTTGAAGCCAATATGGGATCAGCCATGATCACATTCAGGGTGTTCGGCTCGGGAGGCTAAATTGCCTACTCCTGCTGCTAGATCATGCATTCTAGGAAAGAGATGCTCTGGCTGATTTTGAATCCAGCTATTGGTCTGTAGCATTGTGGGTAAATTGATATGTAGCATTGTGGGTAACAGGTGAGGAACATATCAGTCATGATCGAATGGCGGAGAAGACTCGATGAGCCGAATTGCCTAATTCTGTTCCTGTATCTTATGAACTGCACTTTCTCCTCCCATCTTCATATGCCTCAATTCCGAGACACCAGAAAATCTAGCGATCTTGGTCTTGAATATATTCAATGACTGAATATTCGCAGCCTCCGGGGTAGAGCATTCCGAATATTCGCAACCCTCTGAATGAACAAAATCGTCCCCACTCAGTGTCAAATGATCGACCCCTTAATCCCGAGAAGGAGAAAGGAAACTAAAAGTTGCCTATTAATCTTCCACTTGGATTCTTGTCACAGTTTTTACGGTAATAGCTAAGTGACTCCTTATAATACACATCTGAGCCAAGGCGAAGAACAAAGCTGGTTTGACTGTTGGATACACTTCATGCTGAAGCAATTATGGTTACCTCATGCAAGTTGAATAAATTCAATATTTTACTCAGCGCTTGCATTTCTCACATGTGGCCAAAAGATGTGACGCTGAATTTTACCGCCAAGGTCCTCATCCTGACGTGGAGCTGAATCTCCGGTCCGGAAGCTCAGAGGACCTTGGAGAAAACCTCTGAGGTTTGCCACCAATTAACAGTCTGCCCCCAGGATGTCTGTCCAATTAAGGATGGCGATGGGTTCAGCAGCTGAGTGTGAGAGTGTGTGTGTGTGTGTGTGAGAGTGAGAGTGTGTGTGAGTGAGAGAGAGAGCGTGTGTGAGTGAGAGAGAGAGCGTGTGTGAGTGAGAGAGAGAGCGTGTGTGTGTGAGAGAGAGAGCGTGTGTGTGTGAGAGTGAGAGTGTGTGTGAGAGTGAGAGTGTGTGTGTGAGAGTGTGTGTGTGAGAGTGAGTGTGTGTGTGAGAGTGTGTGAGAGAGTGTGTGTGTGTGTGTGAGAGTGAGAGTGTGTGTGAGAGTGAGAGTGTGTGTGTGAGAGTGTGTGTGTGAGAGTGAGAGCGTGTGTGTGTGAGAGTGAGAGCGTGTGTGAGTGAGAGAGCGTGTGTGAGTGAGAGAGAGAGCGTGAGTGAGAGAGAGAGCGTGTGTGAGTGAGAGAGAGAGCGTGTGTGTGTGAGTGAGAGCGTGTGTGTGTGAGTGAGAGCGTGTGTGTGTGAGTGAGAGCGTGTGTGTGTGAGAGTGAGAGTGTGTGTGAGTGAGAGAGAGCGTGTGTGAGAGAGAGAGCGTGTGTGAGTGAGAGAGAGCGTGTGTGAGAGAGAGAGCGTGTGTGAGTGAGAGAGAGAGCGTGTGTGTGTGAGAAAGAGAGCGTGTGTGTGTGAGAGAGAGAGCGTGTGTGAGAGTGAGAGTGTGTGTGTGAGAGTGTGTGTGTGAGAGTGAGTGTGTGTGTGTGAGAGTGTGTGAGAGAGTGTGTGTGTGTGTGTGAGAGTGAGAGTGTGTGTGAGAGTGAGAGTGTGTGTGTGAGAGTGAGAGCGTGTGTGTGTGAGAGTGAGAGCGTGTGTGTGTGAGAGTGAGAGCGTGTGTGAGTGAGAGAGAGAGCGTGTGTGAGTGAGAGAGAGAGCGTGTGTGAGTGAGAGAGAGAGCGTGTGTGAGTGAGAGAGAGAGCGTGTGTGAGTGAGAGAGAGAGCGTGTGTGAGTGAGAGAGAGAGCGTGTGTGTGTGAGTGAGAGAGCGTGTGTGTGTGAGTGAGAGCGTGTGTGTGTGAGTGAGAGCGTGTGTGTGTGAGAGTGAGAGTGTGTGTGAGAGTGAGAGTGTGTGCGCGCGCGCGCGCGAGAGCGGGCGCGCGAGAGAGCGGGCGCGCGAGAGAGCGGCCGCGCGAGAGAGCGGGCGCGCGAGAGAGCGGCCGCGCGAGAGAGCGGCCGCGCGAGAGAGCGGCCGCGCGAGAGAGCGGGCGCGCGAGCGTGCGGGAGAGCGTGTGGGAGAGCGTGTGGGAGAGCGTGTGGGAGAGCGTGTGGGAGAGCGTGTGGGAGAGAGCATGTGAGTGTGTGAGGGTATCTCAGAATGGAGCTGCCCTCCCAAAACTTGCTACTTATACCAATCAAAGTAACGTAAAGTCGCCATAGTCCCAGATGACTATAGGCTGCTATCCCCGGAGGGGGAGAGCTGACTGGTGGTGACTTAACCGGAGGATCATCACACCTCAGGTGGGGGGCAAGGTTGAGAAGGTGAGGCCTTCATGAATAACCTCAGTCAGTACGGCTATTGAATCAATGATACTACGAAGTAATCAGTACAGAGGAGATTAGATGGACTGTGGCTTCAGCTGTGTTCCTCACAGCCCTCTGTATTCACGTTGTGTTGCTTTGCGGGAATCATCTCTGGCACTCTCCCTACCCCCCCACCCCCACTTCCAACCCCGCACCCTCAGGAAGTCCCCCAATGTTCCATCTACAGGGTCCAGCCACTTTGGGAGAATTCAGATGCCTTGTGAAGAGTGCCCACTATTGGCACTTGAATTTGGCCCAACTGGGTACCAACTGCTGGCGAGCAGGTATCGGTTTATCCCTCAGAAGTTGGCTCCTTGAATATCGCCTGGAGGCAGAACCTGCTGGTAGACCAGTTAAGGTCAACTGATGGCATGTCCGCCTGCACACCTGCCTCTGCTGCGGAATGGAAATTCAGCGCGATGGGTAAAGACTGCAGGAAAATGACTGACCTATCTTTTAAGGCTCGCTTATATAAATTACCTCAATCAGAAAGCAACAAAGTCAAATTTTAAAATAAAAGTGGTTTACCTTTTGCCTTTGGATCCTCAAGCAAGTTCTCCTGGTCTCCTTCTGATCTATCAACCTGTTAATTGGCACAAAGTGGACCCAAGTCAATTCATTACATCAAATATTACGACGACATAAAAGTCACGAGGAAGAAAAATGCAAACTTCCAAGGGTTGGTGCAGACTCGATGGGCCGAATGGCCTCCTTCTGCACTGTAAATTCTATGATTCTCTTGCTTTGAAAATAAATGAGAATGTTCGTACATCAAAAATATCATTCCAGGGGTGCCACGGTGTCGCAGTGGTTAGCACAGCTGCCTCGCGCCGCCAAGGATTCATGTTCGATCCCGGCCCTGGGTCACTGTCCACGTGGAGTTTGCACATTCTCCCCGTGTCTGCATGGGTCTCACCCCTACAACACAAAAGGATGTGCAGGCTAGGTGGATTGGCCACGCTAAATTGCCCCTTAATTGAAAAAAGAATTAGAAAAAAAAACAAACTTTGCATCGTTTTCCATTTTCCTTGTCTCTCTGATCAATAATGCCGAGAGGATTGACAACTAGGCAACCGAAGGTGCCTTTCCATTCAATTCAGCTCACATCACACTAAAAATTTCCTTCTCAAGGTGTGCATCTGTTGCAACAGTGTCAGGTGAGAACCCAAGCAACTTAAGTGAAAACGTGGGCGGCCGATCGTCGACATTCAGAAATTTGAGCACGCACTTTACATTCAGATATTTAAAACAACTATGTTCCTGCAAATTAATTTGCTGGAATAGCTAGTTAGCAGGCAAACTTTGTACCCATTGTAACGATAAACTATCTAAAAACATGGGCAGCATGGTGGCGCAGTGGTTAGCATTGCTGCCTCACGGCGCCAAGGTCCCAGGTTCGACCCCGGCTCACCGTCCGTGTGGAGCTTGCACATTCTCCCCGTTTGCGTAAGTTTCGCCCCCACTACCCAAAGATGTGCAGGGTAGGTGGACTGGCCACGCCAAATTGCCCCTTAATTGGAAAAAATTAATTGTGTATTCTAAAAAAAATGTTTAACAATATAAAAACACAAATGTATATAACAATTAATGAAATCCTACATCTGTTAATTGATTGAAGGGTTGGCTCCTGTTGGTCACCATGTCCTGTCCAGCATCTTCCCAACTAATAAGATCATCCAAGGCAGCGTGTCCTGTTTCACTTGTACCTAGAATTTATGTTTAAAAGAGTCAGAAAGGTCATAATGATTGTTTCATAAATTTTATAACGTGTAGTCACTGCCTCTGTTAACACAGGTAGGTAGGCCAAGTCACAGGTAGAGAATGATTGAAGTGCAGTCAGCAGAACACAAAAGAAGAGAAAGACAGGAAATGTGCCTTCACAATGTCAAAATAAAGGGCTGTGCGCGAGTGTGGGGTAGGGTTAGAAAGACCTCTTCTCATGTTCATGCGAATGTCATAGAGTTCAGTTTAAAATCCAGAACAGATTTAAATGTTAATTAAGGGACTGGTGATTGGAAAATTGGAATTCACAAATCAGTTCTCCTCAATTTTACCACAGGGTCCCAAATGGCATCGTGAATAATCTCCACTTGTTTGTAACCATCCAGTAGGGTCAAATAATGAATAAGAATACAGATGGAAAGAGTGTGTGTGTCACAGAGATAGAGGTCTTTGCTTTTATTTATATACAGCCACATTACATCCCTGAAGCTTCTTGTAACTACTTTTGAAAAGAGGTCGCTAAAATACGTACGGCCACCGTAAAGCAGTCTTTCACTACAATACTCACCACAACAGGTGAATAAAAATAATGCCTTGCGCAGAATGTTGCATGGACCGCCAATTGATTTTATGTTACAAATATCTCAATGCAACATTCAGGTGCACCATTTACTGACTACGCGTGCCACCTGCTGGCCTCCTAATGATTAAATAATTTTTTTTAAATAAAAAGGGCTTTTAACTTCTTTACCAAGGGAGTGGTTAGAATGTGGCACTTGCTATTAATAAAAATCATAATAATCTTTATCAGTGTCACACGCAGGCTTACATTAACACTGCAATGAATATACTGTAAAAATTCCCTAGTCGCCACACTACGGCGCCTGTTTGGGTAGCACGTCTTTTGGGAATCGTGGGAAGAAACCGGAGCACCCAGACGAAACCCACGCAGACATGGAGAGAACGTGCAGACTCTGTACAGAGAGTGACCCAAGCAGGGAACTAAGCTCATGTCCCTGGCACTGTGAAGCAAATGTGCTAACCACTGTGCTATCATGCCGCCCCGTGCTACCGTGCCACCCCTACTACAGGGTAGCAGCTGTAGTGAATAGCGCTTAAGGTGAAACTAGGCAAGTAAAGGAATAAAAGGATATTCCTATAGGGTTGGATGAAATAGGCAGGGAAGATGTATGGATTCCCAGTATAGAACAATTGGACTAAATAGACCATTTCTGCACTGCAAATTCAATTTAGAAGAGCGCTTCAGAAGGACTTGAATGCATTGGAGAGAGTGCAAAAGAGGCTTACAAGATTGTTCCAGGGTTGAGAAACTTCAGTTATCAGGATAGATCGGAGATGTTGGGACTGTTCTCCTTGGAGACAAGAAGGCCAAGAGGAGATTTGATAGGTGTTCAAAATCATGAGTGGTGCTGGAGAGAGTAGATAGGGAGAAACTGTTTCCGCTGGTAAAAGGTTCAAGAATGAGAGGCACAGATTTAAACTGATTTGCAAAAGAAGCAAATGTGATGGGAGAAAACTCTTTTTCACACAATGATTGGTTCGTGTCTGGAATGCACTGTGGTGGAGGCAGGTTTAAGAGGGAATTATATGAGCACTTGACTGGAAACAATGTACAGTGGTACAGGGAAAAGGCAGGGGAATCCACTAAGCCATAATGTTCCTTTGGAGAGCTAGTGTAGGTGGCTGAATGGCCTTCTTCTGCACCATAATTATATTGGGTTATAGTGGGATGCGTGTACAGACAGTGAGATGGTTGGAAAATATCCACTTGATCAAACTGACAGTGTCAACAGTGAGAGAAAGGACAGGTTCATCACTTAACAACTGCACACGAAATGTATATTTTATAATCAGTTGAGCCTAGTTATTATAGGTATTGTAGCTCAATTGGCTCTTCTGTTGTGTTATATCAAACCTAGATTTAAAGTGCAATTGAGTTCAAAAGAATTAATTCTCCATTTCTGGACCGTCATCAGGGAAAACTGCAGCAAATCAATCAGGCCCTCAAGTTACTATGACTGAGATTTAAGGAGTGATCGACTGTCCCATAGCACCCGAATGGGAACACGCGCGCGGCCAGTAGCTGCCGGGTGAGGCCTCCCATGGACTGCCCGGTAGCCAGTCCGCCTCGTTAGATCTACCCACCCGCAACGGGCATGACCACGCATCGTGTGTCTAAGTAGGTTGTGAACCCACTTACGCATGCTCAGCTGGGATCTCCCGGGCTCCCCGGCATCTAACAGCCTCCCCAGGGATCCCCAGCTTGGCGCCGTTCAGTACTGGCCCACACAAATGTGAACCAGGGGAACGACACCCGGGGGGTGGGGGGGGGGGGGGGGGGTGGGGGGGTCTCTCAGGCCATCGGAGTCCCCTGTGCGGTCAGCAACAGGACAGGGTTAGAGCCGGCAGGAAACCCCCGGCAGAACCCGCCACGAGTTACACTGAGAAACTTTTCCATTAGGTTGCGCCTTTAATGTTGCTGACAGCTTTCTTGCCCACCGGTTGGAGGTGGGAGCCAAGAGTCACTTTCCTCCAGGACAGCTACATTCCAATCAGGCTGGAAGCAAGGGTGGAGCAGGTGGCTTCCTCCAGTGCCCCACTTCCTGATGCCAAGTCAGATTGGGCACAGAATGCAGGTGAACAAGGGATATCCTACCCCTCTTGTTGCCCTGCCCCAGTAGGCTACTTGAAAACATAACAGCCGGGTCTCAGGTTGAATAACAGTGATGGAGGGATAAGGACCTCAAGTTGATCAGACGGAGGCAGGATCTCCACCCCACACCCTCCCATCTAATCACAGATTCTGTTTGAATGAATGGAGGTGGAGCAAGAGGCGGGTGATGCCTGCACTCATAGGGCCGGGGGAGGGGGGGGTGATCATTCAAATATTATAATATTTCGAGCACATCCAAGTTTAACTCATGTTGACTGCGTTTCTCAGGCCTCTGGAAAACCAACAGACGAAAGAAGGTGAGAACGGCCAAGTCCTTACGGTGAGTGTTCTTGCAGAACTGCGCGTGGACCAGGGGTAGGAATGCTTCCTTCTGGCCCAAGAAGCCACCCCGTATAATTTCCCACCCCCCACACATCAGGCCTTCCCTCTGTACCATCAGAAGCCCAAGATCCACCAGCATCCCCCCCAATCTGTTCCCCCACCAGCCCCTCTAGATCTAACAGCTCTTAGCCCATCTCAGCTGCGACCCCGTTCTGTGGGGTCAGGTCTGTGGGCAGGAAAACCTGTGGCGTATCATTTTACAGAGGTCAACTACAGGATTCTGGAGGAATCTGGACTCTGGAACACACATCTGAGCCAAAATCAAGGGTGACGACCTAATTACTCAGCATGTTGGGAAAATAAATTGGACGCAACGTCACAAATATCTGCCGTTTCCCCACTTGAGCAATGACCATGAATATCATTCTTTCCTGTGGCATAACCTTAGAGGAGCCCAAACTGTTTCTAATTCAGGGTGCACAAGCTGGTTGCATTCGCACGAGCTATTCAAAGCTGCAAAAGAACGGAGAGACTTAGGCACTCACTGCTATTTTCATATCTTCTGATTTCCATGTTCAGATTTCCGCTCCTGTTTGCATCTTCCATGGCCTCTATCCAAGCCTGATGATCCATGTTGGCTGCATTGTTGCCATTGATAGAAACAATTTCATCACCCACCTCCAACTGGCAATATTCTGCTGGTCCTCCTGGCAAACATCAGAAAGACAAAAGGGTTCTGGATTGATTGATCCGGTTATTAAAAATGTAATTGCTACTTTCTACTTAAAACTTTTTTTTTTTTAAATGTTCAACTCGTTGACTTTTCTTGAAGGGCACAAAAGAAACAATGACTGTACATTATCTCGGAAACAAATATCCTCAATTTACTGGAACAGGTTGTACAAATATACTTAAAATGCTCAATTTCCTTAGTTGCACCATTCGAGTTTCATGATTATTTAATTCACTGCAATTTACTGAGCTTTTCCACACAATGCAGAACTGGAAATGAAAGTAGCTAAAACACTGCCCTCTGTGCTGTCTCACCGGATCAGGTAATGTCAGACAACTCCCTCAAGTTGCTGTGCTCGATGCAAATTAGGTTTGCAGCTGTCACAAATGTAACAATCGTCACGTTGCAAATTATGGAGTTGTGAACGTCACAGCTGGAATGGCAAAGGGGGAGGGGGGTGCGGAGGCATAAAATTGGGCTCCCTGCCAGCAGTGCCATTCCCAACACCTACCCACTCCTGCCTGCCTCACTAAAATTTAACCCACTGTGGAGGGGGATTGGGCAACCTCCTCACTCATCACCAATTAAGACCCTTAAGTAGACAATTAATTGGCCCACTGCCGCTTGAATTTTACCCACAATGGGAGTGGCCTATGCCTGGTTGTTAATTAGATACAAGTCAAATGTATACACTCATTGCGCACATATGAAGCCTTAGGAGAGGGGAGTGCCTCCATATTGGACATCCCATGCCATTGGAGGTTCCCTTCCAAGGTGCGACACCCCTATGTATTTCTATCAGCCCCCCACCCCACGCCCCCAATCTTGTCCTTTCCAAACATGCCCCCAGCCCATACCCTTGTTTGCACCTGCCAAGCTCTGGTGGGATCCCAGACTCAACCTTACATTTGGGTTCCAAAGTGTCTTCCCTCTTGTCCTCACTGCAGTCCCAGCAGATAGCCATTGCTGCTGGGACATGAGAGCTGCCGGTCCTCGGATTGTCTGGCAGCTCTGAGGTGGACTTCCTCTTGGTGAGGAGGCAGACATCCTGCCTCGAGCCAATTAAAGGGCCATCAGCCATTTAATGGCAGTGGGGGAATCCAGCAAGCAGAGGCCTGACAGTACCCACTGCACCCAGCATAAAATTCAGACCCCCCAAAAGACTAAAAAGTCTTAGTTAAGGATTTGTCACATCACAGCCCTAATGTCTTTGTTTCAGTTTGTTTTCTCTTCCTTTTTTGAGGACATCCCAGCTATCTACTACAGCAGAGACAGTAGTCAATCTGTTTCCACCCATGAACCTCTTGATCAGTCAGCTCGTCATCCAAATGCATCAATGACTTGCCCTCCAGTTGCAACTTCCCTTCTTCCATCTTCCCCATGGGATATTCTTGCAGTGAGAAAGCTGAAATTTAGCTCAATAGATTGGAGATTGCCCACGCTCCAAAACCCTGAATGCTCTATTTTGGCACTCAGTTGGAAAGTTTAACACAACCACTTGCATTTCTGTACAAGTGTTCGAGAGAGGAACAAGTCAATGGAGGTGACTG
The DNA here is from genome assembly GCF_047496885.1 of Scyliorhinus torazame. Lineage (NCBI taxonomy): Eukaryota > Metazoa > Chordata > Chondrichthyes > Carcharhiniformes > Scyliorhinidae > Scyliorhinus > Scyliorhinus torazame. The sequence continues at coordinate 22,918,167 of NC_092721.1, read as the reverse complement.
AAGGCATGATCAATAAGGTAGATTTTGAAAGAGTGAAGATATTCTCCCAGAAAGTCCAGTGTTGAAAGTTGTATTTGACCTAATCTTTACACGCTTTCAAAAGTTTTATTTACAGTTTTGTTTGAGCTGGTAACAAAAGGGTCAATGACTGTAATGATGTTGATGTGGTATATGGAATTTTAGAAGGCACTTGATACAGTGCCACACAACAGACTGGGAGAAGAGTTGCAGCTCATGGAATAAAAGGGACAACAGCAACATGAATACAAAATTGGCTGAATAATGGAAAATAGAAAGTTACTGTCGATGGATATTTTCCGGGGAGGAGGAAGGCTTATAGTGGTGTTGCCAGGGGTGGTTATTGGGACCCTTGCTTTTTCTGTTTCCTTTATAATCTGGATTTTGGTATGCTGGGGACAATTACAAAGTTTACGGATGATACAAAACAGAGGGGAGACCTGATTGAGGTCTACAAAATTACGAGAGGTACATACAGGGTGGAACACTCAATTACAAGGGGGACACAGGTTCAAGGTGACAGGGAGAAAGTTGAGGGGAGATGTGCGGGGAACGTTTTTCACGCAGAGGGTGGTGGGTGGCTGGAGCACGTTGCCAGTAGAGGTGGTGGTGGCAGGTACAATAGCAATGTTGAAGGTGCATCTTGATAGACACATGAATGGGTGGGGAACGGAGGGATACAGATTGTTTGGGCAACAGGTAGTAGGTCTAAATAAGGAATCTGTATTGGGGCATGCTTGGTGGGCCAAAGAGCTTGTTCTGTGCTATAATGCACCTTGTAGTTTTACAAACTGTGAAGAGAACAGTGTGGAACTTAAAAGGGCTAACACAAGTTGGTGGAGAGGGCAGACATGTGGCAGTTCAAGGTCAATAAGGAGAAGTGTGAGGTGAATTATTTTGGTGGGAAGAACATGAAGACAATGTAAAAAAGGGGCAAAATTCTTAAGGTTGTGCAGAAACAGAGGGACCTGGGTGTATAGGTGCAGAAGTCATTAAAAGTGGTATGACAGGTGGTGAGAGTAGTTAGTAAAGTATATAACATTCTGGGCTTTATTAACAGGGGCATAGAGTACAGGAGTAAGACGGTTATGCTGAACTTAAACAAGACACTAGTTAGACCTCAACTGGAATATTGTGTACAGATCTGGGGCGGGATTCTCCGACCCCCACGCCGTGTCGGAGAATCGCCGGGGGCTGGCGTGAATTCCGCCCCCCGCCGTGTCCCAAAGTCTCCGCCACCAGAGATTTGGCGGGGACGGGAATCGCACGTGCCAGTCGGCGGGGGCGGGAATCGCGCCGTGCCGGTCAGCGGGCCCATCCCCGCCGATTCTCCGGCCCGCGATGGGCTGAAGTCCCACTGCCGGAATGCCTGTCCCGCCAGCGTGGATTAAACCACCTTTTGAACGGTGGGACAAGGCGGCGCGGGCAGGCTCCGGGGTCCTGAGGGGGGTGCGGGGCGATCTGGCCCCGGGGGGTGCCCCCACGGTGGCCTGGCCCGTGATCGGGGCCCTCCGATCCGCGGGCGGGCCTGTGTCGTGGGGGCACTCTTTTTCTTCCGCCTTCGCCATGGTCTTCACTATGGCAGAGGCGGAAGAGACCCCCTCCCCTGCGCATGCGCGGGGATGACGTCAGCAGCCGCTGATGCTCCCGCGCATGCGTCGCCCGGCGAAGACCTTTTGGCCCCGGCTGGCGTGGCGCTAAAGGCCTCTCCCGGCAGCCAGCGGAGTGCAAACCACTCCGGCGCGGGCCTAGCCCCGCTAGGTGAGGGGTTGGACCCTAAAGGTGCGGAGACTTCCGCACCTTTGGGGCGGCCCGACGCCGGAGTGGTTCCCGCCACTCCATTACACCAGAACCCCCCGCCCCGCTGGGTAGGGGAGAGTCCCGCCCCTGGGTGCCACACTATCGCAAGGATGTGAACTCATTGGAGAGAATGCAGAAGAGGTTTACAATGATGGTCCCAGGGATGAGAAACTAATGTTTTTAGGATCGATTTGAGAGGTTGGGACAGTTCTCCTTGGAGTCAAGAAGGCCAAGAGGAGATGTGTTAGAGTTGCTCAAAATCATGAGGTGGCTGGACAGAGTGGATAGGGAGAAATTTGCAAAAGGATCGAGAGGGAGAGGGCACAGATTTAAACTGATTTGCAAAAGAAGCAAATGTGATGTGAGAACAAACGTTTTCACACAGTGAGTGGTTCAGATGTGGAATGCACTACCTGAAAGTGTGATGGCATTAGAAAATCTACACCACATTTGTTCTTTAAAAAATCATTAAGAGAGCTAATGGATAGAGAAAGACTATTTCTTATGGTTGAAGAAGTGGTGATGAATAGACATCGATTTAAAGTGGTCACTGAAAGAGAGTGAGGAGATGAGGTTGCAGACAGTTTGTTCTAAGCCAGTTGTGTCAAGATACGGTGTACTCAATGAGAGTCGTTTGAGAGCTGGTATAGTTACAATGGATGGTGAACTTCCACAGTTCTGTCATATAGCACTGCAATAAAACGAGGCAGAAAAATTCCCTCTGCATCTTAGAAAATGCAGAGTACAGACTAATAACAACATTATGGATTGACAATACATTGATAAAATATGTCATTGAGCAACACTAGGTGGCGATTGCCACTTCAGCCCCATAATTGGCACTGTAATCAGCCCATCACAGATAGACTTCAACCAGGGAGGTAAAGCATCTCTTTTTCCTCCAAAACTTGAAAATATAGGGCACGATCCAATGGAGCAGCTGTCTGCGGTGCAGCAGGGCAAATAAAAGTCAGGAAAGCCCGCTCCCGGGATCTACCCGTCTCCCAACTCCTCGAGAGAGCGCGTTAAGATCTCGCGAAACGTTGCGATGTAAGTGCCGCCCATTGTGGGCGGGATCCTTTTTAGCAAATCTGTACATGAGAGCAAGACAGCTAGTATCACTGTAAGATGCAGTTTCTGGAGGCACCCAAAGAGTTGGGGTCTATCCCCTTTGCCTCGGAGATCTCAAGTGAGCGCCGTTCAGTACTGGTCTTCACAAACAGGACAAGCAATGCCACTCGTGGGAATCTCCCAGGGGATCGGAGACCTCCAGGTGCATAGCCTCTGGGCAGACTGGTATCCTGGCACTGCTGATGCCACCCCTACCTGGCACTGCTAGCCTAGCACTAAACACGCTTGCTGTGGGACTTTGTTCCCATTTAGTTGAACCACGCCCATAAATAAACCAACAAAAAAAATTACTTATTTTCTTTGTCACATCGAAAGGAAAAATAAACAAGCTAATTTTCTTCAAGGCCAGGATTTTACTGGCCACTTACAGGCAGGAAAGCAGGTGGGTTGACCTGTGAGATAGGGCACAGTGCCAAGAGGGCAGTGCATGGCTGCCACACACCCTCAACTGCCCAGTGACGTCAGCACCCAATGCCCCCACTCCCCAATTATTTTAAGAGTGGGGGAGGTGTTTAATGAGCCACCTTCTCACAGCTCGATTAAAGTCCTTAAGTAGGTCACTTGTGCACTTCATCCTACCGTCGCTTAAATTGAATGGGTGACAGGAGAGGCTTGCCCCCAACGTGCAGTCTAGCATGCTTGACCCCTTGGGCTGGTCAGTGAAAGGGGAATGTACCTCTTTCCCCAATGCCAATCGGAGAGACATGCCCACCCCAAAAATGTTTCCTTCTCATGCCTCCCCTCAACACCAAACCCCACAGAACACAACACCTTGCAGGGGCCTGCCAGCAAGGTGCTGGATTCAGCTAGAGGTCTAATCCATCGCTGAACCCCGCCTTCAGTGCAGTACCGGCGATGGCCACCACTCCCGCTGGTGCTGCTGATACTGCAGAGCTGCTGGCCTCCGATTGACCAGAACCTCCCTGGGTTGAGGGTGACTACCTCTTGGAGGGTGAAAATTCTCACATAATAATTACAGGCCCACTGGCTGAATAATTAAAATGGGGCTACTCAGCTACGGTCGAGGCAGACTTGCCCCTGACATTTACACTGGGTTGCAGGGAACATGCCCTCAAGTTTATAATCTAGCCTCAAGCTTATGATCATTTGGAGTATGTCTTTATTGATTTGCTTATGGCCTGATAATGATCCTGTCAGCTCAAGTACCTGTTCAGTTGAACTTCCTGGGAGGTTGCCAGAAAGCTTTCTTTAGAACAAGGTTGGCCTATTTTAACTACGCACATTGTGTGAGTGTGGCAGCACTGAGCAGACAGGATCTGCAGGTAATAAACTCAAATTTTGCTTTTCATGTATCTCAGCAGGCATCAAAACTGACAGGCCATCAGCAATTAATTAGACCAGTCTTGTTAAGTTTATAAAAAGGCAGAGGGAAAAACAAACATATTCTATTTCCCAATATTACCTTGCTGCGCCGTTGCTAAATAGCATTCCCCAGACTGTTTTCGGGAGAATGGAAAGAAATGGAGAGGGGTGTGACAAGAAATACATTTTTGCAAAAGAAGTTATGCAAATATTTAAAACAAACAAAAAAAAAAAGTTGATGGAAAAGTTTCCAAAGGATCACAAGTAAACAAGCCATATAAAAGCTAAATCGATTAGCCAATTTGAAATTAAGCATTGCTTTCTATAATAAATGCATCTGTGGAATAATTTCCCTTTTGTGTCAAAATACAGATATAATTTCACTTGGTTGGTTTTCTCAGATATTTGTTTCCATTAACCTGAATCCTTAAGGGGAGGACGACCTTCTGACCATCATATCATAAATCATTCATGGTCATCAACTAAAGCCAGCGTGACTGTTGCTACAGTCACAGAATGAGAGACGCAAAATCCAGATACAACAGATTCAAGCACCAAGACAATGCTGAAGCGTACACTACAATTTACAAAACAAAAAATAAAAAATTGCAGTTACCTTGTTCGACTGACTTGACAGTAGCACCAGTGGAGCTCCAATCGGCCGTGAATCCAAAGTCTCGATCACTGTTTGGCTTCTGATTGATAACTATTCGTGTGTTGCTGTACTGTCCCTAAAAAGAAAATTAATGCCACTTAACGCACGACAGCAGAGCAAACAGCATCAACGTTTCCTGGAAAACCAATCCAATAAAACAGTCCGATTGATATTTTCCACGACAAACATCCATAGGTATGACTGGAATGTCTGGGAACTCCTTGTAAATGAGCCAGGATGAATGGTTCGACGGCTACAAAAAAAGAACCATTCCCCAATGACAGAACCTAGTTTCTGGCAGCTATTTTCCCTGTTACAGACAGCCAGTGGAGAGAAATGGCTCTCTATGAAGGCTGCTGTGAAGAATATGTTTTGTCATGCATTTTAGTTGGCTATATATGTTGATATATTATTTTGGGGCTAATTAGTTAAAGAGTAATTTGAATAAGAGGCTTTTTTTTTAAATATAAAGTGAACCCTTGCACATGCAGTCAAAGGAGACTATCACATTGCCGTACAGACTTCAAACGCACGTAGCAACCTACTTTCCAGACTCACCTGTTGCATGGCTGCTGTGGTAACCTTGTCTTTGGGCAGGCTTGTTGTTTTTGTAAAAGAATTGATTGTTACTGAGCCGGAAGTGGTGTCAGACACACGGGGGAAGCTGCTTTTAATAAGAGACGGCATCTCTTCTTCCCTCTCCTCCTCCTCCTCATTACTACTAATTACGGAACTGGCCTGCGATTGGTCATCGTCTTCCGGTTTTGACAACAGGTTGCTCCTCGAGTACGCATCATTTGGTGGTTTTGAGGAGAGGTTAACCGGTGCTGACATCTTTGACTCCGTTTTCAGGGAAGGGCTGACCCACTTAGCTCCCTCTTCCTTTGTTAAGAGTCCGCTCCTACTCTTGGATCCTCCTGACTCTAGCTTTGCGAAGAAACTTGGCGTTGCCTGGGCATTTTTCGAATCGTGCACATCTTCGGAATGTCGCGGTGCCCCGTTGCGCTGCTGAAAAGGGAGGGGGAAAAAATTATTTTTGCAAACGTTTTCCGACACAGATCGAAAACATCTTTCAAAGAATAGGCTCAACAGAAGAGCTGCTGGTAGCAGATATGTTGGGATACTAGAATTCAGAAAGGGAGTGAGCAAACCACTGAATTGTGTAATAAGCCGGTGTGCTAAACGGCGCTGCTCGGCTAATGTGAACATGAAGAGATGAAGAATTTTCTCTTCTCCTAACTTGTACTGAGCTGCAAGTCCTTGCCATCAACTGAGCTTCATTCCTTCAACAGAGTGGTTAGTCTTCTCACACAGAACAGAGACAGTGCATTTCCAAAAACTATTCGACTGCAGGACACTTCACAACCAAGCCCAATCCTCTTGTTGCAACTCAACCACAGAAACACGTGCTGACTAAACAGTGATCCAGAACGATTCAAACTGATTTCTTCATCCCGCTGCTCCAGGGCCAAATGATTCTATTTTATCTCACCTCTGCCGTATAAAATTCCCCTACTCAACAGACCCAAAGATAGTGCACAACGGATTTGCTGCATCTCTGAACTACTTAATAAGGGGTTAGTTCTCCCCATAGGAGCATCCAACACAAAGTGAGAGTCTGATTATGAACCCGTGAAACAGCAAAATACTGTAATACTGTAGTAGCAGTCACAACAATGACTACCTTTCCAGGTCAAGTACCAATTACAAAGCCACCCCTAATCTTATACCAAACTTTTGGGTGTTAGTCACCGCATGATAAAAAGGTTTGTTTGCGATTTATATCAGGGGTTCAGGATGAAAACCTGTCATTATATTTGTAAATCATAGTAAGTCACTATTTGAGTGACATAAAAGCCTTATCTGAAGCTGCGACTTGCACAGACTTTATACACACTCATCCTTGTGATTTGCAAGATGTTAAGAATCATTACTTAAAAATAATGCATTTTGAAGAATTCGTCCGTGCTCCTCGTGTACCTCTCAACTGTTTTTCCCTGCTATAGATATAGGACAAATCACACCACCGTATCTTAGTGAAAGAATCCCAAATGCCAAGTTTCAATGCCTTCAGCTCAAACAGGGTGAGAAACAGCATTTACCAACGAGAGACCCTTGCATTCCTGGCAATCTGTTCCCAGCTTTGCCAGGGACTGCACCTGTTCGCAAAACATTCCCAAGTGAAGTAAAATGACTGTTTAACTCAATTCCAATTGTGTGAATGAGTAACACGAGGCTACAGTTACCTGACAGCACATCCAAGCGCAGTTACAATCTGGCTGGAGATCCACCAAATTGCTTGAGCATTCAGCACAGGGAATTAAAATAGGTCATCCTGGAGAACGTTAATTAACGCAGCCCACAAAGGGAGGGGCCTCGATAACGACACTTGAGCAGTTCTTTATTTAGCAAATAGTTTGCACTTCATCTGGCAGCCGTGAAAGAAAGAGAGGCCCCACACTGGTCCCGCCTTCTCAAGGCAAAATATTTGAGTGTCCGAATGCCAGTGTACTGGTTAAATTCAAAACAGGATGGCCAAGCAGGAGTTAAAAGCTGCAAACAACTGGGGCGGTCTTCTAACCAGTGCTCAACCTGCCTTAAATTGACACTCTCCATTAAAATAAAATGAGGTACTGACTGAAGGCAACAAACAGCTGATTATAAATTGAGCCAAAGCAAAAGTTCCTTTGAAAGCGGAACGGCACATTTAAAAAGATGCTATTGTTCTCATTGTGGAGCAGGAGATTAACACTTTACTTGGTGCCTGCACAACTTCATTCCACTTTTTCCATGAGAATATATCAACGCAGGAATGACCGGTTCGATATTGATAGATGCCACAGTGCAGCACCTCACACTCAAGTGTAAAAATAGAATGGTGATTGCGGCCTCTGGCATCCACAGATGCTAAAACCATCAGTCTCTGTACAGTGCCAGAAAAGGCCGGCAAACAGCAGACAAGCATTCTGCTCACCTCGGCTCAAAGCTCTTGTGAACTAGCTTGGCTTACTTGGGACTTGTATCATCAAAGATTCTGTAGGGGTAGGGTGTTTGCAAAAGAAACAAAGTGTGTTTGTGTGGGGAGGGGGGGGGGGGTGGAATTAGATGGCTCGGTGCTCGATAATAATAATAATTTGTCTGGAATCTACAGGCACCAATTTTTTAAAAGCTGTAATTCAAAGTTTATACGCTGCTCGAGTCTCTCGTCCCTGATCGTGTCTCTCTTCCCTTCCAAAAGTAAGCTAGAAATTAAAATGCAAACAAAAATAAAGCACAAAAAACAAATGGTGCTGGAGTGAAGGAGCATTGGCATCAAAAAGGTTAACCGGCTCCTTTCCTTCATAAACGCTTCCTGAACTGAATGCGTGTTGGCATTTTCTGTTCTTGGGTTACACAATGAAATGTCACAATGCGGTGTTGGTTTACATATGCTGTTACATTTGGAAAAGTGTTTGCATAATGCCAACCGCGGAAATTAAAATTGGGTGCAGCGGTTTGGGGAGTTTTATGCTTCCCCCTCATGGGATTCCTCCGGGCGCTCCGGTTTCCTCCAACAAGTCCCGGAAGATGTGCTGTTGGGTGAATTGGACATCCTGAATTCTCCCTCAGTGTACCCGAACAGGCGCCAGAATGTGGCGACTCGGGGCTTTTCACAGTAACTTCATTGCAGTGTTAACGTAAGCCTGCCTGTGACAATAAAGATTATTAGTGAGAGGCAGCACGGTTTTGTGAAGGGGAGGTCGTGTCTCACTAACTTGATAGAGTTTTTCGAGGAGGTCACTAAGATGATTGATGCAGGTAGGGCAGTAGATGTTGTCTATATGGACTTCAGTAAGGCCTTTGACAAGGTCCCTCATGGTAGACTAGTACAAAAGGTGAAGTCACACGGGATTAGGGGTGAGCTGGCAAGGTGGCTACAGAACTGGCTAGGTCATAGAAGGCAGAGAGTAGCAATGGAGGGATGCTTTTCTAATTGGAGGGCTGTGACTAGTGGTGTTCCACAGGGATCAGTGCTGGGACCTTTGCTCTTTGTAGTATATATAAATGATTTGGAGGAAAATGTAACTGGTCTGATTAGTAAGTTTGCAGACGACACAAAGGTTGGTGGAATTGCGGATAGCGATGAGGACTGTCGGAGGATACAGCAGGATTTAGATTGTCTGGAGACTTGGGCGGAGAGATGGCAGATGGAGTTTAATCCGGACAAATGTGAGGTAATGCATTTTGGAAGGTCTAATGCAGGTAGGAAATATACAGTGAATGGTAGAACCCTCAAGAGTATTGAAAGTCAAAGAGAACTAGGAGTACAGGTCCACAGGTCATTGAAAGGGGCAACACAGGTGGAGAAGGTAGTCAAGAAGGCATACGGCATGCTTGCCTTCATTGGCCGGGGCATTGAGTATAAGAATTGGCAAGTCATGTTGCAGCTGTATAGAACCTTAGTTAGGCCACACTTGGAGTATAGTGTTCAATTCTGGTCGCCACACTACCAGAAGGATGTGGAGGCTTTAGAGAGGGTGCAGAAGAGATTTACCAGAATGTTGCCTGGTATGGAGGGCATTAGCTATGAGGAGCGGTTGAATAAACTTGGTTTGTTCTCACTGGAACGAAGGAGGTTGAGGGGCGACCTGATAGAGGTCTACAAAATTATGAGGGGCATAGACAGAGTGGATAGTCAGAGGCTTTTCCCCAGGGTAGAGGGGTCAATTACTAGGGGCATAGGTTTAAGGTGAGAGGGGCAAGGTTTAGAGTAGATGTACGAGGCAGGTTTTTTACGCAGAGGGTAGTGGGTGCCTGGAACTCGCTACCGGAGGAGGTAGTGGAAGCAGAGACGATAGGGACATTTAAGGGGCATCTTGACAAATATATGAATAGGATGGGAATAGACGGATACGGACCCAGGAAGTGTAGAAGATTGTAGTTTAGTCGGGCAGCATGGTCGGCACGGGCTTGGAGGGCCGAAGGGCCTGTTCCTGTGCTGTACATTTCTTTGTTCTTTGTTATTAAAGTGTTCTAAATTCCGCCCCACTATTCCCGCTTCCAAATATAAAAAGACGCAAATGTCTGCACAGCCTCGTCAAAAAAACGGCAGGAGTGAAGTAACAGCACGAGGTCCAGTTTTGCACCAGTCTCAACATACCAAAAGGAGAATGCGTAGAGAGAAATCTATACGGCTGCTAAGTTGCAGATCCAAAGAGAACTGGTTTCTTATTGATTAGTAATGAAGCCAGTTGCAACTTGAAACCTTGGACGTGTCATGCTGATGGGAAACAGCTCCAATCCAATACTCTTAACTCAAACAGAAACAACTCTGAAATAGTTTACTCAAACAAACAGGTGGGATTTACCCAGAGCAACTTACCGGATAAGACCTAGTGAGAGAGGAGAGTCTGTTAGATTGTGTACCGTAGGGCCTTGGCACGACAACAGGTGCGATCCTGGACAAGTCAGGTGCTTGGTAGTTCCGTGGCAGAGAACCCGAAACCCAGGTTTGTTCGAGTTTGGAATCCAATGCGTGGCGGGTGTAGAAAGGAACAGGGCTTTGCTTTCCTGCCATATTATTGACTGCGCTTTTCAATTCCGACGTCGCCTGGCTCTTTGAGACTAGAGGTGGGGGGGCTGATGAAACCGCCTCGCGCTTCTGGGAGGTGTAAGGGGTTTCACTCTCCACGGTGTAACTCCTCTCATACAAACGTCTTGGGGGCTTAGGATCTTCAGCAAACACTTCTTCGTCCGAGGAGTTCAGCTTTCTGTAGTCAGTTGGGTCGCCACTGTACGATCCCTGCTGTCTGAGCTCCCTGTGAGGGAGAGGACAATTTAAAGAGAAAAGAGCAGAAACACCTCATTAGAATGAATGTGGAATTGAGATGATAAGTAGGTGCGGTCTGTGAAACTATTCAGATAGGTTGTAATTTGTACGCTGTGGTACAATAGAGAAAGCTCTGACAAACGCAAAACTAGTCAGCTTCAAGATAATTAGTGTTATATTTCAATCCCCACCCCCACAAAAGGAACTTGAACACAAGAGTGAACGGCATTTGCTGTTCGCCTTACATATTCAGCAACATGGAACAATTTTCCTCAACTTTCTGCGTATTTTGCATTCAAAACACAAAGAACTGAACATCTGATGTCTTTCACAGGAAATAAAGTCCAATCCTAAAAGAATGTGACCGCACATTTCCCTTACATCTGTTAAGCTTTATGCTTTAATGAACGGTGTCCTAGGCATTTTACGTACCGATAAAAACACTCCAGATTTAACTTGATGGTCTGCCCTCACTTCCCTGACATTTCTCCAAAGCCCTGACTGTATTTACAGCAGCTGACTGGCAAGTTTAACCTGCTTGATAACACGCTGATTCTGTGCACGCCATCTTTCTTCTCAAAATCAAACTTGCACAACCAGCCGAATCAAAATTTCCAAAAGGCACCAAAACCCGACGTACTACAACTGCCCCAATTGATTAGAGGGAAGAACATATGAGAATTGAGCTTTATTAATGGTCAGCTCGGAGGGTTATATATAGACCCTGACCAGAATGCTAGTCAGGTAAATGGTTGGAAAACACTATTTTACCAGCAAGGTCTTAATAAGCTAAATTATTACAGATCCTTCAACTTTATACACGTCTCAGAATTCAGCTCTACGTACAACTAAAAGTTATTTTTTGCTACGACTGGCTGATAACACAAAAGCAATCATCCAAAGCTATTGCATAGAACTTTAGAGCAATTGTTTGGGTCTCACATTACAGAAGGTCCATGCTGCGGCGAAACCCCAAATTATAGACGGATCTGCAAACCTCAAATTTAAAATCAAATGGCAGATTTATTTTTGTTGAAAGATTAATAGATCATTACGGTTGCAAGATTGCTTCAATGTTACCCCAGCATTTTCTTGCTGAGTATATACATATTATCTCCTGTGCATTCTTTTAGCATCCCATTCCACTAATCCATCAAAAATAGCTAGCCTCGAAATACCACACAGTCATTGCAGTTAATAGATGTGAAAGCTGAGCCTAACTGTTCAGCGTGTAGTGGTCCTTCAAAAGCAAACAGGACAATTTAACTGTTTAGGGATAAATACATTTCCTTGCATCTTGTTGCACGCATAGGCATGCAGACTTTATAAGGGTGTCTTCCAGCAGAGCTCCATATTTGTGAAACAAATCCAAAACTGCCATTAAAGCAAGGTTAGTCCTAAAAGTTTGATACCAGGAATATATTATTATCCTGGATCAGACCCCAATGTTTGCTAGGATGTGGGACAGGAACACCAAGATTTGTTTCATTTGTAAAACTGGGAGAAAAGGATACTTGAAAATGAAAATTGCTTATTGTCACAAGTAGGCTTCAAATGAAGTTACTGTGAAAAGCCCCTAGTCGCCACATTCCGGCGCCTGTTCGGGGAGGCTGGTATGGGAATTGAACCGTGCTGCTGGCCTGCCTTGGTCTGCTTTCAAAACCAGCGATTTAGCCCTGTGCTAAACCAGCCCCATCTTTGCTCAAGGAGTGGCTCCACACATAGATAGGGATATGGTATATCGAAGCAAACTTCATTTTCAGCACAATATTAAACTAACTTCCTCACAAAATAAATAGCTTACTAGTTAAACAATGTTCAAGAATAAATAGAACATAGAGCGTACAGTGCAGAAGGAGGCCATTCGGCCCATCGAGTCTGCACTGACCCACTTAAGCCCTCACTTCCACCGTATACCCGTAACCCAATAACCTCTACTAACCTTTTTTGGGCACTAAGGGCAATTTAGCACGGCCAATCCACCTAACCTGCACGTCTTCGGACTGTGGGAGGAAACCGGAGCACACGGAGGAAACCCACACAGGCGCGGGGAGAACTTGCAGGCTCCACACAGACAGTGACCCAGCGGGGAATCGAACCTGGGACCCTGGCGCTGTGAAGCTACAGTGCAAGCCACTTGTGCTACCGTGCTGCCCACTTGAAACACTTTAACTCCTAACTGTTAACTTCTTTATCTCCAATCAAGCAAAACCCACCTCAGGTCTAAACCCACCTTTGAATACAGTTAGCAACCACAGAAGTACTTGCAGTGCTTCTGAATAAAGAATTCCTTTCAAAAAACTGCCTGGGGTGTGAGAGAGCGAGAGTGGAAGAGTGAGAGGGAGAAACCCTTCAAGAAATAGCCTGCAGATTCTTGTCAGTGTCAAACCACTGTTTAACTTCACAGCATTTGGCAAAAGCCGCTGTTCTGTTCACAGCCGAACTTAAATGACATGACTGAAACCTGACTGCTTTAGCCCCTGGCCCCTCCCATTAATCATATCATCCTACTCCCACTCAAATCCCATGACCTGATTACTTAAATTTAAACACAAGGGGCGCAATTCTCCCTTTGGGAGATTAAGTCCCGACGCCGGAGTGAAAACTGGAGTGTTTCACTCCGGCGTCGGAGGCCGTTCCCAGCCCCCTATTCTCCCGCCCTTGGGGGGGGGGGGGCTAGGAGCGGCGCCGCGTCATTTATGCGCGCCAGGCCTTGGCGCTGCGTAAAAGCGGTGCCGCGTAAATGACGCGACCGGCGCCGCGTAAATGACGTCACCCACGTATGCGCGGATTGGGCACTGCCAACCCGCGCATGCGCGGTTGCCGTCCTCCCTGCGGCCGCCCCGCAAGAAGATGCCGGATCGATCTTGCGGGGCAGCGGAGGAAAGGAGGTCCTCCTTCAGAGAGGCCGGCCCGCCGATCGGTGGGCATCGATCGCGGGCCAGACCCCTTTTGAGCCCCCCCCCCCAGTGTAGGAACCCCCCTCACCCCCTCCCACAGGCCACCCCCCCCAGCATTCCCGCACTGTTCCCGTCGGCAGCGACCAGGTGTGGATGGCGCCGGCGGGAACCTGTCTTGTTGGGTATATCAACCATAGCGTTTTGACAAGATCGTTATCCAATCACCAGTTAAGCATTACAACTGCACCATTACATAAAAGCAGATTTATTGTAAAGTACTACGAGATGAAATATTTATCCCAAGAAAAGGAACAGACAATACATCAACTGCAACCTTTGATTGCTCCAATTAGCATACATAATGGACGCGATCTAAGAGCCGTGTCGCGCCCAACTCGGGGTGCAACACAGCCGGTATATCTCCCGAGAGGCCTCTGGCATACTGGCACTTGGAGGGGGGCGGGTAGGGGGGCAGGGTCTCTCAGGGGCCTTTGGTTGGTCAGGTTCTGGGCAGGGTGGTACCCTGGCACCCCTGATGCCCCCCAGGCATCACCAGCCTGGCACCCTGACTGTCACCCATGTGCCCCCCTGGCACCATGGCATTTTGCCCATGCCAGAGATCGGGGTGGTTTGCAGGGGGGCAAGTTGAGGCATTGCGGGTGGGGGTGGGGTGGGGTTCTTGTGGCAACGGTACGGGGGTCTAGAGACTGCGGGTACCATTTCCCGATCTCTTCCGGCATTGACGGCGGGATATGGGACTGAGTGCGGCCTTGACGGGGCGTTCCTCGCAGAGGCTCCGAAATTAAGCAAAGTCTCATTTCTTAGTGGGGCCGTTCTCGGGAAATACACGGCTAAAAGCGCTCGATACGGGACAGTTTCATTTCTGTTAAATCGCACCCTTTGTGTTTCTATTTGGACATTTTTTAATTCGCTCGTGGGAAGTTGGAGTTTCTGGCCCTAACGAGGTGGTGCTGAGCCACCTTCGCCACCTTCTTTAACCCATAGTACTGTTAAAGAGAGGGTGCCCTCGGGCTTTGACCCAGCGTCGAAGACGAAGAGGGAACAGCAACATCTTTCCAAGTTAGGTGGTGCGCGAATGATACAAACGCTAACAGAAAACATGGGTTTCTCCGTCGTGCTTCTCCGTTTCGCCGGCTGGTCAATGGGGTTTCCCATTGGGGGGCAGCCCCACACCGTCGGGAAAACCCCCGGGGCTGCCGGTAAAATGGAGAATCCCGACAGTGTAGAATTCAGCCCTCTATGTTTTATGAATATTGGCCCAGCTCTTTCGCTCAGTGGCGGAGAAAAGGCACCCGTCATCAGCCACGGGGTAAGCTTCACTGTGAGGTGTCGCATCCTCTTGGTGCAAATTTCCCATTGCCCAGCAGTGATGAACTCTTATTAACTGGGGTTTCCTAGAGTGGAGCTGCAGTGATGTCATTAAGCTGTCCAAGCAGCCAATCACATTGAAGGATTTTAACACACATACAAAAAGTAGTAAAAGAAAATCAATGTTTACAGAGAGCAAGTTAAAAGATTGGGGCACATGCACAGGATGAAGGTAGAAGCCAAAATATTCAGGAAAAAATTTAAAATTTCAGTTTCAAAGAAATGAATCAATCATTTAACAGCACTCCACAAGTATCAGAGTAAAATTAATTTTTCAGGGCTAGCTCTGTTGTTCAGCAAATTTGATTAATCGCCGTTTCGGGGTTCTGCACGTGGATGTGGAGCCCGGTCCCCTAGAAGTCATGTTCGGGGTGTCGGACCGGTCAGAGTTACAGGCGGGAGCGGGGCGGATGTTTTAGTCTTTGTCTCGCTGATTGATCGCTGGCGGGTCTTGTTGGGGTGGAGGTCAGCTTCTCCACCCTGTGCCTCAATGCGGCGGGGGGTGGGGAGGGGGGGTGGGGGTGGGGGGGGGGGGGGCGGGGTGCTGTTGGTGTTTTTGGCTTAATGGGTTGAGGGGTTTGTGGGTGCGTTGTAAATTATGAAAATGTTGAAAAATGTATGGAATAAAAATCATATCACCACTGGAAAGCCAGTTACACCTGATTAACAAAGGCCTAATGTTTCGGGGTCTTTCTAACAGTGATGTGGGAGAGGAACTTCGATGTTCTCCGTGATTCCGATATTTGGCAGCTCTGGAGTGGGGTCCACAATTCAGCCTGTGTCGGAGCCATGGGTGACGATACCGCAACGTCAGGGCTCCAACGCCAACCTGAGCATGCAAAATATCTTGAAGTTGTCGTCGGTTTCAGGTACTGAGAGTAGGACACCAACAACCCCATCCAACACCACCATCCCTCAACCTATCCACAACATCTGGATGTCAAGCAGGAGTCCTGTGTGTAGTTCATTGTTCCTATGGTTATGCCAACAGGGAAATGTAGATCAACGATCTTTCCTTCTGTTCCCCACCCTGCATGCTGAAACAACTAAAAAGACATTTCCAAACAACAAATGCAGGGCCAAACTTGATACATTCTTCAATGTAAAACAACGAGGCAGTGAGTCAGCGACAGAACTCTGCACCATTATAGAGATTTATTGGAGCAATTCAAAACGCTAGATAACTCCTGGCTTACCTTTCTTCCCGCATTTTTTGGAATGTCTTTGTGGGTCTAGCATTCTCTCCACTTGTTATTTTCTCAATTTCTTCTCTCTCGTCCTTCTTCCTCTGCAAGTCTGAATTATAACTTTTGCGCCGACTTTTCCACTTTGCCAAGTCCTGGTCACATATTTTGAAAAACAATAAAAATGCCAATAAATTAGTAAATCAATAAATGACTAAAACACTTCTACCAATCTCTTCACGAAAATGCAAAATTATGAGGGAGGGAGATTCATATTCCGTTATACATCTCGGCCAAAGGTCACACTTGAGAGTAGCTGAAAGATAGGCACCTGGTACTGGATTTTCAAAATTGAAACTGACGGACACAAATATACTACTCTTTGCGAAGACGGTCTACAAAACTATTGGCGATCCAAAGCCACGCCAGCAATTTAAGCTTACCGATAATCACCTACCTCTATATATCAATATAGATAACATCAAGGTCAGTGATGGACAACCGAGGCTAGTAAGTGGGCCCCATGAGTGGCCCTCCTTCACCTCAAGTGAGCCACAAGATTGGAATCACGCTTGTTCATTAACCCCATTTTTAAAAAAAATTTAGAGTACCCAATTCTTTTTTCCGCAATTAAGGGCCAATTTAGCATGGCCATAAGACCATAAGACATAGGAGCAGAATTAGGCCACTTGGCCCATCGAGTCTGCTCCGCCATTCAATCATGTCTGATATTATCTCATCCCCATTCTCCTGCCTTCTCCCCATAACCCCTGATCCCCTTATTAATCAAGAGCTTATCTAGCTCTGCCTTGTCTAGCACGAGGGGACATAGCTTTAAATTGAGGGGAGATAGATAGAGGACAGATGTCAGAGGTAGGTTCTTTACTCAGAGAGTAGTAAGGGCGTGGAATGCCCTGCCTGCAACAGTAGTGGACTCACCAACACTAAGGGCATTCAAATGGTCATTGGATAGACATATGGACGATAAGGGAATAGTGTAGATGGGCTTTAGAGTGGTTTCACAGGTTGGTGCCACATCAAGGGCCGAAGGGCCTGTACTGCGCTGTAATGTTCTATGTTCTATAAAGACACTCAATGAATTGGCCTCCACAGCCTTCTGCGGCAAAGAGTTCCACAGATTCACCACCCTCTGGCTGAAGAAATTCCTCTACATCTCTGTTTTAAAGGATCGTCCCTTTAGTCTGAGATGGTGTCCTCTGGTTCCAGTTTTTCCTCCAAGTGGAAACATCCTCTCCACGTCCACTCTATCCAGGCCTCGCAGTATCCTGTAAGTTTCAATAAGATCCCCTCTCTTCCTTCTAAATTCCAACGAGTAACAGACCCAGAGTCCTCAAATGTTCCTCATACGACAAGTTCTTCATTCCATGGATCACTCTTCTGAACCTCCTCTGGACCCTTTCCAAGGCCAGCACATCCTTTCTTAGATACAGGGCCCAAAACTGCTCACAATACTCCAAATGGGGTCTGACCAGAGCCTTATACAGCCTCAGAAGTACATCCCTGGTCTTGTATACTAGCCCTCTTGACACGAATGCGAACATTGCATTTGCCTTCTTAACTGCTGACTGAATCTGCACATTAACCTTAAGAGAATCGTGAATAAGGACTCCCAAGTCCCTTTGTGCTTCTGCTTTCTGAAGCATTTCCCCATTTAGAAAACAGTCTATGCCTAAATTCCTCCTTCCAAAGTGCATAATCTCACTTTTCCACAATCCACCTACCATACACATCTTTGGGTTGTGGGGGTGAGACCCACGCAGACACGGGGAAAATGTGCAAACTCCACACAGACTGTGACCGGGGGCCGGGATCGAGCATGGGACCTCAGCGCCGTGAGGCAGCAGTGCTAAGCATTGTGCCACCGTGCCGCCCTCTTTTTCACCAAACATGACAAATGTGAGGTTATCCATTTTGGTAGGAATAACAGCAAAAGGGATTATTTAAATGATAAAATATTAAAACATGCTGCTGTGCAGAGAGACTTGGGTGTGCTAGTGCATGAGTCGCAAAAAGTTTGTTTACAGGTGCAACAGGTGATTAAGAAGGCAAATGGAATTTTGTCCTTCATTGCTAGAGGGATAGAGTTTAAGACTAGGGAGGTTCTGCTGCAATTGTATAAGGTGTTAGTGAGGACACACCTGGAGTATTGTGTTCAGTTTTGGTCTCCTTACTTGAGAAAGGACATACTGGCACTGGAGGATATGCAGAGGAGATTCACTCGGTTAATCCCAGAGCTAAAGGGGTTGGATTACGAGGAGAGGTTGAGTAGACTGGGACTGTACTCGTTGGAATTTAGAAGGATGAGGGGGGATCTTATAGAAACATATAAGATTATGAAGGGAATAGATAGGATAGATGCGGGCAGGTTGTTTCCACTGGCGGGTGAAAGCAGAACTAGGGGGCATAGCCTCAAAATAAGGGGAAGTAGATTTAGGACTGAGTTTAGGAGGAACTTCTTCACCCAAAGAGTTGTGAATCTATGGAATTCCTTGCCCAGTGAAGCAGTAGAGGCTCCGTCATTAAATGTTTTTTGAAGAATAGAGGGATTAAGGGTTATGGTGTTCGGGCCGGAAAGTGGAGCTGAGTCTACAAAAGATCAGCCATGATCTCATTGAATGGTGGAGCAGGCTCGAGGGGCCAGATGGCCTACTCCTGCTCCTAGTTCTTATGTTCTTATGTTATGACCCCATGTATAAGATTCATGACATTTAATACACGACGAATATCTCATAACATGTCACAGTAGATAGTTAATCATATACAAATAGAACTATAAATTTCAAATGGTAAACACGGGAAAAAAATATTTGTACATTTGATGCAGAGAACGCACATGGCTTTCACGGTCAAATGTGTGCAATCAGCATTTCACTTTCCCTCGCTTTACGGATCACTTCAGTCATGTCGGTCGGGATAAATCTGCTCGGACGGAAATCAGTGGAACGTGGCAACCCTACGTTTGGGCAACAGTCGGTGAGCCATGCACTGAACCCAGATGTGGCCCTGGGCCATAGGTTGCCCACCACTGTTCAAGATTGATGGGTGTTAAGCGATAACGAGAAAAACTGAAGTATCAAACAGTGCTCAAAACGAAAAAAATAAAATCAACATTTCAGAAACTAGGTTTTGACTTTCAGCAGAAGACAAGGCCTTGCGTTTTGAAAGGCAATGGGACAGCATCATATGGTTTAGGTCATTTGTGGAAAAGGAGGGGAACAATCTAGCATTTTTTTAAAAAAACTTAATTGGAGGGCGGCAAATTTCAGTGGGACGAGAAGAGGCTGATCAGAGTAACTGGAAGTCAAAGATTAGCAATCAAAATGGTGAAGGAATAATGAGGACATGATCCAGCTCCAGTTGAGGTACATATCAGTGAGGGGAAAAGGTGGGACAACTAAAATCCAAGCTCACTGGATGACAAGAGAGAGAGAGAGAGAGAGAGAGAGAGAGAGAGGGAGAGAGATCAACAGTAAAAAGAGGCATATGACACACGTCAGGTTCATAATACAAGTGTCAACCAATGTGAAGTTCAGAGGGAAATTGCAACAGGAAATCCGAAGTGGAGAAAAGAGCGAGAAAAGACTCACAGCTACAAAGCGGAATCCAAAAGCCTTCTAGGCATACAAATCGTAAAGGAGAGGTATGGCCAAAAGGAGGATCTACGCAACGAGACAGGAGGCATGGCTGAGATTGTAAATTCTTTTTGCTTTTGTCTTTACCAAAGAAGGTTCAGCCAATGTCATAGTGAAAGAGGAAGCAGCTGAGATACTGGATAAGCACGCGGTTGATAATGCGTGTTGTAGAAAAGCTGGTTGTAGTTGGATAAGTCAACAAAACCGGACAGAATGTGAGGAAAGGAAGGGTGGGGATTATGGAGGCGCTGGCCATGATCTTTTAATTCTCCATAGATACGGGGGGGAGAAATACTTGTGGTTATTAAGGACCTAATTTAAAATTAACATATTTTGAAACATTTCTTGCCAAAGGGATTGACGAAGGTGCCATTTCTTTAAGGCCGGTGGTGGATCTTGCAGCTACTACTGTGGCCGAGTGCTGAGCACAGCGCAAAGTGGAGAAAGGAGAAACAAGAAGGTTTTTAACTCACGTTTTGCCATTGCTGGTCCTGCTCATTCAGAGTAACCTTTATTCGCTGCAATTCGTCATATCTCAGTGACTTGGGAGTGTCGACGGGATCTTCAGCAGACACATCATTGAGCGACTTGCTCCTAAATTAGAAGGGTATACTCAATGGTCAATGGAAATATCAATGTAGGTCCATTGTAGATGGGAGCATTAATCACCGACTTGGGAGAAAAGTGGTTCCATTATGTGCAACTGAGCATTTTTGCTCAAGCATGGAGCTGTTTGTTTACATAATTATGTTATAATGCCTCGCTATATAATTACAAGAATGAACGGTATCTAATTAAATAAATTGTATTTTTCTTCGGAAAATGTATTACCCACAATTAGCCAAGAAATTCACTGCACCCATCCTTCAACATGGTCCCAGTATAACAATTGCATTTAATATTTGGTGCCACACTTCAGAGCATTTTAGTTTTACTGGCAATGCAAATTAACACAATTAAAGTAATCAATCAATTCCACTAATTATCACAAAAGCTTTGATTATTATTAATGCTCATTGTCAAAATTCATCTGTTACAACAAATTCACAAACCAGGAGATCCCCATACTGCTTGCAGCAAACATTTTAATCCATAAGACATGGGAGCAGAATTAGGCCACTCGGCCCTTTGAGTCTGCTCCCCCATTCAATCATGACTGATATTTTTCTCATCCCCATTCTGCCAGATGTGGTTGATAAGATTTGTGTACCGCGAACCAACCATTCGAAAGACCCAAAGCAATCCTGGGTTGAAACTTATCATGGCCCATCTGAATCTGGCATGGTATCGCCTACATGCTGTTCAGACCAGGGGTTCACAACCAAAGGGTCTCAGGATGGTTTCAAGGGGTCCGTCAAAAATAACAGGAGAGCGTGCAGAAAAATACACAGTGTGTGCCCATACATTAACTGTTTACTGCTAGGCGGGAATACATGGGCGCTTGTCTGAGTGAGTTTGCTAACCTTAATAGGGTCACGGCATTCAGAAGGTAGTTTGTTCAGTGAAGTGTTTTGAAATGTTTCAATTACACGAAAGGATGCTCCATGCCATCTTGTAGGTCTACACTGGCAATCAGCCAGCCAGGCTGGAGGGAAGCGCAGGTATCAACTATGGGGGTCAATCATCTGGCATTTTCCAAGAGCCATCTCTTCCTCATGGTGAAAGGTGGGTGTGAGGGAGAGGTTAGCTGGCGATGGTGAGGAGGGAGAATTTAGTAGACCGGATTAGTCAATATTATGGTGGAATTATGGAATGTTAATACAGCGCTAGCATTTGCATTATTTTTATGTGCTTTCTTTGGAAAGGGAAGCCCCGTGACATTAAGTTTGAAAGTCAGTATTCAAATTGAATGGATGACCTGCCTTTTCATAGTGCTTTGCACAACCGTATCTCAACGTGCTTTACCGCAATGAAGTACTAAGTATAGCCACTGTTATCTTTTAGAAAACATGGCACCTGTACTGTGCACAGCAAACACCCCCAAACAGTAATGTGACAATGGCCAGACTAGCTGTTTTGGTGATGTTGCTTGAGTGATAAGTAATGGCCAGGCTCCTGGAAATAACTCCTCTGCTCTTTTACAAAACAGCGTCAAGCTCAGTGCTGAATTGGACTGTCCCATGTTCTTAACCTAGCTTTTTGTGCTCAAGCCCTCAAGCGGAGACTTGAACCCAAACTCCTGCCGCCAAGAGGCGGGAGTGCTACCACCCAAGCTACAGCCGACAGGAGAGCTGTTACTCAGCAGTAGCACCAAGTTACACCATTAAGCCAGCAAAACAAAACTAATAATAAGTAAACGATTATGTTTAATTATATCACTTTTTTAAAAAACAGAAATAAATACTTGTGGTTCAGGGAGTCTATGGATAATTTTATAACACGGGAGGGGTGGGGTTCATAAGCAAAGGCGACTGAAAATGATTGCATTGTTACATCAGGCACCAGAGGGCCCGGTGACATAATACGGCAAAGAAATGCTCGACTCTGTTCTGGAGTTACCCCATTTCCTATTCCCCGTGTTAAAACAAAAGTTTTAATGCCTTAGCTGAAACACGCCACTCCTCCACAAAGCACCAGAATCTCTGAAAGCCTCCTCCAAGTTAGTTTAAAAGCAAATTAATGCAGATGCTGGAATCAGAAACGAAAACAGAAAATACTGGACAATCTCAGCAGGTCCGAGAGCATCTATGGAGAGAGAGAACGGGTGGCTCTTTGTCAAAACTAGAGAGAACTGGAAATAGGATGAGATTTATACACTTGTGGGGCGGGGAGCAGTGGGGCTGGATGGAGGGCCAGTGAGAGGGGGAGATTGACAAAGATGTTGTGGACAAATGGACTGTAAATGGTGGAGATAACGACCAAGTAGCCAGCTAGTAGCACATAGAGATCAGAATGTGTTGCTGACAGAACAGTGGTAAGCAGCGTGTCAAAGGCCAACCTGGAACAGGGAACAGGTGGCCCTAGTGGGGTTAGGAGAGGGAAGGAGGGGAGAGAAAAACAAATCAATGGAAGATCTTCCATGTCAATCTCCACCCTGTCCAGGCCCAGTTCTCTCTAAGTTAGTTTGTTGCTTCGCTGGGCAATTTAACAGAAGTCAGAAAGAATAAACGCCTGCAGACACTGCTAAACTAATTAGAAGGACTGAAGAATGTGAATGCAGTTACCCAGGAAATGTTTGGTGGTTTAACACGTCTGATTATTCCTATAATTTCAATTTCATTAAATGCTCTTAATTTGAAGAGCAACATGCCATTAATTAACTTGGTTGATGCTGAAATGTGTGGTTGGACATCTAAATAATAAACTGAAACAGAGTTTTAAAATACATTCTATTTGGTATATTTCCAAATCAGGTGGAAGTGTGTGCCTGGTCTCAGTATCAGATGGAGGGCAAGGAATATGAGGAGGACAATCAATCAACATTTGGTGACAGGGCCCGTACAGGTCAGGGACCCAAGAATAATCACTCTAATTAGAAAAAACAAATGGCATGGGAGACTTGACAGAACTGAAGTCGCACAGTAAATAACAAAAACCAGACCAGGAGCTATTACTTCACTGGACAGCAATCACATACCCACAAAAGCATGTTTTCTACGTTGAGTTTATTGTGTCCAGGTGGAAAACCTTTAACACTCACTGTGGGGTTCAAGATGCATGTTACAACTGTACAGCTATAAAAGTGACCACAAGGGGCTGTTTAGCACAGGGCTAAATCGCTGGCTTTGAAAGCAGACCAAGGCAGGCCAGCAGCACGGTTCAATTCCCGTACCAGCCTCCCCGAACAGGCGCCGGAATGTGGCGACTAGGGGCTTTTCACAGTAACTTCATTTGAAGCCAACTTGTGACAATAAGTGATTTTCATTTTTTCATTTCAAGAATACAACATACCGTCAGCCAAAGTCAACTCAAGCTGCAAAAAAAAGCCAGAAACTGTTTTGCACCTGTTGCCCCAAACCAACTGCAATGTGCAACTATTTTTGACCATCACCGCATAGCATGCCAGCTGCGTTAGTTACATATCATACTCAGCAGCTGTGACACTGACACAGGGAGCTCCTCATTTTGCACTGGTTTTGTAAATAATTACTAATAATTTGTTTAAACAAGGTGAATGATACAAATGAAACCAATAAACTGCGATATTAAAGCAGAATAACACGAGACACGTATACACTTACAGCTCTTAAAATGTTAAAACTGGCAGAAGCTTAAGATTAGTCAATGGGCTGTTGCCGACTGTTATTGTAACAATGCAACTCATCTTACAAGACATTTTTAAAACATAAACTCAGCTCAGTTTATGACTGAACTTGCATGCTCCTGTCCTTTGTACGCCAAGAAGCGTGGAAGTTTGCAGGAGGCAGCTTCCGATCCAAAGGAAAATGCAGAGTTTCAAAGTTTCCCAAAAAATCTTACATGGAATTGTGGGGGCTTAAAAAAAAAAATGGATTTTTTTTTTTATAAAGATCCAAATTAAATCAACTTTGTTTGAAATCCTAAACCCTCAATATTTACAGAAGTTAAATCGATTGGGCCGATTATTTTCCCGCAAGACCAACCTGAATTGATTTACCTTTGCTAGATGTGCCACCAAGAAGATGGAAATTTAGTTAAATTGGGTTGGGGCCACTTGTCTCTCCTTTAAACACATATTGAAATCACTTCAAGTTACTTTAACCTTAGTTTGCACATTCTCCCAGTGTCTGCATGGGTCTCACCCCCACAACCCAAAAAGATGTGCAAGGTAGGCAAATTGGTCACGCTAAATTGCCTCTTAAATGGAAAAACAATAATTGGATACTCTAAAAAAAAATTAAAGTTACTTTATTCCTATTTCGATCATTTTTTTAAAAATTCAGCTTTTGTATATATGAAAAGAATTTTAAGTCAGAATGCATATCGTAATGTTCACATTTTTGCTAAAAGTTTGATTTAAGTTTAAGGTAGCATGGTGGAATTCATTGACCTTAATTAGCAGTCTGTGGACTAAAAATTGAGAATAATTTGATCTTTTAACATTACCTTCGTCTTTTACTTGTCAAATGTTAACAGTTAGATTAGTGCTAGCTCTAATATGCTGCTTTATTACATTGCCTGGTGCACACTCAGCCAGGAGCAGACACTGCAAACTCACTGCCCTATTTTCAGGGGCCAAATACATTGGGCCATGAAACACACAGGACGATTAAGATTAAATCCAAGCTCAAAGACACTTGCACTCAGGGAATACCAGCACATCATTTCATTAGTCCTACTTTGCAAGCAAGTTATGTTTGTTTGGCACACAAGCACACGGTACAAAACACACATTGCACACAAACAGCTAAGCACTTTTTAACTTGATTAAACTTACCCTAATTCACTATCAGTTGACCTTTGACGAAGTCTAAAGAATTGAACAGAATCAATAAAAAAAAAGCATGTAACTGTTAACACCACGAAGTGTGCTTAATGTAGGTGGTTCCAGCTGTAAACCTGGGCGTGTATTATCTTAGAGCACTGTGTCTTCCCACAAATAATCTGTCCATACCATGCCAGAGTTTGTTAAACATCTGTTGAATATCCACCTTTGATTTAACAGACAATTTCACGATATCAATAACAAATGCAATGATTGCTATCCGAAAGGTTAGATGCACAAAAGATATTTTGCAAATATAGGACACCAAAAATAATGTTTTGAACCCGCCTCATCTGAGTTAAGCAAATATCAAAGAATGGAAGTGTGAAATACAACTGATGCCCAAACTCAGAAATATTGCCAAGAACACGAAAATGTTTAAAGAAGTCATATATGAAATGCCATCTCTAACATGAACCCACTCAAAATGTCAGGAGAAACCAAACCACGTCATGGTAATTCACAAATTTGTACATTAAATGGGTATACATGGAATACATGGACTCTGTGCTACAAACTGATAGTTTGCAAACGAGACACTACAACAAATTTAAAAATCTAACATAATAAATGTAACAAAGCAAGCATCAGATGAAGGACAACAGATTTCATAGCCCTCAATGTCACAAATCTCTCAAACATTAATAAAATGTTCACATTTATTGTTTCATAATAACATTTATTGAGTTCCAAATACACTTGTTGCCGTAATACAGTTTCAGTATTAAATAAACTTAGTGCATTGTATTAATTACAAATTAACATTTGTAAAATCAATAAATGCACAAAAAACATGCAATCATCTACCAAAACAGACCAGACACACACACGCAAAGAATCATACTTTGCGTAAAGAGCCAAATGTCATGATGCAACTTGGTACTCAATTTGACCGTCTTCTGATTTGTAAAAGCGCAAGGGATTTAATTGCTGATAATTAAAATTTAATTGCTGATAATTAAAATTTTTAGCTCATTTTACAGTCTTCACTTTTTCCCCCCCGTTACTCTGCTGCTCTGGAGAACAACATTTGTGCCTGTTTATCAATCTGCTTTGAACAAGGTAATCCGACAAACAGATCCGACCCAATTTCTAGCCTTTATTTGCAGCTCATTAAATGTTTTCTTTGGAGGTGGGGGGGGGGGGGGGGGGGGGGGGGAGAGACACCGAAAACCACACTGATCATCGCGGATTAAACCACATCTTTCAAAGTGATGGATATTTTTAAACCGTGAAAAGCAAGCTGACAATGTCAGAAAGCCCTGGGTAATATCGGATTGGAACTTGTGCTCGAAATTGAAATGCACTGCTGAGTAAAATTAAAAAACGAAGCTATCAGCAGTCCGGTATTGCATTTGTCTCTTGTGGGGTGGAGGACGGTGGGATTGGATCAGATTTCAACACGAGAGAAGTGTAGTTATTCTACCTTATCTCTTGGTACATGTTATTTGTGGTATACTATGAGGGGAGTGCTAAAACCTGGGCTTAACGCAGTGCCCACAAACTGCAAGTTCCAGCTACCTATGTTATTAACTACTCCCTTTCACAAAGCACTGGAAGCTCCAGATGTCCCGTACATCATAAAAAACTTGACCCCATGCTCTTATGCAAGTTATTTCTTAGCACTACTGGTCTCATTACCACTACCTTTCTGCCGAACCTCACCCCATCATCCCTTTTGCCATTTAATCCCTCCGGCCTTCTGCCCTACTTTTGTTCTTTCCGCTACTCTACTCCCACGGAACCTTTACAGTACAAAAGGACACCATTCGGTCCATCTCGTCTGCACTGGCTTGCTGAAAGAACATTCTACCAAGCCCCACTCCCTTGCCTTATCCTAATAACCTTGTGCATTCTATTTTCAGATATTAATCCAATTCCCTACCTCCACCACCCTCTCAGGAAGTTCTTTCCAGACTCCAGGCATGGAAAAATAGTTTCCTCACATCACTTCTACTCCTCTTGCTCATCAATTTGAAGCTGTGCCCTCCAGTTTTTGACCTGTTCGAGTGAGTAATTTCTCACGATTGACCCGTCTATATCCCCCCCAGGATCTTGATTACATCTATCAAGCCTCCTCTCAACCTCCTTTTCTGCAAGGAAAACAGGCCCAACCTCTCCAATCTATCCTTATAGCTACAGTTGTTTATCTCTGGCAACAGTCTTGTGAATCTTTTTTTATAATAATAATCTTTATTAGTGTCACAAGTAGGCTTACATTAACACTGCAATGAAGCCTCTGTACGCTCTCCAATGCTTTCACATCCTTCCTCAAGTATGCCACCTAGAACTGGACACGGTACTCCAGGTGAGGCCTAACTAGTGTATCTACTTCTCTTGGCCCTGTACTTGCTTAGAATCTGGCGCATCGGTATCTTTTCCCACTTCTGATGAAAGCCCCGAAATGTTAACTGTTTCTCTGCCTGGTCTGCTGCCTATTTCATAGTCCCACCATCCGCAATAATTTGCTCTTGCACCAAATATTTTTATTTTCAACTTGAGAAATATTGTAATGGGAAATGTTGTAACGAGAGGTCATGACAAAAGTCCAGTTTTTGGAATTGTACAGGGAGTAGGGCGCATACTGCTCACCCCCGTAAGAAATGAGGAAGCCAGTCCACCGATATTAAACAAGGCCACCCCACAGCAATAATGCGCTGTGAGCGGCCTTAACAAGCTCGGAGTGGACTTCCATCCCCCCCCCACCCCCTCAGTGACAGGAAGTCCTGTCCTCAACAGTTGCCAGCCAACCAGATTGGTCAGCAACTGTAGCAGCGCCAGAACTCAGTAGAGGGCACTGCTGGGACTGCAACTAGGTCCCCGGGGTAAAGGGAGCTATGGCGTCCAGACCCAGGTAAGACGAGGTTTTGAATGGAAAAGGATTGGGAGCTTAGGGAAGGGGATGAGGGGCAGGTTTTGGTGGCCAGGTGGGAAGTGTGAAAGGGGGGACGACGACATGGTGTGTAACATCTGATGTGGTGCAGGGAAGGGGGTCATTCTCACAATGCACATAGGACAATCCCCCCCCCCCCAACCTTTTAATCAGTCTGGTTAAAAACCATAGCAACCAGGACAGCATGGTGCTGGTGATTAGCACTGCTGCCTCACCGCGCCAAGGATCCAGGGTCAATCCCGGCCCCGGGTCATTGTCAGTGTGGAGTTTACACGTTGTCCCCATGTCTGTGTGGGTCTCACCCCCACAACCCAAAGATGTGCAGGATAGATGGATTGGCCACGCTAAATTGCCCCTTGGAAAAAAATATGAATTGGGTACTTTAAATTTTTTAAACCCATGGCAACCGTATTATGGCTTGAATAGTGTGATATTTGGACCATTTGCTTATTAACAAACTCAAAAGGCAGCACGGTGGCGCAGTGGGTTAGCACTGCTGCCTCACAGCGCCGAGGTTCCAGATTCGATCCCGGCTCTGGGTCACTGTCTGTGTGGAGTTTGCACATTCTCTCCGTGTTTGCGTGGATTTCGCCCCAACAACCCAAAGATGTGCAGGGAGGTGGATTGGCCACGCTAAATTGTCCCTTAAATGGAATAAATGAATTGGGTACTCTAAATTTCTTCTTTTTTTTTTTAAATTAACAAACTCAACAGCCTATTTATTTTCCTTTACCGTGTGCCTCCCAACACTACCACCATCCCCCCACACACCCTCCCAATTGGGGGTGTCAAATCAGCGGCACAGTGGTTAGCACTGCTGCCTCACAGCTCCAGGGTCCCAGGTTCAATTCTGGCCTCGGGTGACTGTGTAGAGTATGCACTTTCTTCCCGTGCCTGCCTGGGTTTCCTCCGGGTGCCCCGGTTTCCTGCCACTGTCCAAAGATGTGCAGGTTAGGGGGATTGGCCGTGCTAAATTGCCCCTTAGGGGGCGATGCTCCAAGCCCCTCCCCGGGCCGGAGAATCGCCGCAACCGCGCCACGATGCCGGCGCGCGATTCTCCGAGATGCGGAGAATCGCCGCCATTTGCGTCGGTGTGTTTGACGCGGCGCTGGCCGCAGGTCGTTGGAATCAGCGGGGCCGCCAATTCTCTGGCCCGGACGGGTCGAGCAGCTGCGCAAATTCAACAGTCCCCCGCTGGCGCCGTTCACCTCTGGTCGCTGCCGGCGGGAACTCTGCACGAAGGGTCGGGGGATGGCCTGTGGGGGTGGGGGGGGGGGCTCCGTCCCCGGGGGGGGAAGGGGCCTCCGATGGGGTCTGGCCCGCGATCGGGGCCTACCAATCGGCGGGCCGGCCTCTCTTCCCCCCACCCCCCCACAACCCCACCGGGCCTGCTTTCCTGTGTGGCCGGCCCCTAAACACAGATGCCATATTGAGTCGGGGCCGGCGCGCTGAAGTCCCCCGCACATGCGCAGGTCGGCGCGGCCCAACTGCGCATGCGCGGGTTGGCGCGGTGCCCACTTGGCACCGGGAAGGGAGGCTGGAGCGGCGTGAACTGCTCCAGCACCGTTCTGGCCCCCTGTGGGGGACAGAATCGATCATCCCTGTACCCGTTTCGCGGTGTTGTGAAACGCGATGGCGTTCACGACGGCGCGAACACTTCGACTCCATTTTGGAGAATTGCCACCCTAGTGTCCAAAAGATTCGGTGGTGTTACTGGGTTATGGAGAAAGGGTGGAGGCATGCGCTTAAGCAAGATGCTCTTTCCCAGGGCCGGTGCAGGCTCGATGGGCCGAATGGCCTCTTTCTGCACTGTAAATAGTGACTTCTATATCACAATATCTTTTTTCTATATATCATCCCCAATATATGTGAAAGATGCATACTTCTGCTGAAGTTAGACTTTGCGTAGAACACAAAGATTCCGTTTATTAGACTCAAAGGTTAATCTCCTCCAATTCAGTTTCTGTAGCTGTAATGTGACAAATGCAAAATGATTCCTCACATTTCAGTTCTGCATTGCCCGCTGCACCATTAGTCACTCTGCTGATTTGCATTTAAAAAAAAGAGAAATTATGTTATTTCTTTCGGAGCCGGCTGTTGTCAATCATAATAAATTAATGAGAATTAACAATGTTGCTGCCTATTTGTGAGAGGTTCGAGACGTTATTCCTGACTGGCTATTGGCGATTAAATGTTTGATGAAGCCTCACATCATATCATTACACATCAGGCCATGAAAGGGTAAATGAAAGAAACCAACACAGAACACGTCATATGAGGACAAGTCAACGTTATAGAAACTTCACACGTTCACTCTTCATGCATATTTTAGTCAGCATGACAGACACTTGTCACAGTGGGCTCAGAGATACAGATGGAACGCATATTTAGAGTTACAGCAGCCCCTGACCTCTCAACCAGCTGCCGCTTCTTGTATCTCAATCTGCTGGCCTCCCTTATAGTCTCCCATTTCTTCGCGTCCTCCTCAGTACATGAGCCAGGAGCAAAGTTTCTACAGTGTACTGATTGATTCGCTTGGGACAAAGCCATTCTCCGAGAAAGCATGTCATCCTTGACTGGACATGGCGATGCATCGTCAGAGGTTTCTGCTTCTTCCGAGACATGGTCAGGTGGACAAAGGAATCTGGAGCGGAGTGACTCTGGCAAGTTCCATGGATCCGGGAAAGGAACAGGATTGTACATGTCGGGAGCACCCGATGGCACCATTTTCTTCGTTTGAGAAGAGCGCTCTTTTCTAATAATCACGTCATCCTTTTCAGGGTCTGGAATTATCGTTTTGTCTCTTCTTTCCTGCGCAACGAGCCGTTCAACCGAGTCGTTCGATCCAGCAGTGCTTTGCCGCTCACTGCACGAAGGAGTCAGGTCAGCATTCGCATGGAAGGCACCCGTTTTACGGCTGAACATATCATCATTTTCCAAATCTGGCTCCACTTCCTCATCGGCCTCCTCTTTCCGCTTGGCAGAGTGGGCCTGCTGGCCAAGGAAGGAATTCTGCTTCCGTGTTATAATTCGAGGACCTGCGGCTGGATCAACCTTTGGTTTGGAGATTGAGAAGTCTGCCAATTCTGAATAAGAACGATTTGCATCCAGAGCTTGCCGCAGGCGGAATAGGCTATTTATGTATTTTTTTGAAATATAAAGGAAGAGGGAAGAAAAAGGAAAGGAAAGATTTATTGGAAAGTAATCGAGAGAATAAAATCTGCATGCACCAATGTCAAATAAGAAAAGACAGATAGAAAGCAGTGTAACAAATATTTACTAATTATGTAAGCAGAAGATGCAAGGTTATTAACAATACCTCCAGGAATACTTGATATGCAACTTATCATCGCAGAATTGCATATTGCTGTATTAGCTGAGACCAGATTTCACAGTTAGAAAGTTTGGGTTTTATTACATTAAAGGCGCTACATAAATAAATTGTCCTTAACCATCAGAAGGCATCCAGTTCAGAAGGAATCCCAATTTCTTATTAAAAGGAGAGGCACGGTAGCACAGGGGCGGCACAGTAGCACAGTGGTTAGCTCTGTTGCTTCACAGCTCCAGGGTCCCAGGTTCGATTCCCGGCTTGGTCGCTGTCTGTGCGCAGTCTGCACGTTCTCCCAGTGTGTGCGTGGGTTTCCTCCGGGTGCTCCGGTTTCCTCCCACAGTCCAAAGATGCGCAGGTTAGGTGGATTGGCCATGATAAATTGCCCATCATGTCCAAGAAGTTTACGTGGGGTTACGGGGATAGGGTGGAGGTGTGGCTTTAAGTCGGGTGCTCTTTCCAAGGGGCGGTACAGACTCAATGGGCCGAATGGCCTCCTTCTGCACTGTAGATTCTATGATTCTATGAAATGTAGCCGTAGTGGTCTAGCTCATGGTTGAACTTTTAGCATATCGCAATGTAGCACAGCAGCTCACAACATAAATATCTTAAAACAACAACAGCTTCAGGTCTTTTATATGCTTCTCTATTAAATCTTAGGCCTGATCAGATGTGCCTTGATTTAATCTAAACCGTCGTTGTCTAGACACTACCACGAATGTACTCATTTCATTTTGTTTTTTACACAAGGCAAATTAAACCAGTGTTTAGGGGTACGAGTTGTTAGTGAGATTAGCAATCGAACAAGGGCAGTAACCTTTGTTCATCTGAAGCGCGAGTGACATCTTCTGCCCGTCCTTGGGAAGTTGCCGCTGCGGATTTTATAGCCTGAATGTTAAACCGGGAATCACCCCAACAGCAACTTTCACTGCTGGGCTCCCGTCTTTTTTCAGGAGTGCTGGCCTCCTTCATTGCGAAATCCTCCTGCAGCTCCGACGGTTTCCTTCTGCTGTTCGGGTGGCGGAACAGCAAACGAAACGAATCGCAAGGAGAGAGTGAAAAGTGGTCATGAGATGTTACCAGAAAGTTAAAGAAACACAGAAACAAGGTACACAGAATCAGAACAATTCTAAACTACTTCATGTAATTCCCCAAAAACCAGGACGTTTATTTTTCCCCCATTATCAACTGCACAGTCAGCAATCGTCAGTCAGCCACATTCTTCGAAGTGCGTGGCGTGGGGAAAAAAATATTGAGACACCCAGATAGTGTACCATGATTTGGGGATCCAAATGGCGGATGGAGTATAATGTGGGGGAAAATGTGAACTTGTTGATTTTGGAAGGAAGAACAAATGAGCAGAGTGCTATTTAAATGGAGAAACACTGCAAAAAGCTGCATCACGGAGGGACTTGGGGGTACTGGTTCACGAAACACAGGAAGCGAGCACACAGGTGCAGCATGTAATCAGGAAGCCTAATGGAATTTTGGCCCTTATTTCAAGTGGGTTGGAATATGCGTCGGGAAGTCTTGCTGCAGCTGTACAAGGTAATGGTGAGACCACATCTGGAGTAACGTGAGCAGTTTTGGTCCACTTGTTTAAGGAAATATACTATTTCATTGGAGACGGTTCAAAGAAGGTTTGTTAGGATGATCCCTGGTATGGAGGGATTATCTTATGAGCGAAGGTTAAACAAGTTGGGACTCTACTAACTGGAATTTAGGAGAATGAGAGGTGATCTAATTGAAACATACCAGGATTCTTAAGGGGCTTGACAGCGGAAATGCTGAGAGGATATTTCACCTCATCGGAGAGTCTAGGGATGTCCAGTTAAGACTGGGACGAGGAGGAATGTCTTCCCTCAGAAGATGGTGAATTCCTTGTCACAGAGAGCTGGGGCGAAATTCTCCCGAAACGGCGCGATGTCCGCCGACTGGCGCCCAAAACAGCGCCAATCAGACGGGCATCGCGCCGCCCCAAAGGTGCGGAATGCTCCGCATCTTTGGGGGCCGAGCCCCAACATTGAGGGGCTAGGCCGACGCCGGAGGAATTTCCGCCCCGCCAGCTGGCGGAAACGGCCTTTGTTGCCCCGCCAGCTGGCGCGGAAATGACATCTCCGGGCGGCGCATGCGCGGGAGCGGCAGCGGCCGCTGACAGTTTCCCACGCATGCGCAGTGGAGGGAGTCTCATGGTGGAGACCGTGGCGGAGGCGGAAGGGAAAGAGTGCCCCCGCGGCACAGGCCCGCCCGCGGATCGGTGGGCCCCGATCGCAGGCCAGGCCAACGTGGGGGCACCCCCCCGGGACCAGATCGCCCCGCGTCCCCCCCCCCCCAGAACCCCGGAGCCCGCCCGCGCCGCCTTGTCCCGCCGGTAAGGTAGGTGATTTAATTTACGCCGGCGGGACAGGCAATTTATCGGCGGGACTTCGGCCCATCCGGGCCGGAGAATCGAGCGGGAGGGCCCGCCAACCGGCGCGGCTCTATTCCCGCCCCCGCCGAATATCCGGTGCCGGAGACTTCGGCAACCGGCTGGGGCGGGATTCACGCCAGCCCCCGGCAATTCTCCGACCCGGCGGGGCGGTCGGAGAATGTCGCCCCTGTTGAGGGTTGAGTCCTTGTGCGTATTTAAGGTTAGGATAGATAGATTCTTGATCAGTAAGGGAATCAAGGATTACGGAGGAAGGGCAGGAAAGCAGACGTGAGGAATGTCAGATCTGCCATGATCCTATTGAATGGCGGAACAGGACTGAGGGGCCGAATGGCCTCCTCCTGTCCCTATTTCTTTCAAAACGTTTTGTTCAATTAAAATTCTTAATTAGCAGATTGCTTCGACTCCAATTACTTATGTTGCTACCTATACCATTGCCTCAACCAGGCACTAGATGAGTTTGCTAATTTTAATGAATTAAACAATCTAAAACTGCCAAAGGAATACTATTTTATTCCCCCGCCCCTCCACCCTTTAAACTAAAATGTCATTAATGGCTGTTCCTTTAAGGATATGCTACGGCAAATTTTCATACATTTTGACTGCCTGAGAAATTCAAACAGATTTTTTTTGACTTGCAATTAAAATGGAGATTATTTTGTGAAAACAAAATCGAATAATTTGATTTAAATAAAGTGGATTAAATCAGTAGAAAAAAGGTCAGAAAACGTTTTTTTTTTAAAAACAGAAAAAAGTAATGCGGTAGATGGAGTTCAGTCTGAAGAGTTGCCCTTTGTTGAAAGGCAGAAAGAAATTACATTTTTATAGCACCTTTCAGAACATCAGGACATCCCGAAGCACTTTTGCAGCTCATGAAGTGCATTTGCCATCGTTACAACGTAGGGAACTCCCTAGCCCTTCTTCGAACAGTTAAAGGGGGGCAAATAGAGACTTAGTTTAGCGTCTCACATGAAAGATGGCACCTCTGACAGTGCTGCACTCCTTCAGAACTGTAGTGAACTGCCAGCCTAGATTGAATGCTCGGGTCCTTGGAATAGGATTCGAACCCATAACCTTCTGGACAAGGAACGAGTGATACTAATGGGCTGTGCATAGTTGATCACAGATAATTGACCTTATAGACAAATCGCTATGCTATTTTAGTCAGTGAAGGACAAACCTGATGCACTGAAACTCCTTATACCATGGCCTGCTTTGAGAACCCAACTGTATTTGCCTCCACTGTTCTGCTTCCTTTGGGGTCCAATCCTTCGGTAGGAATCTATCAGAAGCCACACGTTTCCCTGGGAACACTGGGTTCAGTTTACGCATGAACAGGTCATCCTTTTCAATGTCCGGGTCGACACCTTTATCTTCCTCGGACGAGGACCCATCGCAAAGTGCTTGGTAATCTTCAGCTGTTTCTCCACTTCGCTGCCTTTGACTACTGTTAGAAACATCCAGTGCAATAAGGTTTATCTGCCAGAATATATACACAGCAGGGAAGTAACATGTTTTCTTCTAAGATCTTCAAAAGCTCATAAATTAAGCCAGCATGTCATGGTATGCGTTAGTTCAAAGCCTTCACGTCCAACACGACTCCACTGATTGCCAAGGCATATGTTGATTCAGCTGATAGTAGAGAGTATTATGGCATAGAACACACAAGCAAATATCATTAGGAGGACTACTGATCAGAGCATGAAATATTTTGTCAGTGAAATGCAAATATTAAGTTAATGTGGCAGTCACAGAAGCTGAAAAACTGCACTTCAAAGCACATCCCATATGCATTTCTGACCTGATGGATCGCTCATTCTCTTCTGTTAAGAGTGCGCCGGTGTCAGTCGAGCGAGAAGCTTTCTCAGGCGGCATATCTGTATTCAGCTGCTGAAATTTATGGCTTGCAAAATGGACGGGCGTACCAAATCTCCGACGGGCTAAGTCATCCAACCAGGGATCAGGCTCGATTCCGTCGCCATCTGATCCAGAATCAGAGTCGGGATAATCACGTAGCAATTCTGGAGGTGCTCCACCTGCACCTCGACGGGTGGTGCCATATAAACCACTGTCACCAGCAACTATTTCTTCCTTCAGAGATTTTTCTTTTCTACTGAAGCCAATTAAGATAGTTTGGATAGAAGGCTAGGATAATACTCAAACTGAATGAGATTCAAGAAACACACAACATTAAGCAAAATAAGAATTCACAACAGCAATTCCAAGTACTGATATCAGCAAAGACCACTGTGTAGGATTCTAACTACCAGCTTCTTCTTCTTCTCTCTCAGCCCACCACTCTTCAAAATAAACCTTGTGCCCAAAATATAAGCCAAATACTGCGGATGTTAGAAATCTGAAATAAAAACAGCAAGTGCTAAAAATACTCAAGCAGGTCTGGCAGCATTTGTGGAGGGAAATCAGTTAACGCTTCGAATCGAATATGACTCTACTTCGGAACCGAGCTTAGGTAGATATGTAATGTGGCTTACGCCATCGATGGGGGCGGGAATTGGCAAGGAAGAACAAAAGGTGTAGGGGGAAGGCAGGAGATTTAAAATGATAAAGATGTAATGGGACAAAAGGCAGAGGAATAGTGTGGTTGTAGTAAAGAAACAATGCATTTGTCCCATGTGAGCGCAAACGTCAGAATAAGAGTTTTTGCCTGCCTTACACACAATTGCACATGCATTTATGAACACAAGGTTAATTTGCAATGATGTTGCCCTTGCTGCCAATACGAAGCCACAGCCGTCAATGGTGCCCTCGCCAATATGCTTCCAATAGAGATGAACCTTTGACATTATGGCGCACATTTAGCATCAGCCCAACAAGGGGGAGGGTGAAATTACAAGGAAATGTTGGGATCAACAATTAAGCTGGAAGATTGTGACGTTGTGAGAGGGTGGGGTGAGGAGCAAAAGAGAAAAATCCATCTGCAGATTTGAATGGATTTTAATGAACTTTTATGGGACTGTTTGCTCAACATCTCAAGGAGAGCTGATTGAAAAGTCTGTTTTTCTTTTTTTTTTTTAAACTCTTACCATTATGACTAATATTAAATGTTTCGGGCCAGCTGGATGGCCTCATTCAGCCCTTTACATTCCAGTAAAAAAAATGTGTCGTCAAGACTTCAATAAATTACTGAGGGATGATCTTTTCACACTTGCTTGGCAACCACAAGCACCATTTTCTTTACCATTAGTAGGGGGAAACGGCTAAAAATAAGGTTTGAATTTGACCCTGCAATGTCATGAGGTTTCTAAAATGTACCATTAAGTTTATTCCTTTTATGAACTAAGAAACATGTAGCAAATGAAATTAATATAAATTAACTGAACTAATGTAATTTAAAATTCAAACTAAACATAAAGGAACGAAATAATTTTTTAAATCATGAACATGGCTAGTGTTACAAGGAGGAAAATGATCAGTTTATTTGTATGCGCACCAGTCACTTAAACATATTGCCACAAAAACTAAAAGACAAGGGAATGTTGGCTTTTATCTCAAGGGCATTGGATGTTTCAGTTGAATGGAGCCGTGTTCGGACTCCAGCTGATGTACAGCATTGAGTGTTGGGTAGTAAACCTCATGAAAGATCTCCAGGTCTTGGATTAGATAAGAGCACAGATTCACCAATATTATTGACGACGGATTTCAGAAACTCTCCTTGTATTTTCTGGAGTTCGAAAAGGTCAGAGAAGCAACTAATTGGGGCATTTAAAATGGCTGTAGGGATTTGATAGAGTAGATCAAGAAATTATTTCATCCTGTGCAGAAACCAGAATAAGGACGCAGAATTTTTTTTAAATTATTTTTATTTAAAGGGGCAATTTAACGTGGCAAATCTTTGGGTTGTGGGGGTGAGACCCATGCGGACGCGGATGGAATGTACAAACTCCACACGGACAGGGACCTGGGGCCAGGAGCGAACCTGCGTCCTCAGCGCCGTGAGGCAGCAGTGCTAATGACAGCACCACCCCTAGGACGCAGAATCTGAACATTAGAGCTCCACCATTTAGAGTGAAGTTGGGAAATCCTTTTTCATACAAATAAAGTGAGGAAATCAAGTTGAGGTACAGAGGAGCCAATATCTAACTGGATGGTGAATCAGGCTCTGAATGGCTTACATTCCTGGTCTTGCGTCCCTCATGTTAAGCTGAATGTATCTGGTGATAAAAGCTCTTCCACCTCCCGTGCACTAACAGTTATCTTCAGCCAATCAATAATGTGATTAGAGTAGTTCGGGCCTTAATTGCTCCAATCAACTTCGACCCCCAATAGAGCAGGAATTAACTAGGTGGAATCGGAAACCTCATTACAAATGTCATTCACCACTTCACTGAACCCTCACTAATTCACGTGCTCCATTTTTAATATTGCACATTCAAATTCTGTAGGTGGTCTCGTGGCACAATAGGTGGTGCCCCTACCTCTGGGCCAGAAGCTCTAGATCAGAGTCCCACTTCAGGGGCGGGATTCTCCGATATCAGCGCGATGACCGCCGACCGGCGCCAAAACCGACGTGAATCAGTCCGGCATCGCGCCGCCCCAAAGGTGCTGAAGTTTCCGCATTTTGAGGGGCCGAGCCCTCACCTTGAGGGGCTAGGCCCGCACCGGACTGATTTCCACCCCGCCAGCTGGTGGGAAAGGCCTTTGGTGCCCCGCCAGCTGGCACGGGAATGACTTTGCCGGGCGGCGCATGCGCGGGAGCGCCAGCGGCCACTCACGGCATCCCCGCGCATGCGCAGTGGAGGGGGTCTCTTCCGCCTGCGCCATAGTGGAGACCATGGCGAAGGCGGAAGGAAAAGAATGCTCCCACGGCACAGGCCCGCCCGCCGATCGGTGGGCCCCGATCGGGGGCCAGGCCACCGTGGGGGCACCCCCCCGGGACCAGATCGCCCCGCGCCCCCCCCCCCAGGACCCGGGAGCCCGCCCGCGCCGCCTTGTCC
This sequence comes from Scyliorhinus torazame, assembly GCF_047496885.1. Classification (NCBI taxonomy): domain Eukaryota; kingdom Metazoa; phylum Chordata; class Chondrichthyes; order Carcharhiniformes; family Scyliorhinidae; genus Scyliorhinus; species Scyliorhinus torazame. The sequence goes on along the minus strand of NC_092721.1, from coordinate 22,879,297 downwards.
CGTCGGTAAGAGAGGTGGTTTGATTCTCGCCGGCGGGACAGGCATTCCAGCAGCGGAACTTCGGCCCATCGCGGGCCGGAGAATCGCCGGGGGGGGGGGGGGGGGCCAACCGGCGTGGCGCGATTTTCACCCCCGCCGAATATCCGGTGCCAGAGAATTCAGCAACCGGCAGGGGCGGGATTCACGCCAGCCCCCGGCCATTCTCCAACCCGGCGGGGGGGTCGGAGAATCCCGCCCCTGGACACAATGCCATGGAAGGTGTATTTATAACAAGGCCAAACAGGCCAATTGTCATCTTGTAAATCCCCCCCCCCACCCAATGTGCCTAATGGCACTGAGTAAAGAGTGGGAGAGTTTCCTGGTCGACCGTACTGCAGAATGCAATGGCAAATAGCTGCAGTATTTTGCCAAGCATATTCATGGACCAATCCAATGGAAGTCCATGGTTGCCAATGCCTTGTCAGGGCATGCAACCTGAAAGAGAGGAAGTATTCAAAATCTGTCGCTATTTGTACCTGTATTCTTACAATGTTTGAAAGAAATATATTTTTTATCAAATGGATAAAAATACAATCTAATCCAAATATTATTCGACTCTGAGCACTTTTTAATATGTTACTTCCACTGAAAGTCCTTGATCATAGTGGAGCATAGTGGGATCATTAAGACTTCGTCCAAACAGCCATACTTATTGTGAATCCAGCTATTTGGTGATGGAAGTGAGATAAATTAGTACAAATGGAAAAACAATACTTGCATATTAAACTACAGAGGTTTCCATTTTTTGAACAGTAAGCTCACCTCGGTGCACAAGTACTACTTAGCGTAAAGGTAAACGTAAAGGTAAAACGTTAGAATCAAATCACCTTGAAAACATTCCATTTGTCTCTGTAAACACTGGGCTTGCCCAGCTTCTTCGATTATCTTCGTTTTTTTCCGCTCGCTTTTTCCGCAGCGGAGCTGGGACATAAGTCGCCGGTTTGCTTTTGGTTGGCAGGAATTGGTTGTAGGGTGCCACCGGCCTATAGCCAGAAGTGGAGGTCCTGCGAAGTGACATGTCATTCTTGGGTCCATCCATTGTCCTGCTGCTTGAAAATTCTGACTCAATGTCACTCCCACCACCTAAACCAGAAAAAGTGTGAGGAAGGACACAATGCTTCGCGATTATTTTTTCATACTCCGCCGCTGAGCCCAGTCGCTTCTAGGTGCGTTTTTGCTAATGCCCAACACATGCTGCCTATATACTATTCCTCCGGAACACAGATCACTGACCGTAATCATCAGGGTATTTTTGGAAACCTATTAATATACCGTGATAATATCCTTGGCACAGAAATTATTTTCACTCCAGTGATAAATGCCTTCAATTTTTTTGATCAGGCAAAACATTCCATAAGACAAACAAATCGCCAGAAAGGTCAAATGGTTCTGTGCAATCTTCCGAGTTTCAGTCCACAACTGTACTAAAAGTAAAATTCTGGATGACAAATTTACTACCATCTCTACACTTTAACGGCTAAAAGGTCCATCACCACTAAATTATCTTGCCAAACAGGAGGATGAGTGACAATAGTGGATGGTCGTATGACCTCCTTCCAAAACACATCTGTGACAGAATGTTAACAGCAAACTCTCCTTACCTTCGCTGCTATCCTTCAGCGTTATGTCCGATGAAAGGCTGGTGATAGACTTTGACCCAAATGAATCTAAACTATCAAGTGAGTCATCTCTTCTGTGCCTGAACTGTGGTGATGTTGACTCGCCCCGCTCTGTACACCAGATATCACAGTACCCGCTGTCTCTTCCACTACGTTTCAAACTGCCCAAGTCTGCAAGTGCCTAAAATGGAATTTAAAACTCAAGATGTTGCCACAGCACGCGACAATTTCTATTTGCATCACCACTTTTGATTCAATAGAAGGCGCAAAACATCTTCAATAAAAAATGTCACAGGCATACTTTGACGCTCTCGGTTCCCCTCTTGGTTAATTATTTTATCCCATTTTGGGGTTGATTCCCCCACCCGTCAGTCAGTCAAGACAGCCCCAGTCAGTCAAGACAGCCAACGCCATTCTACGTTGGAAGATGGACTGATGATTTGTTGCTGGGATTTCGACATTAACATACTGGCCACTGGGTGGCACACATGAGCAATTTAAATTGATCAGCTGTTTTTTTTAATATAAATTTAGTGTACCCAATTTTTTTTTTCTAACGAAGGGGCAATTTAGTGTGGCCAATCACCTACCCTGCACATCTTTGGGTTGTGGGGGTAAACCCCATGCAGACACTGGGAGAATGTGCAAACTCCACATGGACAGGACTGGGATCGAACCCGGGTCCTCAGCGTCTTAGGCAGCAGTGCTAATTACTACACCAGCGTGCCACCCGATCAGTTTGTTAATGTATCAGCGAATTAACTCAATATGAGCATCACTGTCAAGGTAACATTTAATGAAAAATAGACATTGCAATTCAGAGACCGAAGCTTTAAAAGGATGATGAAATTCAGCCGATTAGGAAAATAGTGAACATTTATTTAGCATATTTTTCTCAATAAGTAATGCAGTAAAGATACCAAAATAAAGTGAATAATGACCAAAGTCTACTTCGAATTATTGCTCCTAAATTCATCAGAAGCTCACTCTTTCAATACAAAATGGTTGTTTCAGATCGAACACCTCTCAGGTAGCTGAAACAGCTACATATACTGTATTTCCAGCTCACTAAGTCGCCATTTGTACATTGGAGAGGTCGAATGCAGATTGGGGAACACTTAAGTCAAACACCTCCGTTCAGTCTGCAAGTGTGGTGCTAAACTGCTGGTTGCTTGCCGAATTAAATCTCTGCCCCACTCGCACACTGACCTCCCTGTCCTCGGCCTTCTACACTCTCCCAATGGGGCAGCTTGAGGAGTTGCCCTCACCTTTCAGTCAGCCAGTTTACAGACGGTAGGTGCCAGCAATGATTCTTCTGTTGCCATTTATACCTCCTCTAGACCCATCTTTTGTTTCACAAATTGTCCCTTACCACCCAGTTTCACCCTGCACCATAATCCCTCCAGTCATTTAATCTCTCCTAACTTTCACCCCATCTCATGTCTTCCCTTCAATCGTTCCTGCCCTCTCCTCCCCTCCTTGGCTTCAATCGTTCCTGCCCACCCCTCCCCTCCTTGGCTGCCTCTAGTCTTCAAGCCCCTTACATCTGTGACATTTGCCAGGACTGCCAAACGGTGACAGATCCATTTCTCTGTTGACTCTTTCTCTTTTCACGGATGCTGCTGGACCTGCTGAATTATTCCCAACATTTTCTATTTATATCCTTACTGACTAATATCCTACCTCCCATTATTAATCTTCAGAAGCCCAATAATTGGTCCATCGGTATTATGTACCTTCAGGAAACATATTCATATTAACATTGGTGAGTGAAAAGATCCAAAAAAAGTGTTCGCAAAAAAAGTGAAGCGGTGGCTCAGTGAAGTTGGCAGAAGGGCAAGGATTACTTTCTGTCTCATCTTTAAAAAGGTGCTTGTTCCCTAATTCTCCCCTGTTGTAATACCACGCATGTAATACGTACTGGTCAAATTTAAATTATTCCTTCTCTCAACCAAGGTCAAGATTATTGAGATGTTCCTCATTCATTCAGCCACACCCAAAGGTGTTACCAAAAGACATACAAGTTTGAATGGAAAGAGTAGTAGAAAACACAAATAGCACTTGCTAATTGGAAACTGCACAACTAAAAGCTAAAGACTAATTTATTAGTCTTCAAATCATCTTTATTGATACTTCAAACACTTTAGGCGGGATTCTCCGATGGCCGACGTGGAAATCGGGATACGTGATTGGGTGGAGAATCGGTTCTGGCGCCAAAATCGTGGAGGGTGGCACTTTGACGCCAAATCGCAATTCTCCAACACCTCGACAGCAGCGTCAATGCGTTCCGGAACGCACGTAGAGTAAACACTGTTTGCATATTATCGGGGGCCCGACCCGGTATTCTCCGGGGTCACCGCGATTCTCCGCCTCTTATGGGCCGATCTCCCAACGGCACGGTTCACTTGTGCTTTTAAAAATTGTGAAACCGGCATCTTGGCTGCTGAGGGAGAGAGAGAGGGGATACGGAAAGTATCCAATATCGCCATAGTTTGCTGACAGTTGTGCTGCCGGCAAAGGGGGGGGGGGGGGGTTCTTGCCAGGGCCGGGTTGGGCTGTGGGGTGGGGTGGGGTGGACGGGACGGAACACCACTGCAGCCGCCAAGGCAGTCATGCAGCTGCGCACACCGCTATCAGTCACTGGGAACTTAGTGCCATGGGTCGCATAGGTTTCCCTCCCCCACCCCACCCCACCCCACCCCACCCAGGGCAACCCTCCTATGTGCCCTCTGGCCTCAGCCGACCCATCCGCTGTAGGAGCATGGTCCAGCACAACCAGTGTGATCTCGTTGGCTGGGATGAGTGCGTGTGGGGAGTGTAATGTGTATATGGGCGGCTGCAGCTCTTCAGCTTCCCGAGTGTCAATCATGGACGTGAACCCTGCATCGATTGCGCTCCACGTGCCGCCAGTGCTAGCCCTCCGCAGTAACGGAATCGGTTCAAGTGGGGCGCCAGTTTTGCTGTTGTGAAAGTCCACAAATTCTGCGTTGACGTCAACACTCAGTCTCAGAAACGGGGAACCCCGCCCACTGTGTCTGGTATACAGCATTTGAATTTATAAATGGACGTGATCTTCACCCCATCATCCATTCTTCCGTTTACCTCCCAGTTCCTCTTAATATGGGCTGCAAATTGATGGGTAACTCACCTCCGGATTGACATGTTCCCCTTCCATAAACCTGCCCAGTTTGTGGGCACCTTCTCGGATTGCTACACCTGATCTATTTTCAGCAACATGGAACATACAAGGTGTCTGGTCTAGCCCTCTCCTGCCAGATTCAGCTGTTCTTTCAGTTTTAGGTTTGCCTTAACCCCCGTGTTTACAGATTGATGCACTTGTCACTCACCTTGGTCAGAGTTTGTCCGAGGAGCCCTTCAAATGCCTTCAGGTTAAGGTGAGATCCATTGTAGCGAGGCTCATACTGTGCTCTTCTACCAAGCCAGTATATTGTGATCAGAACCTGTAAGTGTGCCATTTTCCAATTAAGCATTTGTCACAGGAAGATAAGAATGCATGAATAAGAAACATTGTTCAAGTAAATTTATGGAACATGACCTTTTTTTCCCCTCAAGTCCGTGCTGCTATTTACTCCCATTTAAATGCACTGAACGTATTCTTTTATAACAAACCTCAGTGGGACACCTTTTCCTATGTACCGGGCCAACAAACACACACCATTTCTCAAGACTCAGCTTTTCAAAAGACTGCCTTCATTTGTTTTAATATGGGCTTTGTTAATATATGAATCATAGCATTTACAGTGCAGAAGGAGGTCATTCGGCCCATCGAGTCTGCACCGGCCCTTGGAAAGAGCACCCTACTTAAGCCCACACCTCCACCCTATCCCAGTAACCCCACCTAACCTTTTTGGATGCCACGGGCAATTTAGCATGGCCAATACACCTAATCTGCCAATTTTTGGACTGTGGGAGGAAATCGGAGCACCTGGGGGAAACCCACGCAGACACAGGGAGAACGTGCACTCTTTTTTTTAAATTATAAATTTAGAGAACCCAATTAATTATTTTTCCAATTAAGGGGAAATTTAGCGTGTTCAATCCACCTACCTTGCACATTTTTGGGTTGTGGGTGCGAAACCCATGCTAACACGGGGAGAATGTGCAAACTCCACACGGACAGTGACCGAGAGCCGGGATCGAACCTGGGACCTCGGCGCCGTGAGGCCGCAGTGCTAACCCACTGCGCCACCGTGCTGCCCAGAAGAACGTGCATATTCCGCACAGACAGTGACCCAAGCCGGGAATCGAACCCAAGTCCCTAGCGCTGTGAAGCAACAGTACTAACCACTGTGCTACCATGCCGCCCTGAATATGCAAACGCGTCATAATCTGGGGCCTGGGAGGGGGTCGGTGTAGAGGGAAGAGAAGACAACATTTTTCCTACAGCTACCTCACCAATTCGCCTAACATTCAAGCTCCCTCCTCCTCAATCCCGGCCACTATGTCACCTGTGCTGCTGAAGTCCTACCAAACTATTCTTTCACCTCTGCCCTTTGTTCCTCCCACTCATCCCTGTCATTGCTCTCCTTGGTCCCCCATTTTAACTCTCCCAGAAGGCAGGGCCTACAAAATTGCGAGGGCCTAGCACGTAATTAGTCTGGCCATTCGTCATGACACGTGGCTGGCCCAGGTGTAGAATTAATACAAATCCTCCTACTCCGTCTGGATTATCGCCGAGTGTAAGGTCAACACGAGGCCCCTTTGATTAACTGACCAAAATCTTTTTCCTGTGCCCCCTTCCGTCCTCACCTCAAGTGGGAAGAGGTCATGATTTCTTTCCGTTCATAAGCTCCATCACTTACATTCTCAAAACAGAATTCTTTCTTCTATCCATCCAGCCCAACTTCCATCCCATTCTGACACACATTACTTTTCTCATGGGCCCGAGCACATTGTTGCCACCATCTCGCGGTGGCCAAAAACCCTGCTCCCATGCCGCTAATTGCATCCCGTCCCCTAACCACTTGCCCAAGCAAAACCAGTCCGTGTGTAATACGGCGCCCTGCTCTACCCAGTGTCAAGCTTCAAACCCCACGTCCTATACTATCACATCTTTACAACCTAGCTTCCTACCACCCGCTCAGTGTGCCGTCACGTAAAATCGCAGCCAGGTCTTGATCCTTCACCGAGTCAAGTCACCCAACCTGCTACTCGGTGTCCCACTTCTCTCACCAATTTCAAAAAACCTTCTGAAACCTGCCTTTTCAAACATTTTCAGCCACCTCTCCCAACCCCCTCCAAGATTCAGCTCCCCCCCCAGTAAAGCACCTCAGACATTTTCTATATTAAACGCTACCCCATAAATCTAGGTTGTTGTCACAGCTATTGAGTGACCACCATTTCCTGGAGTGTAACAACCATATGAAACAAAAACTATTTTTCATCATATTGCTCTACTCTCTCATTCTTTCATTTAGCTTCTTTCGTACCATCAAAAGGCAGCACGGCGGTGCAGTGGTTAGCACTGCTGCCTCACGGCGCCGAGGACTTGGGTTCGATCCCAGCCCGGGGTCACTGTCCGTGTGGTGTTTGCACATGCTCCCCAGTGTCTATGTGGGTCTCACCCCCGCAACCCAAAAAGATGTGCAGGGTAGGCTGATTGGCCACGCTAAATTGGCCCTTAATTGGAAATAAACTAACAGAGTACTCTAAATTTTAAAAAAGGGTATAGTTTCAATTACCAATGATCCCTTTACCCACACAGAACAGTCACTGCAATAGTGTTTCTCAAATGCCTTAGATAAGGATTATTTTCATATGGTTTGCTCAAGAGCCCATTTCCCAGTGATCCTTTTGAAAGCAGCTGGCATTCATAGAGTACCTACAATGCAAGAGGCCGCGTTGGTCCATTGAGTCTGCACCAGCCCTCAGCCCACTTCCCCACCCTATCCCTTTACCCCACCCAAACTGCATAACTTTGGACGCAAGGGGCAGTTTTAGTGTGGCCAATCCACCTAACCTGCACAGCTTTGGACTGTGGGAGGAAACCCATGCAGACACAGGGAGAATGTGCAAACTCCACACAGGCAGTCACCCAATGCCGGAATTGAACCCGGGTCCCTAATGCTGTGAGGCAACTGCGCTAACCACTGTGCCGCCCATATACTGGGGTTTTATATCCCTTTGCCTTTAATAACCAAACAACCTCTCAGAGGCAGGGCCTCCCAAACTGTGGGAGTGGGGTTCGGAGACGGGATTTTAGGGTCACGCGTCCCGAGACAGCAATGGAACTCGGACGGAATGTTAACAGATGCAAGACTTTGTCCAGCAGCTTACAGCTTCTATACCGTCACCAAATATCGAGTTAATATTTAGATAATGCAGGGGAGACCTGGGGTTAAACTAAATCTTTCTGATCTAATGGCTCATGCAATGCATTTGGTCAAAAGGCCTTTGTGGAACTCCAAAGCTTTTATTTGTCTGAACTAATTTTAGGTCACTGCAAATTATTCTGGCAATTTACTGATTCAGTTACGGTTTGGAGCTAAGGGAATGATAAACTAGATCTGTGAGGACGGTATGAGTAAGAGCATTAGATTTTATGTTGTACTACCATCTCAGTGGAGGATACATGTAGCTTACTAGGACTGCGGATTGGGACTCAGCAAGTAGCTTTGTAAACTGATCTCTAGTCCAGAAATGCACAGTCTACCGCACTAGAGAAAAGGCACATCATTGAAGCAAAGTTAACGATGCTATACTTTGTACTAACATTCCTGATAAGTATGTGAACATAAATCGTCTCTTAAGAGTTGTCGGAGTACTATAGGGCAGCATGGGGGCACAGTGGTTGGCACTGCTGCCTCAGAGCTAGGGACCCGGGTCAACTTCTGGCCTTGGGTGACTGTGTGGAGTTTGCAAATTGTCTGCGTGGGTTTCCTCCGGGTGCTCTGGGTTCCTCCCACAGTCCAAAGATATGCGGGTTAGGTGGATTGGGCATGGTCAATGCACATGGTTACGGGGATAGTGTGGGGAAGTGAGCCTAGCTAAAGTGCTCTTTTGGAGGACTGGTGCAGACTCGATGGGCCGAATGGCCTCCTTCTGCATTCTAGGGATTCTACGGTTCCCTTCATAAATAGGTACCCCGTGGAGTGTTACCCAACCAGTTCTCTTCTTCCTATGTAACAAAGGTTATGCTGATGACTGGCAGAGGTTGTTTTTGAATGATTCTAGTAGGTTTGCATGCAAAAAAAAAAAAAAATCCTCAGCCTGATTTTGGTTTTGAGGCAGGGGACCAGTAGGATCTCAATTTGCTTGGCGCAGTGGTAATGTCACTGGACTAGCAATCCAGAGGCCCAGGTTAATGCCGAGGGGCATGGGTTCAAATCCCACCACGGAAACTGGAGGAGTTTAATTTAAATTAATAAATCTAGAAGGCAAAGCTAGCCTCACTAATGATGAGAATTAAAAAAAAAATTTTTAAATCTGATTCACCGGTGACCTTAGTTTAGGGAAAGAAATCTGCCAACTTTACCTGGCTTGGCCTACATGCAGGCCCACAAAAGTATGTTTACTCCATACTGCCCTCGGAAACGGCCTAGCAAGCCATTCAGTTCAAGGGCAATTAAGGATGGGCAACAAATGCTGGCCTGGCCAGCGATGCCCACATCCCATGAACGAATAAAGAAAAAAAAGAAATCCAAGCATTACTGGGAAATATTGTCACCTGGACAGTCCAAATGTAGTGTAGAAGTTGCAAGATTGATAAGAGCAGATGCTTCTTAATGAGTGAATGGAAATGAGTACCAGGAGTATAATAAATCAAATTCTTTTGAGAAAATGGAGCTAACAATTTTACATCTCACTCCCAAATGTCAAAGCTCCAATACTTGCATCTGTATAGCAACTTTAACATAACAGAAATGTCTCAAAACAAAATTGGCACCAAGGCATTTGGGCAGCACGGTCGCACAAGTGGCTAGCACTGTGGCTTCACAGCGCCAGAGTCCCAGGTTCGATTCCCCGCTGGTTCACTGTCTGTGCGGAGTTTGCACGTTCTCCCCAGTGTCTGCGTGGGTTTCCTCCAGGTGCTCCGGTTTCCTCCCACAGTCCAAAGACGTGCAGGTTAGGTGGATTTCTTAGAATTTACGGTGCAGAAGGAGGCCATTCAGCCCATCGAGTCTGCACCGGCTCTTGGAAAGAGCACCCTACCCAAGTTTAACACCTCCACCCTATCCCCATAACCCAGTAACCCCACCCAACACTAAGGGCAATTTTGGACACCAAGGGCAATTTATCATGGCCAGTCCACCTAACCTGCACATCTTTGGACTGGGGGAGGAAACCGGAGCACCCGGAGGAAACCCACGCACACACGGGGAGGATGGGCAGACTCCGCACAGACAGTGACCCAAGCCGGAATCGAACCTGGGACCCTGGAGCTGTGAAGCAGTTGTGCTATCCACAATGCTACCGAGCTGCCATGCTAAATTGCCCGTAGTGTCCAAAAAGGTTAGATGGGGTGATTGGGTTATGGGGATAGGGTGGAAGTGAGGGTTTAATGTGGGTCGGTGCAGACTCAATGGGCCGAATAGCCTCCTTCTGCACTGTATGTTCTATGTAATCTATGCATTTGAGGAAATAGATGGGCAGATGACCATAAACTTAGTCAAGGAGGTAGCTTTTAAAGAATATCTTACAGGACGAGAGAGGGTAGAGATTTAGAGAGAGAATTCCAGTGCTCAGGACTCGGGAAGTTGAAAGCACAGCCACCAATGGCAGTGCAATTAAAATCAAATGAAGCATTACAGGCCTGAATTGGCAGATTGCAGGGATCTTGAAAGGATATACCTTAGAATCTCTACAATGCAGAAGGAGGCCATTCGGCCCATCAAGTCCGCACTGACCCTTCGAAAGAGCACCTTAACTACGCCCAATTCCCTGCCCCATCCCATTAATCCCACCCAATCTGTGGACACTAAGGGCCAATTTAGCAAGGCCAATCCACCTAGCTTGCACATCTTTGGACTGCGGGAGAAAACTGGAGCACCCGGAGGAAACATGCAGACATGGGGAGAAAGTGCAAACTCAGACAGTCACCAGAGGTCGGAATTGAACCTGGGTCCCTGCCGCTGTTCGGTGGTGGTGCTAACCACTGTGCCACCAAGGCACCCATGTAGGCTGGAGGAAGTCAGAGAGATAGGAAGACAAGGCTATGGAGGAATTTAGACACAAGGAGGAGAATTTCATCAAGGTTTTGGTGGACTGGATGCTAATGTAGGTCAGCAGGCACAGACAGAGGATGAATGGGGCTTGGTGAGAGGTAGGATCAAGGCAGCAGTGTTTTAGATGTTTTCAAGCTCACAGGAGGGTGCAAATGGACATGCCAGCAAGGACAACATTGAAATGATCATGCCTAGAGGGAACAAAGAAATGGGTTGAAGGTGTCAGCAGCCGATGGTATAAAAGTAGAGATGTGTTGTTGCAATTGTATAGGGGGTTGGTGATGTATTATTCCTTGTGTCTGAATAAAGCTCGTAGTCTTAGAGTTGAAGTAGATGCTTTATTTCTATGAGTTTGTTCTCTCTCCATCGCTTATACTATGTTACATCTGAGCTGCATGCCTGTGTCCTGCTCACCAGCTGCCGTTCCTGTGAAGAGTCCCGACTTCCTGTTTGTCTATGTATATATACATCTCTGGTGCTCCCTCTAGTGGTTACTTAGTTGTAGTGCATTCACCTTAACCCCTTGTGTACATACAGTGATGCATATCACTATATCCCCCTTTTTTCTTTTTACATATTTTCTGTACTTTGTTGAACAAAGTTGTGCAAAACAGGTAGATAAATGATATGTACAAGTTGTGATGATATTGATGATTGCACAAAGCCAATTAACATTTATGAGTCCAATCGTAATAAAAAATATTTATGAGTCCAAACTTTTATGAATTGTTCGGTTGAGGGTTTTTTTTTTCTGTTGTTGACGTGGTGATATTGATATTGTAACTTCTTTAGGAATATCATCAGTGTTCTTGTTTTGAAGTTAGCAACAAATCATCACAAGGTGTTCGAATGGTCGAACCACTGATGTTGACTGACGTGGACCTTTTTGTGCTTGTGGTATTGATTTAGTGTGTCATCTGCCTTGAAAGCTGGTGTGCTTGTTTGTTCAGGAGCAAATGTGAATTCGGGAGATTCGTCGTCGTGCTCGTAGTTTTCGTCGTCGTGCTCGTAGTTTTCGTCGCTGTTCTTGTTGTTTTTCTTGTGTTTCTTGTTGTTTCTGTTGTGCTTCTTGTGTTTTTTGTTGTTCTTGTTGCGCTCAATGATTGTTCCGTGTGGATAATTTGAGTCATTCTCAAAATTATTGGTGTCAGTGTCCTTTGTGGTATCTGCTGTTTCATTGAGCGTTTCTTCTTCAGGATTGTGAGAATGATCTGATGTTGCATTGATCTTGGTGATGCAGTCATCTGTGGTGGATTCGATTCCTCTTCTTTGGTTTCTTGGTGCTCCTCTTCCGGAGTCAACGTCGTCAAGATTTCATTTTTTTGTTGGTGGTCAAGAGTAGATGAGGTTTTAATTGATGCGGTCTCACTAGACTCATGAGTGGTTGTGCTTTGATGGTCAAGTTGTTTTGTACAGACGAGCCGAGATCTGTCAGTCTCGCTGTGATCTTGCACATCTTGTATGGGAATTGTGATTTCTTCGTCACTTGTCTCACATACAGTGGGTAGACTTACATTATCTTCTTGTTGATTATGTGGGCTTGGCTGACTTTCATAGTCTGCTTCTGGTTGCTCAGATAAGGTTGATAGATCTTTATGGTCTTGTTCATGCATGGACTTCGCTCTGGAGTCTTTAGTTGCTTCCATTTTGGAGTCTGTCGACGAGCTCTCTGTGGAGGCTTGTGTCGCTCTCTCTCTGGAGTCTTTCATTGCTCGGTGTGTGGAGTCATGCAGTGGTCTCACTGTGGAGTCGATCTGTGCTCTCTCAGCGGAGTCGTTCAGTACTCTCTGTGGCATCGTTTTCTTCTTGGGTATTTGACAGATTGCTATCATCCAATGTATCGACGATCTGCCATTGCATCGTGGTATTGGATTCATCTACCATGAGTAGAGTCGTGTAGAGCTTTTCAACCGTGGCGCTGATGCTTGTATGATCATCATATCCAAATAACTCAGCCATGTCGGAGTAGTATTTTTCGATAAACAAATCAACTTTTTTTGTTTCGGATGTGTTATTGTCCTCTTCATGTTCAATGAACAAACCATCTTCTTTGGTTTCGGATTTGTCATTGTGCTCTTCACTTTGGGTGGTGCAAACTGTTTGTTCCAGGGTGCTGCGAAAGTGATGTTCAACTGCTGGTAGAGGTTCAGGCATTTTTGTGTCTTTTGTGGTTAAATTTGCTGGTTTTGTGCCTTTAAGAGTCTTCTTTGTGATTTTCGGGCATTTTCCCTTTAAGTGGGCGTGGTCGGAGTCTTCTGACGTCATGTCGCTCGTGATGTAAAGCGTAGGAATCAATTGAGCATGCGCAAACCGATTTTCCTTTTCTGTGCACTTTTTCGTAAACTGCGCATATGCAGATTCCTCTTCGACCAATGCGTTCTTTTCGTCCAACTGCGCATCCAAAACTTCTTTTTTCAATTGCGCAGAGCCAGATTTGCGTCCTTTGTTACCCGGGCAGTTTAAAATGTGCTCAGACGCTATTTTAACTTCTTCAGATCCGTGGAAAATAACTTTTTCGCTTTTTTTTTTGTTAAAAACTTGAAGTTATTTTTTTCTTGCGATCTGCACTTGTCAATCGCGATTTCAAGCGTTGAACAATCATTACCAGAATGGAAAGGTTTGAGTTTCGCATCCCTGTACAATTTGGTCTCTGAGCATTGAATGTCTTAAAGCCACATTGTTACTCGTGTTACAGTAATCTTCACATTTTTAAAGCATTACTTCTGATTTGGTGTTGTCTTCACCTTTCCCATAATTAAAACAGTTATAGATTTTCTAGCTTCATGTCCTGCTAGTAGAAGTGTTATTTTCATTTCCTCTTAGGCCGTGCTCAACTCACTAGCTACGATATTTAGGTTGAACGTTTGTTTAAACATTTTCCATCTATGACTTAAATTACCGGTTATTTTCAGCTGCAGTGGAGTTCCAACGAGTTTCATCGATTCAGCCAAGTCTCCCAATGTATGAGTTTTCTTCTGTTTTCGATCTTGCTTTGTCTACATCTTGTGTAATTTTTGTAGTAAGCGTTCTGAAGTCACCTGGTTCCATGTATTATTCCTTGCGTCTGAATAAAGCTAGTCTTACAGTTGAAGTAGATGCTTTATTTCTAGGAGATTGTTCTCTCTCCAGCGCTTATACTATGTTACATCTGAGCTGCCTGTCTGTGTCCTGCTCACCAGCTGCCGTTCCTGTGACGAGTCCTGACTTCCTGTTTGTCCACGTACACACACACACATATATATATATCTCTGGTGCTCCCTCTCGTGGTTACTTAGTTCTAGTATATTTACCTTTACCTCTTGTGTATATACAGTGATGCGTATCACTACAGGTGAGACCACATCTGGAGTACTGTGTCCAGTTTTGGTCTCCTTATTTGAGGAAGGATGTGGAGGCAGTTCAGAGGAGGTTCACCAGATTGATTCCGGGGATGGAAGGGTTGACATATGAGGAGAGAACAGTTTGGGATTATACTCGCTGGAGTTTAGAAGGAGAGGGGACCTGATTGAGATATAGGAAATACTAAAAGGGGTTGATAAAGTAATTGTGGACCAAATGTTTCCCCTTGTAGGGCAATCTAGAACGAGAGGTCATGGATATAGGTTGAGAGGCGGTAGATTTAGAACTGAAATGAGGAGGGACTACTGAGTTTCGGGAGCCGTTCGGAGGAGGAGGAGCAGTCTGTGTCAGGGAGAGAACCTGAGAACATCTAAGACCCTCAGAGGGTAAGAAGGTAAGTAAGTGATTTTTACTCATTTTTACTTTTATACCTTTTTCAAATTGTGTGTCGGGGGGAAACTGAAGTGACATCACAGAAAATCTGTGACCTGAGTGGCTGGTTGGGAATCTACACTAAATTTAAAAAATTAAGCATTGGTAACTAATTAAACATAATTACTTAATTATAATTTAGAGGGGTATCTAAGCCAGAGATCGGAGAGTACTATATTTAGCTTTCGCATTTATATTAGAAATCTAGTGCTAGAAAACAAATAGTTAACAGCAACTTTAAAAAAATTAAAAAATATATTTAAAATTTTTTAAAAAATCTTTTAATTTTAATTAATTGACGCAATGTCAGTTAGAGGGGTGCAGTGCTCTGACTGTGAGATGTGGCAGGTCCGGGAGGCTTCCAGCGTCCCGGATGGCTTCATCTGCAGAAAGTGAACCCAACTGGAGCTCCTCACAGGCCGCATGGTTCAGTTGGAGCAGCAATTGGATGCACTTAGGAGCATGCAGGTGGCGGAAAGCGTCATAGATCGCAGTTATATAAATGTGGTCACACCCAAGGTGCAGGCAGAGAAATGGGTGACCACCAGAAAGGGCAGGCAGTCTGTGCAGGAATCCCCTGTGGTTGTCCCCCTCTCGAACAGATATACCCCTTTGGATACTGCCGGGGGGGATAGCCTATCAGGGGAAAACAGCAGCAGCCAGAGCAGTGGCACCACGGCTGGCTCTGATGTTCAGAAGGGAGGGTCAAAGCGCAGAAGAGCAATAGTAATAAGGGACTCTATAGTCAGGGGCACAGATAGGCGCTTCTGTGGACGTGAAAGAGACTCCAGGATGGTATGTTGCCTCCCTGGTGCCAGGGTCCAGGATGTCTCCGAACGGGTAGAGGGCATCCTGAAGGGGGAGGGCAAACAGGCTGAGGTCATTGTACATATTGGTACTAACGACATAGGCAGGAAGGGGCATGAGGTCCTGCAGCAGGAGTTCAGGGAGCTAGGCAGAAAGTTAAAAGACAGGACCTCTAGGATTGTAATCTCGGGATTACGCCCTGTGCCACGTGCCAGTGAGGCTAGAAATAGGAAGATAGAGCAGCTAAACACGTGGCTAAACAGCTGGTGTAGGAGGGAGGGTTTCCGTTATCTGGACCACTGGGAGCTCTTCCGGGGCAGGTGTGACCTATATAAGAAGGACGGGTTGCATCTAAACCGGAGAGGCATAAATATCCTGGCCACGAGGTTTGCTAGTGTCACACGGGAGGGTTTAAACTAGTATGGCAGGGGGGGGTGGGCACGGGAGCAATAGGTCAGAAGGTGAGAGCATTGAGGGAGAACTAGGGAATAGGGACAGTGGGGCTCTGAGGCAGAGCAGACAGGGAGAAGTTGCTGAACACAGCGGGTCTGGTGGCCTGAAGTGCATATGTTTTAATGCAAGAAGTATTACGGGTAAGGCAGATGAACTTAGAGCTTGGATTAGTACTTGGAACTATGATGTTGTTGCCATTACAGAGACCTGGTTGAGGGAAGGGCAGGATTGGCAGCTAAACGTTCCAGGATTTAGATGTTTCAGGCGGGTTAGAGGGGGATGTAAAAGGGGAGGTGGAGTTGCGCTACTGGTTCGGGAGAATATCACAGCTGTACTGCGGGAGGACACCTCAGAGGGCAGTGAGGCTATATGGGTAGAGATCAGGAATAAGAAGGGTGCAGTCACAATGTTGGGGGTTTACTACAGGTCTCCTAACAGCCAGCGGGAGATAGAGGAGCAGATAGGTAGACAGATTTTGGAAAAGAGTAAAAACAACAGGGTAGTGGTGATGGGAGACTTCAACTTCCCCAATATTGACTGGGACTCACTTAGTGCCATGGGGCTTAGACGGGGCGGAGTTTGTAAGGAGCATCCAGGAGGGCTTCTTAAAACAATATGTAGACAGTCCAACTAGGGAAGGGGCGGTACTGGACCTGGTATTGGGGAATGAGCCCGGCCAGGTGGTAGATGTTTCAGTAGGGGAGCATTTTGGTAACAGTGACCACAATTCAGTAAGTTTTAAAGTACTGGTGGACAAGGATAAGAGTAGTCCTAGGATGAATGTGCTAAATTGGGGGAAGGCAAATTATAACAATATTAGGCGGGAACTGAAGAACATGAATTGGGGGCGGATGTTTGAGGGCAAATTAACATCTGACATGTGGGAGGCTTTCAAGTGGCAGTTGAAAGGAATTCAGGACCGGCATGTTCCTGTGAGGAAGAAGGATAAATACGGCAATTTTCGGGAACCTTGGATAACGGGAGATATTGTACGCCTCGTCAAAAAGAAAAAGGAGGCATTTGTCAGGGCTAAAAGGCTGGGAACAGATGAAGCCTGCGTGGAATATAAGGAAAGTAGGAAGGAACTTAAGCAAGGAGTCAGGAGGGCTAGAAGGGGTCACGAAAAGTCATTGGCAAATAGGGTTAAGGAAAATCCCAAGGCTTTTTACACGTACATAAAAAGCAAGAGGGTAGCCAGGGAAAGGGTTGGTCCACTGAAGGATAGGCAAGGGAATCTATGTGTGGAGCCAGAGGAAATGGGCGAGGTACTAAATGAATACTTTGCATCAGTATTCACCAAAGAGAAGAAATTGGTAGATGTTGAGTCTGCAGAAGGGTGTGTAGATAGCCTGGGTCACATTGCGATCCAAAAAGACGAGGTGTTGGGTGTCTTAAAAAATATGAAGGTAGATAAGTCCCCAGGGCCTGATGGGATCTACCCCAGAATACTGAAGGAGACTGGAGAGGAAATTGCTGAGGCCTTGACAGAAATCTTTGGATCCTCACTGTCTTCAGGGGATGTTCCGGAGGACTGGAGAATAGCCAATGTTGTTCCTCTGTTTAAGAAGGGTAGCAAGGATAATTCAGGAAACTACAGGCCGGTGAGCCTTACTTCAGTGGTAGGGAAATTACTGGAGAGAATTCTTCGAGACAGGATCTACTCCCATTTGGAAGCAAATGGATGTATTAGTGAGAGGCAGCTTGGTTTTGTGAAGGGAAGGTCATGTCTCACTAACTTGATAGAGTTTTTCGAGGAGGTCACTAAGATGATTGATGCAGGTAGGGCAGTGGATGTTGTCTATATGGACTTCAGTAAGGCCTTTGACAAGGTCCCTCATGGTAGACTAGTACAAAAGGTGAAGTCACACGGGATCAGGGGTGAGCTGCAAGGTGGATACAGAACTGGCTAGGTCATAGAGAGTAGCAATGGAAGGATGCTTTTCTAATTGGAGGGCTGTGACCAGTGGTGTTCCACAGGGATCAGTGCTGGGACCTTTGCTGTTTGTAGTATATATAAATGATTTGGAGGAAAATGTAACTGGTCTGATTAGTAAGTTTGCAGACGACACAAAGGTTGGTGGAATTGCGGATAGCGATGAGGACTGTCAGAGGATACAGCAGGATTTAGATTGTTTGGAGACTTGGGCGGAGAGATGGCAGATGGAGTTTAATCCGGACAAATGTGAGGTAATGCATTTTGGAAGGTCTAATGCAGGTAGGGAATATATAGTGAATGGTAGAACCCTCAAGAGTATTGAAAGTCAAAGAGATCTAGGAGTACAGGTCCACAGGTCACTGAAAGGGGCAACACGGGTGGAGAAGGTAGGTAAGAAGGCATACGGCATGCTTGCCTTCATTTGCCAGGGCATTGAGTATAAGAATTGGCAAGTCATGTTGCAGCTGTATAGAACCTTAGTTAGGCCACACTTGGAGTATAGTGTTCAATTCTGGTCACCACACTACCAGAAGGATGTGGAGGCTTTAGAGAGGGTGCAGAAGAGATTTACCAGAATGTTGCCTGGTATGGAGGGCATTAGCTATGAGGAGCGGTTGAATAAACTCGGTTTGTTCTCACTGGAATGAAGGAGGTTGAGGGGCGACCTGATAGAGGTCTACAAAATTATGAGGGGCATAGACAGAGTGGATAGTCAGAGGCTTTTCCCCAGGGTAGAGGGGTCAATTACTAGGGGGCATAGGTTTAAGGTGAGAGGGGCAAGGTTTAGAGTAGATGTACGAGGCAAGTTTTTTACGCAGAGGGTAGTGGGTGCCTGGAACTCGCTACCGGAGGAGGTGGTGGAAGCAGGGACGATAGTGACATTTAAGGGGCATCTTGACAAATACATGAATAGGATGGGAATAGAGGGATACGGACCCAGGAAGTGTAGAAGATTGTAGTTTAGTCGGGCAGCATGGTCGGCACGGGCTTGGAGGGCCGAAGGGCCTGTTCCTGTGCTGTGCATTTCTTTGTTCTTTGTACAGAGGGTGGTGAATTTGTGGAACTCGCTGACCAATAGTGAAGTGGAGTCCGAATCATTAAATGGTTTCAAGAAGGAGATAGGTATATTTCTGATGGAAACAAACAGGTCAAAGGGATATGGGGAACAGGTGGGGAGGTGGATTTGAGAGCAGGAAGAGATTCAGCCATGATCTGATTGAATGATGGAACAGACACGAGGGTGGAATTGCCTGCTACTGCTCCTAATTCCTATGTTCCTATGATAGCAGAACAAATATAAAACTGGCATTTTGAAGTTGACATATTTCAATCAATAACAACATAATAAGAACAGATACAACTGTTACTGTAGACAGACCTTCCCGTTTCATTATAAATAAACACGGAATTATTACAATGCAAATGTGAACCGTTACTAGGAACATAATTCTGTCTGGAAGTAAACACTAAACTTTCGTATTTGACAACTAAAGTATTCCCAAATTCTACAAGACGTCGAATAGTTACAAATAAGGTAGCCAATTTAAACGAAATGAGGTAAGGCACATTTGCTTGATCACAAAGTATTTGAAACAGAGTACATTCCTGATTTGGAATTGACAGATTGACAGGCCATCACCGACTGAAAAATCATCCTCCATTGTAGTTCATTCCAATTAGACGGGTAACTCCAAAATCAACACAGCAGAAAAGAATGTGGCCGGACAAGTAGTAATAACTCAGATCTGTGTCACAGGCCTGGACTGACACTGAACTCCAAACGTAAACACATTGCAAAAAAAAAAAGTGAAAACTTGATACTGAAGTAAATTTTTTTTTAAATAAAAGAATCAGAATGTGCACAAAAATCATGTATTATCAAAATAAACAAGTAGGCAATACAATTTGTGACAGAATGCACGCCTCAGTTACTGGTAAGCAGCAGGTCACTTACATTTTTTAGCCTCCTCTGATTTTCTTCACGCCTGTTGGAGGTCAAAATATTCACGTCAGGACAAATAACTTGAGCACGTCCAGTCAAAAATGCATTTTGCTTAAAATACATTCCAATTTTTAAAGTCACCCATCTACAAAGGAGCAGCAACACGACTGCGCTCTCTACCCTGATGTTACAAAGGTTAGTTGTAGCTGTGAGCACTTGCAGAGCGGCACAGCAATCATTTACCAGAGAGAAATGTTGGCAGGGAACATGTGAAGGAAAAAAAAAAGTGAATTGCTGTTAGGTGCACGCCTCATTCCCTTGAATAAAATGATGGGATTATCTCGGAAGGTAAATCAAGGTGTGCACTATGATACAAACAGATGCTTCCAGTCAAGTTACTTATCCAGGTCACTTATGCGGAACTAGTGTGCACCAGTAACTATCTTGATGGCTGGCTCTTACTTTGCAGCCAAGGTAATTTTTTTGCCCAATCAACATGCTTTGCTACTGTATTTCATGTCCGTCTATTCCATTCATCCTCCTCACCAGCATTTATTACAATAAAGTTTCATTAAAAAAAAAAAAAAAAAGAGTCCCAAAAATTCATCGATGAACACATATGACACAGAAGGCGGCGTAAGCCATTCGGCCCATTGAACCTCCTCCGCCATTTGATAAGAATATGGCTAATCTGATTGTGGCTTCTACTTTACGGTCAATTCTCCATATTCTTTGACTCTCATCAATCGAAAATCTAACTAACTCTGCCTTATAAATATTCAATGACCAGCCTCCACTGCTCCCTGGAGAAGAGAATTCCACAGGCTAACAGCCCTCCGAGGAAAAGAAACTCTCCTCACTTTAGCCTGAAATGGGAGGCCCCTTTATTTTTCAACTCTGTTCAATAATTCTAGTCTCTCCCAAAAGGGGTAACATTCTTTCAGCATGCCCCCTATTAAGTTCCCCAAGGTTGGGCAGCACAGTGGGTTAGCACTGTTGCTTCACAGCTCCAGGGACCAGGTTCATGTCCGGCCCCAGGTGACTGTGGAGTTTGACCTATCTCCTCGTATCTGCGTGGGTTTCCTCTGGGTGCTCCGGTTTCCTTCCACATTCCGAAGATGTGCAGAATAGGTTGATTGGCCATGCTAAATTGCCCCTTAGTGTCCAAAAGGTTAGGTGGGGTTACTGGGTTACAGGGATACGGTGGAGGCGTGAGCTTAAGTAGGGTGCTCTTTCTAAGGGCCAGTGCAGACTCGATGGGCCAACTGGCCTCCATCTGCACTGTAAATTCTATGATCTTATAAATATCAATGAGATTGCCTCTCATTCTTCTAAATTCCAATGGGTACATTCCAATGTGCCAAACCTATTCTTTCAAGAGGCATCCCAGGAATCAGCTGAGTGAACTTTCTCCGCACTACTCTTAAAACAATTGTACCCTTTCATATCAAAACTTGTGCGGCTTGGCTCAAGACTCTCGCTTTGTCTCTCTTAGCAGAACATACCATTATACTACAGCATCTTCAATAGATGCCCACATTTCTTGTAAGGAGGCAAAAGAAAACTGGAAGCAGTCACCCTGGGCAAACTATAACATTCTCGGTCTGTTCAAGAGTGTTAACAGAAGTCTGCAGACCACTTGAAAGCCCCGCCTCCCAACTGGGCAATGCATCAGAAAGGGAAGAAATGTTAACATCCCGTAAAATTGTCGGGCACCACGGTATTAGTAGGACATCACGGTAACACAGTGGTTAGCACTGTTGCTTCACAGCAGCAGGGTCCCAGGTTCGATTCCCGGCTTGGGTCACTATCTGTGCGGAGTCTGCACGTTCTCCCAGTGTCTGCGTGGGTTTCCTCCGGGTGCTCCAGTATCCTCCCACAAGTCCCGAAAGAAGTGCTTGTTAGGCGAATTGGACATTCTGAATTCTCCCTCAGTGTACCCGAACAGGCGCCAGAATGTGGCGACTAGGGGCTTTTCACAGTAACTTCATTGCAGCGTTAATGCAAGCCTATTGTGATGGTAAAGATCATTATCATCAAAGGTGCTCTGATTAGGACAAGTTCTGGGACCGAAGACGATGCATTAACCCAGAACAAGTGCTATTTTTTAAAAATATATTTTTTTATTCTACATTTTCACATTTTTCTTCAAAACTTTACACCCCACCCACAAACAGTAAATGGTAACAAGTACAAAATCAATCCCCTTAACAGTACCAATGATCCCATCCTACCACCACCTCAAACAACGGCCCACCTGTCAATATATGCATCCAATAAACCAAACCCTCCCACAGTGGAAACAAAAAAACAAAGGAGAAAAAGAAAAAAGGAGTCCGGGACCGCCCATTGACCTATAGATTCCACTCCCCCCTCCCCCCCTACACACACCATCCAGCCTCTGAAAGAGTACCGTACATGATACCCAAGAGTTGTACGACCCCCCCCCCCCACCAAGTCTCCAGCTCCTCCCGTCCACTGCCTCTTGTAAAACTCCTCCTCCCAACCTCTGTTTCTTCCCCCCAACTTTCCACCCCGGCTAGACCACTCGGACCCTGTTCTGCCAGGCTCCGATGGCCGCAGCCCCTCCCCCCATCTCACTCCCGTTCACTGGCCGGCTTAAACCGGCCAGCATGGAGGCCCCCGCCCTGGTCCCTTTCCCTCTTGCCCGGCCCTACGAAAGCCCAGAGATCCCCTTTTAGCACACACACCCCGCATATCCACCTACACCCCAAAGAGCCCTCATTTCGAGTGAAAGTCCCATCCTTTCCCTTGTCCAAATATATACAATATTGGCTCCTTTAGCCCCTACACCCGCACGCAGTGAAACAAAAAAGAAGAAAATACAGTCATGAGGTTACATCGGCACATGGCCATTTCTCAATTTGTCAGAACAAGTGCTATTTTAACTGGGTGTGGAGATGCTGGCGATGGGACTGGGGTGAGCACGGTAAGAAGTCTTACAACACCAGGTTAAAGTTATTTTAAGTCAATACAATTCCACCCCACTGCCGGTCCAAATGACACATTCAAAGATCACCTTGACAAACCGTGTTCACCACTTAGGTAAAATGCCCAAAAGGCATAATTCAGTCTTGTTGAATAGCCCGATTATTAAAGCAATCGCTTCCTGTGTCAAGGCACAGCTTGTGTTTATAGATTATTCTGCATGATAAAGCCATCACTCTAAACCATCACAGAAGACTGGAGAAGGACAATGGGCAGAGTGGAATGGAAGAGCAGGTAAACCGGAATGGATCAGAAGAGTTTAAGAGAACATTTTTGACGGTAAGACGGGAGGAGGATTTTTGGAAGCGAGTTCCAGAGGGTGGATGCAGAATGGCTGCAAGAGCTGCGGCCAATGATGAAACAACAAGAATAGTGAACAAGGAATAGAGGAGTGAATGGCGGACTGGAAGGGATTACTGAGTCATAATAGAATCCCTACAGTGCAAGAGGTGGCCATTCAGCCATCGATTCTGAACCAACCCTCCGAAAGAGCACCCAACCTAAGCCCACTCTCTTACCCTATCCCCATAACCCTGTGCCCACCTAACCTGCACATCTTTGGACACGAAGGGGACATTTAGCATGGCCAATCTATCTAACCTGCTCATCTTTGGACACGAAGGGGACATTTAGCATGGCCAATCTATCTAACCTGCTCATCTTTGGACTGTGTGAGGAAGTCGGAGCATCTACGAGGAAATCCATGCAAACATGGGGATAACGTGCAAATTCCACATAGACAAGTCACCCAAGGCCAGAATTGAACCCGGGTTCTGGTGCTGTGAGGCAGAAGTGCCAACCACTATGCCACCATGTCGTCCTGAAGTGGGTAGTCAACATTTAACATGACGCGTGGGAGCAAAGGTGTGAACTTGAAATGGATTCCTGGTGATACTGTAAATCAGGGCTTTGAACGGCAGTGATTCAAGAGGGCGACACAACCACCACCTCAAGGGGCAGTTGGAGATGAGCAATAAATGCTGCGACCCTCACAGCCTCTGAAAGAATTTTTTTTTTTTTTTTTTTTTTTTTTTTTTTTTAAATCAGCATTACGAGAAGCAACATTTTGAATAATTTTCATGGAATCTGAGAGACCAGCCTGAAAGTCACAGACATCAAGGGCGCAATTCTCCCATCAGGAGACTAAGTCCCGCTCCCAGCCCTCTATTCTCCCGATCCCGGTTGGCTAGGAGAGGCGTCGCACCATTTACGCGCGCCGGGCCTTGGCGGCGCATAAATGCAGCGCCGCATAAATGACGCAGACGGCGCCGCGTAAATGATGCGGACAGCGCCACGTAAATTACGTCACCCACGCATGCGCAGTTGCCGTCCTCCCCGAGGACGCTCCGCAAGAAGATGTCGGATGGATCTTGCAGGTCGGCGGAGGAAAGGAGGTCCTCCTTCAGAGAGGCCGGCCCGCCGATCGGTGGGCAACGATCGCGGCCCAGACCCCTTTTGAGGCCGCCCCCGGTGTAGGAACCCCCCTCCCCCTCCCCACAGGCTGTCCCCGCACTGTTCCCGCCGGCAGCGACCAGGTGTGGACGGCGCCGGCGGGATGCCGTCGCGTTGGGTAGGACGCTCGGCCAGAGAATTTCTCGCCGCGCCGGTTTGGGCGGGGGGGGGGGGCAGGGGGGAAGAATCGCGTGCGGGTGCCGGGGCGGCGTGGTGGGACTCGCCCGCCGAGGGTGGGGGGGGGGGGGAATTCTGCCCCAAGTCTTAAGGAGTGCTAAAGGAATGGATTATAATCTCGCTAGGTCTGGGAGAAGGGATGGGTGAATGGTGGGAAACTCTTTGATAGCAGAAGACAGACAAAGCCCATTTGCAGAATGGATGTAGGGAGAAAATGCAACGCTAGATCAAGCAACATGCAAAAGATTCCTGCGTAGCCCATGACCATGATGATAATCAGGAAGACTGATGGGAATTGACATTGGAGAGAAGAAGCCAAGGTGAAATCTGGAGAACCACTGGAATGGAAAGGAAACACAATTTAAAGATAAAAGAGAAAGAAAATTGCTACCAATAAGCCCAAGACTCTCAAACCTCCAATTGGTGTAGCAGTTTTGGACCATTAGCTTATACAAGCCAGGAATGGGACTGTGACGGCACAAACTAGTTGCTCCACATGGGAAGACAGGCAAGACATTCGCACTATCATTTGGAGCTGTGCTCAATGTGGCCGCTACAAGTTACAGGGCTATTTTTTTTTTTTTTTTTTTTTAAATGTACTGTATCACCTAGTTCATCAGCAGGTATATTGTGAATCCCTCAGGTGTAACTGTACCCAATTTCTGATCAAAGGAAGGTCTCTCACGGCAGGAAGCTAGAAACATACTACACAGCAAAATAAATTCCTAGTTCAAGAACTACTCCTTCGAAACTGTACCGGGGCAAACATTAGATGTGATTTTCAGTCGATATCAATGCATACATTAGATATTAATTGGTGGCCAACATTTTTCAGATATTGCAAATAATTTGGATTAAGTTTTCAATTTTGGCCATTGGCATAGGATTCAGAGAATCCTAGAATCTCTACAAACGAAGGAGGCCATTCAGCCCATCGACACTCTGAAAGTGCACCCTACCTCGGCCCAACTCCCCGCCCTATCCCCGTAACCCCACCTAAGCTTTGGACACTAAGGGGTAATTTAGCATGGCCAATCCACCTAACCTGCACATCTTTGGACTGTGGGAGGAAACCAGAGGAAACCACGCAGACACAGGAAGAATGTGCAAACTCCACACAGACAGTCACCCGAAATCGGAATCGAACCCGGGTCCGTGGCACTGAGAGCAGTGCTAACCTCTGTGCCACCCAGAATGCATTGGTTTAATGTAGATATTCATGGCAAATTTGGGCTCGTTGGAAATGGTCTTCTCTTATCAATGTAAAAACAAGATCCTAAATGTGCACGTTTGCTTGAGGCTAGGATATGCTCCTTTTCACTGTGTGGTCACAGAAGGTAATGAGCAACTACTTCCCTTGTTGTTGTTTGATGAATTTTATATAACCACATGCAACTGTCAACATTCTTTGACCATGTGACGAATATTGCCACACAAGTTAGGTTTACAGACAAAAGCAATTTATTTCAACCATTAAATTGTAATATGAACTACAAATACTTAAAATCCAATTTGTATAAACATATGGACATGTCTAGAATGGGTGAACTTGGCAGAAAAGGTTTCAGAATGAAAAAAAATACTTGGATTAATGTCAGCTGACATTTTATTCTGTACTGAAACCATTTTATATTTGACAATTCTTTGTAGAAGCTAGTTTCTTTGAACATTTCCTTCAAACGGGGAAGGGGTGAAACTTCCTATTCCCAAATTGGTGTCACTGGACTAATAATCCAGAAACCCAAGTAATGCTCTGGGGATCCGGGGTTCGAATCCCTCCACAACAGACAGTGAAGTTTGAATTTAATGGAAGTCTAATCATGGTTATGAAACCATTGCCGTAAAAGCCCATCTGGCTCACGAACGCCCTTGAGGGAAGGAAATCTGCCACCCTTACTTGGTCTGGCCTACATGTGACTCCAGACCCACAGCATGGTTCTTGATTCTTAAATGCCCTCTGAAAAATGATGGCCTCTCGCGCCACTAAGCTCAAGGGAAATGCTTGGCCCAGCCAGCGATACCCACATCCAAATGAGTAAAAAGAAATCCTTGTGAGCAAGTGTTCTCAGGACAAATTAATGACTTAACTAACATATAAATAATTAAAATGCTTTGATCATGAAGACAATAGAAGATTTAACCACTTTGTATGTCTACCATTCAAAATCAAACAAACCGTTTTTTTTACAAAGGAGTGATGCAACGTTGATCTTTACAAGTATCTATCTACAGAGCTCCTTTATGGTATATTATAAGAGAAAAAAGGGTATTGGGCCAATGGCAAAATCAAAAAGGTTAGGGTCGATGGGTTTGAAGGTAACAAGGCAGAAGTGTTCTAAAGCATGAGTCTGTGACAGCTGAAAGTCCAGTGAAAGGAAGGGGAGATACAAATTAGGCCACGTTTGAAAGAGTAGAAGATATGCGCTAGAAACTGGGATGTGAGGAAGCTATGGGTACTTGCAGACATGGGTAAGAAACCAATGCAGGTTCAGCTCAGTCCAAGTGCGATGCCAAGGTGCTAAAATGCAGAGGTGTTCTGTGGAAGCTATGGTCTTGCTCACGTTGAGCTGAAGGAAGTTGACGGACCCAGGACATGATGTTGATCAGACAGCAGATTGGTGATCGAGAAGTGGTAAGAGGTGGATCAGCATGCAAAGTGTGGGATCATACCAATGAACAAAGTGTCATGAGAATGTCGCTTTAAGAAATGTTTGGATGCTCATATTACTGCAGTGATGTCAGAGTGTGGGTGGAGATAGGCTGTCTGTCACCTTTTTACTTTTGTTTTAAGCTGTTTGCTGTAGGATGTGTTTTAGTTTTGTTTTCAGTGTGGGAGCTGAAGCCAGACCAAGCAGGTGTACTGTTGATCTCTCTGCCATCAAAAGACTATCTCTTGATCATTTGGTGAATTTAGAATTATAAATGTTCTCAGTAGTGAATGTAAACCTAATGTGCTTCTGGTAGGTGGTGTTTAATTATTATGGATGTTAAAAGGAAAGCTTAAAGGATTACTTAGTGCTGTATTCTTTGGGGGTTGTATTTTAATTAATGGTTGCTAAGATGTTCACTATGTTTTAAAAAGGTTAACTTGAGTTCATAGAATAAACATTGTTTTGCTTTTTAAAAATACTTTTCCATTTCTGCTGTACCATACCCATAGAGTGGGCCTTGTGCTCCCCACACCACAATCTATTAAAAGTTGTGGGTCAGGTGAACTCCAGGATACACTTTGGGGTTCTCTAAACCCTGGCCCATAACAGAAGATAACAGAGAAAAGTCAAGGATGGGGTCTGAGGCCCATACCAAAGGAAATAGAAGCCTTGGCAGACTGCGTGGGGACAGGTAGGAGGGAAGGTTGTCTAGTGAACACTTAAAACTTTTTAAAACAAATGGGGTTACAATCAAAATACTATTTGTAGCATTGCAATTTCATTGCAGTGAAATCTTTAGAAACGCAACAAAAGCAGATGAAAGATTAGTCAAATTAGGACAATTTTTCTGTAATGAAGAATCCAAAGACAATGGGGGCGATCAAATGGTCTTGTCATGCCCGACAAGGTGACGTGACGGGGCCATTAAAACTTGCGAGAGACCCCACGCAAGATTTGCAATGCTCGGCACATCTTGCGAGATCTCGCGAGACGTCGCGACCTGGTTCTCACTCTCGCAAGGCAAGATCCAGATCAACATACTTAAGTGAGGCATGAGGCTCATTTAAATATGTCAGTGCTCAATTCTCTTTAGGCCTGGGAACGAACGCCTGCACCTGGGAGACCTCTCTGTGGCGCCGTTTAGCACTAGTCCATACAAACGTGGGCCAGGCGTAACGGCAACTGGTGGGTTTCCAGGCCATCAGAGGCTTGGTCGTTCTCGGAGCAGGGTGGTAACCTGGCAACGCCATGGTGGCATTGCCAAAGTGCAGTCTGGAGGGATTCGAGAGATGAGGTGGCATTTAAAAATGGCACTCCGATCTTTTCCTGCACTGGCAAGCTCGTCAGTGCAGGAAGTGAGGTAACTGCAGTCTCAGCGGGGTATTCCCAACTGGTCTTAGAATGTCAGTGCATTCAACTCAGGATCAATATGCAATAGATAATCAATGCAAGTATACCATAAAGGTCACAGAGTATCATCGGTACTAAGACAATTAAAATATAAAATCACTTTGGACAGGAGTTGAATTTTCGTAGCTATCCTTATTTTAAGTGGTTGCTAACTGTCTTGAAGCCTTTTATAAAATGGAACATCGTCAATACCAATCTTTTAATGCCAATTCCTCCTCCGTCCAAGGGTCAGTCACAAGCAGAAAACAACAAGCACATAAATGCAAGAATTTGGTTAAAAGTATTTTAATTAGTCATTTAAAACTCCAACCGCCCATTTTAATTGCCAACAGCAAACATTTATTGGATTTAATTTAAACAAAGAAAATTCACTTATTCACCCACTTATTGGAGTGTTTGATGGTCGAGCAATTTTCCTGATAACATTACACATTATGAGGCAAGTATTATAATATTTAAACTTTAAATATAAGCTTTAACTTTTATATATTTATCATTGGCTTACATTCCATTACATTTAAACTAATGTAAGGAATTGATATATTACGTTTCATCTAAATGTTATTAAAAACCCTAGTTTAAAATATATAGTCTATTAAAGCTGTAATGAATCTGTCATAAAAGGTGAGGCAATCATTCATTCCAACCCCTCACTTGGTTACAGATAAAGGGCTAAAGGAATAGTGTTGTAATTGCTGAAGAATCCCTGGAGTGTGGATAATTTAAGATTGTATTTAGTCCTGGCTAAGCAGGTCATGGAACTTAGTGGGATACAGATGATGCAATTAATGGGAGGAGCCAGAACTGTCAGTAGTTTTGCAGTGCGTTATAAGATTTTAAGCTGAAGCGCAGTTTTGCCAAATGCTGTTCGGTTGCGCAGAAGTGTACTGGGTCTGCTCTTGAAAGGATCTCTTCCAAATGCTTTTGTACAGATCAGCAAGTAATTGGTTTTGTTTGCTTAATTGGAATTAGCGGCAGGCGTAGAGAGGTAGTGGCAGGCGTAGAGAGGTAGCGGCAGGCGTAGAGGGGTAGCGGCAGGCGTAGAGAGGTAGCGGCAGGCGTAGAGAGGTAGCGGCAGGCGTAGAGAGGTGGCGGCAGGCGTAGAGAGGTGGCGGCAGGCGTAGAGAGGTGGCGGCAGGCGTAGAGAGGTGGCGGCAGGCGTAGAGAGGTGGCGGCAGGCGTAGAGAGGTGGCGGCAGGCGTAGAGAGGTGGCGGCAGGCGTAGAGAGGTGGCGGCAGGCGTAGAGAGGTGGCGGCAGGCGTAGAGAGGTGGCGGCAGGCGTAGAGAGGTGGCGGCAGGCGTAGAGAGGTGGCGGCAGGCGTAGAGAGGTGGCGGCAGGCGTAGAGAGGTAGTTCAGTTTTTCCTTTTATTTAAGAACTTTTTAAACTGTTAATTGTAAAGCTATTGTTTGAAGTTAATGTGGTTAGATCTGTGTTTAAATTAAAGTTTGCTGTAACATAAAAGATTCCTATTAGTCAGAGTCATTACCCCTGGGGTGAAGTATCCTTTCCTCACAGTCTATAAATTTTAAAAAATTGTTTGGGGGCTCGTCTGGTGTCCTGACAAAAGTTGGGGTCTGGACTGGTATACTAACAATCTGAGATCTTGCAAGCAATTCCAGACTGGTACATTAACAATCTGAGATCTTGCAAACAATTCCAGACTGGTATACTAACAATGTGAGATCTTGCAAACAATTCTGGACTGGTACACTAACAATCTGAGATCTTGCAAACAATTCCAGTCTGGTATACTAACAATCTGAGATCTTGCAAACAATTCTCAACATTTGCAGGCAGAGCATCAAGTTAAAAATGGCCTGATTAAAGTGGTAAAAATACTGCGATCATCAACATTATGGATAAGCTATGTTTGATCCTCAATAGATGCCCCTGAAGTTATAGCTGGGACGTATTCCAGTACTAAACAGCGCTTACCTTCTCATCATCTCAGCCCTGTATCTTTCAAGAAGAACAGCAATGTCAAAGGAGGAACATCATTTCCAAGACACGCGCATGCTGACTTACACGGTGAACCACCGTTCCTTCTTTATCACTGGATAAAAATCCAGAAATTCCCAACATGGAGTTCTATTACCACAGCAACTACTTTGGTTCAAGGAAAAATGTCATCACCATCACCTTCTTGGGGAAATTTGGAATGAGAAAAAATGTTTGAATTTGTTATTAGTACGTGTGCATTGCTGGGAAGGCCAGCATTTATTTCCCACCCCTAATGGCTGCAAGAAGGTGGTGGTGTGCAGCCTTCTTGAAACGCTATGGTCCAGATGGTGCAGGTACACACACAGCATTGTAAGAGCATTGTAAGGGAGGGAGTTCCGGGATTTTGACCCAATGACAGTGAAGGAACGGCGATATAGTTCCAAGTCAGAATGGGCGAGTGGCTTGGAGGAGAACTTGCAAGTAGTGGTGGTCCCATGTGTCTGATGCCCTTGATATTTTTGATGGTAGAGGTCATGGGTTTGGATGGTGGTGTTGAAGACCTTTGATGAGTTACTTCAGTGTGTCATGTAGTTGGTACACACTGCTGCCGCTGTGCATTAGTGGTGGAGAAAATGAATTTTTAAAATGGAGGATGGGGTGCCAGTCAAGTGGGTTGCTTTGCTGCCTTCATCTAACTTGCGTATATCTTGAAACAAAATATTTCTTCAAAGCTTATAATGAACCATACAGTGTTAACCCTTTACAATACACTAAAGTCTAAAGTACGACTACAGGCTTTATTGCAATCCTTTAGTACTTGGGAGACTACATTTGAGACTGCTTCATATAAGCATGGATTTTAATTAGCTGTACAAAGCAGTGTCTCCAATGGAAACCTCACCGATGAAATTGGTAAATCATTTGCTACGTGAAAATTCATAGTTCACATCCTTATCACGACAAACAAACAGGACTGTAGTTTGGCTTGTTGTTCAGTCAGTACTTGCTTTAGCACAAACAATGACATGAGCTAGGACAACAATTCTGAGCCGTGTTGCTACTTTGAACTCCACAAATCAAAAAGAAACTTGTTCAGGCTTGGAAGGAATATCGTAGGTAAGAGTTGCTAAGGAGTAACCGAAAACCAGTCCAAGTCACCACGCAACCCATTTTTGCGAGACAATTCCACCAGTTATTTAACCTTGTTCAGAAATGAAAGTGTTAGAAAGTCCTTCTTCTGTTCAAAAAGACAAACAGCAGAACATTACTCAATGTTATGGAGCTCTCATTTAGTCCATATGTCATCCAACCTACAATAGAATTAACAACTAAAATCTGAAACCCATGCTTTTCAAATGTGTTGCCTTTGATATTTAGTGATGTCCATATTAATACCCAGAACTCCTGGTCCCAGGGGTCATACCCCAGAACATACTCCGGCGGGGGGATACCCCCGGATGTCCCACCGCAAGGACTGCAGAGGAATTGCCCAGGAAATTCAATCTTCCAATGGGCAATTTAACCTTCACTGGAAAGCATCTGATGCTCCAATTTAAATCGGAGACTTTGGACGGTTCTGACCATCTTGTTAGAATTGTTAGCCAGGGAAAGTTGGAATTAAAACTACTTCAAACTGACCCCTTGACCCCGGAGCAGAATGGCAATCCGACTGAGATTTGCACTCTTCGGAAGTTCTGGCTCTAGCAAACACCAACTTACCTTTTGTCTTTCTGTCCATGATATCTTTGTCAAACTCCACCTACTGCTGGCCCCCTACCCAGCCCCACCACTCCACGCTCCCCCTCAACTGTATAAATCTGACCCTATTTCCAGTTCTCTCCAGCTTTGATGAAGAGTCGTCGATACTCGAAATGTTAGCTCCCTTCTCTCGCCGCAGGTGCTGTCAGACCTGCTGGGATGGTGCAATATTTTCTGTTTTTGTTTCGGAATCCAGCATCTGCAGTAATTTGCTTTTATTTTACTGACTTCATTTCAAAAGATTGCTCCATGCAACAGCGTACAAGCTGTATAAAATTCTGTTCACATTATACAGTAACTGTATAGCGTCACAAACGTTTTTGATCGATTGTGAGAAACAGCTAGGGTGTTAGCTATACATCCGCATTAAATCTTTATAGTCTGTGCCTAATATTTGAACTAATCTGCCACACAGCATCAGATAAAATGGCAGCATACGTCCACGTAATAAAAACTTACCAAAGTACAACTTTATCCTGGTTTTCAATATCATGTTGCCAAGAGCAGCAAATGCTGCATATTCCCTTAATTATGGCAGAAGCCACAGCATTTTTAAAAATCCTCTCACCCTCCCAGAAACCTTGGGTAATTCAGTTTTCCTGAGGTCACCCAGCTGTCTTTTCAATTGATGTTGAAATCAACTGCCTCTGTTAATATATTGGAAATCTGTGTGCACTTCCTGTGAACTTGTTCCATTATAAAACACACGTCCATATTTATAATAGGAAGTGGCTCGTTTAAAATTGACACTCTGCAATCAACATCAGGCCAGTGCAGACGCCACTGCTGCCAACAGGGGCCAACGTTTAGTGTTCCTCGGGCTGGCCCGCGCCTGACCTGCAAGCACGTTAAACCATGCACGAGGACAATGGGCGCTTGGCCGGTTCATCATGCACTCGCACGGTCCGCAGACGTGGGCGCAAGAGTCAGCAGCATGCCCACCAACAACTAAGCAGGCAGTTTTGCCCATTAAAGGGCCAATTGAAAGCAACTGTAAATGGCCAGTCTACCTTTATGGTTGGTATGTGGGCCGAATGGCTAGGCGGCCTTTACATTTTAAGCTGCAACCTTGATCCAGGGCGGGATGAAATATCAGGGCTGAAATTAACTGCTTGGGGACTGAGGTTTGTGCTTGAACATGTGGCCTAGATATTGTTTGCAGCCTTCTTCCTACGGGATTTATTTTGTGCGGGTCTGCACCCGCCCTGCTCCCTGTGCCCACCCTCTTCCTGCCCTCCCCAGCAATCTTTAACCTTTTCCAGCGCGCATTTCACACTGGCTGCCTATTAATTTGCCAGCCAGCGTGAGATTGTGATGCGAGGCTGATTGCGGTCAGAAGCGCATTACGCGTCTGCTTAGAAGCCCCGTGTCTGCTGCCAAGCCCAAGTGCGGACACCCGATGTGCGGAAAATACAAGCCAGGGTGTAACTGCAACGTGACCCATTTGCACGT
The DNA here is from genome assembly GCF_047496885.1 of Scyliorhinus torazame. Lineage (NCBI taxonomy): Eukaryota > Metazoa > Chordata > Chondrichthyes > Carcharhiniformes > Scyliorhinidae > Scyliorhinus > Scyliorhinus torazame. The sequence goes on along the minus strand of NC_092721.1, from coordinate 22,845,693 downwards.
GAACGCTGGAAGTTAGAATGCAAACCTAAAGATAAATGCGCACGATTAGAAAATGACTAACGTTCAAAAACATGTCACTTCCTTATGTCCTCTGGCTTCTTCTCTTCAATCATTTCAGAAGATGAAGCAATAGGACTTATGAATAAAACAACAAAAACAAGTAGTTTAGTTTTTTGGAGAGCTTTTTCCACACCCTTAGGAAATGCCACAGTGCTCCAAATGTAATGGATTCTTTTTTGAAGTGAAGTTACTGTTAATGTCGGCAAAAGACACTGCTTAATCGGCTTTAAAAAGCAAGGTGATTCAGAAGTTTATAGATGTAATTAGATTAATAACCATGGATTAAAACAAAACCCCCCCAGCAGCTACACAATAACTAAGGCAATAGTAGGCCCGATCTTCCCAAAAGGGAACAAAGACCCAAGCGAGCACGTTTAGCCGAGTGTTCCCCCGGCACTCGCAGTGCCAAAAAACACATGGCTATTCAACGGGGCTCGCTTTGAAGTAGGGGACTGAACGGGAATGTTTGGCCCAGGCCGCTCATAGCTCCCCATTGTAAAAAACGGGGCTTCGCTCTCTGGAACTCCCCAGTATAACGAAAGATCTGGATGCCAGTTTTACATTTTTTTTTTAATGGCGTCCCGATCTCAGAGGTCCTGAAAAGAATCTCCCCCCTCAGCCCGAACGCAACATGGAAGGGTCACCCGCCCTCCCCTCCACCCCTCCCCCCAATCAACCCTCTCCCCAACATGCACGCCAGGCACCCGCCATCCAATTTCGTGCGCGCAAGAAATGCCAGCTTGGCACCTTGGAATTGCCAACCTGGCACCTTGGCAGCACCCTGGTCAGTTGAAAATGCCACCTCGGCACTGCCAGGCTGGCACCCAAGTGGCATTGTCAGGGTGCAAGGCTGGCACCAGCAGTGCCAGGGCACCACTCTGCCCAAAGGACATGCAGCTGGGAGCCTCCAATCCCAGTGGAGACCCCCTACGAGTGCCATGCCATCTAGTGCCTGTGGGATCCAGTGCTGAATGACGCTTGCCCGAGGTCCCAGAGGTGAAGGGATTGAATCCGAAAGCCTCAGTTACCTCAGGACTCTGCACATTAGGGTAATGCTGACTGCCTCGCCCTCATATGGAGATTGTTAAAATGTGATCCGGCCCATTGTGGGCAGGATTCCCCTTGCAACGTCTCGCGAGATTGCATTGAATCTCGCGAGGCATTGCGAGCTGGGTAGATCCCAGGAGCGGGGTCTCCTGGCTTTCACTGGCCACGCTGCGCCTCGGCAAGCTGATTTTCCAGCGCAGTGTGGCCGGAGGATCACCCCCAGTGTCTCAACCTTGGAGGATTAGAAAAAGACCATCATTCAAGTTCATTGCCATCTACATCAACATCAGCCAGTTGTCTTCACTACTGCAATGTAAGAAAATGCAGCAGTCAATTTATACAGAACAAAATCCGACAGTCAGTACTGAAATAAGCAGTCAGATAAATCAGTTTGGACAGTGTTGATTGAAAGGTAAATGATGGTGAAGGCATTGCTTAAAAATATCCCTGCTCTTCAGACATTGGGATATCTTGAACATGTTTATGAACTTATACCCGGATCACAGAACTATTGGAAAATTAGAAGATTTCCCCTTCCCCACAATCCCTCCAAAGAGTAGCAAATGGCTGAAACCGAGACACGACCAAACCATTTAACATTTTGATTGTTTAAAGTGAACATCCATTCAGATAGTTGGTCTGAGCTGGTCGGTAGAGGTGGTGGTATGGAGGTTTGCGGCTTGTCATCACCATAAACTCATCTCTGCTGGAAACTGTTGGGCAATGGCTCTCGTTCTGTCGTCCCCTCAATAGCAGGAAGCCAACGACTGTTCAGGTTTCCAAATGAATTGCGGTCATCTGACAAGATACCAACCAACACTTGCCTATGTCTCCCCCCCCAAAAAAACTACTTCTGAGCAAAGGGGAATTTGGAAAAAAAAATGATGAAGTATAATACTATAAGAATGAGTCATCAAATATCCCTGGGTAGCACAAGAGTAAAAACGTAGGAACACCTTGGACATTGGTTCAACTCAAGTGATTTAAGGATAACATGTAATTGGACAACAGTGGAAATGGATGTTTTTTTTTGTGTGTGTGGTTTTGTGCAATTTTCTTTGGGAAGCAGGGAGTGTGTTGAAAGGTTTGCCTTCTAGAAGTTGAACATTAGCATCTTCAGCAAAGCGAGGTGCACATAGCTTGCAGGCCAAATAACCTTTTCTTAGTCATTCTTCCAGCATTGCAACAGGAATTAGACCTAAAGCACTTTGGGATATGTCATATGAGGAGCGGTTGAGGACTCTGGGTCTGTACTCATTGGAGATTAGAAGGATGAGGTGTATCTTATTGAAACTTACAGGATACGGAGGGACCTAGATAGAGTGGACGTGGAGAGGATGTTTCCACTCGTGGGGAAAACTAGAACCAGAGGGCACAGCCTCAGACTGAAGGGACGATCCTTTAAATCAGCGATGAGGAGGGATTTCTTCAGCCAGAGGGTGGTGAATCTGTGGAACTCTTTGCCGCAGAAGGCTGTGGAGGCCAAGTCACTGAGTGTCTTTGAGACAGAAATGGATAGTTTTTTGATTAATAGGGGGATCAGGGGTTATGGGGAGAAGGCAGGAGAATGGGGATGAGAAACATATCAGCCATGATTGAATGGCGGAGCAGACTCGATGGGCCGAATGGCCTAATTCTACTCCAGTGTCTTATGGGATGTCCTCTGGTCACGAAAAATTGCTGTATAAATGCAAGTTCCTTTCCTTGTGTTTCAATCCCGGCATAGCTATGTTACAAACTGCTTCAAATTCATTTTCACTCTTAATTGTTTTATGTAAAGAAAAAGAAAAAGTTCAAATTGAATTGCGAATGTCATTTGCCTTAACCACAGTTTCTTCACGTTCGGAGACCCTATCAGGTAGGTATAAAATATCTTTATTCTGACAGAAGCAGGGAGTTTTTCCCCCTCGATATTTTGTCCAACTTTTATCTTTAGGTTAATGCCTCCAAGCAGATTATCTGATCACTTAATTCATTACTGCTTGGTGGACTTTGCTACTGATAAATTGGCTTCCGCATTTCTTTCTTTTTTTTAAATAAATTTAGAGTACCCAATTAATTTTTCCAATTAAGGGGCAATTTAGCGCGGCCAATCCACCTACTCTGCACATCTTTGGGTTGTGGAGGCGAAACCCATGCAGACACGGGGAGAATGTGCAAACTCCACATGGACAGTGACCCAGAGCCGGGATCGAACCTGGGATCTCAGCGCTGTGAGGCAGCAGGGCTAACCCACTGCACCACCGTGCTGCCCCGGCTTCCGCATTTCTCTACAACAGTGAGCCTTCGCAATTCTTCATTGACTGTGAAGTGCTTTGAAGCGAGAAAGGAGAGTGTACATAAATGGCTACTTTATTTTTAAATTTAAAAAAAAAGGCGGATTACCACTTTGCATTCAGAATCCTAAAGCCTGGATCATATATTATACATCTAAAATAGGGTTCTCAATTAATGTAGCTCATCCAAAGCTCTATGCAAGTCATCTGGGAAGTGCTAAACTGCTATTGCAGTGGAGACCTGGAATCCCCAAAACACAACTCTGTTACCAGTGCCCTTAGTTCCCCATTCGACGCAACGCATATCTCTGCGTTTGGGACCCAAACATGGATCAGTGCCACGCTCATCCCCATCTCGGCTGAAGTATTGGGCACCAAGGCACACATCTACAATACAGCGCTGAAAGATGCACAATATAGACAAGGCAGTACATCCAATGTTCCTGGACAGGAATAACCAGCAGGCTATCTGAACCCAGTAAGCCACTTTCTGTGACCAGTACAATCATTTCAACTGAAACAATGCAATGATCACATTGGAATCCTGGATCAGCAAGGCTGGGGCGAGGGGATGGGGGCAGGAAAGAAGGGGGCCTTACTGACTAGGAATAGATAGCATTCAGGCTTATGTTTGCCCTCTTCAGCTCAGGGCACTGAAGCCAATTGTAGCATTTGAATGATCTCCCGGTTGAGACAACCAAATAATAATAATAATCTTTATTAGTGTCACAAGTAGGCTTACATTAATACTGCACTGAAGATACTGTGAAAATCCCAAACTCACTACACTACGGTGCCTGTTTGGGTACATGGAGAAGAATTTAGAATGTCCAATTCACCTAATAAGCATGTCTTTCGGGACTTCATAGAATTTACAGTGCAGAAGGAGGCCATTCGGCCCATCGAGTCTACACCGACCCCTGAATGAGCACCCAACCAAAGCCCATACCTCCACCCTATCCCCATAACCCAGCAACCCACCTAACCTTTGGACACGACAGGGCCATTTAGCATGACCAATCCACCTAACCCGCACAATCTTTGGCCTGTGGGAGGAAACCGGAGCACCGGGAGGAAACCCACGCAGACACAGGGAGAATGTGCAGACTCCGCACAGACAGTGACTCAAGCCGGGAATGGAACCTGGGACCCTGGCGTTGTGAAGCAACAGTGCTAACCACTGTGCCGCCCAAACTTAAACAAGGAACATAAACCTTGTATGCCTCTGCGACACACTGCACAGTGCATTTATCAACGAAGTATGGAGTAATTCTATTAGAAAACGCAAAATCGATTAACAAAAAAACTCTTTCAGCAGCTGATGTGCCGGCCCAGCACCATACAACATGAAAAATAAAAAAATGCACAAATGTTCCTGCAGGGGTCCATTTATTCCTCAAATAATTTAACATGATAAATTTGTTCAGCAAAGTTAAAATCAAACCTTCCCTGAAATATATTCATACCATTGGCCCGATCACCTTCACTGTTTTCAAAGCATCCACCTCACTTTTCACAAATGTGAAAAGGTGCAGTATGTGCAGTGTACGGAGGTAGAACAATTACATAGAAAGCAACAGCGTGCAAAGCCGTGCCACATCTTTCATGACATTGTTGTGTCCCAAAGCCCTCCAATTATTGCAATATTCGTCACTGTCGTAGGAAACATAGCAGCCAATTTGCACGCAGAGAGCTCCCACATAACAGCAACATGGTAACGGCCAGACCATTTGCTTCAATATTATTAGTTGAGGGATAAACACTGGCCAGGCCACCAAGCCGAGAATGAGGAAATGAACAGAAAGGCATGATGGGTAGTTAAGCCAAGTTCGGAGTAAAATCTTAATGTGCAGCCTGCAAGTGGGATTCAAGGCAGGAAGAAGGGGGATGGGCAGCCATTAGGACCGTTTCTTTGTGCAGAGGATGGTGCAGAGGATGCTGGGTGAAAGGGTCCCAGAGGGCTGAGGAATGTGGAATCAGCCTATTAGGATCAGTAATTGTGAAGATCAGCTTATATGGCCAGGTCAAGGAATGTGTGGGAAAGCCTATGGGAGCTTTACTGCCATCTTGCCTTATTTGGTCGTGTGTGAAACCTGATTCTTTGTTCATGTGTATAAGATGTTATGTTGCTTTGTTTTCACTCTCTTGCTCTGGGGATCTCAGGAAGAGTCTTGGTCCTGCTGTTATCAAAGTGAGTCTAGCTTGCAAGCTATTTGAAATAAAATAAATCAATACCTACGATCCCGACTCAGCGTTTTACTGAGACCAGACTGAGAGCAGAAAGAACTCAATATCGTCAAGAACAGAGAACATGCTTCCCTCATTTTACTCAAGAAAGTAGTGGCCTTTCCAGTGATTTGAATATACCACTGTGGCATACTGGAGTAGTGTGTGCCATTCTGGTCGCCACATTATAGGAAGGATGTAACTGCACTGGAGGGGGTGCAGAGGCGAATCACCAGGATGTGGCCTGGGATGGAACATTTAAGTTACAAAGACAGGTTGGATAGGCTTGGGTTGTTTTCGCTGGAGCAGAGAAGACGGAGGGGATGACCTGATTAAGGTGTACAAGATCATGAGGGGCATGGACAGGGTGGATAGCGTGCAGCTGTTCCCCTTAGTTGAAGGGTCAGTTACAAGGGGACACAAGTTGAAGGTGAGGAGCAGGAGGTTTAGGCGGGGGAATTTGAGGAAAAGCTTTTTGACCCAGAGGGTGGTGGTGGTCTGGAATGCACGGGCTGCGAGGGTGGTAAGAGGCGGGTTGCCTCACATCCTTTTAAAAGTACCTGAATGAGCACTTGGCACGCTATAACATTCAAGGCTATAGCCCAGGTTCTGGCAAGTGGGATTAGGTGGACAGGTCAGGGCCTTTCATGCGTCGGTGCAGACGCGATAGGCCGAAGGGCCTCTTCCCCACTGTAGTATTAATTCTGTGATGCAATACTTAGCTTCAGAAACATAGAAACTCAGGAACAAGCTGTGGCTTGTTTTAGAAAAAAAAAACAACTCCAATTCTTGGACGACTTGTGTTATTTCTGTACATGTGATCCATAGACCAGCTTTCTATCAGCAATAGTTCAACAACACCTGCAGATGTGTTCAGGCGTAAACAAAACAGACAACTGATAGACGTAGAAAATTGCAGTCGCACAAGTTTTACACCTTTCACAAGAGTTTGCAACTCAGGCCTATTAAAATACACTGCTGATTGGCTGGTGCCATTAACCACACATGTGATTTGTTTCAAATATTTTAATCCCTTCAAAGAGCACGGAGAGGAATCGAGACTGTAATGTGCATTCTCTCCGTGTGGCACAGCTTCTTCAAAAGGAAGATTTTCGCCAAGTCTGGAATTAATATTGCCGCATTCACTGGAAATTCAGTGATGTTGATTGCAGAGTGTCAAAGAAAGGATTATCGTCGCTAAAAATTAGTAAACAACTTCCCAGTAAGCTCTCCAAGGCGAGTCTTTGCTATTCCTACAAATACAGTAAAATGAATGAGACCTTGAAGTTTAAAAAGCGTCAGATCTAAACTCTCACCATGTACATTATAAGTTATCATGTATCTTGGTATCAGAGGCTGTCTTTGAAGCCAACATGGCTGAAACACAGTATTAACTACGGAATGAGTTTCTGCCAGACCCTGTTTTGGTCAGCTTAAGGATCACATGCTCTCCTTCATTCTCCTCTTCAGACAGCAGCAGTTCACAGTGAAGTATAGTTCCACAGACAGCAGATCCTCTCTCGTGGCCTTGTCCAAAGTAATCATCCTACATACAAGGCCAGACAGTGGAGTCCCAAACCACCTGACCATTTTAAGAAGTCTTACAACGCCAGGTTAAAGTCCAACAGGTTTGTTTCGAATCGCTAGTTTTCAGAGCACTGCTCCTTCCTCAGGTGAAGAGGCAGCGCTCCGAAAGCTAGTGATTCGAAACAAACCTGTTGGACTCTAACCTGGTGTTGTAAGACTTCTTACTGTGCCCATCCCAGACCAATGCACCGGTATCTCCACAACCTGACCATTAGTCAACACAGACAATCCTATCTTATCACCCCCGTTCCAACTGCACATACTCCTTCCCAAAAAGGGCATAGAGATTACTGTGCCACAAAATAGAAACCCGAACTAAATTCCTTTGCCTCGCTTGTCATCAACAATTTAAGGATCTAGTTATGCCCTTGTCAAGGCCAGGTTAAATCAGCAGGGATTAAATTCTGTGTACTACCTCACAGGATCGTTTGCTCCCACAGCTCCCATGATTCATAGAACATAGAACATACAATGCAGAAGGAGGCCATTCGGCCCATCGAGTCTGCACCGGCCCACTTAAGCCCTCACCCTATCCCCGTAATGCAATAACCCTTCCTAACCTTTTTGGTCACTAAGGGCAATTTATCATGGCCAATCCACCTAACCTGCACATTTTTGGACTGTGGGAGGAAACCGGAGCACCCGGAGGAAACCCACGCAGACACAGGGAGAAAGTGCAGACTCCGCACAGACAGTGACCCAAGCTGGGAATCGAACCTGGGACCCTGGCGCTGTGAAGCCACAGTGCTATCCACTTGTGCTACCGTTGTGCCAAGAGAGACAAGTTATTTTTGAATACAATGAGATCTTAAATTGCAGATCAAAGTCATGCCAAAGACCGTAGGGGGCAGGCTCATGAAATGAAAATGATAAGAAAATCGCTTATTGTCACAAGTAAGCTTCAAATGAAGTTACTGTGAAAAGCCCCTAGTTGCCACATTCCGGCGCCTGTTCGGGGAGGTTGGTACGGGAATTGAACCGTGCTGCTGGCCTGCCTTGGTCTGCTTTCAAAGCCAGCGATTTAGCCCTGTGCTAAACCCACCCCTAATCAGCAGTTTCCTCACCACCCTCTGATGCCAATTTTAAAAATGAGATATGTAGACCATTCTCATCTCGTCAGTTGTTTGCTACTGTCTGTGTAAACAGGCCAATGTAGTCCAACTTACCCGCACGCTAAAACTCTAATAATCCTCTCGCCACAGCTGCAGCTGCCTCAAAGACATTGCACATGACGACATGGAAGCAAACAAAACATTCTTCAAAACATAATGGAAAGTCACACTTTTGAAAGGAAATGCAGCTTCTGCCCATCTGTTTGATAAACAGCTCACAGGCCATGGGCAGGGAGGGTAAGGGAAGTAAAGCGAGGCCAGGATCCACACTCTCAATTGGCCCACATTAAACCTTCTAGGAGTGTGCGCTCTGTGTACAGGACGAAGCCCAGTGGTGATGGCCTCCCTGCACAGTCAGTCCACCATCCCTCCCCCTCGGGGCTTAAACTTGAAGTCTAGCCACTTACTCAAGAACTGCAGGACCTAAAGGAAACCTAGTTCAGCAGGCGTCAACATCATCCAGGTATTTGGGCGAAAAACGGTGGAGTTGGGCCAAGGTGGGGGGAAACAAGAGCTTAAACACTTTCCAGATACGCCCAACACCACACCATTTTCCCAGAGCTTTTTCAGTACAGTTTTCACACTGGGCTTCTGAATCGCTTGACCATGCTTTACCTTCAGTCACAGTCTTAAAGAAACAACTTGGAGATGTCAGGGCCTTGACAGTCAAAGAAATTTTCAAAGCAGCCCAAAACCTGCAGGGGGGAGGGGGGGGGGGGGCAATCTCCACCTTTTCGTTCAGAACAGCTTCATTCAAATGAGCCAATAATTTGTTCCTATTTTGAGAGGCAACAAATCATCAGAGGAACAGCACCATAAGAATAAAGGTCACAGGCAGAAATATCACATCGAGGTTACAAATAATTTGCGTAACATTTCAGAGTACTTCCCAGATAGAGAAAGTTAGTGATTACAGGGGTCGGAGTGCTTAACACGAGTTCAATAGGACGCAATCAGTCTGCTTGGTGCTTCCACCGGGTAACTTAATACAGACGCAGGTTATCAATCCTCCGCAGCGTTTCAACACACGTCAGATCTTCCATCATGACTCCACTGATAAAATGTTTCATCAAGGCTGAAACAATAAGATTAAGAAACACCCTCAGATGGATGAAGTTGTGGCCATTTTGCAATTACCATAAGACCATAAGACACAGGAGCAGAATTAGGCCACTCGGCCCATCGAGTCTGCTCCGCCATTCAATCATGGCTGATATTTTTCTCATCCCCATTCTCCTGCCTTCTCCCCATAACCCTTGATCTCCTTATTAATCAAGAACCTATCTGCCATAAGACATAGGGGCAGAAGTAGGGCATTCGGCCCATCGAGTCTGAACCTGAACCTCCTCACAACTTCTCTGAAGAAAAAAGTGGCAAGAATTAGGTTTAGATTTTAAAACATTGGTTTGGAATAGAATGCATTTACAAAAAACTTTTCACAACGAGTTAGATCTTTTGATTTCATATCCTGGTGCATTACTGATAAGAACTCGACAAGGAAAGCATTTGACAGCTGGTGAATCGAATTTCAATTTTTAAAAAAAATTCCCCTCTATCCTGCTGGAGGTCTGGGCGCTCTACAATCAAAACAGGGCAAGCGTGGGAATGGAGGTCATTCCCAGGTTGATGCCAGAAGGTGGAATCATTGGGAGTTCTGCTCACACAGGACCAGAGTCCATTGCAGAATTTTAAGGTTGCTACCTCTCGCGCCAAACGCAAAGCAGCCAGTTTCGCGGGCGGGCCAGGGCCAGAAACGTTCTCCGCAAACATTCCTGGACACCTTCAGGGAAGAGGATCAGAAATTAGTAATTTTCCTCTGCCTCATAAGGACTGTGTAAAGGAATTTGTTGGCAATCTATCACGTTATTGTTTTTCCAATGACCTGGTACGTGCTCAGTTTTAATAGAGCTTTATTACCGAGGATAGGCTACCTGATTTTGTTGTGGAAAATCGGGGGAAATCCAAAATCCAGCATTGTCTGGGTCCCCAGCATGCCAGATTATGGACTTGGGGCCCTGCACAAAGAAAGCCACCCACTTCCTCATCTTACCAGATGGACCCATGTGCTAAATCCACTATTTTTTTCTTCTGGTTGCAATGAAGATCGAGTGCATGGCTCTCATTATTTTAGAGGTAATGGTTATTTCTAAGAAGATTGTGCGGTGAAGGCAAGATAAGTAAAAATCTCAGCTTCAGAGATTGCCAGAACACCGAATTGCAGTTCAGACGGTTACCCGTGTTTTGTTTATTAGGGTGTGGTTTTGCCACCGCGTTGCACCCAGCGCCATTCCCATTGTGCCGGGTGCATAGAGGGAGAGGCCCAAAATGGACTTTGCGCCGGGCTCAATTATATTAATCTATATATGCCAGACCCATGTGCGGTTACGTTGTTCTGCCTCCCAGGAGTTATCAGCCACACTGGCGAGGCTTGGCTCAGGCACGGGTCGGCATTGGTTTCCACAACAGAGATCAGGCATGATGGTGGGGGCTCGGAGGCCACTGCAGTCCCCCCTTGGCTGAGGTCAGCGTAGTCTCTGGCAAGGTCACCCTCATTCATGGGTGGTGGGGTTCAGACTAACTTTTAGTGAAGGGGGGTTGGCGGCACATTGTCCGTGAGTGGGGGTGTGGGAGACCCTCAGCCTCACTTTGAGATCGGGGCGCCCTTTCCAAACAGTACCCCAATCTCAGGGGAGCCGGTCTTGCCGGCGAGTTTAGTTCCCCATTAAAGAAAAAAATTCTAAACATGAGATTTACTGGTGAGGGATTCCCCTAGCACCAGAAAAACGACTACGCGAGGGTGAAGTCTGGATCGCACCAGAAAAACATCATGAATCACCCCAACAAACCCACCGAAAATGGCACGTCATTTTTTAGGTGGTATATGCCATCAGAGTTAGAATAGAAGAAATGGAGCTGAAAACAATAGGTGGGCTTACTTAGATGGAGAATCGGAGACATGATGTCTTCACTGCTTGCAAAGTGCTGTCCAGCGAGAGGCTTTGTTTTGAGAGTTAGAGCTATATTAGTTGAAACCCATTCAGTGAACTCTGAATGACTACATTGATGGTTTCAATTTATCAATATGTTCTTTAGCAGGGAATGAAGCTCAATACTGAAAATGTACTACTGGTTGCAGGCTCCAGGCAGTTAAGGGCTTGCAGAGGCGCAAGGAGCCATTGATCTGGTGGAGGATGCAGTTTGGATCTAGTCTGGTTTGCAGCTCACAGGAGAAGCCCGGGGAGCCGCAAGCAGACTCCTGGCAATTAGGGCTCAAGAAAGTCCTGGGGAGCTGAGAAGCTGATGGAAGGGTGTTGGTTCCGCGGAGAGGATTAGGGTTCAGAAGTAGTAGTCCTGGGTCATTTATAGCTTGGTGCCTGTTTAGTGAAGCTGGTGGTCCGCAAGAGTGGGACGTGCGCCGGTATTCAAAATGGGAGTGCAGCTTTGTGAATCCTAAGGAATGCCGTTTCAAGTGAAGAGATTGAACTATCTGGAGGTGGGAAGTCATTGAGGCAATCCTATTCAGAGCAGCTTTGGAGGAGGGAATTCAGAGGCTACATCAAGTCAAGTTGAAATCCCTTGAGAGAGAGACTGCGTTTTGATGACATTTGGTGACTCTGTGGGCGTGGGCTCGGTCTTAGTCGCATCTACCATTTAATGTGTAACGTGGTGTGCTCTACCACAGTCTGCCTGCCAACTCATGTTCATCTCCTGTTAATTCTGAATGTTAGAACACAAGATAGATAGTAAACTTTGTTCTGGGCCAGGGTTTAGAGAACCCCAAAGTGTATCATGGAGTTCACCTGACCCACAACTTTTAATAGATTGTGGTATGGGGAGCACACGGCTCACTCTACAGGTGTGGTATAGCAGAAAATGGACCCGTGGTTTTTAAAACAAAACAATGTTTATTCTATGAACTCAAGTTAACCTTTCTAAAACAAACTGAACATCTTAGCAACCAGTAAATCAAATACACCCCCCAAAGAATACAACACTAAGTAACCTGTATGCTAAGTAACATCCAAAAGACTTAACAAACCTCTAAACAGGAGCACATCAGGGTTTACATTCAAGACTGAAAACATTCATACTTCTTCTGAATTCACCAAATGATCCATAGATAGTTTTTGGATGGCAGAGATCAACAACAGTGCAGCTCACAGACACACCCAAGCTTCTCTCAAACTGAAACTAAAAAAAACAGAAGTAGAGCTCAGCTCCACCCACACACTGACATCACTGCAGTAACATGAGCAGCTCCATTTCTTAAAGGTACATTTCTTTAAGAAAGGGTACTCTCACGTGACAACTGTTTTACTTTTACTTTTCTGACTTCACTATTTTGTTTGTTTAAAATTGTAGAATCTTGTGGGTTTCTCCTCCCTAGTTGATAACTGAGATTTCAAAATGTGTCTAAAAATTGGGTCCCAAACCAGATCGTAATGAGAAAAAAAAGAGCACGTAAAGCTGAGCCAGCATTCCTCCTGTTGAGTCAGTGATTTATGACACAAGTTTGTGCACTAAAGTTTCTGGCTAAGTGCTAAATGTCTAGGGTAATGTGCAATTGGGATGTGTCGGGGAGGTGTCTTAGGGAGGGAAACTCCTTAAAGGAAAGAAATTTGAGAAAGGACATGGAAAAGGATTACTATTTTTTAATGGCCATTACATCTACTCAAGATCTGCTTCTTTTTTAAAAAAAGTTAAACATTTCTTAATGCTTGTACTGTTTCACGTCCAGCGAAGTGGCGGATTATTTTTGCTTCAGAGTGTACAATGGGAACCTTAAAAAAAAAATGTTTCTGAACAGCATTGCGCAACAGTGTTAGTCTCGCCTACAGAAGCCAGTACCAGTTTCCGTGTTGCCCTCTAGTTCACTAACTATTTGTTGCTCATTTGTGCCCTCAGTTTAAAATATCATTGGACAGGCTGGTACATAACGATTCAAGGAAAGCCACACTTCCATCGCAATTGATAAGGAGTAATGCACGGTGCTGAAATAAAATATGACTTTTCATGTTGATGAAATGACAGCGTCAGGTGCAAATGAAATATTATTGCACTTTGCCAAGAGAGTGTAATGTTTGGCGGCTGATTAAATCCACCAGCACGGTCGAGGGGCCAGAGATACCCAGCTGAATGTTTAAATGGAACCTACCAGACGATTCACTAACTCACTGCTCTCTTTGTCTCGGCATTTCCATCACATATGGTTTCAATATGTAACCAGACAGAAATTTCAAGGTTTCAATTTCAATTTCTGACTCTCTGTAATCTGTCGTTTGTCCGAAGGACAGTTTCACAGAAGCAGGATTTGCAGAGCTCACTTTATAGTTAGCGCACTGAAGACATATTTAAAAGTACCCCATTCTTTTTTTTTTCCGAATTAAGGGGCAATTTAGCACGGCCAATCCACTTAACCTGCTCATCTTTGGATTGTGGGGGTGAGACCCACACAGACGCGGGGAGAATGTGCAAACTCTCACACGGACAGTGACCCGGGGCGGGGATCGAACCCGGGTCCTCGGCGCTATGAGGCAGCAGTGCTAACCACTGCGTCACCGTACCGCCCTTTGGAGATATATAGATGGTTTATGGATAAGTACATGACTAAGGCCGAATTTAAAACGTGGATGTTTCCCCTTAAAATAACAAATAGTCTCTAGCTCAAAGTGCTTGGCAGAGCTAGCAACCAAGAAGTGAATGGGGTACAACTGAATGGGGCACTACTTGAAGTGCCATTTTACTTTTCAAATCAATAAGTTGAAGGATGACTAGAGCATGCCAATAAGCCATACAGCCGAGTCAGTTCTCAATTCAATCCCTGGTTTCTGCTGAACTAGGCCAGTCTTAGCCAGAACAGTAGTGAAGGCATTTAAATTGCCCCAGAGTGTTGGTTTCTGGGGGAGGGGTGGGTGAAACGGCAAGATACTCCAGTAATCCCTGCTGGAAAAAGGCCAAATTATCCAATAATTCCTGCCAGAAAACATTCCTGGTCAATGTCAGAAACAGGCTTGGCTGCAATGTACACTACAGGCCATTCAGCCCATCAGATTCATGTCAATATCCATGCTCAACACAAACCACCTACGACAAATGGAGGATTTTAGGAATATTAGATACCAAGTATTGAGCAATTTAAGGGCTAAAAGCCTGGGGTAAGGGCAGCGTGGCACCGAGGGCCCAGGTTCGATCCCGGGTCACTTGTCGGCATGGAGTTTGCACATTCTCCCCGTGTCTGCCTGGGTCTCATCCCCATAAACCCAAAGATGTGCAAGGTAGGTGGATTGGTCATGCTAAATTGTCCCCGAATTGGAAAAAAAAAAAGAATTGGGTACTCTAAATTTATTTTTAAAAAGGCCTAGTGTCATAATGTGTTTCACTGCAGTAGTCAGGTTTTTGTTCCAAAAAAAAAAAAGAATCCTGGACCTGGGAGCTTTCAGGAGACAGGCGTGAAATTGACCAGAAGAATGTGTTTTTCAGTCTGGGCTAATGCACTGTGGTTTGACTGGGGAAAGTCCCCGGGGTAGTTAATGTGCTTTCAGACTGGAGCTAAGAGATTCAGAGAGAGATTTTTGAGAGAAGAGTTGAAGTCTGATCTGACAATCCTTGTTTAGACCACAAGTAAAAGCCCAATTCTCTCCCAGTTGAATAGTTTTTTTTAAAAAGTGTAATAATATTTTAAAGCATAGCAGTCTTGTTTGGAGACAAGGTAAAGGCTGGAACAACCCAGTTGAAGCAGCTATTTGAAGACATTCAGCCAGAGTCTGAAGGGGTTATAATCGGGGCCCAAATCTGTTCTACAAAGCAAGTATTACTCTATGCTTCGCTGATTTTAAGATGGATTGAGAGCTGTACGTTTCTTTTCTTGTTCTTTAATGCAGAATTGAGAAGTAATGTTTAAGGGGTAATTGTAAGCTGTTCTTTTCAGATGTGAAGTTGGGTCTAATATTGTATCCCTAATAAAGTTGTTTTAAAAATACCAAATCCCTATTTTTTCATTCATCCAATCACTCCTGGAGTGAATCTTTCTTTCAACGGTCTTACAAAATAAAGGGCAGCACGGTGGCGCAGTGGGTTAGCTCTGTTGCCTCACGGCGCCGAGGTCCCAGGTTCGATTCCAGCTCTGGGTCACTGTCCATTTGGAGTTTGCACATTCTCCCCGCGTTTGTGTGGGTTTCGCCCCCACAACCCAAAAAGATGTGTAGGCTAGGTTAGGCCACGCTAAATCGCCCCTTAATTGGAAAAAATGAATTGGGTACTCTAAATTTATAGAAAAAAAAAGTCTTACAAAATAAACTAAAACATTGGGGGTTTCAGTCCCGTACCCTAGCCACTGTTGTGACCTAGTCTGGGATCGTAATACTTCTCTCCTCTGTCTCCCATCTCACCCATCAACATATCCTTCCATTTTCTCCCTCGTGCTTATCAGTCTTCCTCTTGGATATAATGTTACTCGCCTCAATTACACACTCTTGACCACTCTGACCTGGTTCTTGGTGAAGACATTTCTTGTGATGAATTTCCTGATGGATTTTATTTATGATCCCTAGTGCTGTTCCAACCCCCGAGTGGAAACATCTTCTCTACTTCTACCCTGTCAAACCCTTTCATTGTTTTTAATAAATTTAGAGTACCAAATTAATTTTTTCCAATTAAGGAGCAGTTGACCAGAGCAATGTGTTTTTCAGTCTGGTCTAATGCACTGTGGTTTGACTGGGGAAAGTCCCTGGCCAATCCACCTACCCTGCACATCGTTGGGTTGTGGGGGCGAAACCCACGCAAACACGCGGAGAATGTGCAAACTCCACACGGACAGTGACCCAGAGCCAGGTTCGAACCTGGGACCTCAGCACCGTGAGGCAGCAGTGCTAACCCACTGCGCCACCGTGCTGCCCCATCAAACACTTTCATAATGTCTGATGGCCTCAATCATGTGAACCCTTAGCCTTTTTTTAAAAATTCATTTACGAGCTGTAGGATTCACTGATGAGGCCACAATTTGTTGCCCTTAAAGTGGTGGTGAGCTGCCTTCTTGAACTACTGCAGTCCGTGTGGTGTACACGGGGGGGGGGGGGGGGGGGCCTCCCTGGTAGAGGAGGGATGGGTAGGTAGTGCATTGTGGGAGGGTGGGTGACCCTCAGATGAACTTAGGGGCAACACCCTTAACAAATTACCCCCTCGTCCCACCGCAAGCTCCACTACGTCAGGCTCACGTTTGGGGAGACCTGTAGTAATCCCAGCCCACATTATTCCCGGCCCAGACGACCAGAGAACCACGGAGGGCAGGAGAATAGAGTGCCAGACCCATTAAATGGAACTAAATTGATCATTAAGACCCTTTGCATTCATTTACACCCTCCCGCTGGCGGGCACAAATCTCAATCCCACAGCTAGCAGGGGTCGGAGCATCACGTTGAGATGAGACTCAGCGCCGATCCCGAATTTCCGATTCTCCACCACACTGGGGAACCTGCTCCTGGTGGCTGAGAATCGAGGTCAATGTGCCATCTATCCCTCTATCCCTGTCCTTCTAGGTGGCTCGTGGGTTTGGAAGGTGCTGTCCAAGGAGCCTTGGGGAGTTCCTGCAGTGCATCTTTTACTTGGCACACATGGCCCCTACTGTGCATCAGTGGTGAAGGGAGTGAAGGTTTGTGGAAGGAATGCCAATAAAACGGGCTACTTGTCCTGGATGGTGTGGATTGTTGAAGCTGGTCACATCCAGGCAAGTGGGGAGCGTTCCATCACACTCCTGACTTGTGCTTCGTGGACAAGCTTTGGGAAGTCAGGTGGTGAGTTACTTGCTGCAGGATCCTTAGTCTCTGGCCTGCCCTTGTAGCCACCATATTTATATGGCGAGTCTAGTTCAGTTTCTGGTCAATGGTAACTCCCAGGAAGTTGATAATAGGGGATTCAGCAATGGTAATGCCATTGAATGTCAAGGGGCGATGGTTAGATTTTCTCTTCTTGGACATGGCATTATGGGTGGCACGGTAGCATAGTGGTTAGCACTGTTGCTTCACAGTGCCAGGGACCAGGATTCGATTCCCGGCTTGGATCACTGTCTGTGCGGAGTCTGCATGGGTTTCCTCCGAGCGCTCCGGTTTCCTCCCACAAGTCCCGAAAGACGTCTTTATTAGGAGAATCAGACATTCTGAATTCCCCCTCTGTGCACACGAACAAGTGTGGGAGTTTAGCGACTAGGGGATTTTCACAGTAACTTCATTGCAGTGTTAATGTAAGCCTACTTGTGACACTAATAATTATTATTATTTCCCATCACTCGTGGGGAATGAATGTTACTTGTCAGTTGTCAGCCCAAGTCCGGATGTTGTCCAAGAATTGCTGCATTTGGGCATGGATTGCTCTATTATCTGAGGAGTTACAAATGGTGAACAGTCATCCAGCGAACATACCCATTTCTACCTTATGATGGAAGGAAAGTCATTGCTGAAGCAGGTGAAGCTGGTGGGGCCTAGGGCACTTCTCTTTCCTACAGCTTGTCAGCAGGGATTTCTTAAACTCACAAATAAAGTGTTCTTGAGATACCATGGAGTTGCACCAGGGACCTGGGTTCAATTCCCGGCTTGGGTCACTGCCTGTGCGGACTCAGCACGTTCTCCCCGTGTCTGCGTGGGTTTCCTCCGGGTGCTCCGGTTTCCTCCCACAAGTCCCGAAAGACGTGCTGGTTTGGTGAATTGGAAATTCTGAATTCTCCCTCAGTGTACCCGAACAGGCGCCAGAATGTGGCAACTAGGGGCTTCTCACAGTAACTTCATTGCCATGTTAATGTAAGCCTACTTGCGACACGAATAAGACCATAAGACATAGGAGTGGAAATAAGGCCATTCGGCCCATCGAGTCCACTCCACCATTCAATCATGGCTGATTTCAACTCCATTTACCCGCTCTCTCTCCATAGCCCTTAATTCCTCGAGAAATCAAGAATTTATCAACTTCTGTCTTAAAGACACTCAACGTCCCGGCCTCCACCGCCCTCTGTGGTAATGAATTCCACAGACCCACCACTCTCTTGCTGAAGAAATTTCTCCTCATCTCTGTTCTAAAGTGACTCCCTTTTATTCTAAGGCTGTGCCCCCGGGTCCTAGTCTCCCCTGCTAATGGAAACAACTTCCCTACATCCACCCTATCTAAGCCATTCATTATCTTGTAAGTTTCTATTAGATCTCCCCTCAACCTCCTAAACTCCAATGAATATAATCCCAGGATCCTCAGACGTTCATCGTATGTGAGGCCTAATAAAGATTATTATCCAGAGCCCTACTTACGGAGGAAAAGTCTAAGAAATGACTGTGCCAGCTGGGGGTGGCTCAGCCACCAACTTTAATTTTTATTCCCAAGGTGGAAGCGAGTCCCTACACAGGCATGCGCAATAGTTCACAGGTTAACAGAGGAGGTTTGCCACCATTACCTGACCATCCGTAACAAGAATATTTGCCTTCTAACCACATGCGTACTTTCCAAATGCTACTTGAACAGGCTGCACCATTTATTTTTCAAACTGTTTAAAGTAGGCCAGCGACTCTGCTGGCAGGTATTGGATATATCAAAAATAACGGAAACGGCGCCATGTGGCACGAGTCAATCTTTGTGCCAATGAAGAAATCAAGTAACCGATTAGCAACTTATTTGTTCATTTGTGAATTTAGTTCAGTTTCGCAAACCTTCTGGAATATGACTCACCGGTCAAACATGCTGCTCACCAATCAAGTAATTCACACCCATGCAATATAGCATGTTTAATATAAATAGATAGGAGACACACCCATCTGAATAATGTCAGGAATCAAACAGGACTTTGCCACTTCTGCCATAGGGCAACATTTCCAATGGCTAACCACGGTTACACTGAAGCTATTATTCCAGCGCTAAAGGGATTGTTTTTCATTTAACCTCCACTCTCCCGTTAAGGTGGTGGGAATTAAAGCTGGATGAAATCAGGAAGATTGTGGGTGGACACCTATCTGAGACACGTTCCCAGCCGCAAGGCAGGTTGCCACCTTTACTTATGATGTAACTGACCAAATTAGACTCATTCTAAAACTAAAACTGCAATAAATTTGTTTTTTGTTTTTAAAAATTCCAATGAAGGGACAATTTAGCATGGCCAATCCACCTCCCCTGTACATAAGACCATAAGACATAGGAGCGGAAGGCCATTCGGCCCATCGAGTCCACTCCACCATTCAATCATGGCTGATTTCAACTCCATTTACCCGCTCTCTCTCCATCGCCCTTAATTCCTCGAGAAATCAAGAATTTATCAACTTCTGTCTTAAAGACACTCAACATCCCGGCCTCCACCGCCCTCTGTGGCAATGAATTCCACAGACCCACCACTCTCTGGCTGAAGAAATTTCTCCTCATCTCTGTTCTAAAGTGACTCCCTTTTATTCTAAGGCTGTGCCCCCGGGTCCTAGTCTCCCCTGCTAATGGAAACAACTTCCCTACGTCCACCCTATCTAAGCCATTCATTATCTTGTAAGTTTCTATTAGATCTCCCCTCAACCTCCTAAACTCCAATTAATATAATCCCAGGATCCTCAGACGTTCATCGTATGTTAGGCCTACCATTCCTAGGATCATCCGTGTGAATCTCCGCTGGACCCGCTCCAGTGCCAGTATGTCCTTCCTGAGGTGTGGGGCCCAAAATTGCACACAGGGGCCTAACTAATGCTTTATAAAGCTTCAGAAGTACATCCCTGCTTTTATATTCCAAGCCTCTTGAGATGAATGACAACATTGCATTTGCTTTCTTAATTACGGACTCAACCTGCAAGTTTACCTTTAGAGAATCCTGGACTAGGACTCCCAAGTCCCTTTGCACTTCAGCATTATGAATTTTGTCACCGTTTAGAAAATAGTCCATGCCTCTATTCTTTTTTCCAAAGTGCAAGACCTCGCACTTGCCCACGTTGAATTTCATCAGCCATTTCTTGGACCACTCTCCTAAACTGTCTAAATCTTTCTGCAGCCTCCCCACCTCCTCCATACTACCTGCCCCTCCACCTATCTTTGTATCATCGGCAAACTTAGCCAGAATGCCCTCAGTCCCGTCATCTAGATCGTTAATATATAAAGAGAACAGCTGTGGCCCCAACACTGAACCCTGCGGGACACCACTCGTCACCGGTTGCCATTCCGAAAAAGAACCTTTTATCACAACTCTCTGCCTTCTGCCTGACAGCCAATCGTCAATCCATGTTAGTACCTTGCCTCGAATACCATGGGCCCTTATTTTACTCAGCAGTCTCCCGTGAGGCACCTTATCAAAGGCCTTTTGGAAGTCAAGATAGATAACATCCATTGGCTCTCCTTGGTCTAACCTATTTGTTATCTCTTCAAAGAACTCTAACAGGTTTGTCAGGCACGACCTCTCCTTACTAAATCCATGCTGACTTGTCCTAATCCGACCCTGCACTTCCAAGAATTTAGAAATCTCATCCTTAACAATGGACTCTAGAATCTTGCCAACAACCGAGGTTAGGCTAATTGGCCTATAATTTTCCATCTTTTTCCTTGTTCCCTTCTTGAACAGGGGGGTTACAACAGCGATTTTCCAATCCTCTGGGACTTTCCCTGACTCCAGTGACCTTTGAAAGATCATAACTAACGCCTCCACTATTTCTTCAGCTATCTCCTTTAGAACTCTAGGATGTAGCCCATCTGGGCCCGGAGATTTATCAATTTTTAGACCTCTTAGTTTCTCTAGCACTTTCTCCTTTGTGATGGCTACCATATTCAACTCTGCCCCCTGACTCTCCGGAATTGTTGGGATATTACTCATGTCTTCTACTGTGAAGACTGACGCAAAGTATTTATTCAGTTCCTCAGCTATTTCCTCGTCTCCCATCACAAAATTACCAGCGTCATTTTGGAGTGGCCCAATGTCAACTTTTGCCTCCCGTTTGTTTTTAATGTATTTAAAGAAACTTTTACTATCATTCCTAATGTTACTGGCTAGCCTACCTTCAAATTTGATCCTCTCTTTCCTTATCTCTCTCTTTGTTATCCTGTTTGTTTTTGTAGCCTTCCCAATCTTCTGACTTCCCACTACTCTTTGCCACATTATAGGCTTTCTCTTTTGCTTTGATGCATTCCCTTTGGGTTGTGGGGGTGAGACCCACACAGACACGGGGAGAAAGTGCAAACTCCACACGGACAGTGGCCCGGGGCCGGGATCGAATTCGGGTCCTCGGCGCCGTGAGGCAGCATTGTTAACCACTGCGCCGCCATGCAATAAATGTGTCACGTTTGCCTCAAGGGTTCAACTTGATTTTAGGATTGATTTTCTCCCACCATGGCTTTATGGTAATGTCATTACCACTTTTGAGCGCTGCAGCTATATTTACTTGGGTGAGCCCTCTGGGCCGTTCTGGAGCAATTGTTGGCGAACTTGCTGGGTAGAAACCCTATGAGACCGGGGTGCAGTGCCAATTTTACATCCCAGCCAGGCATTTATTGCCCATCCATAATTGCTATGGATCTGGAGTCACATGTAGGTCAGGACAATGTCCTAAAAGACATCAGTGAACCAGATGACCTTTTTTTTTTTTTAATACAACAATTAACTACAGATTTTTATTGAATTCAAATTTCGATTTGAACCCAGCCCCCATTGCCTCCCTTTGGTTAATCTCCTCTGTACCTTCTCAAGGAGCCTCACGTCCTCCCTGAAGTGTGGTGCCCAGAACTGGAAGCAAGAGTGCAGCAGTGGCCAAACCAGAGCAATGGGTTCAGCATAACCTCCCTGCTTTTGCACTAACACCTCGATTTAGGCAGCCCAAGATCCGATCTGCTTTGCTAATTACACTCTCAATATCTTCTGTCACATTTGAAGGCCGAGACACATGGGCCCTCGGGTCCCTCCGTTCCTGCACACTCTTGGACATGAACTCAAATTCAGCTCAGATAGTTAAAAACAAAAAAGAGAGACTTATGTTTAAAACAGAAAGACACTGGTGCAAAACCGGTGACCCAGAGAGTAGTCACCATTGGATGCTTTTTCATTGAATCATAGAATTTACAGTGCCGGTAACCTGACTTAACCTTTCGGACACTTGGGCAATTTTAGCGTGGCCAATCCACCTAACCTGCACATCTTTGGACTGTGGATATTTTTGGCTGATGAAAGCAGCGACACAATGACTGAAACAGGCAAAGGGATGAATTGATGGACTTGGGTTACAATCACCCAGGGGCACATTTTGCCTTTCACCACCTAACGGAAAACTGGCAGCAGATCATCCAGCCCTTGCACACCGTGCCTGCTCTTTCATCCCAAGTAGCATGCTTCTCTCCACTACCAGCTGTCTGTCAAGCTGTGGGAGTTAAAATCCATCCCCTCGGTAACAGTGTATAAACATACTGATAGATGATCATCTTCAAATGTGACTAAAATTGCACTGGCAATATTCGATCAGATGTGAATCACGTATAACAGTGGGTGCTGGAAAATCAGCAGAGTACCCATGGACATTCTCAGTACAAGAGTTATTCTTTGGTCTTTCTGTGCCAGATCTTTGCGAGTGCAGCTTAAAGACCTTTCCACTGCTGTATCCTCTACCCGTAACCTGATATTTCTCTTTGCCATGAAAATATATTTCAGCTTCCACTCAAAAGATGCATTGGCCCCAATATCAAGCAGTTGCGACTAGGCACACCAGACTACAACAAAGTCTTTGTCTAGAGAAACTATCACTCTTGCTGTGATTATTTTAACTTGGTGGACCAATCAATGACTCAACAAGCACAAGAAATAGCTTCTCCCTATCCACCATCGAAACACTTTTAAAATGTTTTAAGTCTTCTCCTCATTTCAATATCATTGAGTCACACAGCTAACCTCGCTCATCTCTGCCACCATCTTGGTGAAACAATGCAGTTAATGATGCACCCAAAATGGCAAACAGCACTCTAACTGGATCCTAACTAATGTTTTCTACAAGTTCAGCATCATTCAGTTACTCTTAACTCTAATCACCTGCTCATAAAATACAGACGTCCTATTGGCCTTTATGGCTTCACCCAGGTGCAGTCATTCAGAGAATTATATCCATCACCTGTTCAAATTGCATCTGCCACCCATCTGTTCATTGTACTAACCTGTCATGTTCCATTCCACCCTTGGGAAGTGTCGTATGACTAACGTTATTTGAGGAACATCTTTTGTTGAAATATTTGGCAAGCACAAAAAAAAACCCAAATCGAGCGTGCTCTATTCCAAACCAAAATGAGAATAGATGATTCCTGTATGGGCTTGGAGACCACGTGCAATTGCTTCTAAAACACTTCTACAAAACTGTTGATGCCACACACTCGTTCGCGCCACCTCCATTTTTCCAGAACGGATTTCAACCGAAAAGGTAAACTTCATATTATTCTGCCACAAAAAACAATGGGTGGGATTTTCCGGTAACAGCACTGTCAGTGGGTATTACCATTGGTTGTAGTTGCTGCCTCTGGGAAACTTAGAATCCTAGGTGTTCAAAAACCCAATAAAAAATGTCTTATAAAAAAAAACCTTGGAATTGTAGAATCCCTACAGTTTGACCCATCGAGTCTGTACCGACACTCCGAAAATGCATCTTACCTGGGCCCACCCCTTCTACCCTATCCCCGTAACCCCACCTAACCTGCACATCCTTGAACACTAAGGGGCAATTTAGCATGGCCAATCCACCTAACCTGTGGGAGGAAACTGGCGCACCCGGAGGAAACCCACGCAGACACGGGGAGAAAGTGCAAACTTTGCACAGACAGTGACCCAGGGCCAGAATTGAACCCAGGTCCTTGTGAGGCAGCAGTGCTAACCAAATGTGCCGCGACTTGCTTTCTTCTCCTTTTCATCATCATCCTAAATATTTTCCTCCACTATTCTCGGCTTCACCACTGCTACACCCGGAGTGAAGTGAAGAAGAAGCACGATGAAGTTTCTCAGATCTTCGAATGCTGTACTCTCCTTCCATCAAATCGTGGCTTCACATTGGGGCACAATCATTCCAATGAAGGCACTTCACCACATTTCACATATATTTCTGTCTGCGGGCTATTTAAGTAATGTTAAAATCCAAATACCACACAAAACAAATCAACATCATGGGAAACAAGGTTCGATGATAAAAACAATGACTTCTTGAAGGCATGTTTCAGTTGAATTCCAAATTTATTAATTTTTTTTTTTAAAGCAACATTGTCAACCCTAAAATCCCACCCTCCCCCCCTACCCACTGCTTTGGTGTTCTGGGGTTGAGGGTCACTGGCGGCCTCCATCCTGAACTCCGGAGGTGGCCCCAGGCATTAGTCAGGTGAGTCCTGACTTCTGCACGCCACATTGGTCCAAGCGTGTTCTGGACTGGCGTGTTTTTCCACTGATGTCACGGAGGGGGGGGGGGGGATTCTGGTTGGGCCTTCATCTGCATCCTATTAGTGGGACGCTAATGTCATGTGAGTGTACCTTTAAGAAATGGGTGTTTATTACTGCAGTGATGTCAGAGAGTGGGTGGAGCTGGGCTGTCTGTCAGCTTTTTACTTTTGTTTTAGGCTGTTTGCTGCATGATGTGTTTTAGTTTTGTTTTCAGTGTTGGAGCTGAAGCCAGACCAAGCAGGTCTACTGCTGTCCTCTCTGCCATCAAAAGACTATCTCTTGATCATTTGGTGAATTCAGAATTATAAATGTTCTCCGTAGTGAATTTAAACCTAATGTGCTTCTGTTAAAAGGTGTTTCTTTTGTCTGGATGTTGTTTGGGAAATTATTAAGGATTACTTAGTGTTGTATTCTTTGGGGGTTGTATTTGAATTGATGGTTGCGAAGATGTTCACTGCATGTTTTAAAAAGGTTAACTTGAGTCCATAGAATAAACATTGTTTTGCTTTTAAAAAATACTTTTCCATTTCTGCTGTACCACACCTGTAGAGTGGGCCGTGTGCTCCCCATACCACAATCTAGTAAAAGTTGTGGGTCAGGTGAACTCTCATGATACACTTTGGTGTTCTCTAAATCCCTGGCCCATAACACTAATCTGTTTCATGCCAGCCTCCAGCAGGGTTCCTGCTTGGCCATTGTGAGCAGCAGTGCAAGATCCTGCTGCAATTTCACGCCGGTGTGAAGCCAATTTTCAGGACTGCTGCCGAACTCTCCCCCTGCCCGTCATTGATCCCACCGGTGGGGGAAATGGGTGAATTCCACACATCATGTCAGCGCTGGCTCCCTATCATTGATACCATTCTCCCTCCTTCGCCCTGTAACCCTGCACATTCTTCCTTCTCATATAATAGATAAACTCCCTTTTGAATGTTTTGATCGAACCTGGGACCACCACACTTAGGCAGTGCGTTTCAAATTTTAACCACTCACGACATGAAATATTTTCTTGTTGTTGTGTTATGCTTCTTCATGTAGAATAAGCTGCTTCCTTGATGTATGCTCTGACAAAGGAAGGTTCAGACTTGGAGATAGGTTTAACACATTGATTGAACAGTTAACAATTCTCCTACTTGAGTTCGACTCTCCTGCTAATCTTACTATAGTAACTCAATCTAACTAACCAGTCTGCTCTAAGCCATGCGGTGGGTGTGATGCTTCCTGATCTGCCCTGTCCTTCTCTCTTGGTGTCGCCTGTGGAAAAGAGAAAGAGCATGTGTGCCCTCTCCTTTTACATGGGTTGCCCCCTTGTGGTAGTGTCACCTCTGGGTGACCTGACTTCCCATTGGTCGTGTCCTATTCATTAGCTGTATGTCTGCATGTCATTATGTCTCTGGTGCTCCCTCTAGTGTTTACTTAGTCATAGTGTATTTACATTAACCCCTTGTGTATTACCATATTACCATATTACCATTACCACGCGTGTACATTTCTTCTCTTGCGAATGACTTTAAATCTGCATGTTCTCCCTCTCGCTATTAATTCAAATCTGCACGCTCTCACTCTCGATCCTTTCAGGAGTGGGAGCAGTTTCTCCCGATCTACTCTGTCCAGACCCCTCACGATTTTGAACACTGCTATCAAATCTCTCTCGGCCTTCTCTTCTCCGAGGAAAAACAGTGCCAACTTCTCCAATCGGTCTTCACACCTGAACTTCCTCATTCCTGGAACCATTCTAGCCAACCTTTTCCAAACTCTCGCCAAGGTCTTCATCTTTCTAAAAGAGCGGCACTTGGAACTGGACATGCAGAAGCAAAGATACACAAGTTTCACAGCTCCAGGGTCCCAGGTTCGATTACCGGCTTGGGTCGCTGTCTATGCGGAGTCTGCACGTTCTCCCCGTGTCTGCGTGGTTTTCCTCCGGGTGCTCTGGTTTCCTCCCACAGTGCAATGATGTGCAGGTTAGGTGGATTGGCCATGCTAAATTGCCCTTAGTGTCCAAAAAGGTGAGGTGCGGTTACTGGGTTGTGGGGATGGGATGGTGGTGTGGCTTAGGTGGGTTGGTCGTTCCGGTGCTGAGTTGAGGGGCCAAATGGCCTCCTTCTGCACTGTAAATTCTATGTTTAAAGACACTAAACAGAATACGTGTGATAGCACTGGCAATCTGTCCACAAGGGGTTAATGTTCTTTCTTCACGATATTGCTTATTGCAAGCAACATATTACTTTGAGAAAATCAGACCGTTCTGTGGTTCATTGAGGCTCACGGAAGATGTTGCAATTGACCTGGCACAAATACTTTCAAAATTCATGGTCAAGACCGAGAGAATGACGGTCCTGTTAATCATTTATAATCAGTCCGTCAGGAAATTAGATGGAATGCTAATTAGTTAACCACACATCGTTTCAGACTCAACAACTCC
The DNA here is from genome assembly GCF_047496885.1 of Scyliorhinus torazame. Taxonomy (NCBI): domain Eukaryota; kingdom Metazoa; phylum Chordata; class Chondrichthyes; order Carcharhiniformes; family Scyliorhinidae; genus Scyliorhinus; species Scyliorhinus torazame. Next base: position 22,818,582 of record NC_092721.1, on the reverse strand, counting down.
AGCCAGCAAGTTTGTTCGCTCACCACCAAACCTGAAAGGCAGGAGCACACATCCATAAATTTGGTCGCCCAGATGGGAGTCAAGTGGGTTGCGAGGCAACAGGTATCAATCGAGCCAATCGTCTTGGCAGCACAATGAAATATTAAAGGAAAAGCTTTTGAGAGCGAGAGAAAGTGAATGAGATAAAGGGGCCAGAAATGATCTGTAACCCGGCAGATTAAGACCAAAGCTTATGAGAGCACAAAGTAAAAAAAGTGCCACAACAGGAGTAAGGGCTTAGTCCAGGGTGAGGCTTCAAGTCTGTGAGAAGTCATCTGATTACTAGCCTCTCTCATTGTGTGTTGCTCTTTAAGAGGGGGTAGCCCTCGGTGATCGTCGTTCCATTGGGAATAAGAGAAGTGCACATTAGTAAGCAACACGTGTGAAATATTCCCTGGTGAATGGATCATTACATTAGGCAATAGTAATGACAGCATTTTGTGCAGTTATGATCAAATGTTTGGACCTCGAAATGAGAAAAGCTAAAATCCATTCAAAAGAACCCATGTACAGTATTAATGGCACTTTTGTTTCAAACTTGTGATTTAATCTGTATTGCTTTCGGCTGTGACCATCTGAATTTAATTCGACTGAACACGGCCCATGTATTCTGACAAGTTATGAATGGATAGGGAGTTAACACATTTGAGCATCTATTGACAATGCAAAATGCTCAATCTCACAGTAACGCTAAAAATAAAACTATCACATTCTGTTCTCTCACAATGATGGACATAGAACAGCAGAGACATCAGCCAAAGAACACAAGCTCCAGTGCGCTTGGCATGTGTGGTGGCCGAAAAATACCACAGATGAAAATTGACGATTATAAATAATTGGTTGGATTAGCTGTAATTAAAAAAAAAAAACGTTTATATATAAAGAGTATAAAGTGTTCAGAAGCTCAGAGGGAAATCCCAGGTCTTATTATAACCCAATTGACACCCCTGTGGCCTGGTTTTCCAGTCCATTACGGGCATTTAGAGTATGTGTTTCAGAGTTAGATTTATGGGCAGAAGTAATAACTAAAGCTTTTGTCCTTCTTGTTCCATTAGGATCGTAGGCAAAAAAGAAAGTGCGGCGTCTCTATCTGCGTCCTGCCAGGACCCGGTGCGGCGTCTCTATCGGCGTCCTGCCAGGACCCGGTGCGGTGTCTCTGCGCCCTGCCAGGACCCGGTGCGGCATCTCTGCGCCCTGCCAGGACCCGGTGCGGCGTCTCTGCGCCCTGCCAGGACCCGGTGCGGCGTCTCTGCGCCCTGCCAGGACCCGGTGCGGCGTCTCTGCGCCCTGCCAGGACCCGGTGCGGCGTCTCTGCGCCCTACCAGGACCCGGTGCGGCGTCTCTGCGCCCTGCCAGGACCCGGTGCGGCGTCTCTGCGCCCTGCCAGGACCCGGTGCGGCGTCTCTGCGCCCTGCCAGGACCCGGTGCGGCGTCTCTGCGCCCTGCCAGGACCCGGTGCGGCGTCTCTGCGCCCTGCCAGGACCCGGTGCGGCGTCTCTGCGCCCTGCCAGGACCCGGTGCGGCGTCTCTGCGCCCTGCCAGGACCCGGTGCGGCGTCTCTATCTGCGTCCTGCCAGGACCCGGTGCGGCGTCTCTGCGCCCTGCCAGGACCCGGTGCGGCGTCTCTGCGCCCTGCCAGGACCCGGTGCAGCGTCTCTGCGCCCTGCCAGGACCCGGTGCGGTGTCTCTGCGCCCTGCCAGGACCCGGTGCGGCGTCTCTGCGCCCTGCCAGGACCCGGTGCGGCGTCTCTGCGCCCTGCCAGGACCCGGTGCGGCGTCTCTGCGCCCTGCCAGGACCCGGTGCGGCGTCTCTGCGCCCTGCCAGGACCCGGTGCGGCATCTCTACGCCCTGCCAGGAACCGGTGCGGCGTCTCTGCGCCCTGCCAGGACCCGGTGCGGCGTCTCTGCGCCCTGCCAGGACCCGGTGTGGCGTCTCTGCGCCCTGCCAGGACCCGGTGCGGCGTCTCTGCGCCCTGCCAGGACCCGGTGCGGCGTCTCTGCGCCCTGCCAGGACCCGGTGCGGCGTCTCTATCTGTGCCGTCAGGACCCGGTGTGGTGTCTGTGCCCTGCCAGGACCCGGTGCGGTGTCTCTATCTGTGCCCTGCCAGGACCCGGTGCGGTGTCTCTGTGCCCTGTCAGGACCCTGTGCGACGTCTCTATCTGTGCCCTGTCAGGACCCGGTGCGGTGTCTCTATCTGTGCCGTCAGGACCCGGTGTGGTGTCTGTGCCCTGCCAGGACCCAGTGCGGTGTCTCTGTGCCCTGCCAGGACCCGGTGCGGTGTCTCTATCTGTGCCCTGCCAGGACCCGGTGCGGTGTCTCTGTGCCCTGTCAGGACCCTGTGCGACGTCTCTATCTGTGCCCTGCCAGGACCCGGTGCGGTGTCTCTGTGCCCTGCTAGGACCTGGTGCGGTGTCTCTGTGCCCTGCCAGGACCCGGTGCGGTGTCTCTATCTGTGCCCTGCCAGGACCCTGTGCGACGTCTCTATCTGCCAGGACCCAAGGCATTCATTCAACACCAAAAGAACACGACAAAACAGAAAAAGGTTATTTGACACATCACACCTCCTCCGCACACTGCAGATGATCGTTTTGTCAGACATCCCACGCACACATTCACATGATGGCCCCTTAGCTTAAAAGAACAACATGTCCCATCACCCCCTTCCCTGAAAATGAAATCAGTGCTGGTAATGGGTCAGAATAACGCCCTCGCTGCTATCAGTACACAAATTGGAGACAAGGAGGAGACAACCCACGAATTGAGAATCACTGCAAGCTGCTGGACAACGCCAACATTAACCTCGTGGGAACAGGAGCTCCGCATCAACCCCAATCCCCCCCTCCTACCCGGAGTTGCAAAATATTAACCCACTCACATGTTAATGATGAATTAAACTCATTAGGCCTGACATTTAATCCCGTAATGGCCCCTTTGAAGGGCCCAATTTATGTAATGCCACACAACTCTCCAGCCCTGAAAATGAAGCATCATTCCAACTGTCCTTCAAGATTTTAAAAAGATTTATGCCTTGAAAACAATTTCCCGTCAGTCCCTTTTTTCTCTCTTGCAATCTAGTATTTCGTTCTCTCTCTTTATTTCATTTTCCGTACCTGATTTGATCTTCACTTTATTGCTTTTCCTGCTGTTCCTCGGCTTCTCTCTCAATCCTTAGTCCCGTTGGTTAAGGATTAATCAAGGTCCCTAATGGTCCATCCTCCCCCCTCCAGCTAATTACCGTCTGCCAGTCTAATCCACTGCTCTGGAGGACAAAGCACGATTCTTTTCCCCTCATTTCTAACCTCGCACAGTTAGCAAATTTTGTACTTGCGTCTGCTAATGCTATGTCGATTGTCTAGATCAACTCCAACGTTTGGGTGAGGCTTTCACATTACAAAAGGATTGTTTGCACAGCACCGAGGAGTTGACGGGACATTCCTTGGAGCAATGAAACATTTTCACTCCGATTTGCGCACTTTGAGGGTGGACACCTCTCTCTGGAGGAAAGTGCATTAGTCACAGCCAATTGGTGAAATACCAACGGTTTGAGAATAGCTCCTCAAAAAGGCAAGTCGTCAAAGGAGTTGCCAACCCAAGCTGATGTTTCATTCGAGTGCTGAATGAGTCAAATTCTTATGTTTCCATCAAATATTGTTTTGAATAAATATTGGGAGGAATGAAGCCGTAGTCTTTGGAACAACTGCAGACCTGCCGCATGGGCAATGACTCCAACCCTCTCCTTAATAATTGCAGAGGCTGACCTAGACTGTTTGTAACCTTGGTATCATATCTGACCCCAAGGTGAGCTCCCAACCATGTAATTTTGCCTGCTTCCACTCCTGCATCATCACCTAACTTAACCCCGACTTTATTGTTATCTGGAGTCAAAATCACCACCCATGCTTTTGTTAATACTTGACCTGGTTGCTTCAATCCTGATCACACATAAAACCGATGTCATACAAAATCCTGCTGTCAATGTCCTTACTCCCACAAAGTCCCAGTAACCCATCAACGCCGCGCCCGCTGAATCACATCAGCTCTCAGTTAAGCAACACCGCTGATTTCCACCTCTCTTCCATTCCGAAGAGTCATAAAAGATACAGTGCAGAAGGAGGCCATTCGGCCCATCGAGTCTGCACCGACCCCACTTAAGCCCTCACTTCCACCCTATCCGCGTAACCCAATAACCCCTCATAGCCTTTTTCGACACTAAGGGCAATTGTCCATGGCCAATCCACCTAACCTGCATGTCTTTGGACTGTGGGAGGAAACCGGAGCACCCGGAGGAAACCCACGCACACACGGGGAGAACGTGCAGACTCCGCACAGACAGTGACCCTGCGGGGAATCGAACCTGGGACCCTGGCGCTGTGAAGCCCACGGTGCTATCCACTTGTGCTGCCCACGTCATATTATACTTCAAAATGCTAACTCTTTCTCCATCCACAGATGCTGCCCGATCTGCTGAAATTGTCCAGTAAGTTTTATTTTTCAGGTTTTCCACTGCCATAGAGTTTTGTTTTCATTAAATTTATCATCATTGCTTTTAAATCCCTACATTGGCTGCTCTCCTTATCTTTGCAATCTCAGGGCAGCACGGTGGTGCAGTGGTTAGCACTGCTGCCTCACGGCGCCGAGGTCCCAGGTTCGATCCTGGCTCTGGGTCACTGTCCGTGTGGAGTCTGCACATTCTCCCAGTATTTGTGTGGGTTTCGCCCCCACAACCCAAAGATGTGCAGGGTAGGTGGGTTGGCCACGCTAAATTGCCCCTTCATTGGAAAAAATGAATTGGGTACTCAAAAAAATCTTTGCAATCTTGTCCAACTCCATAACCCTCCAAGATATCCGTTCATTCCCAATTCTGGCCTCCAGCATCCCCAATTTTCATTGCTCCACCATTAACAGCTACAGCTGCCAAGGCCCTCAGCTCCGAAACTCCAAAATATCCCAAACGTAGAACTAAGACAAAGCTCCACCTTTCTTCAGAGAGCTCCTTGAAATCTACCTCAGAGATTTTGGTCCTCTGCCCAAATATCTCTTGTGATTTGGTGTCAAATTTGGCTTCACAGCATTCCTGTGAAATGGATTTGGCACTTTATCACATTAAAGATGCTCTTGAATTGTCAGCTGTTGCTCTATAGTCAGAGTAGTGTTAAACTGTGGAAACAAAGACCAGAAATATGGTGGAATATAAAATCTCATGACTAAGTGCCACTAGCACGAACTATTGAGAAATAGGGAGAGGCAGCACCATTGCTGGTCACGTCAATAGAAAGCAGTCTGATAGACAGCGGCACTTTGCTACTCCACCCTATAACAGATTAACTGATTAGTTATTGAGATCACACAACACCCATGTTAGCTGAACTAAAATGAATTTATGTTGGATTCGGGCGAGGGCGGAAGAGAGGCATGGCGAGGGGGTGGGGGGGGGGGGGGGGTGGGGGGAGAGCTGGAGCGCGCAGATGCCAGGGCGCAACAGAGAGCGCGCAGAGGCCAGGGCGGAAGAGAGCGCGCAGAGGCCAGGGCGGAAGAGAGCGCGCAGAGGCCAGGGCGGAAGAGAGCGCGCAGAGGCCAGGGCGGAAGAGAGCGCGCAGAGGCCAGGGCGGAAGAGAGCGCGCAGAGGCCAGGGCGGAAGAGAGCGCGCAGAGGCCAGGGCGGAAGAGAGCGCGCAGAGGCCAGGGCGGAAGAGAGCGCGCAGAGGCCAGGGCGGAAGAGAGCGCGCAGAGGCCAGGGCGGAAGAGAGCGCGCAGAGGCCAGGGCGGAAGAGAGCGCGCAGAGGCCAGGGCGGAAGAGAGCGCGCAGAGGCCAGGGCGGAAGAGAGCGCGCAGAGGCCAGGGCGGAAGAGAGCGCGCAGAGGCCAGGGCGGAAGAGAGCGCGCAGAGGCCAGGGCGGAAGAGAGCGCGCAGAGGCCAGGGCGGAAGAGAGCGCGCAGAGGCCAGGGCGGAAGAGAGCGCGCAGAGGCCAGGGCGGAAGAGAGCGCGCAGAGGCCAGGGCGGAAGAGAGCGCGCAGAGGCCAGGGCGGAAGAGAGCGCGCAGAGGCCAGGGCGGAAGAGAGCGCGCAGAGGCCAGGGCGGAAGAGAGCGCGCAGAGGCCAGGGCGGAAGAGAGCGCGCAGAGGCCAGGGCGGAAGAGAGCGCGCAGAGGCCAGGGCGGAAGAGAGCGCGCAGAGGCCAGGGCGGAAGAGAGCGCGCAGAGGCCAGGGCGGAAGAGAGCGCGCAGAGGCCAGGGCGGAAGAGAGCGCGCAGAGGCCAGGGCGGAAGAGAGCGCGCAGAGGCCAGGGCGGAAGAGAGCGCGCAGAGGCCAGGGCGGAAGAGAGCGCGCAGAGGCCAGGGCCGAAGAGAGTGCGCAGAGGCCAGGGCGGAAGAGAGCGCGCAGAGGCCAGGGCGGAAGAGAGCGCTCAGAGGCCAAGGCAGAAGAGAGCGCGCAGAGGCCAGGGTGGAAGAGAGCGCGCAGAGGCAAGTGCGGAAGAGCGTTTAAAGGCGAGATAGGAAGAGCACGCTGAGGCGGAAGAGCGAGCAGAGGTGAGGGCGGAAGAGAGCGCAGAGGCCAGGGCGGAAGAGAGCGCGCAGAGGCCAGGGCGGAAGAGAGCGCGCAGAGGCCAGGGCGGAAGAGAGCGCGCAGAGGCCAGGGCGGAAGAGAGCGCGCAGAGGCCAGGGCGGAAGAGAGCGCGCAGAGGCCAGGGCGGAAGAGAGCGCGCAGTGGCCAGGGCAGAAGAGAGCGCGCAGAGGCCAGGGCGGAAGAGAGCGCACAGAGGCCAGGGCGGAAGAGAGCGCACAGAGGCCAGGGCGGAAGAGAGCGCTCAGAGGCCAAGGCAGAAGAGAGCGCGCAGAGGCCAGGGTGGAAGAGAGCGCGCAGAGGCAAGTGCGGAAGAGCGTTTAAAGGCGAGAGCGGAAGAGCACGCTGAGGCGGAAGAGCACGCAGAGGTGAGGGCGGAAGAGAGCGCGCAGAGTCGTGGGCGGAAGAGAGCGCGCAGAGGCCAGGGCGGAAGAGAGTGCGCAGAGGCCAGGGCGGAAGAGAGTGCGCAGAGGCCAGGGCGGAAGAGAGCGCGCAGAGGCCAGGGCGGAAGAGAGCGCGCAGACGCCAGGGCGGAAGAGAGCGCGCAGACGCCAGGGCGGAAGAGAGCGCGCAGAGGCCAGGGCGGAAGAGAGCGCGCAGAGGCCAGGGCGGAAGAGAGCGCGCAGAGGCCAGGGCGGAAGAGAGCGCGCAGAGGCCAGGGCGGAAGAGAGCGCGCAGAGGCCAGGGCGGAAGAGAGCGCGCAGAGGCCAGGGCGGAAGAGAGCGCGCAGAGGCCAGGGCGGAAGAGAGCGCGCAGAGGCCAGGGCGGAAGAGAGCGCGCAGAGGCCAGGGCGGAAGAGAGCGCGCAGAGGCCAGGGCGGAAGAGAGCGCGCAGAGGCCAGGGCGGAAGAGAGCGCGCAGAGGCCAGGGCGGAAGAGAGCGCACAGAGGCCAGGGCGGAAGAGAGCGCGCAGAGGCCAGGGCGGAAGAGAGCGCTCAGAGGCCAAGGCAGAAGAGAGCGCGCAGAGGCCAGGGTGGAAGAGAGCGCGCAGAGGCAAGTGCGGAAGAGCGTTTAAAGGCGAGAGCGGAAGAGCACGCTGAGGCGGAAGAGCGCGCAGAGGTGAGGGCGGAAGAGAGCGCGCAGAGGCCAGGGCGGAAGAGAGCGCGCAGAGGCCAGGGTGGAAGAGAGCGCGCAGAGGCCAGGGCGGAAGAGAGCGCGCAGAGGCCAGGGCGGAAGAGAGCGCGCAGAGGCCAGGGCGGAAGAGAGCGCGCAGAGGCCAGGGCGGAAGAGAGCGCGCAGAGGCCAGGGCGGAAGAGAGCGCGCAGAGGCCAGGGCGGAAGAGAGCGCGCAGAGGCCAGGGCGGAAGAGAGCGCGCAGAGGCCAGGGCGGAAGAGAGCGCGCAGAGGCCAGGGCAGAAGAGAGTGCGCAGAGGCCAGGGCGGAAGAGAGCGCACAGAGGCCAGGGCGGAAGAGAGCGCGCAGAGGCCAGGGCGGAAGAGAGCGCTCAGAGGCCAAGGCAGAAGAGAGCGCGCAGAGGCCAGGGTGGAAGAGAGCGCGCAGAGGCAAGTGCGGAAGAGCGTTTAAAGGCGAGAGCGGAAGAGCACGCTGAGGCGGAAGAGCACGCAGAGGTGAGGGCGGAAGAGAGCGCGCAGAGTCGTGGGCGGAAGAGAGCGCGCAGAGGCCAGGGCGGAAGAGAGCGCGCAGAGGCCAGGGCGGAAGAGAGCGCGCAGAGGCCAGGGCGGAAGAGAGCGCGCAGAGGCCAGGGCGGAAGAGAGCGCGCAGAGGCCAGGGCGGAAGAGAGCGCGCAGAGGCCAGGGCGGAAGAGAGCGCGCAGAGGCCAGGGCGGAAGAGAGCGCGCAGAGGCCAGGGCAGAAGAGAGTGCGCAGAGGCCAGGGCGGAAGAGAGCGCACAGAGGCCAGGGCGGAAGAGAGCGCGCAGAGGCCAGGGCGGAAGAGAGCGCTCAGAGGCCAAGGCAGAAGAGAGCGCGCAGAGGCCAGGGTGGAAGAGAGCGCGCAGAGGCAAGTGCGGAAGAGCGTTTAAAGGCGAGAGCGGAAGAGCACGCTGAGGCGGAAGAGCACGCAGAGGTGAGGGCGGAAGAGAGCGCGCAGAGTCGTGGGCGGAAGAGTGCGCGCAGAGGCCAGTGCGGAAGAGAGTGCGCAGAGGCCAGGGCGGAAGAGAGCGCGCAGAGGCCAGGGCGGAAGAGAGCGCGCAGAGGCCAGGGCGGAAGAGAGCGCGCAGAGGCCAGGGCGGAAGAGAGCGTGCAGAGGCCAGGGCGGAAGAGAGCGCGCAGAGGCCAGGGCGGAAGAGAGCGCGCAGAGGCCAGGGCGGAAGAGAGCGCGCAGAGGCCAGGGCGGAAGAGAGCGCGCAGAGGCCAGGGCGGAAGAGAGCGCGCAGAGGCCAGGGCCGAAGAGAGTGCGCAGAGGCCAGGGCGGAAGAGAGCGCGCAGAGGCCAGGGCGGAAGAGAGCGCTCAGAGGCCAAGGCAGAAGAGAGCGCGCAGAGGCCGGGGTGGAAGAGAGCGCGCAGAGGCAAGTGCGGAAGAGCGTTTAAAGGCGAGATAGGAAGAGCACGCTGAGGCGGAAGAGCGAGCAGAGGTGAGGGCGGAAGAGAGCGCGCAGAGGCCAGGGCGGAAGAGAGCGCGCAGAGGCCAGGGCGGAAGAGAGCGCGCAGAGGCCAGGGCGGAAGAGAGCGCGCAGAGGCCAGGGCGGAAGAGAGCGCGCAGAGGCCAGGGCGGAAGAGAGCGCGCAGAGGCCAGGGCGGAAGAGAGCGCGCAGAGGCCAGGGCAGAAGAGAGCGCGCAGAGGCCAGGGCGGAAGAGAGCGCACAGAGGCCAGGGCGGAAGAGAGCGCACAGAGGCCAGGGCGGAAGAGAGCGCTCAGAGGCCAAGGCAGAAGAGAGCGCGCAGAGGCCAGGGTGGAAGAGAGCGCGCAGAGGCAAGTGCGGAAGAGCGTTTAAAGGCGAGAGCGGAAGAGCACGCTGAGGCGGAAGAGCACGCAGAGGTGAGGGCGGAAGAGAGCGCGCAGAGTCGTGGGCGGAAGAGAGCGCGCAGAGGCCAGGGCGGAAGAGAGTGCGCAGAGGCCAGGGCGGAAGAGAGTGCGCAGAGGCCAGGGCGGAAGAGAGCGCGCAGAGGCCAGGGCGGAAGAGAGCGCGCAGAGGCCAGGGCGGAAGAGAGCGCGCAGAGGCCAGGGCGGAAGAGAGCGCGCAGAGGCCAGGGCGGAAGAGAGCGCGCAGAGGCCAGGGCGGAAGAGAGCGCGCAGAGGCCAGGGCGGAAGAGAGCGCGCAGAGGCCAGGGCGGAAGAGAGCGCGCAGAGGCCAGGGCGGAAGAGAGCGCGCAGAGGCCAGGGCGGAAGAGAGCGCGCAGAGGCCAGGGCGGAAGAGAGCGCGCAGAGGCCAGGGCGGAAGAGAGCGCGCAGAGGCCAGGGCGGAAGAGAGCGCGCAGAGGCCAGGGCGGAAGAGAGCGCGCAGAGGCCAGGGCGGAAGAGAGCGCGCAGAGGCCAGGGCGGAAGAGAGCGCACAGAGGCCAGGGCGGAAGAGAGCGCGCAGAGGCCAGGGCGGAAGAGAGCGCTCAGAGGCCAAGGCAGAAGAGAGCGCGCAGAGGGCAGGGTGGAAGAGAGCGCGCAGAGGCAAGTGCGGAAGAGCGTTTAAAGGCGAGAGCGGAAGAGCACGCTGAGGCGGAAGAGCGCGCAGAGGTGAGGGCGGAAGAGAGCGCGCAGAGGCCAGGGCGGAAGAGAGCGCGCAGAGGCCAGGGCGGAAGAGAGCGCGCAGAGGCCAGGGCGGAAGAGAGCGCGCAGAGGCCAGGGCGGAAGAGAGCGCGCAGAGGCCAGGGCGGAAGAGAGCGCGCAGAGGCCAGGGCGGAAGAGAGCGCGCAGAGGCCAGGGCGGAAGAGAGCGCGCAGAGGCCAGGGCAGAAGAGAGTGCGCAGAGGCCAGGGCGGAAGAGAGCGCACAGAGGCCAGGGCGGAAGAGAGCGCGCAGAGGCCAGGGCGGAAGAGAGCGCTCAGAGGCCAAGGCAGAAGAGAGCGCGCAGAGGCCAGGGTGGAAGAGAGCGCGCAGAGGCAAGTGCGGAAGAGCGTTTAAAGGCGAGAGCGGAAGAGCACGCTGAGGCGGAAGAGCACGCAGAGGTGAGGGCGGAAGAGAGCGCGCAGAGTCGTGGGCGGAAGAGAGCGCGCAGAGGCCAGGGCGGAAGAGAGCGCGCAGAGGCCAGGGCGGAAGAGAGCGCGCAGAGGCCAGGGCGGAAGAGAGCGCGCAGAGGCCAGGGCGGAAGAGAGCGCGCAGAGGCCAGGGCGGAAGAGAGCGCGCAGAGGCCAGGGCGGAAGAGAGCGCGCAGAGGCCAGGGCAGAAGAGAGTGCGCAGAGGCCAGGGCGGAAGAGAGCGCACAGAGGCCAGGGCGGAAGAGAGCGCGCAGAGGCCAGGGCGGAAGAGAGCGCTCAGAGGCCAAGGCAGAAGAGAGCGCGCAGAGGCCAGGGTGGAAGAGAGCGCGCAGAGGCAAGTGCGGAAGAGCGTTTAAAGGCGAGAGCGGAAGAGCACGCTGAGGCGGAAGAGCACGCAGAGGTGAGGGCGGAAGAGAGCGCGCAGAGTCGTGGGCGGAAGAGTGCGCGCAGAGGCCAGGGCGGAAGAGAGTGCGCAGAGGCCAGGGCGGAAGAGAGTGCGCAGAGGCCAGGGCGGAAGAGAGCGCGCAGAGGCCAGGGCGGAAGAGAGCGCGCAGAGGCCAGGGCGGAAGAGAGCGCGCAGAGGCCAGGGCGGAAGAGAGCGCGCAGAGGCCAGGGCGGAAGAGAGTGCGCAGAGGCCAGGGCGGAAGAGTGCGTGGAGAGGCGAGGCGGAAGATAGCGCAGGGGCGAGGGCGGAAGAGAGAGGGCAAAGGCGAGGGCGCAAGAGAGTGCGCAGAGGCAAGGGCGGAAGAGTGCGTGGAGAAGCGGGGGCGGAAGAAAACGCGGAAGAGAGACAGCTCAAAAACGAGGGCGGTAGAGAGTGCGAGCAACGGTGAGGGCAGAAATGGGAAGGCAAAGATGAGGGTGGAAAAGAGGCTGAAGGTGATGGAAAAAGAAACCAATCAATTTTTTTGATCAGGCATTTTCCATGCTAGAGATGCTTTCTAAATGGATGCAGTTGTTGGTTGAGGGAAGGATCTTCAACCATGACACCAAGGCAATTTGCTGCCACATTGTGCCAAGTGATCCAGAGGAGGTGCCTCAACGTAGCATCTCGTACGCTCAATTTACTAATTAAAGCTCTGGATCCCACTAATATACACACGGCTCGGTGGCACAGTGGTTAGCAGGGGCCCAGGTTCAATTCCAGCCTCGGGTGACTGTGTAGAGTTTGTACATCCTCCCAGTGTCAGCGTGGGTTTCCTCTGGGTGCTCTGGTTCCTCCCACAGTGCAAAGAAATTAAATGAAAATCGCTTATTGTCACAAGTAGGCTTCAATGAAGTTACTGTGAAAAGCCCCTAGTCGCAACATTCCAGCGCCTGTTCGGGGAGGCTGGTACGGGAATTGAACCGTGCTGCTGGTCTGCTTTAAAAGCCAGCGACTTAGCCCAGTGTGCTAAACCAGCCCCTAAACCAGACGTGCAGGTTAGATGAATAGGCCATGCTAAATTGCCTCTTCGTGCCCAGGCATGTGCAGGATGGGTGGGGGGAGTGGGCCTAGGTAAGGTGCTCGTTCGGAGGGTCGCTGCAGATTCAATGAGCCAAATGGCCTCCTTCTGCGCTGAGGGATTCGATGATTCAAAATTAATTATTCACGGTTTGAATTGCTGACGCCAGGTTGATGAAATACCAGATGAAAGGAGTGTCATCTGCTGACCCAACTGATGTATAGATGCAGGAGAGGAATAGCAACAAGGACACAATTTCTCACTTTCCATTGCAACCCAAACAGCTGGACAAACCGGTTCTGCCACCTTCACTTGTGGTTGTCAAAAGCAGGTTTCGTAACTTGAAAACACCTGCAACGCTCCGTGTTTCAATCCTTTTCCACCCTGGGAAAGATACACCAGCTACACTGACAACTTTACAAGTGGGAAGAAACAAAGAAAGTCATCTTGTCTCGAACTTGAGAATACTCAAAAAATAAAATTTGCGGAAGGGAAAGGAAGCAATAGCTTTTGGTCAAAGCGTCTCCTATTTATATAAGCAAGCAGTAGTCTCAGGTGATTGTGACAACATTTGTGTATTTATACCAATATGATCTCCCTCTTTGGTTTCCCATTTCCAGCAATGTCACTGACAGTAATTCGCAAACTCCAGTGTTGATAGGGCGACACGGTAGCACAGTGGTTAGCACAGTTGCTTCACAGCGCCAGGGCCCCAAGTTCGATTCCCGGCTTGGGTCGCTGTCTGCACGGAGACTGCACGCTCTCCCAGTGTCTGCGTGGGTTTCCTCCGGGTGCTCCCGTTTCCTCCCACAAGTCCCGGAAGACGTGCTTGTTAGGTGAATTGGGTATTCTGAATTTGCCTGAAGTGTGCACGAACAGGCGCCGGAGTGTGGTGACTAGGATTTTCACAGTAACTTCATTGCAATGTTAATGGAAGACTACTTGTGACAATAATAAACATTATTGTTATCCACAGTAAATAGCCGAGTAGCTCAGGTTGATCTGAGTAAGCCAATCTCAGAGAAATACACTGGACCCTGGAAGTCATACTGGCTAGTTCCGGGAGCCCCGCTTTACATGGTGTGCTGAATCTGCAACAGCTATCAGATCGGTGTAGAATCACCCACCTCCCATACTTTGCTTTGAAACTGATGCTCATTAGTGACATCTCTGAACAACCTGAAATTCAACACCTTCACTTCAATGAAAATATTGCTATTTTCAGAGGGAAAAGTAACCAATCTTTCCAAGATTAATATTTTCTACTATAATAAAAGGTGAAGGGGGTGGGGGGAGAAAAGCAAGGGGAAATGAACAAGCTTGCAAAGGGGGGGAAAAAAGTTGTTCACCCTCACACCTCCCTCAAAAAGCCGTCCCCCCCCCCCCGCCCCGAGACATTTCGTCCCCCTTCAGTCTATACAACCACACTCGGGAAAACAAGTGCTTACAGCTCGAATGGTGTGTTAATTAAAGACCATCGAACACGAGAATATCTGGCACAGAAATTCAAAGGATTAGTCAGAGCTTTTCATCTTGTGCTTGTCAGCACAAATCTGGGTTGTGACCACTCCCCTGTCAACTTTCCAAATCTATGCAAAACCTGCCTCATTAAAAGATCTGTTGGGTAATATTTCTCTCCCGTAAACAAATATGCAATCACCTTCAAAGTTGCTGCTACGCTATTCACTTGGGCCAACAGCATAAATTTCACAGGTTACAACTGTACTCCGCACTTTTGACGACACAAGGAGCATTTTATCATCTGGCGAGACAGGTTGATGGTGGAATGAAGATTCGAAGATACGGGCAAGGGGAGGGGGAAATCAGCTCGCAATGATATTCTGTGTTTGTACACAGGTACAGGCAAATGTACCTAATGACTTCCAGCTACAGAAGAGAAAGCATAGGAATAAAAATACCAAATTGAAAGCTGGGTCCACTGAACATGTTTATTTACCTTTGTATTTGAATAATATGCACGCTGTTGCTGCATTTGGGTCTCATTCAGCCAGCAAGATCAGTTCAGACTTCCCTTTTAACACCAGCCGCAATTCTGAGCAAATCAGCTAAGCTTACCTTAGGGCTGCCTTACCACAAGGTCAGCAACACTAGAACTCGAGCACCATATAAAAGTTGCTCATCACTCCCATCCCAGCCACATAAACACCTTCGGAAATTGCTGGGAGCCATGCCGTATGCTGAAGTTGTCTCTTGTGCACTTAAGAGCATAATGCACAACAGCCAAATAGTGAACAGAAATAGAAAAATCACCCAAGTGTGTACTAAACAAGGCAAACAGATACTGATGCCAATGAACGACCAGTATTTGTATAAGGTATATATTGATTCTCTGTACCAAGCGTGCCTCCCCAAACTTGCTACATGTAACATTGCATTACAAAATAAAAAGGGAACCCAATTTCAGGCATCATGTTCAAGACAGCTCAGAAAACGATCTTTGAATTTGGCTGTAAACCTACATTCCCGTGAATGTTTAACTAGCCACAAAACACCCTGCATTTAGCAAGTTAATTATCCCATTCACAAATTGAGACATTTTTAAAGAAAGGTAAAAATCCTGTTTTAGTGTCCCAAGATCATAAAAAGAAAGAAAGAATCTGCGGTAGGGATCCTCCTGTCCCCAATATTCCCCAATAAATCGAAACAGCTTTTGATTTAGATACCACCACACCACAGACAGCAAGTTACCTCACCGTACGCTTTCTAAAAATAAATTTAGAGTACCAAATTCATTTTTTCCAATTAAGGGGCAATTTAGCATGGCCAATCCACCTACCCTGCACACCTTTGGGTTGTGGGGGCGAGACCAACGCAAACACGGGGAGAATGTGCAAACTCCACACAGACAGTGACCCAGGGCCGGGATCAAACCTGGTACACAGTACGCTTTTAGCGACTTAGAGGTTTGTGAATACCAGGAGACAATTCCAAATAATAGAGTTTCAGCCCATCACATATATCTTTCTTCTGCTCAAATCTTTCACTAGTGCCATTTTTATTTTTTTTAAACTGACATTTTAAAAAGACTGGTCTGCCAAGAACCCTTTCTTCTCTCCCATTTTCTCACAAAGAAACCATTGTACATATTTAAAAGTACAAATGCCACTGTATGTAATCAAAATATATTAAGACCAGCATCAGGTCACAAAGAGCCCGGAGGCATTACGAACATTCAACAGTCTCTACCTAGCCCAGCAGTTTATGAAGCATAAAAACAGTACTTACTTGACAGTGACGCGACTGGATAAATCCTGTAGGTCTCCTGGGTGAAACAGCTGGGCTTCTTTTAAACCAAGTTTCTGACAGCCTTTTAGGAAAACATTAATGTTGTCCTGAAAAAAAAACGAAATGAATTCCCTGCTTAGTTACACACAAAACAACTCAAGTCTAAAGTCCTCTGCACTACAGTCCCTGCGCTAGAGTCAAGGCAATTGAGAAAGAGAGAGAGCTAGACAGGGAGAGATATATCAAACTTCCAATGAATCAGCCCAGGCAATTCATTGATGTGGGCAGGGCCTGGGACTGACTGGCACTTGTCTATTACCTGTTATAGTATGACTGCACTGCATGTGGGTAGCTATCATTACTGACGTCTGTATTACATAAACATTCCACCCTCCTTTTAGTCTCTCTGACACATGGGATTACTTCTCGTGTCTATTTAGAATAAAACCCGTGAACATCGCCCACCCAGAAACTGTTTGCCGCCTCACAAGGAAGGATGGGATGATACTTCCTCCTGTTTGTCACTATGACGGCACTCTTCAAAATACCTGCTGTCTTGGTCTGGTGGCAAAGGTTAACCTCGCTTGCACAGTATGCAGCAGCTATTGTAACATACAGTGGAGCACAAACTATTTGAACAAGGTGTGGTTCGTTGCAGCATTCATTGCACTTTCCTGCATAATAACAAAAACAATATCAGGTCTTTGTAAAGAAAACAGGTTCTGAGAAAACCTTAATACTGAACTTGCGTTTGGACAGAAACATCAGGACAGATATTTCTGTCCAAATGCACGTGGGGCTAAAACACAAGGTTGGCCAAGAACAAACCAATTACAAACATCATTTTAAAAAATAAATTTAGAATGCCCAATTATTTTTTGCCAATTAAGGGGCAATTTAGAGAGGCCAATCCACCCAGCCTGTAGATCTTTGGGTTTGTGGGGTTGAAACCGATGCAGACACAGGGAGAATGTGCAAACTCCACACAGTGACCCAGGACCAGGATTGAACTCGGGTCCTCTGTGCCCTAGACAGCAGTGCTAACCACTGCGCCACCATGCCACCCGACAAAACACCTGTTTAATCATTTGCAAATTTAAGATTAGAAGTTTGCCCTTGCTATTCGAATAAACCCAAGAGCCGAGTGTTTTAATGCAAAGTATGTTGCTACAAAACTGTTTCAATGCACAAGCTTAATTCTTCTTCCTTAAAGTTGCTATGGTATTTCTACTTTAAAGAATTTAAAGTAAATTAAGTAAAACATTTGACTATTTGTTCAAAATACATCTGGGCATGTCGCAGCATGCTTTCATATACTTTTGTTCCTCATTCATCTGGGGGGGGCTACGTCACATTTACTCAACACAGCAGAACCTTTGTACAAGTATTTCAACAAAAGCCAAATGCTGAAATAGACAAGTCACATTGGAGTTAAATTGGACTTTGCGTTTAAAACCTTGAGTGGCAGCACAAAATTAGGAATACAACAGGTCAGTCTTCATTTCTGAGCTTATAGATCAACAGCAACCATTTGTTTGCTTGACAAATATCACTATATGACAATTAGTTGTGTTTCCTACACAGCAGAATAAGATGCTTTCGATTGGTCGATTAATATTTACGTCCAAAAGCAGATGGGATTCAGTTCAAGTTAGTTTTACAAATTTTTTTTTTTGTACCACCTCATGATAATAATCTTTATTATTGTCACAAGTAGGCTTACATTAACACTGCAATGACATTACTGTGAAAAGCCCCTAGTCGCCGCACTCCGCACCTGTTTGGGTACACAGTGGGAGAATTCAGAACGTCCAATTCACCTAACAAGCACGTCTTTTGGGACTTGTGGGAGGAAACCGGAGCACCCGGAGGAACCCCATGCAGACACGAGGAGAATGTGCAGACTCCGCACAGACAGTGACCCAAGCCGGGAATCGAACCTGGGACCCTGGCGCTGTGAGGCAACAGTGCTCACCGCTGTGCGACCGTGCCACCCAGTAGGTAGACCTGGCAGTGCTAAACCGCACAGATCCAAGCATACATTCAGTTTTTAAAACCTGAAATTTTTAACAGAGAAATGTAAAATATCTTGTCCATTTGGAGTCAAAGTCAGAGAGAACACCTTGTGTTGGGCCAGAGGAGATGGGTTGATGGGGGTGCAGGCAAGGGGGGGGGGGGGGGAAAGAGTAGTAGGCAAGATGGTAAATTAACATTTTTTAAAAATCAGGCTTAATAGCAAACGTGGAGACTATTTGTTATCCATACGCCGTATTAGTGAAACTCAGATTATCAGAATTGTGAGCAAGCAGAAACCAATTTTTCGGCCACAAGCCCAAATATAAATACTTCCTATCAAACAGTGTCTACATTGGCGGTTTGACTGATGTCATGAAAATCTCAGTACAGGCAGTCCTCAGACTGGGGGCACAATTGGTTCCCGAAAACCATGTCTTAAGTCAAAATGTCTCGGAACTAATTTTCTCATATGGGATGGGTGATGAATTCAGGAATTTCAGATATATTGCATTATAAGTATTTGCTGAAGTAAGGGTTTAAAAGCCTGGGTTAGTCTGTGTGACTGCTGAAATCATGTTTTGAAAGATTCTTAGGTTGAAAGACAACAAAACCTTTGGGAGCCAGAGGTGCAATTAACTATCGTAAAGAGCTTGGACTAATGCAATTTTGTTTTGATTAAGGAGATTCCCTGGGGAGTTCATTAGTTTTCAGCTTGGTGAGATGGTGTCTTTACTGGGTGGAGCAACAGCATCAGGCTTTTGAAGAAAGCATTTTCAGTTCAGTTCTGGTTGAAACTGGGATCGCAGGTCAGGTTTTGCTCATTGCAGTTTAGTTAAAAAGAGATCAATAGTCTTTAAAGCAGTACAGACTTGTCAGAGAACAAGGGGGAGGTGAAACAATGCAGTTGAAACAGCTTTTGAAGACATACAGTCAGAACTGGAGTCAGATTTTTTCTGTAAAGCAGTGTCAAAGGATCACATCCTCAAAGAATTTCTCTGTATAGAAAGTAATCCTCTGTGCCATTGGTATTTATGGAATGAGAACAGAGATGGTTTATCTTCTTGTTGTTTAAGTGGGAATAAAGATAGAAATTAAGCTATTGTATCCACTATATTGAGTAATATTGTTCAAGGCAGTGTTTTTCAAACCTTTTTTACAGGGACCCATTTTCAACAACCGGCCAACCTTCAGGACCCAACCCGGCCGACCTTCGAGGCCCACGCCGGCCGGCCTTCGCGAAACATGCCGGCCGACCTTCGCGACCCACACCGGCCGGCCTTCGCAAAACATGCCGGCCGACCTTCGCGACCCACACCGGCCGGCCTTCGCGAAACATGCCGGCCGACCTTCGCGGCCCACCATTTTCTCTTACCTTCCTTGTTGCTGACAAAAATGGAGGAAATGGTTTTGGCTCCCTTTGACCCCAATGGTCCCTTAGACCCCTTTGGCCAACTTGTAAAAGAAAAGGCTGCGACCGTATAAAAAAATATATATTTCTACGGCCGCACTGAGCATGCATGCCCGATCATCGGAGCGCATGCGCATAGTTTCTGGTGGTCGGGCACGCATGCGCAGTGCGGCCAAATTTTTTTTATATGCTCGTGGCCATTTTGAAGGCTGCTTGCAGCCGGAATACTTAAAAGCCGGCTGCTGCGGCTGTTGCGCACGGATTTGCGCGATCGGGAGCACCGCGAGGGACGGCTCCACGACCCTCCCGCGGGTCGCGCCCCCGAGTTTGACAATGCCTGGTTTAAGGAGTAATTGTAAGCTATTTTCTGGGGTGATATTAAAGATTTTAATACGGTTAGTAATAAAATTTATTCTAATATGCCATATCTCTACATCTCCGTGCAGTCACTCCTGGAGCGAAGTATCCTATCCTCACAGTCTTACAAAATTAAAATAAAATATTGGGGTTTCAACCCAGTAGCCTAGCCACTTTGGGGTCTGGTCTGGGATCGTAATAGATGTTTTAAATGGAGGCTTGGTCTCTGAACCGAGGCATGATACCCTATTTTCATTGAAATAACCCAAAACTTGCACTCAAATCAATTACAGATGAGTAATATAGCAACATTAATGTATTTATAGTACATAAAGCAATCATACTGACAAAAACATTGATAATAATAATAATATTTATTATTGTCACAAGTAGGTTTACATTAACACTGCAATGAAGTTACTGTGAAATTCCCTTAGTCGCCACATTCCGGCGCCTGTTCAGGTACATTGAGGGAGAAGTCAGAATGTCCAATTCACCTAACAAGCACGTCTTTCGGGACTTGTGGGAGAAAACCGGAGCACCTGGAGGAAACCCATGCAGACACGGGGAGAACGTGCAGACTCCGCACATACAGCGACCCAAGCCGGGATTCGAACCTGGGATCCTGCCGCCGTGAAGCAGCAGTGCTAACCACTGTGCTAGCATATAAGTATGAATATTTGGACTTGTTTGCTGACCTGGCTTTGTGTAAGAACGAGCGTCGTAGTTTGGAAACAGATGCCGGAAAGTCAAAACGGTATCAATTTATAATCTACGCAAGTGCCATTTGTCATAACCCGAACATCATAATGTCGAGGATAGCTTGTAGTTATCTATGCAATTTCAAACATCAGTTAATTTCAACCATTGGATTCCAGTGGCAAGATCCATCCCAGAAAAGAGAAAACGCTCAGTGATCTTCCTTCGATCTTCAACAGGGTCAAAACCACAGAGATCCAGACCATAAATAACTTGGGGAACATCTTCCTCTCCCAGTCCAAACATGTGCAGGTTAGGTTGGGCTATCGAGATAGGGCGGGGAGTGGGCCTAGGTGGGGGTGCTCTTTCAGAGGATCAGTGCAGGCTCAAATAGGTCCAATGGCCTCCACTGCACTGTAGGGATTCCATGAATTTGGACCTGACTTAGTTCTGGTCACATCAGCACGCCTGACCTCCTGTCATCTCTCACCTCCTGACCCCTCTCCAAGCCTCTCCATCATCTCGAAGTATGGAATAGAATTCTCACCACTTGCCTGAATGCTGCAGTTGCATCACCCAAGAAGCTCAATGCCATTCAGGATTGATTACTGTACTATCAGTGCTTGAACATCAAATTCAATATTAACCTCCTCCACCACACCATGGATATAATACACATGATCCATAGCAACTCCCCAAGGCTTCTTCACTGCTTTCCCTTCGACCAAGGCGATCAAGAGTAACAATCTGGTAGGATCACCATTACCTCCAAGTTACACAATTATCTTGACTTGGTCATACATTACCATTACCAGTATTTCATGGTCACTTCATCCACACCCTCGACTTCCCCCACTAATTCCATTGTATGTGCAGGGCCTGTAGAAGGTCCATCACCTTCTCAATAGGGAGAGTCAATAAAAAATATTGCCTGGCTAATATCACACATGCAGAGATCAATTGTAAAAATTGGAATGAAACAAACTCGGAACAGCAACAGTTTAAGAACTCAACCCATGAAATGTGAAAATAAAAAAGTTGCATTTATATAGCATCTTTCACAACCGCGCCGGGGGGGGGGGGGGGGGGGGGGGGGGGGAAATGTCTTTAAATTCTTTACTGCCCGTTCTCCCCGTGTTTGCGTGAGTTTCGCCCCCACAAACCTAAAGATGTGCAGGGTAGGTGGATTGGCCACGCTAAAGTGCCCCTTAATTGGAAAAAATGAATTGGACACTCTAAAAATTTTTTTAAAAATTCTTTACTGCCAATTAAATGTTTCCGAACTCTAGTCACCATTGTAATTTAGGACTCAAGGCAGCCAGCTTGCGCACAACATGTTCCCACAATTAGTAATATGGGAACAACCAAACAATTTAATTTTGGTGATGCCGGATGGGGAATACTTATCGACCCTGTTCTTCGAGATATTGTCATGGGATTTTTTACATCCACCTGACGGCACTGGTTTAACATTCTGTCCAAAAGACAACCAATGTGATCGGTCAGCCTCGTCACGCCCGACTCGGTGAGGCCGCTAAATCTCATGACACGTCTCTTGCGAGATTGGCAGCACTCTGACCGCCTCATGAGATTCATATGTCTACTCATTTAAATATGTCTGCGCCCGATTATCCCAAGGCCCGGGAACTAACGGCCTCGCCTGGGAGACCTTGACACTGCGCCGTTTAGCACTGATCTACACAAAACGTTTTTATGTGTCGCCTTAATCTCGTCCTGCACGGAACTGCCGAGCTTGTCAGTACAGGAACTGATAAAGTGCGGCCGCCTTGGCAAAGGAAAAAAATTCCGTTTGGTCGCAGGATCATTCAGCCCGAGAAACACCCCACTATTCCCGCCCAAAATTTATTTTTTTGTTAAATCGCACCGAGGTGGTCTTCTTTTATTTGAAAAAAAAGCAAATTATTTTGCTACTGGGATTGCAGGATGAATAAAAGATACACAAGACCATGGCCATACCTGTTCAGCTGTGGTTCAGTTAGTAGCACTCACACCATTGAATCAGAAGGATTAGGCTTCAGGTCCCCACTCCAGCACAAGTGAATAGAAATCTAGGCCGACACTTGCAGCTGCTGCCTTTTGGATGCGATGGGAAGAGAAGGCCCCACCTGCCCACTCGGGCAGATATAAAAAGTTCCCACGGTACTATTTCAAAATAAAACAACAGTTATCCCTCTCTCTCCTTGGCCAATATTTGTCCCTCTATCAACTTCGCTTAAAAAAAAAACCAGATCACCACATTGCTGTTTGCGGGATCTTTCTGGGTGCAAATTAGTTGCTACTTTTCCTATACGACAACGGTGACTGCACTTCAAAAGTACTTCACTGGCCATTGACAATTGGTGGTCACAAAATACAAAATGAAAGTCATTCCTTCTTTTACAGATCATTGCCCATCAAGCTTATTGTTTAAAATAAACTCAAAACAAGTAACCACACCTCAATGTAGTACAGACTTACACAATTCTACACGAAGCTTAAACACCCCCGGGTTCATCCACCACCTGTAACAAAACAATCCCAAGGCAAGTGTTCGGGATTGGTCCAAAAAAAAAAGAAGAAATTGCGACAACAGAAACTGCTGAAATGAGAGTGAAATTGCACGCCCGTGGAAACCTTCCAGATGACTGCAATTCTCAAACACGTTTGTCATCTTGATTCCACACTCGGTGCTTTTCTGTAATCGTGAGAAACAAGACAAACATCTTTTCCTAGGCTTGCCTCTGCTGCTCCCTGGACAGATTTGACTCCCGGCCAGGGGTGTGGGCTCACAGTTGTCAGATTTTCTTTGGTACCTTGCGCAAGTACCTCACGTTAAATCATGCAGAAAACTTGACAGATAATTACTCAACTTTGCAACCGGGCCTAACCCACATCATTCTGACAGCACTGAAGGCCACTAGACAGCTGCTGGTGGGAGGTGGATGGGGCGATCAAACTGGTAGGAAAGCAGCACAAAAAGCTTACAGCAGTAATTAATAATGGGGACTGGTTTTACAGAGGGGGAGACGGGTGGGGGGGGAAGGGGGGTTAGGCCTCCCAAACTTGCTGTACTATCAGGCGGAGAATGTGGAGAAGGTACGGGGCTGGAACCGTGGGGCCTGGAGGGCTCGGTGGGTAACGATGGAGGCGGGCTCATGTAGCGGGTCGGGGTTGCAGGCGCTGGCAACGGCGTTGCTCACAATGGCTCCAGGAAAGTACCACGGTGAGTCCGATGGTGGTGGCCACATTGAAGATCTGACGGCAGCTTAGGCAACCCTTTAAGCTGGGGGCTGGGTCGGGCGGCGATGGATGGGAGGTTTCATGGGTTGGGACAAGAGAGGGATTAAGGAAATGAAGAGTTTGTTCCTTAGTGGGGGGAGGGGGGTGGTTTGCAAGCTTAGAGGAGTTGGGAGAGAAAAGTATGGGTTGGCGCAGGGGAGAGGGCTTCGGTACATACAAGTTCTGGACTTTGCAAGAAAGGTTTCGCCGACCTTCCCGATAGCGCCGGTTTCCTTGTTGCTGGAGGCGGTGCTGTCAGTGGAGAGGGGGTCTGGAAAGGGGGTCATTTTGGCACATTTTAATGAAGCAAAAAGGTTTAATTCAACAGTGTCTCTATTTCATGTCTTAGGAACACAACAATATTAATGACCCGGACTGTACCCGGGACACAATTCTGAACTTTATTTCCCCCCGCCCCCATAGGAATGTCATTTCAGCAAGTTTAACTGAGCCACATTGAGCTTAACTGATTATCCTAAATTGGTCGACATTCACGCACTCATAATCATTCTGCAAATAGAGCCCAATCGTGGAGTCACATCTGACCAATAGAAGTTTTGAATTACCCAGGAGTTTGGAGAGCCTATTGCTTTCT
This sequence comes from Scyliorhinus torazame, assembly GCF_047496885.1. Taxonomy (NCBI): domain Eukaryota; kingdom Metazoa; phylum Chordata; class Chondrichthyes; order Carcharhiniformes; family Scyliorhinidae; genus Scyliorhinus; species Scyliorhinus torazame. The sequence goes on along the minus strand of NC_092721.1, from coordinate 22,794,856 downwards.
CCATAGCAATGCTTTGGCCAATCAGAGTCAAATTGCCAGCCAATTAGCACCTTTTTCTCCTGTCGTGTAAATTGTGAGTTTTTGAAATTTGGCATTCTTGCATTTGCTCTGATGAGTGCAAGATGAAAGTTTCCGCAACCAGTTTTTTTTTTTTTTATAAATGTAGCAATGCTCAGGATTATTCTTCCTGAACTGCTTTCACAAGCCTAATGCAGCTGTTCATGCATTTAATTAACAGTGACAAGGTAAAGTGGACCCACCCTGCTTGATGAGGTGGACTCACTGATAAGAGGGAGTGAGAAAACGGGGAAAAGAATTGCTGGTAGGGGCAGTGGTGTGACGGGATAGAGACGGAGCAGAAAAAGACTGTTACATTGAGAAAAACAAATGTCAGGAGTTCAACGGGACGTTTTTTTCTTAAAGCTGCCACAAAACAATCCTAGGTTCGAAATCACTCAGTTAAGGCATACCTCAGTGACGCCCTTATATTTATCTAAGAAACAAAGCATTCACGAACACACTAGAGGTCACCACCTTTCGTTAAAACTTCTGAGGTCATCATCTTTGGATTGGATATGGTCTTACCAGGCTGTTCAGTCACACGATAGCATTCCAGAATGGTGAGAAGGCATGCTTGAGAAACAAAGGTGCAATTATAACCCAGCGACCTTTCCTTTCTGCAACTATCCTAGTCTCGGTTTACCACTTGATTTTTTTAAAAAACACGTTCAGGCAGAAGCGGTAATCTGGTCACAAACTGCGCTAGCTTTCAGAATTGAGCCCTTCTTGCTCAGGGTTCCGTTCAAACGGAAACGAACATCCAATTAAAATAATCCTTGAACCAGCACAAACAATGCAATTGTTTATTTTTTTCTTGGGTTTGTGAGATAGTCCCTTACATCAAAGAGTGAAACTCTACTGATACAGCTAAAATGGGGTTATCACGAAGAATAAACATCCTTAACAGTTACTCACAGTAGTGAACACAACTTAATATAACGAAAATGACTGTAAAAGAAACCAAATAGACACATTTACTTGCAGTGTGTGTGCAGTCAATGTCTTAGTAAATTAAATAACTGAATATTTTAAAGCTTTAAGGGTATCAATTGTCTCAAAAATAGCAAAAGGCCTCGATTCAACCAAATGGGAGCAAAGTCCTATTGCGAGCGGGTTTAGCCGTATGTTTCCCAGCACTCGAGAAACACATGGCTATACAACACGACCCGTGTCGTACAAGGGGCCTCAGCGGGGAATGCTTTCATTGGCCACGCTGAGCTGCTTTCCGCGCCTAGCTCCCCAGTGTTCAAATCGGGGCTCCTCTTGCCGGACCTCCCCAGTGTAGCGTTCCCCAACCTCCCCCCCCACCCAGCCCAAATGCACTATGGGAGGGTCCCGTCCCCCCCCCCCCCACCCAATGCGCCCACAAAAAATACCAACTTGGGACAATTTGGTAGTGCCAATCTGGCACCCACTGGCAGTGCCCATACCAGCTGGCAATGCCACCTGGCACCGCCAGAGTACTCAGGTGGCATCAGCCGTGTTAGGGCACCACCCTGCCCAAAAGGCATGCAACTGGGGGCCTCCATTACCCTGGAAGACACCGAGTGTCGTTCCATCGGGTCCCCCGTTTGTGGAGACCAGTACTGAATGGCACCCGCCCGAGGTCTCCGGGGGCTGAATCCCAAAGTATCGGATATCTCAGGAATCTGCATGAGCTGTCTCGCTCTAAAATGCAGATTTGGCAACAAGTGATCCTGCCCACAATGGGTGGGATTTACATTGCAACATCTCACGAGATCGTGTTGCGAGCTGGGTAGATCCCTGGAGCAGGGTCTCCAGGCCTTCATCGACCACGCGGAGCCACGGCGAGCTGCTTTCCAGGCGCGGCGTGGCCCATTGAATCGCGCCCAATGTATTATATTCCATTTGTGCTACAAAGAGAAAAGGTTTGGAGGTGCCACACGCCTGGATTTCTTATAAACATGGGGCGAGGTTTATTAGGAGGAGGGGTTGCTCATACAATCTAAGATGGAGAACTGAAAAGTCCACGCAAAAACACTCTGAACATAAGAACATAAGAACTAGGAACAGGAGTCGGCCATTGGCCCCTCGAGCCTGCTCCGCCATTCAATGAGATCATGGCTGATCTTTGTGGACTCAGCTCCACTCTCCGGCCCGAACACCATATCCCCGAATCCCATTATTCTTTAGAAAGGTATCTATCTTTTTCTTAAAAACGTTTAAAGAAGGAGCCTCAACTGCTTCACTGGGCAAGGAATTCCAGAGATTCACAACCCTTTGGGTGAAGCAGTTCCTCCTAAACTCGGTCCTAAATTTACTTCCCATATTTTGAGGCTATGCTCCCTAGTTCTGCTTTCCCCGACCAGTGGAAACAACCTGCCCGCATCTATCCTATCTATTCCCTTCATAATTTTATATGTTTCAATAGGATCCCCCCGCATCCTTCTAAACTCCAAAGAGTACAGTCCCAGTCTACTCAACCTCTCGTCATAATCTAATCCCCTCAACTCTGGGATCATCCTAGTGAATCTCCTCTGCACTCCCTCCAGTGCCAATATGTCCTTTCTCAGGTAAGGAGACCAAAACTGAACACAATACTCCAGATGTGGCCTCACCAACACCTTATACAATTGCAGCATAACCTCCCTAGTCTTGAACTCCATCCCTCTAGCAATGAAAGGCAAAACTCGATTAGCCTTCTTAATCACCTGTTGCACCTGCACACCAACATTTTGCGACTCGTGCACCAGCACACCCAGGTCCCTCTGCACAGCAGCATGTTTTAACATCTTACCATTTAAATAATAATCCATTCTGCTGTTATTCCTCCCAAAATGGATAGCCTCACACTTGGCAACATTGAATTCCATCTGCCAGACCCGAGACCATTCACCAAACCTATCCAAATCCTTCTGCAGACTTCCGGTATCCTCTGCCCTTTTTGCTTTACCACTCATCTTAGTGTCGTCTGCAAACTTTGACACATTGCACTTGGTCCCCAACTCCAAATCGCCTATGTAAATTGTGAACAACTGCGGGCCCCAACACTGATCCTTGAGGGACCCCACTAGTTACAGGTTGCCAACCAGAGAAACACCCATTTATCCCCACTCTCTGCTTTCTGTTAGTTAACCAATCCTCTACCCATGCTACCACTTTACCCTCAAAGCCATGCATCTTTAGTTTATGCAGCAAACTTTTGTGTGGCACATTGTCAAAAACTTTCTGGAAATCCAGATATACCACATCCATTGGCTCCCCGTTATCTACTGCACTGGTAACGTCCTCAAAGAATTCTACCAAATTAGTCAGACACGACCTACCCTTTATGAACCCATGCTGCGTCTGCCCAATGGGACAATTTCCCTCCAGGTGCCCCGCTATTTCCTCCTTAATGATAGATTCCAGCATTTTCCCTACAACTGAAGTTAAGCTTACCGGCCTATAATTAATTACCCGCTTTCTGCCGACCTCCTTTTTTTAAACAGTGGTGTCACGTTTGCTACTTTCCAATCCTCTGGGACCACCCCAGAGTCTAGTGAATTTTGATAAATTATCACTAGTGCGTTTACAATTTCCCTAGCCGTCTCTTTTAACGCTCTGGGATGCATCCCATCAGGGCCAGGAGACTTGTCTACCTTTAGCTCCATTAGTTTGCCCAATACTGCCTCCTTAGTGATTACAATCATCTCAAGGTCCTCACCTATCATATCTTTATTTCCATCAGTCACTGGCATGTTATTTGTGTCTTCCACTGTGAAGACTGACCCAAAAAACCTGTTCAGCTCCTCAGCCATTTCCCCGTCTCCTATTATTAAATATCCCTTCTCATCTTCCAAAGGACCAATATTTACCTTAGCCACTCTTTTTTGTCTTATATATTTGTAGAAGCTTTTACTATCTGCTTTTATGTTCTGAGCCAGTTTACTTTCATAGTCTACCTTACTCTTCTTTATAGCTTTTTTAGTAGCTTTCTGTTGTGCCCTCAAGACTCCCCAGTCCTCTAGTCTCCCACTAATTTTTGCCGCTTTGTATGTTTTTTCCTTCAATTTGATACTCTCCCTCACCTCCTTAGATATCCACGGTCGATTTTTCCCCTTTCTACCGTCTTTCTTTTTTGTCGGTATGAACCTTTCCTGAGCACTTTGAAAGATCGCTCGGAAGGTTCTCCATTGTTCCTCAACTGCTTCACCATGAAGTCTTTGCTCCCAGTCTACCTTAGCTAGTTCTTCTCTCATCCCATTATAATCGCCTTTGTTTAAGGACAAAACACTAGTGTTTAATTTTACCTGGTCATCCTCCAACTGTATTTTAAATTCCACCATATTGTGGTCGCTCCTTCCAAGAGGATCCCGAACTATGAGATCATTAATCAATCCTGCCTCATTACACAGGACCAGATCTACGACTGCTTGTTCCCTTGTAGGTTCCATTACATACTGTTCCAGGAAATTATCCCGGACACATTCTATAAACTCCTCCTCAAGGCTGCCTTTACCAACCTGGTTAAACCAATCGACATGCAGATTAAAATCTCCCATGATAACCGCTGTACCATTTCTACATGCATCCGTTATTTCTTTGCTTATTGCCTGCCCTGCCATCCTGTTACTATTTGGTGGCCTATAGACTACTCCTCTATCAGTGACTTTTTCGCCTTACTATTCCTGATTTCCACCCAAATTGATTCAACCTTGTCCTCCAATATCATCCCTTACTATTGCCCGGATGCCATCCTTAAACAACAAAGCTACACCACCGCCCTTACCGTCCATTCTATCCTTTCGTATAGTCTGATACCTTTGGATATTTAACTCCCAGTCGTGACCATCTTTTAACCATGTTTCAGTAATGGCCACTAAATCATAGTCATTCACGATGATTTGCGCCATCAACTCATTCACCTTATTCCGTATACTACGAGCATTCAGGTAAAGTACACTTATGCTGTTTTTTATGTCTTTGTTATGAACCCTAACACCTTGATCAGTAACTTTTCGCAAATTATTTTTCCTCTTACCCTTTCTCCTAATTTTCCTCGTCTTTGAACCCATATCTCTACATAAAAACCTGTCACGTAACCTGCTGCCTTGCTCTCCATTAACCATTATACTGTCCATAGCTTTACCCTTCCCTTCCCCCCAACTTGCTAGTTTAAAGTCCTTGTGTGCTGACGCCACAACAGATCTCATGGCCTTCCATCAGCAGCAATGCATTCTTTAGTACATAGCATAATGTAAAGCACTGTATGAGAGTGTTAAAAATTAAAATATGACAAAGCCAAATAAAGAGATATTAGGTCAGATATTTGACCAAAGGAGGGAGGGGGAGTGGAGGGAACTGGCAGGGGTTCCAGAAGTTAAGGCCCAAGAGGCGAAAGGCAGAGACACCAATGGTGAAAAAGGGTGGGGGGGGGGGCAAGTTCATGGAGGAATCTGAAAATAAGGGAAAGATTTTTAATATCAAGACATCGCTTAACCAGGAGGCAATGCAATGCAGAGAGCACAGTGGTTATAGGGGAATGGGACTTACTGAGAGTTAGAATATCATAGGTCATAGACAATACAGTGCAGAAGGAGGCCATTTGGCCCATCGAGTCTGCACCGACCCACTTAAGCCCTCACTTCTACCCCAGCCCCGTAACCCAATAACCCCTCCCAACATTTTTTTGGTCACGAAAGGCAATTTATCATGGCCAATCCACCTAACCTGCACATCTTTGGACTGTGGGAGGAAACCGGAGCACCCGGAGGAAACCCACACACACACGGGCAGAATGTGCAGACTCCGCACAGACAGTGACCCAGCGGAGAATCAAACCTGGGACCCTGGCGCTGTGAAGCCGCAGTGCTATCCACTTCTGCTACCGTGCTGCCCAATATGACACTAGAGTTTTAGATGACCTCACATTTACAGAGGATAGGGTGCAGGAGTCCAGCCAAGAGCACACTGGAATACGCGAGTCTAAAGGTAATTTAAGGCTAAAATTAGGGTTTCAGCAGTGATGAGCCGAGACTCGAGACTGGGACAAAGTCGGGCGATGTTACCGAGGTAGAAAGAGGCAGTCGTGTTGACAGTACCAATGTAACTGGAATCACAACCTGGCTTCAACTGTGACACCCAAGGTTTCAAAAAGGCAGCAAATCTCTTGTTATCAAGGAAAGGGCTGGAGTCAGGAGCTTGGCGACAGAGCTTGGGGTGCCAAAGGTCCTCATTCTTCCCAATATGTAGGCGGAGCAAATTTCTGGCTTACCCGGTACTGGATGCTGGATAAACACAGTCTGACAATTTAGTATGAGTGAAGAAGCTAAGAGAGGTGGAAGGCGAGGTATCTTCAGTGAACATATGAAAATTGACACAGCGCTTTCAAGATGATATTGCCGAGGAGTCGCAAACAGGCGAGGAATGGGAAGGTGTCGAGGGTAGATTCTCGGGGGACACCGGGGGTATTAGTGCGGGAGCAATAAAATACAACGGGAAGCCACTGCAGATGATTCTCTAGCTACAAGTAGAGAATGAAGACGGACTCATTCCTCATTTGATTTGGGCCAACTGTGCCAGGAAATCCAGCACCACCGAACAAACGTCAGGCCAAGATTCATGATTTCAGCACACCATCATTTCATCCTTGTAACCCTTTCAGGCTATTGTCCACAGATACTGCCTGTTTGTACCTCAGTTACATTGCCCAACTTTGTCCTGGTCTCGGGTCATCCACTGCTGAAACCCTCCTTTAGGCCTTTATTACCTCTCGACTCGACTATTCCAACACACTCTTGACTGGTCCCCCACAATATCCTTCATCGGGACATCTGGCCACTCAAACCATTCATATTTTGATTTAGCACCACAGTAATCTGTGTCACAAAAGGAAAAAAGGGGGATAGGCTGTGGGCGTAAGTAGGATGCTCTTTCAAGAGCCGGTTTAGACTCGATGGGCTGAGTGGCCTCCTTCTGCACTGTAAATTCTATGATTCGAAAACATTGCAGAAGCTGGAAATTGGAAACAAAAGCAGAAAATGCTGGGGCGGGGGGCGGAACTCAGCAGGTGAGGCTGCATCTGTGCAGACAGAAATAATAAGGTTTCCGAAGTGGAGTTCCCAAGAGGAGTCATACGGATCTGAAACATTAACACTATTTCTCTCTCCACAGATGCTGCCAGATCTACTGAGGTTTTCCAGCATTTCTGGTTTCTAGGAAGGGAAAAATGACATTTATTTCTGTTGCTGATTGAGGGAAAAATAGTGGACAGGACCCTAGGCCGATCTTCCCTATGTTCTTCTTTGAATAATACCGTGGAATCTTTTATCACAGAATTTACAGTGTAGAAGGAGGCCCATTGAGTCTGCACCGGCTCTTGGAAAATGCACCCTGCTTAAACTCCACACCTTCACCCTAGTAACCCCACCTAACCCTTTTGGACAGCAAGGGCAATTTAGAATGGTCAATCCACCTAACCTTGAAACCGGAGCACCACAAGGAAACCCACGCAGACACGGGGAGAACGTGCAGACTCTGCACAGTGACCCAAGCCGGGAATCGAACCTGGGACCCTGGAGCTGAGAAGCAACAGTGCTAACCACGGTGCTATAGTGCTAACCCACATTTATGTCCACACTGGGGCTCTGCAAGATGGCAGCTTCGACAACATACTGCCGCCTCAGTATTTCACTTAAGCAATTGCATGCTCAGGTTTTGCCCAAGGTTTGTGTTGAGTCGATAAAAACATGCTGCATTTTTCATTACAAAAATATAATAAATTAACAAAATTAAATTCACAGAGCAAGTACAGACAGAACTTTTATAAGCATTCTACTCATGAATTTGGGTTGTGGCCTGCTCTAGTTGAAACTGACACCCTCTACCTCCTCACGAACAATACTAGTTTCTACTCAACCTCTTCAAGGCTCTGATGTTCCAGCGGCAAAGTGAATTACCGAATATGGTTGCCAACCAACTCGGCAGGAATTTCTGAACAGACGTCCCCACTCACATTATGCAACTGCATTTAGCTCCTTCAGTTCATTGTTGCGGGGGAGATGGGGGGAGGAAGGATTCAAGAAGCAAAGTGGGGGTGGGAAGGATGGACTTGAGCTCCAAGGTAGTGTTATCGTCGATATTTGCTAACAAGTACTCCATATTCGGGAGCCACGAGCCAATTCCCAAAGTATTAAAGTGGATAATTGGCATTGGCAGGTAGAATTAATCAAGCTTACTTTCATACGTAACATTGCACACTAATACTTTCAGTCTGTACATTTTATTAGCATGGATACATTCAAATCAATTCACTCACTATGGGAAAACCGTTCTCAATGAATTTGCAAACAGTACCAGAGCTAATACATGCCAGCCAAAATAAACGACCGCTATAAAACAAATCTGAATACAGAAAGAGTACATATTTGTTCACAGAGCCAGGACAGAGCAGCTCAAAGCAAAATTGTGAATGAATATTTATTTCAATGTATCCAAATATAAGCCAAACCCTACCAAATGTTAGGAACTTTTGATTAACCATGTCTGGTGGAAGCATGTAAATAAAACAAATGGGTTAACAAATCAAACCTGGGTAAAGCCCCTATTTCTACCATAATTTAAATTTGTATGAAATCTCTGGTTTTCCAAGCAAGTGAACAGAACGAGCATTGATTCCCACTACAAAAGGGTATAATAATCGACACAAGCCGATGATAAAATAATTGATGGTCGGCAGGGTGGCTAGCACTGCTGCCTCACAACGCCAGGGACCTGGGTTCGATTCTGACCGTGGGCGTGTGGAGTTTGCATGTTCTCCCCTTGTCTGTGTGGGTTTCCTCCGGGTGCTCCGGTTCCCTCCCACAGTGCAAAGATGTTAGGTGAATTGGCCATGCTAAATTGCCCCTTATGTGCAGGTTAGGAGGGCTAGGCGGGGGATTGGGCCTCAAGAACAAAGAAAAGTAAAGCACCGGAACAGGCCCTTTGTCCCTCCAATCCTGTACCGATCATTATGCCCTAACTATAAAAAAACCTGTCCCTACGCGGTCCGTATCCCTCTATTTCTTCTCTATTGGTGTATCCATCCAGATGCCTGTTAAAATGTTGCTAATGTATCTGCTTCCACCACATCCTCTGGCAACGCGTTCCAGGCACCCACCATTCTCTGCGTGAAAAACGTAACCCGCACATATCCCTTAAACTTTCCCCCTCTCACCTTGAACCTGTGCCCCCCTGTAATTGACACTTCCACCCTTGGAAAAAGCTTCCAACTCCACCCTGTTTATGCCTGTCATAATTTTGTAGACCGCTGATCAGGTCTTTCCTCAGCCTCCGTCTTTCCAGTGAAAAAAAGCCTCCGTCTTTCCAGTGAAAAAAAGCCTCCGTCTTTCCAGTGAAAAAAAGCCTAGTTTATTAAACCTCTCCTCACAGCCAACACCCTCGAGACCAGGCAACCTTCTTTGCACTCTCTCCAAAGCTTCCACGTCCTCCTGATAACGTATGCCTAGGTAAGGTGGTCGTTTGGAGGGCCGGTGCAGACTCGATGGGCCGAATGGCCTGCTTCCGCACTGTAGGGATTCTATGAAAGTCCTTCCCGGAATAGTGCAGGGAGCACTGCAGCGGTCCACAGCATTGCTGTCACATGCAGAGAATACACAGCAGCGTCAGCATACCTGTGATGTTGAACTGAAGTGCAGCATTTGCTCCCACTCAGTGGGAAAATCTGGCCACATGGTAAACTGAGGAGTCCTGGGGGGGGTGGGGCTGGAAACATACACATTATCTTCATTATTCACTTACCAAAACCAGAATGATAGCAATAGAACTTCAGTCATTCCAGATTGAAGCTGCAACATTCTTATGAATTAAAAACAAAAATCTATTTTAAATAAAGCTACCCTTTTGCCCATGTGTTACTAAATTACTATTAAAAACAAGAGAACACGCATTTTATTCCATTTGAACAACACCTATTTATAAATTAATTTGGAAAAACTGCACCTAAAAATTAAAACAAATGTAACCAGATAGGCTGTTGTGCGCACACTCACCCACACACAACATACAATGTCAGGCAAAATACCCAGTTTCTCCCACATGGACAGATGAACTTTGTACCAAACTTCCAGCGGTTATTGATATTACCACCACTCAGTTTATAATATTACGTGCCCCTAAGCAGCTTCCTTCTCTTTGGCAATCAGACATCTGAAGGTTACAATGCAGTTTAATCACCCTGTTTAAACATAGGCCCGCACAAAAAGTGGTGTATTTTATGTTCTCATCCAATTGAAACATTTCCTCATTGTGCAGTCAAGTTTGCAAACCACACGCACCGATCAGATAGGGAAGCAAAATCATACTTCAAACAAAACGCAATTGCGCTCAAGAACATCCTGAAGACATGAAGGTGTTCTGAACCCATTTCTTTGTATTACATTGCAAACAGTATGGCTGAGAACCCTCACTCCACTGCAGACCATTTCATCGAGTCCATTCAGAGGACCACTTAATATGTGCTAACGTTAATCATTTCGATTCATCATTGGACAGAATTTTCCAGACCTTCGTGCTGGCAAGTATCTTCCAGTCCTGCCGGTGTGAACAGAGATTTCAATGGTTCGCCGTTCCCGTCACGGGAGTGTCTGCGGCGGAAGGCTTGTAACGTTACGACCATTGTGTCGGTCAAACCAGCATCTGTACCTTCACCAGCGCAATTAATTTTTAAAATAGTCACACAGTCCAATTGTCAGTTCAATTAATTTAAGTCACCTGTACCTCAAAATCAATTTGATCATATACGACAAAAGTGAAGCCCATGAGAACCAGTAGCTGATAAATGTACAGAAATCGAAATATAAAAAACAGCCACAAAGAAAAGAAAATTGTAAAATTGTAAGCCCATTCAAAATAGATGTAAATTCATACAAGTCTCAGCAAGTTAGCTTTCATAACAAAACATTCTATATTGGATCATAATCACTTCAATGTTTAATGTTGTAAGCAACAAAATGGGGGGGGGGGGGGGGGTTCTCCTTTTGACAAGCTTCATCCTCTTCAAACAGGATCCCCATCACTTGCAACCATCAAATACCTCGAAACGTTGACTGCCCTCCCTTTAATCTGTTTCATCACCTCATGAACATTCTCATGCTCAACGTCTCCTCAGACCTCGGAAGAGATCTCCCACTTCTTCCTCCATTGCTAAAACCACCTTCAAGAAACACCTTCCTCGTTGATTGCTCGCAGGTGGGTCCTGTTGTGTTGGCGGTCAGTTTCTCCACCCCGTGCCTCGGGGTGGCTGGAGGATTTAATGCAAATTCTTGCACTTAAAGGAAAAAGGGGAAGTTGGCTTTTGAGGGGGAGCACGTGAGGGTTTCCATGAGAGATGGGATTTAAATCACAGGCAAGTTTAAATTCAAAATTACTGGCAATATTTAAATTCAAATTGGCCTGTTCCCTCTGCAAGGAGAATGCAGCTATTTATAAATCGCGCAATTTCCCTTTGCGTGTCCACAATTACTCTACTGCACCTCCAGCCCACTTTATGCAGGCCATTTTTGAAATCTTGTTTGATGCTTCCCGCTCCCCCCACCTTTTAGTAGCCCCGAGTTACCATTGTTTGGATTAAAGTCCAAATGGAAAGAAACTTCAGAGTGCTTCGGGGCAGGGGGATCGGCGTACCCTTGTGCATGTTCAGAAAACTAGCACAGGTAAAGCAGGTAAATAAGGAAGGCAAATGGAACTTTGGCTTTTATAGCTAAAGGGATAGAGTATAAAAGTAGGGATATGTTGTTGCAACTGTAGGCATTGGTGAGACCCCATCTGCAGTACTATGTACAATTTTGGTCCTATTATTGGGGGACGGATGCATTAGGAGGCAGTTCAGAAGAAGTTCACTAGGGATGAGGGATTTGTTTTATGGACAGAGATTGAGCAGTTCAGGCCTATACCCTCTCGTGTTTAGAAGAACCAGAAGAGAACTAATGGAGATATTTAAGATAATAAAAGGTATGGATAAAGTAGACGTAGAGCAGATGCATCCTCTTGTGAGACAATCTAGAACGAGAGGTCATAGTTTTAGGATAAGGGGTAGATGAGGATGAACTACTTCTGAAAGGGCCGTGAATCTGTGGATTCACTACCCCCGAGTGCAGTGGGTGCCAGGAGTAAATTTGAGCAGATAGACAGATTTTTAATTAGTAATGGGTTGTTAAGGGTTACGGAGAATGGGCAAAAAGGTGAAGTTGAGGCAGAGAGGAAATCAGCCACGATCGTTTTGAATGGTGGAGCAGGCTCAAAGGGCTGAATCGCCCACTCCTGCTGCTAGTTCTTATGTTCGACTTAAAATCATGTTACTACAAGCAACTGCTTGGTTGGTGTTGTACGGTTGTATATCGTCTTATGAAGAGGTGTGGAGGTTTGCAGAGGCTGGTAACTGTGTGATTATACATGTACACAGGAAGCAGTCTGGACTCGGAGCTATCTTCATACTGCCTTCTACCAGACTTACCACTGCACTCTACCTCCCCCCTGCGATTCTCTCTACATCATAATGTGGCTGGTATGGTTGCCCCAGTCCCACATTAACCCTCAACAGTCCCAAACACCCCAACGCTGCAATTAGCACAAAGAAAACACAAAGAATTTAACTCAATCCAAATTCTAACATCCTGGTAGAATGTGGCTTTGAATATAAACCATACCTCTGCATAAATGTTCACCAATAATTAATTAATATAATAATAATCGCTTGTCACAAGTAGGCTTCAATGAAGTTACTGTGAAAAGCCCCTCGTCGCCACATTACGGCGAATGTTCGGGGAGGCCGGTATAGGAATTGAACCCGCGCTGCTGGCCTTGTTCTGCATTACAAGCCAGCTGTTTAGCCCACTGTACTAAACCAGCCCCTGTAAAGGTGGAGAGCCATATTAATAGGTTAGCTAACCATTCATATGCACATAATATACACCTAAAGCGGGGTCTATACTTTATCACCGCATTCTCTGACGTCAATAATCCAGAACCTCCAGGATCAGAGTTGGAGGATGCCCCAAAGATGTGCTGGGGGAATGTCGCTTGGAACGTCCCAGGTAAGGATTTATATGGCATTGGTCCAGATGCACCAACTTCCCCTGGACAATTGCACTGGGTTGGGAACCATTTGAAGTTAGCAAGTTAAGTCTCATCTTCGGATGGTCCTGCCAAGGTTACACCAATAGCTACTCTGAAGGAGTAAGAGGAGAAGAAAGCACTTCCAACTTCAGGCTAGCCATTTTAAACACCCAAGCTGAGCCCCGCCCAGTGGAAACTCCACCGCCCCCAGCAAACACCCCCACCTCAGGGGACTCTGCCCAAACTCCCCCCAGGCGGCTCCCCCACACCACCCCCTAAATAAGCACCCCCATCTCAGAACCCCCCGCCCACAATGGATTCCCCACCCCATCCCAAACTGACATCCACCCTCCCCACCAATGTCCGAACCCCCCCCCTCACTGACGCCTGACCCCCACCTACGACACCTTCCCCACCCACCCACCCACCCACCACGTCCAAACTGCCACCGCATCCAACATCCCATTCACTACCTTCTCTCTGGTCTGTTATTTTCAAGGGGACATATAAACTCCCCTGCTTTGCAGTGGCTAGTGCTGCAGCTGTTTGAACTTGTAGCTGTAGCTGCACATAATATGCATTGAGAGATTAGGGAAAAGATAATGTTTCTGTTTGCAAGGCTCCAAATGCAAGTGAGTGGCGTTATGCCCAATACCCTGCAGAACCCTGGAGTTGTCTTATTAAAAAAAGAAAAGGTCAGATAGTAACACCACCAAAATAAAAGTGATCATACAAGCAGTATGACTGGGGATATTGTGGCAGCTGTTTGATTCGGAAATATCTACTGTACTGCCCAACATCACAGAAGGTCCAACAACATTTAAAAACATAAGAGACCGGTTCAGTGGAGTTAAAGCACAGAGCATTTGTTAGAACTCTGAACTTTCTGTTGGCTTCTTTTTAACTCCCACGGACTGAATTTTACCAGGCGCGGTTGGCTGGGTTTTACGGGGCTCACGAGGTGAATTGGGTTGACCAGGAATACCTGTCATCCCAGTGCCGAGAAGCCCAGACAGACTGGGTAAGTTAGCCCAGTTCCATCTCCAGCTTTAAGTAATCTATTGGAAAAGGCCAATCAGAAGCACGGTGGAGCTGCTGGCCGATGACTTCCATGGGAGTGGCAATCAGCAGCGGACTGCCACTCCGTACGGCTAATCTGTATTAAATTCTATATTTCCCATCTCACGGACCTTCCTCACTCAGGCCGGGCGAGATTCAGGCAGCGCAGGGGGTCCTCGTTTCCAGCCTCGAAGAGTAAATGCACTTTTGTTGTGCAAGTGTCTTTAACAGATCGTGTATCACAGTTTTCTATGGATTTATTGGCAAACGAAAAGGAGAGGCTTGCATTTATACCGCACTTTTTCAGATCATCCCGAGCACCTTTTTTAACTTTGGTCACAGTTGTAATATTGCACACAGCCAATTTGCGCACAGCAACTCACAACCACGAGGTTATAGGTTTTCACTGATAGTAGTCAAGGGATAAATATTGGTCAGGCCACCAGAGGGAATGCCCCTGCATCTCTCTGAAATTGCATCATGGGATCTTTCGTATCCCAGACGGGCCAGACTAGGCCTTGCTTTATCATCTTGGTGCCTCCAGCAGTAGACGTGTCGTCAATACAGCACTATAGTTTCAGTCTACATTTTGCACTCAATCTCAGAAGCAGGACTTCAACCCACAACCTTCTGACCCATGCATGTGTGCTACCAACTTAGCCATGACTGACAATCGAGGCCCAGTTGGATGCTTGACTTTGAAATCCCTACTCCCAATTTAACTTGCAACGTTAACATTTCTTTTTTGCCATGTCCTCAATGTTACCACTGTTACTGCAAACATGGTGGCCCAGTCCTACCACCATCAATCTTTCTTTGCCTGTTCCCAGCCTTGCACCTGCCCACTCTGGCTTGGTGTCTCACCAAGATTCACACCCCTCTCTCTGTCCTGACCTAATTTCCAGCTCATTCCTAAATTAAGCAACGAAAAGGAAGGATTTAAAAATAAGGGAGGGATCGAAAGTTTAAAATGCTTAGTGCTTTCTCACCTTGTCAATTCCCGTTCTACTCTTTAATGCACTCAACTTAATGCCCCATTAACCCACGCCTTCTCCACCTGAAGCGTTTGAAACTCACCAGACGTTCTGTTATGATCCCAGTTGATGTTATAACTGGACTAAAAGTTCCCAGAATGCAACCCTGGCTCAAAAGACCGCAACTTTTTAAAACTATAAAATGTGGAGGAACATAATCACAGGACCATCTTAACAAGAAGAAAATATTTATTCAGCATGAAAAGTTGGATTATGATAAAATACTCCTTTACTCCTCCCCCCCCTTATCTTAACAATTACGGGTTTTAGGATAAACACAGATTACAAAGTACATCTTAATCTACAATGGTCTCATTTACACAAAATCCCTTTTAAGCACACAAGACGACGGTGGGCAAACACACTCGCCACTCTGACCTCCAAGTGAATATTTACGGATGTCTCCTCAGAATCCTCCCAGATGGTCACTTGAGATTTTCCAAACTCCACTCCCAAAAACTCCACTTTAAGGTCTTCTTTCATAATAACGCTTTCCTTTAGCAGTTTGCATTCAGAAGTCCAGGCCAGATTTCCCAAATGACCACTTGAAACAAAGCGTCCACTCCATTTTTAGCAGCCCTTTAGGATTTCTTTGCCTTATTGTTGTGCAAAATGTTCACAATTGCATTAACTCTCAATTCCCAGACAGTATTAAAATGGCATCAAATGTTTCATCTACCTCTGAAGTCTGCTGTCTCACTTTAAACCTAGTTACTGCAATTGTCTCAGAACACTTTGTTACACTTCCTTGAATTCTTCTGAACAATACCTTGGTCACTGTTCTCTAAAGTTCAGGTGTCCAAAATGTTATTGTTGTCCCAATTCCCTGGTTATCTGGACTGTAACTTGTACTTTAGGAAGCCTGCCTCTTTACAGCTCCAGTCCCGTTGAGTCTTTCTTTTGGCAGAATGAAGAGATGTTCACTCTCGGAGGTCCTGATACCAACTTCCCTAGTTTCCAGTTAAAATGAATAAAGGAAAGTCCTTCCTTCTGGAAAGTGGCCGTCTGTTTCCAAGTAATGACTGATCTCTGCTATTTATTCTTCACACCAAAGCCCTCTGAGAACAATAGAGACACACTTGGAACTTAACCAACCCCCAAACATACCTTTGTCCAGCATGAATCTAACTATAGGTTTTACCCTTCCAGGCACAGAAACATTAAAATAAACACACTTAAAACTATACCTTTGTTCTCCTAACATTTTGCACAAAATTTCTTTCCCCTCCCTCCCCCGCGCTCCTCCAACATCAAGCAGGTGAGCTTTCCACTTATTCCCACTTGCCCAGCGACCTATTTCCAAAACTAGAGTAAATGCCTCCTCACCATAACTTTCTCTGCATCCACCCATGTATTTCTGCTCATGACACCTGCCAGGATCTGCCTCCAAGGGCACCCCCGCTCTATATATCCCAGAGGCTGAGAATTCTTTGGTCCTTGGGTCTTCCTGCTACTAGGCAGTAGGAGTCCATGGGTTTGAAAGGTGCTGTTGAAGAAGCCTGGACGAGGTGCTGCAGTGCAGCTTGTAGGTATACACTACATGCATGGTGCACAAGTGATGGAAAGAGTAAATGGTTACGGTGGTGGAGCCACCTAAAATGGCTGATTCCCTACTAATTTGGCCAAAACCCGATTTAAAATGGCTAACCGAAAAGGCTGATGGGAAAAGCAGCCAACAGGACACAAACGGACAGCTGCAGACAGAATAGCGTATTCGGCTCTGGGGAAGTCGGCCCAGATCAATACTCAAGACTATTAGCAGCACATCAACCCAGACATCTGCAGTTTAATCGGCTATCCCCGGGAACAATTGCAACATATTAGCAATTGAATGCCGGGCCAGACCCGTCGGCGCCTGCAGTGGCCGAAACAAAGACAGGTGAACGACCACCCCCCGATCGAGGAATCGCCCCGTTATTGGACATATCGAACCCAGTGATTGGGAACAAGTCCAATCACTTGGGACTCAGGGTCAAGGGCCGCCCCGAGAGGCGGGAAGCCCCAGGGCCCTATAAAGTGAGGGGCCAAATTCAGATCTCTCTCTCCCTTCTTCTCCTGCTTGAGACCTTCGCAAGAACATCGACCAGAAACTGTAAGTTTGACTCCAGCGATCGCTACCCGATAAAGACTCCTAGCCATCGACCCGTATCAGCCTTTTTGAATCCCGCGGGCCAGATCCGATTCGATAAGCCATTCGTTTCCCTGACCTGGTTGGCCCTTCCTAAAGTTAAGTATTGGCCAGTAGTAATAGGTTTCTATATAGATAGTAGGATTATTGTGTAAGCATTAATTGTTGTATACAATAAATGACCGTTGATTTCAATCTTACTAAGCGGTGTGCTGACTTATTAATCATAACTCAAGCTTGAACCATGTGGCGGTATCAGAAAGATACCTGGCGACTCGTGAGCAAAGGTGACATAATCAGAGGTAATAAAACTAAGGTTAAAAAGAGCAACTGTGGTGGATGGGATGCCAATCGAGTAGCCAGCACATGAAAACACCAACACATGCAAGCTCCAACCCAAGTCACACACAATATTGCAACTTGGGAAATATAGCATTGCTCCT
Organism: Scyliorhinus torazame; assembly: GCF_047496885.1. NCBI lineage: Eukaryota > Metazoa > Chordata > Chondrichthyes > Carcharhiniformes > Scyliorhinidae > Scyliorhinus > Scyliorhinus torazame. Next base: position 22,777,076 of record NC_092721.1, on the reverse strand, counting down.
TCATCATTGCCAAGTCAAAAACCCTGGAAATCAGTACCTAACAGCACCATGAAAGTACCCTTCAGCACACAGACCCCAGCCGTTCAAGATAGCCAAAAATATGTTTGCCTAGGCAGCGACACCCCCAGCCCATGAATGACTGAATAAATAAAAAAGACTCTTTATCCTACGACTGGCACACCTCTGTCATAATACCACAATCAAATAATCCTTTCCCCAACACTGCCAACCCTTCACAATTCAACTGGAAAGTAGCACTAACATTCCCACAACACGATATGTCTAAATATGCAACTCCACATATTCAATAAATCTGCGGTCCTGGTAGACTGATGTTCCTCAGATGGCTGATAGGGAAACACGTGGGGATGAACGGGAATTGTGAAAATGACCAAATGGTGACACAACGAACCAAGTCAACACAGGAGACATTTTGCAGAAAATCCCAATATGTTCAGCTAAAAAATGATTACAGAATGATCTTTCTGAAAGATGGAGGAGAAACTTGCTCTCAAACTTCTTGTGACAGCATACAACTTTTGTCTCGATCTCCAGGAAGAAAGGAGTACCACGAGACACTCACCCTACGATCATTGATCGCATTGAAGAACGGCAAAGAGGTTTGGGGAGGGGGGGGGGGGGGCCAAAGTGAGCACTTTTCTTGCCTAATGCTACCTAAAAGGTGAAGAACACTGCATCCCAACCTCACACCAATTTTGCCAGAATCCTTTCATACGTATTTTTGATTGGCATGGTGTTGATTTTGCTGGATAGGTCAAGGAGCGGAAGAAAAGCAAACTGTTTCTTTATACCAGAATGAATTCTCCCCCAAAGTCCAGTCCGATGACACAGTCCTTTCCAGAATTCATTTAATTTCGGCCTTTAATGCTGTACTTATCTAATCAAGAGAGTCAAGCCTGCACATTACTACTTTGTAATCTACTGAAAGGGAAAGAATAAAATCTTCTTTACATGACTGCTTCATTTAATGAACATGAGCTAAGTGGGGGCTGGAACTCTATTCTCAATGCCAAAGAATTCTATTTATGACCAAGTGACTATGTTCCAAACCACAATGACTCAAGCAATACAAAAGCACACTCGTATTGTACTAGTACTTCAATATTTTACTTACTGCACTGATTTTTCCTCTTCCAAGTCAGTTTTAGTAACCCTTGGTAAAATGCCTGCAGCTTCCATAAACAAGGCTTAATATGGAAAACACTGAACGCTCAATTGCCTCGAAACACTTTGGACAAGGATATAATTAAGTTAATTTTAACAAGGCCTGGCCTTCTCTGTTGTAAAGTCAGCACATGACAAGTTAGCAAATGGCATTCTTCCCAAATGCCTTCAAGGTATTTGCTCCTGCAATCCATGCATATTTATTTCTTGCATATCCTATTGGTGATCGTTCTCAGTGGAAATTTCAGTATCTACAGAGTGAAGTGCAAGGTGGCCTGACACTGGGGTTGATTTTTGAATATTTAAGAAGTTCTTAACTTTTCTACTTCTGCTCAGATGAAGGAATCGTGGGGGTTTTGCTTTTTTATATTGCTTTGTTGGGTATTTTCTTTTAGTGTAGGTTCCACACCAGAAAACACAAGTCTTTTAAAAAGGGAAAGGACCGGTTTAGCTCAGTTGGCCGAGGTTATTCATGAAGGTCCCGCCTTCTCAACCTCGCCTGAGCTGCGGTGATCCTCAGGTTAAATCACCACCAGTCACCTCTCCCCCCACCTCAAAGGGGAAAGCAGCCAAAGGGCATCTGGGACTTGGGCAACTTTAGGAGTGGCAACTCACTCTCCCATTTCTTGACCTGACTGCAAAAGGAAGAGATCTCTGCACACAAAGGGAATAGGTTGGGCCAGAGTTCAAACCCATCCTGGCACTGTGTCTCCTTACAAAGGTGTAACAGCTACCCCGAACCAGAGAGTGTGCTTGATTGACACTGGCTGTCTCAAGCAAAAAGGTGCGGCACTTCCCAGCAGAACATCACTCACTAGGTAACCATTCATATCCAGACATCTTCAAACGTATTAGGATTAGTGCAAAAACTCCAGGAGGCATGGAGTGAAAGGCTAAACTGGTTTATTTTAAACAGAAAATTAAGCCGCTACCGCAGGTCACAAAATAAACATCCCAGCCCAGGACTATCGGGGGGACTCCCTGATCCGGGTCTAGGAGCTACATTTTAAGTTATGCTAACCAGCCTCAGCTGGGCGGGTCTCGGCCCTGTCTCCATAGGAACGCTTATTCTCCGAAGTTCATGGGAAATCAATCAGCGTTCCCCTGTGGTCCTCGTCAGGGTTTTCACAATCAGTTCTCGCATTTTCGTGTGTGGTTGCCTCCTCACAGCACTAGGGACCCGAGTTTGATTCTGGTCTTGTCTGTGTGGAGTTTGCACATTCTTCCCGTGTCTGCGTGGGTTTCCTCCGGGTGCTCCGGTTTCCTCTCTCAGTCCAAAGATGTGCAGGTTAGGTGGATTGGCCATGGTAAATTGCCCCTTAGTGTCCAACGGTTAGGTGTTGTTACAGGGGTAGGACAGGAGGGTCGGTGCAGATCTCATTGGCTGAATGGACTCCTTTTGCACTGTAGGGATTCTATATTCATTGCATTTACTCCACAAAACAATTTTGAATCTCTTATTTTGAAAGAAGGTTTTTCCCTTCCGTGCTCCTCCTCCCGAAGATGGTAACTTATGAAATTTTGTTTCACCCCCAACGTACGTATTCCTGGGCTCCGACTCGCAAATAACCATGGTTCAGGAAATGGCATAAGGAATGGTCCCCAGAGGTTAACAAGAATCTCTACGCTATTCCTAAATTAACTACGAGAGGTGACCAGTGAAACACTTTACCAGAATCTCCAGGGAATAAGTGAAAACTAACATTTGCAAAGGCGGTTTGAAGAATATCACTGTCACTGCAATAATCTCAGATTTGCTAGAGGTGCCATTGGCCCCCATCTCAAGAGAAATAAGTGTTGCTGGAACACTTCAAACCCACCTGGAAAAGCAGGAATAAAGATTTACTTGCAAGGTGGATGCTTGGAACAGACATTTGTTTGTGGCCGTTAACAGTCACAAGACCACAACATTTTAGTCAGATGACGGTTTTTGCCAACAATATCTGCACTTCAAAAGTACTTCAACAAACAGCAGTCATGAATACTAGTCCACAATTTGTATGCGCATACGGCTCAACTGCTCTGCAAGCACAATGCTCTGCGAGTGTGAGCTATCTAGCTGATGTAGTAAAAGCACCATCAGTAAAATGATGATTAGGGAGATAAAGCAAAAGAAAAATGAGCAGCTATTGTAGGAATTGTACCTGGTGCATTCAGCTGTTGAAAATCAAAAGGCTGGTGGTTTTTACCCACTCAGGGAACCAATTGATCGACTGATGCATAATCTTTTGGAGAGTAGTCATGGTCGAGTGGTTAATGTAATAGGTTAGAAATTCATTTGTGTTTCCACATAATTTCATAGTCCTACTTAAGGGTGTTTTAGTAGGCGAGTAACCAAGGAGGTCATGAGTTCAAATCCCGGGGCGGCATGTGGCTCAGTGGCTAGCACTTGGTCTGTGGCGCTGAGGACCCGGGTTTGAATCCCGTCCCTGGGTCACTGTCCGCGTGGAGTTTGCACATTCTCCCCATGTATGCGTGGGTTTCACCCCCACAACCCAAAGATGTGCTGGTTAGGTAGATTGGCTACGCTAAATTGCAACTTAATTGGGAAAAAATAATAATTGGGTGCTCTAAATTAAAATATATATATATACACACAAGTTCAAATCCCACCATCGCAAGTTGCAAGACTGATTTGAATAATGTTAAGATAGCTGGAATCTAACTGGAATACAGCAGTGTGCAATGATCTTCATTCAACAGGAACCAGATTTTTGAATCAAGAGGCTCCGTAATATTTCCCTAATTCACATCTCTCTAGGCACTGTTGCAGAGAGCAGTAATACTATACAGTACCTCATTCACTCCGGAGTTAAAACCAAAGTATCATGAGGGGTCAGGAATGCGAAGTGATGTTTCCTTTTCTTAGCCCGATAGCATGGAGGCAAACAGCAACATCCCCAAGTTATTTCCCAGTATCAGATTATATTAACAAGGCACAGGCCAGGATTGAAACAGGAACAAAAAACACACAGAAGTTTGGGAAAATTCAGCAGGTCAGGCAGCATTTGGCAAGAGAGAAATTGAATTAATGCCTCAAGAAAAATTTGACTTTCCTTCAGAATTTGCCAGAATCCTTTCATATTTATTTTTGATCGATGCATTATTGACTTTCCAGGAAAGGTCAGGGAGCAGGAGAAGGAGGAGAAACTTACTTTTTCTAAGTTTTTTTAAAATAAATTTAGAATACCCAATTCATTTTTTCCAACAAAGGGGCAATTTAGCGTGGCCAATCCACCTACCCTACACATCTTTGAGTTGTGGGGGTGAGTCCCACGCAGACACGGGGAGAATGTGCAAACTCCACACGGACAGTGACCCAGGGCCGGTATCGAACCTGGGATCTCGGCGCCGTGAGGCAGCAATGCTAACCACTGCGCCGCTGTCCCCGCACTACTTTTTTGTAAGTTTGTTTTTATAAATTGAGAGTACCCAATTCATTTTTTTCTAATTAAGGAGCAATTTAACGTGGCCAATCCACCTACCCTACATATCTTTGGGTTGTGGGGGCAAAATGCACGCAAACACGGGGAGAATGTGCAAACTCCACACGGACAGTGACCCAGAGCCGGGATCGAACCCGGGACCTCAGCGCTGTGAGGCAGCAGTGCTAACCACTGCACCACCGGGCTGCCCCTTTTTTGTAAGTTAACCATGTTTCTCCCTCCACAGATGCTGCCAGACCTGCTGAGTTCTTCCAGCAGTTTGGTTTTATTTCAGATTTCCAGCATCCGCAGTATATTACTGTCATTACCTTACTAAAACAAGGGACCTTTAGGTCCACAAACTGTGGTAACATCTTAACATTTGGAGCAAATAGATGTTAATCACTGCTATACAGAAAACATGCTTTGTTTGTTGATACCAACACCTGGCAACACTTGTTGCAGGGAGGGGAAACCATCACACATACCTCAGAGATAATTCAACCCAGTAGGCGCAGATGGGAGGAGCAGTGCAGTGTGATGATGAATGCGAAGAATGAAGGCTGCACCTAAAAGTAAACTTCTTTAAATTTTACTCTTCTTACCTCATGCACTAATAGAATCTCAAGAACGCAAAACAGCCTGCTCGAATTATAAAGGCAGAAAATTCTGGAAATGCTCAGCAGGTCAAGTAGAATCTGTGCGATGGGAAGCAGAGTTCACATTTCAGGTCAACGGCCTCTCACCACAACGCTAAAAAAATTTAGACATGCAACATGTTTTAGGGGAGTGCGGAGGAAGCAAGGAGTAAGAATAGGGAAGGTGTGAGAGATAAAGCGGAAGACAGGAGAGGTTAAATGACAAAAGGAGATGATAGTGCAAGGCAGGAGGGAATGATAATAGGAAACGGAACAAAGCAAAAGATGCGTCATGGGGAGGTGTCATTGACAACAGAGGAATGCCCTTTCGTTAAATTTTTTTCCATGGGATGTGGGCGGCTGCTGGCAACAGCTGCATTGCATTACCATCTCCAATTGCTCCCAAGAAGTTGGTTACCTTCTGGAACTGCAGTCCACCTATTGGAGATGCACCCACAGTGCTGCTCAGTGGGAAGCGGCAGGTTTTTAAACCCAGCAAAGGAACATTGATGTGGTTCAACGTCAGGACTTGGAGGGAAACTTGCAAGTAGTGGTGTTCCCATGCACCTACTGCTTTTGTTCATCTAGGGGGAGAAGTCAAAGGTTTGTAAAGCACTGTTGAAGGAGCTTTGGTGAGTTGCTGCAGTATCTCTTGCCGATGGTACATTACTGTCGACACGGTGCTCCCGGTGAGGGAGTGAATTCCTTGGGAGGTGGTGGAAGGGATGCCAATCGAGCTGCTTGATCCTGGACGTTGTCGAGCTCCTCGATTGTTCTTGGAGCTTCACTCACCCAGGTGAGAGGAGAGAGTTTTCTACCATACGCCTGCCTGTGTCTTATAGATGGCGGACAGGCTTTAGAGCCCAGTTATTCACTGCAGAATTCCCAGCCTCTGACCTGCACTTGTAGCCCCAGTATTTATGTGGCTGGACCAGTTCATTTCCTGTCAACTGGGATTCCCAGGATGCTTATTTATTTATTTTTCCCAATTTTAAGGGGCAATTTAGGATGGCCAATTCACCTACTCTGCACATCTTTGAATTGTGGGGTTGAGACCCACGCAAACACGGGGTGAATGTGCAAACTCCACATGGACAGTGACTCGGGGCTGGGACCGAACCTGGGTCCTTGGTGCAGTGAGGCAGCAGTGCCAACCACTGTGCCACCCCTGATTCCCAGGATGTTGATGGTGGGGATTCAGCGATGGTAATGCCATTTTAAATGTCAAAGGGAGGTGGTTTGATTCTATCTTCTTGGAAACTATTGCCAGGGACTTGTGGTGCTAATGTTACTTGCCTACTTTTCCGCCCAAGCTTGAATGATGTCCAGGTCTTGCTGCATGTAGGCACAAACTGCTTCGTTATCTCAGGAGTTGCGATTAGGACTGAACATTACGAACTCACATCTCCAAACATCCCCACTTCTGACCTTATGATAGAAGGGAGGTCCATTGATGAAACAGCTGAAGATGGTTGGGCCTCGGACACTACCCTGAGGATACCCTGCAGTGATGTCTTGCGACTGAGTTGATTGGCCTCCAGTAAGCACAACCATCTTCCTTCGTGCTAGGCGTGGCTCCAATCAGATTTTCCAGGGCTCTTTTGATGCCACACCATCAAATGTTGCCTTAATGTCATTCACACGTTGCCTGTAGAGTTCAACCTTTTTGTCCATGTTTGAACTAAGGCTGTAATGAGATCAGGTGTCAAATGGCCCTGTCAAACCCCAACTTTTTTCTGATAAATTTAGAGTACCCAATTCATTTTTTCCAATTAAGGGGCAATTTAGCGTGGCCAACCCACCTACCCTGCGCATCTTCTGGGTTGTGGAGGCGAAACAGTGAACATGGTAGAGTGGGTATCAATCAAGCCCCGTTTGTCCCGGATGGTGTCTACTTCTTGATGGTTGTTGGAGCTGCACTCGATATTTAGTAATTTAACACAACAATAACACAGGAAATGGGAGCAGTAAACATGCAGCCCTTCAAGCCTGTTCCACACTTCAACATGACCAAGGTTTATCTTCTTGGGCAGCATGGTAGCACAAGTGGATAGCACTGTGGTTTCACAGCGCCAGGGTCCCAGGTTCATTTCCCCACTGGGTTACTGTCTGTGCGGAGTCTGCACGTTCTCCCCGTGTCTGCGTGGGTTTCCTCCGGGTGCTCCGGTTTCCTCCCACAGTCCAAAGACGTGCAGGTTAGGTGGATTGGCCATGATAAATTGTCCTTAGTGATCAAAAAGGTTAGGAGGGGTTATTGGGTTACAGGGATAGGGTGGAAGTGAGGACTTAAGTGGGTCGGTGCAGACTCGATGGGGCGAATGGCCTCCTTCTGCACTGTATGTTCTATGTTTCACCCACTCCTCACATTACTCATTTCCCCACAAGACTTTATTGACTAAGTCTCTCAATTCCTCAGTATGGCTGGTCCAAAAGATAGCCCTGGACATTGGCTCTTACGGTGGCCACCATTTCAGTGCTGTGCACAATAGTTCCATCAGAAACGTCAAGCCACAACTTTCTGCCAACTAGATGGACGGCAACGTGAAACGTCAGTATCCAGGAGGGCAGAAAGAAATTGAGGGAAATATTCAAACGGTATGGTGATGAAATCCTGAAACTACATTCGATCAGAATTCAAAACTCGAATGGAAACGAGATGCCAGAAGGAAGGTTGGGATCTTCACTCTTAATTCACAAATCCTTGTGCTCGCCAAGAGTCAAAAATAATTTTCAACAACCGATTCTTTAAGGCTAGGAGCAATCATTATATTAATTACCATGTTCAAGGGGAAGTGTAAAATAGCAAACACCTCTTTTTAAAGTAAAGGACATAATGGGCTCTTGTCCCCTGCAACTTCTAGGCTCAGTGCACAGGTTTGTGTGAAATCTCAAGTTGCTGTCACATTTGGTTTCAGAAACTGAAGTCCGGCCAAAATCTAAACAAAAACTTGTACGCTCTGATCACTGTATGAAAAGTGAAAATGCGGCAAGCTTACAGAAGCAATTATGCGCAATGTATAGTGTGGAGAATTTGAGGGTTTATAAACTTCTTCATCCAACACCACCCCCAAAACCAAGTTGTTTAATATTTGAGTTCCACGATACATCACCGTCAAGTCACATGACTCAAATGAAGATCAGCTACCCAGTGTACTGTACCCAGGACACTGCTTTCATGTAAAAAGGACAGACATATTATGGAAAAACGTCACGACTTATCTCTTCAAAAGATGGCCTGGCAACAGGAGGTTGAAATTATGGGCAAAAGGAATAATAATAATAATCTAGAATTACAAAATGCCATGTGGTCCCTCAAGAACAATTTCAGATTCCATGCATTAGTCCATTATGCATCTTTTACCCCACCAACATCCACAAATATTTGATCAGATAATAGCAAACCTCCTGATCTCTCCTCACACCGTTTTCCCAGACTGTATCACCGCAACCCACGATTCCTTTTCTCAATTACCGTCTATTTACCTTCCTTTTGAAAGTCTCAGTAGCCCCTCACCCCCTAAATTCAACAACATCCTCTGGGAATTGCTCCGTATGATAATTGTCTTGAAGCTTTGAGAAAGGAAAGAAAAAAGAAAGTTTCTTTCCCCTGATCCTGAACCTTAAAATAAAAAGGATGTACTAGAAAACAGAAGATTACAAAAAATGTTGCCAGATTGCTACCAGACAAGCACCACAAATTATTTCAACAGCTCTTAACTTACCAAGCCAGCTATTGGGGTAGACAGGCGGTTGATCCTTTTACTGACACCTGGTTTTATCTTGTTAACTAGTCTGGGAAGAGGGAGGGAAAAAAAAGTAGAGAGTTACTCCCCCACAATTATTTGCACATATCATTAATGTAAGAATGCACCGTTGTGATAAAGATAAGACTGCTCGGTTTCAGAAAGCACCTAAATTCATTCACAATTAATTGCGACCACAATGGAACAAACATCACTTTGCATCGGACAAGATAAAAATCAAATTATTGCTCTATTTTGAAGTATTAATAAATTGCTACCATACATTAGCGTTGGAAACAAATGGCCTCTAATCAGAGAACTTCAACTTGGATGTTTGACTTTGGCAACTGTAACAGCAAGTATCAAAGTAATCACACGGGAGGGGAAACCTGTTTACGGTGAAGGCATAACCTCTAGGCAAACCTTTCATTACCTGTCTGGGTTAAATTAGTTTAATGTCTATGTACAAACACTGACATTACCGACAAGTGCCAATTTGGATGGCAAAGCATAGGGGCGGAATGGTAACACAGTGGTTAGCACTGTTGCTTCACAGCACCAGGGTCCCAGGTTCGATTCCCGGCTTGGATCACTGTGTGCGGAGTCTGCACCTTCTCCCAGTGTCTGCATGGGTTTTCTCCGGGTGCTCCGGTTTCCTCCCACAAGTCCCGAAAGATGTGCTTAAGTGAATTGGACATTCTGAATTCTCCCTCAGTGAACCCGAACAGGCGCCGGAGTGTGGCGACTAGGGGATTTTCACAGTAACTTCATTGCAGTGTTAATGTAAGCCTGCTTGTGACGATAAAGATTATTATATGAAGCGGAAGTGGGAGGAGGAGCTGGGTGGGGTGGTGGAGGCCGGGACATGGGAGGAGGCCCTGCGGAGGGTGAATGCTTCCTTATTGAGTGCAAGGCTAGGCCTTGTTCAGTTTAAAGTAATTCACAGGGCACACATGACTGCTATCGGGATGAGTAGGTTCTTTGATGGAGTAGAGGACAGGTGTAGGCGGTGAGCGGGTTAGGCCTGGAAATCATGTCCACTTGTTTTGCACATGTCCGCAAGAAGCTCTGGCAGGGGTTTACGGACGTAATGTCCAAGATGTTTTGGGTAACGAGGGATATGGGAGGGCAGGATCAGGGTATCAGCCATGATGATAAATGAATGGCGGAGCAGGCTTGAAGGGCCGAATGTCATCCTCCTGCTTCTATTTTCTATGTTTTTACATTTTAATTCGAGCCTCATCACGCTTTCTCAATGGTCTATGCTTTCACAGCCATACATCGTCACTGGCCCCACAAGGGGCTTTAAGAGGAAATTTCATTGTAATCAAATGCTGTGGCTACTCTTACACTGAGCTCACAACACCAAGACCTTTGTTCAGCCCAATCTCTTTGGTAGCCTCTGTATCTTGTGCAATGCGTGATCCACAATAGCACAAGGTATCACCCCCTTCAAGTGCATCAGAATCTTACACGTCTTTCCACCCATCCCCAAAATAAAATCACACTCGGCATCCAAATGGCAATCTAGAAAAGCTCAGCAATAACGAGGAAGGTGTCTCCCATTTTTCCTTGGGATAATTCAGGGTAAGCGGAAAAGTCAGAACAAGTGTACAATTAAATGTTGCAAAAACTGTCCTGCAACTATGGTCTGCTTTTGGCATTAATATTCTCCATACAAACACCAGTACACTGATTATATCTTACCAGTAACGAAACGCACAGATCCAGATTTATGTTGAAAGCAAGTTGATTTATATAAAACTCCACTGATAAGGTTATCAATTTTGTTTTTATTCAATCAACATTTAGTTACTGTGCTGGATGAAGCAGTCTATCTATGCAAATATTTTTTTTTTAAAGTACAAAAGGTTTTTAATGCACCTTGACCCTGACTGATTCATAAAGGGTAGGTCTACAGAATGAGGCAGAAGTTTATTTTGCAATGGGAGGATTTTGCTTCCAGTTGCTACTTCCTGCTTCATAATGAAGTTGCCACACGATGAAACAAACTTTGGTGCAGCAGTTGTGGCACTGTGACAGGAGCAGAAACACGGGAGGTTCAACCTTGGAATTGCAGAAGAGGAGGCAGGGATTTGGGAAGGGACACGAAGAAATTTGGTCAATTTAAAACATTTGAGTAAATATCCCCAAGAACAAATCAAACAACTCCACCTTGTGCATCCAATATTCTGGAATGCAATGCACAATTTAGCCAGAACTCTTGGACATCCGGTAACTCATGGTGAGGTTTACACCCATCCATTCACTATACTGCATATACTGCTGCTTGGTGTAACTGAGTGCAACACATTTCTCACTTCAGGGGCCAGAGGCGATAACTATATGCCAAATAATTGTTGGCGCTTCTATTTGGGTTACTCAATCCAGGATGAGCATTGGTACATCAAAACCGTGGGTGGCACAGTAGCTTAGTGGTTAGCACAGTTGCTTCAAAGCTCCAGGTTCTATTCCCGGCAGGGTCACTGTCTGTGCGGAGTTTGCACGCTCTCCCCATGTCTGTGTGGGTTTCCTCCGGGTGCTCCGGTTTCCTCCCACAGTCCAAAGATGTGCAGGTTAGGTGGATTGGCCATGCTAAATTGCCCTTAGTGTCCAAAAAATGTTAAGTGGGGGTTACTGAGTTATGGGGGTAGGGTAGATAAGTGGGCTTCAGTAGGGTGCTCTTTGTAAGGGCCGGTGCAGACTCGATGGGCCTCCTTCTGCACTGTAAATTCTATGATTCTAAACTGATTTACACCAGTCATCTAACAAAAACAACACCCATATAAATAGTCCAGGTTTAACCATATTGGGTATTGCTATTTAAATGAGCTCTACTTTTTGATGGACTACATGCAAGTCTGTTGTTAAGACACCCTGGGCTAGTGTGCGGTCAATTCCAGCCCCACTTGACCCGGAGTCGCAACACAATTTGATTTGGGTGGCACAGCGGTTATCACTGCTGCCTGACATCTCCAGAGTCCTAGGTTCAATTCCAGCCTCAGGTGACTGTGTGGAGTTTGCACATTGTCCCCGTGTCTGCGTAGGTTTCCTACAGGTTCTCTGCTTTCCTCCCACAATCCAAAGATGTGTAGGTTAGGTAGATTGGTCATGCTAAATTGCCCCTTAGTGTCAAAAAGGTTAGGCGGGGTCACTGGGATAGGGTGAAGGTGTGGATTCGATGGGCCGAATGGCCTCCTTCTGCACTATATGAATTCTATGATAATTCTATGATAAATACAATTGAAATTAACTATTAATTTTTAGAAAACACCCAAAGTCTGCCCTATAACTACAGGTTTATACATTTAAACAGTTAAATGTTATTAATAACTATAATTAAATAGGTAGCAAATACAACTGGTTAACTATTATCTAATGCCCAAACCTTCCTCTTGAACTCACCCCGCACACACAAGACAGACAAATACAGAGGTGAAAGAGGGGTGTAAAGGAAAATACTATGAAAAGTAAAAGGATAAAAAAGTCTGTTTCAGATGTACGTCTTCCACCTTTATTCAGTCTAGGCTTCCAGTTGGGTGAGGTCTTTGCTTTCAGGCTATAAGGTTTACACTGTAGATTCATCAGGATCTCAAGAATTCTCAAAAACAGCAGGCAGGAAGTCTTTTTGGAGAAACAGGACCTTTCGGACACCTGGGTTCTCTGAAAAAAAACCCCACCTGGCTGAACCCAATCACTGTCTATCGCCGGGCAGAATGAGGTCTTTGGCCTACCCATTGGCCACCAGCCAACCAATCAAAATGAATCTCTCCAATCTCTTGGGTGCCAGAAAGTCGGAGTTCTGCTGTTCAAAAGCTAAATCTCCATAGCACTGAGTATTTTTTTGCAACTTTTGAGTTCCTCACTTCCTCTGCTCAACCTCAAGGCACATGCCCATTAAACATCCATGGATCAAAAATGGTAACGGCAACGTAGAAGAAATGGGAAATAAGCGAATCAACAGGAAGGGTCCTTACACTGTGGAGAAGTCAATAAAACTGATTTTTATTCAAATGTGTGTGTTATCTTGATCAATAAAAGGGTCTTCAATTTATGTAATATGCAGCTGCACTTAAGAGTGCAAAGTGGTCCTCCAATTGGTGAATGTGCCATGCAGTATGCAATGCCATGTTTGATTATGAAGATGTCAGCTTTTGGCCCTGAAGGGCCCAACTGGGACAACAACATGACTGATACTTTGCATCCTGAACTTGTGCGTGGAGAGTGCAGTGAAAGAGAGATGGGCACATAGCACAACGCTCTCATGTGCTGCCCATGGAGAAAACATAAACCACTCTATGAATACTATTCAGTTCTGATTTAAGTATTTATACAAAGGATAACTCCTCCTCCCTCCTTCAGCCATTCCCTTAAGAGGGCTTGCCGACCATGGACCTCCATGGAGTTGGTCGCTGATTATGCTTGGCAAAGTACTGCAAGGATTTGCCATGGCGTTCTGCGGCATGGCTGACCGTAAAATGCTCCCGCTCTTTCCCCCTGCGATCTGGTGAATTGGGATGGTTTGCAGGCTGACAATCAACCTGACTGACCTGGTTATGCACATGCCTGCCCTGGCTACCAATCCTGAGAGTGGGTCGTGAACCAGGGGCTTCTGACCCAGAGCACAAGACTGCCAAAGTATAATTAAGTTAAATGAACTTCCTAAGGAGTAAGGCAGTAAAGAATAAATGAAGGGAGAGTGACTGATTCAGAGGTCTTTGTGTCCGAGACCACGCAGATGGACAGAGTGTTTCCCACTCCTGTACCTTCAAATATTCCCAAATTTGGGAACACAAAATTCATGCAATCATGTTCGTTGGCCGTTCTTAACGGGCCAAGACTTTTCAACACTACACATTGAATTTACATTGGAAAAACTTTAAGGCCTGGTATTAATTAGATTGATTTCCATAAGCAAATGTTTCCTCCGTGTTTAGCATGAGATATAAATGTATCAGTCGCAGCAAGTGATCATGTTGCACATGGTCAATTTGTGATACATTCCTCTTTTCCCCTCCCCCTTGAAACACGCAACCATCAAACTCGAAGTTCAACTTCTCCATGGGGCCGGGATACAGTTGCTGGTCGTCTCAGAACGGACTGAGGTAAGCCACCTTAAATTAGTAGTCACCTGGTATCATGTCGTGTTAGGTACACTGGTATAACACTGGCTGCAACTGGTTGGAGCTTAGATTAAAAAGATACTCCAGACCTTGAAGTTAGTTCAATCAGGTTTATTGAACTAATAGCACAGTTAGCACAGTTCTCTGTGAGTTCGACTCTCTGCTAACTTAAGTGCGGTTACTCTGTCTGACTGAACCAGACTAGCTCTTAGCCACGTGGTGGAGGTGTGAGATTGTAACAACATCCTTGACTGATTCTCAAGATGTTCATCAGTGGAAAGAGGTGGGAGTGTGAGTGCCTCGTGTCTTTTATAGTCTGATTCCACCCCTGAGTGTCCTGCCTGCTTATTGGTCATGTCCTGTTCTCTGTGTCCATTAGCTGCTTGTCTGTGGCTACCTGTATATCATTGTGTGTGTGCCTGTACATCATGACACCCACATTAAGCTATTGAGAAATACAGGCAAAGGAATTCCTGTTTGTAGAGTCACAGTTAATTATCTAAACCAGAGTGGTAGCAAGAACCAAAGCTGGAGGTGGGGACTTGTAAGTGTGCAGTGGAGCACTAGTAGACATCAACCCATTAAAAAATAAACCATGTAGCCCACAAATAAATAAACCATGTAGGCCACTTTACGCATCGTATTCCTCATTTGTAAGACCACTTTGTAGCCATTTTGAGAGATTTCCAACTCCCAGTGAAATGTATACCTTCTCTGTTCTTTTGAACAAGTTAGGTTGTCTGGTCTTGCAGTGCTCTCAAATACTTATGGATTCTCTGAATAACGTATTAAGTCAACCCAGAGTGAGCATTGAATTGTGTTTAATGTGTAAAGATCCTCAAGTTTGAAGCTCGCTTTCCTGTGTAATCCCTTTATGTTCGGTGTTGCTGGCTGCTACAATTCTGCAGACTGTGCTTTTAACTTTTGTATCTGGATGATTACTGAAACACCCCCACCCCCCCGGACAAGAAGCTATTCAGACTGGTCCAAGGACTCCCTCGGTCCAGTGTGCTATTTGGCAGGGTCCAGTAATTTTGATGGACGTGGCTGGCAGCCAATCAACCCTTCTGTAATTCCAGGACTTATTCCGTACTAGATTGTGATTGGTAGAGTGCTTCAGAAGCTTCTGGAAAGGCGACGGCATACTCCATTTTGGGTCAGTTCTGCTCAAGCCCAGGAGAGAACAGGTGGGGACTCTATCAGCTAAGGCTGGCGTTTAACTTCTGATTAAGACTGTCAGTGGTCTTTGAGGCCAGGTCTAAGAAAACCCAACCTCTGGTTGAAAGGCTGAGGGAGGCACAGTGCTGAAAGCTCTCTCCTGAGACCTGTAAAGGTCTGGAAGAAATATATAATTTTTTAAACCTTTCTTTCCACCCTGCAGCCAGAAAACCGCAGCAGCACGGTAGCACAGTGGTTAGCAAAGTTGCCTCAAGGCTCCAGGGTCCCAGGTTCGATTCCTGGCTAGGGTCACTGTCTGTGCAGAGTTTGCACGTTCTCCCCATGGGTTTCTTCTGGGTGCTCCGGTTGCCTCCCACAGTCTAAAGTTGTGCAGGTTAGGTGCATTGTCTATGCTAAATTGTCCTAAGTATCATTAGGTGGGGTTACTGGGTTACGGGGACAGGGTGGAGGTCTGGGCTTGGGTAGAGTGCTCTTCCCAAGGATTGGTGCAGGTTCGATGGGCTGAATGGCCTCCTTCTGCATTGTAAATTCTATGAACCTCTATGAAAACCTGCACAAAGGCCAGACAAGTGTTCAAGAGGCGGAGTGAACAGAAAAATATATTTTAAATTCTCAGGCAGAAAATTCTAAAATTGTCTCAGAGAGACAGAGCTAATCTGGCGGAGGCAAGTCAAGTGAAAGTGACTTCCCAGAGGAAATTCTACAGCCTGCGGATTCTAATTGCAGTCACAAACTAGATGGTCTGATGCAACCCGAGAAAATCACTGACTACAAAGACCACGACCTCAGCAGAGGAGATACTCATCTCTCACGCCCTTTTAATCCCCATTATTTTGATCTTTCCCTCCCCCACTGTGCATCAGTCTGTGTGTGTGGATGGTGGGTGGGACAGTGGTTGGGGAGTAATTAGATTAGCAGGCCATTGTTCTATTATCACTATTACATGTTTAACTTTTCTCTTGCTTTAAATAAAACCGTTCATTTGTGTTTTACTAACAAATCTGCTGCCTGTAAGTCATCGGAGCTGTCGAGGGCCAAAGTTACCACCAACTTTACACACATTATTGGTTAATTCACTTATTTGGGGATTTCTGAGCCTGTGGGGCTGAAATTGACCTCGCATTCGCCCAGGGTGTCGTAACAAATTTTACATTGCCAGAGCATCCCCAGCGTCTCATTTAACCCTTCATTCTGCACCACCCCCGCAAGAGAACTAAAGCAAAGCCATTACTGCATGCACACAATACTCTGTTACATACTCGCAAAGCAAGACTCCATCTTCCAGTGCTGATCGAAAATCTTTGTTGCCAAAACTCTTTCCAGTGACCACCTACAAAAGAAAGCGAAGACAGCTCACGTCAGTTAAATATTTGTCAGTTCAAGTCATGCAATCCTAGGATACAATAACAATAAAGGTTTATAGCAGGAAAAGGTTTCAAACATTGAATGAATGACAAATCAAGTGCCAAACTGTATCTGGTTCCACAATGCAGTAAGACTGCAATACAGGTTAAGGAGGAATATTTGATGAAAAATATAACACTCTTATTACTCCTGTCTGAAGGGTACTTTACAAAATGCATACAATGCAGGATTTCAGCGAGCTCAAAACATGTCGGCTATTAGAAGTCATTATACATACCAGCACACACCCAGAAGCAACCACACAAACATGCTCCAAATCTTCTTGAAAACAAGACTTATACTTTTCACTCAAAGCAAAAACCAGAGTCAAATAGTTTTGCACATTGTAAAAATAGGTCATGTCCTTTTGTCTATGCTAATCAGCTAAGACTGTTCACTATTCCTAGATCATCTTGGAATGCAATGATAACTCGGTTTATTTTCCCTACTGCAAACCATCTTCACAAATTCCCCTTTTCACCACCATCGAGAAGTGTGAGAAATTCATGAAATTCTTTGTCACCAAGATTGAGACCACCCAATCAGTTCCACTTCCTGGGTTCTAACCTCCCACCTGTCTCGAGTTGCTCCACCATCTCCCTTCATGCCCCCCCCCCCCCCACCCCCTCATGCAAGTTCATCTTGTCCAAGAGCTCCTTCAATCATTTTTCCACTAAACCAATGATTACCCAACCTGGAGTGCAGAGAATGACCCTGCTGTCAAACGAGACACTTTTTCTGGTCTCGGTCGGGAACTTCCCAGCGAGACCGCACTTACCTCACTTCCTGCACGACTGGCTCACTTAAATATGTGCATCTGGATCCTGAGGGCGAGATCCAGATCGCAACATCTCACGAGACATTCCGAGCATCGTAAATCTCGCAAGAGGCCTCTAAGATTTAACAGCCTTGTCGCGTCACAGAGTCGGGCGCAACAAGGCCGTTCAATCGCGCCTATTGTCTTTGCTCCCCATTACAAAAAAAAAGTTGTCCCTAGCCGCCAGTACCATCCATTCCATGGGCAACTGCCAGAGTCCAAAGAAGACTGTTCACAATTCTGTGCGCACATTTCACCCAGAGATTTAAAAAAAATTTTTACGAGTACCCAATTATATTTTTTTCCAATTGAGGGGCAATTTAGCGTAGCCAATCCAGCTAACCAGCCCATCTTTGGTTTGTGGGGGTGAAACTCACGCAGACATGGGGGAGAATGTGCAAACTCCACACGGACAGCGACCCAGGGCCAGGATTCGAACCCGGGTCCTCAGCGCCGCAGTCCCAATGCTAACCACTGTGCCACATCTCCCTCCCCCCCCCCCCTCCCCCCCCATTTCACCCAGAGATAAGGTACCAATCACATATCCACAACATCGCCAGGATCGCCTATTTCCAACTGCATAACATCTCTGCTTTGTTCCCGACCTCAGCTCGTCTGAAACCTTCATTTGTGCCTCCGACTGCCTGGGCTCAGAGCTCCAGAATTTCCTCCGGCTATCAATTTGCTCATTTAAGATGTTCTTCTTTGACCGAACCCTCAACGGTCTGCCGTTACATGATTGGGTGTCATGTTTTATTTTAGAATATCTCGATGAATCAGCTTGGATTATTTTGTTGCACTACCTAATTGCAAGTTGATTTGGTCGTCAACCACATGGTTACTTGCATATCTGACTCATGAGCAAAAGTTTTATTTTCAATTACAAAGTGCAAGTCAGCAACGTTTGTCCAGTGAGTTAGAGTTATGAACCAAAGTTTCAGATTCAATCTTCAACCTGTTGCTAAATTAACTAATCTCAACCAAAGTGCTACTCAGGGTTTGCCGACAAGTCTTAGTATAAGTCAAATTATTAATGATTCATTACAGGGCAATTTTCTTCAATTTTTCCAATTAAGGGGCAATTTAGCAAGGTCAATTACCGACCCTGCACATCTTTGGGTTGTGGGGGTGAGTCCCACGCAGACACGGGGAGAAGGTGCAAACCCAATGTCATAGTATCCACTCATGTATATAATGAAGTGCAGACAGGCAGTGATTGACACACAGGATGACCAGTCAGCACACAGCACAGTGCAGCCAATCACCAGACAGGACAGCCCCACTATAAAGCCAGAGGGCACGAGGTTTCCCGCTCTCTCGGGACCCAGCCACTGAGACAGTCAGAGTCCACGAGCTAGCACAGTGCAAACACCATGCGGTAGTTAGTAAGTCTGGTCAGGCTAGTGCAAGGTCTCCAGTCAGTTCAGTATAGTGTCGACCCACAGTTAAATATGAATGTCAGTTCATTCCGTTCAATAAAACCGTGTTGGATCTTCTACAGTGTTGGAGGTCTGTTTCTCGCATCGCTGCATCGAGTGCAGTCCACACCGAACCGACCTGCCTAACACATCAGCCAACACGAACAGTGACAGGGGCCCGGGATCGAACCCGGGTCCTCAGCGCCTTGAGGCAGCAGTGCTAACCACTGTGCCACCGAATTACAGGGTCATTTTACAGCTTCCAGTATCTGTGTGGACATAATCAAATCTAATATTATTCAAGAGCACAATATTTTAGTCCACAAAAACATTCAGGCACGGAACAAGCCTCCAAGGCATTATTTTATAATGTTACATGTATTGTACAACTTCACCTCCAGGGTATCTTAGCCTTTGGGAATCCACTCAGCTCAGATGTTCCTTTGTGGAGCTGGCATTGTTTGGAAGGTTTCGATTTTTGACAGGTTTTGCTGCAGAAATGGCCAACACGTATCAAGTTAAATAAAGTCCCCGACAGTCTGTATCAGGCTGCAACATAACCAACAGGATACCAAGCTAAAAGGCTTGTCAACATAATTTACTCTTGGGCCTTCTGAACATGGAAGAGCAAATAAGTAAACAAATGAAATTAATTTTGATCAACGGTTACCAACTGTCATCCAGTGATCCTTACCGGAAAATGTGGACATTGAGAAAGTACAGAATCGACATCAGTGGTGGACAACATGCAGCTCGTGGACCACATGCGGCCCATCAAGGTGCGGCCTACAAGCCACTTTGCTGACTGTTGATCATGTGCCAGATTCCACTGGACATCGGCATGACTGAAGTGATGCACGTGCAAAGCAAAGGCACGTGAAGCGAGTCGTGTGCTGACTGCAGGCAACACGGAAGCATAATTTTTTGGTTTTAACATTTGAAGCTGGCGACAGTTCTATTAATATTATGATTAAGCATTTTCTATACCTCATTATGAAACTTTTGACGTGTGTTAAATGTATTTAATCTTATTCACAGGGCAATGGTTAATGAACAGGCCCGTTTTCAATCTTGCGGCCCACTCGCTAGCCCAGGTTGCCCATTACGGATCTAGATCATCTGTGGTGTTCTCCAGGGGAAATCACAAGTCAACTCTTGTCTATGTTTCACCATGGAAGGAGGCAAGTAAAAGATGTATCGTCTACAGGGGTTGAAGACGTGTTAAGAAGATGGTCAAAAGAACGAACTTATCTCACTTCAGCCAGTAAAATAATTTTTGAAGTGCATGTACAATACATGGCAGGTAATTTGTACACAGCAGGCTCCCATGATCAGTGGTGAAATAAATGGTGATATCACCTGCTTTAGAGATGCTTGTGTAGAGATAAAGTTATATTTTGCTGCTTGTCGCAAAGAGATAATGTAGAGGTGTCACGCAAGTTTGTAAAAACAGTGCAGGATTTATGAAGAGATTTGGGCAAGATGGTGGACTTTCCAAATCCTGATGTCACGACATGTCCACATGACATTTCACTGGCAAAACAATGTTATTTGAATACATAACACGCCTCCCCCTTCATTGTCAACAACTTTCCTTTTATTTTTCTTGTATACATTTTGAGTGCCCAATTATTTTTGAATTGGAGGTGGGATAAGCCATCGGGGGTGGCGGCTTGGCTGGGGGACTTGTCCGACTTTCTTCAGCTGGAGATGATTACATTCTCTCTGAGGGGGTCAGAGAGGGCTCCGAGTTGCGGTGGAGGCCGTTCCTGATTGTGTATTGCGTATGTTTGGAATTAAAATATTTTTTATTAATGATATGGCATTGGTCAGGACACTAGGCAAGCTTTTCCTCGCCATCCGCCGCCCTCCCCCCAGCCCCCACATTTGAATAGTCCACCCGAGAGAGTAAACATGCGTTTGTTTTGATGTCTCATCTGGGCGGTGCAGCACTGTCTCATTCCTCAAGTAAAGTGATAGCCAATATACTGATCTCAAATCTCCTGAACTCATGACCTCCTGACTCACAGCTTAATGTGGTATCGCCGAGTCAAGGCACACCTGTCAGCACGCATGGAACCAGGGGCAGGGGTGGAACACGAAAGCTGCTCATTCCACAGCACTCTGCAATCTGAAAGAGCACAGCAGAGGATGTTTGCACAACAACTCGCAAAAGGTCGCCTTAGCTCCAGTTGCGAGAAGGTAACAGGGCAAAACTCTGGCTGATTTTCTCTTTTGTGTTGAATACCCCCCATCTCGCCAATAACCCATTTCGCAGCCTGTTTTTAATTGCAGAGCATAAAGATGCAAATCAACAAACGGCACATGCAGGTGTGTTTACATTCAGAAAAGGGGAGAGAAAAACAAGTTGCCTTTGCCAAATTACTAACCGTGAAACCCTGCGGTTTACCGCTGTACTACAAAAATGTTGGCCAAGAACCAGAAGGGCAGGGTGAATGTGAATGTTCAAGTCTTTCAAGTATTGGTCAAAGTCAGGCCATTTCCAAGAGTTTGGAAGAAAAGGTGGACACCAATGCCATCGGTCACTAATAGACACACACACACAAAAGTACAGGGGCCCCCCTTTCTACCTATTAAACACAGGTAACTGCCCAACATGTTTTCAAAAGTCAGTATAAAGCAAGTGACGTCTGTAACTAATAGGTCTTCACCAACTGCACAATTGTTAGCATTCCCCATCTGGTAAACAACCACATTATAGTACAACTCTGGAAATGTGACAATAACTGTTCCCCCCTACAGGAATGGCACCGCCTGCTGGCAGAGAGTGAAAGTGAGAAATTGAGAGAGAGAGAGAGAGAGTGTGTGTGTGTGTGTGTGTGTGTGTGAGAGAGAGAGAGAGAGAGAGAGAGGGGGAGTATGTGTGTGTGTTGGAGAGAGAGAGAGAGAGAGAGAGAGAGAAGTGAGAGTGAGCGTGAGCGTGAGATTGATGGTGTGCATATTGACTTCACTGTCACAACAGCACGGCAGCACAAGTGGATAGCACTGTGGCTTCACAGGGAGGAAACCGGAGCACCCGGAGGAAACCCACGCAGACACGGGGAGAATGTGCAGACTCTGCACAGACAGTGACCTAGCGGGGAATCAAACCTGGGACCCTGGGCGCTGTAAAGCCACAGTGCCATCCACTTGTGCCACCGTGCTGCCCTGTGAGGGCATAAGTGGGTCGGTGTAGACTCGATGGCCCAAATAGCCTCCTTCTGCACTCTTATGTTCTATGTTCTAAATGCTGCTCACTAATACTTCAATCTGTAGTGAGCAGTTTTTCTTTTCAACTTATAATTCCATCCAAGATTTTATGCAAGTGATACACAAAACTGGCCAGAGAGTAAGAATGCTCTTACACGGAGGACTCCCGGTGGCAGCCATGGAGTGCGTGATCGCACACAAGGCGGCTCCGGCTCAAAGGTGTTGGTTTAGGCCTTTTCCACCTGTGTTTTGGGTGGATTCGACAGAAAAGTGGAGCGACAGTGGGAGGGAAGAAGTTCTCCTCTGGATTGGCATGTTTACTGGCTACCAGACCTAGCAGAAGACTTTGGAGGACCTGGCTAAGGAGTTGGAGGAGACCTGTGGCGCAGCACCAATTGTGAAAACGGCGGAGGGGGAGGGTCGTCATCGGCAGGAAAGCCTCACATGGAGCAATTGCTGAGCTTCGAGGAGGAATCTCGGCAGCAGAGGAAGGGGATGCAGAGTGACTGGTCGAAGGCGATTGAGGGAGCAGTGGCACAACTCTTCCCGGATCTCTGGATCGGGTGGGAAAGTGCCTCGAAGCACAGGTGCCGACGATCCAGGAGGTGGAAAAGATTGTGGCAGACGAGAGTGACCAGATCGGGTCTTTGGAGGGAGAGGTGGGGATACTGGGGGATCTGTGAAAGTCGCGGCGGTCGGAGGTGGAGGAGTGGGAGGACAGGTTATAGACGTCAGAACTTACGGATTGTGGGTCTGCCAGAGGGAGTGGAGGGAACGAGCGCAACAAAACATGTTTTGAGGATGTTGGCCAGGTTGGTGGAGGAGGTGGTGTTGGAAAAAGGCCCCAGAGGTGGACCGGGCCCATAGGTCCTTGCGGCAGAAGACTAGGGCAGGGTAGTCGCCGCGGACGGTGATGTGCGGGTGCACAGGTTTTTGGACAAAGAGAAGATCCTGTGGTGGGCCAGGGCGAAGCGAGTCTGTGAATGGAGGGTAATTGAATCCGGATCTACCAGTACGTTGGCACGGAGCTGGCAAAAAGGCAACCCGGTTTCAACAAGGCCAAGGCAGTGTTGTACAGATGACAGGTTTGATTTGGGGTGTCGAACCCGGCCAGACTCTGGGTAACTCATGTTGGACGGGGATATTACTGAGATGCTGGAGGAGGCAAATTACTTTAGCAGAGACCATAAGCTGAGAGAGCGCGGAGGGGTGGTATGGGATGGAGGAATTAAGTCGGTGAAAGTTGTGATTTGCTATGGATCTGATCGGATACTTTTTTGTAAAGTTTGTAGGGGGGGTGGGGACGGTCATCACTTGCCTGCTCCCCATCTTTTGGTTTTTTTAAGGTTGTTTGAGGGTTTTTTTCCGTATTTTTTCATGCAAGAGGTGTGTTCTATGGGGCCCTTTGTTTTGTGTTGACGGTTTTGATGGTGTTTTTTTTTTAAAAGGAGGTTGGGGTCCTGTCGCACAGGCTAAGGTGGGGTTAGTAGGGAGAGGGGCGGGGGGGTTGCCATGTTAGCAAGCAGTGCCAGTGAACGGGAGTCTGGTGGGGCAGGAAGCCACGATGGTTGGCCAGTTTCGCCGGGGGGGTGAGGTGGCTGTGGAAATGCAATGTGGCAGATATGGAGGCTGAACATCGGAGGGGGGGTGGGGGGGGTTGCATTTTGGATGGGCCCGGTTCAGAGTAGGTTAGGGCGAGGCAGAGCCGAAGGGAATGACATGGAATGTCCGCTGGCTAAACAGATCAGCGAAGAGTGTAATGTTCTTGCCTGATTTATATTACAAGAACACTTGTAGGTAAAGCTATAAGTGGGTCAACTATGTACAAAACAACAGATGAATAACAGTATTAACATGCACAAGCAACCTCTCTCTCCCAACTCTCCAGTCAGTCTGTGGTCACCTGACTCTAACATTCACTTATATACTAATGAGACTAATGCTGGGGTTGTAAAACGGTTACTGGGGTGATTACGGACTTAGATTCGCACCAGTCAATAATGGGAGGGGATTTTAACTGTGTTAAGGAGCCGAAGGTGGAGAGGTTGAGCCCCAAGTCGATGGGAAGGCCAAGAATGGCGAAAGAGCTGGGAAGGCTTATAGAAAGAATGGGGATGTAAGATCCGTGGAGGTTTAGGAACCCAAGAGAAAGGGAGTATTCCTTCTTCTCGCATGTTTATAGGGTCTACTCCAGGATTAACATTTTCATGTAAATTGGGCACTGCTAATGGGGATGATAGGGGTCGAATATGCGGGAATTATGATTGTGGATCACGCGCCGCACGGTTGGATGTGAGGCTTAGTTTGGGATAGGTGCAAAGGCTGGGGTGCAGGTTGG
This sequence comes from Scyliorhinus torazame, assembly GCF_047496885.1. NCBI lineage: Eukaryota > Metazoa > Chordata > Chondrichthyes > Carcharhiniformes > Scyliorhinidae > Scyliorhinus > Scyliorhinus torazame. The sequence goes on along the minus strand of NC_092721.1, from coordinate 22,752,596 downwards.
GGGTCAGAATTTCTAGCGGACAAGGCGTTTTGTGAGAAAGCTAGAGTGGCAATTGGGAATTATGCGGAGCTTAATCAGAATGGTGAAGTGTCGGTGGCCATGTTTTGGGACGTTTTGAAGGTCTTGGTCCATGGTGAGATTATTTTCTTTGAGGCGCATGGGGATAGCAGGAGGCGGGAGGAGCACCGGTGGCTGAGGTAAATAGAAGATACTCGCCGGCCCCACGAAGGAGTTGTTGGCGGAAAGGAAGTTTTGCAGGGGCAGTTTGATCGGTTGATGATGGGCAAGGCAGTGGAGCAGCTGCGGAGGGAGTGAGGGATGCAGTACAAGTATGGAGAGAAGGTGAGCTGTATATTGGCCCACCAGTTGCGGAGGCAGGCAGCGTCTAGGGATATTTTGTAGATAAAGGTGGAGAAGGGGGGAGTTGGTGTCGGAGCCGCGAAAGATAAATGACGTGTTCAGGGGGTTCTACGAGAAATTGTATATGGCTGAGCCAGTTGGAGAGGCGGCAGTATGGGGATGTTTCCTGATGGGTTGGAATTCCCAGAGTTGCAAGACGGGAAGAGGCAGGCACTGGAGGAGTCATTGGGGCTAAGGTAGGTGATGGATTGTATCAAGAGGATGCAGTCGGGGAAGGCACCGGAGCCGGATGGCTTTCCGGCAGAGTTTTATAAGCAGTTTGTGACAGAGACGGCTCCCCCAGTTGGTGGGAATGTTCAGTGAGGCAGTGGAATGGGGGGGGTTGGGGGGGGGGGGGGCTGTTGCCAGCAACATACGAGGCTGGTTTAGCACAGTGGACTAAACAGCTAGCTTGTAATGCAGAACAAGACCAGCAGCGCAGGTTCAATTCCCGTTCCGGCCTCCCCGAACAAGCGCCAGAATGTGGCAACTATGGGCTTTTCACAGTAACTTCATTGAAGCCTATTTGTAACAATAAGCAATCGTTATTCTCACAGGCGTCAATTTTGTTGATCCTGAAGAAGGGGAAGGACCCACTGGAGTGTGCGTCCCACAGGCCCATTTCTTTGTTGAACACAGAAGCAAACGGCGACGGTTTTGGCCTGGAAGTTGAAGGATTGTGTGCCAGAGGTGGTCCTTGAAGATCAAACAGGTTTTATGAAGGGAAGGCAGCTCTCAAGTAACATTACGAGGCGGCTGAATATAGTTCGGGGTGCGGGCACTGGAGGTTATAGTGCGGAGAAGGCTTTTTGACCAGGTAGCTTGGAGATATCGGTTTGAAATTCTGGGTAGGTTTGGGTTTGGGTCGAAGCTTGTGGCGTGGGTTTGACTTTTGTATGCATCCCCAGTGGCAAGTGTGTGTACAAATGAGACTAGTTCAGGGTATTTCCACAGCGGATCTGTCACCGTTGTTACTCGCACTGGCGATTGAGCCCTTGGCGATGGCCCTTCGGGAATCAGCTGAGTGACGAGGGATCATGAGAGCGGGGGGGGGGGGGGGGGGGGGGGGGGGGGGGGGGGGGGGCGGGGGGGTTTAAGGGAGCACCAGGTGTCGCTGTATGCAGATGACCGGTTGTTGTTTATATCGGAGCTGCTGGAGTGCATGGGCAGAATGATGGGCCTGTTTGAGAGATTTGGGGTCTTCTCCCGGTACAAGTTGAAGGTAGGGAAGAGCGAGGTGTTTCCGGTGAATGCAGCAGCGGCCAACCTGGGGGCACTACCATTTAAGGTGGCAAGAGCGCGGTTCACGTATTTGGGAACCAGGTAAAGAATGGGTGGGCCACGGTGCACAGGTGGAACTTGACAGTATTAGCGGAAGAGGTTAAGGGGATTTCAAGAGGGCACTCCCACACCGGACGTATTATTACTGGGCTGCAAATGTTGAAACGGTGAGGCGTTTGTGGTTGGGGGTGGGGGAGGGGTCGACTATTAGGATATGGAACCGTTGAGGAGGCATTATAAGATGGATGAAACATCAGTGTTGACGCCACTGTGTGGGAGCCACAGGTTTAAGCCAGGGGGTATAGATGGGAAACGGAGGGAGGTAGGGCTGGAGCTGGTTAGGGATATTTTCTCAGAGGGGAAGTGTGCTGGACGAGCTGTGGAGAGGTTTGAGTTACCGAGGGGAAATGATTATGCAGTGCCAATTAGGTATATGCAGGAGCCAATCGGGACACAGCGGGGAATCACCCCATGCTGAGAAAGGCTCCTCGGCAGACACATCTTGGGAGTTGAGGATGCAACGGTATGAATAAATACCCCTCGTGTTCATTAACAAAGTCTATGAAAGTGTATCTTTATGCAGAGGTGTTTTATATTGAAGATAGACTTTACACAATTAGCAACGTTATGTCATACCTACTGTTACTTAATAAATTAAATACTGCCTTACGAAGAAAAGAAAAGACAGGCCATTCGACCCATCGAGTCTGCACCAGCCCCTGGAAAGTGCATCCTACTTACCCCAACCCCCCCCCAATCCCCGTAACCCCATTAACCGTTTTGACGCCAAGGGACAATTTAGCATGGCTAATCCACCTAACCCGCACATCTTTGGACTGTGGGAGGAAACCGGAGCACCCGGAGGAAACCCACGCAGACATGGGGAGTACGTGCAAACTCCATGCAGATAGTGACCCGAGGCCGGAATCGAACCCGGGTCCCTGGAGCTGTGAGGCAGCAGTGCTAATTGCTGTGCCGCCCCTAGCTTCTGTACTAAAATCTCAAAAGGTAATGAAAAGAGTTTGTGGAGTAAATATGTATGTTCATAGATCGAGAGTTGCCTGACAAGATAATCATAGTGGTGAGCCCACAATTACAGATTGGTGTATCAATGTACTGATAGCCTTTCTACAGTATCCAAACACATTAACACAGTTTGTGCTTCAGAGTTAATACAATGGCAAACAAGTTCAACACAATTACTCTTTTGTTGAAAGACAGATTGGCAAATAGTGAAAATGTTTAAGATCAAGTATTTTACAGGAATGTACTCTTAAATCATGGAATTCCAAGTGCAGGATGTGGCCATTCGTCCCGTCAAGTCTGCACCGACCCTCTGAAAGAACACCTTACCTAGGCCCACGACCCCCTGCTATATCCCTGTAACCCCATAACACCCCACCTGGCCTACACATTTTTGGACATTAAAGAGCAATTTATCATGGCCAATCCACCTAACCTGCACTTTTTCGGACTGTGGGAGGAAACCGCAGCCGCCAAAGGAAACCCACGCAGACACAGGGAGAAAGCGCAAACTCCAGAGAGTCAGCAGAGGCCAGAATTGAACCCGCGTCCCTGGCTCTGTGAGGCAGCAGTGCTAACCACTGTGCCACCATGCTGCATTTGCCGTACATGCCCTAATTAACGACGCTGCTTAATTTGGACTACACATGGATGGATGCGAACGTCACAGAAATATTAACAGTTTTAAGGTAGAAGTGGAACTGGAAAATGCATTGTACATAAATGAATGAGCCTCAGAAGTGTCTATTTTGACATACAAAATGTGGTTCTCGCTCGGTCCCCACTAGAAGTCAAAATCTTTGTCTAAGCTTTTGTCACCTCAAGACTATTTCTAACACACTAACAGGTTCAATCCTACACAAACATCAATTCACCTCGGATGCTACCCGTTTTCCCTGCTCTATCGGCTCGTGTTTCCGGCTGCATGTTGATTGTTCCACCCCTTCCTTGTATGAAGCACCTTGGGACATTTTACAACACGATCCTGGAGTGTGTTTGGATAGTGTGACAGAATAGCAACATAGAAAGCACAAACACTCCCTTGTTTTCTCCCCCATCTCAGTTTTCGCCCCCATCTCTGAACTAAGGACATAACCCCCCTGGGCAGCTCGGTAACACAAGTGGATAGCACTGTGGTTTCACAGCGCCAGGGTCCCAGGTTCAATTCCCCGCTGGGTCACTGGCTGTGCGGAGTCTCCCCGTGACTGCGTGGGTTTCCTCCGGGTGCACCGGTTTCCTCCCACATTCCAAAGACGTGCAGGTTAGGTGGATTGGCCATGCTAAATTGCCCTTAGAAACCAAAAAGGTTAGGAGGAGTTATTGGGTTACGGGGATAGGGTGGAAACGAGGGCTGAAGTGGGTTGGTGCAGTCTTGATGGGTCGAATGGCCTCCTTCTGCACTGTATGTTCTATGTTCTATGTCCCTGCTCGGCAGTAAGCAGGCAACTTAATCAAATAGATCAGAGAATGACCGGGGGTTCAGGAACACACAAGATATTACATTTACCCAGTACGTCAGTAAGGGATGCGGGACAAAACACTAGCTCTTTCATAGAGCAGGTACAATGGGGCAAATGGCCTCCCCTGTGTAAAGTATTATTCAATATCAACTGGAAAACTCTGATTTGATGGCCCCTCGGTACAAGCTAATTCACAAAATTTCATAATTGGATATCCACAAGTCATTTTCCTGCCACCTTTGACAACTATTATGACCTTGGAATCATTTTTAAAAGACGTGGCAGTGGGCCCAGACATGGAATGATCCAGATTTGATTCCCAATCATCCCAATTAACTAACTACTGCAACAAGAGTGGCAGCAAGGGAGCACAATTGGCCTCAGTGTGTACATGGAAGATTGGACCACACTTTGCTGAAATAAACGATGAGAGCCAGCATTGACGGGACTAAAATCAGCATGATTTAACGTCAAGAGGGAAAGGAAGGAGAATATAAAACAGCACTCAAAAAAATTTACATGAGCTTCGCAGCGTTAAAGAATTTTAATCACAAGGCGGCTGGGCAGAGCAATGCATTCTTCATCTTGATACTGTGTCCATGAATTCGCTGTGAGAGCACAGTCACACGGCAGCAATTACTCACCATTAGCTCCTCTCATTTTACACCATAAAGGCAACTTCAGATCTATTACAGGGGTGACCGTACTAAAGATCTGTATCAAGTAACAAAACTATATATCCTACTTCAACTTAAATTCCACCTTAAGGCAACCAAGATCATCGCAAATAACCATCCCATCTTGAGAGAACTCCCAATACTTTTGTTAATATACAAACATCTGCAAACAGTCCTGCCAAATAGATTGTGAGGGTGACAACTCAGCCAAGTGCTGGCGATTTAGAGCAATCTTTAGGGCGGCAGGAATCTTGGATTCTTACATTTTAAAATCAGAGATCGATTTAGATCTCCATGATATTTTGCAGTCTCTTGGAAAGCTATTTTGGCGATAATTTATGATACTTTGTGAGAACAACAATATGGTACTAACGACATAGGCAGGAAGGGGCATGAGGTCCTGCAGCAGGAGTTCAGGGAGCTAGGCAGAAAGTTAAAAGACAGGACCTCTAGGGCTGTAATCTCGGGATTACTCCCCTGTGCCACGTGCCAGTGAGGCTAGAAATAGGAAGATAGAGCAGCTAAACACGTGGCTTAACAGCTGGTGTAGGAGGGAGGGTTTCCGTTAACTGGACCACTGGGAGCTCTTCCGGGGCAGGTGTGACCTGTATAAGAAGGACGGGTTGCATCTAAACCGGAGAGGCATAAATATCCTGGCCGCGAGGTTTGCTAGTGTCACACGGGAGGGTTTAAACTAGTATGGCAGGGGGGTGGGCACGGGAGCAATTGGTCAGAAGGGGAGAGCATTGAGTGAGAACTAGGGAATAGGGACAGTGTGGCTCTGAGGCAGAGCAGACAGGGAGAAGTTGCTGAACACAGCGGGTCTGGTGGCCTGAAGTGCATATGTTTTAATGCAAGAAGTATTACGGGTAAGGCAGATGAACTTAGAGCTTGGATTAGTACTTGGAACTATGATGTTGTTGCCATTACAGAGACCTGGTTGAGGGAAGGGCAGGATTGGCAGCTAAACGTTCCAGGATTTAGATGTTTCAGGCGGGATAGAGGGGGATGTAAAAGGGGAGGTGGAGTTGCGCTACTGGTTCGGGAGAATATCACAGCGGGAGGACACCTCAGAGGGCAGTGAGGCTATATGGGTAGAGATCAGGAATAAGAAGGGTGCAGTCACAATGTTGGGGGTTTACTACAGGTCTCCCAACAGCCAGCGAGAGATAGAGGAGCAGATAGGTAGACAGATTTTGGAAAAGAGTAAAAACAACAGGGTTGTGGTGATGGGAGACTTCAACTTCCCCAATATTGACTGGGACTCACTTAGTGCCAGGGGCTTAGACGGGGCGGAGTTTGTAAGGAGCATCCAGGAGGGCTTCTTAAAACAATATGTAGACAGTCCAACTAGGGAAGGGGCGGTACTGGACCTGGTATTGGGGAATGAGCCCGGCCAGGTGGTAGATGTTTCAGTAGGGGAGCATTTCGGTAACAGTGACCACAATTCAGTAAGTTTTAAAGTACTGGTGGACAAGGATAAGAGTGGTCCTAGGATGAATGTGCTAAATTGGGGGAAGGCAAATTATAACAATATTAGGCGGGAACTGAAGAACATAAATTGGGGGCGGATGTTTGAGGGCAAATCAACATCTGACATGTGGGAGGCTTTCAAGTGGCAGTTGAAAGGAATTCAGGACCGGCATGTTCCTGTGAGGAAGAAGGATAAATACGGCAATTTTCGGGAACCTTGGATGACGAGAGATATTGTAGGCCTCGTCAAAAAGAAAAAGGAGGCATTTGTCAGGGCTAAAAGGCTGGGAACAGACGAAGCCTGCGTGGAATATAAGGAAAGTAGGAAGGAACTGAAGCAAGGAGTCAGGAGGGCTAGAAGGGGTCACGAAAAGTCATTGGCAAATAGGGTTAAGGAAATTCCCAAGGCTTTTTGCACGTACATAAAAAGCAAGAGGGTAGCCAGGGAAAGGGTTGGCCCACTGAAGGATAGGCAAGGGAATCTATGTGTGGAGCCAGAGGAAATGGGCGAGGTACTAAATGAATACTTTGCATCAGTATTCACCAAAGAGAAGAAATTGGTAGATGTTGAGTCTGGAGAAGGGTGTGTAGATTGCCTGGGTCACATTGAGATCCAAAAAGACGAGGTGTTGGGTGTCTTAAAAAATATTAAGGTAGATAAGTCCCCAGGGCCTGATGGGATCTACCCCAGAATACTGAAGGAGGCTGGAGAGGAAATTGCTGAGGCCTTGACAGAATTCTTTGGCTCCTCGCTGTGTTCAGGTGATGTCCCGGAGGACTGGAGAATAGCCAATGTTGTTCCTCTGTTTAAGAAGGGTAGCAAGGATAATCCCGGGAACTACAGGCCGGTGAGCCTTACTTCAGTGGTAGGGAAATTACTGGAGAGAATTCTTCGAGACAGGATCTACTCCCATTTGGAAGCAAATGGACGTATTAGTGAGAGGCAGCACGGTTTTGTGAAGGGAAGGTCGTGTCTCACTAACTTGATAGAGTTTTTCGAGGAGGTCACTAAGATGATTGATGCAGGTAGGGCAGTGGATGTTGTCTATATGGACTTCAGTAAGGCCTTTGACAAGGTCCCTCATGGTAGACTAGTACAAAAGTTGAAGTCACACGGGATCAGGGGTGAGCTGGCAAGGCCATAGAAGGCAGAGAGTAGCAATGGAAGGATGCTTTTCTAATTGGAGGGCTGTGACCAGTGGTGTTCCACAGGGATCAGTGCTGGGACCTTTGCTCTTTGTAGTATATATAAATGATTTGGAGGAAAATGTAACTGGTCTGATTAGTAAGTTTGCAGACGACACAAAGGTTGGTGGAATTGTGGATAGCGATGAGAACTGTCGGAGGATACAGCAGGATTTAGATTGTTTGGAGACTTGGGCGGAGAGATGGCAGATGGAGTTTAATCCGGACAAATGTGAGGTAATGCATTTTGGAAGGTCTAATGCAAGTAGGGAATATACAGTGAATGGTAGAACCCTCAAGAGTATTGAAAGTCAAAGAGATCTAGGAGTACAGGTCCACAGGTCATTGAAAGGGGCAACACAGATAGAGAAGGTAGTCAAGAAGGCATACGGCATGCTTGCCTTCATTGGCCGGGGCATTGAGTATAAGAATTGGCAAGTCATGTTGCAGCTGTATAGAACCTTAGTTAGGCCACACTTGGAGTATAGTGTTCAATTCTGGTCGCCACAGATTTATCAGAATGTTGCCTGGTATGGAGGGCATTAGCTATGAGGAGCGGTTGAATAAACTCGGTTTGTTCTCACTGGAACGAAGGAGGTTGAGGGGAAACCTGATAGAGGTCTACAAAATTATGAGGGGCATAGACAGAGTGGATAGTCAGAGGCTTTTCCCCAGGGTAGAGGGGTCAATTACTAGGGGGCATAGGTTTAAGGTGAGAGGGGCAAGGTTTAGAGTAGATGTACGAGGCAAGTTTTTTACGCAGAGGGTAGTGGGTGCCTGGAACTCGCTACCGGAGGAGGTGGTGGAAGCAGGGACGATAGTGACATTTAAGGGGCATCTTGACAAATACATGAATAGGATGGGAATAGAGGGATACGGACCCAGGAAGTGTAGAAGATTGTAGTTTAGTCGGGCAGCATGGTCGGCACGGTCTTGGAGGGCCAAAGGGCCTGTTCCTGTGCTGTACATTTCTTTGTTCTTTGTTTTGTTGTTTGGAATGGATTAGAATATCAGGCACAGGAGGGTGGGGGTGAGTTGGATATGAAGAAGTGGTTGAAAAAAAAAAAATACAAAATAGTTCTGGAGAGAAAGTGAATATGAAATAAAATATTACAGGAGGAAGAAGCTAGATAGGAAATAGATAAGGAGGATGCGAAAGAGGGGGGAAAGTTTGATGGAATCATAAAAATGAGAAAGCCAAAACAGAATTGGCAAATATCTTCATTCAATCAAGGGACTAGCGGTGCTGATAGCCAATGGGGTCAATGTAACCAGGGTCAGGGGGGTGGAGGGTCATACAGTTTGAGGATATTGGTTATACAAATTAAACAAAATAAATGAGTATTGACAAATGGAGGAGCAAATGGAGTTGAACGATCTGTACAGGTTATTCACAAAGCTTTGCCGGGCAGGTTTGGCACACCACTCTAATTGTTGTTCAGATCTGGTGGTGATTGAGGATGCTGCATTTGACTAGCACCCCATCAACGGGACACCACAACGGAATCACCATAAACCCCACCTCATTGAAGACTGGGAGCAAACAAGGTTTATAAAAAAAAAAAATCTTTTATTCTTATTTTCAACATTTTCATCAAATAAACAAAAGAATGGGTAGCGCGGTGGCGCAGTGGTTAGCACTGCTGCCTCACGGCGCCGAGGTCCCAGGTTCGATCCCGGCTCTGGGTCACTGTCCGTGTGGAGTTTGCACATTCTCCCCGTGTTTGCGTGGGTTTCGCCCCCACAACCCAAAGATGTGCAGGGTAGGTGGATTGGTCACACTAAATTGTCCCTTCATTGGAAAAAATAAATTGGGCACGCTAATAAATTTATTTTTAAAAATAAACAAAAGAAAAAACAAATACAATAACAGTCCCCCAAACAAAACCAGCTGAATATACAGACCAAAACATCCACCCGTACATTCCGTATAAAAAAAACAATTGCCAATCAGTAAACAGTGGAATCAGAAACAACAATTACCCCAATCCCCCTTCCCCACCCCGAATATTTGATGGCAACCAATTCTCGAAAGTGTATAATAAAGTCATCATGAATTGTAGAACCCTTCCTTCATCCCCCCCTCAGCTCAAATTTCACCTTCTCGAGAGTCAAAAATGTAAGTAGATCCCCCCCGCCACACCGAGGCATAGGGTGGCGAAGCTGACCTCCAGCCCAACAGGACCCGCCTCCGGACAAATCAGCGAGGCGAAGGCTAAAACATCCGCCCCCGCACCTGCCTGCAGCCCGGGCTGGTCAGACACCCTGAAAATGGCTCCTAGGGTCCCTGGTTCAAAGTTCATGTGCACTACCCCGGAGATGACTCTGAAAACCACCCGCCAATATTTCTCCAGCTTCGTACAAGACCAAAGCATATGTATATATATGTTTGCAGGGCTCCTCCCACAAACATCCTCCACTCCTTCAAAGAGTCGGCTCATCCTCGCCCTCGTGAGGTGCGCCCTATACACGACCTTCAGCTGCATCAGCCCCAAACTCACGCACGAAGTTGAAGTGTTTACCCTCCGGAGCACCGCACACCACAAACAGTCTTCCATATCCTCCCCCCAACTCTTCCTGCCACTTAGCTTTAATCCCTTTTATGGACACCCTGTCCTCCCCCAAAATCCTCCCTTAGATTGCCGACACGGGGTCAAACAAGGTTGTGTCATCATTGCGCCTTCATTTTCCTCAGTGCAACATAGCACCTACGTTCCAACAAATTCAGCACAAGTCATAGAGATGATCTACAAAACAGACCAACTGTTTAACTTATGTCACCTTCAATCCAAAAGCAATATATATCACCGCAACCTCAGCCACTGAGCTTCAGCATGTCAGTAATGCCAGTGCGCGCTCAAATCAGAAACTCAGCTTCAAGTCACTGTAGACTCATTCTGCAAAGGATGGGAGGGGGGGCATGGTAGCACAGTGGTTAGCATTGCCGCTTCACAGCTCCAGGGTCTCAGATTCGATTCCCGGCTTGGGTCACTGTTTGTGCGGAGTCTGCACGTTCTCCCCTTGTCTGCGTGGGTTTCCTCCGAGAGCTCCAGTTTCCTCCCACAGTCCATAAAGGTGCAGGTTAGGTGGATTGGCCATGCTAAATTGCCCTTAGTGTCCAAAGGGGTTGGGTGGGGTTGCTGGGTTACAGATATGGGGCAGAGTTGTGGGGTTAAATGGGGTGCTCTTTCCAAGGGCCTGTGCAGGGTCGATGGGCCGAAAGGCCTCCTTCTGCACTGTAAATTCTACGTCTCTTCCATGTCTATGTGAGAGAATAGGCTTTCCACAAAACATCCGTGAAAACTAATGTCATCGTCCAGCCAGCACAGCATCTTCCTCCCCCAACACATCCCTACTATCAATTAAAATCAACAACGAGATCCTGACCATTTTCCATATCTTGAGAGTATCCTCTCGATGAAGGTAGACATGGATGACAAAAGTTGTCGCCTCAAACGTGCCGGTTCAGCCTTCAGCTGACTGAAGCACAACATCAAGGTGGTAAACGCACAAAATCAGATCCGCTGAGTGGGACACGCCATTCCCACGCGTGACACAAAAAGAAATTTCTGAACTCGGACCTTCCAGGTCAGCAGAAACACCCAAGGAACGTCCTTGAGGCAGCTCTGAAGAGATCAAATGTCCCCACCGACTAATGGGAGCCCCTGGCTTGTGGAAAATGTTCACTTAGTTGGGTACCAAACACAGACGTCATCAGGAACCCGGAGAGGTGAAGTCAAGGCTTTGGAGAGAACCTCCACACAACTCATCCTATAAGACCCATCAAGCACACCTGCCTGGCAGAGTCTGCAGATCGTGTATTGGACTTACTGGAGTCTCAAATTGGACTGGAAGAAAGGAACCCCCAATGCCGAGGAATTGCTTGAGAATACGAAAACATATAGGGCGGCTTACTTCTCTGAACTCAAAATGTTAAAGTACTTATACAGTATATCAGTGCCAGCTGAGAACCACAGAGAGTACCTCAAAAATACAAAGTGGGGTACACAAGACTCCTAATTTGGGTGTTATATTATGTTTCCCCAAGGTTCTTCACCACAAGTGAAATACTGCAGGGATGGGGGGAGAGTGGGAAATGTGTCAAATATTAACACAATGCCCTTTCATCTCTGGGGCACAGGTTCAAATACAGACCCAGAAACTCAGCAAAAGCTGACAATCTGAAACAGATTTCCATCCTTCCAGGACAGCAGCAGGTAAGGATCTGGAGCTACGGTGATTTTCATAAATGACATGCAAGGGGATATACCTGATCATAAGTGCATTAAGTCAATGTAATCATGTAGAACTCCAGATGCCTCATTACACGTGATGCATGCGGCCAGGGGGATTTTACACAGTTTCCAACCCATCAGTGTACAATGGTGGCAGGGCCTTAGCCAGTTCCCTTTCCTCAATGCAGGTTTACAGTGGCTGCCCCAACTTTAGTGGGTGCCTCAGCAGGTAGCCTCAGTCGCCAACAACTCTTCGCAGTGCAAAGCAAGTTTCGTGTAAACTAAAAGGAGAACCTTTCACTGAGCCAATGGTCTTCTAGTAGGAGTTGACGTTTATCTCAGTGCACCATCGGGAGTAACCGATAGGCCACAGAACCCCATTTTTATGGGGCCGCTCGGGATGAACCTTGACCAAAAGAAAAACCACGTAATTTCTTCCCAGGCCTACTTTGCAAAGCCACTTTCAGGAAGGAGGTGGACAATGATTGCTTCCCCACATCGGCAGCCATCTCGAGGGCCATGACCGAGTGCCCAAGATTCCAGCACCACCAGCCAAGCTACAAATTTGCGCTGGTTTGAAAATTGTGGCATTCTGCTCAATGAAGCAGAGGATAATATACCCACCGAGTGTACTATTTAAGTAAAAAGGCTTTTCCATTTTAATGCAAGAGGCATGAGCCAAACTCACCTCAATTCAACACTGGCTATTATGATAATTGGAAAATTGGCATTGGAAGAGATGTTATTCTAAGGTTGGGACTAAAAGTTTTACTATGTCCTCTACCTCAGGAGAATGCCAACAATTTGCATTTATATCAAGTTTTCAAAACGGAAACAATGTTCCAAGATGCTGCATGGTCAATGCAGGCAACACGGAATCTCATTTCCGACTCTCCAATATTCTAAACTAACTTTAAAGCACAAAATGATTTGCGAGAGAATCAGAACCTTTTTCTATCCCGCAGTCATGATATGCGAGTGTGACAAAGGGGAGATCCACCTCCTCTCTGCTACACTTTCCAAGATGTTTGACAAGCTAAACCGTAATATAGCTACGGTTATGCTTTCCAACAAATTCTCCTGTGAAATTTGAATTTGTCCCCGAAACAGAAAAAAAAACCTTTCAATTATAGAATCAATTGTCTATTCATCAATTCTGTTGAGACAGCTGAAGATGCTCATTAAACCTACCTCTTGGCCCAAGCTTTGTGTCATGGTGTCCCAATCAATATATTCCTGTGGCTTGGCTCAAATTTCATTTGATGGTCAAGTGAAACATCTTGGGGTATTGGGACATTGCACTACATTAATACAGGCTTGTTGTCTGCTCGCAGCTACTACCTGGAGTCATGGTATATCGCACTTATCGGTCTTATGCCATTCTCACACATCCACTGTAGCTCATCTGTAAGGGGTTTGTGAGATCCGTCATCCAAATAGGCCTAACTCTTTCTGCTGCCCACCACTTGCCCCTCCAGATTAACATTAAAGACGCTATAGCAAATGAAAAATTATGCTTTAGAAACATAGAAAATAGGTGCAAGAGTGGGCCATTTGGCCCTTCGAGTCTGCACCAGCCTTCAATGTGATCACGGCTGACCATGCAAATTCAGTATCCCACTCTCGCTTTCTCTCCATAACCCCTCGATCTCTTTAGCCACAAGGCCACGTCCAGCTCCCTCTTGAATATATCCAATGAACCAGCCCCAACAACTTTCTGTGGTAGATAATGCCATACGTTCACCACAACCCTAAGAGAAGAGGTTCTTCCTCATCGCAGTCCTGAATGGCTTACCCCTTTTTCTTAGGCTGTGACCCCCAGATCTGGACATGCCCAACATCGGGAACATTCTCCCTGCATCTAGCCTGTCCAGTCAGGATCTTATACGTTTCTATGAGATCCCGTCTCATTCTTCTAAACTCCAGCGAGTACAAGCCCAGTCGATCCAGTCTTTCTTCATATGTCAGTCCTGCCATCCCAGGAATTAGCCTGGTGAACCTTCACTGGACACCCTCCAATAATGCCCTTCCTCAAACTAGGAGACCAAAACTGCACACAATACTCGAGGTGTGGCCTCACCAAAGCTCTGTATAATTGCAGCAAGACATTACTCCATCTATACTCAAATCCTCTCGTTATGAAGGCCAGCATGCCATTAGTTTGCCTCACCACCCACTGTACCTGCATGCCAACCTTCAGCAACTGATCCACCATGACACCCAGGTCTCATTGCACTTCCCCTTTTCCTGAACTGCCACCATTCAGATAATAATCTGCCTTCCTGTTTTTGCCACCAAAGTGGATAACCTCACACTTACCCACATTGTATTGCATTTGCCAAGTAATTGCTCACTCAGCCATCCTGTCCAAGTCACTCTGCAGCCTCTTTGCATCCTCCTCACAGCACACACTGCCACACAGCTTAGTGTCATCTGCAAATTTGGAGATATTGCAGCAATTCTTTCATCCAAATCATTGGACCTTGTCAAAAGCCTTTTGAAAGTCCAGATACACAACATCCACTGGTTCATCCTTGTCCACTCTACATCAGATCCTCAAAAAATTCCAGAAGTTTTGCCCCCAATTTCTCTCTCCATCCTTTTTTTTTTTATAAAGTGTTACATTAGCTACTCTCCAATCCAAAGTCTATAATGCATAAAATGATCACCAATGCATCCACTATTTCTAGGGCCACTTCCTTAAGTACTCTGGTATGTAGAGCAGCAGGCCCTGGGGACTTACTGGGTTTTAACCCCATCAATTTCCCCAATACAATTTGCTGACTTAAGGATTTCCTACAGTTCCTACTTCCATGCTAGACCCTCTGTCCCCCTGTATTTCCGGAAAGTTATTTGTGTCCTTCTTAGTGAAGACAGATTCAAAGTAATTGTTCAACTGGTTACCACCTCTTTGTTGTCCATTATGAAATCACCTGATTCTAACTGTAAGGGACCTACATTTATCTTCAGTCTTTTTCTTTTCACATATCTATAGAAGCTTTTGCAGTCAGTTTTTATTTTTTCTGCAAGCTTACTCTCGTGTTCTATTTTCCCCTTCCAGGTTAAACCCTTTGTCCTCCTCTGCTGAATTTTAAATTTCTCCCAGACCTCAGGCCTGCTGCTTTTCCTGGCAAATTTATATGCCTCCTTTTTGGCTTTAATACTATCCCCAATAGCCATGCTTTGGTGACAAGCAGGATGTAGGGGTGCAGAGAACTGGTAACCATTGGAAGGCCACAGGGCAACGGCTTAGTATATTGTGAGTGAGTTCATCACAAACCCAGAATTCTGCAACTAAAACAACCGATTGGTGTGAACTGGAGATGTTTGCGCCTCAGGCCAATCCAGCTAGTTTGGCAATGTTACTTTAGTGCAGTTTGAAATAGGAAGAGTTTAGTAGGTTGGTGACCAGCCACGGGTGAAGTCCCAGTTAACAGGATTAAGAAGTCTATCATTTGAGATGATAAATGCACAACAGCTATCATTGTGCAACTGTCGGATGGAGGACAAACAGCTTTGTGGTACTTGGCCGAAGGCGGCAATTCATATAGTACCCAGTCACAAGTTTCAAAATATTGAATATGATTATTTGATTAACAAGAAACAGTGCCAGGACTAAACCCGGGGGGAGTTCATAGATTTGGCATTTGCCTGTGCTTGTACAGTCAGCTGTATGGACACTATTAACCCCATCATAGTAATTCAACCAAGCAAGAGACCCAATATGGTGGAACACTTGATATTTTTGCAGAAGATCAGAATATCAGGAGTGTACAGCTGCTGTTACATCAATGAAGAAGATAGCAGCTTTGAGGATTTTCTGAAGGCAATTTTCAGTGATGGCAGTTAGTCCCTCGAGGACAATGAACCATTTAGAATGTCCTCTAGCAATACGGGCTTGGGAGGGGAAGTTGAGAGTTTGCAGTTTAGTGAGAACAAGGAACACTAGTGGAGTCACACGGATGGAAGCTTGCAGGTAGTTTGGGAAGGGAGCTAATAAAAAGTACAGGGATTCAGAGCTCCAGCAATGGGTCTGGGTCTATCATCATACATGAAGGTAATGTAAGGGTCAATGAAATGTGTACAGACAGCCACTAGAGGGAGCAATCCTGGAGGACAGAAGTTTGGAGTAGGTGAGAGGAGCAGGAGCGGAGTTTGGAGTACTGAAGGTCGTGAGAGAGCAAGAGAGCAGATAATCTGATAGTGAGTTAGAGGTTAGATGAGTATAGTTTGTGTGTTTTTGTTAGTTTCTTAGGGATAAGTGTTGAATCCAATTGCAGTGTGAAATAAATAGTTTTGTTAGTTTACAAGGCTCGTTGTTCTCTGATCAACACTACACATCAAAGCCATTGGGTTAGAGCAAGGCAGAGAACAACACAGGTCTCACTTGATGTGTAAAGAGAACCAGCTGAGCAGATACGTTCCAATGCTGATGGCAAAAATATAGCTCACAGGGTTCTCATTCTTGCTGTCACAGGGGTTGAGGCGTAGGGGGTGACCAGTTGAGCAGCAGGCTGGTACCAGAGAAAAAAAAGAAAGTTGACGGCACAGAGAAATTGGCAGGTAAAGCAGAGATGGGAGACTGAAATTGTAAAAATGAGGTCATTCAGGGCCGAGACCAAGAAAGGAATCAACAGTGCTGCAGGAGACAGGTTTAAAAGGAGCTAACATGATAAAGGAGAGGCTGGTGTCAAAGACATTGCAAGTGAATGGTATTTAAACATGAACAGAACAAAGCGAAGGGGAAAAGGCAAACACAACAGGAAACTTGTAAAGTGCTTAAATGGAAAACAGGAGCAGATGGTTAAATGGTTGAAGTGGTTATTACCATAAGATAATAAGAGGTTTTGAGAGAAGCTAAAAGAAATAAAAGACATATGCGAGATGTGTGAAAAGCTGAAGGAAATGGTTGGCAAAGCAGATAGCACAGAAAATGGCAAAACATTGCAAGCACTAGTAACTCCGCTGATTAACAGGAAAAGATGGTCAACACTCAAAGCTTTTTAGCACAGATTTTCAGCAGTTCCATGAAGCAGATTCAGACATTTCACTACATTCAAACATTTTTACACATGCAAGTAAAGTCACACTAGCCCCAGATAACCATAGGCTGCTTTCTGGAGGGGGAGAGCTGACTGGTGGTGATTATACCAGAGGGTCACCACACCTCTGTCAAGGGGCAAGGTTGAGAAGGCGGGGCCTTCATGAATAACCTCAGCCGGTACGGGGATTGAACCCCAGGCTGCTGGCCTCGCTCTGCATCACAAACCAGCTGTCCAGCCAACTGAGCTAACTCAGCCCCAGTAACACAAGGTACTGTTGGTATAAATGCCGTTCATTCAGAATTCCCTACCTTTTTGACAAAAGGTTCCGCACTCAAAATCTGAATTTCTCTACATTGTTGCGCATTCCCAATATTCCTAGTTTCAGACAATATTCCGCTTCAGATTTGCAGTATTGTGGATTTGGAGGATAGGGGAAGGATTGCTTGCACCTTCAAGTAGCAGTTTTAACAGCAGGATAGTTGAGAGATTTGGGAAGAAGTTCCACTTAGCATAAGAAAACCCAAGGTAGCCCATCAAATTTGTGCAAGAGAATCTATTGAATTCGAATACAAG
Source organism: Scyliorhinus torazame (assembly GCF_047496885.1). Lineage (NCBI taxonomy): Eukaryota > Metazoa > Chordata > Chondrichthyes > Carcharhiniformes > Scyliorhinidae > Scyliorhinus > Scyliorhinus torazame. The sequence continues at coordinate 22,735,245 of NC_092721.1, read as the reverse complement.
AACTTAATTGCTCAATTGGCAGATGTGTCGTGAACAAGAATCTATAATTAGGAGCTGGATCAAGGAATTCCAGCCAGCAAACCTCAGTATAAACGTAGGTACATCATTTTTGTCGTGAGCAAAGGGACCCACGCTGGCATTAAAGATTCAAACAATACGAGAATATTACGGAGTGCTCAAATAGCACCCCCTCCAGGCTAGGAAAGATTATGACCTCATTCGGAGCACAATACTATTTTACCATACACCATGGAAACAAACTACACCAAACAGTAGAAACGGATTGAGCCATCAACAACACTTGCTGTCGGGCAGCATGGTGGTGCAGTGGTTAGCACTGCTGATTCACGGCGCCAAGGTCCCAGGTTCGGTCCCGGCCCTGGGTCGCTGTCCTGTGTCTGCGTGGGTTTCGCCCCCACAACCTAAGAATTGTGCAGTTTAGGTGGATTGGCCAGGCTAAATTGCCCCTTAATTGGGTAATTTACTTTTTTTTTTAAAAACACTTGCTGCCACGGATTGAAAGAGAAAAAGAATTTTAGGGATATGGGGAAAGAGCCAAGGAGAGAAACTAGCCTGGATTGCTCTTCGAAAGAGCCGACACGGACTCTGAAGCCTGAAGGGCCTTTCGTTGGCGCGCAATTTAGCGAAATCTAAGGAAAGTAATTTACCTTCTGTCTCACAAATTACACAAAGGACAAGCAAATCCATGGAGGACTGGAAGTGGAGAATTACTCTTGTGCATTGTAATGGAATGAGATTTAACTGCATTACGGCATTTGCCAAAGCTGTTCACAACGCCACCATGTTGAAAGTCAACTGACAAGCCATGTAAAAATTGAAATTTGGCGATACAAACTCAGCTTTTTTCTTCAGTATCCCATTAAATTACACTAAATGATATATTTTATAACGTCAAGAGCAAATAAACTACACCCGAGTGGAGAAGGAATTTGTATTGACTAAAGTGGGTCTCTGGTACGTACAGCACAATAAACAGAAGTACGAGTGGACCATCTGGCCCCTCGAGGGTGCTGATACATGGCTCCAACTCCACATATCCCTCGATTCCCTGAAAGACCAAAGTTAGCCTCAAAATATGCAACAATAGAGCATCCGCAGATCTCTGGGTGGGGGTGGGAAGAGTAGGGAATTCCAAAAAATTTCACAACCCTTTGAGTAAAGAAATTGCTCCTCATCTGAATCCTTGGGCGAAATTCTCCCCCAACGGCGGGATGTCCGCCGACTGGCGCCAAAGACGGCGCCAATCAGACGGGCATCGCGCCGGCCCAAAGGTGCGGATGCTCCGCATCTTTGGCGGCCTAGCCCCAACATTGAGGGGCTAGGCCGACGGCGGAGGGATTTCCGCCCCGCCAGCTGGCGGAAATGGCGTTTGTGGCCCCGCCAGCTGGCGCGGAAATGCGGCGCATGCGCGGGAGCGTCAGCGGCCGCTGTCACTTTCCCGGCGCATGCGCGGGAGCGTCAGCGGCCGCTGTCAGTTTCCCGCGCATGCGCAGTGGGGAGAGTCTCTTCCGCCTCCGCCATGGTGGAGGCCGTAGCGGAGGCGGAAGGGAAAGAGTGCCCCCACGGCACAGGCCCGCCCGCGGATCGGTGGGCCCCGATCGCGGGCCAGGCCACCGTGGGGGCACCCCCCAGGGTCAGATCACCCCGCGCCCCCCCCCCAGGACCCCGGAGCCCGCCCACGCCGCCTAGTCCCGCCGGTAAATACCAGGTTTGATTTACGTCGACGGGACTGGCAATTCCTGGGCGGGACTTTGGCCCATCCGGGCCGGAGAATCCAGCGGGGGGTCCCGCCAACCGGCGCGGCCCGATTCCCGCCCCCGCCCAATCTCCGGTACCGGAGACTTCGGCAGGGGCGGGGGCGGGATTCACGGCGGCCAACGGCCATTCTCCGACCCGGCGACGCCCCTTATGTTCGGCGCCTTAAGCCAGTCCCCATGAGTTCTGGAGTCCGGAGTGTCTACCACGTCAAACCCCTTCAGAATCTTGTATGTTGCAAGGAAACCACCTTTTCTAAACTCCAGACGATGTGGACCCTTCCAGGAAAAAAAACCTTCCAAGAACTGCATCAACCGAGGGAAATAATTTTGTAGTTTTGGCCACAAAAAGCAGATCTTCTCTGCTTAGTTCCTCCCCTCTTATCTTATAACGGAATATAGATTCAGACTCAACACAAGCCAGCCTATAGGGTTGGCAAAATCTCTTGGGTTTGTCTGGAAGCATCCCAGGATTGAATGCCGAACTCCCACGACCTCCAGTGAGCTAACACTGGAGAAGAAGAATAAAATAATATGATGATAACATTAGAGGGACCAGAGTGGGAGGAGGCTTATTTAGAACAAGAAAACTGGCATGGACCAGCTTGGCCAAGGGGCCAGTCTCTGCACTGCAAATTCTATGCAATATGTCAATATTTGCAAGCTCACCTGGTGACCGCAGCTGCAGTATCTGGAATGGTGAATTAGTGCAGCCACTCCTATAGCCAACCCAGGTAGGGCGTTTGTGGCAGGCGAGAGAGTGGATGAACAACAGCGCTCGTGTTTCTGTGTAATTGAGAGAGAAAGCATGCACATGTAACCACCCCCCCACTCACTTTTTAAGTGCAGTTTTCAGCAGCACAAGACACACTGTCGGCATCACGCACCATCACGACAGCCCAGTTGTTGGCACCAGGTATTACATGATGAAACCCAACATTTCCAAGCAGCCAGGGGCAAACGAGCTAATCGACCATGATGCCGAGGCATGTTGCAGAATTCCAACATTGGTCTCACCCCTTGCCAGTCATACAAGGCCCTTTGCTAGATGGGTGGGATGGAAATGAGGAGATGACGATGAATATGAGCTCTGACTGAGATTAGGTGCTCAGCCAACTTAATCAAGCTTAAGTCCTTGTTGAGCAATGGGTCAGTATATTAAACTGTAGTTTTCAGTAAGCTACAATCCAGATTCGGCAGTTACATATAGAATAAGAAAAAGTGGCTAGCCCTGCTGCCTCACGGCGCCGAGGTCCCATGTTCGATCCCGGCTCTGGGTCACTGTCCGTGTGGAGTTTGCACATTCTCCTCGTGTTTGCGTGGGTTTCGCCCCCACAACCCAAAAGATGTGCAGGGTAGGTGGATTGGCCATGCTAAATTGCCCCTTCATTGGAAAAAATGAATTGGGCACTCAATTTATTTTTAAAAATGAATAAGAAAAAGGCCCGCGTGTTTCCAGCATTTCCTATTTGTGAGTCAACCTGACAAGTTTACTATGAAGCATAAAAAAGTCAAACAGAGACAAAACAAAAATCAACACTAACCAGCGTTAAGTCATTTATATTTGCATCGTATGTATTAGGAATAAAGTACAAGTTTAAGTAAGCTGATTGTGTACTTATCTTAATGTTAAACAAAGGTGCCTGCAAGTCGATAGGTTTTGTTTCACTTTAACCTTTGCCTGCATTATAATGCAAGTTTAACAAGGTAAAAGCAATTACAGGATATAAAAAAACTCCTCATTAACCAGAGGCTCACACGGAAATGCAGAAACACCTTTGGTTTGGCACCAGGTAATCCACAGGGAAGACGCATGCCCCACAGGCACTGCCACAACAGGCACACAGGGACAGAAAGCCACCACCTGCTGCGAAAGAAGAGCAAGTTCCAGAAACTAGGGAATGGAGTCGCAGAAGGTTCCAGGAATACTATGAAGTCAAAGGAACAAGATCCTGTTTGGTGACGTTAAAGCGGGGCGCAGAGAATGGGGCTCTGAATTAAAGAGGCAGCTGCAGGAACCAGGTTTAAAGTTGGCTGGGTGAGAACTTAGATATCAGACGTGACAAGATTGGTGCCGCCTTAATACAGCCTGTGAAGCAGTGGTGTTCTGTTGGCGTGGCTGGGCACCAGAAAGTTGGCGCAGAAGCTCGAATTCATGCGGCAATCTAAGGCAGAGGAATACCTAAAGGAAAGGTTGATATACGGAATGTGGATCCTTCGTGAAGCCAACAGAGCAAAAGTGTTGTATGGGACAAAATTGCAATGTGTATCCTTCAAGAGTGGTGTTTGGAAGCCCTCATATGGAAGTCAGAGTTCTAGTGAGACCAGCGGCTTTGTGGGGGAGGGGGAATTGATGCAAAATCCATGTTGTTAGGGTGGCACCTGTCACTTGGTTTCAGAGTGTGGTAATGGTGGCATGGTGGCACAGAGGTTAGCACTGCTGCCTCACGGCACTGAGGACCCAGGTTCGATCCTGGCCCCGGGTCACTGTCGGATGAATTTGCACATTCTCTGTGTCTGCGTGGGTCTCACACCAACAACCCAAAGATGTGCAGGGTAGGTGGATTGGCTATGCTATATTGCCCCCTCATTGGGAAAAAAACAAATCAAAATATTTACTCAAATGTTTACATTTTGCAGCACAAAAAGCAACAAAATATTTATAGTCTCCATAATTTCCCATTCATTCTCATGGTAGCAGCTGAAATTGGGTGTGCTTGGTGTGGTGATCTGTGGAGCCTTTGACAAGGGTTTGAGGGAGAAAAATAAAATAGAGAAAGCTTTAAACAAAGAAAGCCTTATTTAACCATACTTTCGAGTGCCTTCTGTACCAGTCACAGAGATGCCAAGGCTAAATCGGGGAGGCTACGGCATAGTGGTAGCGTTGCTGAACTAGTAATCCAGGGACCCACAGTAATGCTCCGTGGATCTGAGTTCGAATCCCGCCATGGCGGATGTTATTTGAATTCAATAAAATTCTGGAATGAAAATTTTTTTTTGAAAATAAAGATATTTAAACTGTCTAAAGGCAAATTACTGCAGATGCTGGAATCTGAAACAAACGAGAAAATGCTGGAAAATCTCAGCAGGTCTGGCAGCATGAAATTAAAAAATGAAAATCGCTTATTGTCACAAGTAGGCTTCAAATGAAGTTACTGTAAAAAACCCTGGGCGCAATTCTCCCATCGGGAGTCTTAAGTGCCGACGCCGGAGTGAAAACCGGAGTGTTTCACTCCGGTGTCGGAGCTCGCTCCCAGCCCTCTATTCTCCCGCTCCCGGGGGGCTAGGAGCGGAGCCGCGCCATTTACGCGCGCCGGGCCTTGGTGGCGCGTAAAAGCGGCGCTGCATAAATGATGTCACCCGCGCATACGCGGTTGCCGTCCTCCCCGATGCCGCCCCGCAAGAAGATGCCGGATGGATCTCGCGGGGCGGCAGAGGAAAGGAGATCCTCCTTCAGAGAGGCCGGCCCGCCTATTGGTGGGCACCAATCGTGGCCCAGACCCCATTTGAGCACCCCCCCCCCCCGCCGGTGCAGGAACCCCCCTCTCCCACCCACCTCCCCGCCCCCCCCAGCGTTCCCACAGTTCCCGCCAACAGCGACCAGGTGTGGACGGCGCCGGCGGGAAGCCGTCATATTGGGCAGGCTGCTCAGCCCATCCGGGCCGGAGAATCGCTGCTCGCCCATTGCGGCCAGCCGTGATTCTCGCCGCGCCGGTTTGGGGGGGGGGGGGGGGGGGGGGGGGGGGAGAGAATCGCGTGCGGGCGTCGGGGGCGATTCTCCCACCCGGCGTGGGAGGGAGGGGCGGAGGGGGAGAATTCTGCCCCCTAGTTGCCACATTCCAGCGCCTGACCGGGGAGGCTGGTACGGGAATTGAACCCTCGATGCTGGCCTGCCATGGTCTGCTTGAAAAGCAAGCTATTTAGCCCTGTGCTAAACCAGTCCCTATCTGGAGGGAGAGAAAAGAGCTAACGTTGCGAGTCCGATGACTCTTTGTCAAAGCTAACAGACAGAGAAAGTGGGAAATATTTATACTGTGGAGTGAGAATGAAAGATGAGACATAGCCACAGAAACCCAGGGAAACCGGGTGCTAATGGCCACAGAAACCAAGGGGAAAGAGAGCTAATGGCAGCCCCCAGAGAGGACAAAGGATGGGGGTTGATATATATTGAGAAAGAAAGAAATTGTAAAAGACAGTTAAAATGAAATGGGATGAAAACAAATGGGTCGAGGTCCTGGAACATGTCTGTTCTTGGCCTGCTGCAATGTTCCAGTGAAGCTTAACGCAAACTGCAGGAACAACATCTCATCTTCCGGTTAGGCACGCTACAGCCTTCCGGTCTCAACATCGAATTCAACAACTTCAGATGATCAGCTCTACCGCCGCCCCCCCCCCCCTCCCCCAACCACCCTCCCCCCAATCTTATCCACCTTTCCTTAACCTTTCTCCTCTTTGCTCCCCATTTCCCCTCCCCCCACATCTACAGTTCATCCTCTGATGTTAGTTTCCCTGCTGTTTGACCTTTCACATCATTTGTCCTTTTGGTTTCTGTGGCCATTAGCACCCGGTTTCCCTGGGTTTCTGTGGCCATTAGCACCCGGTTCCCCTTGGTTTCTGTGGCCATTAGCACCCGGTTTCCCGGAGTTTCTGTGGCTATGTCTCATCTTTCATTCTCACTCCACAGTATAAATATTTCCCACTTTCTCTGTCTGTTAGCTTTGACAAAGAGTCATCAGACTCGAAACGTTAGCTCTTTTCTCTCCCTACAGATGCTGCCAGACCTGCTGAGATTTTCCAGCATTTTCTCTTTCGTTTTAAACTGCCTAAAGCCAATTCTTTTTTTGAATATAAATTTAGAGTAGCCAATTCATTTTCTTTCCCAATTAAGGGGCAATTTAGAGTGGCCAATCCACCTACCCTGCACATCTTTTGCGTTGTGGGTGCGAAACCCACACAAACACGGGGAGAATGTGCAAACTCCGCACGGACAGTGACCCAGTCGGGATCGAACCTGGGATCTCGATTCCATGCAGCTGCAATGCTAAGCCACTGCGCCACCGTGCTGCCCCCAGAATGAAAATCTAATGACGACCATCAAACCATTGTCAATTGTCGCAAAAATCCCCATCTGATTCATTGTTGTCCTTTAGGGGTTGAAATCTGTCGTCCTTGCCTGGTCTGGCCTACATGTGTCTCCAGATCCACAGCAATGTGGCGCCTTCTAAAATGATCAATGAGCCACTGAGTTCAAGAGCAATGAGGCATGGGCAACAAATAAAAACAATGAATCCCCCCCCCCCCTCCCATTTACACTTAGCCTCAATGACTGACCAATCTCACAACCAGGACACCCCTGGTTAACTATTCCTCTCCCCCTTTCCAGCTGTGCCAAGATAATCCGTAGTACCTCAAATGTTTTAACGGCCATTAGTGAAACAATCACTGAAGAGGAATTGGACGGAAAGTTCTATCCCAGTCTACATGGAACAGTGTTTTATCAAGCGTAGCTTTTACTCACCGGGCCAGGGGAACACGTCTGGAACTTAAATGCCTCATCACTGTATTTTAACTGTGCAAATTTCAAACGACTTCTCCTGCAATAATAGTGCAACCCAAAATGCTGAACCTGGCAAAGCAATCCAGCTTCTGCCATTAGCGATTCAATGCCACACCCAAAACATATCTCTCTCGCAAATCAGCCAGCATTTCCCTTCAAAGTGAAAGGTTCACTCAAGGCCTTTCTAACAATAGCAACATGGAAGGACATTTCCTAATCGCTACGTGCATTAACAGGTTTTCTTTGGAGCATACCCCCTCCCAGGATTTTCCTTCCCAACAACTGGCATGCAAGATTAGCATGAGAAGAGAGCGCGCGGCTCTCTCACAAGGAGAAAGCATCCCCGAAACACATGCTAAAATAAAAGATTGACCGTGGAATTAGGGCAGACCTTGCAAAATTAAATAAGCTGGACCCTTCCAATGAAACCAGTGAGGTAGGCAAACGCTGATAGACAGACAACTGCCAAACGTTAACTGGCATAATTAGCAAGCAAAATCAATAAACTGCAAGCCCTCTTTACAGGTGGTAGGTGAGCCTGCATGGATAAAAATGGGTAGAAACAGAATCAAACTTGTATGGTATCTCAAAAAAAGACAATATCCACTTTTCAGGACTCTTCAGAACACAACTTGTTGGAGTTCCTTGGACATGATCATATAGAGAAGAATGGAGACAGAAATTTTGCCGAGATTGACAGAAGATGAGACAGGATCCATGAAAGGAGGCTAAATTTGCAGTATAAGTTCCCCTTCTCGGTTGAGAACTCTTTGGCATCCCCAGCCCATTTGCAAGATTGAGGACAAAATGCTGAGGTGGATTTTTGACTTGGGTACCAGACTGAGTGGCAGGGAAGGTGTGCGCCGTAGACAGGGACTTTCTGAATTCGTCCAGGAACGGGGAAGGAGGAGCGGGTGGGTGGAATAGGATCATTTAAAGACTGATTTCTCCACCCAGCTGGACCAAGCCGGGATGGGAAAAGGAAGAATTGAGGGGCGGAACAAGCTGGCTTCTGCCGTCAATCCCAGACCCAAAAGGGGAAGGGGATCAATGCACCACGATTCACCTGAGGGAGACTGTAGTTTCCAGGGCAGGACATGATTTTCGGAACTTTCCCGATTTGGGGACACTGTATGGAACATGCTGCGACACGGACCAATTTAAGCAAAGGATGTGGTGCATTCAAGGGAAAGTTGGATAAGCACGTGGGAAGAAAATAACAGATGGTGTGCCAATTGGATAGAATGAAGAGAGGTAAGAGAAGGTTTGTATGTGGAGTGTCAACACTGGCAGGGACCTGGCATTTTCTTTGGTGCAAATCTTGTCTTCCAGGGCCACTTCTGCATTGGTGGAGATGGGCATAAATTGCTAGTGACAGAGAAGGCCTTTTCTAATCAAATCAATCAGGCCTACAAAATCAGCCATTGAAACAGGTGATCAGGTTAGCAGCCAAACCCACTCACCCCAGGTGATTTACCAGCTTTTAAACCAAAAAGTTTGATTTGTCTTGCTATCATAAGCTGCTGTCGGCAGACTTAATGATGTACAGATAAATTCATGGCAAGAAAAAGGCTGTTGATTTTGGATTTAAGCAGCAGGTTTAAGTTTTCTAGTTTCTCCCCCACAAAGAGAAAAGTGGCTAGAACAAGCCCAAAATATTGGTAACGGTCTCCGTACGCACTGTAATGAGGAAAAAATGGATATAGTTGCCATAACCAGCAAGCCAATTTAATTAGTGATTGATTTTTTTTTTTTTAAACAAAAATTACAGCCTGGAGTTTCTGCAATGCGTGTGCTGTTTTGCAGCACAGTTCCCTCAGCCTGACCTGCAGAAAAGCTCACAGAAAATCAAGGGTCAATTATATTCAGGGCAAACCCTGCTCCCACAATATAAGCTTTGGAAGCTGGCCCTGCCCACAAAACTGGTCGCGCCTCCAGATTGAAGACAGATGAGAATGGAGGAACTAGGAGAAGGACTCGGCAATTCAGCCCCTGGAGCTTACTGGGCCATTCACCAAACTAGGACAATCTGTATTTATATAATGCCCTTAATGTTACCACAGCACTTCAGAGGCAAAACTAGACACCGAGTAGTGACGGGAGGAGGGCGAGGAAAGGCAGGGTCAACAGTTTATGCGACAAAGCTGTTTTGTCGAGAAGAGAAAGGTAACCAATTGAATGGGTTTCAGGAGGAGGAGGCGTGTTCCAGAAAGAAGAGCCGACACAACAGAAAGGAACATTCGGCCCCTCGAGTTTGCTCTGCCATCCAACTAGTTCATGGCTCAGCTACTTTGATGGCATTTTCCCGCACTATCCCCATATAAGAACATAAGAACTGGGAGCAGGGGTAGGTAATTCAGCGTCTTGAGCCTGCTCCGCCATTCAATGCGATCATGGCTGATCTCGCCTCTGCCCATCTCCACTTCCCTGCCCGCTCCCCATAACCCTCCATGCCGCTATTAATGAAAAACCTATTTTTAAAACTTCATATAACTGAAAACTGTAATCAACCCAAACATTTTCAGCTATTTAAAAAGATTACTCCTCGGTAATGAACTCGGCAATGGTGTGGTGAACTATTTTCAGCCGAATTAATCAAATTACACCAAGTTACCACTCATAAATACATCAAGATATATTTCACAAATGTACTTAATTTAAAAAACATAATTCAGAAACACTGCCTGATTATGCCGATTCATGGCAGATATTATGTTGAGCAATATTTAAATGAGTGAGAAACAAAAACACTTTTTCAAAATGAACGCTCGATGCCTCTGTTTAAACAGATGAACAACAGTTGGATTAAAAATCCACTTTAGTCTCGCAGCAGAGGAAATCCGTGGCCAACTCAGATGATGTCGCTCCAGGAGCGGAAATCAGAAGCCTGCACAGCAGCCATAGTTTAGACGGTTGTGATAACTTAAGAGCGCATTCACCAGCACAATGAGCCAATGAAATCCATGCTTCATCACTCCATTTGTAGCTGTGACACCCTTTCAAGCTTCCTTTATACTGATCGAGTTAGCTTCACCAGAAACCTGCTGTGCATATGGTTACATCCACGATTTTTTTTGAATTGAGAATTCAGGGGCGGGATTCTCCAATAATGGGGCTATGTCCCCACTTTCCTGAAGAAAGTCCAGAGTGATTTCCTACCTGGAGGGGGCGAGCAGGGCCCCGTAGTAGTCCTCGCAGCTCCGGCTGCCGATAGGGGGCCCTGCACTTCTGGTCGGGGTTCCGCGCATGCACACGGCGATGGCGGCGGCCACCCGCACGACATGGCAGAACAGCACCAAAAAGATAGGCTTCCCCGAGATTGCGCGCACCCGCGGATCGGTGGCCCCTGATCGATAGCCTGGCCGTCTGTGAGACCCCACCACCCCCCGGTGAAGGATACTCCCCCTGCCCCCTCCCCCTGCTAGTCACGGGGCAGCACGGTGACCAAGTGGTTAGCACTGCTGCCTCACGGCGCCGAGGTCCCAGATTCGATCCCGGCCCTGGGTCACTCTCCGTGTGGAGTTTGCACATTCTCCCCGTGTTTGCGTGGGTTTCGCCCCCACAACCCAAAGACGTGCAGGGTAGGTGGATTGGCCTCGCTGAATTGCTGCAGGATGACATTGATTGGGCCTGAATGTTGAAGGGTGAGAGACATTTGGGGAGGATAGTGCAAACAAGGTGCACAGCTTTACTGTATTACATTGGGCAAAACTCCCCACATCCTTCACATTTGCAGCTGAACCACAATGTGGTTCCAAGGTTTCAGTTCCTGACTGGTAGCTTGTTTCTGGGTGCTCAATGAGAAATCTTTGTTAGCCATACGTATGTGACAGTAGACAGGGAGTGCACAGTTTCCAATGTTTGAATCCTTGGGTGGAAGCCCCCATCCTCCCAGTTGAAACAAAGCGAGAATGTGCAATGAAACGTTAACCTCAGAAGTCACCATGAGACGATGAGCATGACCACGCTGTTACAATTCATTTCAGGAAACCACTGACAGAACAAGTTACCATCCAGAAAAAAGACCCAAATTTTTGAGACAGCGCGCTGACTGACCTGTGCGTTTCTTCTGCAAATATTGGAGGGTTTTGCAAAATGTGTTGCAATGTGTGAATCTATTGTCTGAAGAGAAAGTTAAGTAGCAGCACATAGAAAGTGCAACAACCCACGAAACCCAGGGAGGTAACCAGCACTGCAACAAGCAAATCAGGCAACAGGGTGATATGCTATCATAGTTTCCACATAATGTTTGCAATCTTGGCTTTATAATAGCGTGGCCACTTGTTCCAGTCACTGGTAGCAGTCTGAACATGCATTACGCAACCACCAATGCAGGACGTCATCAGCAATCCCAATTTCCCCAGACAAAGATAATGAGGGATTTTATTTTAAGCAGAATAGCTGTGCAATTTTGGTCAAGGTAAATTCACAGCAACCACCCCGCAATTTATTACTGATGATTTCATTTCAACATTGTGCTTTAAAGCACAGATTTCACTCCCATCAGGTTACGCAAGATTACATCATCCAACTGTGTCACCCACTTACCCATGAGCTTTACACACGTGCTACCAAAGCAGGGCCAGAATTCTCCATCTGGGGGACTATGTTCTCTCGTCAGAGATGAATTGCCTCAAATTTACGCTCACACTGGGAGAGGCCGACCAGAGGTGATTCACTATCAGTTGCAAATTATGCATAGCGGGGATTGAGGGGGATTCCGCCTGGAGGCCTCCCATTACAGAGAAGCCTGACTGGGAGCCCCCAATACAGAGGCCCCCGCCTGGAAACTGCCATTACAGAGAACTCCGTCTGGAAGCTAGAGAGCAGGTCAGACAGAGTCAGTGAAAAAAAAAAATCAGTTTTAAAACTCACCTGTGCAATACACTTGCTAGCTCAAGCAGAGGAAGCAGCACCTGTAAACTCCTAGAAATGGAAAATGGTGGTGGCTGGATGGCCCTCCGATGGACTTTGGTGGTGAGGTGCCCTCAATAATGACGATTAGAGATTAAACTGTAAAGAAGGCTTTATTAGACTAATAACTATGCTACAGCTAGAGACGACAGCTGACTGCTACACATACCATGAGGCAGCCCTTTATGTATGGCTCCCAGATGGGCGGAGCCAGAGGTGGGGTCCCCAGAGTTCCAAGCCCGGTCTTAAAGGGGACACCACCTTACATGATGATAAGGCAGTAACCGTTCATCACAGGTGGCAACTCCAGAGAAGACTTACCTCTTGTCCCATCACCTCATGAAGTACCTACACCAATTTAAACCCCTCAGATGTTTGATCTGTAAGGCTTTCATTCATATCAATGAAATAGATTATTTACTAGGCTGTGATTGATTCCTCTGCCTGCGCCAGTAGGTGTATTGCACAGGTGAGTTTTAAAGCAGTGTTTTTTTTTCATTGTCTGTCTGGACAGCTCTCTAGCTTCCACGCAGGGGTCTCTCTTATTTGGGGGGGGGGGCTGGTGGTGTCTGGTGGGGGCAAGATGGCCTTCCGTGAATCCCGGCCCAGATGAACAGAGATTCACGCAGAATTGGAGAATCTGGTGCCTAGCTTGACCCATTTGCATCCTCCCGCTGGTGTGAGGTGCAAACCTCAATGCCGTCACCATCGGAGGACCGGTGGGTTGGAAGGGGCGCCCATCCTGTTTTTGGCCGATGCTGGATTTTACGCCACATCGGAAACTCTGCTGCCAGCAGTGGGCGGCGGAGAATCCAGCCCAAGGTCTCGACCGCAAGTTACTGAATGTCAAACGTTGCAATCAGGAGTGAATCTGCTCATCGGTAACTATAAATAAGTGAGGCAGTCTCCGGCACTTGAGGGGAGCTGTACCTTCAGTGAATGTGCAGGTTTAAAACACTGACAACATTTTATGCGGTTGCTTGTGGCAATTTAACAGGCAGTGCTTACGTCTGTCTGAGGTAAAAATAGGGCAGAATAAAAGGAAAACCACTTCAATGGGACTTTTCTGTGAAGCACCTTGAAACATTTTCTGCATCAAAGGTATGATGTAAATACTGTGTAAATTGTTTTGAGCTAGAAAGCTGGAAACACTCAACATTTATTAGATTTAACTATAGCTAGTTAGTTCTTCCCCAGATTCAAAGAGAGTTGCACCATAAAATAGTTCCCTACACTGCCAAGTACCTCCCTTATTCCAGACTTGCAGGCCCCAGGTACTGTGTGGCCATCGTACTGTCGCCAAAATAAGGCTGTTGGAATTAGCTGCCCTCCTTCCATTAGCCAGTCCAAGGAAACTGATTGCTCAGTATCTAAACTGCATGGTGCCCAGTAATCCGCACCGATCAGAGCCACAAAGTGGGGCACAGCTCAAATTAGAACAGTTAACATTTAAAGAGAATTCCAGACAGCTCATTTTAACCACATCACAAGATTTCATGTTTTTAAGTTTTAAAATAAACTTTATACTACGCACAAAAGAACAAAACCAGCACTAACAATATAATTTCATAGGGGCAGCACGGTGGCGCAGTGGTTAGCACTGCTGCCTCACGGCGCCGAGGTCCCAGGCTCTGGGCCACTGTCCGTGTTGAAGTTGCACATTCTCCCAGTGTTTACATGGGTTTCGCCCCCCAAAAGGTGTGCAGGGTAGGTGGATTGGCCACTCTAAATTGCCCCTTAGAACATAGAACATAGAAAATACAGCACAGAACAGGCCCTTCGGCCCACGATGTTGTGCCGAACCTTTGTCCTAGATTAATCATAGATTATCATTGAATTTACAGTGCAGAAGGAGGCCATTCGGCCATTTGAGTCTGCACCAGCTCTTGGAAAGAGCACCCTACCCAAACTCAACACCTCCACCCAACACCAAGGGCAATTTGGACATTATGGGCAATTTATCATTGGCCAATTCACCTAACCCGCACATCTTTGGACTGTGGGAGGAAACCGGAGCACCCGGAGGAAACCCACGCAGACACGGGGAGGACGTGCAGACTCCGCACAGACAATGACCCAAGCCGGAATCGAACCTGGGACCATGGATCTGTGAAGCAATTGTGCTATCCACAATGCTACCGTGCTGCCCTTAAGAACAAATAAATCTACACTATATCATTTTCCCGTAATCCATGTACCTATCCAACAGCTGTTTGAAGGTCCCTAATGTTTCGGACTCAACTACTTCCACAGGCAGTGCATTCCATGCCCCCACTACTCTCTGGGTAAAGAACCTACCTCTGATATCCCTCCTATATCTTCCACCTTTCACCTTAAATTTATGTCCCCTTGTAATGGTGTGTTCCACCTGGGGAAAAAGTCTCTGACTGTCTACTCTATCTATTCCCCTGATCATCTTATAAACCTCTATCAAGTCGCCACTCATCCTTCTCCGCTCTAATGAGAAAAGGCCTAGCACCCTCAACCTTTCCTCGTAAGACCTACTCTCCATTCCAGGCAACATCCTGGTAAATCTTCTTTGCACCTTTTCCAGAGCTTCCACATCCTTCCTAAAATGAGGCGACCAGAACTGTACACAGTACTCCAAATGTGGCCTTACCAAAGTTTTGTACAGCTGCATCATCACCTCACGGCTCTTAAATTCAATCCCTCTGTTAATGAACGCAAGCACACCATAGGCCTTCTTCACAGCTCTATCCACTTGAGTGGCAACTTTCAAAGATGTATGAACATAGACCCCAAGGTCTCTCTGCTCCTCCACAATGCCAAGAACTCTACCGTTAACCCTGTATTCCGCATTCATATTTGTCCTTCCAAAATGGACAACCTCACACTTTTCAGGGTTAAACTCCTTAATTGGAAAAAATGAATTGGGGACTCTGAATTGTTTTTAAAACAATATAATTTATAAATATGCATGTTACACACTCAATTTATTTCCCCAAGAATTCTCTTATACAGCTTGATATCTTGAGAGTTCTTTACTTTTGTACAGTAGGCTACAGTTCTCTGGAAGCCCACTCTCCTCAGTTCCAGCTATTCTCAGAAGCAAGAATTCCATTTACCATCTCTTGATTGTGTCCGTCTTTTGTTCTGGTTGCTGTCTAAATCCTTCTAAACTAATCTGTTGGGTGTTTTATTTTACCACCAGTCTATGAGGACCACTGTAGAGTCTTCCACCAGTTTCAAACTAGGCAATCTTCCAGCATATGTACCCTCACAATATTCAAACGAAGATAATGGGCAGGACTTTCCGTACCTCCCCAGCGCCGTATTTCGCAGCATTGAAGCGGATCGCCCTTGGTCAGCGACGGGATATTCCTGTCCCACCACAGTCAATGGGGCTTCCCGTTGTTGCCGATGGGAGAGGAGGGGGGCATGCCAGTGGGACTGCAAGATTCCGTCAGTGAAGACAGCTGGAAAATTCCAGCCTCAGCCATATTCCAATTGGTTTTTCGCTGCTTACTCTGCAGGCCTAATTACCTGACATTTACTTTGCCAGTGATCTCTCAGTGAGCTGCAAACTGCATATACCCAGGTACAAGCTTAACTAAATATCCAGGTAAATTGAAACCACAGACTCTCCCTAAGTTCCAACCATCTCCATACACTAGGATCGCCTCAAATAGATCTTTAGATTAAGTACCCCTTATTTAAAATTCCCTCCTTGATCTGATGAAATTAATGGATTTTACAAACCTTCAGGGTTTAGTAAATGCTTTAAAATTAATTTTGCTTGAACTTGAAAAACATAAACCTTTCAGGAATGCCCTTACCGAGATGATTGTGGACGTCAGGACTCCACCAAAAACAGGGCGGCACGGTGGCGCAATGGTTAGCACTGCTGCCTCACTGTGCCGGGGACCCAGGTTCGATCCCGGCCCCGGGTCACTGTCCGTGTGGAGTTTGCACATTCTCCCAGTGTCTGCGTGGGTCCCACCCCCACAACACAAAGAGGTGTCTGGTACGTGGATTGGCCACGTTAAATTGCTCCCTAATTGGAAAAGAAAAAATTGGATACTCTAAATTTATTTATTTTTAAATGACTCCACTAAAAAGGCCCAAAGATGTATTAAAGCCTCTCCCACCTGTTGGTTTGTAATCTTACCTTTCTAGTTGTTAACTGCTTAAGGTAGCATGGCATCGACATTGACTGTAATAAGCTCCAAGCTTGTTTCAATTGCATTTACTCCATTTTCTACGGTTAAAATTTTAATTCCCATCTTCTAACACACATGAACCACAAACGAGATAACTGCAACAATGGGAGCTTGATTGTGCACAAACTGACTGCAGCATTTCCAACATAACAGTACTGACTGTAGTTCAAAATGCTCTCAACGGCTAAATAAGCAGTTTGAGGCAATCTTCAGCCAGGAAAGATGCTATTTAACTCCAAGTCCTTCTACTGAGGTGAGAGTGGCTGCCCTCGACATCTGCTTGGAGTATGACATCAAGGAACCCTAGCTCAACTGGACTCAATAGGAATTAGTGAGGAGGGGGGGGCAACTCTCCACTGGTTGGGAGACATACATAGCACACAGGAGGTGGGTCAAAATTCTGGAACTCCCTGGGTGTACCGACACCACATGGACTACAGCGGTTCAAGAAGGCAGCTCACCTCCAGCTTCTCAAAGACAGTTAAGGATGGGCGACAAATAATGGGGCTGGTTTAGCACACTGGGCTAAATCGCTGGCTTTGAAAGCAGACCAAGGCAGGCCAGCAGCACGGTTCAATTCCCGTACCAGCCTCCCCGAACAGGCGCCGGAATGTGGCGACTAGGGGCTTTTCACAGTAACTTCATTTGAAGCCTACTTGTGACAATAAGCGGTTTTCATTTTCATTCATTTCATTTCAAATGCTGGCCCAGCCAGCGGAGCCCACGTCCCGTAACAATGATTTTTTTTTCCCCTTTTAAAAATTGCTCAGAATACATATTTGACCCTGGTTCTAAATCAGGTACCGATTATAACACTTCTTCCAAGAGCTCTCCAAAAAGTGGCTGATTTTCCACAGGCAATTCCAATGGTAGCAGCATCCCCACATGCAGTGCAATTATTTCCGCTGGAAGCATAAGCGAGCATATGCTCTGGCCGCTGTACAACTAAAAAGAGAAGAGAGGCACTCAAGAGGGTCGTTGTCCCAAAATACAAAATAAAAAAGCCTCTCCTTTGTACATTTGGCACTCCCAAGGTAGGAAGGCAGATTTGTTCCCCCCCCCCCCATAATATATTAATCTCTCCTTACTCCGTTTTTGAAAAGTTCCATCACCAGGGTTTCAGCAATTAATAAATCACCAATAATACAGTTCCAATAGGTATGTGTGCCCGAATCTGTTCAATCATTAAGTGCACATGATTCACTATGTTCACAGCTCCTCCCTCATGTTCATAGTTTACATTCAGCTTCTGCCTTTGCCTCCTGCAGAGGGGGGTCAGGCCAGAAGGGAGCAATTAACTATTACCAGATCTGGGGTGTGACGAAGACAAGTGGAAAACAAAGGCTATTTATTTTGATGCACAATTATGCATACCACAAACGTTTTAATGCTATTTCTGTTTTTAAAGTTGAAGGATGTCAGTTTTCAGCCTGAACATTTTGTTAACAATGAGGGCTTTGAACATAATACAGTCAAGTAGAATAAGTGTAAGATCTAGGGCGGGATTCTCCGCAATCGGCGCGATGTCCGCCGACCGGCGCCAAAACCGGCGCGAATCAGTCCGGCATCGCGTCGCCCCAAAGGTGCGGAATTCTCTGCATCTTAGGGGGCCGAGCCCTCACACCTTGAGGGGCTAGGCCCGCGCCGGACTGATTTCCGCCCCGCCAGCTGGAAAGGCCTTTGGTGCCCCGCCAGCTGGCGCGGAAATGATTTCGCCGGGCGGCGCATGCGCGGGAGCGTCAGCGGCCGCTCACGGCATCCCCGCGCATGGGCAGTGGAGGGGGTCTCTTCCGCCTCCGCCATAGTGGAGACCGTGGCGAACGCGGATGGAAAAGAGTGCCCCCACGGCACAGGCCCACCCGCGGATCGGTGGACCCCGATCGCGGGCCAGGCCATCGTGGGGGCACCCCCCGGATTCCCACCCCCGCCGAATATCCGGTGCCGGAGAAATTGGAAACCGGCAGGGGTGGGATTCACGCCAGCCCCCGGCGATTCTCCGACCCGGCGGGGGTCGGAGAATCCCGCCCCATATCTCTGTCCGTTTTCAAAATGTTTGGTTGCATCAAGGGCTATTCTCATTGCTCCATATTAACTGCAGATACAAAACGCCAGATTAAAAACAGGTTTATTAACAGGTGAGCAGTTAATCTGATTGGTTAATAGGCCTTAGACCCATCACTTTGAGCAGGTATTCTCCCCATTTGGAACCAGGTCACACTGCCAGGTCATCTCAACACTTACTGCAATCTTGGTCAGAGCAGGAGAACCCCATGCCTCAGTGTCCAGCCTGGCAGATTTCTCTGCAGATGGATCACCCCCCACCTCCCAACGTACAAGCCCCAAAGTGCGCATGCAAGGTTTTACCAGCCCAACTCCCCATTCTCTCTCAAACCCAGCACCCACTGACTCCGCCCCCACCCCCATCCCTCCCTCAGCTGAGTCCGCCAGGTTAGCACCCAGCGAGACCCCCTCAAACACCGCCCCAAATTCAGATCCTCCACTGTACACCGGTGTGTGGAAAAGAACGGGAGAGCTGCTGGCCTCTAATTGGCCAGAAACCAAGGCGGGGCTTGCTGCCTGGGTGGGCTCCTCTGCCTCAGGGAAATTGGCACGTTGAATAATTCAGCCCATGTAGCAGAGAGGAGATAGATGTTGATTTTTGTTGGTAAAGGATGAGTGGCCAGGAAGGAAGTAATCTAGAAGTGATTAGGCACATAAAGACTTTGAGAAGAGTGAAGGAAATGAGTTGAGTCAGCAGACTTGAACATTGATGGAAGGTGATGTTTAAAGCTCAGCTTCAACCACCTCCTTTTCTAAAACCAACCCCCCCTCCCCACCCCTCTCCTTCGAAAATCTCAACATCCAACTTTCCAAACATGCTTTCATTCAAATTCCCTAACTTCTGGCCTGATTTTTTTTTTAAACCTCTCCCCCTCTGTAAAAATGTTAGGCTTTGAACCAAGACAAATATGTACAGAAAAATTGTCCTGATTATTCTTTCAACACTTAACAACAGAGCATGGCGCATAAACCTACCTTTGAAAAGTCCTTCCTTGACTCCGGTTTGGAAAGGATTTTTCAAAGCTTCAGGCCAACTTGTATGTAGAGTGTAAAGTGCATCAGGCTAGTAGCAACAAAGATTGTAAATAATCAGAACGGTCTCCACTGGGAGGCACTTAAATGAGATATCCCTCTCGGTGTGACGCTTTTGAGGAATAGTAATATTTTCAACACATCGTAAACCCAGTTTGTGTTTTGGTGCCTTGCGATTAGGTTTGCGTGCCAAAATAAAACAAAAATAACTTGCTTCCCGACGGCAGAAATGCACCGAATATATATTAAATTCCATGGCGAAATTCAAGCTTCACCCGACTGCCGCCCCCACATTCTCCATTACAATCTACCAATAAAAAGTCAGTGGCCAATCTGTATTTGACTTTCAAAATCAATTGAAAAACAGTGCATGTTCAGTTAACATAAAAACGATTTAATACAATTCAAGACTCGTTTTAGCAATGTACTGAAAACCAAACTTCAAAATCTTCAGGCTCTTTTACTGCCTCGTGTTAAACAGCAAGAATCTCACAAAACTACAATAGGCTACATCCATCAGAGTCGGTAAAACGTACAGAAGACAGCTACAGAGATTTGCCCATGTAAAAAAAGTAACTTGATAATAACCAGAATAAAAATTTAGCATACATTTTAGAAATAGTTTAAATGCAAAAGTAGTTTTTTTAAAAATCTGTAATTCTAAACTTCAGTGATGTTCTCTGTGGAAGGATTGAATTCAGTCATACATTTCAAAAACTGGTCATATCATAGGGTAGATTGAGAAAGTTTATTAGAAGAGAGAGTGGGTCGATTTATATGCTGAGTCGAAGTCTATACATGCATTTTGGCAAAGAGCAAAAATGGTGCCAGACCAACACAAACACCACAATCTATGGCAATTCCAAATAATAACAATAATCTTTATTGTCACAAGTAGGCTTACATTAACACTGCAATGAAGTTACTGTGAAAAGCCCCTAGTCGCCACATTCCAGCGCCTGTCCGGGTACACGGGAGGGAGAATTCAGAATGTCCAAATTACCTAACAGCACGTCTTTCAGGCCTTGTGGGAGGAAACCCACGCAGACACGGGGGAATGTGCAGACTCCGCACAGACAGTGACCCAAGCCTGCAATCAAATCTGGGACCCTGCCGCTATGAAGCAACAGTGCTAACCACTGTGCTACCGTGCTGCCCAAATCATTGAACTAGATCAAATGATACGCTTTCAAGAAGTTCCTCAAAATAATTTCAGAACTTTATCCCTTGTGCAGGTGACAGGTGACATTAGAATGAAGACAAAACCAGTTGATTCTAAATCTGTGCAGCAAGCACTTTGGCTTGGGGAAAAGGAGTGAGGGGCAGGGTGAAGAGGAAGGTCAGTTACAAGTGATCCACAGACAAAAGGTAGCAAACCACCAACGATTAATAGTATCGACATCACAAGGCACAAAAGGTTAACTGCATCAAGCCACAAATTAAACTTGAACGGCAATTTCCTGGCCTTAAATTACAGTTGAAGCACTGACATTTACTGCTCAAGAGAGTGACAGATTTACATTGTACCTTCAGTTATTCACACAAAAGGAATTGGCAAAAATACTTAAAATACTGATGATCTGATACATTGGCAAACAGAAGCTAATCATATTTCACATGCTTAGTAAATGCCATATTCGTAATAAATTGGTTTTACTGCGAATTGGAAGACAGTTGCATGTCATGTGATACAGCTGCCAGGGAAGAATATTCACCCGTTTCCTGCTTTGATCCCAACTGATCTTCTGACAATTGGACTCTGTGGCTGTGGAACCACTTTGGGACCAAACCAATTATTCAGTAGTAGGGACTGGATAGCAAGCTGGAGATGCAATGTTGGTCTATTCTCAAGGCGAACAAATAGGCTAACAAGTAGTTAACAGACCACAGACCAAACACTGGACTTCTTTTTTTTTTAAACATCTGCATGTCCTGGTACTAGACAATCCAGTCGCCCACATGAAGTAACTGCTTCTGCCCAGTCATTACTATATATAGTACTTAAATTCTACTGTGTGGGTGGCAAAGGATGGGAATAGAAAACACTCGTTCCTTCCTCACTTAAACCCTTCCCCAAATTCGGATTAAGATGATATTGATGGGCCAGGAAAAAAGGGACCAACCTGTTGGGGAACCCCAAACTCAATCAAGCACACACTGCAACATACCATGGTCTGCTTGCACCTTTAACAATACCAAGGACAGAGTTTGCAGAGCTTACAAGAGTTCTTCATGCAAATATCTATGCGCAAGATGCCCCAAAAAATGAATTGAGGCTTTTAGAAGAACAAATTAATAATTCAGTCCAAGGGCTAAATCAATATGTCTTGGTGGCACACGATGTCATTAAGCGGAACACCATTGTGCATTTCCTCCTCCTTCAGCTAATTCAAGTCTCCAATCTTCCCGAGCACGATTTAATGGAACAATTTCCAAGTGCCATTTTGGGTGCAATTCACAGGGTGTTTCTTGATGGCCACACTGGTGAGATCACAGCACATATTCAGCGGCATTTAGTGCCGCAAATGAGCTCCTACGAGCTTCTTGCCATTGCAGACTGCCTCGCCGTCCGATTCACCAGACTCGTGCCTCAGCTCCTTGCTACTAACAAGAGGGAGACACTTTTAAATGCACCCTCACCACTCCCTCCGGTCAACGCACAAGCATATCAGTGCGCAGACTTGCTCTTGCTATGGGGATGCTGGACTTGCCAGGCTTCGATGCGAGACGGGGCATCCTATTGCCCGGAGGGGATTAGAGGGCCAGCAACACAGCGGCAGCAGGGTCACCAATACTTGCAAGTGCGGGCAGCTTGTCTAGGAGGACTGCCGTACATCGTAGGAAGACGACAAACTACCTCCACCGAGCTGCAAGGATAAGTTACAACCTCTCTCCTGGCATCAGTTTCACCTGCCACCCCTCAAATTCCCAACCCCCAACCACCTAAGATGGCATTGCCAAGGTGGCACAATGACACCAGTGTACCACCCTGCCCAAAGGGCATGCAGCCAGGGGATTCCAATCCCCTGGGAGACCCCCATGAGTGCCGATCCATCTGGTCCCCGTTTGTGGGGATCAGTCCCAAACAGTGCTTGCCCGAGGTCTCGGAGGAGAAGGGGATGAATCCCAATGTCCCAGGTACCTCGGAAATCTGCACACGAGTGTGAGGCTAGCTGTCTCGCTCGAATATGCAGATTTGCTAAAAGGCTTCTAGGGCACAATCTGGTGAGCAGCACACAGTTGCTGATGCACATCAGGTGGAGGCAGGAACATCCAAGGGAGGCAGAGGTCGGAGGTCTGCTGGATCCCAGGACTCTGCGTCCCAGTCAGGTGCTGAGCCTTTGGACAAGGTTATCCCAGAGCTGATGCAGATGCTACGACATGGTCATGAAATTCAGGAATGGATGTCAGTGACATTCCAGCAACTGGATAGCCAATTGGAAAAGTCCCAACAGCTATGGGCACAGGAGATGATGCCAACTGTGTAGCACCGAGGCCAACACTGCTAGGGTGGTGACCGCGGCAGCAAGCCTGCAGCACGAGGTCAGCGTCTTGAGTGGCAGTGTCCAAGGCGTGGCTCAGTCTGTGTCGACTCCCTGGGCCCCAAGGGCACCATCAGGGAGGAGGAAGCGTTGAGAGCCAACCCGGAGCCTGCCAAGGAGACGATGGCGGAGACGACGCCCAACTCCTGACACCAGCGCATCCCAAGGGCAGCGGGGAGATCAGGGTGGCACAGCAGCCCTGGTAAAATTGGCTGGGGTCTTCCTGCTCCAGACCCTCCAGAGGACACCCCCCCCCCCGCACCCTAGGCGACCCTGACCTGGAATGCTTCAGCAACAACCCCCCCGCCTCCCAGCATGATATCTCACTGGGCAGCCGGCTAATTCCCGGGAGGCCGTTGCATTCAACTTCAATGTCGCTAATGAGACTAAAATGAATGCAAATGAGGGTTGATGATATGCTCGCCATATTTGAATGGGAATGAAGGGTTATGGGGATAAGGCGGGAAAGTGGAGTTGAGGATTATCACAACAGATCAGTCATGATCTCATTGAATGGTGGATCAGACTCGCTGGGTTGAATGGCCGACTTCAGCTCCTAAGCCTTATGGTCTTCTGTGCCTTCTGTTACAAGCTGGAGAGTTATCAACTTTTACTTGAAGGAGGCAAGTCCAAAAAGGCCGAGATTTAAGGAGTGTTTGCGAGAGGGGCAGTGATTCAAAACACTCAACAGCAAAGCTTCGACAGGAAATGAAACACTATTTCAACATTTACAACAATAATAATGTTATTCTCAGTTGATTCTTAAATCATAACATTTTAGCAGAATTTTGAATCAGGATGGTTGGCTCACTGGCTCCATTTGCAGCCATGCACAAGGGCAAGTATGATGTACTTTTATATTGAGCACAGAACCACCATCACGGTCTGTGCGGAGTCTGCACGTGTTCCCCGCGTCTGCGTGGGTTTCCTCCGGGTGCTCCGGTTTCCTCCCACAAGTCCCAGAAGACGTGCTGTTAGGTAATTTGGACATTCTGAATTCGCCCTCTGTGTACCCGAACAGGCGCCGGAATGTCGCGACTAGGGGCTTTTCACAGTAACTTAATTGCAGTGTTAACGTAAGCCTACTTGTGACAATAAAGATTATTATATAAGCAATTTGGGTACAAATTGTGCAAGAGTAGGGGGAAAAAATAATCAAAAGCCAATTGAGGAACTGCGAGTGTAAAACGGTGCACCGAGCAATCCCCAGTGAAAGACAGCCTGAAGATATAAAGAGAAAAAAACCCAACTTGATTTGCATAGCACTTTTCACAACTCCAGGACATGACAAAGCCCTTTACAGCCAACAAAGTGCTTTTGAAGCGTAGTCACTGCTGTGACGCAGGGAACATGACAGAAAATTAGCAGTCAACTCATCTCCACAAAGAGAATCCTGAGGAAGGAGCAGTGCTCCGAAAGCTAGTGACATCGAAACAAACCTGTTGGACATTAACCGGGTGTTGTAAGACTTCTTACTGTTAATTAAGCAAGGTCTGACTTGGCTATTTATACACACGTCCTTATTTTAAATCAAGCAAAGAAGTCACATTTCAACAGCTGAGACAATGCATAATTTTCCTTGAAGAGGTACATTTGCTGCACACAATATTTGAACTACAGACTGTGTTCAGTTGCCAAGCTTCAGCATATTTAGAGAACGAGCGAGAGCGCGAAAGAGAGAGAATGAGCGCAAGAGAGAATGAGCTAGAAAGAAAGAAAGAGGGCGGTATTCTCCCCCCCCCCGCCGGGTGGGAGAATCGCCGGGGTGCCACACGAATCGCGCCTCGCTGCCCCGACCCCCGCACGCGATTCTCCCACCACCACCCTGAAACCAGCGCCACGCGGATCGCGCTGGGCCACTCGGAGAATCACCGCAAACGGCGAGCGGCGATTCTGCGGCCCGGATGGGCCGAGCGGCTGCGCGTAAACGGCCTAGTCCCGCCGGCGCCGTCCACACCTAGTCGCTGCCGGCGGGTACTTGTTGCGAAGGCTTGGGGGGCGGCCTGTGGGTGGGGGGGGAGGGGGACTCCATTCCCAGGAGGGGCCTCCGTAGTGACCTGGTACGCAATCGGGATCAACCGATCGTCGGGCCGGCCTCTCTGTCGGCAGGCCTCCTTTCATCCTCCAGCGAGCCTGGATCCATCCGCCATGTTTGTGCGGGTCGGCCTGGGGGAGGACGGCCACCGCGCATGCGCTAGTTGTCCCCGGCCCAACTGCGCATGTGTGGGACCCAAGGCGCCGAGTCGGGTCTCTGACGCCGCGCCAAGACCCCGCCCCCGTAAATCACGCAACGCCCCTTCTAGCCCCACAGAGGGGGCAGAATAGGGGTCTCGGAACGGGCGCTGCCGCCGGAGTAAAACACTCCGGTTTTTACTCCGGCATCGGCACTTAGACTCCCGTTGGGAGAATCCCGACCAGAAAGTCTGCAAAAGTGAACACATTCTCTCTAACTACTCAGGATTTAAAATTAAATGCGGTTCGTTCGCCAATTCATTTTGCGCTTCTCTGCGAACGCAATTTAAAAGAAATCTTGTGAAATAATGTTCAACACAAACAGCATGCTGTCCAACAGCAACATCATCATTTCAACTGCTGTTACTTAATATCGCTTTTGAGAAGTTGCAAGTGCTTTTAAAACAAAAGTTTTTTGTCAGAAATTCTAAAAATGTGGAAAGTAAATTCGGAATTTATTCTCGCCTTGTTCTCAAGCTAAATAGTTGAACCATTTGCACAAGCTTTTTTGCCAATAAAACATTTATGAAGTTATATATGATTAGTGTAAAACACAATTGTGTTCTTTTGGTGTAAACCTGCATTTGAACTCCCCGAAGACACAGCGCTCAGTTGTTGATTCTACGAAGTTTGACCATGTGTGGCACAACTGGAGTGAAATCCAGTCATATTATTTTCATGAGAGACAAAAGAAATTCACTCAATTTTAAGAACATGAGAAATAAGAGCTACAGGAGACCTGACAATCGAACGTGTTTGGCCATTTAATACAACCGCAGCTCATCTTCTACTACCAATTCCACTTGCCCCACCCCACATCCCTCGATTCCGACAGACAGATTTTTGTTTAATCACAGCCTTAAACGTATTCAACACTGGGACATTTACAGACCCCTAGGGTAGATATTTCCAAAAGGCTCTCGACACATCCATGTGATGCCAATTTTTTCGAACTCGGTCCTAAACGATCAGCCACTAACGGAGACTTTGGGCCCCGTCAGCCACGGGAAACAATCGGTCATCAATTTCAAAGAGATTACCTCAATCTTCTAAACTCCTGAGAATATAGGCCCAATTTACTCAGCCCCCCATCACTGGTTCAATTCCAGCCTTCAGAGACTGTGCAGTTTGCACGTTCTCTCAGTGCCTTTGTGTGTTTCCCCTCCGGGCACTTTGGTTTCCTCCTATAGTCCAAAGATGTGACCCTTCTGACCACAATTCCTGCACTTTGCATCTTTACACCAGCAGTCTGCTGCCGCACGGTCAATTTTTGCACCTCGGTGGTAATTTCGAACCGGTGTCTGTGTTTGTGTCTCAGCTGAGATTTTATGGACTCTAATGCTCAAATTAAATGGTTGGGCTTCCTTAGCTGCTAATTCCATAAAGATTGTGACTTCTAAAGCATTCTTTAGGTTTAAGTTGCTTTCTGCCAACAGCCTTTTTTGGATGGCTTCACTTAAACCACGCACAAATCGGTCTCTGATGGTGTTGTTCAAGCAATCTCCAAATTCACAGCTCTCAGTTCATTTCTTCAAAGTAGCTGCGAACTGTTGATAGATTCCACCTTGTTGATTTCTGACCCTCTCAGTGATTCACCTTGTTGATTTCTGACCCTCAGTGATGACCAATGGTTTAGGTGAGAAGTGGCTCTGTAATAGGTTTGAGCCTGGGCTTTCTGGCTACACCAGACTTGCGGGAGATTGAATGTTTTCCTCCATTGCACTCAAGAAAGTTGGGGCTACAATATCTGCCGCAATTTTGTTCACTTGGCCAAAATAATCACAAGATTCCTTATATGAGCTCAAACACCTCGGTGCACTCATCATACAGTCCCAATATTTTTATTATGGAATAGGCTGGCATAAGCATGATGTGCCACAATATTTGTAACACTACTTTGCTCCTTTTTTCAAACACTGTACCCCGGGGCTCAGCCGGTTTCCTTCCGAGTTTTGGATCACCCCAGCTCCAACTGTTGCAGGGTACTTGCTACTGACCGTGCTCCCTGTACTGTTCCAGATTTTTCCACGCAGAGCACATGATAAGTTTATTGGTTCCTCCAAAATTTACGTTTAATTTTGGTTCCTTCTGAAAGCTGCTGCCAATATTTGTCACAGCACGGTAGCACAGTGGTTAGTACAGTTGCTTCACAGCTCCAGGGTCCCAGGTTCGATTCCCCGCTGGGTCACTGTCTGTGCGGAGTCTGCACGTTCTCCCCATGTCTGCATGGGTTGCCTCCGGGTGCTCCGGTTTCCTCCCACTGTCCAAAGATGTGCGGGCTAGGTGGATTGGCCATGCTAAATTGCCCTTAGTGTCCAAAAATGTTAAGTGGGGGTTACTGGGTTAAGGGGACAGTGCAGACTCGATGGGCCGAATGGCCTCCTTCTGCATTGTAAATTCTATGATTCTATGGTCACCCCTCCGTTATCAGCTTTGGTATGCTTTTAGCTTCTTAATCTTGTTCGGAAGTATGCGCATAGATCAACAATTTTTTTCTTCTTCTCGAGTCTGCCAGAATGGTTTCGAGCTGCTCATCAGTTTTCTTTGGGGTATTTTTAGAAGGATAGGTTCGTAGACCACAAGGGTACAAACAAACAAGAGCTTTATTGGAAAGGTGTTTACTCAAAAGGCTACAAGGATAGACTGCCGGCGCAAACGGCTGATGATGTCATCAATAAGTCACCTGATCAGACTCTCAAGTGACCTTGTTGTAACTGGGAACAAACATGAATATGCAATGTGGAAATAGGGATGCTTAGGAAAGGCACCGATAGGTAGAGTCACATGCTCTTTCAGGGTCAAACATGACACCAAGTTTGCAAACAGTCTGGTTCAGCCTCAATGGATTCAAAACTGACTATTTGTGAACATCACTGTAAGCCATCTACCAGTGTGTAACATAATAAGAATCTTTATTGTCACAAGTAGGCTTACATTAACACTGCAATGAAGTTACTGTGAAAAGCCCCTAGTCACCACATTCCGGCGCCTGTTCGGGTACACAGAGGGAGGATTCAGAATGTCCAAATTACCTAACAGCGCGTCTTTCGGGACTTGTGGGAGGAAACCAGAGCACCCGGAGGAAACCCACGCAGACACAGGGAGAACGTGCAGGCTGCGCACAGACAGTGATCCAAGCCGGGAATCGAACCTGGGACCCTGGAGCGGTGAAGCAACAGTGCTACCCACTGTGCCACCTACAAGATGCACTGTAGAAACCCACCAAGGTTCCTTCAACAGCATCTTCCAAACCTGCGGCCTCCACCTTGTAGAAGGGCAAGGGCAGCAGACACATGAGAACACCACCACCTGGAAGTTCCCCTCCAAGCCATTCACCGTCCTAACTTGGAAATATATCGCCGTCCCTTCACTGGGTCAAAATCCTGGAACAGCACTCTGGGCATTTCTACAACTCGGGGACTGTAGTGGTTCAAGGCGGCGGCTCACTACCACCTTCTCAAGGACGACTGGTGTAGCCAGTGACACCCACGTTCATTAAACAACGAAAAATAAAAGACTGGGGTGACACGGTAGTACAGTGGTTAGCACTATTGCTTCGCAGTGCCAGGGACACCGGTGCGATTCCTGGCTTGGGTCACTGTCTGTGCGGATTCTGCACGCTCTCCCCTTGCCTGCGTGGGTTTCCTCCAGGTGCTCCAGTTTCCTCCCACAGTCCAAAGATGTGCAGGTTAGGTGGATTGGCCATGATAGATTGCCCTCAAGTGTCCAAAAAGGTTGGGTGGGGTTACTGGGACAGGGTGGAGGTGTGGGCTTGGGTGGGCTACTCTTTCCAAGGGCCGGTGCTGACTCGGTGGGCTGAATGGCCTCCTTCTGCACTGTAAATTATGATATGCTTTGATCTAAAACATCCACCAATACTTGCTTTCTGCCACTGAGCCAACTCAATAGCCATTTAATTACTTTCTCCTTAATTGCATCTCAACAATAAAATCTTTATTATTGTCACAAGTAGGCTTACATTAACACTGCAATGAAGTTACTGTTAAAATCAAACCTGCTGTGGTGCGGTTTATACTGCTTTTTGAAAGATCACTTCTATTTACTGCACCAGCTTGACCAATTCTCTATTAAAGAATTCAATCAAGTTAGTCTGACAAATATGTATCTTCAACAAATTCATGCTGCCTCACTTTGAATAACCCATGCCTTTCCAAATAAACATTTATTTTGCCCCCAAAATTAGTTTTCAATAATTTCCCCACCAACATGAAGTTGATTGACCTGAGATTTCCTGATGTATCCCTCTCCCCTTTCTTGAATAGCGAGCAATATATCTGCAACCCTCCAGCAGAAAGTCAGCTCTCACACAATCCATGTTCCCATTTTTGCTTATTCCTGTGAAATTCCACACTTGAGAATTCCCCAAATATTGGGATTGACATCAGCTCACAGTCCAGATTTTGCACCTTTAGTTCTGTAATGGGCATCAATTTTTACTTGTGTCATGTGAGAGTACCTTAAAGAAAAGGGTGTTTAAGAAATGAACCTTTAAGAAATGTGTATTTATCACTAATGTCAGAGAGTGGGTGGAGCTGGATTGTCTGTCAGCTTTTTACTTTTGTTATAGGCAGTTTGCTGTAGGGTGTGTTTTAGTTTTGTTTTCAGTGTTGGAGCCGAAGCCAGACCAAGCAGGTGTACTGCTGTTCTCTCTGCCATCAAAAGACTATCTCTTGATCATTTGGTGAATTCAGAATTATAAATGTTCTCAGTAGTGAATGTAAATCTAATGTGCTTCTGTTAAAAGGTGTTTCTTATCTCTTCTGAATGTTGTTTGGGAAGTTATTAATCATTACGTAGTGTTGTATTCTTTGGGGGTTGTATTTGAATTAATGGTTGCTAAGATGTTCACTGTATGTTTTAAAAAGGTTAACTTGAGTTCATAGAATAAACATGGGGCGGGATTCTCCGCTCGCGCGCCGGTTGGGAGAATCGCCTGGGTCGCCAAATTTTCCCGCGACGTCGGTCCGACGCCCTCCTGCGATTCTCCCAAGCGGCGAGAACGGCCCCGTCGAGTTCCCCGCGGCGCAGGCCGGAGAATCGCCCAAGACACCCAAAATGGTGATTCTCCGGCACCCCTGCTATTCTCAGGCCCGGATGGGCCGAGCGGCCAGGCCAAAACGGCGGGTTCCCCCTGGCGCCGTCCACACCTGGTCGCTGCCGGCGGGAACAGCACGGGAACGCTGAGGGGGGGGGGGGGGGTGGCCTGTGGGGGGGGGGGGGGGATCCTGCACCGGGGGGGCCTCAAATGGGGTCTGGCCCGCGATCGGTGCCCACCGATCGTCGGGCCGTCCTCGCTGAAGGAGGACCTCCTTTCTTCCGCAGCCCCGCAACATCCGTCTGACATCTTCTTGCGGGGCGGACTCGGAGAGGACGGCAACCACGCATGCGCGGGTTGGCACCGGCCAACCCGCTCATGCGTGGGTGATGCCAGTTATGCGGCGACGGCCACATCATGTAAAGGCACTGCCTTTACGTGGCGACAAGGCCTGGCGCGTGTAAATGACGCGGCCCCGCTCCTAGCCCATTATCAGGCCCTGAATCGGTCGGGATAGGGACCGTTTCGCGCCGTCGTGAACCTCGACGGCGTGGGCACTTTGGCGCGGGAGTGGAGAATCCCGCCCACTGTTCTGCTTTAAAAAATACTTTTCCATTTCTGCTGTACCACACCTGTAGAGTGGGCCGTGTGCTCCCCATACCACAATCTATTAAAAGTTGTGGGTCAGGTGAACTCCATGATACACTTTGGGGTTCTCCAAACCCTGATCCATAACACTTGAAATAATTTGCTGATAAAACGCAAGACTCGGAAACAAATGAACAGTATTAACTTGATCCAAGTGTATTCAGGTGCATTATATTCGAATCACAAGGAGTCAAAGCTGATGGTATCGCTCCTGAAATAGTTATTCCCTCCCTGGCAAGGAGGTTTCAGTTGTGCTAAAGAGTAAGACACATTTTGAAAGGCCCTTTTGATTAGGTATTCACAATATTGTAACTCCAACCATACATATCACAGAATTGCAATCTATCCCATTGATCTACTCGCCCAATTACCAAGGTGCTAACTTTACAGCATCGAAACCGCAGGCAATGAGGGAAAAAGGCTTCAAAAAAGAAATGCACCCAACCGCTAAAACCTGGCCTCACTGACACGGAAAAATCAAGTCGAAAGATTGAGAGAAGCATATTTTCAGGACTAGTTAACAAGCCCTGGGGAATTGTTCTGACAGAATTCATTTCCTCAATGGAAAATCAATCATTACTAGAAAAAAGTTTTTGTTTTTTTTTAAACTTTTTGTTGCTTTAAAGTCCTAAAAAAAAAAAGAGCTTGCGGATAAATGATTTAACAACAGTAGCCCCCACAGAAAATACAACAAACTCTTGAAAGTTGTGTGATAGAATCAAATAATTCTGCTCTTGGGTTTGGAGGGGGGGGGGGTGCACGGGAAGGAAATATCCACAGAATTTGATCACAAAAAGTGACCAAATTGCTTCAGATGCAACAAAACAAAAATTCTAAACGCTTTTAAAACTTGGAAAAGTTTCATCGACTCACCTCTACCCATCGCTGAGCTTCAGTGAATGCCAGGACGTGATCAGGGTCCGCTTGCTCTCTCCACTCCATGACTGAGGCAGCGAATATTTGGAAACAAAACAAAACACACGGCACAAAAAGTTATTTTTTAACCGACACCTTTGCTAAGGAACAAGGTTAGAACGGCAGATGAACGCCGACGCAATGAACAAATGAAGTTGCGAGAGGGGGCTCAGGACGTTTTGTAATTTCACTGGTGTAACAGATTCGCCGCCTGACAAGCGGCGCTCCAACTGCCTTGAAAGCGAACCCTTTTTGACACGGGTGAGTGCATGCAACAACACATTTCACTCGGAAGTGAGGAGCTCCACTTCATCCCCACCCTCCCCTCCCCTCCACCTGGCGGTGCACAATTCGTGGTGCAAAAAGGGACGAACAAGTGAATTGGTCTAGCCCCAACTTGCCCACATTTTGCCCCACTCCAAACACCTGTTCCTCCCCCATCCCAGGTCGATTCCTCAAGTTTAAAGAGCCGCTTCTGTTCATTTTTTTAAATAATCCTGCCAATTTTCTTTTAAATGTCCCCCTCAACATGTCATATTTGGAGAGGTAGGTTTTACTGCTTTGGGGACTTTTGTCACCTGTGCAGTCTGTCTCACCTGGTCTACTGACACCTCCACTTGTTTTAAGAGAGGGGGGGGGGGGGTTGCTTATAGCTTCCAGCCTTTTCTCCCTATACCCTTGGGAGTCTTTTAACACTTCCTCACACACTCGCCCAGCCTGCACCCCGCGTCACTTCTCACCTGAGCCTCTGGAGAGAACCATTAGCCGCTAAACAGTTCCGCGAGCCCGCCCAGCCTGTCACTCAAAACCTTCCACCCGCCCCCCCGTTGCATGCCTCAAGACCGGTAGCAGCACAGCATGGGAGTAGAAAAAAAACAAGCCTTCTGTTTACTCTGCATTGTGTCTGAAACGAAACTCTGGTGTTTGCATTTCAATGAGAATGAGGGCGAGTTTACAGAGATGCAAATTCCAAAATAGGCGGTCGAGTATCTCAGCTCTCTGCATTAACTCCCCCCACCCCTCACCCAGAAGAGCAGAACATTCATTCAACGGGACCCCGCTTTCAAAGAGCAGCTCACAACTATTAGTGTTAGCACCAGCGTTGCCAAGCCTCCAGGATTTGGCCGGGAGTCTTCAGGAATTGAAGGTCAATCGCCAAGAGTGTGTGCTGTGTGCAATCCTGGGGGAAAGGAATCATCGGGGCATTAAGCATGTTTTTTAATTTGCCTTGTTTCTTGCCAGATATAGATGATTTGGAGTTGGGGACCAAGTGTAATGTGTCCAAGTTTGCAGACGACACTCAGATTGGTAGGAATAACAGCAAAAGGGATTATTATTTAAATGATAAAATATTAAAACATGCCGCTGTGCAGAGAGACCTGGATGTGCTAGTGCATGAGTCGCAAAAAGTTGGTTTAAGTGTGCAACAGGTGATTAGGAAGGCAAATGGAATGTTGTCCTTCATTGCTAGAGGGATGGAGTTTAAGACTAGGGAGGTTATGCTGCAATTGTACAGGGTGTTGGTGAGGCCACACCTGGAGTATTGTGTTCAGTTTTGGTCTCCTTACCTGAGAAAGGACGCACTGGCGCTGGAGGGTGTGCAGAGGAGATTCACTTGGTTAATCCCAGACCTGAAGGGGTTGGATTATGAGGAGAGGTTGAGTAGACTGGGACTGTACTCGTTGGAATTTAGAAGGATGCGGGGGGATCTTATAGAACCATATAAAATTATGAAGGGAATAGATAGGATAGATGCGGGCAGGTTGTTTCCACTGGCGGGTGAAAGCAGAACTAGGGGGCATAGCCTCAAAATAAGGGGAAGTAGATTTAGGACTAAGTTTAGGAGGAACCTCTTCACCCAAAGGGTTGTGAATCTATGGAATTCCTTGCTTAGTGAAGCAGTTGAGGCTCCTTCATTCAATGTTTTTAAGATAAAGATAGATATTTTTTTGAAGAATAAAGGGATTAAGGGTTATGGTGTTCGGGCCGGAAAGTGGAGCTGAGTCCACAAATGATCTCATTGAATGGTGGAGCAGGCTCGAGGGGCCAGATGGCCTAATCCTGCTCCTAGTTCTTATGTTCTTATCTAACTTATTGAAGAGGGAAGGAAGGCTGCATGGCTAACAGTCAAGTATCATCCAAATGGCCGATGGAGTCTTTTTGCTTTCCAATTGGCGTAGGAAGACATCGTGTCACCAGGCTGGATGTGGCCGACTAATGGCTGAAGTGTGGGGACAAGTCATGAGATAAAACCTCCAGGAATACATTTAATCACAGTTGCAACACTAGGTAGCACGGTTCCTGTGATGCTGCCCATGGTTGAATAGAATCTTTGAGTCTACACCAGCCCTTAGATAGAGCACTCTGCCTAGGCCCACGCCCCTACCCTATCCCCATAACCCAGGAACCCCAACTAATCTTTTGGACATGAAGGGGCAATTTAGCATAGCCAATCCACCTAACCTGCACATCTTTGGACTGTCTTTGGACATCTTTGGGATAGTCTGCTAAAATTCCCCATCACCAAGGTCTGGATTCTCCGTAGCCCGATGCCGAAATCGGGATAGGTGATCAGGCGGAAAATTGATTCCGACGCCTGAATCAGGGCAGGCGTCGGTTTGACACCGGTCCGCAATGCACTGCCCCCTACAAACCGGTGTCATCGGGATGCACACCGCGCACAGTCGCAAGGCCGTTGCCACATCATCGGCCAGCCCACCTGCGATGCTCCGCCTCCAATGGGCCAGGTTCACGATTGCGCGGGCCACATACGGTCCCAGCAGTCGGGAACCCAGTGTGCCGGCTGCAGATGTGTCCGGCGTCGCCACACTCGTCCGGGATCCATGCGGCTAGCCCAGGGGGTTTCAGCTAGGGCTGGGGAGAGTGGTGCGGGTTAGACAGGGGGTGGGCGGTGGGGTCGGCGTGGTTGGGTTAGGTTTCCAGCATGGCCGGCACCATGTTTTCCTGCACGACCGGTGCAGGCCGTCAACCTTGCGCATGCGCGGCCCGGAACCCGGCGAGTCTCTGGCCGTTTTCCGCTCGATCCGTGGGTAGTTCACACGGCGCCCGTGCTCGCCACTCACCGGTACCGGAATCGGTGAGGGGTCGCACTGATTTCCCCGTCGTGAACCACCCAGGAATTCTCCGTTGGCGCCGGCACTTAGCCTCTGGAACGGAGAATCCCGCGCCAGAGCATGTGCCGTCCACTCTACTCATTTTGATCTTCTTTGCAACATTCCCTCATAATGATAGGGGGAGGGGTTGCGCTGGTGGTGAGAATAACATAAGAACATAAGAACTAGGAGCAGGAGTAGGCCATCTGGCCCCTCGAGCCTGCTGCACCATTCAATGAGATCATGGCTGATCTTTTGTGGACTCAGCTCCACTTTCCGGCCCGAACACCATAACCCTTAATCCCTTTATTCTTCAAAAAACTATCTATCTTTATCTTAAAAACATTTAATGAAGGAGCCTCTACTGCTTCACTGGGCAAGGAATTCCATAGATTCACAACCCTTTGGGTGAAGAAGTTCCTCCTAAACATTGTGATTAATACAAGGCAGGAAACAATGCAAAAGATTACAGCAATCAGCAGAGCTCTCTGACACACATGCAGCTTGATGCACGATCAATGACCACTAAAACGAGGTTGTAGTCCAACTGAAGGCTTTAATAAGCTAGATGTTTCCCCCAGCAGCTCAGGTACAGAATGAAGGCTGCTGGGGCGGCACGGGTTCTTATGGCCGAAGGGCCTGTTCCTGTGCTGTACATTTCTTTGTTCTTTAATGTTGCCTGGTATGGAGGGAATTAGCTATGAGGAGCGGTTGAATAAACTCGGTTTGTTCTCACTGGAACGAAGGAGGTTGAGGGGAGTCCTGATAGAGGTCTACAAAATTATGAGGGGCATAGACAGACTGGATAGTCAGAGGCTTTTCCCCAGGGTAGAGGGGTCAATTACTAGGGGGCATAGTTTAAGGTGAGAGGGGCAAGGTTTAGAGTAGATGTACGAGGCAAGACTTTTACGCAGAGGGTAGTGGGTGCCTGGAACGCGCTACCGGTGGAGGTGGTGGAAGCAGGGACGATAGTGACATTTAAGGGGCATCTTGACAAATACATGAATAGGATGGGAATAGTGGGATACGGACCCAGGAAGTGTAGAAGATTGTAGTTTAGTTGGGCAGTATGGTCGGCACGGGCTTGGAGGGCCGAAGGGCCTGTTCCTGTGCTGTACATTTCTTTGTTCTTTGTTCTTATACACCGCCTAGCAGGGTGGAGCTATCATACATTCTAACCAATAGAATGCATACAGTTTCCACCAATGGTGCTGTAGCCTATCAGGTACCGTAATACCTATAATACCACATTCACCCCCTGTTAAAAAAGAGTCCGGCGGGGGTGGTGGCCTGAAACTACAAAACATGGAAACGTGGTATAATTAGTTATGGAGGTACCGTAATGCCTCCGTACAGTGTTTAGTAACTATTTACAATTCTGATAGCTATGTACATTTGATGGTTTATATTTACAGTTTACAATTAAAATGAAGCAATCATCGATCGGGGGCCCTGGTCATCCTCTGTGATCGTCGGAGCTTCGGTGGTGACTCCGGTGGAGGCTCGGGCGTCTGTGACTCCGGGAGCGTGGCTTCGATCTCCATGGCCGCTTCGGCACCCCTAGACGGCGCTGGTGGGGGAAACGGTTGACCTGGGAAGGGAGCGCCTGCAGGAGGCATCGGTGGGTGGGGGGGCCTAGACGGGGCCGGCGGAAGGACTGATCCTCCTGATAGGTGCTGCGGTGGAGGGGAGGGTGGGACTGGTGGCTGGGATGTGCGTGGGGTCCCGTAGGGAGACCGTATCTTGTCGGCCGTCGGGGTACACAACATAGGCGTACTGGGGGTTAGCATGGAGCAGATGGACCCTCTTGACCAACGGGTCCGACTTGTGCGCCCGCACGTGTTTTCGGAGCAGGATGGGCCTGGCTGCTGCCAGCCAGGTCGGGGGCAAGGTCCCAGAGGAGGACTTCCTAGGGAAGACAAGGAGACGTTCGTGGGGTGTCTGATTGGTGGTCGTACAAAGCAGTGACCGGATGCAGTGGAGGGCATCCGGGAGGACCTCGTGCCAGCGGGAGACTGGGAGGTTCCTGGACCGTAGGGCCAGTAGGATGGTCTTCCAGATCGTTCCATTCTCCCTCTCTACCTGTCCGTTACCCCGGGGGTTGTAACTGGTCGTCCTGCTCGAGGCGATGCCCTTGCTGAACAGGAATTGACGCAGTTTGTCGCTCAAAAGGAGGATGCCCTATTACGGTTTATGTAAGTGGGGAACCCGAACAGTGCAAAGATGCTCTGGAGGGCCTGGATGACGGTGGTTGCGGTCATGTCGGGGCAGAGGATGGCGAATGGGAACCGGGAGTACTCGTCATATCACGTTCAGGAAGTACGTGTTGCGGTCGGCGGAGTGGAGGGGGCCTTTAAAGTCCATGCTGAAGCGTTCAAAGGGACGGGAAGCCTTTATCAGGTGCCCTTTCTCTGGTCGGTAGAAGTGCAGTTTGCACTCCGTGCAGATTTGGTAGTCCCTGGTGGCTGTCCTGACCTCCTCGATGGAGTAGGGCAGGTTGCAGGTTTTGACAAAATGGAAAAAGCGAGTGACCCCTGGGTGGCAGAGGTCCTCGTGGAGGGCTCGGAGGCGGTCCACTTGTGCGGTGGCACATGTGCCGCGGGACAGGGTGGCAGGAGGCTCGTTTAGCTTCCCGGGACAATACAAGATCTCGTAGTTGTAGGTGGAGAGTTTGATCCTCCACCATAAGATCTTGTCGTTTTTTATCTTGCGCCACTGTGCATTATCAAACATGAAAGCAACCGACCGTTGGTCCGTGAGGAGAGTGAATCTCCTGCCAGCCAGGTAATGCATCCAATGTCGCACAGCTTCTACTATGGCCTGGGCCTCCTTTTCGACTGAGGAGTGGCGGATTTCGGAAGCATGGAGGGTACGAGAGAAGAAGGCCACGGGTCTGCCCGCTTGGTTGAGGGTGGCCGCCAGAGCTACGTCGGACGCATCGCTCTCGACCTGGAAGGAGAGGGACTCGTCGATGGCATGCATCGTGGCCTTTGCAATGTCTGCTTTGATGCGGCTGAAGGCCTGGTGGGCCTCTATCGACAGGGGAAAAACTGTGGATTGGATCAGGGGAGGGGCCTTGTTCGCGTAGTTGGGGACACACTGGGCGTAGTAGCTAAAATAAACCAGGGCCTTGGAGCAGTGAGGGAGGGGGAACTCCATAAGGCGGCGCATGCATTCAGGGTCGGGGCCTATAACTCCATTTTGCACTACGGTCGGTGCTAAACACGCATTTATCCTTGTTGTATGTAAGGTTAAGGATTTTAACGGTCTGGAGAAATTTTCGGCGGTTGGTGTTGTGGTCCTGCTGCTCATGGCCGCAGATGGTGACATTATCGAGATATGGGAATGTTGCCCGTAAACCGTACCGGTCAACCATTCGATCCATCTCGCACTGGAAGACCGAGACCCTGTTGGTGACACCGAAGGGAACCCTTAAGAAGTGCCCATCTGCCTCGGAGGCAGTGTATTTGCGGTCACTAGTACGGATGGGGAGCTGGTGGTAGGCGGACTTGAGATCCATCGTGGAGAAGACCTTATAATGTGCGATCCTGTTTACCAGGTCGGATATGCGGGGGAGAGGGTACGCGTCCAGCTGTGTTGATGGTCTGACTGTAGTCGATGACCATACTATGCTTCTCCCCGGTCTTTACCACCACTACTTGAGCTCTCCAGGGGCTGTTACTGGCTTCAATGACCCCTGCCCTCAGTAGCCTTTGGACCTCTGCCCTAATAAAGATCCAGTCCTGGGTACTGTAGCGTCTGCTCCTGGTGGCGACGGGTTTGCAATCCGGGGTGAGGTTCGCAAACAGGGAAGGCGGGTCAATCTTTCAGGTTGCGAGGCCGCAGACAGTAACGGGGGATATAGGGCCGCCGAATTTGAAGGTCAGACATTGAAGGTTACACTGGAAGTCTAAACCCAGGAGTGTAGCCTTGCAGAGGTGGGGAAGGACGTAGAGACGGAAATTTTTGAACTCCCTTCCCTGGACCGTGAGGTTTGCTACACAAAATCCCTTTATCTCCACTGAGTGGGAACCGGAAGCCAGGGAGATTTTTTGATTAATTGGGTGGATGAGGAGAGAACAGCGCCTTACCGTGTCAGGGTGTATAAAGCTCTCCGTGCTCCCAGAGTCGATTAGGCAGGACGTCTCGTGCCCGTTGATGAATACAGTCATCATAGCAGTTGAGAGTGTTCGAGGCCGAGACTGATCCAGAGTCCCCGAGGCTAATCGCAGCAGTTGAGAGTTCTCTTCGGGCAGTGCGTGGTCAGCCGAGCTGGGGTCCTGGGGGTTCATCCAAGATGGCGGCTCCCATTGGTCACACATGGCTGGGGGTGCACAAAATGGTGGCGCCCATCCCTCCAACGTGGCTTCCGCGGAACAAGATGGCGGCGCCCGGGGCCCGCACGTGGCCCTGGAATATGAAGATGGTGGCGACCGCTGGCCGCACAGGGCACGTGGAGAAGTTTGTGGTTGTAGTCCGCATTCGCCGCCAGAGACCACGGCAACCGCACATGCCTGGCATACCCCCACGAAATGGCCCTTTTTGCCGTATCCCTTGCAGGTGGATGCGCGGGCCGGGCAGCGCTGGCGGGGATGCTTGGCCTTCCCGCAAAAGTAGCAGCGGGGCCCCTCGGGGTTGCCAGGCCGCCTTGCAGTGCAGGCCTGTGGGGAAATGGGGGTAGTCTCGGGGTCAGTCGCAGAGGGGTTCTACGCTGCCCAGGGGGCTGCCGCGCAGTCGGGAATGTAAGCGCGGGTGTTCCTGGAGGCCACATCCAGGGAGCCTGCAAGGGCCCATGCCTCCCTGAGACCCAGGGTGTCCTTTTCCAACAGACACTGGCGGATTTGTAAAGATATCATACCTGCCACAAAAACATCCCGGAGTAAGAGTTCCGTGTGTTCGCTCGCCGAAACCTGCGGGCAGCTGCAGCTTCTTCCCAACACCAGGAGTGCGCGGTAGAATTCCTCCAGCGATTCCCCAGGGATTTGTCGCCTTGTTGCAAGCAGGTGCCGGGCGTAGACCTGGTTTACCGGGTGAATATAGTGTCCTTTTAGCAGCTCTATTGCTGCATCAAAGTCTTCCGCTTCCTCGATGAGGGTGTAAATCTCCGGGCTCACCCTTTATGCAGGACGTGCAGTTTCTGCTCTCCCGTGGGTGCGTTTTCGGCCATCCCGAGATACCCTTTAAAGCACGCCAGCCAGTGCTTAAAGATTGCCGCTGAGTTTGCCGCGTGGGGGCTAAGTTGCAGACACTCCGGCTTGATTCGGAGCTCCATTCTTTCTTCTTAAAAAACTAGCTTATTAAATTGATGCACGATCACTGACCACTAAAGCGAGGTTGTAGTCCAACTGAAGGCTTTAATAAGCTAGATGTTTCCCCCAGCAGCTCAGGTACAGAATGAAGGCTGCTGGGGCGGCACGGGTTCTTATACCCCGCCTAGCAGGGTGGAGCTATCATACATTCTAACCAATAGAAAGCATACAGTTTCCACCAATGGTGCTGTAGCCTATCAGGTACCGTAATACCTATAATACCACACAGCTACTGCATGTTTTAAACGTAGTTTGGTGAATGGAACTTTGAAGTGGCTTTGAGGATTTGTGCTTCCCTCATAACAACATCAGATTACATTGGTGACTGATATGAAGTGGAATGCTCTTGTGTCCTTGTAAGTTCTCCATTGCTCTGCTATTGAAAACAGTGAATATCTCAGATAAAGAGAAACACAATTGCTGTGTTGGATAGAGGCAGATTAAAGATAACCAAGCTCTTTCAATCACCCTGCTCACAGTAAAATTGCCACTGTCATAATATACACCAGTATATTATGGTGCAGACACACACACGCACACTGATGGACATGCAGTGGGACCAATCAGCATACACAACACCGCAGCCAATCACCAGTGAGAGCACACGCACTATAAAGACAGGGGACAGGAGAGTTCCCGCTCATTCTAGTAGCAGCCAGCTCGGAGCACAGAGCTCACAGCCTGCATCACAGACATTCACCATGTGCTGAGTGCATCACCTGGTTAGGACTAGGCAAGGGTCAACAGTTAAAGCTGGTATTGCATTTAACCACAGTTCAAGTATGTTAATAAAGTTAACCTTATAATGAAATAGAGTTGCACCACTTCAAGTGTTGGTGACCTGTTTGTGATCCAGAACACCCAACATATCATGATACCAGGAGTGAACTGGTTCAGTTAGATAGCCATACCTCAGCGTACAGTGACAACCAGCAACGATACCCAGGCAAGATGTTCGAGATCCGGGTTCCGCAGCAGCTCCAGTGCCACGGCGATCTCCGCGAAAACTGGCGGGCATTCCGGCAAAAGTTTGAAATCTTCCTGCTGGCAGCCGAACTAGAAGACCTGGCCGATCCTGAAAAAACAGAGCTTCTCCTCACCATC
The DNA here is from genome assembly GCF_047496885.1 of Scyliorhinus torazame. Classification (NCBI taxonomy): domain Eukaryota; kingdom Metazoa; phylum Chordata; class Chondrichthyes; order Carcharhiniformes; family Scyliorhinidae; genus Scyliorhinus; species Scyliorhinus torazame. Next base: position 22,693,806 of record NC_092721.1, on the reverse strand, counting down.
GCCGGTGCCAGAGCAGAAGAAATCTTTTAAAAATTCAAGTTCTCCAAGGGGCAAAACAGGAGCGACTTCCAGGCAGTCCTGGACAAATTCGGCAAATACTGTGAGGAAAACACACTACAACCAGCAAGGACAGGTAAGAGAAGCGCCAGTACTCACCTCGAGGCCGACATCCCGGAGCAGAGAACGATTTTGGTCGGTGGCCATCTTTCTAAAGGGACTGCACTTGCGCAGTTGCGCGACGCCGCGCATGCGCAATCACGAAAACGGCCATCAGTAAAGGAACCGTGATCTGCACATGTGCAAACGCCTCCTACGTGCTATGTCACGCGCGTCATGACGTCAGAGGCCCCGGATCACGCCCATTTAAAGGGGAAACGTCCCAAATCAAAGAAAAAATCTTTTAAAACTGTAAAACAACCTTCCCACGCCTGGAATGACAGCACAATGCCTCAAATTGAACCAGGAAATGAAATAAACCTCAAAAGAACCCTGCAACAAGCAGTTACCTATGCCCAAACCGAGTCCGATTCCGACTTCCCGCAGACCAGTGACACTGAGGACCCGAAGGAGCCTCTTCGAGTCGCTGTTCTAACAAAGAACAGGCTGTCCCCGAATCAAAACCGCCAGCCGCTGTCGGTGCACAGCATTGATCCAGACAACGAGTGGTGTGCCACCCTGACAGTCAACCGATCCCAGATACGATTCCGCCTGGACACTGGTGCTTCCGCTAATCTCCTAGCGTGGTCAGCCTTTCAGACCCTTGTGGTTAAACCAACCATTCATCCGTCGAACTGCCAACTAGTGGACTACAACGACAACGTCATTCCTGCTACCGGTTCATGCCAACTCGAAGTGATGCACAACTCGCGAAAAGCCATCCTTCCCATCGAGATCGTGGGCTCCTCGAAGAACTCTGTGCTAGGCGCACAGGCGTGCAAACTCCTAAACCTCCTTCACGAGTACACTCTCTCTCGCTAGAGGACACGTCTGCCTTCCAGGATGCGGACTTCAGGGCGCAACTCAATGCCATCATCGACCAGCACTGCAACGTTTTCGAAGGCATGGGCACGCTTCCATACACTTACAAAATCCTGCTCAAACAAGACGCCACGCCTGTGGTTCATGCACCTCGCAGAGTCCCAGCACCCCGCAAGGACCGCCTCAAGCAGCAGCTGCAGAACCTCCAGGACCAAGGAGTGCTCTCCAGAGTGACGGAACCAACCGACTGGGTCAGTTCCATGGTGTGCGTAAAGAAGCCTTCCGGCTTGCTCCGGATCTGCATTGACCCAAAGGATCTGAATCGCAACATAATGAGGGAGCATTATCCTATCCCCAAGCGCGAGGAGATCACGTGCGAGATGGCTCGGGCCAACATCTTCACCAAACTTGACGCCTCGAAAGGATTCTGGCAAATCCAACTAGACATGTCCAGCAGAAAGCTGTGTACCTTTAATACCCCGTTTGGCAGATACTGCTGCAACAGGATGCCGTTTGGGATTATATCGGCATCAGAAGTATTCCACCGGATCATGGAGCAAATGATGGAGGGCATTGAGGGTGTGCGCGTCTATGTTGACGACATCATCATTTGGTCCACCTGATATTTGGCGACTGATATGCAGGAGCATATCAGTCGCCTCCAGCGCGTTTTCAAACGAATACGGGACCAAGGCCTTCGCCTCAACAGAGCCAAATGTTCCTTCGGCCAGACGGAACTCAAGTTCCTAGGGGATCACATCTCCCGGTTGGGTGTGCGGCCAGATGCGGACAAGGTGGCAGCCATCACGGCCATGCAGATGCCAGCAGAAAAAAAGGCAGTCCTCCGATTTTTGGGCATGGTCAACTTCCTGGGGAAGTTTATCCCAACCTCGCCTCCCATACCAAAGCTCTCCGGAACCTGGTCAGGAAGACGACAGACTTCCAATGGCTTCCCGCCCACGAGCGCGAATGGGAGGGGCCATAAGACGGACCCGTTATTGGCATTTTTTGATCCCACGAAGGAAACAAAAATTTCAACGGATGCCAGCCAATCCGTCATTGGGGCGGTGCTCCTGCAACGCGATGAGACCTCATCATGGGCCCCCGTTGCATATGCGTCACGTGCCATGACCCCCACGGAACAGCGCTATGCGCAGATCGAAAAGGAGTGCCTGGGCCTGTTGACTGGGGTCGACAAATTTCATGATTACGTGTACGGCCTCCCCCAATTCACTGTCGAGACCAACCATCGCCCGCTGGTCAACATTATACAAAAAGACCTGAATGATATGACCCCTCGCCTCCAGCGCATTCTGCTTAAACTCCGGCGGTACAATTTCCAGCTCCTATACACCCCGGGCAAGGACCTGATCATAGCCGACGCTCTGTCCAGGGCAGTCAACACCCCGTGTGACTCAGAGGGGATCGTCTGCCAGGTTGACGCCCATGTGGCCTTCACGGCCTCCAATCTGCCGACCATGGATGAACGCCTTATCCATATTCGCCGCGAGACTGCGGCTGACCCCCTACTACAGCGTGTCATGCGCCACATGATGGACGGGCGGCTCAAGGGCCAATGCCCGCAGTTCTACAATATCAGAGACGATCTGGCAGTGGTCGATAATGTCCTCCTGAAGCTGGACCGCATCGTGATCCCGCACAGCATGCGCCAGCTCGTTTTGGAACAGCTACACGAGGGCCATCTTGGCGTGGAGAAGTGCCGACGGAGGGCCCGACAGGCTGTGTACTGGCCCGGCATCAATGAGGACATCGCCAACACAGTGCTCAACTGCCCCACCTGTCAGCGGTTCCAGCCGGCCCAACCATGTGAGACCCTACAGCCCCATGAGTTGGTCACGTCCCCTTGGTCTAAGGTAGGCGTTGACCTGTTCCATGCGCTCGGCAGGGGCTATGTTCTGATTGTAGACTATTTTTCTAACTACCCGGAGGTCGTACGCCTGCACGACATCACAGCATCGGCGGTCATCCATGCCTGCAAGGAGACCTTTGCTCGTCACGGCATCCCACTCCCTGTGATGTCGGACAATGGCCCCTGCTTCGCGAGCCAGGAATGGTCCAACTTTGCCAGCAGGTACAACTTTGTGCATGTGACATCCAGTCCCCTGCACCCCCAATCCAATGGCAAAGCGGAAAAGGGCGTCCACATCATCAAATGGCTCCTCTGCAAGGCTGCTGATGCAGGATCCGACTTCCACCTCGCCTTGCTGGCCTATCGTTCGGCCCAACTGTCCACGGGCCTGCCGCCAGCCGAGCTGCTCATGGGTCGCACCCTCAGGACCACGGTGCCGTCCATTCATGTCGCAGACCTCGACCACATTCTGGTCCTTCAGCGGATGCAACAGTCTCGTGCACAACACAAGGCGGCGCATGACGTTCGGGTGACTGACCTCCCTGCTCTGGCACCGGATGACAACGTCCGCATCCATCTTCCGGAGGGTGGCTGGTCTGCAACTGCTGTGGTTCTTCGGCAGGTGTCTCTCTGCTCGTTCCTGGTTCGTCTGCCAGATGGTTCCATTCGCCGCCGCAATCGGCGTGCCCTTGGTCTCGTTCCACGCTCACTACGTGATCCTCCACCGGTGCCACGCCCTCCTGTTGTCCCCAACCTGGACTATGTGGAGATTCCGAATACTCTGCATCCTCCTCGCTCTGCCGTGGCCCAGCCCGTTCCTCAGCCGGTGGCTCCTGACCCACCCTTGAGGCGGTCAACCAGAATTCGTTGGCCACCTCAGAGACTTGACTTATGGGTTTTACGATGTTGGACTCTTTGATCTGTTCTGTTATCCAGTTTCATTGTTCCAGTAGTTTGTATGTAATGTTCATTTCGTTGTTGGTGTGACACCCTATTTCTCTGCACCAGGCACCTTCCCGTGTAAATAGATTAGTCTCATGTACAAAGTCATGTAAATAACACGCACACACATAGTCAGGTACATTCACTACACAATATTTATTGTCACGCAGGCACATGTTCTTTATATAAAAGGGGGGTGTCATAATATACACCAGTATATGATGGTGCAGACACACACACACACACTGATGGACATGCAGTGGGACCAATCAGCATACACAACACCGCAGCCAATCACCAGTGAGAGCACACGCACTATAAAGACAGGGGACAGGAGAGTTCCCGCTCATTCTAGTAGCAGCCTGCTCGGAGCACAGAGCTCACAGCCTGCAACACAAACATTCACCATGTGCTGAGTGCATCACCTGGTTAGGACTAGGCAAGGGTCAACAGTTAAAGCTGGTATTGCATTTACCCACAGTTCAAGTATGTTAATATAGTTAACCTTATAATAAAATAGAGTTGCACCACTTCAAGTGTTGGTGACCTGTTTGTGATCCAGAACACCCAACACATCAGCCACCCCTCGTGTTACTGTAGCTTTGACTTTATGTGACTCTTAACAATATTTGTTTCAATTGTATTCACAGAAATGAGTATGCCACCACCGTCACAGACTTCATCAGCAAATGTGTGGCCGACTGCGTGCCAAAGAAAGAAGTACGTACGTTCCCGGAAACCATGGTTTAATCGGGAGATTGACTCCCTACTGGTGGCATGGTAGCACAGTGGTTAGCACTGTCACTTCACAGCCCCAGGGTCCCAGGTTCGATTCCCTGCTTGGGTCGTTGCCTGTGCGGAGTCTGCACATTCTCCGTGTCTGCGTGGGTTTCCTCCGGGCGCTCCGGTTTCCTCCCACAAGTCCTAAAAGACGTGTTGTTAGGTAATTTGGACATTCTGAATTCTCCCTCTGTGTACCCGAACAGGTGCTGGAATGAGGCGACTAGGGGCTTTTCACAGTAACTTCATTGCAGTATTAATGTAAGCCTACTTGTGACAATAAAGATTATTATTATTATTATTACTGAAGGACAGGTCTGAGGCGTTCAAGTCAGGCGACCCTGACCTATACAAGAAACCCAGGTATGACCTCCGCAAAACCATCCGGGATGCTAAAAGACAATATCAGACCAAGCTAGGTTCATGGACTAGCAACACAGACTCTTGTCGGTTGTGGCAAGGCCTGAACAACATAACGGGCTACAAAGCGAAGCCGAGCAGTATCTCCGGCAGCAGCGCTCCCCTGCCCAAGGAACTCAATGCATTCTATGCTTGGTTCAAGAAGGAAACCATCAATCCGCTGTCGACTGCCCCAGCAGCCCAGGACACACCCATACCCACCGTCACAGCTTCCAAAGTCAAATCGGCTTTCCTGAAAGTGATCCCTGGTCGTACACTCAGAGTCTGCGCAGACCAGCTGGCAGATGTGTTCGCGGGCATCTTCAACCTGCTCTACTCCGCTCCAAAGTCCCCACCTGCTTCAAGAAGACCACCATCATACTATTGCCAAAGAAGGACCAGGCATCGTGCCTCCATGACTACCGTCCGATGGCCCTGACTTCAGTCGTAATGAAAGGCTTCGAGAGGTTGGTCATGAAGCACATCAACTCCATACTACCAGGATAACTAGATCCACTGCAATTCCCATAGAGCCGCAACCGGTCCACAGCAGACGCCATTTCCCTGGTCCTACACCCATCTCTGGCGCATCTTGACAACAAGCACTCCTACATCAGACTCCTATTTATCGACCACAGATCCGCCTTCAAGACCATAATCCCAGCCAAGCTCATATCAAAGCTCCAAAACCTAGGACTTTGCTCCTCACTCTGCAACTGGATGCTTGACTTTCTGACCACAGACCACAATCAGTAAGAATAAACAACAAAGGGGCACAGTGGTTAGCACTGATGCCTCACGGCGCCGAGGTCCCAGGTTCAATCCCGGCTCTGGGTCACTGTCCGTGTGGAGTTTGCACATTCTCCCCGTGTTTGCGTGGGTTTCGCCCCCACAACCCAAAGATGTGCAGGGTGGGTAAATTGGCCACACTAAATTGTTCCTTAATTGGAAAAAATTAATTGGGTATTCTAAATTTTTAAAAAAAGAATAAACAACAGCACCTCCTCCACGATAGTTCTCAATACCGGGGCCCCGCAAGGTTGCCTACTTAGCCTCCTACTATACTCCCGATACTCACATGACTGCGTGGCAAAATGTAGAACAATGCCAGCAGCGCGGGTTTAATTCCCGTACCGGCCTCCCCGAACAGACGCCGGAACGTGGCGACTAGGGGCTTTTAACAGTAACTTCAGTGAAGCCTGCTTGTGAGAATAAGCGATTATTATTATTATTATTATCTACACGTTTGCTGACGGCACGACCATAGTGGGTCGGATCTCAAACAACGACGAGTCAGAATACAGGAGGGAGATAGAGAACCTAGTGGAGTGGTGTAATGACAACAATCTCTCCCTCAATGCCAGCAAAACCAAAGAGCTGGCCATTGACGTCAGGAAGCAAAGCATTGTGCACACATCTGTCAGTATCAACGGGGCCGAGGTGGAGATGGTTGACAGCTTCAAATTCCTAGGTGTGCACATCACCAACAATCTGTCCTGGTCCACCCACGTCGGCGCTATCACCAAGAAAACTCAACAGCTCCTGCACTTCCTCAGGAAACTAAGGAAATTCAGTATGTCCAGACTGACTCTTACCAACTTTTACAGATGCACCATAGAAAGCATCCTATCTGGCTGCCTCAAAGCCTGGTACGGCAACTGCTCAGCCCAGGACCGAGTGAACACCGCCCAGTCCATCACACAAACCCGCCTCCCATCCATTGACTCTATCTACACCTCCCGCTGCCTTGGGAAAGCGGGCAGCATAATCAAAGACCCCTCCACCCGGCTTACTCACTCTTCCAACTTCTTCCATCAGGCAGGAGATACAAAAGCCTGAGAACACGCATGAGCAGATTCAAAAACAGCTTCTTCCCCGCTGTTACCAGACTCCTCAACGACCCTCTTATGGACTGACCTGATTAATACTACACTCCTGTATGCTTCATCTGATGCCGGTGTCTATGTAGTTACATTGTGTACCTTGTGTTGCCCTATTAAGTATTTTCTTTTCTTGTCATGTACTAAATGACCTGTTTGAGCTGCTCGCAGAAAAATACTTTTGACTATACCTCGGTACATGTGACAATAAACAAATCCAGTCCAATGTTTTGAGTTTGAATTCTAATTTGAATTGGGGATATCACCAAACTAGGACAATTTGTGTTTATATAATGCCCTTAATGTTACCCACAGCACTTCACAGAGGCAAAACTAGACATCAAGTAGCGATGGGAATAAGGTGAGGAAAGGCAGGTTGAATGGTTTACGTTACAAAGTTGTTTTTGAAGCAGAAGAGAGAGCTAGTCGATTGAACGGGTTTAAGGAGAGTGTTCAAGAGAGAAGATTTAACATAACAGAAAGGAACAAGAAAACATGGGAGCAAAAGTAGGCCATTCGGCCCATCAAGCTTGCTCTGCCATTCAACTAGTTCATGGCTAATCTACTTTGATGGCATTTTCCACACTATCCCATATAAGAACATCAGAACTAAGAGCAGGAGTGGGCAGTTCAGCCCCCCGTGCCTGCTCCACCAATCAAAATGATCATGACTGATCTTATCTCTGCCTCATCTCCACCTTCCTGCCCACTCCCCATAACCCTCCATCTCGCTACAAATTAAAGCTTACCTATCGACCTCCAGTGGCGGCCATGGTGTGAGTGGTTGCACATTTGGTGGAGTGTGGATTGATGGAAGAAGGGACAAAATTGGATCTGTCATTCTGACGCTGTGAGCCTGATTACACACGGGTTTCCTGTAATCTAATTCAAACAAAGTGCAAGTATAAAAAGGAGCTCATGTTTCACATCTATTTAGGGAGTGGGAGTTTGCAGCCACTGTACCTTTATTCGAGGGAGGATGCTCCTCAATTTCTGGCTGAACTTCAGTGGCAGGCTCCTGATGTTTGGCCACCCAACGCACAGGGCAGCTTGCTGATCAGAGGATCTTCTGGTGGAATCACTCCTAGTCCTAGCCAAGGTGGCCATCAAGAGGTCCAGGCAGCGGGCAGTTGAGTGGGTCTCTTCTCCCTTGGCTGCCTCTGTGCCGGCGTGTCCTTGGAGAGATGGGCTCGCTGGGGCACTTCGGACATTCACCGTAGACGCCGGAGAACATCATCTTCCCCACGGATGTAATCTTATCTGTTTTGATAAGATTCCTTTAAAGCTTTTTGGGGCGTTTTTGTGTTACAGCAAATTAATGGTGCCCCTTTCAGAAGGGGTAACTGGTCCCTTTTTATTGGCAGTCTTCTGGCTGGTCCAAAATAGGGTTAAAATCAGCTTCAGGAAATTACCATTTTTACATTGTTACATTATTAAAGCATGAAATGATACAATAATCATCAACACTCACTGGGCATCAACTGGAGCGGGTCACAGGCATGATACATGTGGGGCAGGATTCTCCGTACCGCAGCACCCGTTTTCTGGGTTTCCCATTGTGGGCACGCCCACGCCGTCGGGAAATCCGCAGACGTGAATGCGCTGACGGCGAAGTGGAGGATCCCGCCGTCGGAGAATCCAGCTGGTGGTATTTGTCCCCTTCAAGGGGCAATTTGCCAAGAGGGTCAGGTGGCCCAGGTAACCAATCAGGGACCAGGGTAGGGGTTTCCGTATCAGTCGATCTTGGAAGCTAATTCACAGCCACAGAGCTGAAAGCCATTGCATTGTGGTTAATGGTAAATAAAAGTGGCAGTTGTTATTTACCTAACTGTTGAATGGGAAAAATTACATAAGTTACTTACAAGCTGCCATGGGTCTCTACCATTGCAGTGTTACCAGACCAATGCTTACTACATCTATACTTATTATCATCCTTACACTTCCATCGTGGCAACTTGCCTGTACAACTTGTCACCACTGTCCTCACACAGTTGAGTGAATGTCTTTGTTCTCTTGGTAAGCAGTGAACCTTCAGTTAGCTGTATTCCCAGTGCTGAGAGGCCAGCATGTACTCCCTCTTGGCCCAGTCTGCATGCCATGCCGAGGAATGAAAATAGAATGGTACGGTATTCAGTGGAACTGTAGCTGCAGGAACAGGTCTTGATCAAAAGTAGATGGCTGAAACACAGGTGCAAGCATGTTGACTGGGTATTATGACATCTTCATCTTTCTGTCCTTTCCTCTGAATTCTCTCAACGAGAAAACCAAAGTTGCCACATGCATAAACAGTGCCATCTTTTCCCTGGCTCATTCCAACCTATATCAAAGAGAACGCTGATGGTCCTATATCAGGTTCTGCCATTTCTACATATTTAGGCCTGTGTACTGTGCTGAAGCATTCATTACAGCGCCACAGATAACAGAGTCCCTGAAACAAAGAGATGATTCCACAATTCCACCGGGTAAAACAATGGAACCATTTATCTGAAGTGATTCTGCCTCCTAATGTTGTCTGTGGCAAGTGCATCTCACAAAACTGCACAGGATGGAAAATAATTGCATTCATTAGCTATGTGGAGAGGCTGAATAGACTCGGACTGTTTTTATTAGAAAGACGGAGGTTGAGGGTTGACCTGATAGAGGTCTACAAGGTTATGAGGGGCATAGAAGTCATAGAATTTACAGTGCAGAAGGAGGCCATTCGGCCCACCGAGTCTGCACCGGCTCTTGGAAAGAGCACCCTACCCAAGGTCAACACCTCCACCCTATCCCCATAACCCAGTAACCCCACCCAACACTAAGGGCAATTTTGGACTGTGGTAGTATGCATTAGGGGTCATGTGGGACTGTGAAGCCATGATGTCATTGGCTGACAGATCTCGGGTCCTGGTTGGACGTTGACCTCTAGCTCCGCCCTGAAGGCGGAGTATAAGTACCTGGAGTCCTCCCCCGCAGGCAGTCTACTACCGAACTGCGGGGGAAACAGTCACGCTTAATAAAGCCTCATCAACTTCACTCTATTCGTCTCTCGGAGTCTTTGTGCGCTACAATTTATTAAGCGTGACTAAAAAGGACTATGGAGCTCAGGATCATCCCGGAATGCCTGAGGATGAGCCCCCACGCAGTGAACGCGGCAGCAGCTTTCAAGCACTGGCAGACTTGTTTTGAGGCCTACCTCAGAACGGCCACCGGCCGGGTCACAGAAGACCAAAAACTACAGGTCCTGCACTCGAGGTTAAGCACGGAGATTTTCTCTTTCATCGAAGACGCAGAGGATTTCCAGACGGCGTTCGCAGCACTAAAAAGTCTCTGTATCCGCCCAGTAAACCAGATCTACGCTCGCTATCAACTCGCAACGAGACGGCAAAGTCCCGGAGAATCGATAGATGAATTCTACGCCGCGCTACTAATTTTGGGACGAGCCTGCAGCTGCACGTCGGTGAGCGCAAATGAACACACGGACATGTTAATGCGCGATGCTTTTGTGGCAGGTATGAACTCCTCCGAAATCCGCCAAAGACTTCTAGAAAAAGAGTCGCTAGGACTCTCAGAGGCACGGGCCCTAGCAGCCTCCCTAGACGTGGCCGCGCGAAATACCCGCGCCTACGGCCCCGACCGCGCGGCAGCCCATTGGGCTCCGTACGTACCCGTCGCGACAAACCCACCCCGCCCCCCCCGGACACCCCACAGGCTTGCGCGGTCCAAACACCAAGTCGCACCGGGGGCGCCCGCTGCTATTTCTGCGGCCAGGCGAAACACCCCCTGCAGCGCTGCCCGGCCCGCGCAGCGTTCTGCAAGAGCTGCAGGAAAAAGGGCCATTTCGCGGTTGTGTGCCGGTCCCGCGAGGTCGCCGCGCTACCAATTTGGGTCCCGACCACCGCTGTCCCCAGAGATGAGGGAGCCCCAGGCGTTCCTAACGCTCCCCAACCCCCCCAGCGCCCCATGTGCCCCATGTGCGACCCGCAGGCGCAGCCATTTTGGGTCCCGGCCACCACGAGGGGAGGAAGGGCCCCGCCATCTTGGACCACCCCAGACCTGTACGACGCATGGGGGCGGCCATTTTGTCCACCCCCGCCGCCATCTTGTGACCCCCCAGCCATGTGCGATGCATGGGGGCAGCCATTTTGTTCAATCCCGACGCCATCTTGGACGGCAACAACGGACCCCAGTATCGACGGCTCCACGGGGTTCGAAGAAGACGCTCAACTACTACAACCACGTCTCGCTTCAATAACGCTGGACCAAGCTCGGCCCCGGACACTCCAGACGACGACGACAACGGTGCTGATAAACGGGCACGAGACACCATGCCTAGGCGACTCCAGGAGCAAGGAGAGCTTTATCCACCCCGACACGGTAAGACGCTGTTCTTTGACCACCCATCCCAGCGCACAAAAGATTTCCCTAGCTGAAGGATCCCACTCCGTACAGATCAAAGGCTTCTGCATAGTTACCCTAACGGTGCAGGGGAGGGAGTTCAAAAACTACAGGCTCTACGTCCTTCCCCAACTCTGCGCCCCCACATTACTGGGATTAGACTTCCAGTGCAATCTACAGAGCCTTACCTTCAAATTCGGCGGCCCAATACCCCCACTCACTATCTGCGGCCTCGCAACCCTCAAGGTGCAACCCCCGTCCTTGTTTGCAAACCTCACCCCGGATTGCAAACCCGTCGCCACTAGGAGCAGACGGTACAGCGCCCAGGACCGGACCTTCATTCGGTCCGAAGTCCAGCGGCTACTAAAGGAAGGCATAATCCAGGCCAGCAATAGTCCCTGGAGAGCACAGGTGGTAGTAGTAAAGACAGGGGAGAAGCAAAGGATGGTCATAGACTATAGCCAGACCATCAACAGGTACACACAACTAGACGCGTACCCTCTCCCCCGCATATCCGACATGGTCAATCGGATTGCCCAATATAAAGTCTTCTCCACCGTGGACCTCAAGTCCGCCTACCATCAGCTCCCCATCCGCCCAAGTGACCGCAAGTACACAGCCTTCGAGGCAGACGGACGATTATACCATTTCCTAAGGGTCCCATTTGGCGTCACAAATGGGGTCTCGGTCTTCCAACGAGAGATGGACCGAATGGTTGATCAACACGGGTTGCGGGCCACGTTCCCGTATCTCGACAATGTAACCATCTGCGGCCACGATCAGCAGGACCATCACGCCAACCTCCAAAAATTCCTCCAGACCGCTAAAGCCTTGAACCTCACGTACAACGAGGACAAGTGCGTTTTTAGCACCAACCGGCTAGCCATCCTGGGCTATGTAATGCGCAATGGGATAATAGGCCCCGACCCCGAACGTATGCGCGCCCTCATGGAATTTCCCCTCACGCACTGCTCAAAAGCCCTGAAACGCTGCCTGGGGTTTTTTTCATACCACGCCCAGTGGGTCCCCCAGTACGCAGACAAGGCCCGCCCCCTAATACAGGCCACGACCTTCCCTCTGTCGACAGAGGCTTGCCAGGCCTTCAGCCGCATCAAAGCGGATATCGCAAAGGCCACGATGTGCGCCATCGACGAGTCCCTCCCCTTCCAGGTCGAGAGTGACGCCTCCGACGTAGCTCTAGCGGCCACCCTTAACCAAGCGGGCAGACCCGTGGCCTTTTTCTCCCGAACCCTCCACGCTTCAGAAATCCGCCACTCCTCAGTGGAAAAGGAAGCCCAAGCCACAGTGGAAGCTGTGCGACATTGGAGGCATTACCTGGCCGGCAGGAGATTCACTCTCCTCACGGACCAACGGTCGGTAGCCTTCATGTTCGATAATGCACAGAGGGGCAAAATCAAAAACGACAAGACCTTAAGGTGAAGGATCGAGCTCTCCACCTTCAACTACAAGATCTTGTATTGTCCCGGAAAGCTGAACGAGCCGTCCGATGCCCTATCCCGCGGCACATGTGCCAACGCACAAATTAACCGCCTCCAAACCCTCCACGAGGACCTCTGCCACACGGCGGTCACTCGGTTTTACCACTTTATCAAGTCCCGCAACCTCCCATACTCCGTGGAGGAGGTCCGTACAGTCACAAGGAACTGCCACATCTGCGCAGAGTGCAAACCGCATTTTTTCAGGCCGGATGGTGCGCACCTGATTAAGGCTTCCCGCCCCTTTCAACGCCTTAGTCTGGATTTCAAAGGACCCCTCCCCTCCACCGACCGCAACATATACTTCCTTAATGTGGTGGACGAGTACTCCCGCTTCCCATCGCCATCCCCTGTTCTGACATGACCGCGGCCACAGTCATTAAAGCCCTGAACACCATATTCACACTGTTCGGTTGCCCCGCATACGTCCACAGCGACAGGGGGTCCTCCTTCATGAGTGACGAGCTGCGCCAGTTCCTGCTCAGCAACAGGATAGCCTCGAGCAGGACGACCAGCTACAACCCCCGGGGGAACGGACAAGTAGAGAGGGAGAACGGCACGGTCTGGAAGACCGTCCTACTGGCCCTACGGCCCAGGGACCTCCCAGTTTCACGGTGGCAGGAGGTCCTTCCGGACGCCCTCCACTCCATCCGGTCACTACTGTGTACTAGCACTAACCAAACGCCTCATGAGCGCCTCCTTGGCTTCCCCAGGAAGTCCTCCTCTGGAACGTCGCTGCCGACCTGACTGGCGGCCCCAGGACCCATCTTGCTCCGAAAGCACGTGCGGGCGCACAAGTCGGACCCGTTGGTCGAAAGGGTTCACCTCCTTCACGCGAACCCGCAGTACGCTTACGTGGAGTACCCCGACGGCCGACAGGACACGGTCTCTCTGCGAGATCTGGCGCCCGCCGGCAACACACACACACCCCCCCGACACCAATCACCCAACCCCCCCCCCTTCCTGCCACCGCCGCACCCCGCGACCGCCCCCTTCCCAGGAGGATCAGTCCTCCTCCCAGGCCCGACCAGGAATGAAGCCCAAGCTGAAACCGTAAGGCTCCCGGAGAAGACAACACCGGAACAAGCACCGCCACCACCACCGGGGCCGAGGCGATCGACACGGACGACCAGACCGCCCGACCGACTCGTGGCGTCGATCTAACAGTACAATGTGGACTTTGTGGACTTTTAACGAGAACATTTTGTCTCTTCCTGACGATTACTGTAAATAGTTTGAAACAAAAAAAAAAAAAACCTTGTACATACTGTTATAACATGTGAAGGTTTTCCTCCCAGGACCAGCCTTGTAAACCCTTACCACCATGCGAAGCATCACCCCGCCGGGTTCATTTTTAACAAGGGGTGAATGTGGTAGTATGCATTAGGGGTCATGTGGGACTGTGAAGCCATGATGTAATTGGCTGACAGATCCCGGGTCCTGGTTGGACGTTGACCTCTAGCTCCGCCCTGAAGGCGGAGTATAAGTACCTGGAGTCCTCCCCCGCAGGCAGTCTACTACTGAACTGCGGGGGAAACAGTCACGCTTAATAAAGCCTCATCGACTTCACTCTATTCGTCTCTCGGAGTCTTTGTGCGCTACATGGACACTAAGGGCAATTTATCATGGCCAATCCACCTGACCTGCACATCTTTGGACTGTGGGAGGAAACCGGAGCACCCGGAGGAAACCCACGCACACACGGGGAGGATGTGCAGACTCCGCATAGACAGTGACCCAAGCTGGAATCGAACCTGGGACCCTGGAGCTGTGAAGCAATTGTGCTATCCACAATGTTACCGTGCTGCCCTCCGTGCTGCATGGCTAGAGTGGATGAGCAGGCACTCTTTCCCAGGGTGGATGGGTCAGTCACCAGGGGGCATAGGTTTAAGGTCCATGGGGCAAGGTTTAGAGGAGATGAGTGAAGCAGGTTTTTTACGCAGAGAATGGTGAGTGCCTGAAACGCGTTGCCAGGGGAGGTTGTGGAAGCAGATACATTAACGCCGTTGCAAAGACATCTTGAAGAACACATGGATAGGATGGGTATAGAGGGATATGGCACAAGGAAGTGTTGAGGGTTTTGGCAAAGGTTGGTATCATGACCGGTACAGGCTTGGAGGGCCGAAGGGCCTGTTCCTGTGCTGTATTGTTTGTTATTCTTAACATTAAGAAATGCAAAAAAATTCTCATGAATGTTGTCTTCTTTGAATCAACCTTCTGAACAACTTTAGGACTTGATAGAAAAAATTAAGAAGCAAAAATGGCTACCTATTTTAGAGTTTATTTTGCTCTGTATAGGTAAATATCAAAATAAGCTTGCTGTTTATTTATTTTTTGCGGCTGTAAGCATTATCATATACAAAATCGGCAGTTGAGTACAGGTGACCAATGCCTTTTGACTCACTTTAACTCATCTATCCAGAAAAACAAAAGGCTTCAAAGTCCCTCTGTAACAGCATCCACTTTGAGATTCTGAATCCAATGTACATTGCAGACATTAATGGATCACTCCATTCAGTAATCCCGCCCCTAACACTAGTTCACTAACATGCCTGTGTGATACAGGCAGGCAACCACGAGCAAGCGATGTTGGATACAAAACAAAAAGATTCAATACACAATGACAAATTACACCCACTATCCCCCAAAGAGTCTCCCGCGCCGACCCGCACTCGGGTCGGGATTTTATGTCCACAGGCTTCCCAGTTAAGGGCTTTAGCCCCCTCATCAGGGAAGGTTGTATTCAGGTGAGGCCACGGGAGAACCTAATGGTCCAGACACCGTGACCTCCATTCGAGTTATAAAAGGTTCCTTATCCTGTGGTGACATGCATCACTGTAAGTACACAAAGGGTTAATGTAAATACACTACACCTAGCTAGACACTCGAGGGAACACCAGAGATATGACACACACACAGTCAACCAATATGCCAGTAAGATAGGACACAACCAATGGGCATTCACGGTACACATAGAGGTGACACTACCACAGGAGGACATTACACCAACCCATATAAAAGGACACATCACACATGATCTTCCTCCTTCCAGTGGAGACACTCAGCGAGTACAGACACAGGGTTGATTTGAAACACATCACACCCACCACGTGGATTGTAGCAGACTGGTTTGTCAGTCTGAGTAGCTATAGAAGGATTAACAGGCGAGTCAAATCCAAGTAGGAGAATCGTTAACAGTAATAAATGTTATAAAGCTATCTCCAAGTCTGAACCTTCTTTTGTCAGAGTGCACATAAAGGAAGCCGCTTATGCTACATCAAGAGCATAACAAAACAGCCCTGCCCCCTCATCGGGGAAGGTTGTATTCAGGTGAGGCCACAGGGGAACCTAATAGTCCAGACACCGTGACCTCCATTCGAGTTATAAAAGGTTCCTTATCCATTATTACATCACCATATTTTACCCTGAATTAGCTTGAATTCCAATTGGTTGAGGCTTATGTTGCAGCATTTTATGAGGAATGTCATTATTCTTTCTCGCAGGCCAGATATAAAATGTCATCTCGTCCCACAGTCCAGGTGGGATGAACTCTCCGAGGGAAGGTCAGTGACTTCCCTCAAGCAGGAACATCCCCTCTGAAACTGAAACTCACTTATCATGATCCTTCAGGTTTTTTTTTCAGTATCGTTGATTTTTTAAATCCGTTGTTGATACAATATTAGCGGCTGATTCCTGGACTAAATGTGTTACTTGTTTTGAGAAATGAATACTGTGTTAGCTGTTTCCAATCTAGAAAGACGTTCTTCAGCAATCAATGGCCTTTTCACTTTACAAATCACAGAAAACTGTGCCAGTCAGTTCACTCGCTGAATGCTGATAATGAGCTCAATGTCTATGACAATCTGATTTAGCTGCAAAAAATCTTAGTTGTATCATTGTTCTCCTTGAACAATATGACTTTCTGCCTTGTTTTTCAAAAGCATATTTTGTTTCTCTTAGTATGCCAGAATAGATGCAATTTGATCTCATCCATGTTAGTATCCTCTCTACCCCTTATATCTCCCCTGACCGTGCCTTTTACTGTTTGGTACAGATGTACTAGCTATGCTGCTTATTAGCTATAGGTATGCTCGTTTCCAGGTATCTCTTGGCAATTTCAACCCATCTTTTGGCAGTAACAGAAAGGCCTCGGGGTACAATTGCATAAATCATTGAAGGCAAAGAATATAGTTACAAAGACATCTGAGATCATGGGCCTTATAAATTAAGGCATAGAGTACAAAAGCAAGGCAAACATTTTTACAAAACATTCGTTTGGCCTCAACTGGAGGATTGTCTCGGGTTCTTGGCACTATGCGTAAGGAAGGATGTGAAGACATCAGAGAGGGTGCAGAAAAGATTTACAAGAATGGTTCCAGGGTCGAGGGGCTTCCATTACGAGGCAAGATTGGAGAATCAGGGGGCAGCATGGTAGCATTGTGGATAGCACAATTGCTTCACAGCTCCAGGGTCCCAGGTTCGATTCCGGCTTGGGTCACTGTCTGTGCGGAGTCTGCACGTTCTCCCCGTGTGTGCGTGGGTTTCCTCCGGGTGCTCCGGTTTCCTCCCACAGTCCAAAGATGTGCAGGTTAGTTGGATTGGCCATGATAAATTACCCTTAGTGTCCAAAATTGCCCTTAGTGTTGGGTGGGGTTACTGGGTTATGGGGATAGGGTGCAGGTGTTGACCTTGGATAGGGTGCTCTTTCCAAGAGCCGGTGCAGTCTCGATAGGCCGAATGGCCTCCTTCTGCACTGTAAATTCTATGATAAACTCTGATCTGGGGTGTTGTTCTCCCGAAAGGAAGGTTGAGAGGAGTTTTGGTAGAGGTGTTTGGAATCATGAAGAGTCTGCACGGAGTAGATTGGGAGAGATTGTTCCCATTGGCAGAAAGGTCGAGAACAGAAATTTAAAGTGATTTGCAAAACGAACCAAAGGCGGAAAAATGTTTTCATGTAGTGCCTGGTTACAATGTGGAATCCACTGTCTGAAAGGTTTTGGTGGACATTCGATTATGGCCAGCAAAAGAGTATTGGCTAAGCACCCGAAGAGAAAAAGACAGAAGATCTATGAGGAGCGGATGTGCTGAATTGCTCTTAGAGAAGTGGTGCAGGCTTGTTGGGCCGAATGGCCTCCTTCTATTGTAAGGACCCTTCCTGTTGATTCCCTTATTTCCCATTTCTTTTACTTTGTCGTTAACATTTTTGATCCATGGATGTTTAATGGACATGTGCCTTTAGGTCAATCAGAGGAAGAGAGGAACTCAAAAGTTGCAAAATAGTACACTGTGTTACTGAGATTTAGCTGCTGAACAGCA
Source organism: Scyliorhinus torazame (assembly GCF_047496885.1). Lineage (NCBI taxonomy): Eukaryota > Metazoa > Chordata > Chondrichthyes > Carcharhiniformes > Scyliorhinidae > Scyliorhinus > Scyliorhinus torazame. The sequence goes on along the minus strand of NC_092721.1, from coordinate 22,675,768 downwards.
GAAGTCAGACTTTCTGGCACCTGAGATATTGGAGGGATTTGGTTCGATTGGTTGGCTGGTGGCCAATAAATTAGCAAAAGGCCGTATTCCGCCCCATGGCAGGCGGTGATTGGGTCCTACCCGTGGGGGATGATTTTCAGAGAAACCAGGAAGTGATATTCAGATCCTGGATGCTGAGAGGAGAAGCTGTGAGCTGCTGTCCATCTTTCTGTCTAACTGTCTGTCTCTGTCTCTCTCTCTCTCTCTTTATGCAGAAATGCTGTCTAGCTGCCAATCCACCTAGACTGCACATTTTTGGGTTTTGGAAATGAGACCCACGCAATCACGGGGAGAATGTGCAAACTCCACATGGACAGTGACCCAGGGCAGAGATTCAAACTCGGGTCCTCAGCGCCGCAGTCCCAGTGCTAACCACTGCGCCCCCGTGCCACCCTGACTTTGGGTATTTTCTAAGCAGTAATTGTTAATTTCAACTGTATTGCGACTCTGGGTCAAGTGGGGCTGGAATTGACTACGCACCCAGCCCAAGGATTCATTTTACCGTCCAGTAACCATTCTATGAGCCTGTGATTTCTGGAACCATCTTTCTCCTTCCCCATGATCCTGTCATCTTCCTCCAAGCACGTTTTGCAAAGTATATATTTAGACCTAATTTTGAACAGTGCTCATCTATTGGGGCTGCTGCTCATTCCTTCACATACGTTTATTTTGCATCCAGCATGACATTGAAGACATTCCATATATTTCTACATGAGGCATTCAGAAACTATTTCCCCTAATCCATTGGTTAATCACTCATATTCATGTAGTTAGTCGTTCTAACATTGTGTACTGGGACACAGTCTTTTAAAACATGTTTTGTTGAGATGGGACCCTCGCCCATCCCTAATTTCTCTTGTGAAGTCCTTGGGTGTATTCAGTTCTACATCATACTAAACACAATCATTTTGTGGTCACTATCACTCAGGAGTGCTTTTATTACCATTCTTCAGCGAAGAATCACTGAAACGACTACACGATGACATTAATAAGTTCCATCCAACCATCAGACTCACCATGGACTACTCTCCAAAATCAGTTGCATTCTTGGACACACTCATCTCCATCAAGGACGGTCACCTCAGCACTTCGCTTTACCGCAAACCCACGGATAACGCACGATGCTCAACTTCTCCAGCTTCCACCCTAAACACATTAAAGATGCCATCCACTATGGACAAGCTCTCCGTATACACAGGATCTGCTCAGACGAGGAGGAGCGTAACAGACATCTACGGACGTTGAAAGATGCCCTCGTACGAACGGGATATGGCACTTGACTCATCGATTGACAGTTCCAACGCGCCACAGCGAAAAACCGCACCGACCTCCTCAGAAGACAAACATGGGACACAACCGACAGAATACCCTTCGTCGTCCAGTACTTCCCCGGAGCGGAGAAACTACGTCATCTTCTTCACAGCCTTCAACACGTCATTGATGACGATGAACACCTTTCCAAGGTCAGCCCCACACCCCCACTATTTGCCTTCAAACAACTGCGCAACCTCAAACAAACCTCAACCAAACTACCCAGTCTTCAGAACAGTGACCACGACACCACACAACCCTGACATGGCAATCTCTGCAAGACGTGCCAGATCATCGACATGGCTACCACTATTACACGTGAGAACACCACCCACCAGGTACGCGGTACATACTCGTGCGACTCGGCCAACGTTGTCTACCTCATACACTGCAGGAAAGGATGTCCCGAAGCGTGGTACATTGGCGAGACCATGCAGACGCTGCGACAACGAATGAATGGACATCGCGCAACAATCACCAGGCAGGAATGTTCCCTTCCAGTCGGGGAACACTTCAGCAGTCAAGGGCATTCAGCCTCTGATTTCCGGGTAAGCGTTCTCCAAGGCGGCCTTCAGGACGTTCGACAACGCAGAATCGCCGAGCAGAAACTTATAGCCAAGTTCCACACACATGAGTGCGGCCTCAACCGGGACCTGGGATTCATGTCGCATTACATTCATCCCCCACCATCTGGCCTGCGAAATCCTACCAACTGTCCTGGCTTGATACAATTCACACCTCTTTAACCTGGGGTTACCCCATCTCTGGATCTGTAAAGATTTAATCACCTGCTAATGGTCACATTCCAAGCATTGTCTGGCATCTCTGAATTTGTCTATATATATGTTTCTGGAACATACCTCTTCATTCACCTGAGGAAGGAGCAGCGCTCCGAAAGCTAGTGTTTGAAACAAACCTGTTGGACTTTAACCTGGTGTTGTAAGACTTCGTACTGTGCTCACCCCAGTCCAACGCTGGCATCTCCACATCTTGAACGATATTGGGATACATTTAGTCATGTCAGCTGATGGAATTTAAAATCAATGAATAAGGACTGGAATTCTCTCTCCGATTGGATTCTCTGTTTCTGCAAGCAGTCTGGCAGAGTATTGGTGGCTTCAATGGGAAATCCCGTTGCCAAGCGGCGGGAGTAGAGAATCCCGCCACCAGCGGACAGCGTGCCACTGAGAAACACGCGGCTCGGGACCGGAGAACCCAGCCCAAAATCTGGAACTGAAAACAAATCTCAGTGACGGCGAGCATAAAACTATCGTCAATTGCTGCAAGAACCCATCTGGTTCACCAAAGTTCTCCAGGGAAAGAAGTCTGTCATCCGCACCTTGGTCTGGCCTACATGTGACTCCAGACCCAGAGCAACGTAGTTGACGCTTAAGTGCCCTTTGAAATGCTGCACAGTGTGTCCCTCAATTCCAGGGCAATTAGGGACGGGCAACAAATGCTGGCCGTGCCGGCGATGCCCACATTCCACGAAAGAATAAATAAAAGCCAAGCTGAAAGCGACTTCCCTGACATCATTGGGCCATTAAGCATGAATTACTCTTACCAACTCACTCTAAACTGTATGTTTATTGTCTGACTTTTTAACTGGAGGGTATAAGTTAATACTCAGAAGAGACTTCTAAAAAATGCAGCAAAACTCCGCTTGACCTATTCTATATCAAATAGGCCATACTTGACAGAATAGTAAACGTGCTAAAAAAAACTTTCTCCTGGGTGACATCATGTAACAGCTTGAACTGCACACAATCGGTCTTTATATATGGTTCCATTAATCCCAAAGAAAATGCCTGATTTACTCACATTACCATAGATATTTATTTATAATCCCACTGTGAGGATTTAAAACTGCATTTTGGGTTATGGCTGATTTACCGCCAGCGAAATAAAACTGGTGGCCCATGGCAGGTGAACCCTGTGTGGTACCAACTCACGGGCTCTGATAGTACGTTACCCCAGACAGGCTGGCGAGTTAACATTTCCATGACTATACGCAATGGAACTCTGTCTGTCAGCACTCTAATCTCCAGGGAGGGAGAGCAGAAACAATGTAATGGATGTTTTATCAAGCAGTGTTTCTTGGTCTCTTTGAAATGCGCAAGAACGTCATACTGAAATTCAATGGCATTATGATCAAAGAGGTCTTTTTTTTCTGTTCTATCCTGGGTTGTGGGATCCACTGGCTAGGCCTGCAGTTCCTGCCCTTCCTTAATTGCCCTTGAAAACCTGATGACGAGCAGCCTTCTTGAACCACTGGGGTCCACTCCAGTTTGAGGGAGAATAATAATGTTTTTGGTGGAACACAGTGCTCTGCTTACAACTTAGTGTAAATGAAAGAATTCATTGTAGAATTTTAGTCAGACTGTAAGACCATAAGATGTAAGAGCAGAAACAGGCCTTTCAGCCCATCGAGTCTGCTCCACCATTCAACGGGATCACGAGCGAGACCTACCGGCCGTGTTGTGCTCGAAAGGAGCAGGGCCAGTAGATGCCGGGAGGTCCCTTTTCCGGGGTCAACCTGGCTCTCCACGCCTCGCGGGATCTAACATGATCTCATGAGGCGTCACAATATGAATCCTGCCCATTGTGAGCGGGATTACTTTTTGGAAAATCTGCATATTAGAGTGAAAAACTAGTCTCACTCTAATATGCATTCCTGAGAACCAGGTGGGTTCTTGCAGCAAATGAGGCGTGGGATCAATCTCCTTCACCTCAGAGACTGTCTCCACAAATGGGTGTCAGATGGAATGGCACTGGGGGGGGCTCCCAGGGGATCAGAGGCCCCAAGTGTTTTTCCTCTGGCAGGGTGGCACACTGGCACTGCTGGTGTCACCCGGGAACCCTTGCACTGCCAGCGTGGTATCCTGCCACCTGGGCTAGCCCATGACCATTGATTCCCTTACTGAATAAAATCTGTCTATTTCTGCCTTGAACATAATAATAATCTTTATTGTCACAAGAAGGTTTATTTACACTGCAATGAAGTTACTGTGAAAAGCCCCTAGTCGCCACATTCCGGCGCCTGTTCGGGTACACAGAGGGAGAATTCAGAATGTCCAAATTACCTAACAATAGGTGTTTCGAGACTTGTGGGAGGAAACCAGAGCACCCGGAGTAATCCCACGAGGACATGAGGAGAAGGTGCAGCGTCCACCCAGACAGCGACCCAAGCCGGGAATCGAACCTGAGACCCTGGAGCTGTGAAGCAACAGTGCTAACCACTGTGCTGCTGTGCTGACATACTTAACAACCCAATCGCTGCAGCCCTCTGCAGTAAATAATTTCACAGAGAAGAAATTTCTCCTCATCTCTGCCTTAAGTGGGCAGCTCCTTACTCTGAGATTATACCCTCTGATCCTAGACTCTCCCACAAGGGGAAACAACCACTCGGCAACTACCCTGTCAAGGCCCCTAAAAATCCTATCTGTCTCAATAAGGTTGCCTCTTGCTCTTCTAAACTCCAATGAGTAGAGGCCCAACGTAGTCAACCTCTCCTCATAAGAAAATCCCTCCACACCTTTCCTTAAAGGACCAAAACTGTCCACAGTCTTCTAGATGTTGATATATTACATAAATATTAGTATGCAGTTCAACTGCTTGATAAATCATTCTGCTGATCTTAAATTGAGGTTGGTGTTATCGAATATGAATGGTATTCTTTATTCTCCATTTATACCATATTCAGATGTTATTGTTGAATTATAACAATGGGAGCCAGTACTAGTCAGATCTGCTGCATGGGTTTCATGTACACTGTCTACTTCTGCCGTTTTTATCAGGGTGATGAGCAAGAAACAATGGCAACAAACTGGAGGCATGTTGGAAAATTGAATTTATTTTTAGGTCTCTGATGTTAGGGTTTACAAAGTGAAAACCCCATATGGCCACAGTATATGTTTTACTTAGCGACTTTTACTGGTTAACATGAGCACCTCAGCATTACCCACTGACTTACAGTCCAATGTAAATACATAAATCAGTATGCAAGGTTTACATTACTGGAAAATAAGAATAAAAATAAACAAATGGTATAAAGGATTCAGTCGTATATGTTGTAATTCTAATAAAGTTATTTATCTTCTGTCCCAACTTTCAAGCGTGAAAGGCTGCTGGCAATAATAGCATACAAATCATTTACCTGACTATCTGCCCCATCTCAACTACCACCCTCTCTCCAGCCCATATTCAGATCATCCCTCCCTCAATCTTGCTATTTCCATTGACTTCTCTGTTCCATGGTCTCAATTCCTGACAAGGCCAGTTTTGATTGCTTCCTTCTATCCTTCACCAATCCCATTAATCCCCAGGAATAACAACAAAAGGGATTATTATCTAAATGATAAAATATTAAAACATGATGCTGTGCAGAGGGACCTGGGTGTCCTAGTGCATGAGCCGCAAAAAAGTTGGTTTGCAGGTGCAACAGGTTATTAAGAAGGCAAATGGAGTTTTGTCCTTCATTGCTAGAGGGATGGAATTTAAGACTAGGGAGGTTATGCTGCAATTGTATAAAGTGTTAGTGAGGCCACACCTGGAGTATTGTGTTCAGTTTTGGTCTCCTTACCTGAGAAAGAACGTACTGGCACTGGAGGGTGTGCAGAGGAGATTGACTAGGTTAATCCCAGACTTGAGGGGGTTGGATTACGAGGAGAGGTTGAGTAGACTGGGACTGTACTCGGAATTTAGAAGGATGCGGGGGGATCTTATAGAAACATATAAAATAATGAAGGGAACAGATAGAATAGATGCGGGGAAGTTGTTTCCACTGGCCGGTGAAAGCAAAACTAGGGGTCATAGCCTCAAAATAAGGGGAAGTAGATTTAGGACTGAGCTCAGGAGGAACTTCTTCACCCAAAGGGTTGTGAATCTATGGAATTCCTTGCCAGTGAAGCATTTGAGGCTCCTTCATTGAATATTTTCAAGATAAAGATAGATAGTTTTTTGAAGAATAAAGGATAAAGGGCTATGGTATTCGGGTGATAAAGTGGAGCTGAGTCCACAAAGGATCAGCCATGATCTCATTGAATGGCGGATCAGGCTCGAAGGGCCATATGGCCTACTCCTGCTCCTAGTTCTTTTGTTCTTATGACACCGAGCCACAGAATAATCAAAAGATTGGTCAGAGAGGAAGGTGAGTCTTAAAGGGGGAAAGCCAGGGGTAGAGACAGAGAGATGTAGGGAGTAAATTCCAGAGTTTATGGCATTGGCAACTGAAGTCATGGTCGCTAATGATGCAGCAGTTAAAATTGGGGAGGCGCAAGAGGCCAGAATTAGAGGAGCGTGGATACCTTGGACAGTTGTGGGGCTGGAGAAGATTACAGAGATAGGGAGGGGCAAGGCCATGGAGGGATTTGAAAACAAAAGATGAGAATTTTAAAATCGAGAGGTTGCTTGACCAGGAGCCAACAAGCAGTGCCCACCAACCAAAACTTCCTCCGGATTCAGATTTAATCCCTTAGCCATAATCCTGAACCCACATTTCTCTCTGTCTTCTTTCCCTGCCATCTGGCCCCATGCCGTTGTTGTTTTTATGGCTGGGAATTTCTTCAGGATTTCCTGCAGCGGGTGGAGCAAACCATTGGCTGCCGTTGGGACCTTATGTTCCACCAATGTCTAGTGGCTGGGGAACCCGCTACGAGGGGTCGGGCAGGGAATTCCCTCTCTCTATTCCTCTGGCCTCATGCATTCCTGCCCCCCTTGCACCCCCACCCCCATCATGAATTGTCATGCTTTTAGATGCCTCTGCTCAATGGTCTGGAATCCCCTTGCCTCCATTTCCTTCTCCTGTTTAAAGAAACTCCACCCGCCAACCTCCACTTATCTGGCATAACCTCCTGCTCAGGTCCCCTAATATTCTTCAATTAAACTCCACCTTTTGATTGTGACTCTGTGAAATGCTTTGCATATAATACAAAAACAGATTACTGTGGACGCTGGAATCTGAAACAAAAACAGAAAATGCTGGGCAATCTCAGCAGGTCCGATAGCATCTGTGGCGAGAGGAGGGAGCTAACCTTTCGAGTCTGGGTGACTCTTTGTCAAAGTGCTTTGCAATGTTTACTGCATTTACGGCCCTACAATTATTGTTATAATAAAAAAATTAATCTGCTTAACACTTCTTTTAAAGTAGTCGATAAAAAATACTCTTCTGCCCTAAAAACTTGATTTTCTTTACTTTTAACTTAGTTTCATTGTTCATCACATATCATCATAGTTTTGTGCCCGCAGCAGACCGGGCAGGATAATATCCTTTTAACATGTAGCTCTAACCAGGCATTGGATTTGCTAACCTTCGCCTGCTTAGTAGCACAGCAGACCTTTGAAAGAGAGCTGCACGCAATGTTTTCCCAGAAGAGTTGTACCTGGAAACTCTGGGTCATTCACACAGGGTGACTCATTCACAGATTCCTGCATTCTTGTGGTCAGTCTCAAAGCAGTGTTGTCCAACCCCTTTTGCCATCGTTCATTGTTCAAATGTTCTCTGCTGTTTAACAATTACCAACACAAAGGCCATTGACATTCTTGCCGAGGGTTGTCATTCAAGATTTTCCAGGCTGCTCGGTTCCTTCACAGTTTGGAAGGAAAACATGCCACGCAACACCAAAAAAGGGGAAGAAATTACTGAAGGAGTGAAAGGAGAAAATGAAAGTAAAATACTTTTATTAAACTTTACACGCAGAGCAAATTAGAAAATGTAATGACGTATTTCAGGAAATGAGCCTCCTCAGTTCTGAGAGTCACTTGCCTCCCCGACAAGACTACACCTCTGTTACTTCAACTATTGTGATTTCCTCCGAAAACTTTCATCTTCATATTGTTTTCACATGTGTTTACGCCACAGCACATAGATCTGGATCATTGTTTAATTTTAAAATTCCGGGGCAGCACAGTGGTGCAGTGGTTAGCACTGCTGCCTCACGGCGCCGAGGTCTCAGGTTCGATCCCGGCTTTGGGTCACTGTCTGTGTGGAGTTTGCACATTCTCCCTGTGTCTGCGTGGGTTTTGCCCCCACAACCCAAAGATGTGCAGGGTAGGTGGATTGGCCACGCTAAATTGCCCCTTAATTGGAAAAAATGAATTGGGTACACAAAATTTACAAAACATTTTTTTTTTATTTCCTCGTACATAATTATTGGATTGCTACCCCTCCCAAATTGTACTGGAATCGTAAGTAATTAAACATTAGTCTCTTGGATATTGCTACGAACAAACTGGGAAAATTAATTGAGACATTAAAAAGATTCTCATTTTCTTTGAACTTATGTGTTTATTAGTCTTTTAAAAAAATTGGAGATGGAGGTGCTTGACTTGGCGGGGTGGTTGGACGACGGTAGATTGTTTGATGAAACCTCCAAGAATATATCCACCCTGCGTTGGCCAACTTTATGCACTGCAGATAAGAACAAAAGACTCAGGCGCAGGAGTGACCATTTGGATCTTTGCGCCTGCTCCACCATTCGATAGACAATGACTGACGATCGACCTTCCCACGCTATACACATATCCCTCAATTCCTTGAGTGCCAAAGAACACTGTCTTAAATATACTCAATGGCTGAACATCCACAGACCTCAGTGTTGGACATTCCAAACATTCACAATCCTTTGAGTGAAGGAATTTCTCCTCAATTCAGTCCTAAATGACCGACCCTTTAGACTCCACTAGACTCTCCTGGCCAGGGGAAATAGCCATCTGTCGCTTACCCTTTCAGCCTCTTAATAATTTTATTTGTTTTGATGAGAATGATTCTGCTTCTAAACTTCTAGACTGAGCTCCTGGGCTGGGAGAGAGTGGGGCTTCGTGTCTGCGGGGTCTACAGGACATCCTCCAACATTGTGCATGCCCATAACAGGGGCAACTACAGCTGCTGCCTGTCTGTCCTACCAAAAACTTCCAGGATACAGCCTTGTTGGTGGTTATATGCTTTAAAAAAAATAAATTTAGAGTACCCAATTCATTTTTTCCAATTAAGGGGCAATTTAGCGTGTTCAATCCACCGACCTTGCACATCTTTGGGTTGTGGGGGCGAAACCCACGCAAACACGGGGAGAATGTGCAAACTCCACACGGACAGTGACCCAGAGCCAGGTTCGAACCTGGGACCTCAGCGCCGTGAGACTGCAGTGCTAACCACTGCGCCACCGTGCTGCCCCAGTGGTGGTTATATGCTGACGGTCACTTCAACTGCCTTTGACTGTAAGCAGCCCCAAGTTGCATAGCTGAAGGTTACTATTGATAAGGAATTGGCATTGTTAGTTATGTGAGCACTTCACAGCTTTCAAGTGGTGCTGCAAGGTGTGTTTGCTGATTGCTCCTTCTGGTAGCTGCAAATGCCTGAAGGCTGTGTGTTTGTTTACGGCTGACTCTTCTGCTTCAGTGGCCTGGAATAAGGAAAGGGAGGATGTAAGATGACCTGTTGCCAATGCTGGAGAAGGGGAAGTGGTGCTCTTTCTTCTGCTGGCGTGCTCTACATCGGTGTGATTTTCCAGTGTGATTATTTCTGCCTTTGAGAGTCTACTGCTGGAGGCTGCGGGAGGAGGGGCTGACTGCTTTGAACTGGTCACTTGGTGAGGGTGTTGAAAAAATGCCTTTGCAGTTTGCTGGTGACTTTGTTGTATTTTTAATGTTTCATGCCTGGAGGCTGTGTGGTTGTATGCTACCGTCACTTTTGCTTCTGTGTCCTGGGGCGGGATATTTCATTGTATTGTTGACTGTTTAATGTTCCAAGTCTGTTTAGTTTTCCTGGTATAAATACCCTGTTGCAACTTTGTGTTTGTACTGATATTTTATAATGAAAAGGTGTGGGGCGGTGCCTTTTCCTTGTTGGCTCATGGTTAGTGTGATATATGGACTGTCGGGTAGTTGTTTTCATCGTTTTGTAAGAAGGTACTGTTGCCCATTTAATAAACAAAATATTCTCAAGTGCATTCCTGTGGGTACACGTGCCATGTCTCAGGTGAGTGTTTTTGCCTCGCATTCCAATCAAACTGTGAGGCCTGGACACTTTGCCGTCACCTTGGGGACGTCAACATCACAGAGGCAGCAGCCAACAATCAAATGCTCTAAATTTGGGGATATCCCCGCGACCAGAGGATGAGTGTGTGGATCAGGGGAAGGCACCTGAGCACGGCCTCCCTAATGTTCCCGGCAGGGTCTGGGTCTGAGGTCCAGGAGCTGCTGTTGTAGCCAAGAGTGAGTGTGGGGAGCAATGTTGCCAACACAACTGGCTTGATAGATGGCACTCTGAGAGAAGGAGGGACACGTAAGGGTGGGGGAGGCTTGGAGGATTTGAGGGTCACAATCCTAACTGATTGTTGGTCTCTCTCCATCTCCAATTCTTTAAAGGTAGCACGATGGATGGTGTTGTTGACCCTACAGCGGCAGCCCTCACGGTGACAGCTGGTGACAGCTCAGATAAGCTCGGCATCAGGCCGAGGAGGGACCCAGAGGGGGAGGATGGCGATGGCCCAAGGTGGGCAGGCATCGTTGGTCGTTCGAGGAGATGTCGGACAGCATGTGCCACAGGAGACACCGTCTCAACAAGGAGACTGTGTGGCACCTGGCACTCCGTGGAGGAGGAGGATGCTCGCTCCCACTGGCCGGTCAAGGTCACCGCAGCCCCAAACATTTATGCAACGGATTCTTTCCAGGGCTCGAGCAGGGACTTGTGCGGCATATCACAAGCGACACCCCACAAGTGCATCTGTGAGGTCAGGGATACCCTGTATGCCTGGGCAGCTGACTATATAAACTTTGAGCTGGATCAAGCCCATCAAGGTGCCTGGTCAGCAGGATACTCCGCCATCGCCGGGATGTCCCAGGTCCGGGAGTAATAGATGTCATGCATGTCGCCCTGCGTAGACCGGGGCATCAGGGAGTACCCTTTTTTTAACAGGAAGGGGTTCCACTCCCTGAACATTCAACTTGTGTACGACTACCACCTCCAGTTCATTTAGGTTTATACACGCTTCCCAGGGAGCGTGCATGACAGCTACTTCATGGGATACTCGGAAATTCCCGGTGTCTTCAAGGACCACCCCAGGATGACGGGTTGGCTCTTTAGGGATAAGTGGTACCCGCTGAGGTCCTGGCTGATGTCGCCAGTGCAGGCTGGAGACCGATGCGGAGACCCAATATGACAAGGCCCATGTTGGCACCCGTGCTGTCACTGAGCAGTGCATCGGACGGCTCAAAATGCAGTTCGCATGCCAGGACTGCTCTGGTCGTACACCTCCCAGGGGGGTCTCCCGCCGCTCTGTGGTGGTTTGCTGTGCCCTCCACAACCTGGCACAGAAGTGGGGTGACGTGCTGGAGGAGGATGAGGAGGGCCTCGTCTGAGGAGAATGAACCGGACCAGGAGGGAATGGAGGGTGAGCCCGGGGAAGACCCTCGGGAGCAGCTTGAGAAAGGAGGGCAGGTGGCGGTGAGTGTCCGGCATGCCCGGAGGGCCAGGGAGGCCCTCATCCTCACCTGCTTTGCATAGGATGCGGCTTCGTCCATCAGCTCCCCCCTGCCCTCCCCAAACTCCCTCGTCACCTTCTCCCCACCTCAATTCCCCTCCCAACTGCACCATCATCTTCTCCCCCCCATTGATCACCCCACCCCCATTCCCCCCTTCCACCAGCCCCCCAATTCCCCTGACCCTCCAACGTTCCCCCTCCCCCATCTACCCTGTTCCACCCTCCCAGTGTCTGTGTAACATCACTCCAGGGTGATGGGCCTGTGTAGGCACTGTCAGCGGGTCCATATACTAGACAGGAGCGTGATGAGAACCCGCTGTGAGGTTAACCCTGGTGCTCCTCAGTCAATGCGAAAGTCTAACTCCTGTCTTTAGGGATTGTTTAGCACAGGGCTAAATCACTGGCTTTGAAAGCAGAATGAAGCAGGCCAGCAGCACGGTTCAATTCCTGTAACAGCCTCCCCGAACAGGCGCCGACTAGGGGCTTTTCACAGTAACTTCATTTGAAGCCTACTTGTGACAATAAGCCATTTTCATTTTCATTTCATTTTTCTGCTGACAGAGCGCTCACACCCATCACCTGCCCGCGGTCTGCATCGGGGGCTCTCGCTGTAGGACTACTGTGCCGGAGGGCAGGGGTGTAGGGAGCAGAGGGCAATAGGGGGTGGGGGTGCAGGCAGGCCCGCTATGAAGATTAACATGACAGAGGCTTCACATGTATCAGGTGAAACGTTGTTTACTAGCAAACATTCAAAACCCTCGTTGTCCCTCGCTATAGATGGTGCTCTCTCCTTGGACAACCCTGCGATCTGCAGGACCTCACAGGAGGTGAGGATGCGGATGTCCGGAACGCCGCTGCACGTCTGGGCCCTTTCCCCCCTTGTTAAGGGCCAACCTCTCCTGCGGGGACAGAGAGGGGGCATTGTGAGCTGCACGCTTGATGCATCAGTTGGGGTCTATGGCAAGTGGCATGTGTGGGCACCGATCCTAGACATGGAAGGGTTGTGCTGGTGGGTGCCAGGGTATGCTGGTGCATGGGCAAGGTGATATGCTGTGTCTGTGGGGTGGGGGGCGGGGAGGTGCCAGCTGCCAATTATCTGGAGGGAAGGGGTGGCGGAGGTCAAGGAGGTGGCAGGCGGGACTGGCGATTGATGACAAGGGGCTGGAGTTAACACCCTTGTGGCCCGGTGGAGGTTGTTGGTCTTCTTCTTACACTGTACGGTTGTCCTGCTGGTCACACTGCCAGAACTGATGGCTGCTGCCACTGCTTTCCAGGCAAGGTTGACGGCTCTGTTGCTGTCCAACCTCACTGGCCGAGATCCAGATTTGAAATTTCTAAAGGGCAGGATTCTCTGACCCCCTCACCGGGCCGGAGAATCCCGCCCCGCCGCCCCGACGACGGCTGCCGTATTCTCGGGCGCCGTTTCTCGGACGGGGGCAGGTGTCCCACCACGCCGGTTGGGGGCCGTTGGCAGCGCCCGCACCCCCCCCCCCCCCCCGGTGATTCTCTGGGCCCCGATGGGCCGGGCGGCCGTCCATTTTTGGTCAGTCCCGCCGGCGTGAATCAGTCAACTCACGTACAGGCGGGACCTGGCAGGTAAGTCGGGGGGGGGGGGGGGGGGGGGTCCTCAGGGGAGTGCGGGGGTATCCTACCCCCGGGGGTGGGGGGGCCCACGGTGGCCTGGCCCGCGATCAGGGCCCACCGATCTGCAGATGGGCCTGTTCCGTGGGGACACTTCTTCCTTCCGCGCCGGCCCCTGTAGGGCTCCGCCGTGGCCGGAGCAGAGAAGAGAACCCCCCGCACATGCGCCAAAATACGCCGGCCGGTCTGCGCATGCGCGGAACCACGCCGGCCGTTCAGCGCATACGCGAGATCACGCCAGCCCTTCGGCGGCAGCTGGAGCAGCGCCAACCCCTCCGGCGTCCACCTAGCCCCTGAAAGTGCGGAGAATTCCAGAAGGGAGAATCCCGGCCTATGTAGTCTCTGACTTCGTATTTGGTAACTTTTCACAAATTAGTTTTGATGGTCCTCTGACCTCATGCCCGCAGACCAATTCGAAAGGACTAAATTTCGAAGACTCGCTTGGTGTATCCCTAATTGCAAATAATAAAAATGGAATTCTTTTGTGCCAATCATGAGGGTTGTCTTCGCTGTGAGCTTTCATCGTGGTTTTCAAAATTTGGTGCTACGTCCCTAGTGTTCCCTGCGACTCCGGATGAAAGGCTGATGATTTGTGGGGCACGATTCAAAAGAAAAAAAACTATGTCTGGTTTTGGGCGTGTTTAGCGGGTGTTATTTTAGCTGAGAAACATTCCGCCCTTCAATGGCACTTTTCCCTTTGTTTGGGCCTCGGAATGTTTCTCTCCACAGAGGCCACATTGAGTCATTTCCTGCTGCCGAGTCCAGCAGGAAAGGCTCCTCGCAGATCGGGGCACCATTTTGTCTGCCTGTCCCAATCTACCCCACCCCCCCCTTTCAGCCTCCCCCACCCCATTTTTGCCCCCCCCCCCCCAATCTCCGGGAGGTGCCTGGGAAAACCCCCTCACCCCCCGATCCCTGGCAGTGCTAACCTGGCACCCAGGCACTTCCAGCCTGGCACCGCCACACTGGTAATGCCAGGATGCCAACCTGGAAGTGCCAAAGTGGACAGGTGCCAGAGCGAGTGCCAGGGTGCCGCTGTGCCCGATCCCCGAGTGCGCGGTTGTCTCTAATGGCCTGGGAGGCCCCCGCCCCAGGTGCCATTACGACTGGTCTACATTTGTGGAAACCAGTACTAAACAGTGCCTGGCGAGGTCTCCCAGGCACGGCTGTTAGTTCCCGAGCACCAGGAGAATCCCTCCAACACATATTTAAATATGCCCAATAGCTCATTTAAATATGCAGATCTGGATGATGCCCAATGACGGCGAGATCCATGTTGCAACATCTCGCACGATTTTGTTAAACCTCGCGAGGCTTTTTGAGCGTTAAATCTCGCAAAAAGCTTCTCCAGCCTGGTCTTGACACCAAGTCAGGTGCAACGAGGCCGCTAAACCCCATCCATGCGGCTCCAGGCTATCCGTGACCTCTTCGAATAGTGCTGACATAAAATTTCATCCTTGGTCTCAGTGAACCTCCTTTGGTAAGCCGTATCTAGCAAAAGGTTCATCAAGCGCTGGGATAGGGATCAAACCTGCTGGCCTGATCACCACTTGTGGGTTCCTTATTACCTGACAGAGATGAGGAATTCGATAAAAGATGACTACACCCTTATGTTGTCCGGGCCGATAAAACTGTCTTTGGATTTTGGCTTGGGTTTTCTTTATTCTGAGTTGTCCCCCTCATGGGATCTTGTGAGCTATCCTCAAGAATCTCTTTCCTATACCCGGAAGGTAATACAATTTGGTGTACTCCTGACCATTCTGGAGGTCGCCATTTCTCATTGTACATAGTAACACACTGGAGAGTGCAGAGGGTTTCCAATACTCAATACGCTGTCTGATGGCGTTGTATTAATTTTGAGTCACTCTGCCACAATTCAATTAATCTCTTTGGAATGAACATATCAGCCTCATTCTCTGTGCTCGTCTCATTCTCATTTAGCCTGCTAAAGATGGTGTCAGATAACGTGATCTCACCCTGGGCTCCTAGCTCCTCCCTCTTTTGTCTTAGCTTCTGAGCCTGTGATCGCGTCACCACACAATCCAAAAATACCCCAGGATGGTCTGTTTGTAATTTCTCTGTGGCAGGATTCTCTATAGGCTGTTCGCCTACAGTAGGCATCACTACCATCTGAGAAGCTGCGACATCATTCCCGAGAATGAACTGAATGCCTGCAATGGCCAAGGTTTCTACCAAGCCTACCACTACTTCCCCCGTCTTCCAGCTACTCTGTAAGTTTATTTTTACGAAAGGAATTTAATTCATTTCCCTGTGAATGCTGCTGACCAGAGCCTTTCCCTTCAGTGTCCATTCTGGATAGCATGTCTTTATCCCCCAACATCAGGGATTGACTCGTGCCCGTATCTCATCAAACTTTAATGGTCTGGTTTCTCCATTGGCGGGAACCTCCGTTTCGCCAGCAGCGCCCTCAAGTCCGCGGATTTTCTGATGCTATGGGGGTGCCTAAAATGGGAAACCCCATTGGCTGGCTACTGGGACGGAGAATCCCGTTGCTGGCGGGGGCGCACCACACCAGAAAACGGCTGAGGTGGGACAGAGAATCCCGCCCAATATCGTTTCCCATTCTATCCTGTCCACATGGAACTACTTTACCATCGCACACAAAACCTTTAAACGCATCTACTAGCTGCTGGTCACTCTACCCCTGGACAAGTAGTGCCGACATTTCCGTCCCCAGCGTCCGCCCTTTCACTTGGTGTAGCAATCCAATGGGCTCCTTTGTTCTCCAGTGCCCAAGTTCATTTCATTTCGCCGTGTTTGGGATTGATGACGCCAACCAGCCGGCCATTTAATCTCCAACATAGTGATGTTGTGTGGCCCAGTTTATACCGTGAAAACATTTAACCTTTTTCATATCTCTCACCCCTTCAACAGACTGTTTCATTTTAAGGTGACGCCTCCTTGGAATTTGCGACCACTCCCTCTCCTCCTGGCCTTTCCTCTCTCTCACCTTCCCATTTTCTAGCCGTCTCCAATTTAAAAGTGGGTGTAAAGAAAGGCTTCGATCCATGAATCAGTTCATGTCCATCCGCAAGCTCTGGGGTTTGTCTGGCAGTCCTAACTTTCTGTTCCTCCACATGAGTTCCAATGATTTTCGGCAATAAATCTTTACATTCCTCCACAGAATTATCTCTCTAACGGTGTCTTAGGTTTCTATTTTTAATGCTCGTACCCACCAATCAAAATAACTTTGTTCATCCAATGAAACACTGTCCAGACTGTTTTTTTACAGCTCAAAACTTTTGCCTGTAAGCCTCTGGTACCAGCACATAAGCAGCCAATGTGGCTTTCTTCACTGTCTATAGTCCCCAGATCTTTCCTGTGACAAGGATGCATAGACTTCACTAGCCCTACCTACAAGTATAGTCTATAGGAGTAGGGTCAAAATGTCTTGTGGTCAGTTTAGCTATTTTCTCAAAAGCACAAAAATAAGTCTCAGCATCCTCTTCTTCAAATGTTGGGAGAGCTTATACATATCTGAACATCTTATCTCCCCACTAGTTTCCGTCCAGTACCACCTTCCTCTGCCGATTGCTCTAACCTTTCGGTTTCTGCTGCCTGTGTGCAAAGTTGAAAGTCTCTCTCTCTTTCTTCCCTTGAGGCTTGCTCCATTTCCCTTTTAATCTCCCTCTCTTCCTCCTGTTGGAAAGCTTGCTCCATTTCTCTTTCCCTTTCTCTCTTTCCTGCATCTCTAACTTCTTAATTTCAATGTCTCTTTGTCATTGAATTTTAGCAAATTCAATTTTCCATCTTCTTGAAATACTAGGTCTGCCTGACCCCGCCAGTATATTTAAATGGGTTGCTAGGCTTTCAATTACTTCAGCTTTCTTAGACCCTGCAGATCATCCAATTGCAATCTCACTGCTAGTTCCATAAATGTAGCTTTAGGTACACTTTTCATGTCGTCTCTGGTTATATTATCAAATTCCAAATAAGGTCAAGATAGATCCAGAGCCATTTTTGCAGCCACCTTTCTTTAAGCAACACATTCTCACTTGGTTCCACATACTCTCTTTATGCTTCAAAGTCAGGGGCAGCACGGAGGCACAGTGGTTAGCACTGCTGCCTCACGGCACCGAGGTCCCAGGTTCGATCCCGGCTCTGGGTCACTGTGCGATTGGAGTTTGCACATTCTCCCCGTGTCTGCGTGGGTTTCGCGCCCACATCCCAAAGATGTGCAGGGTAGGTGGATCGGCCACGCTAAATTGCCCCTTAAGTGGAAAAAACGAATTGGGTACTCTGAATGAAAGAAAATGCTTCAAAAATCCCCTACGCACAAGGAATTAAGCTTTTTTAAGATCCTGTACGAGCTCCAATTTTCTGTCACGAAACACGCTGATTGTATCTGCGAGGGTATCCCAACCTGGAACAGTGGTTCATGGGGGTGTATCATATTGTTTTTCTGGAATGGTGTGAAGAGTCAAGTGAAGCCACAGTGAAAATAACCAGCACAATTGCCAGGCAACAATTATTAAAGTCCATTTATTAAATTAAAGAAAAGACAAATATACACAAAATAAAATACTCTAGGTCAATTAAGTACATCAATCACTAAACACACAACAGTTTATGTAGAACATACCCCTTGTTCCAAACAACTTCCACGATTCCTGAACTCCTTAAGACGTCCCCTTTCCCCAAACAACATCCAAATTAAGTAAACCTGTGAATCAAATTAAAGCTACAGTTACCACACAATACAGGACCGATGGTGAAGTCTGGGAAACATCTTTTCCCGCCTTTATGAAAGTTTCTGCGCAATCTTGGCTCTAAGACTTAGATGTCAGCCGAGTCTCTTGGCTGTTATATTGTGGACTGGTCTCTCAGGCTGTTAGATATAAATTGGTTTCCCTGGCTGTTAGGTGTAAACTGCCTCTCTGCTTCTGAGGGTGCTGGCAACAATCATCTGTCTAGACACCTGTATCTCATTGTATTTAAAATTGTATCTCATTTTGCCTTCTGAATGCTGGCTACTACTGTCGCTCGGCCGATTTCTACCTATTGTTGGGCATGAATGAAATGAAATGAAATTTGCTTATTGTCACAAGTAGGCTTCAATGAAGTTACTGTGAAAAGCCCTTAGTTGCCATATTCCGGCGCCTGTTCGGAGAGGCTGGTACGGGAACTGTTGCTGGGCAGATCGCCTCCCATCATGCCTTGTTACATTCATGTTACTAGGCAGATTTCTACCTGTTGCTGGGTAGATCCATGACACTCAATATACACAAGAATTTCTCGGATGTATGTTGTCACCATGTACTCCATTCCTACACATTCATCTGTGCTCAGTTTACATGGTTGCAGTTCAGGGAGTTAATCCGCACTCATACGTGGCTTTTTCAGCATGAGTTCCTCATTCTGCATTGGTTCAATACAACTTGAAGTCATTGATAGTATCAAGAGTCGTGTCTCTCATTGCCCAATCAGCAACAAATATGCGAGACTTGAACAAGCACATAATTAGGGGCAGGTTCACAATTAGGTTCATTGTTCTACTTTATCCTTCTGCAAGTTGCTTGAAAGGTGTCAGTCAGTATGGTCAGAATTCCAATTTCAAAGTTTTCGAATTGTGTTTTAAGTTTGGTGCTGCATGGACCAGCCAGCAGGGAGGGTTTCACAACTGAAATGGTAACCTTTATGTGCGTCTCAGCAGTCCAGATTCACAACTGCATTTGCAGGCTCATTGCTGTTCACGCACTGACCCCTTCTATTAGTGGCGGTGCATGTGAGTGGGTGCCCACATTGAAGAGGAGGGATATCTTGAATACGAAAAGTAATCTGATCTATTCACCTCCTCCTGTCCTGCTTGTAGCTACTCCTATTGGGTATGTCCATGATTATCCATACTGTGAGTGGCAAAGGATTGACATTCCTCTAGTGCCACTCATTACTATCTGGCCTACACGTGGGAAGCCAATTCTAGCAAACTGAATACAACAATTCAGGGGCAGCACAGTGGCTAGCACGGTTGCCTCACAGCAACTGCGGCCCGGGTCAGATTCTGGCCTTGGGTGACTGTGTGGAGTTTGCATGTTCTCCCAGTGTCTGTGTGGGCTTCCTCCGGGTGTTCCAGTGTCCCCTCCCGCAATCCAAAGATGTGCAGTTTGGGTGGATTAGCCTTGATCAATGCGTGGGGCTACGGGGATAAGGCGCGCCGTGGGCCTACGTAGAGTGCTCTTTCAGAGGGTTAGTGCAGACCCGATGGGCTGAATGAGATTCTATCGAACAAGTCTACACTTGAAGAATCCAGGTTTCACCAACAATATGAAATCCTGTGTCTCCAATACCTTTGCACCAGCACTTTGCATCCTGCAATTCAATATTAAGGGGCTATCTGCAGTCCAGAAACACTGGGCGCTATTCCCCCCCCCCCGCCCCCATACCGGGTGGGAGAATCGCGGGGGCGCCACGCGAATCGCGCCACGCCGCCCCGACCCCCGCACGCGATTCTCCCACCCCCCCGGAAACCAGCGGCGCGCGATTCACACCGGGCCGCTAGGAGAACTGGCGCGCATCGATTCTCCGGCCGGATAGGCCGAGCGGCCGCTACGACACGACAGGTTCCCACCGGCGCCGTCCACCCCTGGTCGCTGCCGGCGGGAACTCTGCGGGAACGCTGGGGGGGGGGGGGGGGGGCGGCCTGAGGGGAAGGGAGGGGGGCTCCTTCACCGGGGTGGCCTCCGATGGGGCCTGGCCCGCGAACGGGGCCCACCGATCGGCAGGCCGGCCTCTCCCCCACCCCGGGCCTACCTCCTTCCGCACGCGGCCCCAGGACACCGGCGCCATGTTGGTGAGGGGCCGGCGTGCGTAAGATGTTCCCCGCGCATGCGCAGGATGGCGCGGACCAACTGCGCGTGCTCGGCCAGTGCCGTGCTGGCCCCCCATGGGGGCCGAATAGGTCGTGCCCAGGCCCATTTCGCACTGTCATGAAACGCGACGGCATTCACGGCGCCGCGAACACTTGGCCTCCATATCGGAGAATCGCCCCCATTTAGTCAGCAGCCTCACCCAAAAACATTTCATCAATGTGACCTGCATTCATGAACACATCTCCTATCAGATGAAACCAGGAGGTACATTTTGAGACGGTTTCGACCTAATCTGTCATACTGACATCTTAAGCATTGCCATGCCACATTAGTTCAAACATCCATTGCTAACACAGTCTATATGTTCTCCGCTACTACTCAGACATGATCAAGATTGGTGCGTAGCAAACATCGAGAAGCCCTCTAGCATTAGTTGGGACCAACAGGTCACCCCCCAATCCTACCATAGCTAGATGTTTGGACTGGCGGCTTTAATTGCCACCACACAGACTCAGGCTATCGAGGTTAATGCACATGGTGGACCTCACAGCATGGCTACGATTCCAAACCACCTGGAATTTTCCACTCTGTTAGATGGGAATGGGGTACTTTTCCGACTTGTGCAGGATCAGCTCAGTACACAGCAAGCCACTACCTACATCATGCCAAATTCTGCCCAACATCCCGCCGTGCTCACCATCTCTAATCCATATTGGACTTCAACTGTCGATCGGCACCAGCTTAAAGAGCTGATGACGGCATGGTGGCGCAGTGGTTAGCACTGCTGCCTCACGGCGCCAAGGACCCGGGTTCAATCCCATCCCCTGGTCACTGTCCATGTGGAGTTTGCACATTCTCCACGTTGTCTGCGTGGGTCTCACCCCCACAACCCAAAGATGTGCAGGGTAGGTGGATTGGCTATGCTAAATTGCCCCTTAATTGGGAAAAATAAAAAAAGAGGAAGCAGGGGAACCTGAGAAAAGACAATGAAGGAACACAGCAAGATATTGGAACAAAGTGTTATAATGATCCTCTTCCCAAAATATCCCAATCGAGCTGCCTTAGAGTCACTTCCACAGACGCATCTACAAAGCAGCCACTACAACCATTCCCAGAGAATACCACCCAGAATCAGCCCCTCTATCGCTGGTGACCCAGATGTGGCAGGCCGTCTAACTGAATCCCTGGATTGTTCCCACTGGGCCAGATGGGAAGAGACAACAAAGTACCTGGACTTCACCCGCTCAAGCTGAAAATGTTGTGGAGTCCTACGCTAGTCCAGCAGCCCAGTGACCAGCAACACCAATACGCCCATCTGTAAATGCCCATCGGATGGTGAGCCAACCCGTTCACTTGGAAAAGGTACCACTGGAAAATAAAGGGTGAAGAAGCAAATCTGGAGCGAGTGATGAGCCTTCCATTGGAAGCACAATTCCTGCTCTGAGCCCTTCAGCAGCCTGGAGTTGGGCACAATACTACAAGTCATCAGGTTGGGCACTGCTGCTGGTTGGACAACATCCTTCCCCAGTTCCGATAGCAACTTGGCCCAT
The DNA here is from genome assembly GCF_047496885.1 of Scyliorhinus torazame. Taxonomy (NCBI): domain Eukaryota; kingdom Metazoa; phylum Chordata; class Chondrichthyes; order Carcharhiniformes; family Scyliorhinidae; genus Scyliorhinus; species Scyliorhinus torazame. The sequence continues at coordinate 22,653,919 of NC_092721.1, read as the reverse complement.
GGGACTGCTCCTGGTGGCCCAATTCTTTACAAGGGCCAAATGAAAGGGAATACTACCAAAGCCATGCAGCAATTGGCGTCCCAAAACCAGGCAAAGTCCCAAAATTACCATTGAATTAGCGGCCAACATCCCTGCTGCCAGTACACTTCAAACTGGTAAAGCACCTAATCTCACAGCAGACAAACCAGAAATGAAGAACAGCCCAAGTGAGGACCAAATTGGCTTTCAACAAGGCAGGAGCATGTGATCAGGCGCTCACATTAAACACTTACACTCAAAATGGCTTTCAAAGCAATTTTAAAACAGGTGTCATTTTCCTTCACCTCACTGCAGAGCATAATACAGTCTGGGCATATTGGCCTATTCTCCCTCCCTGGGTTACTAACACCATTGAACTACTGCTCCGGTACAGAGGATTCAGGATGCATATGGGTGACAAGCCTGGAGGCAACTGACAAATGGGCTACCCCAGGAGTCTGTCTTAGTCCCAGCCCTGTTCAGCTTGTACATAGCGGCCAACCTCCAATCCAGCTCCTGGAGGTTTACCTATGCTGCTGACAGTTACTGTAGCACACCGGCCCAGACTTTCCCAGAGCGGGAATACAGACTAAATGCCGATATTGAACAATTGGCCAACTACTGCAAGACATGGCACTGAAAACCGAGGGCCAGTGAAACAGTCTCCAGCACATGCCACCTACACAATGCCAGCGTTAAGAGGGAAGTGAACATCACACTGGATGGCCAGAGACTGAAGTATTATCCCCACCTCTGCTTAGCTAGGCATCACCTTTGACAGAACCCTCATACACAGAAATCAACTCATTAAGGCTAAAAATAATTAACATCCGAAAAAAAACCACTTCAATAATCTGGCCGGTACCTTATGGAGGTCACAGGTCAAGTCCCTAAGGATATCTGCTCTTGACATGAAGTACTCAACTTCAGAGTACTATGCCCTGGTATGGTAACAAACTGCCCAAACCAAACTTATGCATGTGCAACTCAATTCCACAATGTGCATCGTCACAGCCAAGTAACCTCCCCTAGCTCCCAGCCCTCAGCAAAATTGTCCCCGCCCAACAGGTAAGCTCCTGGAGAAGGTGCATTCCAACCCGAGCCGGCACTTACTCAATGACCTCCTCAATCCACTAGCAGCGCACTTTCCCTCATACCACCCTATATGGTTGAACCCATCACGCCGAGGAGTAACAGCTGAGGACCTCTGGCAGGAGGATTGAGGAGAAAACATCCATCAGAAACCATTTTCTCATTGTAGAGCCCACTGCTTGCCACCTGGCTTAGACCTCCCAGCAGCCCTGGGCCTTTTGATGCCTTTGCAGACTGGCCAAGGCCTCTGAGCAGCAATGCTATACCAGTGGGTCACCAAGACCATCCAGGCTGCAGTTGTGTACAGTCCAAACAATTACTCACATCGCCAAGGGGTATGCGCTGACTGAACTTAGGCGGGTTTAAAGGACTTCTCCTAGCCACTGCAAAGGTCTGTGACTGTGCACATGCTAAATAAATACATGAACATGACTAATGATGGGGCTTATACTGTGAGGTTCCAGACTCTTGACAGGTGACTGGCCAAAAATGCCGTGAGTGCCCCAGATGTGTCACACACCTCACTGGTCTCCACCTTCTAAGGCACTGTCGACTAACTTGTTAGGAATTTCTACCTCGGTCACCATTCCCAGTCTTCTTATACGCTCAGGGGTGAAGTCTCCGCAACACAGCAGCAGAAGCTGATGAGCCTGTCCGTTTTGCAAGCCTGCCGAATTGAGATCCCAGTGTTATGGCCATTGGTAAACACAACTAGCTACTTGGGAGTGATAAATGAGAGGTTGAGTGTTCTGGGATACACGTTCCCTTTCCCCTGTCCACACCCCCATTTGACATGGCTGTGCAACGTGGCAGGGGGGTCAATTGCACTAGCCTTCACGAACATCTCCAATGTTTTTAAAAAAAAAAAATTCCAATTAAGGGACAATTTAGTGTGACCAATCCTCCTAACCTGCACATCTTTGGGTTGTGGGGGTGAGACCCACGCAGACACGGGGAGAATGTGCAAACTCCACACAGACAGTGACCTGGGGCCAGGATCGAACCCCGGTCCTCAGTGCCGTGAGGAAGCAGTGCCAACCACTGTGGCACCGTGCCGCCCTCGAACATCTCCAATATACCCCAATTTTGCATAATAGCACATATCATTGACTCACAATAGTGACTGGAATACTGTCAGTTCCAACTCTGCACATTGTGAAGACATGTTCGGTAGCTGTAATATTTAAATCCAACTTGGTTCTCAAATACACTCTTCCTACGTATCTCCATCATTGCTCAGATAACACAATTGTAGTTCAGTGAGTTTACCCTCGCTCATATTTAGCTTTTGCAACAGGAGTTCCCCAATTCTACGTTGGTTCAGTCATTGATAGGATCAAGTAAATGAAAAACTGTCACATTTTTCATTAAACAATCATCAATAAAGGCACCATTTATAATCGCTAAGAAGCAAGGTGCAATACAACAGCTTGGATGCCATTTGTAATGATTTGAGGTGCTGTGAGACAGCAGCTTGCAGCACTTTCAACCTGGGAAAGAATTAACGGAACCTTTATTGCCAAAACAGAAGTTCAACATCTGTAGACGAGATTAGTGGGAACTGTGTCACTAAGGAGCATGTTGTGACTGTACAGAACATACCAGCCTTCACAACAACTCATTGTTGCACAACTGGAACATTAGCCAAGATACTGTTGAAACAGAACACGCAATAATCGGGTGTTTGGAAATTCCTCAGGTATCATTAATAAAATAATTACTATAATTCGTGCCTGGTTATATTATTTGTTTTTTAAAAAAAAAAGTTGCAGTTTCCACAGAGTTAGAAACTGGGCAGTTATGTTAAATTCATTGTCTAAATAAATAACCATTTGGTTCATCACGTGTGCCCACTCATTCCAATGCAGCGGCTGCTCTAGACGCTGCCCGTTTACTCCTGGAACCTAGAGGCGAGTGAATGAAAAGTCCAGGGGCTGCACTGCGGCGCAATGGTTAGCACTGCCGCCTCCCTCACAGCACCAAGGTCCCAGGTTCAATCCCGGCCCTGGGTCACTGTCCGTGTGGAGTTTGCACATTCTCCCCGTGTCTGCGTGGATTTCATCCCCACAACCCAAAAGATGTGCAGGGTAGGTGGATTGGCCACGTTAAATTGCCCCTTAATTGGAAAAAATAAATAGTTGGATACTCTAAATTTATTTTTAAAAAAAAATAAAAGTCCAGGAAATTAACCTAACCAATTCTGCCCAAGGTCGGACAATGCATGTTATGTCCAAAGATGCGCAGGTTAGGCGGATTGGGCATGCTAAATTGCCCCTTTGTGCCCAAAAGGTTAGGTAGGGTTACGGGGGTAGGGTGGAGGCGTGGGCTTAAGTAGGGTGCTCTTTCCAAGGGCCGGTGCAGACACGATGGGCCGTATGGCCACCTTCTACACTGCAGGGATTCTATGTTACTTGGGCGTGTGTGCGACTGACGGTGTGTAAAACTGCACGAGAAGACATTGGCCATGTGTCCCAAAGTCAGCGCGCCCTCACGCGATATTTCAGTCAGCTGGTGCAACTCAGAAGCGTGTACCAGCGATCAAGAAGTTTGGTGAGGATTTGATTGCTTTCGTTACAAAAAGAAACTAACGGAAGAGGTTTTTGAAATGCTGAGTGGTAGTAATAATTGCATGCAAGTTGTTTAGTTTAATGTGACAAAGAAATGTCAAAAATATAAAATGGTCAAGCCAGGCCCGCAAGTATAAGAAACTTTCTCTTTTATGGCATAGCTGTGACAACTTTGCCTTTAAATCAGAAGATTGCAAATTCAAGTCCCATTCCAGAATTTGAACGCAAAACTCTAGGCTGACACTACAGTGTTGTAGCAAGGGAGTGCTGTCTTTCGGAAGAAATGTTAAAACAAGGTCCCGATTGCTCTCTCAGACGGAGGTGAAATAGCCCCATGGTGTGATTTGAAGGCCTGGCCAATACTTATCCCCCAATCAATATCACAAAGGGCAGATTTATCTTGTGATTATCGCCTGTCTGCGGGAGCTTGCTGTGCGTAAATTGGTTGCTGAGTAACCAGCGTTAAAACAGTGGCTACACTTGAAACATCATTGGCTGTAAAGTACTGGGAACATCCCAAGGCCATGAGAAGTGCATAATAAATGCAAGTCTTTCTCCTTCGAATCAGAGGAAAAATTCTGATCCTTGCTCTTCCCAGAAAACCGGTGGATAATCAACACACCACTTTTGAAAACACTTGGATGTTTTGTAGGATAGATGAGAGAGCATCGGAACGTTTGAGTAACTTGCTGGACTGAATAGGTATATTCGACTCATTCTTTTCTGAAGAAATCATTTTAAAGATGGAAGAAACTCACCAGAAGGCACAAATACCAATACTTAATTTATTAAGCACATTTAGAAAGCAAGGAGCATCCAATTTTTACCTGCTCTTGCGTACAACTTTCCAGCTATCGCAAGATGTCCATTTATTTGCTCGTCAATGATTAAAGTACAGTTGCAGCTGGGGTGAACACGACAGCAAGAATTTCGCAACCCCTTCCCTCGGATGAGTTTCTACTGCTTTCAGTTAGTTTCTGGGAATGTGGGCTGGGGTAGGTTTCAGAAACCGAGGGCCCGCTGCAATCGGTGATAAAACACAAAGTACACACCAATGTACACTTTGCTCTCGGGCTTCTGGAGGGAGGGGCAACTGGACATGTTCCAGAATCAAATTAAGTCTTTACACGAGTTAAAACAGATCAAGACTATCACAAGCTCGGGTACTGGAGTAAAGCAACATCGCTGGAAGCCGATTCAAGTTTTCGGTCTTGCGGCTCCTTTTCAATCCTTCCAATGTGACGCCCTCTATGGCTTGTGAAGAGCCACCACGGTAAACCGTAATTCATCAGGATCACGCTGCATAAACTTCTTACAAATTTCTACTGCATCCTAGGGAGAGGCAGATTGAAAATCGCCAGAGGAAGAAATTTGAGATCTCGTGCAAAAGAAATAAAACCACAACATGCTCGGTGCAACAGCTGTTACCATCAGATTGGTTACAATTTCAGACGACATCCTGGCTCCCAAATTAAACTGTGGCAGTAATGGGCTCCAAAAGGCGTTGTTCAAATAAACTGTGATATAGATGGTCGTGATTTATTCTTTTTATTTATTTATTTATTCCTTTTTCTTTTAAATTTAGAGTACCCAATTCATTTTTTCCAATTAACGGGCAATTTAACGTGGCCAATCCACCTACCCTACACATCTTTGGGTTATGGGGGCGAAACCCACGCAGACACGGGGAGAATGTGCAAACTCCACACGGACAGTGACCCAGAGCCGGGATCGAACCTGGGACCTCGGCGCCTTGAGGCAGCAGTGCTAACCCACTGTGCCACCGTGCTGCCCTCGGTCGTGATTTATTCGGTTTCAGTTTGGCTCATGCACTCCAATTTGTTGATTGGGGACTGTTTGATTAAAAGAACAATCTAATGCAAGTTACTGATGGTCATTGAACACTTTATTACGAAAAAAACTCAATTCCTGGCTTGGGTCACTGTCTGTGCTGAGTCTGCACGTTCTCCCCGTGTCTGCGTGGGTTTCCTCCGGGTGCTCCGGTTTCCTCCCACAAGTCCCGAAAGATGAGCTGTTAGGTAATTTGGACATTCTGAATTCTCCCATGTGTACCCAAACAGGAATGTGGCGATTAGGGGCTTTTCACAGTAACTTCATTACAGTGTCAAGCCTATTTGTGACAATAAAGATTATTATATATTATTATTATGTGACCCCACTCCTTACCTCAAGAAAGTTATCAGCAGTGGTAGATCCGTGATTTATAGGGAATGGTTTGCGGCCATCTGTACAAGAGAAACCAAACAAAATGCAATTTATAGCAAATAATGCAACTTTAAAAAATAGTGCATTTTTTATACATAAAGGCAGACTATATAAAACCTTGCTATGCCCCCCTTGCTATCAGCAAGTACATTAAAACCAATGTAATTAACAGCTCAGGCATGCTCGAACAGAGTATCAATAACCGTCCAATCTGAAAGAAGATCCTTCCATTGGGTTACAAGGAAGTGGGTTCCTTGGAGCAGCAACATGAGGTGAGAGTAAGAGAACAATGAAATGTTCAATCTTTTATGCTCATTCCAGCAAATGTATCATCCTGTATGCAACCGACTAGGATTATTCACAAAAGTCAGCAAATGGTTTCAACATGAGCGACATAGAACATAGAACAATACGGCGCAGTACAGGCCCTTCGGCCCACGATGTTGCACCGAAACAAAAGCCATCTAACCTACACTATGCCATTATCATCCATATGTTTATCCAATAAACTTTTAAATGCCCTCAATGTTGGCGAGTTCACTACTGTAGCAGGTAGGGCATTCCACGGCCTCACTACTCTTTGCGTAAAGAACCTACCTCTGACCTCTGTCCTATATCTATTACCCCTCAGTTTAAAGTTATGTCCCCTCGTGCCAGCCATATCCATCCGCGGGAGAAGGCTCTCACTGTCCACCCTATCCAACCCCCTGATCATTTTGTATGCCTCTATTAAGTCTCCTCTTAACCTTCTTCTCTCCAACGAAAACAACCTCAAGTCCGTCAGCCTTTCCTCATAAGATTTTCCCTCCATACCAGGCAACATCCTGGTAAATCTCCTCTGCACCCGCTCCAAAGCCTCCACGTCCTTCCTATAATGCGGTGACCAGAACTGTACGCAATACTCCAAATGCGGCCGTACCAGAGTTCTGTACAGCTGCAACATGACCTCCCGACTCCGGAACTCAATCCCTCTACCAATAAAGGCCAACACTCCATAGGCCTTCTTCACAACCCTATCAACCTGGGTGGCAACTTTCAGGGATCTATGAACATGGACACCTAGATCCCTCTGCTCATCCACACTTTCAAGAACTTTACCATTAGCCAAATATTCCGCATTCCTGTTATTCCTTCCAAAGTGAATCACCTCACACTTCTCTACATTAAACTCCATTTGCCACCTCTCAGCCCAGCTCTGCAGCTTATCTATATCCCTCTGTAACCTGCTACATCCTTCCACACTATCGACAACACCACCGACTTTAGTATCGTCTGCAAATTTACTCACCCACCCTTCTGCGCCTTCCTCTAGGTCATTGATAAAAATGACAAACAGCAACGGCCCCAGAACAGATCCTTGTGGTACTCCACTTGTGACTGTACTCCATTCTGAACATTTCCCATCAACCACCACCCTCTGTCTTCTTTCAGCTAGCCAATTTCTGATCCACATCTCTAAATCACCCTCAATCCCCAGCCTCCGTATTTTTTGCAATAGCCTACCGTGGGGAACCTTATCAAACGCTTTGCTGAAATCCATATACACCACATCAACTGCTCTACCCTCGTCTACCTGTTCAGTCACCTTCTCAAAGAACTCAATAAGGTTTGTGAGGCATGACCTACCCTTCACAAAGCCATGCTGACTATCCCTGATCATATTATTCCTATCTAGATGATTATAAATCTTGTCCCTTATAATCCCCTCCAAGACTTTACCCACTACAGACGTGAGGCTCACCGGTCTATAGTTGCCGGGGTTGTCTCTGCTCCCCTTTTTGAACAAAGGGACCACATTTGCTGTCCTCCAGTCCTCTGGCACTATTCCTGTAGCCAATGATGACATAAAAATCAAAGCCAAAGGTCCAGCAATCTCTTCCCTGGCCTCCCATAGAATCCTAGGATAAATCCCATCAGGTCCCGGGGACTTATCTATTTTCAGCCTGTCCAGAATTGCCAACACCTCTTCCCTACGTACCTCAATGCCATCTATTCTATTAGCCTGGGGCTCAGCATTCTCCTCCACAACATTATCTTTTTCCTGAGTGAATACTGACGAAAAATATTCATTTAGTATCTCGCCTATCTCTTCAGACTCCACACACAATTTCCCATCCCTGTCCTTGACTGGTCCTACTCTTTCCCTAGTCATTCGCTTATTCCTGACATACCTATAGAAAGCTTTTGGGTTTTCCTTGATCCTTCCTGCCAAATACTTCTCATGTCCCCTCCTTGCTCGTCTTAGCTCTCTCTTTAGATCCTTCCTCGCTACCTTGTAACTATCCATCGGCCCAACCGAAACTTCACACTTCATCTTCACATAGGCCTTCTTCTTCCTCTTAACAAGAGATTCCACTTCCTTGGTAAACCACGGTTCCCTCGCTCGACGCCTTCCTCCCTGTCTGACCGGTACATACTTATCAAGAACACGCAGTAGCTGATCCTTGAACAAGCCCCACTTATCCAGTGTGCCCAACACTTGCAGCCTACTTCTCCACCTTATCCCCCCCAAGTCACGTCTAATGGCATCATAATTGCCCTTCCCCCAGCTATAACTCTTGCCCTGCGGTGTATACTTATCGCTTTCCATCATTAACGTAAACGTCACCGAATTGTGGTCACTGTCCCCAAAGTGCTCTCCTACCTCCAAATCCAACACCTGGCCTGGTTCATTACCCAAAACCAAATCCAACGTGGCCTCGCCTCTTGTTGGCCTGTCAACATATTGTTTCAGGAAACCCTCCTGCACACACTGTACAAAAAACGACCCATCTATTGTACTCGAACCAAATATTTTCCAGTCAATATTTGGAAAGTTAAAGTCTCCCATAATAACTACCCTGTTACTTTCGCTCATATCCAGAATCATCTTCGCCATCCTTTCCTCTACATCCCTAGAACTATTAGGAGGCCTATAAAAAACTCCCAACAGGGTGACCTCTCCTTTCCTGTTTCTAACTTCCGCCAATACTACCTCGGAAGAGTCCCCATCTAGCATCCTCTCCGCCACCGTAATACTGCTCTTGACTAGCAGCGCCACACCGCCCCCTCTTTTGCCTCCTTCTCTGAGCTTACTAAAACACCTAAACCCCGGAACCTGCAACATCCATTCCTGTCCCTGCTCTATCCATGTCTCCGAAATGGCCACAACATCGAAGTCCCAGGTACCAACCCACGCTGCCAGTTCCCCTACCTTGTTTCGTATACTCCTGGCATTGAAGTAGACACACTTCAAACCACCTACCTGAACGCTGGCCCCCTCCTGCGACGTCAAATCTGTGCTCCTGACCTCTATACTCTCATTCTCCCTTACCCCAAAACTACAATCCAGGTTCCCATGCCCCTGCTGCATTAGTTTAAACCCCCCCAAAGAGCACTAACAAATCTCCCCCCCAGGATATTTGTGCCCCTCAGGTTCAGATGTAGACCATCCTGTCTGTAGAGGTCCCACCTTCCCCAGAAAGAGCCCCAGTTATCCAAAAATCTGAAACCCTCCCGCCTGCACCATCCCTGTAGCCACGTGTTTAAATGCTCTCTCTCCCTATTCCTAATCTCACTATCACGTGGCACGGGCAACAACTCAGAGATAACAACTCTGTTTGTTCTAGTTCTGAGCTTCCATCCTAGCTCCCTGAAAGCCTGCCTGACATCCTTGTCCCCTTTCCTACCTATGTCGTTGGTGCCAATGTGGACCACGACTTGGGGCTGCTCCCCCTCCCCCTAAGGACCCGGAAAACACGATCCGAGACATCACGTACCCTTGCACCTGGGAGGCAACATACCAAACGTGAGTCTCTCACGCTCCCACAAAATCTCCTATCTGTGCCCCTGACTATAGAGTCCCCAATTATCAAGCACTGTGGCTTCACTTGTGGATCTCGAATCAGTATTGTTTGGTTGAGTCAGCACCATTCCAGTGGTGCTTCTCCGAGCAAACATGTATCCTGGGCTCACCTCCCAAGATTTCATATGATTAAAAGTCACCAATAAGATAAAGGCAAGATCAGCTCCGATGTGACGCCCCACGATTCACACGCGAACAAGGACGAGTCGAACAATGCATCTGTGGAATAATATCGCAGCTGAACTCAAGTACTGACTTGGGGAGGGACAAACTTCATTTCATTAGATGACTTACCTACTTGTTGAATAAATTCAGACAACCAGGGGGAAAGGACCACACCTCCAGAAGGTATCTTCAAATTTTGGTGATCCATAGCATTAAACCAATCTGCTGCTCCACAACAGAGTACCACAATTTACTTAATTAAGATAGGACTTCCACACAGAGAGTGGAAAGAAAGCTAAGGTCACCTGAGCTTTGATCCATTCAGAAAGATCAGTACAAGCCACAGCCTCTCAATGGGCTATCTTTATATACCCTGGGGAAAAGAAAACTGGTTTTGCCAAGATGGGAGAACATTAATCGTACATAAAAGAAACGTATTGTTCTGGAGTGCTTGCGGACATTCTGGATGTAATAAGTTACTATATAAACACATGTTCTTTCTTGAGAAAGCAAAGGAACCAAATGATACAGGCGACCCAAGTGAACAAAAGGAAGCTTTTCCAGATAGTAAGGCTACTGTACTTTAAGCAAAGAAACCATTGGTACCTTTTGCATGTTTTATGAGACAATATAATAGCACACCAAATAATAACTTTTAATTCTTGCATCCAATTCACCACCTGAATTTTCTCAGATTTTATTAGTGCTAAATAATGCAGTTTTGATGACTATCAAATCATTGATTGTTGCCTGGTGACATTGGAGGACGGTGTCAATAAACAGTCACATCTGGATAATGGAAAATCGTGCAAGTCTTACGAGAGTTTAAGAGATGCACTCTCAGTCCCTATAATTCAAAGTAATAAACGTTTTGCCATTACATGAAATAATAAATCATTTACCACACCGCTCCCGAACCAGGAAATTATGCTGCCTAAAAATTTAGAGTACCCAATTCATTTTTTCCAATTACGCGGCAATTTAGCATGGCCAATTCACCTACCCTGCATATCTTTGGGTTGTGGGGGCGAAACCCATGCAAACACAGGAGGATGTGCAAACTCCACACGGACAGTGACCCAGAGCTGGGATCGAACCTGGGACCATGGCGCCGTGAGGCAGCAGTGCTAACCACTGAGCCACCACGTTGCCCCAAATCAGTTGGTACTTTAAAAAAAATTACCGCCACAAAGGATAGTGGAAACGTGCCCCAAAAGGAGTAAATATTTTTATTAGGTAATGTGTATAGATCAAAAAGGAAGCTGAATGAAGTTGAAATATAGATTGTCCATTAACCTCCGTACGTAACCTACTCCTATATTCTCCAGTCAGTTGTTCTCCACTAGGATTACACCAGCGCAACTAAAATTGGCATTGGATCATTGAAGGAAAGAAAATCCACTTCGCTTCTTATCAAACGACTGCTCTGTTGGAAGGTCACCTGTCTCTCCATCACATACCCCCTCCAGCCATTCAACTGGTTTGTAGACAATGACGGCTCGGACATGGAAAATAACCACGTGGGTGTCCCCACTAGGTGACGCAGCCTTGGACCTCAGTTCAAGAGCTAGCACCTACAGGCAGAGGATGTGGAGGGGGAAAACTCAACCCCCCCCAACCCAAAAAAAACATCACCTGCGGGAGGAATTGAGCTCTGGCTCAAAAAACAGCAAACAAGCCATCATAATTCCGGGCAGCTACGTTTAAAAGGAAAAAGGTCAAAAGGTGATGTTTCTTTCGGAAGAGCAACTCAACACTATTTTTCAAAGTTGTTCAGAAATTTGTATTGCAGGTTCCTCATAAAACAAAGGCAGTAAAACCGAGCAAACAACTTCTGTTGGCACGGAAATGACAGAGGTTTCAATGACCCAGCAAGGAATTCAAGCCTGCTGTAACAAAACAAAGATGCCCAGCTAACAAGTTCAGCAATTGAAACAAAGGTCATATAATGTGTCAAATTGTAAGAATGCGTCACACTGGTGATGTAATTGTTGGCGATGCAAATGCTCAGGTCAGGGGCTTGTAGTGGCTGCGAACTGGATAAAGCAGGCCATCAGTTTACAAAGCTATGAAGTATAAAGAGAGCGCACAACATCCTCTAATTTCTGAAAGGACGATGTTTGCATTGGCGGGAAAGGGAAAGAGGAGAGCAAGGCGGAGGGGAGAGTGAGGAAAGAATGGAGGAAAGAGGAGAGAGGAGAAAAGGAACGGGATGAGGAGAGAGATTAAAGTAAGAGGAGGAAGAGAAAAGAAAGAGGGGAGGGGGGGGGGGAAAAATAGGAGGTAAAGAAAAAAAGTGGGAGAGGACCTGCAATACAAATTTCTGAACAACTTTGAAAAATAGTATTGAGTTGCTCTTCCGAAAGAAACATCACCTTTTGACCTTTTTCCTTTTAAACGTAAACCAAAAGGAAGGGCTTGGGGAGAGGGGGGGGGGGGGGGGGGGGGGGGGGAGGAGAGGAGAAGAAAAAATAAACCAGGAGGGGAGGGAGAAGGAGTAATGAAAAGGAGGGAAAGAAGGAAAGGAGAAGAAGGGGCGGAAGGGAAAGAAAAGCTATGGAGGGTGGGAAAGAAGGGAGAGAGGGAAGTGAAAAACAAGTGACACAAGAAAAATAAATAAACTGAGGAAGTTTAAAAATGCTTCGGTCAAATAATTAAACCCTCTAAATATTGTATCATAGGAAACAACGTGGAGAAGGTAAAAAATGGTGAATTCAACGGAACAGACTCATCAGAAATTGGTCGAAGTTGTGAAGTGGCTGCTTTGTTTGACCAAGCTTGAAAATGAACAACTTGGTTGAGTACAAAAGAACTTCGACTAATTTACTTAACCTGTTCAAATAGGATGAGCTGCCAAAAACACAAACTAATAAAGAAGGCTGAATCTCACCACATTCTTATTCCCAAGGCTTGGTTCCCAAAGAATTTATAATGGAGACGCCCAACCCTTGTGGTCACTACCAGCTTTAAGCACATTCATCATCTGGGTACGTGAACCGTTCCAACAATTAGCTTAAGGGTTTTTTTTTCTCCTTTTTTGGGGGGGGGGGGGCTGAGAAGTATGTCGTCAACCTGCATTGGATTCTTCTTTTAGAATCAACGCAAAATGTGAACAGATTCCTCGGGTTGAGTTTCCAACAGGGTTGGCAACTTGTGAGGTACAAGGGAGGTTAGATCCACCCCCCCCCCCACACCGACACTCGACAACGTGGTGCTTCATCTCGCAGTTTGCAAATGTTCACCTTGTAGAGATTGGGTCCATTGGAGTTGACGTCCTTGGGTTGCGCCTTTACATGGGCAGCTATCAGGCGAGAAGCTCCAAGAACAGGACACCACCCACAAGAAAGCAAGGTAGACAGGCATAAACCACGGATACCATTGTGAACTCCACATTTCTCAGGCACTGCTAGCAGTAGTAATGGGGCGATCAATCTTCCATTTCGAAATGGTTTCTGGACAATCCGAGGATTGGCAACCCCATATTCAGATACCTGGCACCAAATTAATTTGATTCCACAAACCCATCTTTTCCACTGCTGTTGTAAATTGTAAACATATTGTACAAATTGACCGTTGCAGATTTGCCAACCTTTCAGGGGGAAGAGCATAACGGAACGAAGGAGTAATCTGATCACAAAAAGATATAGAATAGAGGGAGGCCATTCAGTCCATTGTGCCTATACTAGCTTGTTGAAGGAGCTGACTAATTAGACCCACTGCACTGCTCTATCCCCATAGCCCAGAGTATGTTTCCACTTCGAACACATTTCCAGTTCCGTTTTGAATGTTATTATTGAATCCGGTCCCACCAACATTTCAGACAGCTCATTCCAGATCGCCATGTATTCACCGCATGTAAAAATAAAATCTTGTCTCTGGTTCTTTGCCAATTTCTTTAATGCTGTGGCCTCTGCTGACTGGCTCTCGTGCCACCGCTCCCAATTTCTCGACATTTACTCGATCAAAACCCTTGTGTTTTGAACACTTTGACTAAGTCTTCCCTGCCCTAAGGGAAGCAACACCAGTTTTTTCCCCAGTCTCTCCTCCATGCAGCTGAAGCCCCTTCTCCCTGGTAATATTCCAATAACTCTCCTCTGCACCATGGGCATTCCTAAAGTGCGTCCATTTGAAGCAAATGAACAGCAAGCACATAATAAATGAATGTACTCAGACTTCAATTCACTGAAAGACAACTTTCTAAGTGTTACTGGCACAACCTGGCAAGCAACTAGGAGTCTCTTTTAAATAATTTCTTTCAATTCCAGGCTGGCACAGTGGTAGCACTGCTGTCTCACATCGCCAGGGCCCCGGATTCTATTCCGGCCTTGGGTGACTGTCTGTGTGAAGTTTGCACTTTCTCCCCGTATCTGCGTGGGTTTCCTCCCACAGTCCAAAGATGTGGAGGTTAAGCGGATTGGCCGTGCTAAATTGCCCCGTAATGTCGGTTACTGAGATAGGGCAGGGGAGTGGGCTTCAGAGAGTCGGTGCAGACTCAATGGGCCGAATGGCCTCCATCTGCACTAGGGATTCTGTGATCCCTTTAATGGGAAGGGGGAGGCAGGGAATTATAAGGTGACTTATAGACAAGTATGTGTATGAATGATTATTAAAGCATTACAATCTTGCATTTATTTTCCACCCAACCAAACCGTAGGAGGATATGGTGGCATGGTAGGAATGTCACTGGACTAGTAACCCAGAGGCTTGGAGGAGCATGGGCCCAAATCCCACCATAACATCTTGAAGAACTTAAGTTTAAATCTGCCATCTATACCCAGTCTGGCCGACATGTGACCCCCAACCTGCGGCAGTGTGGGTTGACTCTTAGTCACCCTTTCAAATGGCCACTCGGTTCAAGTGTAATTAGGAACGGGCAACAACAACTGCTGGCACTGCCGGTGAACCCACATCTAGTGAAAGAATTATAAAAGAAAGATTCACTTACCCAGTTCATACAGATATCCATCAACATTTACAAAGGTTATAAAATGCAAGTCTACTTTCTCGTCTAAGCTTGGTGCCTGAAAGAGAACAGACAGCGTCGGTACAACATTTGAATTACGTCTTTGTCATCAAAACTACCTTAATGTTACATAAAACACAAAGCCAGAGTACCTTGCAGCTTTCAAAATATTTATTCCATCAGGAGTAAGACAACTTAAAAGAATTAGCATCTTAAAGAAAAAGAAAAGTGCAGGTGTCTTGCCGAAGTTCTTTGATCAGAGTTAGTGAATAGATATGAAGCAACAACATCAAAAGCGTGGATTTTCAGTAGGCTTCTGATATGGTTCCATGCGACAGTGCAGGAGTAGATCAGTCTTGCTACAACTCTTACTAATAGCACTGTGGGTGTACCTACAACTGCAGTGCCTCACAGAAGGTGACTCACCATCACCACCACCACCTGAGGGGTGATTAGGGAGGGACAGCAAAGGCCCATAAAATAATAGATTTAAAATAAAAAATGTCTAGAGGGGCTTTGGCGGGACCACACCTGGAGTATGGTGGACAGTTTAGGTCTTTTTAATTAAGGAAGAATACACCTTCGAGGGAATGCAACAGACGTTCAATAACGGGCAGCACGGTAGAATTGTGGATAGCACAATTGCTTCACAACTCCAGGGTCCCAGGTTCGATTCCGGCTTGGGTCACTGTCTGTGCGGAGTCTGCACATCCTCCCTGTGTGTGCGTGGGTTTCCTCCGGGTGCTCCGGTTTCCTCCCACAGTCCAAAGATGTGCAGGTTAGGTGGATTGGCCATGATAAATTGCCCTTAGTGTCCAAAATTGCCCTTGGTGTTGGGTGGGGTTGCTGGGTTGTGGGGATGGGGTGGAGGTGTCGACCTTGGGTAGGGTGCTCTTTCCAAGAGCCGGTGCAGACTCGATGGGCCGAATGGCCTCCTTCTGCACTGTAAATTGTATGATAAATTAACTCCTGGGATGAGAGGGCCAGCCCATGAGGAGAATGGGCCTACAAACTTTGGAGTCGAGAGGAATACGAGGAGCGGGTGGTGGGAGCCTCGAACTCGCTGCCGGGGGAGGTAATGGAAGCTGATACGATAATGACTTTTAAGGGGCGTCTTGACAAATACATGAATAGGATGCGAATAGAGGGATGTGATCCCTGGAAGGGTAGCGGGTTTAAGTTCAGACAGGCAGCATGGTCGGTGCAGGCTTGGAAGGCCAAAGGGCCTGTTCCTGTGCTGTATTGTTCTTTAAGAGCTCATTGAAATGGATAAGATGACAGATGTGGAGAGGTTATTTCCCAGGCTGGAGGGTCTGGAATTTGGGGTCACAAGTCTCCAGAGAAGGGGTTGACCATTTAGCTCCCTGAAAATTTAGGGCTAAAATGATGAGAAACTGCTTCACTCAGAGGGTTGTGAACCTTTGGAATTCTCGATCCTATGGAGCTCTGGAGTTACTGAATACATTCAAGACTGAGATCGATAGATTTTTGGGCAAATGGAATCACAAGAATTTGGGGGTTTCGGTGGAAAGCGCTGTGAAAGGAGTTCAATCATGGTCCTATTGAATAGTGGAACGGGCGCAAGGGATCTAGTCCTGGTCCTGTCTGTGATGTTCTTATGTATGAGATTACTAGGTAAAATTAAGATGCATGGAATTGGAGGCGACCTTGTGGCATGGAGATAAAATGTCTGAGTGGTTATGTGACTGAATTGGGGTAAAGAAGATATTTTATGATCGGTAGGGTGCAGCACAGCATCCTCTACAGGGTATCTGGGGCCCCTATGGACCGAACGTCTCCATAACCAATCAGACTGAAAGGCTGTTAATAGACAGCAGAGTCTGAAGCAGGAGGGTAGATTAGAATATTGAACGTAATGCTAAATTAGGTTCAGAAATCGCAATAAAAAAGGGAAAAGAAGGATTGGATTAAGAGAGAAAAACCAAAAGGGCAGAAATTAAAAAGTATATTAAACGTTCCATCTCCGACAATTAAAAAGCTGAAGGAATTAGACGTGATGCCTGTGGAAGGCAATTTTCAATGCCAGAGAGGCTGTCTGGAGGTAATTAGGACATTGTTATAAGGGTACTTAGAAAACTCTAACATTCAGCGCCGAGGTTAATCACAGCAACAATGCCAGCACAGTAACCTCACAATGCATCTTAAAGAAGAGCCGGAAGCCGAGATGGAATTTCCAGGCAGTTAATGGTGGAATGGTGAAATGGCAGACAGCAACCTCTGGATGTTTTGCATTTCCCTGAGCATCTGGCCTCACTCTGTGCGACCTGCGGCGTGTGAATAGTAGGGAGAGCCATTAGCCTCACTGTTACATTTGCAGTAAATTCTGGCCCAGTTTGTTCAACAAAGTCTCGAAATGTAAAGGTAAAATTTCAGTTCTTACCCTTAACCTTTATAAATTCTTATCGGAGGGCAATATCCTGTCTGGGTTTTGGGAAGACCCACTGTTATGGGCGAGGCGTTTTCAGAACCCAAAAAAGTATCATGGAGTTCAACCAACCCCCCTTTAATGTATTTGTTGCTTTTCCTAGCACACGGCGTGTTCCCTAGGTGTGGGATTACAATTATGGACACGTGGGTTTTTAAACACAATTATTCCATGAACTCAACTTAACATCTTAAATAAACATTGGATCTCTTAACACCCCTTACTTCAAAGATAACTCCGAAAATATTACAACAGTAAATAATTCCTCAAAATGTTCCTTCAAACTTCCAAGAGACTTAACACCTTTAAACAGAATCACATCAGGTTAAAGGCTTTCCTATTACGAGGTTAAATCACCCAAATGATCCAGAGATAGTCTTTCATGGCAGAGATCACAGCAAATCCAGCTCACTGCAAACACAGACACTCCCCAAGCTCTTTTCCTCCAAACTGAAACTTCAAAATGGCTGAACTGCTCAGCTCCACCCACTCTCTGACATCACTGTTTTCTTAAAGGTACATTGCTTAAACATCCATGTCTTAAAGGTACTCTCACATGACACCCACCGACCGAGAATTCTGAGACACATGTCATACACTTAAGGGAAAACTGGATAAGTACATTTGGGAGAAAAGAGCCTCACATCGTTTTCCACCTCTGATGAAAGGTCATCAATCTGAAATGTTCATCGTGTTTTTCCTCCACCAATGTTGCCTCACCTGCTGAGTATTTACAGCATTTTCCGTTTTTATTTGAGACTTACATCATGCGTAGCAGTTTGCTTTTGTATTAACGAATTGAAAGGATATGTTGATATATGAGAGATGAAGTAAGATGGGAGGAAGCTTCAGTGAAGTATAAACACTGACGTGGCCATATTGAGCCAAATCGCCTGTTTGTGCTGTAAAAATCTTTGCTATGATAGGACTGGGATTCAAACAAAAACTGATTACAAAAGAGCTCTTTTTGGAAAAGGCAGCAATGCCGAGATGTGTTCTCGCGGAAAATGTCATGTGATTTGCAGCATTGTTACTAGAATATAGGATTTGTATCTTAACGCCATCGGTTTTTCTTCATGTGACCTCACTAAACTTCCAAAAGCAGCGTGTTAAACATATTAAGCAACAAGTCTGATTGGGCAAAAGAGCATGCAATTACTGCACGCACACACCTGGGGGGTCTTTATTTCAAATCAGTGGTTTGAAAGTAATAACTTGTATCGTGCCAAAAAACTGACATGCCTGCTACCCAGAGAAAGAAATACGTATCGAGACCAAAACCTATGACTAGCAATGTCATTGAATTAGCTAACACATGCATGCCACTTGCATGGTTCGAGGTGACGAGAACTCAGGAACGTGACCCGAGGGTGAGTCACGGACGGATTTTGGGAGGGTCGGGGAATGATCGGTTGTGGCGTTCCCGATCGCGGGATGAAGTCCCCAACAGCTTTTAAGAATGCCGTCCACGGGCAGTCCGCGATTGGTTGCGGTGTTTGAGGGGGTTGGGTGGCGTAAGGCTGGGCTGTGTGCTGGTCACCACGCGCGCGGGCGTGTGGGGACAGGGGCTGACTGACTGATGCTAACAGTGGTGGTCCCAGCTTGGAGTTCCGCTACTACGTTTGTTCTCTGCGCGCTGCTTGGCTCATTCCCTGCCACCGATCGACAATATGCGACCTGTGGCTCCGTGGTCAAGCTGTTCAACGGCCTCTTGCACACCCACGACGTGAAGTACCGGCCGGGAGGTGGTCAGCCGTCGGTGACTGGGTGGATGCAGTTACTGGACAGTGAGAGAGAAGCCAGGCCAGGTTTGTCGGCGAGGAATACCGATCAAACGAGGTCAGTCAATACGGCGGACACATATCAGCACGGGAAGAAACCTACAGTCATCACTTTATGTTGCCGGTCTCTGGAAACCAGGTGCTTTTGGTGAGAATGGAGAAGGAGATGACTTGGATGTTTGGATAGTGCAATGCAGTGGAACCAGAAAGAAATATTGCGACATTGTGTGTGTTTGACAAGTTACTTCATCTCATCTAAAGTTTGTAAAGTAAAAACAAGACTGTACTTTTTTCTAAACTTGTTTACATTTCTAAAGAAATGGGAATATATTTAAAACAATGTTTGTGTGTAAATGTAAAGAAGCGCATGTTCAACTGAAATTGTTTTAATTTACTGTAGTAAAAAGTCACAAACTTCAAAAAATAAACTGGAAAAAAGGTTTCAAAGAAAAAAAAGAATGCCGTCCGCGACCGGCCTTTAATTATGAACGATGGAGTCTTTCCGCCAGAGGCAGTGAGAAGGTCATGCATCCGGCACGTACACTGACAGCACACGCCCTGTACATCCGTGCTTTGTGCGCAAAACCATGGAGGAGAGATTCCTCCATTTTGTAGCTGCCAGCAAGCAAGCAACAGGACTGTGTGAAGAACTGAAGATGGATTAATTTGTATTAAGGAAGAGAGGGTCCTATGGCAGCGGAAGGTGGCTGTATAAAAGCAAACATTTTTTAACTAGCTGGATTAACCTCTTATTGTGAGGAGGCAGATCACTTCAAAAATCCTTATGTTACGAGCAACACTTTTCGGAGAAATTGCTTCCAATACATACACTTGTGCCTTTTCTCACCCTGCGGCTGATTGAACTTGAGGTGGGCACACCACCAAGGAACACGATATCCATATGGATTGTTCCAGTGGGCAAATCCTTATTTGTGAGGAGTACAGATTCTACTGTTCCCAGAGTTGCCCCCCCCGCCCCCCCCCCACCACCACCACCCTCCCCCTCTCCCACTGTACATCAGCTCCAAGGAAATTCCAGTGCAGGAATCCGGAGATCCATTGGAATGCTCCGTCTGCTGCCCTGAGCGATTCAGCAGAGACAGCTCACACTTGCATTGTAAAGCAACACCAGTGATGCATTAAGCCACGCAGAGGGCCCTTGAGCAGTAATTTAAAAACCCATAGCAGCTACATAGATAACATTCCTTGTGTACGGTAATGTTTTTGTTTCCTTTATTGTACTTGCATCTGGAAGAGAAAAAAAAGAGTTTCCTAATTTAAGTGCTGAAAGGAGACATTCCACTGGAATGCCTCGAGAGTTAAGGCACCGTCTTCATGTCTGGGACCCGGGCTGAACCTCAACATTCCTTCAACACTTAAGTGGTTTCTTTGGTAGCCTCACCGACATTTTCAGACAGGCACACCCAAGACCCCCCACAGTTGCAAAGATGACCTAATCACGCCTCCATCCCATTTCTTGCCTCTGCTCCTACTTCAGCTCATCAACTGCTGTAACCCATCTGCACCCGCCTCCGGCCTCTGCACTCAGCTATTCCAAGGCGTTCCAGGCCAGAATCCCACTTCCTACCAACGTCGGCACACCAGAGCCCATCTGCTTTTCTTCCACCGCCCATCAAGTCCCACCCAGCCTGTTCCTCACTGACGTGCACAGGTTTCAAGCCCAGCCCAGCACCCAGAATTTAAAATTCTCATCCTTGTCCCACTGTCTCCCTCCGCTCCCATCTCTGTAGCCTCCCGGAACAGTCCAACCCCTCCACATTTTCCTTTCCTCCCGCTCAGGCATCATGCACACCTTCCCTTCACCAGGTTAATGGAAACGATATGTCTTCAACTGCCAGGGGTCCAGTCTCTGAAATTCCTTGTTGAAACCTACCTAGCCCTTAAAATCCGCATTTTTGACCACTACTCCCGCTGTCTCGTTCTGTGGTTCATTTATTTTGAATGCACTGATTTGGTCTGTTTCAAACGCCACTTCCTGTTGCGCGCAATGCTCTGTGTCAATTTATGTGCACCTTTCACCTGCGCCCCATCATGCACAGTAATCCCCTCCACGCATGGTGATGGAGGTTCCGGGCTCGCATGCAGCCTTCCACCAAATCACCCTTTAACACAATAAAAAATCCCAAGGTCGTTCATAAAACTAAATTTGACACCAAAACCCCACCAAGAGGTTATTAGCGCAGAGAGTCAAACAGGCAGGTGTTAAGGTGTGTCTTAAAAGGAGGAAAGGGTGTTAGAGAGGTGTGAGTAGGGTTATTGTTCATCATGAGTGTTGCCAGCCTATTTGACTGTGAGGGCAGCGCACTTTGTTCCCTCCAAATACCAGCATTTTCAAGCAGAAGGGAAATGAAAAGCAATCAGAGGCGGAGGACATGGCTTATTTCCCCCTCCCTCTCTCAGAGGGATTGAACCCAACTCCAGTGCCGTTGACACAATGACTAAACAATTAACTTTGTGTAGGCCAGATTGGACTGATAGTCCAATTCCGCACTGCACAGAGATAGAGGAACACAATTACGGTTTGTTGGGGAGTCTAGGGCTGGGGGACACGGTAGCACAGTGGTTAGCACCGTTGCTTCACAGCACCAGGTCCCAGGTTCGATTCCCACTTGCGTCACTGTCTGTGCAGAGTTTGCACGTTCTCAGTGTCTGCGTGGGTTTCCTCCGGGTGCTCCAGTTTCCTCCCACAAATTCCAAAAGACATGCTTGTTAGGTGAATTGGACATTCTGAATTCTCCCTCAGTGTACCCGAACAGGCGCCGGAATGTGGCTCTTGGACTTGATGGGCAAGGAAAGTGCGTTCATAATGCGGTCAAACCGGTTGAGTCGGTCAACCTGCAAATGCTTCCAACAAGCCAATGACCGGTGGTAAGAGCGGGAGAGACTCCTGGTCAGGCACGCTTGATGCAAAGTGGCGCCACTCAAGCTATAAGACCCCAACGACAGAGTAACTACCTGTTCCGCGAATTACGAACTGCGGAAACAGATGGAAGTCTGCCTTAAGTGAGGGAAGAGAATTGGAACTGGAATCTAAAATGGAAGTATAGGTCAGAGGAACTTTGGCTTAACCTGCACAATGCGCTGGTTAGTCCAGGTATTGGATACCATGTCCAATTAGGGAGGCAATGGCATACTGGTACTGTTACTGGAATAATAAACCCGAGACCCATAGTAATGCTGTGGGGTCCCGGGTTCGAATCCCGCCGTGGCAGTTGGTGAAATTTGAATTCAAAAAATAATCTGGAAGTAAAAAGGTCTAACGGTGACCATGAAACCTTTGCCGATCGTCGTAAAAGTCCATCCGGTTCACTAATGTCATTCAGGGAAGGAAATCTGCCATCCTTACCTGGTCTGGCCCACACGGGACTCCAGACCCACAGTGACGTGGTTGACTCTTAACTGCCCTCACAAGGGCAACTAGGATGGGCAGTAAATGCTGGCACAGCCTGCGATGCCCACGTACCACGAATGAATAAAATAATTCTGGTCAAGAAGTCATCGGGCAGACGTTAAAACTTTGGGTGAAATACAGAGAAGCAGCAGAATACCAGTCCTTGGCATCACAGGACAGGGATTCCATTGTTAAAGAGTCAAAACTTAACCCCGACAGCTTTGATGGAGAGCAGCTCAGAACAGTTATTCGAGGGACCAAATAACACTGGAATATAAATTTGGAACGCCATTTGAAATTAAAGCATATCATGAGGACATAGGTTCCACCGAGTAAAAAGAAAATTCAGGACCAATGTAGAATTAATTCTTCAAATAGTTATTTGGCAGTACAGAACTTGAGTTTTGCTAAAATAAAGATACATGCTGTCAAACCTTTTAGTCATCAAGGCAGTTTACAAGAATAGTAAAGGGAACAACAATTTATAAAGAGCAATTTAAGATTATCAGTTGGGCTCACAGTGTGACTCACTTTGGGGTGCGAGAAGCCACATATATTTGCCCCGTCCTTTGTAGACAGAAGGAGCATGTCGACACATTGCGCCTTTTTCAACTGAACAAATGTTTGGGGAACAGCCATTCTCGGTTCATTTCCCATGGCAATGCCTTGACCAATCAGAGTCGACCTGCCTGGTTTGAATTTGAACAAAATCTGGGCAGTTAACTGTCCCCTGATGCATTCTCCATGGCGATGCCTTTATCAATCAGAGCCCAGTTGCTAACCGACCAGTACTCACTTTGCATGCAGCATAAATTGTTGTTCCCTTTACTACTGGTACTCTTGGGCACTAGTGCAAGATGAAAAGCTTCAATGGCGTGTCTCTATTTTTCAGCGATAACTAGTTCTTCGTACAGACTGCTGTGGATCTCTGTGCATGGTCGTAGAACATACAGTGCAGAAGGAGGCCATTCGGCCCATCGAGTCTGTACCGACCCACTTAAGCCCTCACTTCCAACCGATCCCCGTAACCCAATAACCCCATCTAACCTTTTTGGACACTCATGGCAATTTATCATGGCCAATCCACCTAACCTGCACGTCTTTGGACTGTGGGAGGAAACCGGAGCACCCGGAGGAAACCCACGCAGACACGGGGAGAACGTGCAGACACCGCACAGACAGTGACCCAGCGGGGAATCAAACCTGGGACCCTGGTGCTGTGAAGCCACAGTGCTAGCCACTTGTGCTACCGTGCTGCCCGTGTAGAAGGAAATTGTTTAACAAAAAGTGGGTGCTTTGGAAAAGGTACAGGGTTGAGGGGTTGGGTGGGGAGGAGGAGGACTGAGGTTATTTCAGTCTCTGTGGGTTAGGCTAGGATACACAGTCACAAAGTCTCCTTCATTCATAACCACCTTGTTAAATTGGGTACTATTGGGTCAGATTTGCAACACAGTAATAAACAGGGCGAGAGATCACAACAACAGCTCTGATTGAAAGTAGATTTATACTGGTTGCAACAGCAACGCTACTCTGGTTTTGGATTTGAGGGATGTTGAAATAATGATGTCATTTCAGCTATGATGCGAGTGGATAAACCATTGACTAATTTTAGGCATGGTGATAAATCCCCAGGGCATCTCTGTCAATGCTAATAACAAATAAAAAAGGTCCTTTGAATGGCTCAGAACGTTTCGCACGTCAGTGACTACCCAAACTGACCAGGTGGCGCTTAAGCCACGGCCTGTAATGGGGGGGGGGGGGGGGGGGGGGGGGGGGAGAAGAGACAAGGTGTTAACCTGCTCCTGTTAGCTATGGCCCATAACTTCTGCAGAGTGGCAATCTCCATCGGTTGGTGGGGTGGGGGGTCATCCTTGTGTGGGGTGTCCCGTGCAAAGCTAGGTCGAGGTTTTTAAAATAGTTATTCTGGAGTTAAAAGTATTTTTTTTCCCTCTATCGCTTTCAGAGTAATTATCAGGGTAAAACTGGGCAGAACCATCCGAAGTTAGACATTTGAATCGCTTCTGTTGGATGGTTCACAGCCCAGCACTTCTGGCCAATTGTCGGGTAAACCCTTACATGGGAACTTCCGAGAGGGATTCCCCAGCGCATCATAGGTGAGGGCGGCACAGTAGCTAGTACTGTTGCTTCCCAGCGCCAGGGTCCCAGGTTCGATTCCCGGCTTGGGTCACTGTCTGTGCGAAGTCTGCACGTTCTCCCCGTGTCTGCGTGGGTTTCCCCCGGGTGCTCCGGTTTCCTCCTACAAGACCCAGAATACGTGCTTGTTAGGTGATTCTGAATTCTCTCTCCGTGTACCCGAACAGGTAGCGGAGTGTGGCTACTAGGGGATTTTCACAGTAATGTAAGTCTACTTGTGACAATAATAAAGATTATCAAATGTGACACTGGGGAACTGGAGGTTATGTGCCAATGTACTAAGCCCTGTGGAAGGGTACCTGGCACGGACATCGATAAGATTGGAATCAGGAATGATGGCGGGGTCACCCACCAGCTAGACGGACGCTGCTTTTCAAACACCAGCAATGATTCATTGGATGAGGTACCAGAGAGAAAGTAGCAACTGTGAAACTGTTACCTTGTAAGTGGTTAAGGGAGAAAAATGGGTGTTGGGGGGGAGGGGGCGGAGAGAGGGGGTGAAGGCATGACTCGTCAAAGCTGGAAATAATTAAAGTTTAGCTTGCAATAAAGGTACTGCAAACACAAGACCCACACTGTCTTCAAGAGCCTGCAGCACATCTCAATGAGCAGAAACCGACAGAAAGAGGGCAGAGATGGAGGTTTTTAAAATGGTAACTTAATTCAAAATACAGGTTGAGCATGCCTTATCCGAAATAGAGTGCTGTCATAAGTGGGAAATCCCACAAGGCTTCCGGAGGACGTGCAGTACCCAATGCATGCACATGCGCAGTATATTCCGAAATCTGAAAAATTCAAAAATCTGATACACATTCGGCGCCGAGCATTTCGGATAAGGGATTTTCAACCTGTATGCGTCAGCCGTTAACATAGTGAACAGCTTGTTGAATGGTGGAGCAGGCTCGAGGGGCCGAATGGCCTATTCTGCTCCTATTTCGTAGGTCTGTTTGTGACATTGGCTTCTCTATCCGACGGTTTCGCTCAGTTGGCTGGTTCGTGATGCAGAGCGAGGCCAGCAGCGTGGGTTCAATCCCCGTAACGGCTGGAGTTATCCATGAAGGTCCCGCATTCTCAAACTTGTCCCTCGCCAGAGGTGTGGTGATCCTCAGGCTAAATCACCACTAGTTCGCACTCCCCCTCAAAAGGGAAAAGCAGCCTTTGGTCATCCGGGACTATGGCGACTTTACTTACTTACGTAACTATTCGATGTCAACAGCAGATTCAGGGATTTTGTGTCAGCTAAACATTCAAAGAGGAATCTAATGAATCTCGGTTCAACAGGGGCAGGGAGGGTGGATATAGGTGCTGTGGTTTCGGCAAAGTGGTGACAACAAATTCCGAAACGTAATTTGGATGGGCCGAACAGACCATGTGCATTGATTATGGGAAATTTGGCAGAATGATGCATTCATTCCGACATGAAAACCGAACTGGTTGACCCAAAGGAACAGAACATGGGGCGCGATTCTCCGCTCCTGTGCCGGATGGGAGAATCGCCTGGGTCGCCAAATTTTCCCGCGACACCGGTCCGACGCCCTCCCGCGATTCTCCCAAGCGGCGAGAACGGCCCCGTCGAGTTCCGCGTGGCGCAGGCTGGAGAATCCCCCGAGACACCCAAAATGGCGATTCTCCGGCACCCCTGCTACTCTCAGGCCCGGATGGGCCGAGCGGCCAGCCCAAAACGGCGGGTTCCCCCCAGCGCCGTCCACACCTGGTCGCTGCCGGCGGGAACAGCGCGGGAACCCTGGGGGGCGGCCTGCGGGAGGAGGGGGGGGGGGGATCCTGCACCGGTGGGGGGCCTCAAATGGGGTCTCCCCACCGATCGGCGGGCCGTCCTCTCTGAAGGAGGACCTCCTTTCTTCCGCAGCCCTGCAAGATCCGTCTGACATCTTCTTGAAAATGAAATGAAAATCGCTTATTGTCACGAGTAGGCTTCAATGAAGTTACTGTGAAAAGCCCCTAGTCGCCACATTCCGGCGCCTGTTCGGGGAGGCTGGTACGGGTTGCGGGGCAGACTCGGAGAGGACGGCAACCACGCATGCGCGGGTGACGCCAGTTATGCGGCACCAGCCGCATCATGTGTGCGGCGCCGCCTTTACACGGCACCAAGGCCTGGCGCGCGTAAATGACTCGGCGCCGCTCCTAGCCCATTTTCGGGCCCTGAATCGGTCGGGATAGGGGCCGTTTCGCGCCGTCGTGAACCTCGACGGCGTTCACAACGGTGCGAACACTCGGTCTCCATTTCAGAGAATCCCGCCCAAGGTGTCAATAAGATGAGTTCGTTAAACAGGTAGACGGGTTTAAAAAAAAAATGAATGAACGGTTACAAATTAAATTAACATTTGATAACAGCCAAACAGGTTTTACAAAAAGAGTCAAACTGTTTCACTTAAAAAAAACCAACTGTGAACAATCGTTAACAAAGCTATTTCTCAAATGCAATTTTATATTTCGACAAGAGAAGATATTAAAAAATATTTGAAGAGTTTTTAATTATCCAGTTACTCCTAAATTAAAGGGAAAAAACTAGCTCTAAGCACTCCCCAACCTCTTATAATGAATATATGTATATATATATATATACACACACTTAAAAAAACATTCTTAGACTTAATTTCTTATAAACACTAATTTTCTTACTTGTCTGGAGACCTGACAACCTGCTTGGTTGTCTTACTCTCAGCTCAACCTTTCTGTGATGTTACCTATGAGCAGAGGTACACAGCAGTGCCATTAACTGCTGTGGAGGCCACACTATTTGTTTGAGAGGCAATCTGTAGCCACCAATACATAATAATCCATGCTATTCATTGAGGATGGAGAGTATGAAGCTGGTTCATTAGATAGAGCAGCCCAGACCTCATACAAATCCAAAGTCCCAGACCTAGCAAGTGAGCAGCTTAGTGGCCTACCTAGGCTTCAAATGGCAACAGAAAGCGCACCAGTAATCAGGACAGAGTAGCCTTCTTAACAGCCACCCCACTCATCAATTTAAACATTCACTCCCTCTACCACTGGCGCCCAGCGCCCAGCAGTGTGGACCAGCTACAAGATGCAGTTAGGGATGGGCATTAAATCTGGCCTAGCCAGCGATGCTCAAATTCCATAACAAATACAGAAACACTGGGTAAGAACAAACAAGAGGCATTCCTTCTTCATGTCCAATGCATGTATCAAGACCTTTATTTGCAGATGCAAAGAATAATTTAAAGTTTGCAGATAACATAAAACTAGGTGGAAATGTGTATTGTGAGGATGATGCAAAGATGCTTCAAGTGGATTTGGCTAGTAGGCAAGAACATGGCAGATGGATATAATGTGGATAAGTGTGAGGTTATCCTCTTTGGTAGGAGCAACAGACGTGCAGATTCTTTCTTAAATGGTGAGAGATTGGGGAGTATCCAAAGGAACCAAAGAGTCCCTGGGTGGAATTCTCCCCCCCCCCCCACGTGGGTGGGAGAATTGCCGGGGCGCTGCCCGAGTCCCGCCACGCGCCCTGGCATCCGCACGCGATTCTCCCACCCCCCCTCCCAAACCGGCGCGGTGAGAATCACGGCTGGCCGCTGGGAGAATCGCCGCTCACCACTTGTAGCGGGCGAGTGGCGATTCTCCAGCCCGGATGGGCCGAGCAGCCTGCCCAACACGACAGGTTCCTGCCGGCGCCGTACACACCTGGTCGCTGCCGGTGGGAACAGCGCGGAAACGCTGGGGGAGCGGCCTGTGGGGGGGGGGGGGGGGGGGGGAAGAGGAGACAGGTTCCTGCACCGGGGGGGGGTCTGGCCCGTGATCGGTGCCCACCAATCGGCGAGCTGGCCTCTCTGAAGGAGGACCTCCTTTCCTCCGCCACCCCGCAAGATCCATCCGACATCTTCTTGCGGGTCGGCCGGCAACCACGTACGTGCGGGCTGGCGCCGGTCAACCTGCGCATGCGTGGGTGACGTCATTTACGCGCCGCCGCTTTTACGCGGCGCCAAGGCCTGGCGCACGTAAATGACGTGCCGCCGCTCCAACTCCACCCCCCCCCCCCCCCCCCCCCCCGGGGGCGGGAGAATAGGGGGCTGGGAGTGGCCTCCGGCGCCGGAGTGAAACACTCCGGTTTTCACTCCGGCGTCGAGACTTCGTCTCCCGATGGGAGAATTGCGCCTCTTGTTTCTAAGTCGCTCAAAGCGTGCGAAGCAGGTGCAGTAAGGAATTAGAAAGGCAAATGATAGGCTGGCCTCTATGACAAGGGGATTGGAGTACAGAATTAACATGTCTTGCTTCAATTGTATAGAACCTTGGTTAGATTGCACCTGGAGTATTTGGTCTCCTCACCTAAGGACGGATAATTTGTCATAGCGGGAGTGCAGTGAAGATTCGCCAGGATTCCTGGGATGGTGGGAGTGTCTTTTTTAGGAGAAATTGAAGAGGCTGGGCCTGTATTTTCTAGACTTTGGAATAATGAGAGGTGATCTCAGTGAAGAACACAAAATTCTTCAGGGGCTAGACAAGGGAGTGATTGCTGAAGACGACGACGACCATTCAGGATCTTGTATCCTTCAAAGAAGTCACCCCTTGATCTTCGAAACTCCACTGGAAACAAGCCCAGCCTTTCCAACCCATCTTCAGAAGACAACCCGCTCATTCCAGGTATCAATCTAGTGCTGTACCTGCATACTAACTTTTCGCAGTTCATACAAATGCCTCTGCACCTCAGCCTTCGGCTGTCATTTTCCATTTAAGTAACACTTGGCTTTTTTGTTATTCTTCCTGCCAAAGTGAACAACTTCAAGGGCGGCACGGTGGCCCAGTGGTTAGCATTGCTGCCTCACGGTGCTGAGGACCCAGGTTCGATCCCGGCCCCGGGTCACTGTCCGTGTTTGCACATTCTCCCCGTGTCTGGGTGGGTCTCATTTCCACAACCGAAAGATATGCAGGGTAGGTGGACTGGCCGTGCTAAATTGCCCCTTAATTGAAAAAAATTATTATTGGATACTCTAAAATTTTCAATTTAAAAAGAAAAATCAACTTCACACTTTCCCACATTATACTCCATGTGCCAGATTTTTGCCTGTTCACTTAACCTATCTATGTCCATCAGCATCCCCCAGGTCTTCTTCACAAAATACTTTCCTACCAGTCGTTGTGTCGTCTGTAAATTTAGCTATTGTGCCTTCGCTCCCCTCATCAAATCCACTGATATAAATTGCAAAACGTTGACGCCCCAACACTGACCCCTGCAGGACTCCACTCATTATATCCTGCCAATCAAACAAAGACCAATTTATGCCTACTGTCTGCTCTCTGCCAGCCAATCTTCAGTCCAGGCTAATATTTTACCCTCATACCAAGAGTTTTTATATTTTGCAATAACCTTTGATGTGACCGATAGATTGGAGATATTAAGGACATCACAGGATATGGGGATAGCACGGATCTGCCATGATCTAGTTGAATGGCGGAGCAGACTTGAGGGGCTGAATGGCCTATTCCTGCTTCGATGTTCCTAACACCTGAGCTCTACGTGTTAACACTCATTTGCCAAGAGGCAGTCAAAGCCAACGTGGGCAGCATGTAGGGAGACCAGCCCTACAGAATGTTTGCAACACCGAAGGAATGTGGACTCAAAAGGAGAAAGAGGATTCCTCTAGATCCAACATTAAAAGTGCTCTCACGATCACCGCAATTGCCAGCCTCAAAACCCTTGATCTCCCATTCCCCTGGTCCCAGCCCATCGCCTCTCACCTCACCTCCTCCCTTGACTTTTAGGCCCCCTCGATTCAAGCCAGACCTGCAGCCTGTCCCATGGTCTCCTGCATGCTCCCAACCGGTACTCACTCCTCCCTTCACCAGTGGGCTACAGCACCACACTGGTTCCGTGACATTTTGGTCCGGGCATCAACAACTGCGATAGTTTTAGACCATGCCTATCCGGTGGTGCAGGGTCTTTACCATGACCCCGTGAGCCCAAAAGAGGGCACTCCTGAACTTGTTGCACACAACCTGCAATATAAATGTAAGTTGTTGTTGTTTACCCACACTGACACAGGGTTTGCACGAGGCAGTGATGTCACATATCAGCTGCGCATCAAAGGGCCCCCAACTTGCTGGATCTGCTTAAAGGTCAGGTCCAAAAAATAAATTATAAGTAACATTTTTCAAAACCCCTACCCACTACTGCATTATTAATAGACAGGATTTTGAACAAATAACTACTCTGTAGCCTATTATTAACTTGTAGGGAATTCTACACCGTAAATATCTGTTTTTCTATCGCCCCGCCCCCCCCCCCGTTACCTCTAGACTCGATCATTCCTATGTACTACTGGCTAGTTGCACACATTCTATCCTCCTTAAACTTAAAAAAAAAATTAAGAGTACCCAATTATTTTTTTTCCAATTAAGGGGCAATTTAGTGTGGCCAATCCATCTAACCTGCATGTCTTTGGGTTGTGGGGGAGAAACCCACGCAAACATGGGCAGAATGTGCAAACTCCACACGGACAGTGACCCAGGGCCGGGATTCGAACCCGGGTCCTCAGCGCCGCAGTCCCAGTGCTAACCACTGCGCCACATGCCGCCCCATCCTCCTTAAACCTGAGCTCAACCAAAACCTGAGGACATACTGTCCATGTCTTACTAGGCAGCCAGTCCCATTCCCCCGTCATTCTCGGGCTCCTGGTCAAGCAAAGCTTGGATATTAAAATACTCACCCCTTGTTTTCACATCCCTCCGTGGCTTCACTCCTCCCTATCTCTATAATCTCCTCCTCGGAGATATCGGTTTCCCTCTGCAGTTGCCCAAGTCCCAGGCTCTGGAATTCCCTCCCTACACCTCCTTGCATTCCTCTTTCAAGACACCAATTAAAAGCTACTTCTTTGACCAGGATTTTGATCGTCCGACCTGATACCTCATTGTGCAGTGTCACTGGCAGCCCCTTCAATTTTCAGTAAAATCCGAACTCGTAAGTCGCCGCTTTTGATGGAATCTTAAATTTGCAAACCTCAGCCACCCACCTGCATCCTCACAAATCTTGACATCCCCTTTGCCCCCGTGCACATCGTGGTTTGAAAGGTCGCCATAGCGATTTCAAACAGGCCCGTGACAATGCAGATGGATCAATGTGGACCAATGGGTGAAATAAATAAACATACCTCAGTTTGTCCTTCCTGTGCACTGAATTCATGAGTAACACGAATACTCTAAAAAGAACAGAAGCACGAGTAAGCACTTTCATATTCCTTGCCTGCACACGGATGAAAATGGCATTTTTAACCTCAAACTTCAAATTTCGTGACTTCAGATTATTCAAACTAAAAGCCTGGAGCGTGTCTTTCCCCCCCCCACCCAGTAACTACGTTTATTTCCAGCATCTTAAAAATTCAATATTACTCCTTAAGAGCATGCCTGAAAAATCGCACGCTTCACACGGACAGTCTTAAAAGGAATATGCTTGTTTATAATTATGAAAAAGAAAAAATGTAAAGTCACCTCATCATTTTCGAGGTATTTTGCTTTCTCTTCAGGATTTAACGAGGTCGAATTGTCCAAAAATGTTTTCATAACTGAATTTGTTTCTGTCCAAAACATAGTGACAAAGTAATTAATTACATTAATAACTGAATTATTGTACAAATAAAATGAGAATAGTTTACATGGAAGTATTAGCAACTTCCTGGAAAATCTTTCTTCAGTAAGAGTAAGTTATTAAAGGAAGGAAATAGATCATAATTCATTGACAACAAGAGCAGTCCCACTTTTTAAAATTATCTCTGTGGATAAATCCCAACGCAATTTAGGGTGACATTTGTAAGCCATGTAGGTCAGGCCAGGTTCAGGCAAAGCCACCGGCCTACTGGAAGTTTGTTAAATCTCAGACTGGATTTACCTTTTGCATTAACCTTCCCTGACAAGTGAAATAAAGAAATGGTCTCCACCCTTATCACAGCACCAAGTACCCTTCCTTACAAAGGATTTTTTATTTTTCCAATTGAGGGGCAATTTAGCATGGCAAATCCACCTACCCTGAACATCTTTGGGTTGTGGGGATGAAATCCACGCAGACATGGGGAGAATGTGCAAACTCCAGACGGACAGTGACCCGGGGCCGGGGTCCAACCCGGGTCCTCGGTGCCGTGAGGCAGCAATGCTAACCACTGCGCCACCGTGCCACCCGTCGATTTTACTCAGTGGCAACTGTTCCTACAACGCAGTGCTCTCCCCGGTACACATTATCAATGCTTTCCCACATTGGACCAGCCACATAAATACAAGAGCAGGCCGGAGGTTTTGAGGTTTTATCGTGTTTGTGTGTAACATTTGGAAAATATAAATAAGAATTTTTTTGAAAACTGGTCAAGTTTCCTTTGGCAGCACCTTCCAAACCCTCGACTCTATCACCTATAAAGAGACTCGATGTGGAGATGCCGGCGTTGGACTGGGGTGAGCACAGTAAGACGTCTTACAGCACCAGGTTAAAGTCCAACACCTGAGGAAGGAACAGTGCTCTGAAAGCTAGTGTTTGAAATAAACCTGTTGGACTTTAACCTGGTGTTGTAAGACTTCTTACTATAAAGAGACGGCAGCCATGGCTGGGTACAAGCTCCCCTCCAAATAACACAACATCTTGGCACGGGACTATATCAACTTTCCATCACTGTGGCTGGGTCAATGTCCCTTCCTAACAGCACTGTGGTTGATCCTACGCCACGTGGACTGCAGCGGTTCAAGGCGGAAGCTCACCACCATCGCCTCAAGGGCAATTAGGATTGGGCAACAAACAGGGC
This sequence comes from Scyliorhinus torazame, assembly GCF_047496885.1. NCBI lineage: Eukaryota > Metazoa > Chordata > Chondrichthyes > Carcharhiniformes > Scyliorhinidae > Scyliorhinus > Scyliorhinus torazame. Next base: position 22,620,486 of record NC_092721.1, on the reverse strand, counting down.
GGCATGTGGCGCAGTGGATAGCACTGGGACTGCGGCGCTGAGGACCCGGGTTCGAATCCTGGACCTGGGTCACTGTCTGTGTGGAGTTTGCACGTTCTCCCCATGTCTGCGTGGGTCTCACCCCCACAACCCAAAGATGTGCAGGTTAGGTGGATTGGCCACACTAATCACTTGCCCCTTAATTGGAAAAAAAATAATTGGGTACTCCAAATTTAAAAAAAAAAGGATTGGACAACAAATGCTGGTCTAACCTCCCATGTCCACATCCAGAGAACGATGAAGAAAAAAATTCATTAATATTTGATCCTCTACTAATGACTAGTTTCAGAATCAAAGATGAAGAGACTTTCAGCAAATATAAAATCAAAAATCAAAAAGGACCAGTTGGTGTTTCCCAAATCATTGCCAAGAGCATAAAGATGTGTCAGACAATTAGTGGGAGGGACATAGATACAACATTATTAAGTGAATGACGATAGACTATGATTAGATATTGGATACAAATACAGAATTGGATCCAATGCTAGAATTGTGTAATCGGAATTCTAAACACTGGTGGAAATGCTAATTTCACAAATACTCTCAGACTCAGTTACTTCGGTCATAAATCAGCTTGGATTTTGGGTTGCTTTGAGAGAAAATGTATTTCATTTGGGAATTATAAAAATGAATATGGCAAATTTTTGTTGCTGGCTATATGAGCTGGAAGCTGCAGTAATTAATGTAGTGTTATCCTGGAGTGTTTGGGTGAGGGAGTGGGCCTAGTGGGGTGCACTTTCAGAGGGTCGGTGCAGACACGACAGGCCAAATGGCTTCCTACTGCACGGTAAGGATTCTACTACAGTGCGGAGATCAGGTTTGATATCCTGGGACTACACTACAGTGCGGAGATCAGGTTTGATATCCCGGGATTATACTATAGTGCGGAGATCAGGTTTGATATCCGGGATTATACTATAGTGCGGAGATCAGGTTTGATATCCTGGGATTATACTACAGTGCGGAGATCAGATTTGATATCCTGGGACTACACTACAGTGCGGAGATCAGGTTTGATATCCTGGGATTATACTATAGAGCGGAGATCATATTTGATATGCGGGATTATACTATAGTGCGGAGATCAGGTTTGATATCCGGGATTATACTATAGTGCGGAGATCAGGTTTGATATCCGGGATTATACTATAGTGCGGAGATCAGATTTGATATCCTGGGACTACACTACAGTGCGGAGATCAGGTTTGATATCCTGGGATTATACTATAGTGCGGAGATCATATTTGATATGCGGGATCATACTATAGTGCGGAGATCAGGTTAGATATCCGGGATTATACTATAGTGCGGAGATCAGGTTTGATATCCGGGATTATACTATAGTGCGGAGATCAGGTATGATATCCTGGGACCATACTATAGTGCGGAGATCAGGTTTGATATCCGGGATTATACTATAGTGCGGTGATCAGGTTTGATATCCGGGATTATACTGTATTGCGGAGATCAGGTTTGATATCCCGGGATTATACTATAGTGCGGAGATCAGGTTTGATATCCCGGGATTATACTATAGTGTGGAGATCAGGTTTAATATCCGGGATTATACTATAGTGCGGAGATCAGGTTTGATATCCGGGATTATACTATAGTGCGGAGATCAGGTTTGATATCCTGGGATTATACTACAGTGCGGAGATCAGATTTGATATCCTGGGACTACACTACAGTGCGGAGATCAGGTTTGATATCCTGGGATTATACTATAGTGCGGAGATCAGGTTTGATATCCTGGGATTATACTACAGTGCGGAGAACAGATTTGATATCCTGGGACTACACTACAGTGCGGAGATCAGGTTTGATATCCTGGGATTATACTATAGTGCGGAGATCATATTTGATATGCGGGATTATACTATAGTGCGGAGATCAGGTTTGATATCCGGGATTATACTATAGTGCGGAGATCAGGTTTGATATCCGGGATTATACTATAGTGCGGAGATCAGATTTGATATCCTGGGACTACACTACAGTGCGGAGATCAGGTTTGATATCCTGGGATTATACTGTAGTGCGGAGATCATATTTGATATCCTGGGATTATACTATAGTGCGGAGATCAGGTTTGATATCCCGGGACTATACTATAGTGCGGAGATCAGGTTTGATATCCGGGATTATACTATAGTGCGGTGATCAGGTTTGATATCCGGGATTATACTGTATTGCGGAGATCAGGTTTGATATCCCGGGATTATACTATAGTGCGGAGATCAGGTTTGATATCCCAGGATTATACTATAGTGCGGAGATCAGGTTTGATATCACGGGATTATACATTAGTGCGGAGATCAGGTTTGATATCCCGGGATTATACTATAGTGTGGAGATCAGGTTTGATATCACGGGATTATACTATAGTGCGGAGATCAGGTTTGATATCCTGGGATTATACTATAGTGCGGAGATCAGGTTTGATATCCCGGGATTATACTATAGTGCGGAGATCAGGTTTGATATCCTGGGATTATACTATAGTGCGGAGATCAGGTTTGATATCCCGGGATTATACTATAGTGCGGAGATCAGGTTTGATATCCTGGGATTATACTATAGTGTGGAGATCAGGTTTGATATCCCGGGATTATACTATAGTGCGGAGATCAGGTTTGATATCCTGGGATTATACTATAGTGCGGAGATCAGGTTTGATATCCTGGGATTATACTATAGTGCGGAGATCAGGTTTGATATCACGGGATTATACTATAGTGCAGAGATCAGGTTTGATATCCTGGGATTATACTATAGTGCGGAGATCAGGTTTGATATCCCGGGATTATACTATAGTGCGGAGATCAGGTTTGATATCCCGGGATTATACTATAGTGCGGAGATCAGGTTTGATATCCTGGGATTATACTATAGTGCGGAGATCAGGTTTGATATTCCGGGATTATACTATAGTGCGGAGATCAGGTTTGATATCCTGGGATTATACTATAGTGCGGAGATCAGGTTTGATATCCCGGGATTATACTATAGTGCGGAGATCAGGTTTGATATCCCGGGATTATACTATAGTGCGGAGATCTAGTTTTATATCGCCGGATTATACTACAGTGCGGACATCAGGTTTGATATCCCGGGATTATACTATAGTGCGAAGTTCAGGTTTGCTGTCCCGGGATTATACTATAGTGCGGCGATCAGGTTTGATATCCGGGATTATACCTTAGTGCGGAGATCAGGTTTGATATCCTGGGATTATACTATAGTGCGGAGAACAGGTTTGATGTCCCGGGATTATACCACAGTGCGGAGATCAGGTTTGATATCCTGGGATTATACTATAGTGCGGAGATCAGGTTTGATATCCTGGGATTATACTATAATGCGGAGATCAGGTTTGATATCCCGGGATTATACTATAGTGCGGAGATCAGGTTTGAAATCCCGGGATTATACTATGGTGCGGGGATCAGGTTTGATATCCAGGATTATATAGTGCGGAGATCAGGCTTGATATCCCGGGATTATACCATAGTGCGGAGATCAGGTTTGATATCCCGGGATTATACTATAGTGCAGAGATCATATTTGATATCCGGGATTATACTATAGTGCGGAGATCAGGTTTTATATCCGGGATTATATTATAGTGCGGAGATCAGGTTTGATATCCGGGATTATACTACAGTGTGGAGATCAGGTTTGATATCCTGGGATTATACTATAGTGCGGAGATCAGGTTTGATATCCGGGATTATACTATAGTGCGGAGATCAGGTTTGATATCCCGGAATTATACTATAGTGCGGAGATCAGGTTTGATATCCCGGGATTATACTATAGTGCGGAGATCAGGTTTGATATCCCGGGATTATACTATGGTGCGGGGATCAGGTTTGATATCCAGGATTATATAGTGCGGAGATCAGGCTTGATATCCCGGGATTATACCATAGTGCGGAGATCAGGTTTGATATCCCGGGATTATACTATAGTGCAGAGATCATATTTGATATCCGGGATTATACTATAGTGCGGAGATCAGGTTTTATATCCGGGATTATATTATAGTGCGGAGATCAGGTTTGATATCCGGGATTATACTACAGTGTGGAGATCAGGTTTGATATCCTGGGATTATACTATAGTGCGGAGATCAGGTTTGATATCCGGGATTATACTATAGTGCGGAGATCAGGTTTGATATCCCGGAATTATACTATAGTGCGGAGATCAGGTTTGATATCCCGGGATTATACTATAGTGCGGAGATCAGGTTTGATATCCCGGGATTATACTATAGTGCGGAGATCAGGTTTGATATCCTGGGATTATACTATAGTGCGGAGATCAGGTTTGATATTCCGGGATTATACTATAGTGCGGAGATCAGGTTTGATATCCTGGGATTATACTATAGTGCGGAGATCAGGTTTGATATCCCGGGATTATACTATAGTGCGGAGATCAGGTTTGATATCCCGGGATTATACTATAGTGCGGAGATCTAGTTTTATATCGCCGGATTATACTACAGTGCGGACATCAGGTTTGATAGCCCGGGATTATACTATAGTGCGAAGATCAGGTTTGATAGCCCGGGATTATACTATAGTGCGAAGATCAGGTTTGCTGTCCCGGGATTATACTATAGTGCGGCGATCAGGTTTGATATCCGGGATTATACCTTAGTGCGGAGATCAGGTTTGATATCCTGGGATTATACTATAGTGCGGAGAACAGGTTTGATGTCCCGGGATTATACCACAGTGCGGAGATCAGGTTTGATATCCTGGGATTATACTATAGTGCGGAGATCAGGTTTGATATCCTGGGATTATACTATAATGCGGAGATCAGGTTTGATATCCCGGGATTATACTATAGTGCGGAGATCAGGTTTGAAATCCCGGGATTATACTATGGTGCGGGGATCAGGTTTGATATCCAGGATTATATAGTGCGGAGATCAGGCTTGATATCCCGGGATTATACCATAGTGCGGAGATCAGGTTTGATATCCCGGGATTATACTATAGTGCAGAGATCATATTTGATATCCGGGATTATACTATAGTGCGGAGATCAGGTTTGATATCCGGGATTATACTACAGTGTGGAGATCAGGTTTGATATCCTGGGATTATACTATAGTGCGGAGATCAGGTTTGATATCCGGGATTATACTATAGTGCGGAGATCAGGTTTGATATCCCGGGATTATACTATAGTGCGGAGATCAGGTTTGATATCCCGGGATTATACTATAGTGCGGAGATCAGGTTTGATATCCCGGGATTATACTATGGTGCGGGGATCAGGTTTGATATCCAGGATTATATAGTGCGGAGATCAGGCTTGATATCCCGGGATTATACCATAGTGCGGAGATCAGGTTTGATATCCCGGGATTATACTATGGTGCGGAGAACAGGTTTGATATCCGGGATTATACTACAGTGTGGAGATCAGGTTTGATATCCTGGGATTATACTATAGTGCGGAGATCAGGTTTGATATCCGGGATTGTACTATAGTGCGGAGATCAGGTTTGATATCCCGGGATTATACTATAGTGCGGAGATCAGGTTTGATATCCCGGGATTATACTATAGTGCGGAGATCAGGTTTGATATCCTGGGATTATACTATAGTGCGGAGATCAGGTTTGATATCCCGGGATTATACTATAGTGCGGAGATCAGGTTTGATATCCTGGGATTATACTATAGTGCGGAGATCAGGTTTGGTATCCCGGGATTATACTATAGTGCGGAGATCAGGTTTGATATCAGTGGTCAGTTAATAAGAGATTGTAAAACAATGAGAGATTTACATGAGGGGGCTGCAGCATTTTCCTAGTTGTGACTCAGTGAGAAGAGTTTACAAATTGAAAATCCTTCCTAGCAGACAGAGGAGACCGGTTAGAAGACAGTTGTTGAAGCCTGGAATGAATCACCACAGGGAGTGGCTGAAGTCTGTGGCAGCATTTTCAACAACAAATGTATCAGCGTTATTCACAAAGGATGATAAAGGGCAGAGAGATGCGAGGAGGGAGCAGGATCTATTTTAGCCAAGAGCTGCATTGCACTGATGGACTGAATGGCCTCCAGGCATGTTGAAAGCTTCTGCAGTTAATCGTTTTGAAAATATTATCCATCCCTACCCTAAATTCTTGTAACTGAACATGGAATAAGGTCTTCGGGGACATCCTCAGAATGTGGCCCTTATTCATTCAGCCTGATCAAACAGGCTTCTTCTCTGTCTAACATAGTTACGAATTGCTGCACCTTGTATGATTCAGAATTGACTCCACCCAACTGGTTCCCACAATGTTATCATGTGACATGGAATGATTTGCAAATTGGCCACCATCCAAATTGTCCCAGGCACATCATGCTCATTTGCGGGCATGTCTCTCCTGGGAACAAAGAGTTCTAATAAAAACTTCAGAAATGGTTTATTTCCCTCTTACCCTGTTGAAAGTATTGACTTCTTGCGGGGCTACGGCATCCTTCCCAGGCACTAATTATCCTCCAGTACCCATGGGGAAGTAGCCAACACCTACACACAAGTCTGAAATTAGAGTGGAGTTTGGTTTGGTCCTTGTGGACATTTACCCCGCAGGAGCCAATGGATGGTGAACCTGAATCCCAATGTGATCCCCCCCCCCTCCCCCCTCCCCTTGTCCAGGAAGCACTGAAATCAACTCTGTTGCTCCGATTCTGGCCTCATCGGGGATCAACTAAACGATCACCAACTGGGATTGAATCTCAGAAACTTTCAGCTCCCAGAATATTTAGATCCCGCCAATCACCAAATTGCCCATTCGCAGCTGATTTATTTAACAGGGGTCAACCTCTTCCGTGTTGGTCCCAGTGAATTGAAGCTCACTCTGCTTCATGGGTGTGCAGAAGGGATCCATTAAAATCAATTTGGAAAGAAGGCTGAGGCATTAAGAGGGTGCCGCATTTGACCGCTTACCGCAAAGTACATTTTCCCGGCCAACTACAGGTTGAGAAATAAGTAACGGGTTACCTTCCAACGGTAACAGCTCCTATTTATGCACCATTTTTGACAGAAAGAATTGCTCCAGAGTGACGCATGTAGGTATAATCAGACGCATGGACACCAGGCCAAAGGCAGAGATGTTGGGAGAGGTGAAAAAGCTTGGCTGAAGAGGTGAGAGTTAAGAAGGACATTAGGGAGGAGAGGGAGGTGAAGAGATGGCAGGGTTTCAGTACAACATTCCAGAGTGTGGGCCAACATGGTTAAGGACAAGAGTGGGGCAAAGGAGGGGGAAGTCATGAAAGACCAGATGGGGAATTGGTTACATGGCTGGAAGAACTTACATAGATAGAGAAAGCAGTGAAAAAAATGAAGACTTAAAGACCAGGATATGAATCAGTACCATTTGGAAAGTGAGACTGAAGGGGGTTAGAAGAAAAAAGGAGGACAAGACTAGAATCAGATGGGTTCTGTTGTTTGTTGTCTGCAAACTCGAGGCTAAAGAAATGTTAATAATCTAACTGGGATTCTCAGATACAAACAGGAGTGTTCATTTCGGGTTTACCCTCAGAACAAATAAACAGCTTCTGGAAACTCCCCTCCAAGGGGCTTTCTGGTGCATGCCCAGATATTTGGGGGTCAAGGGATGTTTTCTGCAGTGTAGTCTGTGGTTGGTTTCTTGAGAGAAGATATTTCCTGGTATAAATGCATTAACTAGATGGGCTATCAGACAACACCCAGCATTCCAGCTGCAGAATGGTTAGAATTGAAAAGGAGACAGTGAGGCTGGAGTAGGTGACCCACAACCATGAAAAAAAAATGTAATTGCAGCAGACTCCAAAAACATGGCAATACAGCAAACCAGATGTGATGAACCATAAATATAATGTTTATTGTCTTCAGCATTCGCAACCCCTTTGTAAATCACCACAGCTGTTAATAGTGCTTCTGTGCAATGCCGAAATTTGAGAATGTCGTACACCCCTGCAGCTTAATCCATGACAAAATCATATGCCACTGTACACACAGTGCAAGTCTTTGACATTGCATGTCAGTGGTGCATATGCTAGGTGGTCAGCTTTTCCAAGCGGGCATGCATGTTGCCACATGAAATGTCATTGAATATGCAAGTCTCACCATGTCCGTCTGGTAATTTGACTATTTTGTTCTGAACCCATTTCTAGTTGCGACTCCCTGAGATCAATGTTGAAGCAAAAATAATTTTTGTTAGAAATGTGGATGGATTTTATTGGTTCACATTCAGTTGTCGGCGTAGTTTTCTTTACTGATCTTATGTGTGCCTAGTTCTTCACTGATAGTCTCTGTATCAGGTGGGGTGTTTGACTGACATGGACCCAATCTGCCCAGTTCTATTGACTGCTCATTTTCTATCTGACTCAGGAGTCCTGTGTGTAAAGGCGCAACGGCAGAATGTGCGTCAACAAGTGCAGGGGTAAAGTGCGACGGACACAGGCACGCACGACACACAAGGCCGAGGATAAACCAAAACACTCACCAAATTCCAGCTTATCTCGATTGTTAGCTAGGGCATGTATTAGGCCAATGGTTCCACAGGCGTTACTGATGGTTTGTTTCATGAAATAGACTTTTGGAGCAACTTTCTGCCCGTCAGCTTTTATCTTTGCTTCCTCCTCTTGTTTGAAGGCTTCGTACTGAAGGAAAAAAAGATACCGTGAGTTTTCTCATTTGCAAATTCATCGAAACTATTATCTATTTCTGTTCACCTCTTGCCCTTACTAGTGAAATACAAGGTTGTAACATGTTTCTCTTGGGTCTTCCATGAACCATATCAAGCACTTAAAAGGTTCCTTTTATTCCAAATGGGGCTTGGAACACATGATAGGGTTTTGGTCCAGTATCATTATCGGAACAGTAAGAAGTCTTACAACACCAGGTTATCGGAACAAGAGTGACTGCAGTCTCTCGTAACCAGTTTCTACTCATTGGCCGAAATTTTCCAGCTGTTGGCAGGATCTTTGGGTCCCTCCGACAGCAACACCCCCACCCCCCCCCCCCCGCCCGCTGTGGGTGCCCCAATAGCAGAAGGTGCCATAGCAGATCGCCAATGGAAGGCTGCCTCCACAGAAACATCCATATTTCTTATGTTTGCGGGATGCGCGGGGGAGGAGGGGGGGTTGCGCGAAAATCCAGCCCAATGTGTTTAAGGAGGACCCAGCAAGAGAAAGAAACCAATTCGCCCTTGGGCAAAAAGCTCAACGAACGAGGGCCACAACTGGCATGAGCGGAGGGTTTACACTGGCGTAAAAATGTCAGATCCCACACAAGTTTCACAAAGTGTTTAAGAAAGTAAAGACCCGCCTTTCGCTACCCAAAGCACTTTACAGCCAATGATGCACTTGCTGAAGTATAATCATCGCTGTATTATAGAAAACACGGCACACGACTTGCGCACAGCAACTTCATACAAATAGCAATGTGATAACGGACAGATAATCTGTTTTTGCAATGTTGATGGAGGGATAAATATTGACCAGGATTCCGGGGATAATTCCCTTGCTCTTCTTCAAAATATTACCCTGGGATCCTTTATACCCAGTCGAGAGGACAGACAGAGCCTGTCTCAGCCGAAGGATGGATTTAGATGAAGGATAATGTTGCTTTAGGAGTTCAAAAAGAAATTGATCTGTAAACGCTTCCTCTCCCTCCACGGTTAACCATTTTCGACTGAACTCCCTCTTTCAGACACAGCTAATTTCCCACAATGTTTGCAGCAGGCAACATGCTGAAGATCAAATTTCTTCTATGGAGCGGGCTCGAAGGGCTGAATTGCCCACTCCTGCTCCTAGTTATGTTCAAGTTCTTCATTTTGGGCACCTGTGTCCAGTCATCTCTATGCAAGCCCATCGATTCACCACACAATCTGCCAAGGGGCTTCCAATACCTTCTGCTGCTGTACACCTTCCCCTTCATCACCTCCAACTCCCACCAAAATTGGATGTGACGATCGGCTTACCAATGAAGCTCCTGCAACACAACAGCATGGATTTTACACAGCACCATCACCGTGGTAAAATATCACAAAGCGCTTCCCAGGGTTGGTACCAGAGTTATTAGGACAAGTTGCCAAAACCTTGGCTAAAGAGGCAGGTTTTAAAGAGCAACAGAGTTGGAGAGAGAAGTGGAAATATTTTTGGAGGGAATTGCAGAACTCGGAGCCGATCATCTCAACCAATATCAACCCACATTGCGGAAAATAGATCTTTCATGATGCAGGTCGTTGAACCATTTTAAGGGCTAACATTACAATTTCCATCGGTATTCCCCCAGACAAGTTGGTCATATAAATATATCGCATCTAATTTCAAATCGAGTCCCGGAATTTCTGTTTGGGGCTGAATGTGTGTGTGTGTGTGTGTGTGTGTGTGTGTGTGTGTGTGTCGGGTCATTCAACTGGCGCAGTGACACACAGAGTCCACCTCACACCACTGTCAACCAGAATTTGACCTGAGCAGTCAATGGCGTTAACTAGAACCGGAGTCCAACTCGATCCTACTATCAGGAGCAGTTTTTGACCATCCTCCCCCTCACCACCCAAGACAGGTGGAATCTCAATCTGCCCAGACTCCAATATCTGAGAGAAGTGTGATTGGATTGCGCTGGGCAGCGTGACAAGGTCCACGCTGATGGAACAGCTGATCCGCTGATTTCGCAACCCAACTGCCAGAGCTGCGAACCAGAACGGAATTCCAGGTAAATCTGGCCAGCCAGTGATGTGCACATTATTGACACTCATCTCATTCCTGGGGAATGGGATTAATTGGGTAGGTTTACCAACAAGCCAACATGGGCACGATGGACCGAATGGCCCCCTTTTGTGCTGCATTATTAGCGGCACGGTAACACAGTGGAGGGCAGCACGGTAGCACAGTGGTTAACACAATTGCTTCACAGCTCCAGGACCCCAGGTTCGATTCCTGGCTTGGGTCACTGTCTGTGCGGAGTCTGCACATCCTCCCTGTGTCTGCGTGGGTTTCCTCCGGGTGCTCCGGTTTCCTCCCACAGTCCAAAGATGTGCAGGTTAGGTGGATTGGCCATGCTCAATTGCCCCTTAGTGTTCAAAAAAGGTTAGATTGGGTTACTGGGTTATGGGGTATGGGTGGAGGTGTAGGCTTAATTAAGGTGCCCGTTCCAAGGGCCGGTGCAGACTCGATGGGCTGAATGGCCTCCTTCGGCACTGTAAATTCTATGATTCCATGATCATTCTATGAATCTATGGAAGAGCTTTCAGGCGTTGACTGAAAGGTTGAGCAGGAGTTGGAAAGAAGGGGTCATTTGTTTGAAGTGCTGTGTGCTAAGTATGTGCACAAAGATCACAGCAGGTGGTTTGGAGTCATTTCGGTTTTGACAGCATATAATGAACAGACGTGCGACCCCATCATTGCTTTGCATCTCACAAAACAAACAATTCCTTGTCTAACGTCATCAAGCAATGTTCTGCCAGTCACGCTTTCTGTTGGGCTGAGGCTTAATTATCAACTTCACTCGAAATGAAGAGGGGCAAGTCAGAACATTCTCTCCGCGGAACCACATGATTAAAGATGTCGACAGCTCAGATCTCAGAAGAAGATCCAGGTGCCGAGATACACCACCTGGAAGTCATAGTGCACATAATCCGTCTCTTGCTGTCTTTGTAAGTAGTGACGTTATAATGGTTTGAGCACACAAAGACACTTTGAATGAGAATGATTCGGTGAATGTTTACTTTCCAAGATTAGACAATTATGTACCACCTTCGCTGTTCTGAACGGTGCCAGGGAGGCCTGATCAACCACACCCTCATGTTCTGTGCCTGCCCCAGACTCGTCGGGTACTGGACGACCTTTTCGAGGCAATGGCCAGGGTTATGGGAGTGAGGGTGGGGCCATGCCCAAAAGTGGCGGTCGTCAGGGTTTCAGATCAGCCAGAACTCTTTACGGTGAAGGGGAACGACGCCCTCGTCTTTGTCTCCCTGATCGCCCGCCGGAGAGTCCAGCTCGATGGCGATCGGCGGCAGCACCCAAGGCTGCAGGCTGGCTGTTTGACCTGCTGGAATTTCTCAGGCTGGAGGGAACAAAATGTTGCCGGCTGGGGATTGAAAGAGGGTTTCCACAGAATGTGGAAGCCATTCACCAACGCGTTCCAAGATGTCTTCGTAGCCAGCAACCAAAAGGGTTGGGGGAGGAAGACGCAAACGAGCCATGAGACAAAGAGGAAAAGGAAGTGAGGGAGGGGGGGGGGGGGGGGGGGAGCGGAGAGAGAAGGGGGGAAAAGGGAGGGTGGGGCGCAAAGGCAACGGGAGGGACAAGAGACAGTCGCAGGGGGCTGGTCCGAGGGCAAAACTCTCCAGACCAAACTGTAAATAGACACTTGTAAATACGCCCTCTGGCCATACTGGGGATTGTAACAGATGTATGTGGTGTTGGGTGTTCTGACACACAGAAGAGCCAACACAGTTGCATATGGTACAACGCTTCTTTATTTAAACTCACTATTTACAACTTGGTCTTTGCACTCTGCACGTGGGGGGCTCCCTGCTTGTGGTGTTTCAACAGCTCTTTCTTGTTTCCTTCTCCCCAGACCTACTGACCTCCAGGTGTCGTGCTCGTGCTTTTTATGTGGTTGGTGCTCTTGTCTGTGATTGGTTGTGGTGTTGTGTACTCTGATTTGCCTGTTAGTGTGTCCATCATGATGTGTGTGTTTGAATATCATGACATCCCCCCTTTTTACAAAGATATGTGCCTACGTGGTAATAAATATGATCGTGACGTGAGTGCATCTAAGAGTGTGTGTGTGTCGTGTGCAGCATGTGTCTATGACGGAACTATGTACATGGGGCGATGTCGAGTGCGTCACATGAATCCAGTTGTACCATAACATAACAGAAATGCGAACGAGAGAAGAAGAAAAAAAAATTTGAACAGTTGTCCAGTCAGACGACATCTGGAACGATAAACAACAACAGGTTATCATGTAAAATTGTCCAACTTATTAAACATATGAACTGTATTATAAGTCCATTCTAATGGGTTTGCGACGAATTCGGGTTGACCGCCTTAAGGGTGGATCAAGAACCACCGGCTGCTGTGCAGGCATGGCCATGGGTGGCGATGGAAAGGGCGTGATGTGCGGCAGCTCCACAAAGTCATCCTCGGAAGCCTGTTGAGGATCTGGCGTGTTGTGTGGCTGTGAGCGTGGAAGTCGGCGAAGGGCGCGCCGATTGCGGCGACGCACGGAACCATCCGGCATGCGAACCAGGAACGAGCGGGGAGCCACTTGTCGGAGGACTTCGGCCGGTGCTGACCAGCCACCATACGGTTGATGGACGCGTACTTTGTCTCCGGAGGACAGGGGGGGCAGGTCCGTCGCTCGTGTGTCGTACCGACCTTTCTGGCGATCACGCTGCAGTTGCATGTCCCGAAGAACCGCCTCATGGTCTGTTGTCGGTGCCAGGACGGAAGGTACCGTCGTCCTGAGTGAGCGACCCATTAGTAGCTGCGCTGGCGAGAGGCCCGTGGATAACGGGGCCGATCGATAGGCCAGCAAGGCAAGGTTAAAGTCCGATCCGGCATCAGCCGCCTTGCACAGGAGCCGCTTTGCGATGTGGACACCCTTTTCAGCCTTCCCGTTCGATTGTGGATGCAGAGGGCTGGATGTCACATGAGTGAAACCATATGCTGCGGCAAAGGACGACCATTCACGGCTGGCAAAACAAGGTCCATTGTCTGACATGACAGTCCTTGGAATGCCATGGCGAGCAAACGTTTCCTTGCAGGCCCCAATGACTGCGGACGACGTCAGATCATGGAGAGGCATGACTTCCGGGTAGTTTGAGAAGTAGTCTATAATAACAATGTAATCTCTGCCGAGCGCGTGAAATAGGTCAACACCCACCTTCGCCCAGGGGGACGTCACCATCTCGTGTGGTAGAAGTGTTTCCGGAGGTTGCGCTGGCTGAAACCTCTGACAGGTTGTGCAGTTGAGCACCATGTTGGCTATGTCTTCATTAATACCCGGCCAATATACCGCCGCCCGGGCCCTTCGTCTGCATTTTTCGACGCCCAAGTGGCCTTCGTGTAGTTGACGAAGAATCATCTGGCGCACACTGTGTGGAATGACGATCCTATGCGATTTCATAAGGACCCCGTCTATATTGGTGAGATCATCTCGCACATTATAAAACTGGGGGCACTGCCCTTTTAGCCACCCTTCCGTCATGTGGCGCATCACTCGCTGCAGCAGAGGGTCAGTCGCCGTCTCTGCGCGTATGTGGGCCAGACAAGGATCATCAGCTGGCATATTTGCTGCTGTCAGAGTCACGTGTGCCTCAATTTGACGCACGAACCCCTCCGCATCTGGTGGTGTGCTCACTGCTCGGGAAAGAGTGTCCGCCACTATGAGTTCCTTCCCCGGAGTGTAGATCAGTTCAAAATCGTACCTCCTGAGTTTAAGTAAGATGCGCTGGAGGCGAGGAGTCATGTCGTTCAGGTCTTTGTTAATGATGTTGACCAGGGGGCGGTGGTCAGTTTCGACCGTGAATCGTGGCAGGCCATACACATAGTCGTGGAACTTGTCCAGTCCAGTTAACAAGCCCAGGCATTCTTTTTCGATTTGCGCGTAGCGCTGTTCGGTAGGGGTCATGGCTCGTGAGGCATACGCAACCGGGGCCCATGATGACGTGCTGTCTTTTTGCAGGAGTACCGCTCCAATACCAGATTGGCTGGCGTCTGTTGAGATCTTTGTAGGGCGAGTCGCGTCAAAGAAGGCCAGCACTGGTGCCGTGACCAGTTTGTGCTTGAGCTCCTCCCATTCCCGCTGATGCGACTGGTGCCAGTTGAATTCCGTCGATTTTTTTACGAGATGGCGCATGTTTGTTGTATGAGAAGCCAGGTTGGGAATGAACTTCCCAAGGAAGTTGACCATGCCCAGGAATCTTAAAACAGCCTTCTTGTCAGCCGGTCGTGGTATGGCTGTGATGGCGCTAACCTTGTCTGCATCGGGACGGACCCCGGACCTTGAGATGTGGTCCCCGAGGAATTTCAGCTCCGTCTGGCCGAAAGCACACTTCGCACGGTTGAGACGCAGGCCATTTTGCCGTATGCGGGTGAAGACACGTCGAAGACGATGCATGTGTTCCTGCGGAGTGGTGGACCAAATGATGATATCGTCCACATATACACGTACCCCTTCGATGCCTTCCATCATCTGCTCCATAATGCGGTGGAATACTTCAGATGCCGAAATGATGCCGAATGGCATCCGGTTGTAGCAGAATCTGCCAAAAGGGGTGTTGAATGTGCATAGTCTTCGGCTGGCCGGGTCCAGTTGGATCTGCCAGAATCCTTTGGACGCATCCAATTTAGTGAATATGTTGGCTCGCGCCATCTCGCTGGTGAGGTCTTCTCGTTTCGGGATGGGATAGTGTTCCCGCATGATGTTGTTGTTCAGATCTTTTGGATCTATACATATACGGAGCTCGCCAGAGGGCTTCTTTACACAGACCATGGAGCTGACCCATGGCGTGGGCTCCGTGACCTTGGATAGGACCCCTTGGTCCTGAAGAATCTGCAGTTGTGCCTTGAGGCGGTCTTTGAGAGGCGCAGGAACCCTGCGAGGTGCGTGAACGACAGGGATGGCGTCCGGTCTGAGTCGAATCTTGTACGTGTGTGGCAATGTCCCCATGCCTTCAAAAACCTCCTGGTTGTGAGCGAGGAGGGAATGGAGATTCGCGTGGAACTCAGCATCCGGGAAGTCGGATATCTCATCTGGAGAGAGAGACATGATGCGCTGTACCAGGTGAAGGACCTTACACGCTTGTGCGCCCAGTAACGAGTCCTTTGATGAGCCCACAACTTCGAAGGGGAGTGTGGCCGTGTACCTCTTGTGAGTCACCTGTAGCTGGCAAGATCCTACGGACGGGATAACGTTCCCGTTATAGTCAACCATCTTAAGCCGGGATGGTGTGATGGGTGGTTTGACCTTCATGGCCTGGACTGCAGAGTAAGCAATCAGGTTGGCGGATGCGCCGGTGTCCAGACGGAAGGCGACGCGCGATCGGTTGACCGTCAGGGTGGCACACCACTCATCGTCTGGATTGATGGCATTGACCTTGTTGACATCAATGACGGCAACTCGGAAGTCATCCTGGTCATCTGCATCACTTAACTGGAAGTCGTGATGCGTGGGCTGGACGGTCCTGACTCGTGTGCGAGGTTGTCGAGGATGCGCCGGATCCATGGGTTGAGCCGCACGACAGCGGGCTGCGTAGTGGCCTATCATGGCACATCTGTTGCACTGTCGGTATTTTGCAGGACATTGCCCTTTTAAGTGTAGACCTCCACAATTGCTGCACGTCATGACGTCACGACGTTCGTTGCGCCACTGCGCATGCGCAGTGCGATCTTGCGGTGGGCGCGCCTGCGCAGTGCGTCCCTCGTTGTGGCCGTTATTTTTGGCGCGCACCTGCGCGGGAGACCGCGAAAAGCGCGGGAAGCGGCCGCTGTCGTCCGGGCCGTGGGGCGGGAAGAAATCGACGGCCTGGATGCGTTCAACGTCGTGGGCGGCCTGGCTTGCCGATTCGACGGCTGGGGACCCCCTCCGTGCCAACTCGGACGCCTGAAATCGGGCAAAACGGCAGGTAGCATTTTCATGGAGGACACAGGCTTCCACAGCAGACGCTAAGGTGAGGCTCTTTATTTTAAGAAGCTGCTGGCGTAGGCCACTAGAGGCAACGCCAAAAACAATCTGGTCCCTGATCATGGACTCTGTAGTGGTGCCGTAACCGCAGGACTGCGCTAGAATCCGGAGGTGCGTCAAAAAGGGTTGAAAAAGCTCCTCCTTACCTTGCAGGCGTTGCTGAAAGATGTATCTTTCGAAAGTTTTGTTTACTTCAGTTTGAAAGTGCTGGTCCATTTTGAGGATGACCGTGTCATATTTGGCCTGGTTTTCGCCTTCCTCGAACACCAGTGAATTAAAGACATCGTTTGGGTGGGGGCCTGCGTAGAAGAGGAGCATTGCAATCTTCGAATCATCCGAGGCATTCTGTTTTTCGGTGGCACGAATGTACAGGTCAAATCGCTGCCTGTAGAGCTTCCAGTTGGTGCCTAGGTTCCCCGTGACTTGCATCGGCTGCGGTTTGCCGGTGTGGTCCATGTCCAGAATGGCAGGTTGGTAGGCAGGTATCGATCCACTCCTGTACCATGTGGTGTTGGGTGTTCTGACACACAGAAGAGCCAACACAGTTGCATATGGTACAACGCTTCTTTATTTAAACTCACTATTTACAACTTGGTCTTTGCACTCTGCACGTGGGGGGCTCCCTGCTTGTGGTGTTTCAACAGCTCTTTCTTGTTTCCTTCTCCCCAGACCTACTGACCTCCAGGTGTCGTGCTCGTGCTTTTTATGTGGTTGGTGCTCTTGTCTGTGATTGGTTGTGGTGTTGTGTACTCTGATTTGCCTGTTAGTGTGTCCATCATGATGTGTGTGTTTGAATATCATGACAATGTATACCAAATAAAAGGGCATGGCCGCAACGGCAAGGAAGACAATTGCCTGTAAATATATGTACTTAATTTTATTTGTCTTTCTTATTTTCCTTTTGTTTTGGTAATATGTAACCTATGAATTGGAAAATATAAGATGTGAAAACCCAATAAAATCCTTCCTTTAGGGAAGGAAATCTGCCGTCCTTACCTGTTCTGGCCTACATGCGACTCGAGCCACAGCAATGTGGTTGACTCTTAGCTGCCCCGAAGGGCAATTAGGGATGGGCAACATATGCTGGCCCTGCCAGAGATGCCCACATTCCGTGAAAGAATATTTAAAAAACCTATGTTAATTCTTCTGAAAACCTGAGAGCAGGAGGGGGTTATATTTGAGTCGATATAGCGTGCTAAGGGCAGCACGGTGACGCAGTGGTTTCGCAGTGCGGCCTCACGGCGCCGAGGTCCCAGGTTCGATCCCGGCTCTGGGTCATTGTCCGTGTGGAGTTTGAAAATTCTCCCCGTGTTTGCGTGGGTTTCGTCCCCACAACCCAAAAATGTGCAAGCTAGGTGGATTGGCCACGCTAAATTCCCCCTTAATCTCAAAAAATGAATTGGGTACACTAAATTTTAAAAATATATATATTGTATGATATAGCGTGCTGTGCAAAAAAGCTCACAGCAGTCGATTATGAGTCACTTGAGAGATTTGGTTGGATTTCTTACATCATATGACAAACATGTTCATGTCCAGTATAGGTACTCTAATTTGAATTGTCAGTCTTTCTTAACGTGTTTAAACAGCATTACCAGTTGGCCCAGAACCAACGCAATGTCAAATTACATCAGGGATTTGCACATGGCTGTGAAAGGCGTGCACTATCTCAATACTCTTTGAGCAACAGCTAATGAAGTTATAGAGCCTTTAGAGAACAATGTTGTAGTTTCCTATCGGACAAATGTAGGAACAGGAGGAGGCCATTCAGCCCCTCAAGCCCACTCAGCCATTTAACTGGATCATGGCTGAACATCTACCTCAACGCCATCTTTCCCCCCATTATCCCCGCACCTCTTAATGCCCATGGTATCTAGAATCCTACTGACCTCTGCTTTGAACATACACCATGACTGAACCGCTAGAGCCCACTGGGGTGGAGAATTCCAAAGATTCACCACCCTCTGACTGAAAAAATTCCTCCTGGACTTCCGGTTGCGGCAGGGATGAGCTAGCCGCACGTTTCGGCGGCTCCAGCTCCGACGGAACTTCGGGCTCTTTTAAGAGCCCCAACGGGGACTTTGACGGCCGAAAAACCCGGTGCGAGGCGCGAGGGAAGGGCCCCCCCCCCCCCCCCCCCGAACGACGGAGGGAAAAACCGGCGGCGGTGGCTGCAGCCCGAAGAATCTGCAACCAGAAGGTCAGAGGGAATGGAACAAAACGGCGGTGGAGAAACCACAGGTGACATGGGGGCCTGAGCAGGACGAGGTGGTGAGACGGTGCGTGGACCTGCTGAAGAAGGAGGTAATGACCCCGTTGTTACAGGCAATTGAGGGGCTTAAGGAGACTTTAAAGATCCAGGAGACTGAACTTCGCGTGGTGGAGCAGAAGGTGTCAGGTATTGAGGACGAGGTCCTGGGCCTGGCGGTCAAGACTCAGACGCACGAGGCACTTCATAAAAAGTGTGCTGTCAGGATTGAGGCCCTTGAAAATGGAGCGCGAAGGAAGAACCTAAGGATACTTGGTCTCCCGGAGGGTGTGGAAGGAGTGGACTGTGGAGCGTACGCAAGTAAGATGCTGAGCTCACTGATGGGTGCTGAGGCCCCTGCGGGCCCCATGGAGGTGGAGTGGGCAAATCGGATCCCGGCGAGAAGACCAAAAGCGGGAGAACCACCGAGGGCGATAATCGTGCGATTCTACCGCCTTAAGGACAGAGAAGAGGTCCTGAGATGGGCTAAAAAGGTGCGGAGTAGCAGATGGGAGAATGCGGTGGTAAGGATCTACCAGGATTGGAGTGCGGAGGTGGCGAGAAGGAGGGCGAGCTTCAACCGAGCCAAAGAGGTTTTGCACAAAAGGAAGGTGAAGTTTGGGATGCTGCAGCCGGCAAGACTATGGGTCACGCATCAGGAGAGACACTATTATTTTGAGACGGCGGAGGAAGCATGGTCCTTCATCAATGAAGAGAAACTGGACCGGAACTGAGGGACTGATGCTGCAGGGAACTGTTATTGTTGTTATTATTCTTTGTTAATGGGATGGTGAAAGTTAATCGAGTAGTAAACAGGGAAGGGGGGGGGGGGGGGACACTGGGGAAACGTGGGCGCCGGTGAGGGGGAGAGGCGGGACATAGTCGGAGAATGGGGAAGGAGAGGGGGAGGGGAAAGGGAGCTGCGCCATAAGAGGCGGGTCAGGTAAAGGGATGTTCCCGCGCCAGAAAGAATAAGGCGGGAAAACAGGCGCAAGGCGGATGGGAGTTTCCTCACACCGGGGGGGTCGAGGAGCGAGCAGGAGTAGCCGGGGTCAGTTGAAGTCAGCTGACTTACGGAAGTGATATGGGGGGAGCAATCAAGCTAGATAGGGATCTAGCGGGGGGACGGGGGGGGGGGACAACTGGGTTGCTGCTGCGGAAATCCAAAAGGAAATGGCTAAAGAGAGGGTGGTCAGGGGCGGAATGCGACGCTGGGGGAGCGAGCGGGAGCGAGGAGACGGGATATGGGACTGGCCTAGAGAAGGTAATGGCTAGTCGACACGGGAGGGGGGCAGGTAGCCCCCCAGTGAGGCTGATCACGTGGAACGTGAGAGGCCTGAATGGACCGATAAAAAGGGCCCGAGCGCTCGCGCATTTGAAAGGACTAAGGGCAGACGTGGTTATGCTCCAAGAGACGCACCTAAAGGTGGCGGACCAAGTTAGGCTAAGGAAAGGATGGGTGGGACAGGTGTTCCACTCAGGACTGGACGCAAAGAACAGAGGGGTGGCCATTTTGGTGGGGAAACGGGTAGCATTTGAAGCAAAGAACATCGTAGCAGATAGTGGAGGTAGATATGTAATGGTGAGTGGTAGGCTGGAGGGAATGGAGGTCGTGTTGGTTAATGTGTATGCCCCAAATTGGGACGATGCGGGGTTCATGAGACGGATGCTGGGGCGTATTCCGGACCTGGAGGCAGGAAATTTGATTTTAGGAGGGGACTTCAATAAGGTGCTGGACCCGGGGCTAGATAGATCCAGCTCAAGGACTGGAAGAAGGCCGGCAGCGGCCAAGGTACTTAAGGGGTTTATGGACCAAATGTGGGGAGTGGATCCATGGCGATTTCTTAGACCCAGGGCTAGGGAGTATTCCTTCTTCTCCCACGTCCATAAAGTGTACTCCCGGATAGATTTTTTTGTTTTAGGAAGGTCGTTGATCTCTAGGGTGGAAGAAGCTGAATACTCAGCCATAGCGGTTTCGGATCATGCCCCACATTGGGTGGACCTGGAAGTAGGAGAGGACAGGGAGCAGGGAACACTCTGGCGATTAGATGTGGGACTGATGGCAGATGAGGGAGTGTGTGCAAGAATGAGGGGGTGTATCGAGAGATACCTGGAGGTCAATGACGACGGCGAGGTCCCTATGGGAGTGGTCTGGGAAGCACTAAAAGCGGTGGTCAGAGGAGAGCTGATTTCTATTGGGGCCCACAAAAGGAAAACAGAGGCCAAGGAAAGGGATAGATTACTGGGGGAAGATATTAAGGGTGGACAGGGAATTTGCAGAGACCCCGGAGGAGGAGCTGTACAGGGAGAGGAGACGACTCCAGACCGAGTTTGACCTTCTGACCACCAGAAAGGCGGAGGTACTGTGGAGGAAGGCACAGGGGAGGAGGTATGAATATGGGGAAAAGGCTAGTCGCCTGTTGGCGCACCAACTGTGAAAGAGGGCAGCAGCGAGGGAGATAGGAGGAAATAGGGATGAAAGGGGAGACACTGTGCGAAGGGCAGGAAAGATAAATGAGGTGTTTAAGACCTTTTATGAAGAACTGTATAGGTCTCAGCCCCCAGAGGGCGAGGAGGGGATGCGGCAGTTCCTGGACCAGGTGAGGTTCCCGAAAGTGGAGGAGCAGGCGGTGGCAGGCCTGGGGGCGCCGATTGAGGTGGACGAGGTTATTAAGGGACTGGGAAGCATGCAAGCAGGGAAGGCCCCGGGGCCGGACGGGTTCCCGGTGGAATTCTACAGAAAATATGTGGACTTGTTGGCCCCGTTGTTGGCGAGGATGTTCAATGAGGCCAGGGAAGGGGGGGTACACTATCCCCGACAATGTCGGAGGCGACGATATCGCTAATTTTGAAGAGGGACAAAGATCTGATGCAGTGTGGGTCCTATAGACCTATTTCACTATTGAATGTGGATGCCAAACTGCTAGCAAAGGTGCTGGCATTGAGGATAGAGGACTGTGTCCCAGGGGTGGTGCACGAAGACCAGACAGGGTTTGTAAAAGGGAGACAATTGAATGTTAACGTGCGACGGCTATTAGGGGTGATAATGATGCCCTCAGTGGAGGGGGAGGCAGAGATAGTGGCGGCAATGGACGCAGAGAAGGCATTTGATAGGGTGGAGTGGGAGTATTTATGGGAAGTGTTAAGGGAGGTTTGGGTTTGGGAACGGATTTATTCGCTGGGTTAGACTACTTTATGGGGCACCAACGGCAAGCGTAGTTACAGGTCGACATAGATCGGAGTATTTCCGATTATATAGGGGAACAAGACAGGGATGCCCGCTGTCTCCATTGTTGTTTGCGCTGGCAATTGAACCTCTGGCCATGGCGTTGAGAGACTCCAGGAAATGGAGAGGGGTGACTAGAGGGGGAGAAGAACACCGAGTCTCGTTATACGCGGATGACCTATTGCTATACGTGTCGGACCCAGCGGGGGGGATGATAGAGGTTCTGCGAATCTTGAGGAGGTTCGGGGAATTTTCGGGGTATAGGTTAAACATGGGGAAGAGTGAATTATATGTGATACATCCAGGGGACCAGAGTAGAGAGATAGAAGGCTTACCGCTAAGGAAAGTGGAAAGAAACTTCCGATACTTGGGGATTCAGATCGTTAGGAGCTGGGGAACCTTGCACAGACTTAATCTGACACGGCTGGTAGAACAAATGGAGGAGGACTTTAAGAGGTGGGACATGCAGCCTTTATCGCTAGCAGGCAGGGTGCAAGCAATTAAGATGATGGTCCTCCCGAGGTTCTTATTTGTATTTCAATGTCTCCCTATTTTAATCACCAGGACATTTTTTAATAAAATAGATAGGAGCATTACGAGCTTTGTGTGGGCAGGGAAAGTTCCGAGAGTAAGGAGGGGGTTCCTTCAGCGCAGTAGGGACAGAGGAGGACTGGCACTACCGAACTTGGGAGGTTATTATTGGGCCGCCAATGTGGCAATGATACGTAGATGGATGATGGAGGGAGCGGCGTGGAAAAGGCTGGAGAGAAGGTCCTGTAAAGGGACGAGTCTAGAGGCGCTGGTGACGGCGCCGCTACCGTTCTCACCAAAAAAGTACACCACGAACCCGGTGGTGGCGGCAACACTGAACATATGGGGACAGTGGAGGCGACAGAGAGGGGTGCGGGGAGCCCTGGTGGGGTCCCCTATCAGGAACAACCATAGGTTCGCCCCAGGAAGAATGGATGGAGGATTTCAGAGCTGGTACCAGATGGGAATTAGGAAGGTGGGAGATTTATTCATAGATGGGACTTTTGCGAGCTTGGGAGCACTGGAGGAAAAGTATAAGTTACCCCGGGGGAATTTCTTGAGATATATGCATGTGAGGGCGTTTACTAGACAACAGGCGAGGGAATTTCCACGGCTCCCGACACAGGGGATACAGGACAGGGTGCTTTCAGGGGTGTGGGTCGGAGAGGGCAAGGTGTCAGAGATTTATAGAGAGATGAGGGAAGAGGGGGTGGAGTCGGTGGGCGAACTAAAAAGAAAGTGGGAAGAAGAATTCGGGGAGGAGATAGAGGAGGGTATGTGAGCTGATGCCCTAAGCAGGGTAAATTCCTCTTCCTCATGCGTTAGGCTTAGCCTGATTCAATTTAAGGTGCTACATAGAGCACACATAACGGGGGCAAGATTGAGCAGGTTCTTTGGAGTGGAGGACAAATGTGGGAGGTGTGGCGGGAGCCCGGCAAACCACGCACCTATGTTGTGGGCGTGCCCGGCACTGGAAGGGTATTGGAAGGGAGTGACGGGAGTGATTTCGCAGGTGGTGAAGGCCCGGGTCAAACCAGGCTGGGGGTTAGCTCTATTTGGAGTTGCGGAAGAGCCGGGAGTGCAGGAGGCGAAAGAGGCCGATGTCGTGGCCTTTGCGTCCCTCGTAGCCCGGCGCAGGATCCTACTCATGTGGAAGGAGGCGAAACCCCCCGGACTGGAGGCCTGGGTAAACGATATGGCGGGGTTTATTAAACTGGGGCAGATAAAGTTTGCCCTGAGAGGATCGGCTCAAGGGTTCACCAGGCGGTGGCAGCCATTTCTCGACTATCTAGGGGAACGTTAGAGGGAAGACAGATGACCAGCAGCAGCAACCCGGGGGGGGGGGGGGGGGGGGGGGGGGGGGGGGGGAGGAGGCTTAGTTGAGTATAGGTCAATAGAGTACGAGGTTTTGTTACTTGTATATTATTATTATTATTATTGTTAAAAAGTTAAAAAATTTCTGTTTTGTTATTGTTATCGTTTCACTTGTTTTGTAAGCGGGAAAAATGTTGCTCAGGGAAAAAGAATTTCAATAAAATATATTTTTTTTAAAAAAAAAGAAAAAATTCCTCCTCAACTCGAGAACCAAATCGAGTTTCCTCAAGCACTCTCCTCGGAAGACAATCGTGGAATCCCCGGGATTAGCCTGTTAAACCTTCCGGTTCACTCCCTCCAAGGTCAGCAATATTCTTGCTTAGGTAAGGAGACCAAAACCAAATCGGTGTGTACTCACACACACGCAATCATCTGTAATGCTCGTCAATAAGGTGATGTGCAAACCCAGTGTGCGATAGCAGTTGAGAGGGATTGCCAGGCTGTTTATGGTTTCTGTTAAGTTTATTGCAGCTGCAATTGTTTTAGAACGGTTCCATGAAAGTTAAATATAGATATGAATAAAAAGTAAAAATACTGCAAGTCTGAAACACAAACAGACAACACTGGAAGAATTCAGGTGGCAGCTGTCGAGAAACCAAGGGCCAAATTCAAACAGGGCCACGGTGAAAAATATTGGGAGCGAGACAAGTAATGTTAAAAGACAAGCTGAAAGGCTTTGTGCCTTAATGCGCGGAACAATCACAATAAAGCGGATGAACTAATCGCGCAAATAGACGTAAACGGGTATGATATCATTGGGATTTATGGAGACATGGCTGCAGGGTGACCAGGGATAGGGATGGAATGTCTAAGAGCATTCAGGATTTAAGAGGGACAGACAAAAAGGTAAAGGCGGTGGAGTTGCAGTGCTTCTTAAAGAGGGAATTAACACAATAGTGAGGAAGGCCATTAGCTCCAATAATGTGGAATCTGTTTGGGTAGAGCTAAGAAACACCAAGGGGCAGAAAATATTGGTACGCGTCGTATATAGACCCCCAAACTGCAATGGTGATGTTGGGAATGGCATTAAACAGGAAATTAGAGACGCATGTGATAAAGGAACATCTGTAATTATGGTTGATTTAAATCTGCGTATAGATTGGGCAAATAAAATTAGCCACAATAGCGTAGAGGAGGAATTCCTGGAGTGTATACAGGATGGTTTATTGGACTAACACATTAATAAGATAAAGCTGCACAGTTTTACGGGTAATGTATTAGCATGGATAGAGGATTGGTTAACTAACAGAAAGGGAAGAGTGGGGATAAATGGTTGTTGTTTCTGGTTGGCGATCAGTGGCTAGTGGTGTGTCTCTGGGATCAATGTTGGGACCGCAATTGTTTACAATTTACATTGATGATTTGGAGTTGGGGACCAAGTGTAATGTGTCGAAGTTTGCAGATGACACCAAGATAAGTGGTAGATAGAGCAAGTGTGCAGAGGATACTGAAATTCTGCAGAGGGATATAGATAGTTTAAGTGAGTGGGCAGGGGTCTGGCAGATGGAGTTCAATGTTGGTAAATGTGAGGTTATCCATTTTGGTAGGAGTAACAGCAAAATGGACTATCATTTAAATGGTAAAAAATTGCAGCATGTTGCTGTGCAGAGGGACCTGGGTGTCTTTGTGCATGAATCGCAAGGTGTAGCAGGTAATTAAGAAGGCAAATGGAATTTTGTCCTTCATTGCTAGAGGGATGGAGTTTAAAAACAGGGAGCTTATGTTGCAGCTGTATAGGGTGCATGTGTGTACAATTTTGGTCTCCTTACATGAGAAAGGGTGTACTGGCACTTGAGGGGGTGTAGAGGTTCATTAGGTTGATTTAGGAGTTGAGAGGATTGGCTTATGAGGAGAGACCGAATAGACTGGGACTATACTCACGCTAAATTGCCCATTAATTGGGGGAAAAAAGAATTGGGTACTCTAAAGTGCTGGAAATTGAAAGCGGCTAAATGATTTGGGACCAATTTCATCGTCTGACCTAGCCAAGGCTCTGAACTTCAAATATGAAATCAAAAGATGTAGGTAGAGAAATCAGGAATGTGTAATTATCTGTAACCTCCTCCATGTCCACAACACTCTTTTAATCCTGGCCTCCTGTGCACAGTAGCACAGTGGGGCGGCATGGTAGCACAGTGGTTAGCACAACTGCTTCACAGCTCCAGAGTCCCAGGTTCAATTCCTGGCTTGAGTCACTATCTGTGCGGAGTCTGTACATTCTCCCTGTGTCTGCGTGGGTTTCCTCCGGGTGCTCCGGTTTCCTCCCACAGTCCAAAGACGTGCAGGTTAGGTGGATCGGCCATGATAAATTGCCTTTCGTGACCAAAAAGGTTAGGTGGGGTTACTGGATTACGGGAATAGGGTGGAGGTGTGGGCTTGGGTAGGGTGCTCTTTCCAAGGGCCTCGGCAACTGAAAATGCGGCCTTAATTGCAGCGGAGTGATTAAAATCAGAGGTCACAGAATCATAGAATTTACAGTACAGAAGGAGGCCATTCAGCCCTTCAAGTCTGCACTTGCCCTTGGAAAGAGCACCCTACTTAATCCCACACCTCCACCATATCCCCATAACCCCATCTAATCATTTGGACACTAAGGACAATTTAGCACGGACGATCCACCTAACCTGCACATCTTTGGACTATGGGAGGAAACCGGAGCACCCGGAGGAAACCCACGCGCACACGGGGAGAACGTGCAGACTCCACACAGACAGTCACCCAAGTCCGGTATTGAACCCGGGTCCCTGGTGCTGTGAGGCAACGTTAAAGGTGCTATGCATATATAAGTTTGTCCTAGATGCAAGTCAGGAAGCGGGGCGCGGGTATTCAAGGAAAAGAAAAAGATGTCAACTTGTCAAGGAGTTTGTTCGCAGCACAGGTTTATATGTCCTGTATTAACAGCCTGGTTGAAATTGTCGAAAATGGAGAGGTTAAAAAAGTGAGCCTCATTAAAACGTGCAGACATTTATAAAAATGCGCAGAATTTAAACAGTCTGGGTTGACAAGTCCTAGACATGCAAACGTGCCATCTTTTCATGTGGATGTTAAGGAGTGTAGAACTAGACATACCCAAAACACCCAGGACACGGCCCAAGGAACATGAACAGGAACTGCACAAATTAGAGACCTCCCATAGCTGTAATTTTCCCACACCTTTATAAACATCTGTGAAGCAAAGTGAAGGCTCAGCAAGCATTCTGCACTTGACGCAACAGATAACTGGTGAAAATTACAGGTTCAGTTCTGGCTAAAACCTACAATTTTAAACTGAAGACAAAGCATCGCATCAGCTCCGTGACTAAACATTATATGACCTTCTGTTCAAAGAAACAGGAGTGCAAACACGTTCATGTAAAGCAATGTTTGCGATGGGTTTCAAGTAAGAAAGGCTGCATTCTTCCCTCATTCATAATTAATGGTAACACAGAATCATAGAATTTACAGTGCAGAAGGAGGCCATCCTGGTGTTACAGTGTAACATCATAGTGAAAATGTGTTTCAAATTCCATTTAACCCTATTTAAAAACAGGTCAGAACAATAACGTAGTTCGGGCCACGCAGTTAATGGCTCTAGCTGTGAGAAGAGCCAGGCGCCCAGCGATGTGGGACCAACCGATTCAAATTACTTTTTCCACAAATCACATTCAACTTATTAAAAAATATGTAGGAATTCTTGGCTCAACATTGCAGTTGCAGTCCTGAAAATGCGACTTTGAATTAAACAATATTAAGCAAATCAGGCTTTCCTATGATACCCCATGTAAAAGCGTCAGTTAGTTTCTGCCGGACATTACCTTTCAGAATAAAAACTCTATTTTAGTTGAAGTTCTGCATCTTCTAAATTCAATATTGGCAAATAAACTAAAGTAACAGAAATCTGCTGTACTCTTTCTACTCATCACCTGCTGTCTGACCACCCCCTACTTGCCCTCGATGTGAACAATGTACTGGAGCTGCAAGGGACCCTTTCTAAACAACATGGAGCAACAGATTGCAAGGAAGGGCTGGAACGTCACTGGTTGTAGAGTTTGACACTTCAAAACCTACCCCTAATATATAGTTTTGCAGCAAACTGCTGTTGTGTAGTGCTACAAGGAATATTCAGGAGTCAGTGGGGGAGGCAGGGGGGGAAAAGAGGGGGAAGTAACAAATGAGGGGACCGAGAGGAGCTGCGAGCGGGAGGCAAACGCAAAGCCATTTTACGCCATGGCTTTCCAGGAATTTCAGGGTCCATTCCTCGACTGTAGGGCTGTAAGATAACGAACTCTGCTAAATAGGAAGTATTGACAAACAGCTATTCTTTGACTTGGGTGATTTAGTGACGATTTAGTGCAGGAATATTTCGCGACGGGCCCACATCGCTAGGAACCGAGTCAAGACACCCTCGACTCTGCATGGCCAGCCGAGGGTGTGGTGTCCCATCAGTCAGCGATGGATTGAGAATGCAGGTCACAGAGGAGAAAGGCAGACGGAACAGAGGAACACAGAGCGACTCCTGTCAAACACTTCACAGTGGAAGACAGGTTAATAGGATGACCCTGGAAAAATGCCACCTGAAGTCGACGTCCCTTTTTAATCGGAGATTCTCCAGTTACTGACACTTAGTGCAACTTTTCTTTTTTGCGTCAAATATAGAATTGCAAAGAAAAATATTTAGAGCTCTACAAGAATGGCTATATTTTTTAAAATTCAGGGCTGTCAACTATAAAACACACCTGGCTGCGTAGCAAGTAACATTATATTCAACATTTACCGATGTGGTCTTATTTCCTTCCTGTCTCTTTCCATCCTATTCTCTGCTGAATGTGGGGACACTTGATAAGGTACAGTCTCATAGGTGATGTCGATCACCCAGTGCCTCACCCAAGTGACTGATCTTCTCTGTCAGCCTGAGCATTGAGTGCCAAGGAGTGTTATAAAGCAGTGACACATTGTGATTAAAAAGACAGAGCTAACCCTGTTTCAATAGAGTGTGAAAGCTCCAGCAGTATTATTAAAATGGGAATGGCGTCGGTGGGTGGGAAGAGGGAGGGGGTCACGTAATATGAACGCAGGAGCGGCTGTGGTTTTGCAAGCTCTGGCTCTACTCATCTTTAAATCCTTTAAAATCCTGATGCACATCCCATAATTACTTGCTTTTGGTGGAGGTGTCTTGTACTATGTCCCTGGAAGATCCTGGCGAGATTTTGGCGACAAGGAGTCGAGTTAAGTCGAAGAACCCTGGTGTGATTGAGGAGGTCGGCGGCGGCTGGGCTGGGGTTAAACTCGCAGTGGCACATTTGCAGGTGAGCTGGCCCACACCGCGGCGGTGCAGTCGGCATCAAGAGGATGGCGGCCATGGCGAATGATGTCGCGGACGATGATCGCGGCTCCGTGGTGCGGGTTGTGGGTGCTCACTTTCATGATCTGTGAAATATCCTTGAGAATCGTGGAAGCGGAAGAGAATTCTGTTACTCGATGGAGCAATCTCCCTGCTGGGGTCTTGCCTTCAATCTGTGGAAATCCTGTTGCATGGTATGTCATTTATCCTGATCGACCCGGGGAGTTGCGGGGAGGACAGAGAATGTCTGCGCGTCCGGTCGTTTTGAGGGGAGCGGGGAATGAATTCCCGGCCGAATTGGCTGCCATGCTTTCGCAATCTCCGATTTGAAGGCTGACCATTCCACGTACGAGAGGGAACATTGTATCCGGTCTTCAGGCCATGGGGTCAGTTGGAGACCCCGACCACTGGTCTTGCGTTGTATTGTCCTCTATGTTCAGCAAGAGGGGTTGGAGGTGGTTGGACATGTCTGGTCATCGTCCCCTTCCAGGGGACTGGATTTCGTGCTGCCTGGGCGTCGGGACAACAGCGTGGCGAAGGTGAAGGCATTTTGCCCGATGGAACTCTGGAAGGATCCAGAAAGCTGCTCGACCGTCCTGTTATGGCTTTCTGCTTTCCAAGCTCCATAGATAGCGTTGTTATCCTCCAGTTCATCAATGATCCTGAACTTTATATTATAGTCTTTATTCCCGACAAAAGTGTATGATACACGAGTCGAGAGCCAGTGGTCGCCTATTAACCTGTTATGGCAAAAACCACACTGAATCGGTAGTGTGAGGGTTGGGCATAATCTTGTCTTTTTTCTTGCATTGTAATCCTTGCATTTATGAAGAGGGAGTACGTTTCAGATAAACCTCGCCTCATTTACAGAGAAGACGTGTCGAGTCCAGGCAGGGTGGGTGGTATGGTGCTGCAAATCCTCACTACTGTTGAGGAAAGCTCCCAGTTAGTGCCATCGGTGTTGTGTTTTTCCTCCTTTGGGTTTTAGGCAATCCGTTTAGGCCTCCTACCAAAGCCCAGACAGATCATGTATCCTAGCGAGGACTAGGTTCTTCTGTGATTCTACTTTGTGGTTAGCGTCTCTGGAGTAGGAGGAAATGTGCAATCGTAACCCTCCCGAGACATCCAATTGATGGGTGTCTTGACAATTTTTCTTCTCCTTAGAGGTGGGGTCTCCTCAATGGAGGGCCATGTGAATCCTCCAGTGTCGTCAGGCATAATATGTTGCCTTGGATGTGGTTGGTGAGGAGTGATGTGGAGTGAGTCTTGGCACGGCATGGGTACCCCAGGCTTCCTGACTCGTGTGTGTGTGTGTATGTGTGAATGTATGGGGCTGGGCCAGGTCTTGCACCGTGGTCTGTACCCTGTTGCCCCCTTATGCTTGGGATGTCACTTCCTGGCTGATATTTCTTGAGAAACTGAGTGAAGTTTGGAATGCGCAGCTTTTGTCCGATTGTTTTGACCTGGGGTGAGGTAACCCTGTGCTCATATCTGGATCCTGGTCCCATTTATCCCGAGATCCTCAGTTCCCGGCGGCATTTTAAAAAATCCCATCATTGTTATCATATTGGGAGATGCTGACCGCATTGACTGACAACTTTCTGAATATCTGTCGGTCTTCTCAGTATAAATGTGTGGAATGATGATTGCTCTGTAATGTGCCAGAGTTCTGTGACATGTGAGTCTGGTCATCATATGCAAAATATCCTATTGGAACTAGTGGCCTCGCGAACCTTTTCTGTAATTTTTGCTTCTGTTAATGTGGGGGTTAAAGAATTGTTGACTGGTTCCTGCAAATGTATTGTTACGACACCCTGGGCTGGTGCGCGATCAATTCCAGCCCCACTTGGCCCGGAGTCACAACACAAGCAAATTAACCAATAATTCTCAGAAAAATACCCAAAGTCTTTGGCCCTTGACTGCCAATAATCACAGTCACCAGGTTTGTAAGTTTAAACACAATTACTTCTTTCTTTACAACAAGAATTATAATGAAATATGCAATCCTCTGCTATAACATGTCCCAACAGCCTTTCTAGAGTGAGAGAGAGAGAGAGAGAGAGCGAGAGAAGGGGAAGGAGAGAGAGCGAGAGCGAGAGAGAAAGAGAGCAAGAGAGAAAGAGAGCGAGAGAAAGAGAGCGAGAGAAAGAGAGCGAGAAAGAGAAAGACAGAGAGAAGAGGAGAGAGAAGAGAGAAAGAGAGAGGAGAAAGGAGAGAGAATGTGAGAGAGAGAATGTGAGAGAAAGAGAATGAGAGAAAGAATGAGAGAGAGAGAATGTGTGAGAGAGAGATGGAGAGAGAGAGAGAGAGAGGAGAGGGGGAGAAGAGGAGAGAGAAGAGGAGAGAAGGGAGAGAGAGAAAAGGGAGAGAGAGAGAGAGAGAGAAAAAAAGTCCTCATCTTTGTTTTCAGCCTGTAATGCAGATTCATTCATTCAGATTGACTGCAGCTTCTGAAATACGGCACTCAGAGTCTTTCTAGACAAACATCAGAGGAGAGAGAGTGAACAGGTCCTTGTCTTTGTGTGTCTAGGACTCAACTTCCCCCTCAGTTCTCTGAGAATCATCCCACTGGGGTAGGATCCAATCACTACCTGTTACCGGGCAGAGTACAGCCTTTGGCCAATCCATTAGCCACCAGCCAATCAATCAAACAGAGTTCCACCCCATTCCTCAGGTGCCGAAAAGTCTGAGGTCCCTGTTCAAACTAGTGCTCTATTCCTGTAACTTCATACGTCCATTAAACATCCATGGATCAAAAATTATAACGGCAAGATAAAAAGGAAGGGAAAGGACCCATACAGTACAGAAAGGTCATGTGTCTAAAAAAAGGAAGTCATAATAGGTTATTTGTTTTGTTATGCTCTTGACGTAGCATAAGTTGCTGCCTTGATGTGCACTCTTACAAAGGAAGGTTCAGACTTGGAGATAGCTGAGGTTTTGTTACATTACTTGTTAAAACAGAAAAACTTCAATAAAAATATAAAAAAGGACAATCCTTCCTGCAGTGCCTATTTTCAAACAAAAGGTGAACTGCGTTTCAATCGAAGGCATCACTCGGAGTGAATCGATAATTTCCCGGAGGAGTCCTGGCTAGCCATTTAATTCAGGGGTTCCAAAACGGCAAGTCGCGATCCCCCATCAGGGTGTCACGGGCTGGGAGATTGGAATTGCAAGCTGGGACAGAATAATAGCTGCGTAATGGAGACTCAGATTTGACGGCCCCGGGATGGCGTGTGAGCCCCTTTTCAATGTGCGTGATTTTTATTTTTGGGTGCGGGCAGGGCCTAATGTGCTCGGATGCCCAATCAACAGAGCCTGCGAAGTAGGTGCCATGGTCATTTTTGTTTTGTTCCCCCCCCCCCACACACAAAAAGGTTTTCGGTCGTGAGTCGCAGCAAGCGCGAAATATGAAAATGGGGTCACAATAGAAAAAGGTTTGGGAAGCACTGATCTAATTGGCAAGGGTAGCACGGTAGCACAGTGGCTGTTTCACAGCTCAAGGGTCCCAGGTTCGATTCCCGGTTTGGGTCACTGTCTGTGCGGAGTCTGCACGTTCTCCCCGTGTCTGCGTGGGTTTCCTCCGGGTGCTCCGGTTTCCTCCCACAAGTCCCTAAAGCTGTGCAGGTTAGGTGGATTGGCCACGCTAAAATTGCCCTTCGTGTCCAAAAAGGTTAGGTGGGGTTACTGGGTTACGGGGATAGGATGGAGGCGTAGGCTTAAGTAAGGTGCTCTATCCAAGGGCCGGTGCAGACTCGATGGGCCGAATGGCCTATTTCTGCACTGTAAATTCTATGATTCGATGATTTCCTAGCCAGGTGACTTTGCTATAACCAGACAGCACAGGAAAGAGCAGAACCTTTACCACCCTTGGAATCGGATCGAGGGACTCGAGGACAAAAGGTTCAGAACCAGCAAGGCCTCGTGAGAGTTGCAAAAAAAAAAAAGAAAGCTTTAGCCCACTGCACGGGCTGTCAATCAGCAACATCGCTCCACTGTTACAGCCCGGGCTCTGATACTAGGACTGCATAGCCTTCGATGTCCAGCACCCAAGATGTGGAGCACAGGGATACTCGCAACACCTGCACATGTAAATATACTGGCTGCATTCACCCATTCAAACAGCGTGCCTGCTGGGGAACTGGAAAATCAGACACGTGCTCGCCAAATTGATCAGTGGGTGCGAGACACATACAGATCAAGGGAGTCCCAGTTTGGCCCTTGGCTTGTGTTCACTTAGCTGAGCTCAGAAGAAGCACCACTGGCAACAGGGCGAGGGGATGAGTCACCCCCAGATCAGTGGTTCTCAAACCTTACAAGGATCCATGAATTAGGGATCACAGGCCACCTGCCCTCAATGTAAATGACACTACAAACTGCTGATAATATGAATGCAAGACATGTAATGAAAGACGCCTTGGGCAAATTTGTATCTTGCCATCCTGTCATTTAGTATATATAAAAAAACTCTCCCTCTCTTTTGAGGAATGCTGAATAGAATTGGTGTCCACCACCAACCTTGGTAACGGATGGTCTCCCTGCCGATCTTTCGGCGAGACAGCCAACCCCCTCTGCAATGTGCCTGGGATGGCTGCACACCACACACCCCTGTCACCAACCCACTGGCCGTTTGTTTACTCTTGGCGTCTCCCTACAAGGTTGGCCCCGCTCTGCCAGCACTCTTCTCAGAACGCCGCGGGCCCTGTGGAAGGCTTCTCCCGACCCCTGTTTGAGGACCGCCACTCCACCTGCTGGTCAGGTCCACAATCACCACCCAGAACACCGTATCTTAACTCAAATTGCCACAGTTAAGAGGAAGAAGAAAGGATACAACAGGTCATTCAGCAGACTTTTATGCTTATCCTTAGAAAACAATAAATGCCAGTTGAATATTCACCAGTGCTGTTGTGGAAACCTTTCCTGGAATGGTTACTTCCAATGCAAAGTATACCATCACAAGACATTCACCTGAGGAAGGAGCAGTGCTCCTAAAGCTAGTGTTTGAAACAAACCTGTTGGACTTTAACCTGGTGTTGTAAGACTTCGTACTGTGCTCACCCCAGTCCAACGCCGGCATCTCCACATCATCACAAGACAAAAACACAGGTCATTTAAAACATTTTGGAAGGAATGTACAACACATGGCTCTATTTACAGCAGCTTTCGGTTAAAGTGGTTACCAGACATTATAAAAGAAAAAAAAACCAATACCTTTTCTGTAACTGGGAAGAGGAGGAGAATCGAGCAGACAGGCCTTGGAACCAAACTCAGGAGCTCAGGATCCATTCCAAACACGTCACCAAATTGCCAGCTGGGCAGCAAACCCAGTTGTTGCATGAACTAGTGGGGGAAACACCTCAGGTCAATTCAACAGGTAAACCCTTCCTTGAGCATCCATCATTCAAACAATCAAATAGAACAGAATTAGGCATAGGTCCCGAATATTGTGTTAGAAAACAAAGGCGGTTATATAATGCCACTGAAGTCATCCGGTATTCCAACAAGCTAAAATAAAAACCTGCATTTGCACGGCGCTTTCGTGAACACAGGTCCCCAGGCACTTTACAGCGGCTGAACTACTTGGAAGAGTGGAGTCAAGTGTTACTCAGGAAAAGCAGGAGCCAATGTATACACAGCAAGATCCCTCAAACTGCCACAGGAAGGTGAGCAGGTATCGCAACGTTGACAGAGGGGCAAAACATTCATCGAGGCACCCAAGATAACCCTCCTTGCTCTTCCGAAAGTGGGCTTTTACGCCCACCCGAGAGAGCAGACGGTGGCCCGGTTTAATGTCTCCTCTGAAAAGCAGCACCTCTGACAGTGCAGCACTCCCTCAGTACTGACCCTCTGACAGTGCAGCACTCCGTCAGTACTGACCCTCTGACAGTGCAGCACTCGCTCAGTCCTGACCCTCTGACAGTGCAGCACTCCCTCAGTACTGACCCTCTGACAGTGCAGCACTCCCTCAGTACTGACCCTCTGACAGTGCAGCACTCCCTCAGTACTGACCCTCTGACAGTGCAGGACTCCCTCAGTACTGACCCTCTGACAGTGCGGCACTCCCTCAGTACTGACCCTCTGACAGTGCAGCACTCCCTCAGTACTGACCCTGACAGTGCAGCACTCCCTCAGTACTGACCCTGACAGTGCAGCACTCCCTCAGTACTGACCCTGACAGTGCAGCACTCTCTCAGTACTGACCCTCTGACAGTGCGGCACTCCCTCAGTACTGACCCTCTGACAGTGCGGCACTCCCTCAGTACTGACCCTCTGACAGTGCAGCACTCCCTCAGTACTGACCCTGACAGTGCAGCACTCCCTCAGTACTGACCCTGACAGTGCAGCACTCTCTCAGTATTTCACTGGGAGCATCAGCCGAGATTTCGCAGTCAAATCTCTGTAGTGGGGCAGGAACCCACAATCTCCTGACTCAGGAGGCGAGAATGTGATTACCTGAGCCACGGCCATCCGATTATTCTTAAGACATTTACCCGAAAGGGCAGCAATACAAGTAACGATGTTTACTTTCCAAAAGGTCACCATCAGCCTCCTGCCCAAGTTAATATAACAAATCATTACTTATCTTTGGTCTCAGCCTTCCCACATTTTACGGTGCAGAAAAGATTGTTTAAAGGAAGATCTTCTGGCGATACCTTTTAAGGTGATTGTTTAATGATTTTTTAATGTTTTAAACGCTAAAGAATGCTTTTTTAGGCCCCTCGGTCTTATTTTCTCATCTCACTCACTGCCGACGGCAAAAACTCTTTGTAAAGTTAACATTGACTGTACTCCACCCAACCAGTTTGCGAAACCCTGATGCTACGACAGGCTAACACCGCCCCCTAGTGGGGAAGGAGAGTTGTCCGGTTCCTTCCATGAAAGACATGATGTGGAGATGCCGGCGTTGGACTGGGCTAGAAATAGGAAGATAGAGCAGATAAACACGTGGCTAAACAGCTGGTGTAGGAGGGAGGGTTTCCATTATCTGGACCACTGGGAGCTCTTCCGGGGCAGGTGTGACCTGTATAAGAAGGACGGGTTGCATCTAAACCGGAGAGGCATAAATATCCTGGCCGCGAGGTTTGCTAGTGTCACACGGGAGGGTTTAAACTAGTATGGCAGGGGGGTGGGCACGGGAGCAATAGGTCAGAAGGTGAGAGCATTGAGGGAGAACTAAGGAATAGGGACAGTGTGGCTCTGAGGCAGAGCAGACGGGGAGAAGTTGCTGAACACAGTGGGTCTGGTGGCCTGAAGTGCATATGTTTTAATGCAAGGAGCATTACGGGTAAGGCAGATGAACTTAGAGCTTGGATTAGTACTTGGAACTATGATGTTGTTGCCATTACAGAGACCTGGTTGAGGGAAGGGCAGGATTGGCAGCTAAACGTTCCAGGATTTAGATGTTTCAGGCGGGATAGAGGGGGATGTAAAAGGTGAGGCGGAGTTGCGCTACTTGTTCGGGAGAATATCACAGCTGTACTGCGAAAGGACACCTCAGAGGGCAGTGAGGCTATATGGGTAGAGATCAGGAATAAGAAGGGTGCAGTCACAATGTTGGGGGTATACTACAGGCCTCCCAACTGCCAGCGGGAGATAGAGGAGCAGATAGGTAGACAGATTTTGGAAAAGAGTAAAAACAACAGGGTTGTGGTGATGGGAGACTTCAACTTCCCCAATATTGACTGGGACTCACTTAGTGCCAGGGTCTTAGACGGGGCGGAGTTTGTAAGGAGCATCCAGGAGGGCTTCTTAAAACAATATGTAGACAGTCCAACTAGGGAAGGGGCAGTACTGGACCTGGTATTGGGGAATGAGCCCGGCCAGGTGGTAGATGTTTCAGTAGGGGAGCATTTCGGTAACAGTGACCACAATTCAGTAAGTTTTAAAGTACTGGTGGACAAGGATAAGAGTGGTCCTAGGATGAATGTGCTAAATTGGGGGAAGGCTAATTCTAACAATATTAGGCGGGAACTGAAGAACATAGATTGGGGGCGGATGTTTGAGGGCAAATCAACATCTGACATGTGGGAGGCTTTCAAGTGGCAGTTGAAAGGAATACAGGACCGGCATGTTCCTGTGAGGAAGAAAGATAAATACGGCAATTTTCGGGAACCTTGGATGACGAGTGATATTGTAGGCCTCGTCAAAAAGAAAAAGGAGGCATTTGTCAGGGCTAAAAGGCTGGGAACAGACAAAGCCTGCGTGGAATATAAGGAAAGTAGGAAGGAACTTAAGCAAGGAGTCAGGAGGGCTAGAAGGGGTCACGAAAAGTCATTGGCAAATAGGGTTAAGGAAAATCCCAAGGCTTTTTACACGTACATAAAAAGCAAGAGGGTAGCCAGGGAAAGGGTTGGCCCACTGAAGGATAGGCAAGGGAATCTATGTGTGGAGCCAGAGGAAATGGGCGAGGTACTAAATGAATACTTTGCATCAGTATTCACCAAAGAGAAGGAATTGGTAGATGGAGTCTGGAGAAGGGGGTGTAGATAGCCTGGGTCACATTGTGATCCAAAAAGACGAGGTGTTGGGTGTCTTAAAAATATGAAGGTAGATAAGTCCCCAGGGCCTGATGGGATCTACTCCAGAATACTGAAGGAGGCTGGAGAGGAAATTGCTGAGGCCTTGACAGAAATCTTTGGATCCTCGCTGTCTTCAGGGGATGTCCCGGAGGACTGGAGAATAGCCAATGTTGTTCCTCTGTTTAAGAAGGGTAGCAAGGATAATCCCGGGAACTACAGGCCGGTGAGCCTTACTTCAGTGGTAGTGAAATTACTGGAGAGAATTCTTCGAGACAGGATCTACTCCCATTTGGAAACAAATGGACGTATTAGTGAGAGGCAGCACGGTTTTGTGAAGGGGAGGTCGTGTCTCACTAACTTGATAGAGTTTTTCAAGGAGGTCACTAAGATGATTGATGCAGGTAGGGCAGTAGCTGTTGTCTATATGGACTTCAGTAAGGCCTTTGACAAGGTCCCTCATGGTAGACTAGTACAAAAGGTGAAGTCACACGGGATCAGGGGTGAGCTGGCAAGGTGGATACAGAACTGGCTAGGCCATAGAAGGCAGAGAGTAGCAATGGAGGGATGCTTTTCTAATTGGAGGGCTGTGACCAGTGGTGTTCCACAGGGATCAGTGCTGGGACCTTTGCTCTTTGTAGTATATATAAATGATTTGGAGGAAAATGTAACTGGTCTGATTAGTAAGTTTGCAGACGACACAAAGGTTGGTGGAATTGCGGATAGCGATGAGGACTGTCGGAGGATACAGCAGGATTTAGATTGTCTGGAGACTTGGGCGGAGAGATGGCAGATGGAGTTTAATCCGGACAAATGTGTGAGGTAATGCATTTTGGAAGGTCTAATGCAGGTAGGGAATATACAGTGAATGGTAGAACCCTCAAGAGTATTGAAAGTCAAAGAGATCTAGGAGTACAGGTCCACAGGTCATTGAAAGGGGCAACACAGGTGGAGAAGGTAGTCAAGAAGGCATACGGCATGCTTGCCTTCATTGGCCGGGGCATTGAGTATAAGAATTGGCAAGTCATGTTGCAGCTGTATAGAACCTTAGTTAGGCCACACTTGGAGTATAGTGTTCAATTCTGGTCGCCACACTACCAGAAGGATGTGGAGGCTTTAGAGAGGGTGCAGAAGAGATTTACCAGAATGTTGCCTGGTATGGAGGGCATTAGCTATGAGGAGCGATTGAATAAACTCGGTTTGTTTTCACTGGAACGAAGGAGGTTGAGGGGAGACCTGATAGAGGTATACAAAATTATGAGGGGCATAGACAGAGTGGATAGTCAGAGGCTTTTCCCCAGGGTAGAGGGGTCAATTACTAGGGGGCATAGGTTTAAGGTGAGAGGGGCAAGGTTTAGAGTAGATGTACGAGGCAAGTTTTTTACGCAGAGGGTAGTGGGTGCCTGGAACTCGCTACCGGAGGAGGTAGTGGAAGCAGGGACGATAGGGACATTTAAGGGGCATCTTGACAAATATATGAATAGGATGGGAATAGAAGGATACGGACCCAGGAAGTGTAGAAGATTGTAGTTTAGTCAGGCAGCATGGTCGGCACGGGCTTGGAGGGCCGAAGGGCCTGTTCCTGTGCTGTACATTTCTTTGTTCTTTGACACCACACAACCCTGCCATGGCAATCTCTGTAAGACGTGCCAGATCATCGACATGGATACCACCATTACACGTGAGAACACCACCCATCAGGTACGCGGTACATACTCGTGCGACTCGGCCAACATTGTCTACCTCATACGCTGCAGGAAAGGATGTCCCGAAGCGTGGTACATTGGCGAGACCATGCAGACGCTGCGACAACGAATGAACGGACATCGCGCGACAATCACCAGGCAGGAATGTTCCCTTCCAGTCAGGGAACACTTCAGCAGTCAAGGGCATTCAGCCTCTGATTTCCAGGTAAGCATTCTCCAAGGCGGCCTTCAGGACGCGCGACAACGCAGAATCGCCGAGCAGAAACTTATAGCCAAGTTCCGCACACATGAGTGCGGCCTCAACCGGGACCTGGGATTCATGTCGCATTACATTCATCCCCCACCATCTGGCCTGCAAAATCCTACCAACTGTCCTGGCTTGACACAATTCACACCTCTTTAACCTGGGGTTACCCCATCTCTGGATCTGTAAAGATATAATCACCTGCTAATGCTCGCATTCCAAGCATTGTCTTGCATTTTTGAATTTGTCTGTATATATGTTTCTGGAACATACCTCTTCATTCACCTGAGGAAGGAGCAGCGCTCCGAA
The DNA here is from genome assembly GCF_047496885.1 of Scyliorhinus torazame. NCBI lineage: Eukaryota > Metazoa > Chordata > Chondrichthyes > Carcharhiniformes > Scyliorhinidae > Scyliorhinus > Scyliorhinus torazame. Next base: position 22,580,275 of record NC_092721.1, on the reverse strand, counting down.
AGCTAGTGACATCGAAACAAACCTGTTGGACTTTAACCTGGTGTTGTAAGACTTCTTCCATGAAAGAAACATTCAAGATGCTAACTGAACCCCTGTGAAGGCTGCCAGTGCACTATTTTCAAATTGCAACAAAAACATCATTCATTGGAATCCACTTAAAAATCATGTATTTTCCCCCCGTTGATTTTTGAAAATTGTTTCGACCCCAATCCCTAATGAAAGATGAAGGTGCAGGAGATCTCAGCCTGTTGAAAAATGAAAATGAAATGAAAATCGCTTATTGTCACCAGTAGGCTTCAAATGAAGTTACTGTGAAAAGCCCCTAGTCGCCACATTCCGGCGCCTGTTCGGGGAGGCTGGTACGGGAATTGAACCCGCGCTGCTGGCCTGCCTGGGTCTGCTTTCAAAGCCAGCTATTTAGCCCTGTGCTAAACCTCAATGCCAATTAAAATCGAGAGCTGGAAGGCAGTTTTAAAAGGAATATAAATTGCTTTGGGTCTACAATCTCAACCAACTTGATGAGCTTTCAAAGGAATGCAGTTATTTAAAAAACCCAGATTCCAAAGCTAATCTTGTCAGTGATCAAGAACTTGTTTCAGAGTTGACAATACACCTCAGTCAGCCAAAAACACTCGTCAACTCATTTCACTCTTCCCCCTTCACTTAGATCAACCCACCACAAAGACAACAGTTCAAAGTAAAAAGGAGTGACAGTTTTGTAGGATCACAACCTACAAAAGGAACTATGATGCCCCACTGACCCGATTTAGCTAGTTGCCTCTGTGCTCCCCTCCACAAAAGTACAGTCTTATCAGCCGAAGAATGTAGGGTGGCACGGTGGTTGGCGCTGCTGCCTCACAGCTCCAGGGTCCCAGGTTCGATTCCAGCCTTGGGCCACTGTCTGTGCGGAGTCTGCACGTTCTCCCCGTGTCTGCGTGGGTTTCCTCCGGGTGCTCTGGATTCCTCCCACGGTCCAAAGGTGTGCAGGTTAGGAGCAGAAGTGGGCCATTAAGCCCATCAAATCTGCCCTGCCATTCAATTAGATCATGACTGATCTGATCTGATAATCCTCATCCCCACTTCCTGCCTTATCCCCATAACGCTGGATTCCTTTTTTAAAAAAAACTTAAATAATTTTTTAAAATAAATTTAAATTAAGAGTATCCAATTCTTTCTTTCCAATTGAAGGGCAATTTACCATGGTTAATCCACCTACCTGCATATCTTTGGGATTGTGGTGAGACCCAAGCAGGCACAGGGGGAATGTGCAAATTCCACACAGACAGTGACCCAGGGCCAGGATCGAACCCGGGGTCCTCGGTGCCGTGAGGCAGCAGTGCTGACCACCGCGTGGATTCCCTTTCTGATTAAAAATATCTAGATTTGGAGCACTCGCGTTAGATTAACATTTTTTTTCCCCAAGGCGTAGAAACAAATGGCTGCTTTGAGCAAGCCAAGAGGTTCTAACAATTGAAATGATTCTCATCCCCATTTCAATTTAACGGAATCCGAGCCCAAAATCGAACTGTAACTCAATAGTATTTTCTGTACAACGGGGCACAGTGTGAGGGTAAAGATGAATAAATCCTCTCCCGAATCACATCATGAGTCAGGAATTTGCTAAGTTGAAAGCATCTCCAGCGGCGGTTCCCCACATAAAGATTTTCATCATTTGACCCCCCACGTGCTACATTCGCAGGAATGCGCTGATTTTACAATCCTTGCAAAATGCCAGGGACTCGGGAGAATTCGTCACAGGTTCATACTCCCATTCTTTACAGCTATCCGCTGGGAAACTACCGCGCTCTCAGCACGATTTCAGATTTTTTTGGAGTGTTTTCTTTCCCCTCGCAGAAAGGATTTGTGGCAGAGTTGCGGTTGAAACATTTTGGTTTCAAAGCAACACTTCAAAAAGCAGCAAAATAGAGCACTGCGGGAGAATTAAACAGACCAAGAGCGAGTGAGGTTTTGACCAGAATATTCATCACCTTGGACTGGAGTTTGTGCTTTGGGCGCGGTTGGTGATTCCAGCAGAAATCTGTTGGCATTTTGAGAAAGTCTTCCTCCCCCGTCCAGGCCCAAGATTTCACTTAAATTCATTTGCAAATCACCAAATCTGATATGAAGCAGCACAATTGGGCTGCATTTGAAAAGATTTTTTGAAAAATTTGCTTCAAAAATAATTCTTGACAAACTTTAAGGTATCTTGGTAAAGTTTGATTAATACAGCTATAAACAGATTTACCAGAAATAATAAGCATTTCAAATCACTGTACCAATTCACCGCTTGCGAGTAACCCAATTTTAAATGACTGGTTACATTGGGGTACAATTTTCGGTTCTTCGAGTATTTAAAAAGTATTTGAATCCCCTGAAAATATAGAACATAGACCATACAGTGCAGAAGGAGGCCATTTGTCCCATCGAGTCTGCACCGACCCACTTAAGCCCTCACTTCCACCCTATCCCAGTAACCCAATAATACCTCCTAACCTTTTTTGGACACAAAGGGCAATTTAGCATAGCCAATCCACCTAACCTGCACGTCTTTGGACTGTGGGAGGAAACCGGAGCACCCGGAGGAAACCCACGCAGACACGGGGAGAACGTGCAGACTCCGCACAGACAGTGACCCAGCAGGGAATCGAACCTGGGACCCTGGCGCTGTGAAGCCACAGTGATAATCACTTGCGCTACCATGCTGCCCACGGTATGTGCCTGATAATCCTTGCCCCCCAGTTTAGTGTGTAGAGCCTCAACAAAGGCAAGCAAAGGGAGGGCATGAGTGAAAACCCCCAATGGCGATTAATTCAACCTCAGGGTCCCAGAGGTCAGAATCAGCAAAGGAAAATGGGGGAAGCTCACGTTGTACTGATCACAGGCAAGGGGTCGGGGTGAGATGGTGGCGAGGTGGTAATTTGATTGTTAATCCATAAACACATGCTAATCCCCTGGGAATAAGGATTCAAACCCAAACCATGGCAGCTGAAATTTAAATTCAATGAAATATAAAGCTAATCTCAGCAACGTTGACCATGAAACTAGCCTTGATTGTCGTCAAAAAACCACCTGGTTCACTAATGTTCGTCAGTGAAGGAAATCTGCTGTTCTTTCCTGGTCAGGCCTACACATGACTCCAGAATCACAGCAATGTGGTTGCTTCTTTTAAAAAAAAATAAAGCAGCACCCAATTTTTTCCCCTCCCAATTAAGGGGCAATTTAGCGTGGCCAATCCACGTAACCTGCCCATCTTTTGGGTTGCGGGGGTGAAACCCACGCAGACACGGGGAGAATGTGCTAACTCCGCACAGAGAGTGACCCAGGGCTGGGATTCGAACCCGGATGCTCAGCGTCGTAGTCCCAGTGCTAACCACTGCGCCACCCTGTGTGGTTGCCTCTTAACTGCCCTCTGACATGGCCAAGCAAACCACGCAGTTCCAAGAGCAATTAGGGATGGGCAACAAATGCTGGCCTTGTCAGCGACATCCACATCCCATGAACGAATATTTTTTAAAACTCCAGCAAGATTGACTGAAATCATTTAAATTGTTCTAACTATTACCCTGCTGGTCCAGTTGGCTGTCTGTAAAATGGAGTCGGCAGCCATTCGTATCTACCCTCTTCTTATTAAATGTTCCAAAGAAGTCATATTCGACTAGAAACGTTAACTCCTTCTTTTTCCAGATGCTGCCAGACCTGCGGAGTATTTCCACGCTTTCGGTCCTGACTAAATATCTGTCGGTCTGCTTTTCAGGTGGTTTGGAGAGATATCTGCAAAACCTGCAGAGGCTTTTAAAGGAGAGTGATGGAAAGAGTCGAAGAATGCAAGACTCTGTCACCTCAGAGAGTGGGGTGGTTGTCGGGGAGCTAGTGTAGGTGTGGGACCCGGGGCAGAGGCACCTGCAATATATGTACGTGTGATGAATGCATATCCATGGACAATCTGTAGACATACACTAATCACTTACATGCAAACCATAATACCCACTAATATTTCTATATAATCCTAAAACCAGTTTCAAGGTGAAACATAGCAGTTTACTTGACCATTTATGACACCTCGTTAGTTCCATTAGAAGTCTTACGACACCAGGTTAAAGTCCAACAGGTTTGTTTCAAACACTAGCTTTCGGAGCACTGCTCCTTCCTCAGGTGCTCCATTCACCTGAGGAAGGAGCTGCGCTCCGAAAGCTACTGTTTGAAACAAACCTGTTGGACTTTAATCTGGTGTTGTAAGACTTCTTACTGTGCTCACCCCAGTCCAACGCCGGCATCTCCACACCTTGTTAGTTCTGACAGACGTATTTGGGAATGGCTTATTCAGCGGGACATCCCTTATCAGCAGCTGCCTCTGAGGAATGCTGCTTGTACCACAGAGATGCAGATAAGGTAGTCCTAGTCTATAGGTATCCAGGGAACCCAATACAGCAGATAGGGGAGGCCTCCATCTTTTATAGTGCAGGCTGCGCAGCGCTCTGCTGCTTAGCAACCAATATTTGTTATGGAATTGTGTCCGGCCGATATGGGCTGTGTAACTGTATCAGACCATAAGACCTAAGAGCAGAATTAGACCACTCGGCCCATCGAGTCTGCTCCGCCATTCAATCATGGCAGATATTTTTCTCATCCCCATTCTCCTGCCTTCTCCCCATAACCCCTGATCCCCTTATTAATCAAGAACCTATCTATCTCTGTCTTGAAGACACTCAGTGACCTGGTCTCCACAGCCTTCTGCAGCAATGAGTTCCACAGATTCACCACACTCTGGCTGAAGGCATTCCTCCTCATCTGTTTTGAAGGATCGCCCCTTTAGTTTGAGGCTATGTCCTCTGGTTGTAGCTTTTCCTACAAGTGGAAACATCCTCTCCACGTCCGCTCTATCCAGGCCTCGCAGTATCCTATAAGTTTCAATAAGATCCCCTTTCATCTTTCTAAATTCCAATGAGTAATAGACCCAGAGTCCTCAACCGTTCCTCATACGACCAAGCTGTTCATTCCAGGGATCATTCGTGTGAACCTCCTCTGGACCCTTCCCTTAATAGAACATAGAACATTACAGCGTAAATTAAGGAGCCTCTACTGCTTCACTGGGCAAGGAATTCCACAGATTCACAACCCTTTTGGTGAAGAGGTTTCTCCTAAACTCAGTCCTAAATCTACTTCCCCTTATTTTGAGGCTATGCCCCCTAGTTCTGCTTTCACCCGCCAGTGGAAACAACCTGCCCGCATCTATCCTATCAATTCCCTTCATAATTTTATATGTTTCTATAAGATCCCCCCTCATCCTTCTAAATTCCAAAGAGTACAGTCCCAGTCTACTCAACCTCTCCTCGTAATCCAACCCCTTCAGCTCTGGGATTAACCTAGTGAATCTTCTCTGCACACCCTGCAGTGCCAGTACGTCCTTTCTCAAGGAGACCAAAACTGAACACAATACTCCAGGTGTGGCCTCACTAACACCTTATACAATTGCAGCATAACCTCCCTAGTCTTAAATTCCATCCCTCTAGCAATGAAGGACAAAATTCTATTTGCCTTCTTAATCACCTGTTGCACCTGTAAACCAACTTTTTGCGACTCATGCACTAGCACACCCAGGTCTCTCTGCACAGCACCATGTTTTAATATTTTATCATTTAAATAATAATCCCTTTTGCTGTTATTCCTACCAAAATGGATAACCTCACATTTGTCAACATTGTATTCCATCTGCCAGACCCTAGCCCATTCACTTAGCCTATCCAAATCCCTCTGCAGACTTCCAGTATCCTCTGCACTTTTTGCTTTACCACTCATCTTAGTGTCGTCTGCAAACTTGGACACATTGTCCTTGGTCCCCAACTCCAAATCATCTATGTAAGTTGTGAACAATTGTGGACCCAACACTGATCCCTGAGGGACACCACTAGCTACTGATTGCCAACCAGAGAAACACCAATTAATCTCCACTCTTTGCTTTCTATTAATTAACCAATCCTCTATCCATGCTACTACCTTCCCCTTAATGCCATGCATCTTTATCTTATGCAGCAACCTTTTGTGTGACACCTTGTCAAAGGCTTTCTGGAAATCCAGATATACCACATCCATTGGCTCCCCGTTATCTACCGCACTGGTAATGTCCTCAAAAATTCCACTAAATTAGTTAGGCACGACCTGCCCTTTATGAACCCATGCTGCGTCTGCCCAATGGGACAATTTCCATCCAGATGCCTCGCTATTTCTTCCTTGATGATAGATTCCAGCATCTTCCCTACTACCGAAGTTAAGCTCACTGGCCTATAATTACCCGCTTTCTGCCTACCTCCTTTTTTAAACAGTGGTGTCACATTTGCTAATTTCCAATCTGCCGGGACCACCCCAGAGTCCAGTGAATTTTGGTAAATTATCGCTAGTACATTTGCAATTTCCCTAGACATCTCTTTTAGCACTCTGGGATGCATTCCATCAGGGCCAAACTTGTCTACCTTTAGCCCCATTAGCTTGCCCATCACTACCTCCTTAGTGATAACAATCCTCTCAAGGTCCTCAGCTGTCATAGCCTCATTTCTATCAGTCACTGGCATGTTATTTGTGTCTTCCACTGTGAAGACCGACCCAAAAACCTGTTCAGTTCCTCAGCCATTTCCTCATCTCCCATTATTAAATCTCCCTTTGCATCCTCTAAAGGACCAATATTTACCTTAGCCACCCTTTTTTGTTTTATATATTTGTAGAAACTTTTACTATCTGTTTTTATATTCTGAGCAAGTTTACTCTCAAAATCTATCTTACTCTTCTTTATAGCTTTTTTAGTAGCTTTCTGTTGCCCCCTAAAGATTTCCCAGTCCTCTAGTCTCCCACTAATCTTTGCCACTTTGTACACTTTTTCCTTTAATTTGATACTCTCCCTTATTTCCTTCGATATCCACGGTCGATTTCCCTCTTTCTATCGTCCTTCCTTTTTGTTGGTATAAACCTTTGCTGAGCACTGTGAAAAATCGCTTGGAAGGTTCTCCACTGTTCCTCAACTGTTTCACCATAAAGTCTTTGCTCCCAGTCTACCTTAGCTAGTTCTTCTCTCATCCCATTGTAATCTTCTTTGTTTGAGCACAAAACACTAGTGTTTGATTTTACCTTCTCACCCTCCATCTGTATTTTAAATTCCACCATATTGTGATCGCTCCTTCCGAGAGGATCCCTAACTTTGAGATCATGAATCAATCCTGTCTCATTACACAGGACCAGATCTAGGACCGCTTGTTCCCTCGTAGGTTCCATTACATACTGTTCTAGGAAACTATGGCAGATACATTCTATAAACTCCTCCTCAAGGCTGCCTTGACCGACCTGGTTAAACCAATCGACACGTAGATTAAAATCGCCCATGATAACTGCTGTACCATTTCTACATGCATCCGTTATTTCTTTGTTTATTGCATGTCCAACCATAATGTTACTACTTGGTGGCCTATAGACTACTCCTATCAGTGACTTTTTCGCCTTACTATTCCTGATTTCCACCCAAATGGAGTCAACCTTATCCTCCATAGCACCGATGTCATCCCTTACTATTGCCCGGATGTCATCCTTAAATAACAGAGCTACACCACCTCCCTTACCATCCACTCTGTCCTTCCGAATAGTTTGATACCCTCGGATATTTAACTCCCAGTCGTCACCATCCTTTAACCATGTTTCAGTAATGGCCACTAAATCATAGTCATTCACGATGATTTGCGCCTTCAACTCATTTACCTTATTCCGAATACTACGGGCATTCAGGTAAAGTACACTTATGTTGACTTTTTTACCTCTGTTCTGAATCTTAACACCTCGATCAGTAACCTCTCCTAAGTTATATTTCCTCTTAACTTTTCTCCTAATTTTCCTTGTCGTTGAACCCATATCTTCATGTAACAACCTGCTGCTTTGCTTTCCATTAATGTTTTTACTTCCCGTTTTATTCCTTTCAGTATTACTGGGCCTATTCACTGAGCTCCCTTCAGTCAATGTACCTTGTACTGTCGCCCTTTTTGATTTTTGACTATGGCTTCTCTGCCTTACACTTTCCCCTTACTGCATTTTGTTTGTGCCCCTATTTTACTACCTTCCAACTTCCTGCATCGGTTCCCACCCCCCTGCCACATTAGTTTAAACCCTCCCCAACAGCTCTAGCAAACAACCCCCCCCCAGGACATCGGTTCCAGTCCTGCCCAGGAGCAGACCGTCCGGTTTGTACTGGTCCCACCTCCCCCAGATCCGGTTCCAATGCCCCAGGAATTTGAATCCCTCCCTCTTGCACCATCTCTCGAGCCACTGGTAGCAATCCTGAGATTACTACCTTTGAGTTCCTACTTTTTAGTTTAACTCCTAATCCCGGAATTCAGCTTGTAGGACCTCGTCCCGTTTTGTACCTATATCGTTAGTGCCTATGTGCACCACGGCAGCTGGCTGTTCACCCTCCCCCCCCCCCACCGAATGTCCTGCAGCCGCTCCGAACCATCCTTGACCCTTGCACCAGGGAGGCAACATACCATCCTGGAGTCTCGATTGCGTCCGCAGAACCACCTGTCTATTCCCCTTACGATTGAGTCCCCTATCTCTATAGCCCTGCAATTCTTCGTCCTGCCCAGCTGCGCAGCAGAGCCAGCCACGGTGCCATGAACCTGGCTGCTGCTGCCTTCCCCTGGTGAGCCACCTCCCTCAACAGTATCCAAAGTGGTATATCTGTTTTGTAGGGAAATGACCGCAGGGGACACCTGCACTACCTTCCTACTCTTGTTCTGACTTTTGGTCACCCATTTTCTATCTCCCTCAGTAACTTTCACCTGCGGTGTGACCAACTCGCTAAACATGCTATCCATGACGACCTCAGCATCGCGGATGCTCCAAAGTGAGTCCATCTGTAGCTCCAGAGCTGTCAAGTGGTCTAACAGGAGCTGCACCTGGACACACTTCTTGCACGTGAAGGAGCCAGGGACAGTGGACGTGTCCCTGAGCTACCACATCACACACGAGAAGCATGACACGGGTCTGGGATCTCCTGCCATGTCTTAAACCTTAGGTAAACTTATACAACTACAATTCCAAAAAACGAAAGAAAAAATAAATAAAATTTGACAATGAAAAGAAAAACTACTTACCAGTCACTTACCAGGGATAAAAAGCACCTCCTTCCCACAAGTTTCGAATTCCCACCTAGATTCAAATTCCCAAACTCACTCTTGGTTGTGTCTCACTCTGGCTGTGTCTTCTCTGGCTCACTGGGAGTGAATTAAAAGTTGCTTTTGGTTGGGAGGGGGGGGGGGGGGGGGTCGAGGCTGATGCTGATCTGGGGAAATCATGGATTTGAGCCGGGGAGGGTGAATGGGAGATTTCGGGGATGGGAAGAGAGAGGGGCGAAGGAGATGAAAGGTCTGTTTTTGGAGAGGCGGTTTGCAAGCTTGGAGGAGTTGAGTGGGAAGTTTAGATTTCCGTGTGAGGAGTGTTTTCGGTATATGCAGGTGTGGGACTTTGCTTTCTGACCTTTCCGATAGCGCCTGCCTCCTTGTTGTTGGAGGAGGTGAGTAATGAGATTGGAGGATGGGTCGTCTCGGCGATTTATGGGAGGATTTTGGAGAATGATAAGGTGTTTATGGAGGGGGTTATGGCCAAGTGGGAGGAGTTGGGGACATCAGGAAGGACTGTGGTGTGAGATGCTGCGGAGGGTGAATGCCTCAATCTTGTGCATGAGGCTGGGGTTGATACAGTTGAAGGTGGTGCACAAGGCGTATTTGACGAAGTCAAGGATGAGCCGGCTGTTTGAAGGGGTAGAGGATACTTGCCAACAGTGCAGGAGGCGCCCAACAAATTATATACACAAAGTTCCAGCCCTGCCTGAAGTTAGAGAAATTTTGGGTGTCGTTTTCAGCAGCATGTGGGCAATCCTGCATGTGGATTTGGAGCCTGATCCCCTGGGGTCCATATTCGGGCTGTCGGACCTGCTGGAGTCGCAAACAGGAGCGGGGGCAGATGTCTTAGCCTTCGCCTTATTGATCACTCGCAGACGGATTCTGTTGGGGTGGAGGTCAGCATCTCCACCTTGTGCCTCGGCATGGCTGGGGAACCTAATAGAGATCTTACATCTTGAGAAGGTGAAATTTGCCCTAAGGGGGACAAATGAGGGGTTCCACAAAAGATGGGGGTTTGTATATTTTGCAATTCGGAGAGGGGGAGGTTGGGTTGGTGCATGGTTTATTGTATTTGGAGATGTAATATTTGCGTTTTGTTAAATGTTAAAATGCTAAAAATCTGAATAAAAATAGTTTCGGAGAACTGTAAAAGTAATAGTGTAGTGATAGTGGGGGTTTCAACTTCTCCAATATTAACTGGGGTAGTCATAGTGTGAAAGATTTAGACGGAGCAGAATTCATAACAATGTGTCCAGGAGAACTTTTTAAGCCAGTACGTAGAACGTAGGCAGCTACAAGGGAGTGAGCGGTCCCAGGTAACAAAGCCAAGCAAGTGGTTGAATTAGTGGGGGAGCCTTTTGGAGACAGCGATCATAACGTCATTAGATGCAAGACTGTTATGGAAAAGGACATGGATGGGTCTGAAATCAAAGTTCTAAACTGGGGGAAGGCCGATTTTAATAAGATCAGATATGATTTGGCCAGAGTGGGCTGGGAGCGGAGGCTTTTTGGTAATTCTGTGACAGTAGAGTGAGACGCAGTGAAGAAAGAAATAGGGAGAGTACAGGGCCAACATGTTCCAATCAAGAAAAATGATGGGATCAACAAATCCACGGAAGCCTGGATATTAAGGGATATACAGCATTGGATAAATACGCCTGTAGGCGTATAGAGTGTGCAAGAGGGAACATAAAAAGGAAATTAGGAGAGCAATAAGGATATGAAAGGAACTGGCAGGTAAAATAAAGGAAAATCTTGTTTTACAAGCATATCAAGGGTAAAAGGATAACTAGGGAAAGAGCAGGACCTATTAAGGGCTAAGTAGTAATTTGTGTGTGGAGCCGTAGGGCCTAGGTAGTGTTCTAAATGAATACTTTCTGTCGGTGGTCACTGGTGAAAGGGACGGTGTGGGTACAGGTAAGGGGGGGCACGGTAGCACAGTGGGTAGCACAGTCGCTTCACAGCTCCAGGGTCCCAGATTCGATTCCCGGCTTGGGTCACTGACTGTGCGGAGTCTGCACGTTCTCCCCGTGTCTGCGTGGGTTTCCTCCGGGTGCTCCGGTTTCCTCCCACAGTCCAAAGATGTGCAGGAGGTGTATTGGCCATACTAAATTGCCCTTACGTGTCCAAAAAGGTTGGGGTTACAGGGATAGGGTGGGAGTGTGGGCTTAGGTAGGGTGCTCTTTCCAAAAGGGCCGGTGCAGGCTCAATGGGCTGAATGGCCTCCTTCTGCACCGTAAATTCGATGACTGTGGTAAAATTTGAGAAATTACCATGGACAAGATTCTGTGTGGTCTGGCAGGCTTAAAAGTAGATAAATATCCAGGGGCGGATAAAATGTATCACATGCTGTTCAGTGAGGCAAAGGAGGAAATAACAGGGACTCTGGCAATACTTTTCAATTGAGGTGCCGTAGTACTGGAGGATAGCCAATGTGAATTCAAAAGGAGGAAGGGATAAACTACAGTCCAGCCAGTCTAACCTCACTGGTGGGGAAATTATTGGAAGCATTTCTGAGACACAGAATTACTCTGCATTTGGAGAGGCAGGGATAACTCAAGAACAGTCAGCATGGTTTTGCTAAGGGAGGGTCATGTCTGGCCAACTTGATTGAATTTTTCGAAGGGGTGACCAGGTGTGTAGATGAAGGCAATGCACCTGACATAGTGTACTTGGACTTCAGCAAGGCCTTTGAGAAGGTCCCACATGGGAGGTGAGAACCTATGGATTCCAAAGAAATTTGGATCCACCGTTGGATGAGTGGCAGGAAGAGGAGTGATGGTCGAGGGATGTTTTTCTGACTGGAAGCCTGTATCCAATGGGGTCCCGCAGAAATCAGTGTTGGGGCCTTTGCTGTTTGTGGTTAATATAAATGATTTAAACATGAATGTGGGAGGGTTGATCAGTAAGTTTGCGGATGATACGAAAACTGGTGGGGTGGTAAATAGTGAGGACAGCCTGAGATTACAGGATATAGACGGGCTGATTAGTGACAAATGGAATTCAATCCAGATACGTGTGAGGTGATGCACTTGGGCAGTATAAACAAGGCAAGGGAATACGTAATAAACAGCAGGACCCTGGGAAGCACTGGTCCCTTCGAGTAGCAGAGCAGATGGATACAGTGGTTAAGAAGGTATATGGTATACCTGCCTTTATTAACCGAGGCATAGAGTTTTTAGAGCAGGAAGATTATGCAAGAACTGTATAAAACGTTGGTTAAGCCACAGTCAGACAATTATGTGCAGTTCTGGAATCCACATTGTAGGAAGAATATGAGAGCACAGGAAAGGGTGCAGAGGAGATTTACCAGGATGTTGCCTGGGCTGGAGAGTGTTAGTTATGAAGGGGATTGGATAGACTGGGGTTATTTTCCTTGGAGCAGAGGACACTGAGGGGGGACACGAGATGTATAAAATTATGAGGGGGAGGGCAGCTCGGTGGTTAGCACTGCTGCCTAGGGCACTGAGCACCTGGGTTCGATCCCGGCCCCGGGTCACTGTCTCTGTGGAGTTTGCTCATTCTTCCCGTGTCTGCATGGGTTTCAACCCACAATCCAAAGATGTGCAGGGTAGGTGGACTGGCCACACTAAATTGCCCCTTAATTGGAAAAAAATAATTGGGTACTCCAGTTTTATTTTTTTTAAAGTATGAGGGGCATAGATCAACAGGAAGAAACTTTTCTCTTTGGTGGAGGGATCAATGATCAGGGGGATAGATTTAAAGTAAGGAGCAGAAGGTTTCGAGGGGATGCGAGGGGAAACTTTTTCACCCAGAGGGTGGTGGGAGCTTGGAATTCGCTGCCTGAAAGGGAGGTGGAGGCAGAGACCCTCATAACATTTAAGATCAAAACAAAACAAAGAACAATACAGCACAGGAACAGTCCCTTCGGCCCTCCAATCCTGCGCTGACCATGGTACCTGGTAAACTAAAACCGTCTGCACTTACAGAGTCCGTATCCTTCCATTCCCACCCTATTCAGATATTTGTCTAGACGTTCCTTAAAGGCGCTATCGTACCTGCTCCCACCACCTCCCCAGGCAACACGTTCCATATATTTACCACCCTCTGAGTAAAAAAACTTGTCTCGCACATATGTGCCCTAGTACTTGACTCTCCTACCCTAAGAAAAAGCATCTGACTATCCACTCTGTCCATGCCACTCATAATCTTGTAGACCTTTATCAGGTCGCCTCTCAACCTCCGTTGCTCCAGCGAGAACAGACCAAGTTTATCTAACCTCTCCTCACAGCTAATGCCCTCCACTCCAGGTAACATCCTAGTAAACCATTTCTGTACCCTCTCCAAAGCATCCACATCCTTCTGGTAGTGTGGTGACCAGAATTGTACACAATATGCCAAATGAGACCGAACTATGGTCCTGTACAGCTGCAACATGACTTGCCAATTTTTATATTCAATGCCCCGACCGATGAGGGCAGCATGCCGTATACCTTCTTGACCACCTTATCCACATGCGTTGCCACTTTCAGTGATCGTTGGACATGCACGTCCAGATCTCGGTCTGTCAGTACTCGCAAGAGTTCTACCATTTATTGTGTAATTCCTACATACCTCCCCTTCGCAAAACCATGCTGTCCATCCCTAATAAGTCCATTTGTTTCCAAATGTGAGGTAATCCTGTCTCTAAGAATCTTTTCCAATAATTTCCCTACCACTGACGCAAGGCTCACCGGCCTATAATTTTCTGGATTATCCCTGCTCCCCTTTTTAAACAATGGAACAACATTGGCTACAGAGGACTGGAGAGCAGCCAATGAGGATACAAAGATTACTGTCAAGGCCCCAGCAATTTCCTCCCTTGCCCCTGCTGTATTCTGGGGTAGATCCCATCAGGCCCTGGGGACTGATCTACTTTAATGCTTTTTAACATGCCCAACACCTCCTCTTTATTAATATATGACTCAGAATATCTACACACTCTACCCTATACTCCTCATCCACCAAGAAGTATTTAGATGTGCACTTGCGATGCTAAGGCATCCAAGGCTATGGGCAAGGACTGGAAAATGGGATTAGAATGCTTCGGTGGTTGTTTTTGACTGGCACAGATGGAATGGGCTGAAGAGCCTTTTCTGTGCTGCAGACTTTACGATTCCAACACAACACATAATAATAGTGCGATAAGAATTAGAAAAAGGAAACCGCAAAGGAATAGGATACCTGTTCACATCCCTATTTTGTCCTTGGGAAAGCTCACAGATACTAGTGAGGGTAGGTTCATCCATATCCTCTGAATCATCCATTTTTTGCTTTCTTAACCGCAACCCTACAAAACAGCCCTTTGGGTCAAATCACCAATATTGTTGCATAAATCCTTTCAAGTTGCAAACATCCACTAACAACAATGCTGGCACATTATACATGTAATTTAAGAGCTGTCATTCTATCTCCCAAGATAATGGGCAGTGTCAATGCAGGGAAATCATTGTACAATGCAAAATAAAGCTTGAACAGGTTGGCCCCCCTGTATCCAATGGAGTTCAGAAGAACGAGGGGGTGATCTTACTGAAACATATACGGTTCTGAGGGGACTTAATAAGCTGGATATTGTTTCCTCTTGTGGGGGAAGACTAGAACGGGGGGGGGGGGGGGGGGGGTAACAGTTTAAACATATGAGATTTTCCTTTTTAAATGAAGTTGAGGAGATCTTTGCTCTCTCTGGGGGTCATTCAGCTGTGGGATTCTCTTCCTCAGAGGGCAGTGGAGGCTACGTCAATGAATTTATTTCAGGCTATGTCAGATAGATTTTTAAAAAATTTAATTTAGAGTATCCAATTTATCATGGCCAATCCACCTAGCTTGCACATCTTTTTGGGTTGTGGGGGCGAAACCCACGCAAACACGGGGAGAATGTGCAAACTCCATACGGACAGTGACCCAGAGCCGGGATCGAACCTGGGACGTCAGCGCCATGAGGCCCCAGTGCTAACCCTCGGCGCCACCGTGCTACCCTGTCAGATAGCTTTTTGATAGACCAGGGAGCCAAGGGTTATAGAATCATAGAATCACTACAGAAGGCCATTCGGCCCATCGAGTCTGCACCGATCCTCTCTGAAAGAGCACCCGACCTCGGCCCACTCCCCCGCCCTATCCCTGTAACCCCACCTAATCTTTTTTTGCACACTAAGGGCAATTTAGCGTGGCCAATCCTTCTAACTTGCACATCTTTGGTCTGTGGGAGGAAACCGGAGCAGACACGGGGAGAACGTGCAAACTCCAGTCACCCAAGGTCGGAACAGAACCCAGGTCCCTTGGCATTGTGAGGAAGCAATGCTAACCACTGTGGCGCCCTGTGGAGGACAGACAGGAGAGTGGGGTGGAGTGCAGATACAAACATATCAGCCATCGAATGGCAGAGCAGGCTCAAAGGGGCCTACTCCTGCCCCCCCTCCAACTGTGAGGCCTACTCCTGCCCCCAAGTCCTATTTTCCAATGTGTGTGCGTAGAAATTAAAAAACATCACACAAGTTTTGTGAAATCTTCTCAATTGCATGACCAGGCACCATGGCATGTCATAACAAAGAACAAAGAAATGTACAGCACAGGAACAGGCCCTTCGGCCCTCCAAGCCTGTGTCGACCATGCTGCCCGACTAAACTACAATCTTCTACACTTCCTGGGTCCGTATCCGTCTATTCCCATCCTATTCATGTATTTGTCAAGATGCCCCTTAAATGTCACTATCGTCCCTGCTTCCACCACCTCCTCCGGTAGCGAGTTCCAGGCACCCACTACCCTCTGCGTAAAAAACTTGCCTCGTACATCTACTCTAAACCTTGCCCCTCTCACCATAAACCTATGCCCCCTAGTAATTGACCCCTCTACCCTGGGGAAAAGCCTCCGACTATCCACTCTGTCAATGCCCCTCATAATTTTGTAGACCTCTATCAGGTCGCCCCTCAACCTCCTTCGTTCCAGTGAGAACAAACCGAGTTTATTCAACCGCTCCTCATAGTCAATGCCCTCCATACCAGGCAACATTCTGGTAAATCTCTTCTGCACCCTCTCTAAAGCCTCCACATCCTTCTGGTAGTGTGGCGACCAGAATTGAACACTATACTCCAAATGTGGCCTAACTAAGGTTCTATACAGCTGCAACATGACTTGCCAATTCTTATACTCAATGCCCCGGCCAATAAAGGCAAGCATGCCGTATGCCTTCTTGACTACCTTCTCCACCTGTGTTGCCCCTTTCAGTGACCTGTGGACCTGTACTCCTAGATCTCTTTGACTTTCAATACTCTTGAGGGTTCTACCATTCACTGTATATTCCCTACCTGCATTAGACCTTCCAAAATGCATTACCTCACATTTGTCCGGATTAAACTCCATCTGCCATCTCTCCGCCCAAGTCTCCAAACAATCTAAATCCTGCTGTATCCTCTGACAGTCCTCATCGCTATCCGCAATTCCACCAACCTTTGTGTCGTCTGCAAACTTACTAATCAGACCAGTTACATTTTCCTCCAAATCATTTATATATACCACAAACAGCAAAGGTCCCAGCACTGATCCCTGTGGAACACCACTGGTCACAGCCCTCCAATTAGAAAAGCATCCTTCCATTGCTACTCTCTGCCTTCTATGACCTAGCCAGTTCTGTATCCACCTTGCCAGCTCACCCCTGATCCCGTGTGACTTCACCTTTTGTACTAGTCTACCTTGAGGGACCTTGTCAAAGGCCTTACTGAAGTCCATATAGACAACATCCACTGCCCTACCTGCATCAATCATCTTAGTGACCTCCTCGAAAAACTCTTATCAAGTTAGTGAGACACGACCTCCCCTTCACAAAACCATGCTGCCTCTCACTAATACGTCCATTTGCTTCCAAATGGAAGTAGATCCTGTCTCGAAGAATTCTCTCCAGTAATGTCCCTACCACTGAAGTAAGGCTCACCGGCCTGTAGTTCCCTGGATTATCCTTGCTACCCTTCTTAAACAGAGGAACAACATTGGCTATTCTCCAGTCCTCCGGGACATCCCCTGAAGACAGTGAGGATCCAAAGATTTCTGTCAAGGCCTCAGCAATTTCCTCTCCAGCCTCCTTCAGTATTCTGGGGTAGATCCCATCAGGCCCTGGGGACTTATCTACCTTAATATTTTTTAAGACACCAACACCTCGTCTTTTTGGATCGCAATGTGACCCAGGCTACCTACACTCCCTTCTCCAGACTCAACATCTACCAATTTCTTCTCTTTGGTGAATACTGATGCAAAGTATTCATTTCGTACCTCGCCCATTTCCTCTGGCTCCACACATAGATTCCCTTGCCTATCCTTCAGTGGGCCAACCCTTTCCCTGGCTACCCTCTTGCTTTTTATGTACGTGTAAAAAGCCTTGGGATTTTCCTTAACCCTATTTGCCAATGACTTTTTGTGACCCCTTCTAGCCCTCCTGACTCCTTGCTTAAGTTCCTTCCTACTTTCCTTATATTCCACGCAGGCTTCGTCTGTTCCCAGCCTTCAAGCCCGGACAAATGCCTCCTTTTTCTTTTTGATGAGGCCTACAATATCTCTCGTTATTCAAGGTTCCCGAAAATTGCCGTATTTATCCTTCTTCCTCACAGGAACATGCCGGTCCTGAATTCCTTTCAACTGACACTTGAAAGCCTCCCACATGTCAGATGTTGATTTGCCCTCAAACATCCGCCCCCAATCTATGTTCTTCAGTTCCCGCCTAATATTGTTATAATTAGCCTTCCCCCAATTTAGCACATTCATCCTCGGACCACTCTTATCCTTGTCCACCAGTACTTTAAAACTTACTGAATTGTGGTCACTGTTACCGAAATGCTCCCCTACTGAAACATCTACCACCTGGCCGGGCTCATTCCCCAATACCAGGTCCAGTACCGCCCCTTCCCTAGTTGGACTGTCGACATATTGTTTTAAGAAGCCCTCCTGGATGCTCCTTACAAACTCCGCCCCGTCTAAGCCCCTGGCACTAAGTGAGTCCCAGTCAATATTGGGGAAGTTGAAGTCTCCCATCACCACAACCCTGTTGTTTTTACTCTTTTCCAAAATCTGTCTACCTATCTGCTCCTCTATCTCCCGCTGGCTGTTGGGAGGTCTGTAGTAAACCCCCAACATTGTGACTGCACCTTTCTTATTCCTGATCTCTACCCATATAGCCTCACTGCCCTCTGAGGTGTCCTCCCGCAGTACAGCTGTGATATTCTCCCTAACCAGTAGCGCAACTCCGCCTCCCCTTTTACATCCCCCTCTATCCCGCCTGAAACATCTAAATCCTGGAACGTTTAGCTGCCAATCCTGCCCTTCCCTCAACCAGGTCTCTGTAATGGCAACAACATCATAGTTCCAAGTACTAATCCAAGCTCTAAGTTCATCTGCCTTACCCATAATACTTCTTGCATTAAAACATATGCACTTCAGGCCACCAGACCCGCTGTGTTCAGCAACCTCTCCCTGTCTGCTCCGACTCAGAGCCCCACTGTCCCTATTCCCTAGTTCTCCCTCAATGCTCTCACCTTCTGACCTATTGTTCCCGTGCCCACCCCCCTGCCATACTAGTTTAATATTAGAATAATTCACATTACAGAAACAAAATACAACCCTTCCATTTCCCACTCAACTATGTTACCTTTCCCCCCATGGAGGACAGTGTCCACCAATCTGATTCCTGATAAAGTATTGGAAGAAGGGCTTAAATGAATGATAAACATTCAATTTCATTGAATGAAGGCAGAAATTTAGGAGGAAGCAGCCCTGCAACTTACGAAACAACACCATTACTGCAGTAAATCAGGAGTGAAAGGAAGCTATTGGCATTTTCCACAATGGTGAACTTCCCCCTAAGATAGAAACAGCATCGATCATGGACACTGGTGTAAGCTCAGACATCAAAAAGCGGTTTGCAAAATAACTGGCCCATTATTGAAAAGCAACAGCAATCCCGTTATGCATGGAAGAAGAAAAGGGAGGGGAAAAAATCATTTACAAAACGTCTCCAGTGGAAGTACTCCAGGACAGGTTGGCAGCAGCATCACCGTTTCTCTCCGCAGCCTCTTGTAACTCACCTGGTTCATGACCTGCAAAACAAAATCAAAGAGTCAATAGATCATTCAGAGCCCTACAGTGAATTGTGCTGCTTATTTCAAAAGGTGCAACACCCTCGACCGCCTCAGCTTTTTAAACAAAACGCCTACATCAGGATTGGCCTCCAGTGGCAACCAGCGCTGGCACTCCATTGCTCTCTGCAGCTTGACTTCCCTCTGCCTCTCCTCCTCCAACAAACCACGCTTCCGCCCGGAGAGAGAAAGAGAAATCGACCTTTGCAAAGTCTATCCTTGCAACCGGGAAGGAGGTAGGGGGGGGGGGGGGGGGGAGATTGAAATCAAATCCCTGGCCGCGGATGGAAGCCACTGCAGCGGGTGACAATGCGGGGAACAGGGTATCAGAGGGGCACGGGAGAGGGGAATGGCATTCCGTGCCCTCCCTCCCTGGAGTAGGGAATCCCGGGTTTGATACACAGTGTGCAGTTTCCCTCGGCAGCGCGGATGGTACAGGCGGTCAGAGGGCAGGGTTGAAGCGGGAGCAGCCTATCGCTGGCTGCAGGCGGTCCCGGGGATTCCCCCCGCCTGGCCAATGGAACGTTGCGACTCTGCTTCGAACGCGGATACATTGAGGGGGCGGGGCCACCAGGGGCGGAAGCGCTGTTGCGGGACATGGCCGGAGCTCAGCTCAAGCTGCATGCGGGCTGGGTTGGTGAGTGTTCAATGTGGGCATGGACCTGACCCCCCCCCCAAACAATGCCTAGAATCTCTACAGTGCAGAAGGAGGCCATTTGGCCCATCGAGTCTGCACCCGGCTCTTGGAAAGAGCACCCTCCTTAAGCCCGTGACTCCCGCCCTATCCCCATAACCTTTTGGACACTAAGAAGGGGAGGGGGATAGCAGCATAGCCAATCCACCTAACCTGTATTTTGTTGGACTGCGGGAGAAATCCGG
The DNA here is from genome assembly GCF_047496885.1 of Scyliorhinus torazame. NCBI lineage: Eukaryota > Metazoa > Chordata > Chondrichthyes > Carcharhiniformes > Scyliorhinidae > Scyliorhinus > Scyliorhinus torazame. The sequence goes on along the minus strand of NC_092721.1, from coordinate 22,560,129 downwards.
AGCACCCAGGGGGAAACCCATGCAGACACGGGGAGAAAGTGCAAACTCCACGCAAACAGCCACCCAAGGCTGGAGCTGAACCCGGGTCCCTGGGGCTGTGAGGCAGCAGTGCTAACAACTGTGTTCCTGTAGCTGTGAGGCGGCAGTGCTGAACACTGTGTCCCTGGATCTGTGAGGTGGTAGTGCTAACCACTGTGTCCCTGCAGCTGTGAGGCGGCAGTGCTAACCACTGTATCCCTGGATCTGTGAGGTGGTAGTGCTAACCACTGTGTCCCTGCAGCTGGGAGGTGGCAGTGCTAACCACTGTGTCCCTGCAGCTGTGAGGTGGCAGTGCTAACCACTGTCCTTGGAGCTGTGAAGTGGCAGTGCTAACCACTGTGCCACTGCTCAGCTATGGAAGGGGGGAGGTGGGGTGCAGAAGACTGATTCTGGGTGACTGTGATGATCTGCAAACCTTGGTCGCTACATCTTCAAGCCAGTATAAAATTGGAAGGAAGTCCTTTCTGTGTTTGTTGCCTGCTCGGTCTTGCCAGGTATAGTTTAGTGGAAGTTTCTGCCAGACGCTGGGCTGACAACTATTAATGCCGGGATGTTTTTGTTTGCAGGAGTGTCAACGCTCAAAACGTTCTTTTAAATTTTAATTACAGGTTTTGACAACACCATTGAAAGCATTAGCAAACTACCCCAAGATTTGTTTGCAGAGGTGGTAAGTAAATTTGAGAGCCACGGTGACCATTTGACGTCACAAAGGAGGTGTTAAAAGATTTTTTTTTCTTCTTTCACTGTGATGGTGAAATTCCTTGTGAAGCCATTTTTACTTTGCAGAGGTTGCAGCCAGTTACAAAAACTGTCCAGTGACTTTCAGCATTTATGCCTGGTACCCACGCATGTCCTAAGTTTCAGTACTAAATGAATAATGCCAGATTAATTATGAAAATTAAATCTCTCCCAGTGGAAGCTTGCACATGTATGAAAATAAGGTTCTGTGTTAAGTCCTTGTGACATGTCCAAAAGGTGGGGAAAAGTGCCCCTTAATTGGAAAAAAAATTGGGTACTCTGAATTATTTAAAACATTTAAATAAAAATAGTCACTGAAGAAATTTAAATGAATAAATCAACTTTCCTTTTTAGGAATGATACATTGTTTAAAATATATAGTTTTTCAATGCAGTAATTATATAGGGGTGTATAAGTTTTGAATCCATTGATCCATTAACTAATCAATACAGCATGGAGAACAACAAATAATTTGGTATTTGTCTAAGTTTGTGTGGTCCTGTGTTTTTTTTAATGTACATAATATATTTGTTAAATTCACAACAGTGCCAACAGATCATATTACACCTAGAATGCAAAACCCCTGGTGTGAACACACTTGAACTGACTGAAGTAAGTTGTTGAATTCACACGATTTAATTTAAATGTCAGCTCCGTACATTCACTTGCTTTGCTTTTGTCCTTGCTGAATTATCTGTGTTTTGTTTACACCCTGTTGTAACAGAGACTGCAGGCTGCGGGTGTTGATCTGGACTTAGAAGCTACAAAGGCACTGGTCCATGTTACCTCCTTATTTTTCAGGTAGCAAGCATTATAATCTGCAGTTTAAAAACCGGCATGTGATTTTCTTTTTTGTACAATGTGAATTTTGAAATTAATCTTTGACACGTTTGAATGTAAACTTTCATCGTGTATGTAATAATTTCAAATTGGTGAACAAATTGGTGAACAGGACATCTTGGGTGTCATTCTCCGACCCCCCGCCGGGTTGGAGAATCGCCGGGGGCTGCCGTGAATCCTGCCCCCGCCGGTTGCCGAAGTCTCCGGTATCGGATATTCGGCGGGGGCGGGAATCGGGCCGCGCCGGTTGGCGGGCCCCCCCGCTGGATTCTCCGGCCCGGATGGGCCGAAGTCCTGCCGATAAATTGCCTGTCCCGCCGGCGTGGATTAAACCACCTTTTGAACGGCGGGACAAGGCGGCATGGGCGGGCTCCGGGGTCCTGGGGGGGGCGCGGGCCAATCTGGCACCGGGGGTGCCCCCACGGTGGCCTGGCCCGTGATCGGGGCCCACCGATCCGTGGGCGGGCCTGTGCCATGGGGGCACTCTTTCCCTTCCGCCTCCGCCACGGTCTCCACCATGGCGGAGGCGGAAGAGACTCCCTCCACTGCGCATGCGTGGGAAACTGTCAGCGGCCGCTGACGCTCCCGCGCATGCGCCGCCCGGGGATGTCATTTCCGCGCCAGCTGGCGGGGCAACAAAGGCCGTTTCCGCCAGCTGGCGGGGCGGAAATTCCTCCGGCGTCGGCCTAGCCCCTCAATGTTGGGGCTCGGCCCCCAAAGATGCGGAGAATTCCGCACCTTTGGGGCGTCGCGATGCCCGTCTGATTGGCGCCGTTTTGGGCGCCAGTCGGCAGACATCGCGCCGTTTCGGGAGAATTTCGCCCCTTATCTGGATTGAATAATTCGGAGTTGCTGTTACAATTCTTGAAAATAGGTTAGCAACTGAAACAGCTAGTTAAATATTCAAAGAAATAAAACTCGATTACTTTCATTGGGAGTAATTTGTAATCTGCTCCTCTGGTTGGAGATTAACTAGAACACACAACAGCTTCCAGTGAAAACCACAATTTGTCTATTTAAATTTTGTGCTGCCATCACTTCCAAGTTCTGAGCAAGCAGATTAAGGAAGTAGCAGGAAAGAAAATGTTTTTTTGACCAATCTAAGCTTTAGTAAAGGCATAGGAACACCACCACCTGAAAGTTCCCCTCCAAGATACATAGAATCATAGAATTTACAGTGCAGAAGGAGGCTATTCGGCCCATGGAGTCTGCACCGACCCTTACAAAGAGCACCCTACTGAAGCCCACATATCTACCCTATCCCCATAACCCACACTTAACATATTTTGGACACAAAGGGCGATTTATCATGGTCAATCCACCTAACCCGCACATCTTTGGACTGTGGGAGGAAACCGGAGCACCCGGAGGAAACCGGAGCACCCGGAGGAAACCCACACAGACACTGGGAGAACGTGCAAACTCGGCACAGGCAGTGACCCTGCCGGGAATCGAACCTGGGACCCAAAGCGTGCAACAACTGTGAAGCAACTGTGCTAACCACTATGCTACTGTGCTGCCCATAGATACCCCCCATCCTGACTTGGAAATGTATCGCCGTTCCTTCCGTGTCACTGCACCAACGTCCTGGAACTCCCTTCCTAACAGCATTGTGGTTTTACGTACACCACATGGACTGCAGCGGTTCAAGAAGGCAGCTCACTGCCGCCTTCTCAAAGGGCAGTTAAGGATGGACAGTAAAAATGCCAGCAACACCCATGTTCCTGTGAAAGAACATTTTCAAAAGCAGCAGTGTTTTTTTTTTTAACTGAGATTTTCCCAGGGCAGCGCAGTGGTTGCAAACATTGACTTGACCAACACCGTCTATCCCAGTGAGCTGGCCAGCAGAAAGCTTTAATGGTAGATCAGTTTATAGCCCATCAATGGATCCAGCCCACAACCTGTCACCATCCACATTGCTTGCATACAACACCACTGGCTCTTTCCCATCTGCCTTACTGTTATTCCAGGTTTCTCCTGCGTTAGTGTAACTGCATGTCGTTGTCCATCATTTCCCTTCCCAACGCCAGCCCTGGTGCCAGTTCCAGTTCCTATCGTCTACTGCGGGATATTGTGGCTTGAAATCCCCACCCAAGGTGTGCAACAGCAAGAGGTATTGACCAGCAGTGCGAACGTCATTCTTTATGTGAGAATATCCTACCAAAAGTGATTCATTTTTATTGCGCTGATTTGATGCCTCTTTCTTAAAGGCATCACAGAGTATTTACAGCACAGAAGCATGGTAGTCGGTCCAGGCCAGCCCTCCCCCTTGTCTAACCCCCATTAATAAATGCTTCTATTTCGCTCCATGCGCTTCCCGGGCTTCCCCTTCAATGCAGCTCCACATTCTAACCCCTCTCTGGGTAAAGATGTTTCTCTTGAATTCCCTTTTGCATTTATTAATGACCATCTGATAAAGCTAGGGAAAAGTGCTGTTCAGCTTTTAATACATCTGTGAAGTTACATAGGACAATATGAACACCCTCAAGACGGCGGTCGTTGCCTCTTGTTTTACCATGTTTAACGAGCTCCGAGGGAAAGCGTGCAACAACTGTCAACTTGCCTCCTTCTCTCCCTTGGCAGGTCGGCGGCGCAGAGTAAAATGTCAGCTGAAGATTTAATTGTGAAGCTAGCAGACAGCAGCAATAATTGGTCCAAGCAAGCGCTTCAGGTTATTCGCCATGTGTGGACTGAACAGGGCAAACTAATTATGACACCAGAAGCTGCCAAGCACATGCTCACCGTGGGACAGGTGAGATGGTCCTGTGTATGCAGGCTTCATCATGCTTCAGTGTGAGTAGCTATCTTGGATAATTCTGCACTCTGTTGGCTTGGTCTTGTTCCTTCAAAGGTGTGTGGCACTATGCTTTGTCCTGTGCACTTCATGCAATATTTAGAGCAGACACCATTATGTTTTACCCAGGAAGGGAGAGCAATGCATTGTAATTGATATTTGGGGGACACATCAAAATTACTTAAATTTCTCCGGGAAAAGAAAGGCTTGGGTTTATGTCAAACATTTCACGATCTTTGGATATCCCAAAGTACTTTACAGCCAATAAAGTAGAAAACTTCTTCAATTTCAGAATAAAATTAAATGACCTGAAATGTTAACTGTCACTTTCCCTGAGGGAGAAGGTAGTACAGTGGCTAGCACTGTTGCCTCAGCGCCAGGGACCCAGGTTCGATTCTGACCTCGGGTGACTATGCGGAGCACATTCTCCCAGTGTCTGCTTGGGTTTCCTCCCACAGTCCACTGATGTGCAGGTTAGGTGGATTGGCCATACTACATTGCCCCTAAGTGTCCAAAGGTTAGATGGGGTTACGGGGATAGGGCAGGGGAGTGGATATAAGTAGAGTGTTCTTTTGGAAGGTCGGTGCAGACTCAATGGGCCGAATGGCCTCCTTCTGCATTGTAAGGATTCTATGATTCTACTCTGGGAGGATGAGTTTTTCCAATATTATCTGTTATTATAGTTACTCATGAGGCTGGCTGATATTTGAATTCTTTATTATTGTCACAAGTGGGCTTACATTAACACTGCAATGAAGTTACCGTGAAAATTCCCGAGTCGCCACATTCCGGCGCCTGTTTGGGAACACAGAGCGAGAATTCAGAATGTCCAATTCACCTAACAAGCACGTCTTTCGGGACATGCGGGAGGAAACCGGAGCACCCGGAAGAAATCCGCACAGACTCGGGGAGAACATGCAGACTTCACACAGACCCAAGCGGGAATCGAACCTGGGATTCTGGCGCTGTGAAGCAACAGTGTTAAATACTGTGCTACCGCGTACTACGTGCAGGAGATGGTCACTTGAGAGCTGGAGGTTCAAATGAGCGACGTTTCTTCTTTGTATTAGTCAATTTAATATGAGGAGGCCAAACCTGAATCGCATTTTATCAAGCTGGTCAATACTCGTACAAGATACCATGGTGTTTGCAAAAAGCGAGCTATAAAAATGTAATGCTTCCTATTTGTTTCTTTCCTCCAAGCTCGTAGACTTGCAGTGGAAGCTGGGAATGGCCATCAGCTCTGATAGCTGCAGGTCCCTAAACCACCCCTATGTAACCATGATGCTGAAAGTAGCTGATCCCTCTGGAGAAATAATCAGCAGATCGTTCGAAATGACCGTCCCTCAGTTTCGGGTCAGTAACCCAACATTTTCTTTTCGGTAAAATTCAAGAAGGAAATTGCACACCGAATCCCTGTTTTGCCTTTTGAAAGTGGATTCTGTTTTTGTCGCAATGAAGTCATCTCTCCTAAAGCTGTTTGCGATGTTGATGCCACATTTGACCCCAAGGTGAGCTTCTGACCACATAATCCTCGCCACCATCTAAGACCTATTTCCACCTCCGTAAAGCCAGTCCTGCCTCGGCTAACCGGTGTTGAAACCCTCATCCATGCCTTTGTTACCCCAAAGGCTCAACTGTTCCAACATACTCCTGCGTCATCTCCCACCTTAAACTTGAGGTCGTCCAGAGCTGATACCCTGTCCTTACTCGCAGCAAGTCCCATTTACCCCTGTGTGCTTGCTAACCCTGTGTTCGCTTCTGATTAAGCAGCGTTTCGATTTTAAAATTCTCATGCTGGCTTTCAAACTCCTCCAGGGTGCTTGCCCTTGCCCTTCCCTATCTCCGTAATCTCTGCCAGCCCCACGACCCTCCGAGATATCTACGCTGGCCTAATTCTGGCCTTTTAATTGCTCCGCCTTTGCCGGCCCTGAGCCCTCCGCTAGCTGGGCCCCGATCTCCGGAATTCCCTCTCTAAATCTCTCTACCTCTCTCTTTTTTGCCCTTGAGTCACTCCTTGAAAACCTACACCTGACCACAGTTTTGATCACTTATACAAGATACAATTACATTCTGATTTAACCTAGTATCCCTGTACATAGATCAACATTAGATTTTAATTTGTAATGCTCATGGGAAGCACCTTAGGATGTTTTATGTTAAGACTGTTAAGCATTATGTCATGGCCTTCGCCTCTCTGATTGCACGGCAAGTAGGTTTTAGTGAAAGAAGGGAAAGGTAAAGGAATAACGATGAACGTACACTGTGAATCCCCTGCGCGTCTTCACTGTTCCAGCAAGCTTAAAATAAGAACAAAAAGCCTTGCATGTTTTGTTCTTTGATAGAATGATAGAATATCTACAGTGCTGAAAGAGTCCATTCGGCCCATCACGTCTACACCAACCCATCAGAAAGAGCACCTTACCCAGGCCCAATCCCTCGCCCTATCCCCGTAACCCCACCTAACCTCTGGACACTTTAGCAATTTAGCATGGCCAATCCACCTAACCTGCACAGCTTTGGACTGTGGGAGGAAACCGGAGCACCCGGAGGAAAGCCACGCTGTGAGGCAGCAGTGCTAGCCACTGTGCTACCGTGCCGCCCCGACGCCCAGTCTTATTTTTATTTTTCCATTCACTGATCTGGATGTTGCTGATTAGGTCAGCACTTATGGTCCATCCTTGTTGCCTTTACAAAGAGGCTGGTGAGCTGCATCAGTGGTTTACCCGGGCCTTTTCACAGGGTGGCAATATGCCAACCACAGTGATGTGGGCACGGGATCACACGTAGGCCGGAGCGAGTCAGGACGGCAGATTCCCTTCCCTAAAGGCCATTAGTGAACCGGATGGGTTTTTACGCCAACCACCGGCACCAGCACAGAAGTCTGAGAACACGCACGAACAGACTCAAAAACAGCTTCTTCCCCACTGTCACCAGACTCCTAAATGACCCTCTTATGGACTGACCTCGTTAACACTACACCCTGTATGCTTCATCCGATGCCAGTGCTTATGTAGTTACATTGTATATGTTGTGTTGCCCTATTATGTATTTTCTTTTATTCCCTTTTCTTCCCATGTACTTAATGATCTGTTGAGCTGTTCGCAGAAAAATACTTTTCACTGTACCTCGGTACACGTGACAACAAACAAATCCAATCCAATCCAAGGTCACCGTTACTGAAACCGTCTTCTTTATTTCAGATGTATTTAATAAACTGAATGATCGTGTTGCAGTTTTTGAACTGGCGTCTCGTCAGATTATTAGTTGGGGCCGTTGAATTACTAGTCCCGTAGCATAACCACAATGCCGCTGATCGACTATCAGCCTCCAAACATAGAAGAAAAAACTGAGTGAGTGGAGAAAGCGAAAGGTGGGAGGTTTTGCCCAGAGTCAAGATTTTTGCCTTGACAAAGTGGTGGAACAAGAAAGTTCAGAGGGAAATGAGATAAGAACATGAGGGTGAAAAGAATTGGTGATTTGGTTCGATTAAGGGGAGAGAATAGCATCATGGTAATGTCACTTGGCTAGTCATCCAGAGACCCAGGCGAATGCTCTGGGGACACCAGTTCAAATCCCACCAAGGCAGCTGGTGGAATTTGAATTCAAATAAGTATCAAGTTACTCGCGATTGTTGTGAAAACCTATCTGATTTACTAATACCCTTCTGGGAAAGAAGTTGCCACCCTCACCTGTGACTCCAGATCTACATGTGACTCCAGACCCACAGCAATGTGGTTCACTCTCAACTGCTCCCAAATGCGATTTAAGGATGGATAATAAATGCAGGCCTTACCAGTGACACTCGCATCCCATCGAAGAATAAATAAAGTTGGGGGACACTCGTGTGGAACATAGATGAAATGAAAATCGCTTATTGTCACAAGTAGGCTTCAATGAAGTTACTGTGAAAAGCCCCTAGTCGCCACATTTCGGCGCCTGTTCGGGGAGGCTAGTACTGGAATTGAACCCGCGCTGCTGGCCTTGTTCTGCAGTACAAGCCAGCTGTTTAGCCCACTGTGCTATACCAGCCCTTAAGTAACAAATAACATAGATTTGCTGAGCTGAAAGCGCTGTGAATTCTATGTAAGAGTTTTCCGATATTAAAAGGGGGGTAGGATAGTTTGGCGGAATATCTCACCGGACCCTGTGTCGAATGAGAAACATAGGAGCAGGAGGAGGCCATTCGGCCCTTCGAGCCTGATTCGCCATGATCATGGCTGATCGTCCAACTCAGTAGCCTAATCCAGCTTTCTCCCCATAACCCATGATCCCATTTGCTTCAAGTGCGACATCCAGCCAATGTATTCAATGTCTCCGCCTCAACTACTTCCTGTGGTATTGAATTCCACAGGCTCACCACTCTTTGGGTGAAGAAATGTCTCCTTATCTATGGTCAACCCCAAATCCTCAGATTGTGACCCCTGGTTCTGGACACCCCCCACCATCGGGAACATCCTCCCTGCATCCACCCTGTCTAGTCCTGTGAGAATTTTTTGAAATAAATTTAGAGTACCCAATTCATTTTTTCCAATTACGGGACAATTTAGCATCGCCAATCCACCTAACCTGCACAGCTTTGGGTTGTGGGGGCGAGACCAATGCAAACACGGGGAGAATGTGCAAACTCCACACGGACAGTGACCCTGTTAGAATTTTATTAGTCTCCGTGAGATTCCCCTCCCCCATTCTTCTGAACGCCAGCGGGAACAATCCTCCCCTAGTGAATCTTTCCTCGTACGTTAGTCCCGTCATCCCCGGAATCGGCCTGGTAAACCTTCGCTGCACTGTGTTCTCCCAATAATTAAAAAATTTTATTTCTGCCTTTTACAGAATTTTTCCAAGCAGTTCCGGGAAGTGGCTACTGCGCTTGAAATGGTTTGAAGCCTGCGTCTGAACCGAAATCCACCCTTTCCCCCCTCGACAAGCCTTGATTCTACTTCCATTACACAGAAGAGAAGGAGGGAGGAAGTTCCACAAGAAATGAAAAAATAACTGCACTCGGTTTTGATCCACTTATTTGGATTATATTGTTTTCCCTCCACCACCTATTGCTTTCCAGTTGTTGAATATTAATAAATGCACTACTTTTGTTGTAAAAGGATAACTCTCCTGCTCTGTGAAATAATGTTAAGGAATCTTTTACGTCTACCTGAGAGAGCAGGCCCGAGCAGGGCCCCAGGGCCTGAATTTGAAGTGTGCCTGAAAGGTGATAGCTCTGAAGGTGCCGCACTAGCCTCCATACATAACTGGGAGCGCCAGCCTCGACTGCTGTGCTCAAATCCTGGGGTGGGAGTGAAACTTTACCTGATTCCCTGTCGACTTGTCCTGTCGTGGAAATCATAATAAAGACAAATTCCTCGAGGTTCGATTTAAGGAAATTTATTTACACAAATATATTTGCGGAGAGTGTTCCAGCTGCAAAAGCCACTGCACTCGGAGATTTGAGACATGTTTTATAGTCTGAAATAACAGCTTGAAGTAAACAGGCATGTTTATATTAAATAGACCTTGGAAAGTACGTAAGATGAAATACGTAGTATGTATGTTCTTGCCCTTGGCTAAAAACAACTCGAGTACACATTTTATCTTTCGGAGGACAATGTGTTTTCATAATAAGGCCAAAACCAGAATATTTCAGCAGTATTTCATTTATGTTACCTGACCTACTTATTTTCATTCAGAAGCAGTGTTGAACTATAGTCAAGCATTTCCCAGCATGCTTTGAAGTTGGTTTGTGGTAATTTCCCTTCCACAATTCCTCCCAATTAACTTTTGGGCTCATAGGTGAGCGAGGCACCAACTGAACCACAGCTGATGCAGGTGTTTCGAAAGTGGAGAAGAAAATTGAAGTTCTTGATGATTTAACTGTCTGGTGGATCTGGTTGAAGAGCGGGTGTTTGGGGGATGGGGGTGTAGGGGTTGGTGGAGATGGTGGCATCCACAGCAACCACATCTCAGTGCCCTGAGTGACTGACCACAACTTCAGAATTTCCATGATAATCTGAACGTTCCCTACTCCCAGAAGTTGAATTACTTTAGGGAGGTAATGATGGATGAATGTTGTCAACAGCCCCCATCCCCTGAAAATTTGTGGAGGGACCGCTCTATTATAGTGCTGCATCGCCGTTTCAAAGTCCATCAACAAAAACAACTTGCATTTCTATAGCACCCTTAGCATTGAAAAATATCCCAAGGTGCTTCAAAAACACAATCAGATACTCTTTGACACCAGGTCACACGGGGTATATTAGGACCCGGGCTGGCTATTCTCTTGCCTTTTGTGTGAGCTGAAGGGGGAAGAAAAGCCTCAAATCGTCTACACCTCGGTGCCATCTTGCTTCCTCGCCTCACCACTCTGATAGATTTTCAGGAACTTATTAGATAGAAAAAGTTATACATGGAAAAACATACAAAGTTTCAGTGTTTCCGGCATTGGAACCGGTAATTCAGCCCACCCTTCACTTTGTCAGGAAGAATAAAAAAGCAGAGTTGTCAGGAAGAATAAAAAAGCAGAGTAATAACTTAAATGGAAAACGGCTGCAAAATACTGAGTTGCAGAGGATTCAGGGTGTTCCAGTGCATGAGTCACAAAGGTTACTTGCTGTACCTGTACGCAGGTACAGCAAGTAATTAAAAAGGCAAATAAAATGCTATCTTTTATTACGAGGAATTGAATATCAAAATAGAATCTTGTGCTTCAGTTACACAGCACGTTGGTGAGATCGCATCTTTAATACAGTGTGCAGTTTTGGTCTCATTTAAGGAAGGATGTAAATGCATTTGGGTCAGTTCAGAGGAGGTTTACTAAATTGGTACCTGGAATCAGCGGGTTGTTTAATGAGGAAAGGTTGGACAGATTGGGCTTGTTTCCACTGGAGTTTAAAAGAGTGAGGGATGACTTGATTGAGGTATGTACGATCCTGGATGGTCTTGACAAGATGGATGTGGAATCATAGAATTTACGGTGCAGAAGGAGGCCATTCGGCCCATCGAGTCTGCACCAGCCCTTGGAAAGGGGACCCTACTTAAGCCCTTGGAAAGAGGACCCTACTTAAGCTCACACCTCCACCCTATCCCTGTAACGCAGTAACCTCACCTAATTTTTTTTTGGGACACTAAGGGCAATTTAGCATAGCCAATCTACCTAACCTGCACATCTTTGGACTGGGAGGAAACCGGAGCACCCGGAGGAAACCCACGCAGACACGAGGAGAACATGCAAACACCACACAGACAGTCACCCCAGGCCGGTATTGAATCCGTGTCCCTGGAGCTGTGAGGCAGTAGTGCTAGTCACCATGCCACCCATAGAAAGGATGTTTCCTCTTGCGAGTGAGTCCAGAACTAGGGGGTGATGTTTTAAAATTTAAAGGGTAGTAAATCAATTTAGAGTACCCAATTATTTTTTTCCAATTAAGGGCAACTTAGCGTGGTCAATCTACCTACCCTGCACATCTTTGGGTTGTGGGGGTGAAACCCACACAGACACGGGGAGAATGTGCAAACTCCACACGGACAGTGACCAAGGGCCGGGATTCGAACCCAGGTCCTCATCGCTGTGAGGCAGCAGTGCTAACCGGGGTCACCCTTTTAGACAGATAAAGAGAAATGTTTTCTCTGAAAGTTCTGCTACTTTGGAACTCTGCCGAAGAAGGCGGGAGAGGTGGAGTTATTGAATATTTTTAAGGTGGAGGGGGCAGACTGTTGTTAGGCAAGGGAATCAATGGTTAGCGGGGGGAGATGGGGATGTGGAACTAGACACGCAAATCAATCAGCCATGGTTTCTTTGAATGGCAGAGCAGGCTTGAGGGGCCAAATTATTGTCTTCTCCTATTTTGTATGTGTGCCAGTACTTGCATTCCATGTGAGCCTCCTCAACTGCATAACCCGCCATTGCTTTCTCCCTCCTTTACTTATCTTGAGTTGACGCTGCAGAGCTCAGTTCTTCATCTAGTATCTCTTGACAAAATTAACAAGTGGAAAGGGATGCTAGAATTAAACTATTTGGTCATACACATTTGTAATGTGTCAGATTTATCGTAACAGAGTTTGCACCTGTTTATAGAGGCAGAGCGGAGTGGGTAAAGTCATTTTTGTTTACTCTTCAACCTTCAACCTTGTGAGACTTCAACCTTTGAAAAAGAAAGATGTCTTATCGCCAGTCAACTTTCCCGATTTAATTTCATTCATATATTCAATCTGTCTTTTGCTGGGCTTGTTACTGGAAGTTGGCTGTAGCTGGGAAATACTTCTAAGAAACATTCGATGCTGCACATGAATGCTCTTTGAGGCTTTTAGCAGATTGGAGCAAGTGCGTCCAAGTGACTAACATTTGCTCCCTGTGGGTATCGCACAGTGCTGTTTAATCTCTCAGAATCCCGGATGACGACTTTGATCACACACAGGGTGGGGGGGGAAAGAATAATCAAATATTTGTCCAATTTTTGACCCAGTCTTTGGAAATTACTGCAGATGAAGTTAATGTTGGTATTGTATCAGTGGCGGTGAGACCAAGTGGAATAAATAACCAACTATCTATCTCTCTAATGGAGAGACATGTGGTCTTTCATGGATTACGGCTACTTAGTATGACAAGACTGACACAATATGCAGTTGAAAATGGAACCGTTTGCTTAACTTGGATCCTCTGTTGAATGCTATCTCCCCTTTTTTGGATGGAACTCACATTATTTTGAATGAACAGCATTATGAAATAAAACAAACATGAAAGTTAAAAGTTGCGAGCTATTTGGCAATTCACGTTCTACGCTGTGTCTGCAATGTGTGGTTGTGAGGAACTTTGTCTTACTTCACCTAAGGTGTCAAATAAGGTGCTATTCCTCGTACTTGGCAATGTCTAAAATTAACGTGTCCTGATCGGATATATATCGGCAAAGAGTTTATTTCAAATACTATTGCCTGCATTTGGAGGCTGTGAATTACTTTTCCTTTCAGCTGTATCTAAATTTTGAGTCTACTTGTTTACTTTTTGGCTTTGAATTCTTCTTAACCATGACTTTTGGTAGTTCGTGCTTGTTATTTGAGGAAAATGTTGTATTTTGTGCTCTAGTTTCAGAATACTTATATTTATAACCATCCTGTTAGATTATGGGCTGTGTAACTTACAGCCAGTCTTTTTTTTACAGACTTTTAAAATGTTTTAAAAATAAATTTAGAGTACCCAATTCTTTTGTTTTCAATTAAGGGGCAATTTAGCGTGGCCAATCAACGTACCCTGCACATCTTTGGGTTGTGGGGGTGAAACTCACGCAGACACGGGGAGAATGTGAAAACTCCACACGGACAGTGACCCAGGGCCGGTATTGAACCCGGGTCCCTGGCGCTGTGAGGCAGCAGTGCTAACCACTGCGCTACAATGCTGCCCTTTTTCAGACTTAGCTATGTACTAAGTTGTATTTTAGCATTCATGGAAATCAGCCTCTACTCATAACAATGAGGATTGCTTGAACAAGGGCAGGAGGATTGCTTGAACAAGGGCAGGAACATCTGTGCAGAATTCAACATAAATTTTCTTACACCTCTACATTGCACATCGCGTTCGAAAGCACCTTCCAAACACCTGACGTCAACCAGCCAGAGGTATAAGGGCAGCAGATGTAAGGGAACACCACTGCCTGCAAGTTGCCCTACAAGTCAAAGAATCCTGATTTGGAACTATGGGTCGAATTTTGAGGATGGCAAACGATCGGTGCTTGCCGTCCCGAGAGACAGTGCCTAACGCGCCGCCGATTCTCAAACTCCCGCTGTCATTTAATGCTCGCTTGAGCGTTGCTGACAGTGGACAGGACTTCTGCCTGCCCTTGAAGAAAGCCCCATCTTGGAGAGCTGTCAGCCAATCTGATTGAACGACAGCTCTTCAACCCAGCCAGGCAGAGCGTTGCAGTGACCAGAAGCAGTACGGCAGTGCTCTGACTGGGACTAATTCCAGGAACCTTTGAACAGAAGACAGGGTAGGGGATGCCCAGGGAGGGTTGGGAGCAGGACAACCACTTCCAACGTCGCAGGGGGAAGGATGCCCAAGAAAAGTCACTTTCTCACACTACCTGCACCCACTCCTGCCAGCCTAAAATTTGAGTCGGGGAACTTCCTACCATCCTAACTTCCTTGCTAGGGTGTACCTAAACCACAAGGACTCCAACGATTTAAGAAGGCAGTTCACCACCTCCTTCACGAGGGTAATTAGGAATGCACAATAAATGCTGGCCCTGTCAGCGACGCTCACATCTCATCAACAACTTTTTAAAAAAAATACAGATTCAACTAAACAGTGACTTGAGCCATGTGTAAGAGATGCACACTCCCATTTACTCTTACTGTCAGTTTTGACTTTAGGATTTTATAAAAGAAAAACTTACACAGGCTCAATTACAAATGTTTTTATTCACAAATCAGCGCTCCTAATGCCCAATTACAAATGCTCTAAATTTGTATGGCGATGCACAACAATCAAAACCATGACTTATTAATGTCCCGGAAAATCATAGAATCACCTACAGTGCGAAAGGAGACAATTCGGCCCAGCAAGCCTGCACCTGCCCTCCGAAGGAGCACCCCATCTAGCGCCAGTCACCCACCCTATCCCTTAACCCAGTAACCCCACCTAACCTATTGGACACGAAGAGGAATTTGATCACAGCCAATCCACCCAACCTGCACATCTTTGGATTGTGGGAGGAAATCGGAGCACCCGGAGGAAACCCACGCAGACACGGGGAGAAAGTGCAGACTACGCACAGACACCCAAGGCTGGAATTGAACCCAGGTCGCTGGCGCTGTGAGGCAGCAGTGCTAACCACTGTGCCACCACGCCACCCACCGTGTTCCTAATTCTTATGAAAATGAAGCCTACATTTCACATGTCAGCCAGCCAGCCATTCAAAATCAGTACTTGCCAGTTTCGTCTTAATCTTATTAGTGATTTTGAACTCCATTCTACCTACTTATGAAGCCATCAGAGCGAGCTTTACACTGAATGATTGAATTGGGGCAGTGCTGTGTGAATATGTAACATCTGACAGATTAAATATGAGCACTGCATTAGGTTATGCTTACCACTAATAAAATGATTATGTTTAACTGTTTGAAACTGATCTCACAAACTACAGATCACTTCTGATTGCCAACACCCCCCCCCCCCCCCCCCCCCTGATAACAGTGGGATAAACAGCTGGCTTGTAATGCAGAACAAAGCCAGTAATGCGGGTTAAATTCCTGTACCGGCCTCCCCGAACAGGCGCTTGAATGTGGCGACTAGGGGCTTTTCACAGTAACTTCATTTGAAGCCTACTTTTGACAGCTGCCAACCAATGGCAGGCCGCCTCTGCTTTCACAAAACACACACTGCACAGTCGGGCTAGAGGGGCAGGGGGGCTACAATCCCACCCTATATGGTACATCTGAATGGAAAAAGCAGAAAATGCCAACAGAAACTTTTAAAGCAAACCATGGAGTAATTGTCAAATTCTGGAAAATGTCAGACTAGCTGCAGGATTGTGGTAACATGGATTATTATTCCTTCATTTAGGAAACGCATCTCTTCCCCCCCTCCCGAGTTTGCATATATAAGGTTTGGAAGGTTAGTATCAACAATTGGGTTTGGAGCCAATCAAGAGAATTCTTAATCATTCTAGCAGGAGAGTGCTAAAAGATTGGGTGTCCTAAAGGAGCAAAGTTTTGGGATGCAATGACTCATCTGTTCTATGTTGTAATTCGATGGCCTCTATAAGGATTAATGAAAAGAACATGCGAGATCGGTGGAGAATAGTCCATTTGTTGCAGTGAATCACAGACAATATTCCCCACCTTGAGGAACAGCGCTTGGTCTTGTGATTAGGTGCCTTGCAACCTTCTAGAATCACCATTGACTTCATCAACTTCCGACCACCAACTCTGTCCTCCATTTTGATTCTTTCTTTTGTCCAAGTGCCAGCCCGTATCTTGTTTTCATGCTTTTGCTTTCAGACAGAGCTGTTGACTATTCTGGCATTTATACTCACTCTGGACCAGTGCTTTGTTTCTTTATTACATCCATTATCGCTGCCTTTGTTCCCAAGAAATCATTGTTATTCAGTCTCTTCCGACTTCTGTCATCTCCCAGACCTTCCCTTTTGTTCTTCTCCCCTCTCCCCCACCCTTTCAACAACAAAAACCCATTTCATTTGTACCCACCAGAAGTCACATTTGACTCGTATGGGTCGAACATATAAACCAAAAAGGAGCAATTACATTGGTGGAAGTGTTCTATAGACCCCCAAACAGTCCAAGAAAAATAGAAGAGCAGGTATGTAGGCAAATTTAAGAGAAGTGTAAAAATAATAGGGTAGTGATAGTGGGGGATTTCAACTTTCCCAATATTAACTGGGGAAGCCAAAGTGTGAAACATTTAGAGGGAGCGGAATTCTTAAAATGCATCCAGGAGAACTTTGTAAGCCAGCCTGTAGAAGGGCCTACAAGAAAGGCGGTGATCCTGGATCGGCAACAAAGCTGGGCAATTGGTTGAAGTAGTGGGGGAACATTTTGCAGACAGTGATCATAACTCCGGTAGATTCAAGGTTGTTCTGGAAAACGACAACGATGGGCCTGAGTTCAAAGTTCTAAACTGGGGGAAGGCCAATTTTAATAACCCCGACAGTGCAGGAGGTGGCCATTCGGCCCACTGAGTCTGAAAGAGCACTTGACCTAGGCCCCCTTCCCCACCCTATCCGCATAACCCCAGCTAACCTGTACATCTTTATCCGCTTCATTCTCGTAGTTGGAGAACGATGCTGGTATTGGAAGATGCGAAGAGAGTGGAGATATGCAAATAACTCAAAAGTGTGAAGGAAGATGAAGTTCAAAAGTGCTCAGATATCTTAAAACTTTGGGGTTGGACCTTCACACCAATGCTTTTCCTTTCTTTCCTGAAGGCATGAACATTTCCCTGGGTTCTCGTTTCATGGGCTTAATAGGCCATTATTTAGCCTTGAGTCTCAACGATGAGCAGCAATAAATCATTTCACCTGAAGATAAGAGTTTATAGCCTAAAGGTTCAATAACCTGCCCTTGTGGACCATGTGTGTGTGTGTTTTGCATATTCCATGTCCCCAGCAGGGGGCCCCAGCTACCTGCCTGTTCCCTCACTATGTGCTGCAGCTAATTATAATATTCCGACTACCTCTCCAAGTAGATCTGAGATCAGCTTATCTTCGCCCAGACTGGGGGATCAAACCTGGGATTTCCTTGGTTTATTCACTAAGCAGCTGCCGAGATCTCTTGGAGCTGGGAGCTAATAGCCCTGATTGGTGAGGGAAAATGGTCAACACTGGTCCTGCACTAAAATGACAAGACACCACTCCCATTTCTGATCTAAGTAGTCAGAGGCAATTTTCTGAGATGAGCAATTTATATTTGCAGTTTATGTGGTCACTTTCTTTATATTTGGAAGTATGCATGTCCAAAGTGACCAATCATGCACTTTTGCATAGAAACAAATGTGGTTCTTTTAACAAGAAGTGAGTTGGTCTCGTCGCCATGGCAGCTGAGTCTTGGATTGGTTCATTTTAAAATCCATTTCAAATTTGATATGAATGCACAATATGGTTAAGTGCCAGAAATATGTTTTATCCCAAAGGGTAGTAAAAATTTGGAACATTCTTTCCCTCCAAACAAAAATCATTGAGGCTGGAAAGGTCAGTTGAAAATGTTGGTGTCGAAATTGGTAGAATTTCATTAGGTAAGATTACTAAGGGCTATGGAGGCAGGGTAGGTAGATTGAGTTAAAATACTGATTAACCATGGGTTAACAGTTGGTAGCACACTTGTCTCTCAGTTAGAAGGTCGTGGGTCCAATCTCCACTCCAGAGACTTGCAAACAATAGCAACACCTCCAACTGGAAGTGTCCCTCCAAACCACACAAGTGCCAGGCAATTTCATAGAATTTCATAGAATTTTCATAGAATTTACAGTGCAGAAGGAGGCCATTCGGCCCATCAAGTCTGCACCGGCTCTTGGAAAGAGCACCCTACCCAAGGTCAACACCGCCACCCTATCCCCATAACCCAGCAACCCCACCCAACACTAAGCGCAATTTTGGACACTAAGGGCAATTTATCATGGCCAATCCACCTAACCTGCACATCTTTGGACTGTGGGAGGAAACTGGAGCACCCGGAGGAAACCCACGCACACACGGGGAGGATGTGCAGACTCCGCACAGACAGTGACCCAAGCCGGAATCGAACCTGGGACCCTGGAGCTGTGAAGCAATTGTGCTATCCACAAGGCTACCGTGCTGCCCCTCCGACCAATATGACCATCTCCGACAAGTGAGAGTCTAACCATTGTCCCTTGACATTCAATGGCATTATCACCACTGAATCCCTCATTTTCATCCCCCCCTCGGAATTACCATTTACCAGGACCTGAACTGGACCCCTCATATAGATACTGTTACAAAAGCAGGTCAGAGGCTAGGAATCTTGTGGCGAATAACTCACTTCCTGACTCCCCAAAATCTACCCATTGATGCACTATCCAATTACGACGAGACGAGAGTAGAGAGTAATCGAGGCTTTATTACACAGAGATGTGTGGCCTCCTACAGCGGCTGCCGAAATGGCTGCAGTTCGGAGAGCACACACATTTATACCCCGCCTACTGGGCGGAGCCAGCAGGCAGGGATCTATCCCCGTACCTGTAGTACAGGGGCCTTACCGTAATACCCTCGTATGCAGTGCAGTATATACAATATAATACAACAGTGGTGACTACCACAATCACCCCCTGTTAAAAATGAGTCCAGCGGGGGTGGTGGAAAACCATTTACATACAGGTTGTCATTAAAATTTCAGAGAAGGTTACAAATTTAGATGGTCGGGCACCTTGATCCGTCGTTGAGAGCGCCGCAGTGCTGGTGGCGGGTCAGGCGTCGGCTCGGTCGTCGGTGACTCCGGGAGCGTGTCATCATCCTCTTCATCCCCGGGTGGGACCAAGGGGAGGACGGATTGTCCTAGAGCGGGGGCTGTGGTGGGGTGTGCTGGGGGAAGGGAGGGTGGCGCCGGGGCAGAGGGGGAGAGGGGGGGGACCCAGCTGGTGCCAGGTCTCTGAGGGAGACTGTGTCTTGGCGGCCGGCGGGGTACGCTACGTAGGCGTACTGCGAGTTTGCGTGGAGTAGCTGTACCCTCTCAACCAACGGGTCCGCCTTGTGGAGCCGCACGTGCTTGCGGAGGAGAACGGGTCCTGGAGCCGCCAGCCACGTTGGGAGCGAAACCCCGGAGGTGGACTTCCTGGGGAAGGCAAAGAGGCGTTCATGGGGGTTTCGTTAGTCGCCGTGCATAGGAGCGACCGAATGCAGTGAACAGTGACGGGGAGGGCCTCCTGCCAGCGGTCGTCCGCTTAAAACGCGGTGTACGGGCGGCCCGCCTTGCGAATGGGGAGCTGGTGGTAGGCAGATTTCAGGTCCACTGTCGAGAAGACCCGGTACTGTGCAATCTGATTGACCATATCAGATATGCATGGGAGGGGGTACGCGTCGAGCTGCTTGTATCGATTGACGGTCTGACTGTAGTCAACGACCATCCTCTTTTTCTCCCCCGTTTTCACCACTACCACTTGGGCTCTCCAGGGGCTGTTGCTGGCCTCGATGATACCTTCCCGCAGCAGCCGCTGGACCTCAGACCTGATGAAGATCCTGATCTGGGCACTGTACCGTCTGCTCCTGGTGGCGACGGGTTTCCAATCCGGGGTAAGGTTTGCAGACTGAGAAGGCGGGTCGACCTTAAGGGTCGTGAGACCGCACACAGTAAGGGGTAGTAGGGGCCTGCCAAATTTCTGGGTTAGGCTCTGGAGGTTGCACTGGAAGTCCAGGCCGAGTAGCAAGGCAGCGCAGAGGTTGGGGAGGACGTAGAGCCGGAAGCCGCTGAACTCTACTCCCTGGATGGTGAGGGTGGCGATGCAGTACCCCCGGATCGCCACGGAGTGGGATCCGGAGGCCAGGGAGATTCTTTGGTCAATGGGGTGTACCGCGAGGGAGCAGCGCCTTACCGTATCGGGGTGGATAAAGCTCTCAGTGCTCCCGGAGTCCAGAAGGCAGGATATCTCACGCCCGTCGACCTTCACCTTTGTCGACGCGGTCGCGAGTTTGTGCGGTCGGGACTGGTCGATCGTGACGGAAGTGAGACGCGGCTGGTCGGCGGCGGTTGCAGGCGATGAGCGGCCCGATTAGGTGCCCGACGGACAGGGGTCCTGAGGCGGGGAAGATGGCAGCGCCCATGGGCCGCACGTGTCCTGAGGCAGGCAAAATGGCGGCGCCCTCAGGCCGCATGTGTCCTGGGGCAGGCAAGATGGCTCCGCCCATTGGTTGTGAGGCAAGTAAGATGGCGGCGCCCACGGGCCGCACGTGTTGTCAGGGGAGCAAGATGGTGGCACCCACTGACTGCATGTGGTCTGAGGCGAGGAAGATGGCGGCACCCACTGGCCGCACACGGGGGCTGCAGTGTCAATAGCAACGATTGAGCGGGCCTGGCACACTGCAGCAAAATGTCCTTTCCTGCCGCAGGCCTTGCAGAGCGCACTCCGCGCCAGGCAGCGCTGCCGGCGGTGTTTTGTCTGTCCGCAGAAGTAGCACTTGGGTCCCCCGGGGTTGGTTGGCTGATGCGCGGCGCAGGCGTGGGGCTGGCTGGGGGTGGTCCCTGATGGGGCCCACGATGGACTGGCCACTGACAGAGTCCACGATGCCCAGGAGGGGTGGGCCGTGCGGTCGGGGACTTACGCCTGTACGTTGCATGAGGTGACTGTGAGCGAGAGCGCTAGCTTCTTGGTCGCCGCGAGGTCAAGCGTAGCCCCTTCTGAGAGGCGCTGGCGGATGTAGGCCGACCCTATGCCCGTAATGAACGCGTCTCTCATTAGTAGGTTAGAATGTTCAGTGGCTGAAACGGCCTGGCAATCACAGTCTCTGACCAGGGCGAGCAGGGCATGCCAGAAATCTTCCACAGACTCACCGGGAAGTTGGTGCCGCATGGTGTAGATCTTGTTGGTCTGCTGAGCGTAGTTCTCCTTCAGTTGTGCCATGTTCTCTGCGTAGGTAGGCACGTCCTGGATGAGGGGAAAGACAACGGAGCTCAGCCGCGTGTACAGAATCTGGAGCTTCTGTGCTTCTGGGATTGGGTCTGTCGCAGATCCGATGTATGCGTCAAAGCAAGCTAGCCAATGTGCGAAGTCCTTTTTGGCGTTGTCTGCTTGAGGAGGCAGCTGCGGGTGATCCAGCTTGATGCGGAGGTCCATCTTTGTAAAATCTCTGTGTAATAAATTGATGCACTATGAATTACGGCGAGACGAGAGTAGAAAGTAATCGAGGCTTTATTTCACAGAGATGGGTGGCCTCCTACAGCTGCTGCTGAAATGGCTGCAGTTCGGAGAGCACACACATTTATACTCCGCCTACTGGGCGGAGCCAGCAGGCAGGGATCTACCCCCGTACCTGTAGTATAGGGGCCTTACCATAATACCCTCGTATGCAGTGCAGTATATACAATATAATACAACAGTGGTGAATACCACACCACCATCTGTAAGGTATAAATCAGGAGTGTGATGGGATACTCTCCTCTTGTCTGGATGAGGGCAGCTCCAACAAGCTTGATATGATCCAGGGCGAAACAGAATGCTTGATTGGTTGCCCATCCACAAACATTCACTCCCTCCACCACCGACGTACAGTCTACACAATGCACTGCAGGAACTCACCAAGCTTCTTTAAATGGCACTCTTCAAACCCACGACAACTACCAACTAGAAGGATGAGGGCAGCAGACACGTGGGAACGCCAGCACCTGGAAGTACCGGTCCAACGCGCTCACCGTTCTGATTTGGGAATACATCCATCATTCCTGTACTGTCACTGGGTCAAAATCCTGGAACTCCCTCACTAACAGCACTGTGACTATACCTACATGGCAGCAGCTGCGGCGGTTCAAGCAGGCAGCTGGCAACCACCTCCTCAAGAGCAATGAGGGATGGGCAATAAATGCTGGCCAGTCAGCGATGCCCACACCCCATGTCTGAATAATTAAAATTTGGATTTGGGTTTATTGTCACGTGCACCGAGGTACAGTGAGAAGTATTGTTCTGCGTACAGTCCAGATAGATCATTCCATACATGAAAAATATAGGACATATGATAGATACACTATGTAAGTACATAGACATAGATATCGGGTGAGCATACGGAATGCAGTGCTACTCGGTAGAGAAGTTGCGTTGAGAGAGCAGTTCAGTCCATAAGAGGGTCATTCAGGAGTCTGGTAACAGCGGGGAAGAAGCTGTTTTTGAGTTTGTTAGTCCGTGTTCTCAGACCCGAGAAAACAGGAGCCTCGGCGAGCGCTCCTGGGCAGCACTGAGGGAGTGCTGTGCTGATGGAGGTGCTGTCATTCAAATGACATGTTAAGCCCTACCTGTCCCTTCAGATGGATGTGTAAGATCCGATTGGTGCTATTTCAGTGAAATTATCCTGATGTCCTGGTCAATATTTATCCCTTGATTAAAGATCACAAAACACATTAGTTGGCTGTTATCATGTTGTTGTTTTGGTGGTGGTTTTGGGGGGGGGAGGGGGGTGGTGGATTTGCTTTGCAATGTTTCCTACGACTGTTTTTCAAAAAATATTTAATTGGCTGTAACGTGTTTTGGGACATCCTGAGGTTGTGATAGTCGCTATATAAATGCAAGTTTTTCTTTGGTCCAACTGAATGGTGGACCAGGTTCAAGGGCCTATTCCTGTACCTGGATTCCTGAGTAACATGTCACAACAACGGGCAAGATCGACATGAGGTAGGAGGGAATCTTTGACTGTGTATGCGGGCTAAGGTACAGGAAATCTACCTGATTAAACCATTCTGATTTGAAATGACTGTTCTTTTCTTTTTATGAATTAATGATTGTCCTGGTGCAATCCCACAATTGGCATAATGCAATTCCGTAAAGGGAAAAGCAGCCCTATTGCGTTAGACAAGCTCTTCTGGTAATTGAATAACTCTCGATGCTTTTATACAGAGCATAAATGTGTACTACGGAACATCTGAAAGCTCTTGGCAATCAATGAATTTTTTTGAAGTACCGCTACTGCTGTTATCTATAAGCAAATGCAGCAGTCAATATTCTCATGCAGAAAAGTTTCGAAGAGTGAGCAGTTAACTTAATTTTTGATATTATTCAGTGAGAGAAACATTGAGCAGAGCTTTGAGGGAATTCCTTGCTCTTTTGTAATCTTCTTATTCTCTCATGGAATGTGGGCATCACTGATAATGCTGGCATGTGTTGTCCATCCCTAATTGCCCATGAGTTGAGCAGTTAGGCCATTTCAGTGAGTAGTTAAACGAGTTATTGCTGCAAGTCTGGAGACCCAGGTCGGCCAACCAGACCAGGTGAGGATGACAGATTTCCCTCCCTAAAGGAGGGCATCAGTGTGGGTTTTCTTGATGACTGCTGATGGTTTCCGTGACAACTGACAATGGTTTCGTGGTCACCCATCACGGAGACCAGTTTTCAATTAATCCCACCGGTTGGCGTGGTGGGATTTGAACCTGTGTCCCCAGAGAGTCTGGGCCTCTGGATTATTAGTCTAGTGATGTTACCATGATGTCACCACCTCCCCACAGTGCGATAGTCTAATGGGATCTTGATTACCTCCAATCTAACTTGTGTGGCTGCACCTCTGGATGCACTGAAATACCCGGCAATGCTATCTGCTCAAGTCCTGGAGCAGTGGCATAGCTAGGTATGAAAACTTGTATTGACCTCAACTAATGAAGGACATGCATTGACCAGGGACCTGAAATAACATCAATTCATTTATTAAACAAATACTTCCAAGTTATCCCTTTATTTTAAATGCTTTTACCTCCACATGGTGATGTTGAAACAGTTTAAAGTCCAACACAGAACATTTAGGAGTCCAAACCACATCTGATTTTGCTCTACGTCAATGACCATTACTTTAACCTTTTTTTTCTGATCTGTGTTTTTGGTCTGAACTCTGCTGCCCTCATGTGTGTAAACCTGCCAACTTGGAGCAGTGTTCGTGTTGCCAATCCTTCAGGATTGTTATTGAAGGTTAATCGCCGAAACACTGCAAGCTTCCCAAGAGAAATATAGCATTAAGCAAAACTGCATTTTTAAAACCTTTTCCATTAACATTTTCATTAATTTTTTCAATTAAAATATTGGGGCAATGGGGGATGAAGGCTGTTTTACAAACAGTCGAGATTAATACAATCGGATGTGAGTCCTAAAATAAAAGCAAAAATACTGCAGATGCTGGAAATCTGAACTAAAAACAGAAAATGCTGGAAATACTCAACAGGTCTGGCCGCATCTGTGGGGAGGGAAACAGAGTTAATATTTTAAGTCGAATATGCATCTTCTTCAGAAGAGGGGTCATATTTGACTCGAGTCACATTTGACTCTTATTTCGCTCCCCACCGATATTGCCAGACCTGCAGAATTTTTACAGCACACTTTGTTTTCATTTTGGGCTCCCTTTCAAAATTGGCCAATGGGAACAGAGCATGCCTGGAGGTTGGACCAATGGTGGAGGTTTGGGGGTGGGGTGATCCAAGGGGGAAGGTTGCCTAATGACAATGAAGGGATACACCCAAGCAGAGTCAGAAAATCTGGGCAATTTAGACTCCACCTCAGCTGCTATTGCCACATTCTTCCTGAGGGAAATTCATCCATTTGTGTTTGAGTGATCTTGGGTATTAATGTGGTGGTCATCACTCGTGCAGGTCCGGCTGTGGCTATGCTCGAGTCCAGGAGTGAGGCTTGAAGCCATAACCTTCTGCCACAGATATAAAGTTGTTCCAGCTGAGCCAAGCTAATGGTTAGAATGGAACAATATCAAATTAATGAATGGCTAAATGATCATGAGGAACTAAAATAAGATGACTAACCCCATCTAATAACAGCCAGAATTGGGAAGATAATTTCCTCTACGAGTTTCAACTGAGCAAGTAAGTAATCACAATCAACTTATTGAGATCGGGAACATATTTGATTCTATTAAGGATTCTGGTCTTAACAATTTTCCTCCGCAATTTTATTCCATCATCTCTTCATTTCCACTTTCCCCCTTGCAACAACGAACAGGAATGACAGCAATGTATCAGTGGCGGAATGATGAAAAATGGAGATGTGCAGGAGGCCCAGAGTAGAGGTGTGCAGCTATCTCAGAGGGTTATAGGGCTGGAGGGTATTACAGAAATAGAGAGGGGCAAGGCCATAGATTGATTAGTAAACAAGGACGGGAAATTTAAAATTCAGACACTTTTAGCGCAGGAAGACAATGGGCGGGATTCTCTGTTGCCCGACATCAATATCGTAAACGGCGATCGGGCAGAGAATCCCTTCAGAAGCACAAATCGTGGGCAGCGCCGGTTTGTCGCTGGTTTTCTATTCTCTGCCCCCTCCAAAATAGCATCATTGCATTGCGCGGCGGCGCGGAACATTTATGTCTTTTTTTCCGTCGGCTCCGCGTGGCGGCTGCGGACCGTGTCCAGCCCCGCCACAGTTTGGGGGGGGGGGGCCATGCCGCTGGCCGGGGGGGGGTTTGTCGAGTGCTGGTGGGGGGGGGACTGGTGGGGGGTGGCGGGGGGGGTTACTGGGGGTCATTATTTGGCAGGCCTGGTCGGCGCTTGGCTGGCGCCATGTTGCACGGTGCGGCTGCCACGGACCCGGCTGCCACGGACCCGGCCATTCTCCGGCCGTATTTGCCATGTGAGCCGGGAGCTTTACCCGGCACGGCTGCTAGCCATTTTTTCTGGCGTAAAACGCCACTGTTCCCATGCCGGCGTGAGCACTGAGTCTGGAAATCGGTGAATCCAGCCCAACATCTTAAGGAGCTTTAATACGACAACATTTAACAACCTTGGTTGAAGAGGTCAGTTTGGAGATATATCTTAAAGGAGAAGAGAGGTTTAGGGAGGAAATTCAACAACTTGGAGCCGAGGCATCTGAAGACCCCTCTGCCACTGGTGGAGTGGTGGAAGACAGGGATGCACAGGAGGCTGGAATTGTAAGAGTGCAGAGGCCTTGCTGCTGAGGCTGTAGAACAGGGGGAGATTGAATCGCAACAATTTAGCGCTAGAACCCAAAATTGGAGATGAATATTTGTGAATGAGACCGAGATTATTCTATCTTGTGGTTCAAATTTGTCCCCGTCAAAAGCTTAGCTGCCTGGGCCTGTTTCAAGTAGTTGGTTTATTGCAAAATTTGTCGTCTGCCAGCTTGAGATATCGGACCCCTATTTGGACCCTCTTCTATTATTTCAAATCTTATCAGAACTTTAAATCTGTCAGAACGGAAATGTTGTAAGTTTGAATTGCGCCACGTATGATTCTTGCAATCTCACTGTTCCAACTGTTGAAAATATTTCACTGCGTCCAAATCTCTCAAGAGTTGAAAATCAGAAGCTGGAGGGAATAAACTCTGCCTAACTGATGGATTGCCGCTGAAATCTTTCCATCTCCCTGCACTCCTCAAATAAACTCAATTGTTGATCGCAATCATATGGGCGTCGCTGGTTAGGCCAGCATTTATTCCCCAACCCTAGATGCCCTTCAGAACATGATGGTGAGCTGCCTTCTTGAACCGCTGCAGTCCCTGAGGTGTAGGTACTCCCACAGTGCTGTTAGGGAGAGAGTTCCAGGATTTTGCACCAGCAACGGTGAGGGAATGACAATATATTTCCAAGTCAGGGTGGTGAGTGACTGGGACGGGAACTTCCAAGTGGTGCGATTCCTAGGTGCTGCTCTTGTCCTTTTAGATGGTAGATGTTGTGGGTTTGGAAGGTGCTGTCGAAGGAACCTTGGTGAGTTACTGCAGTCCATCTTGTAGATGGTCACATGGCTGCCACTGTTCATCGGTGGTGGAGGGTTTGAATGTTTATGGAAGGGGTAACAATCAAGCGGGCTGCTTTGGCCTGAATGTTGTCAAGCTTCTTTAGGGTAATTGGAGTTGCACTCATCCAGGCAAGTGGAGAGTATTCCATTACACTCCTGACTTGTGCCTTGTGGATGGTGGACAGGCTTTGGGGGGTTAGTAGGTGAATTACTCGCCATAGGATTCCTAGCCTTTGACCTGCCCTAGTAGCCACAGTATTAATATGGCTAGTCCAGTTTAATTTATGATCAATGGTAACCCCCAGAATGTTAATTTTGCGATGGTAATGCCATTGAATGTCAAGGGGCAATGGTTCGACCCTTTCTTGGAGGCGATGATCATTGCCTGGCACTTGTGTTGGGTTAATGTAACTTGCCACTTGTCAGCCTAAGCCTGGATATTATCCAGGTCTTGCTGCATTAGGACATGGACAGCTTCATTATCTGAGGAGTCGCGATTGGTGCTGAACATTATGCAGTCATCTGCGAAAATCCGCACTTCTGACCTTATGATGGCTGGGAGGTCTTTAATGAAGCAGCTGAAGATGGTTGGGCCTCGGACACTAGCCTGAGGAACTCCATCAGTGATGTCCTGGAGCTGAGATGATTGACCTACAACCACCACAACCATCGTGCCAGGCATGACTCCAACAAGCGGAGAGTTTTCCCCCTGATTCCCATTGACTCCAGTTTTGCTAGGACTCCTTGTTCAATACTCGGATGCCTTGATGTCAAAGACAGTCAGTCTCACCTCACCTCTGGCTCTTTTGTCCATGTTTAAACCAAGGCTGCAATGAGGTCAGGAGCTGCGTGACCCTGGTGGAACCCAAACTGAGTGTCCGTGAGCAGGTTAATAGCACTGTTAATGACCCCCTTCCATCACTTTGCTGATGATGCAGAGTAGACTGATAGGGCAGTAATTAGTGGATTGGATCTATCATGTTTCTTGTGTACAGGACACACCTGGACAATTTTCCACATTGTTGGGTAGATGCCAGTATTGTAGCTGTACTGGAACAGCTTGGCTAGGGCTGCGGTAAGTCCTGGAGCACAAGTCTTCAGTACTATTGCCGGAATAATGTCAGGGCCATTAGCCTTTGCCTTCAGCTGTTTCTTGATATCATGTGGAGTGAATCGTATTGTCTGAAGACTGATATCTCGGCACTTCTAGCTGAAGATTGTTGCGAACGCCTCAGCCTTGTCCTTTGCACATATGTGCTGGGTGCCTCTATCATTGAGGATGGGGATATGTTTGGAGCCTCCTCCTCCAGTGAGTTGTTTAATTGTCCACCACCATTCACGGCTGGGTGTGGCAGGACTGCAGAGCTTAGATCTGATGCGTTCATCGTGGAATCACTTAGCTCTTTCTATTATTGTTGCTTATGTTGTTTGGCACACAGGTGATCCTGTGTTGTAGCTCCAACAGGTTGACATCTCATTTTTCGGCCTGCCAGATGTTGCTCCTGGCATGCTCTCCTGCACTCTTCATTGAACCAGGAGTGACCTCCTGGCTGGGTGGTAATGGGGTTACAGATTGTGGTTGAATACAATTCTGCTGCTTCTGATGGCCCACGGCGCCTCATGGATGAGGTCTTGAGTTGGTAGAGCTGTTCGAAGTCTATCCCATTTAGCACGGTGATAGTGTCACACAACACAATGGAGGGTATCCTCAATGTGAAGACGGGACTTTGTCTCCACAAGGCCTGTGTGGTGGTCACTTCTACCGATACTGCCATGGACAGATGCACCTGCAGCAGGCAGGTTGGTGAGGATGAGGTCAAGTATGTTTTTCCCTCTTGTCGGTTCCCTCGCCACCTCCCAGTCTAACAGCTATGTCCTTTAGAACTCAGCCAGCTCTGTCTGTAGTGATACTACCGAGCCACTTTTGATGATGGACATTGAACACCCCCACCCAGAGCATATTCAGTGCCCTTGCCACCCTCAGTGCTTCCTCCAAGTGATTGTTCAACATGGAGGAGAACTGATTCATCGGCTGATGGTGGCCGGTACGTAGTAATGAGCAGCAGGTTTCCGTGTCCATGTTTAACCTGAAGCCATGAGACTTCATGTGGTCCAGAGTTGATGTTGAGAACTCCTAGGGCAATTCTCTCCCGACTGTGTACCACTGTCCCGCCATCTCTGCTGGGTCTGTCCTGCCGGTGAGACAGGACATACCCAGGAATGTTGATAGTCTGTAGGGTATGATTCTGTGAGTATGTCAGGCTGTTGCTTGACTAGTCTGTGAGACCACTCTCCCAACTTTGGCACAAGCCCCCAGATGTTCGGACGGAGGACTTTGCAGGGTCGACAGGGCTGGATTTACCGTTTTCGTTTCCGGTGCCTGGTTCGATGCCGGGTGGTCTGTCCAGACCCGGTATTTTTTTTTGTGTGTTTTTATAGCGGTTGAATACAGCTGAGTGGCTTACCAGGCCATTTCAGTGGGCTTTTAAGTGTCATTCACATTGTAGCTCGGAATCCATGGTGTAAAGATTAACAGTACTGAAGTCTTTCAAAAATTGGCCCAGCTATGTCAATGATTTTCCAATTTATTTTGCTGGACGTTACGAGTGCTTAAGCTATTCATAAAATGTACTTTTAGGTAGCTGTACAGCAGTGGATGCTATACTTTGCTTAGTTTGCCAATATGATCGATTAAGGAATGAGAGTACTTATATAACACCTTCTGTGTCTTCAGAAGTGCTTCACAGCCAGTAATGTGCTTCTGAATGATCATCACTGTTGTAAGAAATGTGGCAGCCAATGTGCACACAGCAAGCTGCCGCAGCTACTTGATGATGACCAAATAACCTGCTTTAGTTTTTTTTTTAAATTTAGAGTACGCAATTCATTTTTTCCAATTAAGGGGCAATTTAGCGTGGCTAATCCACCTACCGTACACATTTTTGGGTTGTGGGGGTGAAACACACGCAAACACGTGGAGAATGTACAAACTCCACACGAACAGTGACCCAGAGCCGGGATCGAACCTGAGACCTCGGCACCGTGAGGCAGCAGTGCTAACCACTGCACCACAGTGCTGCCCCTGATAACCTGCTTTAGTGATGCTAGCTGAGTGATAAATGTTGGACAGGCTCCCTGCTGTTCTTCAAATGGAGCCATAGGATTTTTTTTATACAGCCACTTGAAAGTGTGGACAGCATCTTGGTTTAATGTAGCACCCAAAAAGGCAACATGCTCAATATTTCAGCGCTCCCTCGGTATTGCACTGAAGATTCAGCCTGGGTTCTGTGCTTTTGTGTTTGGAATGGGACTTCTCACTCATCGATCAATGACGGGCAGCAAAATAGCTCAGGCCAGTGGTATATTTCACTGGACTGCTAAAAACAATGTGGTCACAGCTTGAAAGTGAAAATCATCTGACTCCCGGAGTGAAATTCAATCTGTTCTGGGGCCTTTGTCATTTCCTGTCAAAGAAGCCTATAATAAGAACGGCACAATAGAAGCTAGTGCCCTCTTACACCTCTTTGAACAATCACAATTAATGACATTGCACTCAAATGTTGGTGGTGTCAAATGAGATGCTTTTAAAGTGCCGGTGACTCAGACTGCACTGTCACAGCAGAATAAAACAGCATGGTCACCTTTATGAGAGTACGTCTCTTCTTTTAATCTCACTTAGTTAACACATCAGCAAATTGAGGAGGGTTCTGTGCAACCTTGGCGCTCTCTTTATCTTCAAGTAGTTTAAATACAATTTAAAAAAAAAAATTTAGTGTACCCAATTCCATTTTTCCAATGAAGGGGCAATTTAGCGTGGCCAATCCACCTAGCCTGCACATTTGTTTTTGGGGTTGTGGGGGCGAAACCCACACAGACACGGGGAGAATGTGCAATAAATACATTTTTAAATGTAGAATTATGCAGGATAGATGGAGGCCACTGTGTCATGTCTTTGAAAGAGCTATCTAATTAGTTCCAGTTGCACAGTTTCCCCCCGCCCCCTGTAATGGGCCACGGTTCACAAACTATAGCTTCATACAACTGATCCTTTATTCATTAAAAAACATTTTTTTTTACTCTCCTCCTTTTTCACATTTTCTCCCAAATTTACACCCAACAATAAACAATAATCAGTAACAAATATGTCAATCCCCATATCAATACCAATGATCCCATCCTCCCACCAAACCCCAAACATTGGCCCACATGTTCACAGAAACAAATGACAAAAAGGTATCAGGAATCACCCATAGTCACCGTTAACACATACAGTCCCTCTCCCCAACCCTCCCAACCACCCTAATGTTCGATGTGATCCAATTCTCGGAAGTGCATAATGAATAACGCCAATGAATTGTAGAACCCCTCCATCCTTCCCCTCAGTTCAAATTTGACCTTTTCAAGCGTTAAGAATTCCAGCAGGTTGCCACGCCAGGGCACAGGGTAGAGAGGTTGATCTCCACCCTAAAAGGATCCGCTTTCGGCCGATCAACGAGGCGAAGGCTACAACATTTGCCTCCGCGCCCGTTTCCAACTCCGGCTGGTCCGAAACCCCGAATATGGCCTCCCGAGGGCCCAGGTCCAGTTTCACGTGCACCACTTTAGAGATTACCCTAAACACCTCCTTCCAGTAATCCTCCAGCTTTGGACAGGACCAAAACAAATGAATGTGGTTTGCGGGACACCCCCGCAATGTTTACACACATCTTCTACCCCCTCAAAGAGCCGGCTCATCCTCGCCCTTGTAAGGTGCGCTCTATACACCACCTTCAGCTGTATCAGCCCCAACCTCGCACACGAGGTGGAGGCGTTCACCCTCCGGAGCATCTCACACCAGAACCCCTCCTCCATACCCTCTCCCAACTCTTCCTCCCACTTTGCCTTGATCCCTTCTAGCGACGCCTTCTCCTCCAAAATAGCACCGTGAACCGCCGATACTACCCGTTTCTCCAGACCCCCTGTCGTCAACACCTCCTCCAGCAATGTGGAAGCCGGCTCTACTGGAAAGCTCTGTATCTCCTTTCTGGCAAAGTCTCAAACCTGCATGGATCTAAATATTTCCCCCTGCTCCAGCCCATACTTCGCTCCCACCTCCTTCAATCCCACAAAACGATCCCCAAGAAATAAATCTTTTAGTGTCCTAATTCCTTTCTCCTCCCATCTCCGAAAATTTCTATCCCACTTCCCTGGCTCAAATCTATGGTTCCCCCGAATCGGCATTTCCCTTGACCCTGCCCCCAACCCAAAGTGCTATCGAAACTTCCTCCAAATTCTCAACGAAGCTATTACTACCAGACTCCCAGAGCATCTCTCCGGGGTCGTCGGGAAAGGTGCTGTCGCTTTGAACTTTATTCATAACCATAGTATCTGAGCATACAAGTAATCAATTATCTCTTACAGCTTTGTGTGTTTAATGTACTCTTCTACTTATTAATGTTCTCTGATGGGTCACAGAACCCACAAACAACTTGGATTTAAATGCTCCCTGTGCGGGATGAACTGGCCAGGTTCTCTCCACTGGGATTGTCTTCTCCGAGTTCTGGACTCGGGGTCTTGCTTTTCTTTTTTTAAAATATGTTTATTCAAATTTTTCCAACAAAATTTTTATAACAAACAAACCCCCCCCATAACAAAAAGAAGAAAGAACACAAACCCCACATTCAAAAATAATAAACTACTTACACATTGGGTTTCTCCCACATACATTAAACCCCCCATATACCATTCAACAGTACCCTTGAGGAACCCCCACCCACCCAAATACCCCCCCGAAAGAGACCCCCCCCCCAGATTGCTGCTGCTGCTGTCCTCCTCCTAGCGTTCTGCGAGATAGTCTAGGAACGGTTGCCACCGCCTGAAGAACCCCTGCACAGACCCTCTCAAGGCAAACTTTATCCTCTCCAGCTTAATGAACCCTGCCATGTCATTTATCCAGGCTTCCACACTGGGGGGCTTCGCGTCCTTCCATAATAACAAGATCCTCCGCCGGGCTACCAGGGACACAAAGGCCAGGATACCGGCCTCTTTCGCCTCCTGCACTCCCGGCTCGTCCATTACCCCAAATAATGCCAACCCCCAACTCGGCTTGACCTGGACTTTCACCACCTTGGACATAATCCTCGCAAGACCCCTCCAAAACCGCTCCAGTGCCGGGCACGACCAGAACATGTGGACGTGATTTGCCGGACTCCCCGAGCACCTCCCACACTTGTCCTCCACCCCAAAGAACCTACTCATCCTTGCCCCTGTCATATGCGCTCTGTGAACAACCTTGAATTGTATTAGGCTGAGCCTGGCGCAAGAGGAGGAAGAATTAACCCTACTCAGGGCATCAGCCCACAGACCCTCATCAATCTCCTCCCCAAGCTCCTCCTCCCACTTGCCCTTTAGCTCCTCTACCGCGGCCTCCTCTTCTTTCAGCTCCTGGTAGATCGCCGAGACCCTGCCCTCTCCAACCCATACACCCAAAATCACCCTGTCCTGAATCCTCTGTGCCGGGAGCAACGGCAATTCCCTCACCTGCCGCCTCACAAACGCCCTCACTTGCATATACCTGAACGCATTTCCTGGGGGTAACCCAAACTTCTCCTCCAGTGCCCCTAGGCTCACAAACGTCCCATCTATAAACAGGTCCCCTATTCTTCTGATCCCAGCCCGATGCCAGCTCCGAAACCCCCCATCCATCGTTCCCGGGACGAACCGATGGTTCTCCCGAATCGGGGACCAAACCGAGGCTCCCACCTCGCCCCTATGCCGTCTCCACTGCCTCCAGATCTTCAACGTTGCCGCCACTACCGGACTCGTGGTGTACCTTGTCAGCGAGAGCGGCAGCGGTGCTGTCACCAGCGCCCTCAGGCTCGTGTCCCTACAGGACGCCACCTCCAACCTCTTCCACGCCGCCCCCTCTCCCTCTATTACCCACTTACGGATCATCGCCACGTTGGCTGCCCAATAGTAGCCGCACAGATTCGGCAGTGCCAGCCCTCCCTGTCCCTGCTACGCTCCAGAAACACCCTCTTTACCCTCGGGGTCTTATTTGCCCACACGAAACCCATGATGCTCCTACCTACCTGTTTAAAAAAGACCTTGGTAATCATAATGGGAAGGCACTGGAACACAAAAAGAAACCTCGGGAGGACCATCATTTTAACCGACTGTACCCTGCCCGCTAGCAAAAGTGGCAGCACATTGCATCTTTTGAAATCCTCCTCCATCTGCTCCACCAACCGCGTCAAATTGAGCTTGTGCAGGGCCCCCCCAGCTTCCAGCCACCTGGATCCCCAAGTACCAAAAGTTCCTTTCTGCCCTCTTCAATGGTAGGTCATCTATCCCCCTTCCCTGGTCCCCTGGATGCACCACAAAGAGCTCACTTTTCCCTACGTTAAGCTTATAGCCCGAGAAGTCCCCAAACTCCCTTAGGATCCGCATGACCTCCACCATCCCCTCCACTGGATCTGCCACGTACAGCAACAGGTCATCCGCATACAGCGACACCCGATGTTCCTCTCCCTCTCGGAACAACCCCCTCCATTTCCTGGACTCCCTTAGTGCCATGGCCTAAGGCTCGATGGCCAATGCAAACAACAAGGGGGACAGGGGGCACCCCTGCCTCGTCCCTCGGTACAGCCGAAAGTACTCCGAGCTCCGCCGATTCGTAGCCACACTTGCCACCGGGGCTCTATATAGGAGCCTGACCCACCTAATAAACCCCTCTCCGAACCCAAACCTCCGCAACACTTCCCAAAGAAAGATACTCTCACTCCACCCGGTCGAAGGCCTTCTCCGCGTCCATAGCTGCCACTACCTCCACCGATGGCATCATAATCACGTTGAGGAGCCTCCGCACATTAGTGTTTAGCTGCCTGCCCTTTACAAATCCCGTCTGGTCCTCATGAATCACCCCAGGGACACAGTCCTCAATTCTCGTAGCCAGCACTTTTGCCAGCAACTTAGCATCCACATTAAGGAGCGAGATCGGTCTATACGACCCACATTGCAGTGGGTCCTTCTCCCGCTACTGAACAGGCGAGATCAGCGCCCCGGACATTGTCGGGGGCAGGGTCCCGCCCCTCCCTTGCCTCATTGAAAGTCCTTACTAACACCGGGCCTAGCAAGTCCACATATTTCCTATAAAACTCGACCGGGAACCCATCTGGCCCCGGGGCCTTCCCCGCCTGCATGTTCCCCAATCCTTTAACCAGCTCCTCCAACCTAATTGGCGCCCCTAAACCAGCCACCTCCTGCTCCTCCACCCTCGGGAACCTCAGTTGATCCAAAAATCATCGCATCCCCTCTCCCCCCGCTGGGGGCCCAGATCTGTACAGCTCCTCATAGAAGTCCTTGAATACCTCATTTACTCTCACCGCACTCCGCACCGTATTCCCCCTGCTATCCTTAACTCCACCTATCTCCCTCGCTGCCACCCTCTTACGGAGCTGGTGTGCCAGCATCCGGCTCGCCTTCTCCCCATACTCGTACGTCGCCCCCTGTGCTTTCCTCCACTGTGCCTCTGCTTTCCCTGTGGTCAACAGGTCAAACTCCGTCTGGAAGCTTCGCCGCTCCCTATGTAGCCCCTCCTCGGGGGCCTCTGCATATCTCCTGTCCACTCTTAAGATCTCCCCCACCACCTCGCCCTCTCCCTGCCCTCTCTCTTCTCCCTGTGGGCCCTAATGGAGATCAACTCTCCCCTGACCACCGCCTTCAACGCCTCCCAGACTACCCCCACCTGCACCTCTCCGTTGTCATTGGCCTCCAAGTATCTCTCAATGCACCCCGCACCCTTCCGCACACCTCCTCATCTGCCAGTAATCCCACATCAAGACGCCACAGCGGGCGCTGGTCCCTCTCCTCTCCTAACTCCAGCTCCACCCAGTGAGGAACGTGGTCTGAGATGGCTATGGCCAAATACTCCGTTCCTTCTACTTTCGGGATTAGCGCCCTACGCAAAACAAAAAAAAACAAAACAAAAAAAGAATGAGAATTCCCTGGCCAGGGGCCTAGCAAACCTCCATGGATCCACTCCCCCCATCTGGTCCATAAACCCCCTAAGCACCTTGGCCGCAGCCGGCCTCTTCCCCGTCTTGGATCTGAAGCGATCTAATGCTGGATCCAGCACCGTGTTGAAATCCCCCCGCCTCCAGGTCCGGAATCCGACCCAGCATGCGCTTCATAAATCCGGCATCATCCCAGTTCGGGGCATATACGTTTACCAGTACCACCCACACCCCCTTCAACCTACCGCTCACCATCACGTATCGACCTCCATTATCCACTACAATATTCTTGGCCTCAAACGACACCCGCTTCCCCACCAGTATTGCAACCCCTCTGTTCTTCG
The DNA here is from genome assembly GCF_047496885.1 of Scyliorhinus torazame. NCBI lineage: Eukaryota > Metazoa > Chordata > Chondrichthyes > Carcharhiniformes > Scyliorhinidae > Scyliorhinus > Scyliorhinus torazame. The sequence continues at coordinate 22,523,485 of NC_092721.1, read as the reverse complement.
CATCCAGCCCCGAATGGAATACCTGTCCTACCCATCCCTTTCTCAACCTGACCTGGTCTGCCACCTTCAAATGTGTCTCCTGGAGCATGACCACGTCTGCCCTCAGTCCTTTTAAGTGCACAAACACCCGGGCCCTTTTGATCGGCCCGTTCAGACCCCTCACATTCCAAGTTATCAGCCGGATTGGGGAGCTTCTCACCCCCCCCCCTCCCCCCCACCCCCCCACCCCCCCCACCCCCCCCACCCCCCCCGCCGACCAGCCATCTTGGCCAGTCATGTACCCACGCCTCCCACACCCTCCAGTCCCCCAGACAGCTGACCCCCGCCCCGACCACCTCTCCTATTCCCAGTTCCCCATTGGCCAATGCAGCAGCAACCCTGTTTCCCCCCCTCCCCTCCGCCCTCCCCCGCCCCCCACTAGATCCATATCTAGCTCTTTTGCTCCCCCCATAACACTCCCGTAAGTCAGCTGACTCCTGCTGACCCCGGCCTCTCCCGCCTTCCCATCGACCCCCCCAGTGTGGGAATCCCCCTCTCCCCCTCAGTCAGTGTGCGCTCCTCTGACCCCCACCGCCGTCCTTCCCTAGCGTGGGAAAAAGCCCGCGCTTTCCTGCGCCGGCCCCACCCCCTCTGGCGCAGCTCCCCTTGCGGCCTTATCTCAATTCCCCCATCCCCGGGCCACCCCTCCCTCCACCACCGGCGCCCACATTCTCCCACAGCCTCCCCATCAAATCCCGTCATCCATCCCCATCCAGCACCCAACCAAGCAAACATTCCCTACATGTAGTTAAAACCATATATACAGCAGACATCCCCCCCACAGCCACAGACCCTCAATTTGAGTCCAACTTTTCAGTCTGTATAAAGCTCCAAGCCTCCTCGGGCGTTTTGAAATAGTGATGCTGATCTTGGAATGTGACCCACAATCGCGCTGGCTGCAGCATACCGAACTTCACCCCCTTCCGATGTAGCACCGCCTTGGCCCGGTTAAAGCCAGCTCTCTTCTTGGCCACCTCTGCACTCCAGTCCTGGTAGATTCGGATCTCCGTGTTCTCCCACCTGCTGCTCCGCTCTTTCTTGGCCCATCTCAGGGCGCACTCTCTGTCCATAAAGCGGTGAAACCTCACCACTACAGCCCTAGGCGGCTCGTTGGCCTTGGGTCTCCTCGCCAGGACCCGGTGAGCCCCATCTAGCTCCAGGGGGCTCGGGAAGGCGCCCGCATCCATCAGCGAATTGAGCATCGTGCTCACATATGCCCCGGTATCGGGCCTCTCAACTCCTTCAGGGAGACCCAGAATCCGAAGATTCTTCCTCCTCGACCTATTCTCCAGGTCCTCAAATCTTGCCGCCCAACTCTTGTGCAGCGCCTTGTGCGCCTCCACTTTCACCGCCAGGCCCAAGATCTCATCCTCATTCTCCGAGGCTTTTTGCCGCACCTCCCAGATCGCCGCCACCTGGGCCCTCTGGGTCTCCACTAGTTTCTCAATCGCCGCCTTCATTGGTGCCAGCATTTCGGTTTTCAGCTCCTCAAAGCAGCGTCTAAGAAACCCCTGCTGCTCCTGTGACCACTGCCCCCATGCTGCTTGGTCTCCACCCGCCGCCATCTTGTTTTTTCTCCCTCTCACTTTTTGCTGTTCCAAGATCACTTTTTTTCACTGCTCCACTCCTGGTCCAATCCATATAGTGTCGGGGGGACCTTGCTGTCACCTTCCCACACTGGAAGTCATTGAACAATTGCCGTTGGGGCCCCTCTAGAGAGCCCAAAAGTCCGTTCCTGGTGGGAGCTGCCGAACGTGCGACCTACCTAGGCATAGCCGCACCGGAAGTCCGGGGTCTTCCTTTTCAACGGTTCTTCCTAGGTTGTCGAGACTCTGAGTCTCTCACCTTTATACTGTTCTGTTAGTCCCTCAAAATACTGACGATGCTTGTCTGGCCGTAGACCCTCCTGATGTTGAGATCATCCGTCCAAGGGTGGTGAAAACAGGACACATCTGCTCCATTGTCCTCTATCAGTGGTAACCTTTGAGAGCACAAAGGTCAAATGACCGTCACTGTAAGACATCAGCAGTCCAGTTTCTTTCCTGTTTTCCCCAACTGTAGACTGAACGGCAACCTCTGCTTTTCTAGTTCCGATGCTTGTAAGATTGGCTATTCTTCCCATCATGCTTTGAGGGATTCTTGTTGTTGGCCATCCAGCTACAAAACAATCTCTTCCACTGTTGCTCTTTTACCTTTATTAATATATTTTTAAAAATATATATTTATTAAAGTTTTTTAACACAATTTTTCTCCCTTACAAACAATAACCCCCCCCCCCTCGTAACAAAAAAAAACGAGAAACCGCACAGAGCAAGATATATACATGGCAAAATTATATATTTACACAGCTTTGTACACTGGCCCTCACCCGTACGTGCCAGTTTCCCCAACCCTTCATGTTATCTCTTGCTCATCCACCCTCCCAGGCAGTCCCCCCTTTCCCCCCCCTCCCCTCCCTCCCAGGACGTCCCTTCCACCCCCCCCCCCCCCCCAAGGTTGCTGCTGCTGCTGACCGACCTTCCTCTAACGCTCCGCGAGATAGTCTAGGAACGGTTGCCACCGCCTGTAAATCCCCTGCGCAGACCCTCTCAAGGCGAACTTAATCCTCTCCAACTTTATGAACCCAGCCATATCATTTATCCAGGCCTCCAGGCTGGGGGGCTTCGCCTCCTTCCACATTAGCAAGATCCTTCGCCGGGCTACTAGGGACGCAAAGGCCAGAATGCCGGCCTCTTTCGCCTCCTGCACTCCCGGTTCGTATCTTTATTAATATTAACCACAAGATGCGAGAACATTCCGTGTCCTGGACAAATGACAACACAACCAATATATTAGTTCAATTATTGTTTATTATTTAACATAGGCTTGGTTCTATACGTAATAATCGATACGGTACGACTACACCTAACAGCTTAAATGACCTTTACTTGCGTTTCAAGTGACCGGCTCTGTGCAGGTTAGATAAGGCCTTTATCTGGTTCCACACGTGTGGCGGCTGGAAGTTGTCAGGTGTATCTGGGCTGCGGCTCGTCTTTCTGGTAACGATCGTGGTTCCTTGAACTTGGTGGGTCGATGTGCCACAGTTGGTGGGGCAGAGGCCGGTACCAAAAGAGACAGAAATCATGGCTGCATTGTCTTTTAACTGGCTTGAGTTTTCCCCGCTCCTTTTGTGGGTGGTTTCTGGGTCACTGTCAATCAATTCCTCAGGGCTCCACCCTCTGTTTTGTCACATCCAATCAGGGGCTGCCTCATCACTTTTGGGGTGGGCACTCAGTGGCCAACCCTGGGAGGGCTCCGAGCAGGAGCTCAGTGCCGCCTAGTCTGGAAGGTGATGCGATGGACCTGATGGTCCCATTGTTACTTTAATCGCCTTGAATGGCCCATTTGCAGGTGTGAATTCCTACATACTTCTGGGCTGCTATTTGCAAAGATACAACCTGCAGTTTGTCTGTGTCCCAAACCTGATCAAAATTCCCAGCATTCTTTGCGGGTGGCCATTTTAGATGGCCGCACCACCTAGGATTTTGAACGTATTAAGTCTCCCCATAACCACCTTTGCTCGAACTTTTAATATGTGGATAGCTGAGTGGTAGTTAAGCACTTTGTCATCTGGAGAAAGGGATAATCCGGAGATAAATCAGTTTAGATGTCCGCACGTAGGCTCTCTGTAAAGAAACCCTGTCAATCCCATCCCCGGCCCGACACCGTTATTTCCCTCAGGTGCATATCCAATTTACTTTTCAAATCATTCACCCTTGTATGCAGCAAGCTAGGCGGCATGGTGGCGCAGTGGTTAGCGCTGCTGCCTACGGCGCTAAGGGCCTGGGTTCGATCCCGGCCCTGGGTCACTGTCTGCGTGGGTTTCACCCCCACAACTCAAAGATGTGCAGGTTAGGTGGATTGGCCACGCTAAATTGCCCCTTAATTGGAAATAAGTACTTGGGTACTCTAAATGTATTATTTTAAAATTGTATGCAGGGAGTTCCAGATCATTCACAAACACTACATAAAAAAAGTTCTTCCTCACCTCACTCCTGGATTTCTTGCCCAAGTCCTTAAATCTGTGTCCTCTGGTCCTGGGAATGGGAAGAGCTTGCCTTTGTCTCCCATATATTAAACTTATCATAAACTTGTACATCTCTATCAAATTTCCCTTCAATCCCAATTGCTCCAAGGAGAACAGCCCCAGCCTCTCCATAGCATGAAAGCAATGGGTGTTTTTAATACATTGTGGAGTATTACCTGGAGCGACTTGGTCACGGCCTCTATCCGTCCCGATGTGGTGCATTTGTACACCCCGGACAATAGGTAGCAGAAGTCCCAGTCTTGGATCTCCTGGAAGTTAATGACCGTGATCCTCTGGACCCCGGAAGAGGTGGGTTGGGTGCAGTGCCGGGGGGGGGGGGGGGGGGGGGGGGGGGCTCCAGAGGCCACAGTGGGGTGGCTGAGGGGGAGTCGAAAGATTGGGGTGCCTTTGAAAATGGCTCATCAGTGCAGGAAATTATGTAAGTGTGGCCTTGATGTAGCTTACCCGCCAAGGCCAATTAAAGTGGCAAAATGCCGTTAAATGGTGTCTTTCTCCCGGGCAGCACGGTGGCTCAGTGGTTAGCATTGCTGCCTCATGGTGCCGAGGTCCCAGGTTCAATCCCGGCTCTGGGTCACTGTCTGTGTGGAGTTTGCACATTCTCCCCGTGTTTGCGTGGGTTTCGCCCCCGCAACCCAAGGATGTGCAGGTAGGTGGATTGAACAAGCTAAATTGCCCCTGAAATTGGAAAAAATGGATTGGGTACTGTAAATTTTTACATTTTTTTTAGATAGTGTCTTTCTCGGCTAAACACTCTGCTAAACATGCCCGAAACCGGACTCTTTTTTTCCAGTTGAATCGCAGCCAGTTCGAGAACAGCAAACTTCCCTCAACAACAATGTGATCAGATGCTTTTGTGATAGAACATAGAACATAGAACAATACAGCGCAGTACAGGCCCTTCGGCCCACGATGTTGCACCGAAACAAAAGCCATCTAACCTACACTATAGAACATAGAACAAGTTAGTTCTATGATGTTAGTTGAGAGTCCATGACACTGGGATACGATTCCCTGCTCTTCTGTAAAATAGACAGGGAAGACGGGTCCTCGTTTGATGAAAGATGACAACTCCGAAAGTGCAGCACTCCCTTATTACTACACTGGAAGGGCCACCTTGATTCCTCGTGCTCCAGTCCTGAGAACCTTTGAACGCCAAGATGAGAGTGCTACTAACAGAGCATTGGCTTGATGTGTTGGGTGTTCTGGATCACAAACAGGTCACCAACACTGGAAGTGGTGCAACTCTATTTTATTATAAGGTTAACTATATTAACATACTGGAGCTGAGGGTAAACGCAATACCAGCTTTAACTGTTGACCCTTGCCTAGTCCTAACCAGGTGATGCACTCAGCACATGGTGAATGTCTGTGTTGCAGTCTGTGAGCTCTGTGCTCCGAGCTGGCTGCTACTAGAATGAGCGGGAACTCTCTTGTCCCCTGTCTTTATAGTGCGTGTGCTCTCACTGGTAATTGGCTGCGGTGTTGTGTATGCTGATTGGTCCCACTGCATGTCCATCAGTGTGTGTGTGTGTGTGTCTGCACCATAATATACTGGTGTATATTATGACATCCCCCCTTTTATATAAAGAACATGTGCCTGCGTGACAATAAATATTGTGTAGTGAATGTACCTGACTATGTGAGTGCGTGTTATTTACATGATGCTAATCTATTTACACGGGAAGGTGCCTGGTGCAGAGAAATAGGGTGTCACAGCAACAACAAAATGAACATTATATACAAACTACTGGAACGATGAAACAGGATAACAGAACAGATCAAAGAGTCCAACATTGTAAAACTCATAAGTCAAGTCTCTGAGGTGGGTGACGAATTCTGGTTGACCGCCTCAAGGGTGGGTCAGGAGCCACCGGCTGAGGAACGGGCTGGGCCACGGCAGAGTGAGGAGGATGCAGAGTATTCGGAATCTCCACATAGTCCAGGTTGGGGACAACAGGAGGGCGTGGCACCGGTGGAGGATCACGTAGTGAGCGTGGAACGAGACCAAGGGCACGCCGATTGCGGCGGCGAATGGAACCATCTGGCAGACGAACCAGGAACGAGCGGGGAGACACCTGCCGAAGAACCACAGCAGTTGCAGACCAGCCACCCACCGGAATTTGGATGCGGACGTTGTCATCCGGCGCCAGAGCAGGGAGATCAGTCGCCCGAGCATCATGCGCTGCCTTGTGTTGTGCACGAGACTGTTACACCCGCTGAAGGACCGGAACGTGGTCGAGGTCTGGGACGTGAATGGACGGCACCGTGGTCCTGAGGGTGTGATCCATGAGCAGCTGGGCTGGAGACAGGCCCGTGGAGAGTGAGGCCGAACGATAGGCCAGCAAGGCGAGGTAGAAGTCGGATCCTGCATCGGCAGCCTTGCAGAGGAGCCGTTTGACGATGTGGACGCCCTTTTCCGCTTTGCCGTTGGATTGGGGGTGCAGGGGACTGGATGTCACATGCACAAAGTTGTACCTGCTGGCAAAGTTGGACCGTTCCTGGTTCGCGAAGTAGGGGCCATTGTCAGACATCACAGTGAGTGGGATGCCGTGACGAGCAAAGGCCTCCTTGCAGGCACGGATGACCGCCAATGATGTGATGTCGTGCAGGAGTACGACCTCCGGGTAGTTAGAAAAATAGTCTACAATCAGAACATAGTCCCTGCTGAGCGCATGGAACAGGTCAACGCCTACCTTAGACCAAGGGGACATGACCAACTCATGGGGCTGTAGGGTCTCACGTGGTTGGGCCGGCTGGAACCTCTGACAGATGGGGCAGTTGAGCACTGTGTTGGCGATGTCCTCATTGATGCCGGGCCAGTACACAGCCTCTCGGGCCCTCCGTCGGCACTTCTCCATGCCAAGATGGCCCTCGTGTAGCTGTTCCATTTGTGAAATGCATATGTCCAGTAAGAACATGATGGATTCCCCTCGGAAGAAACACAGAAGTTAAAGACTTCAAAAGAAACTGCGAACTTTTGAACATAAAGAGGAATTAGTAAAGAGAATTAAAGCTTCAGAGAAGGCATTCGAACAAGACAAAATGACTGACAAACTTGAAAAAATGCTGCATCAATTTACAAAATTAAGTTAAGAAGAAGGAAAAATTAATGAGATGATGGAGAATAAGCTGAACTCCATGAAAAAGCAACTAGAAAATACTGGGCGCGAATTTCTGGTCACCGATACCGAAATCGCTTTTGGTGATCGGCTGGAGAATCCCCGTTTCCGCCGAAATCAGGGGCAGCGGCGCTTTCCGCTCCAAAGCGGCGTACTCCTAGCACCGTATCGACGGCCTCAGGACGTTGCCTGAGGCCCACCTCCCGATGCTCCGCCCCCGACCGGCTGAGTTCCCGACGGCGTGGGTCTCTCATGGTCTTACCTGTCGGGAACTCGTTATGGCAGCTGCGGACAACAGTCGGGGAGAGCCGATCCGCTGGCAGGGTGGACTTTGGCAGGGGCTGGGGGCACTGTTGGGGGGGGGCGGTCCAGGGCTCGCAAGGGGGGGGGGCGCACTATTTTGCAGGCCGGGTCCTCGCGCGCCCGGCGCCATGTTGCACGGCGCGGACGCTGCAGGTTGCCGCCGCCGTGCCGTGCGAGGCCACGGAACCAGCAATTCTCCAGGCCAAATCGGCAATGAAAGCCGGGTGCTCTACGCTGCCTTCCTGCTAGCCCCCAGCCAGACGGAGGATCGGAGGCCGTTGCGTGCTGAATTTTCGGTCGTAAAAGGCCACCGTTCCCACGCCGGCGTCAGGATATAGCCTGAGAATCGGAGAGACCAGCCCAAGATCAAGTCCAGTGAAGAATTGAATCAGGAGAATAAGAGCTTGAAGAAGGGAATCTTGTCAATGAGCAATGAACTGGAAGGAGTGAAAACAATTCAGCAATTCAGACAGAGAAAGATTACGGGCTGGATCATCCGTTGCTGAGGCTAAGTGCGGAGGTTCTGTGGCATTTTCCGTGAAAAGAATTGGCGCCGTCCCCTCACCGATCCTGCAACTGGTGAGGGGCTAGCAGGCGCTCCGTGTAAAACTCCCGGTTTCCACGATATAAACGGCCAGAGAATGGCCGGGTCCGTGGTCGCGCATGCGCACGGCGGTGACCTACAGCGGTCGCGCCGTAAAACATCACGCCGGCCATGCACGCACCCGACCTGCCAAATAGTGCCCCCCAGGCTATCCCCTGGCCACCCCCCACCAGTCCCCCAGGCCTCGCAGAAACACCCCCGGCCAGCAACATGGCTCCCGGCCGAATGTGGCGGCGCTGGACACAGTCCGTGGCCGCAACGCCGGGTTCCCGACCGCTGCGATCACACGTCAACCGCGCGGCCAGGAACTCAGCCCATCGGGGGAGGGCCTTCAGGTGACGCACTGAGGCCGTTCCAACGGCGTGCGGCGCATGACACTATGACGCCGTTTTGGAGGGGGCGGAGCATACAAAACCTGCGTGAAACAGGTGCCGCCCCCCCCGATTTTGGTGTCAATAGGGATTCTCCGCCCGATCGCCGATTACGAAATTGGCGTCGGGGAACGGGGAATCCAACCCTACGTGTCAGAACAGGATTGATGAAATGATCACGCTAATGGAAAAACACAAGAACCAATATGATAAGCTGGTCGATGAAAAATACACTGAATTAACAGGTTGGAAAGAGAAGAAATTTTATCAAATGAGCTAAGTGCCAGAAACAGAGCAACAATAAAATAATTCATATTTATATACATAATATGACATGGTACCATTATTTGAAACTTTGGTGATTCCCTACAGTGCAGAAGGAGGCCATTCGGCCCATCGAGTCAGCACCGGCTTTTGGAAAGAGCACCCTGTCTAGGCCCATGCCCACATCACACACTATCCCCTAATCCAGTCTAATCTTTTGGACACTAAGGGACAATTTATCGTGGCCAATCTACCTAACCTGCACATCTTTGGATCAAGTTAGATCCCTGGATTTAATGTCTCTGAGACTGGACTCCTGTTGTACCAAGTACACATAGAAGGATGGATCGTCCATAAACAGGTGGACCACTTGAGGAGTAGAGAGATGCTCCAGTAGTCCGTGCTGCCATCAAGAAATGTTTTCAACCTGTAAGCACCAAAGTACTTGATTGGCCTATTATAGACATAACTAATGTCTCCATGGAAGCATATGGTAATGAACTGCCTGGTCCTTAAGAGGTACCCATTATTGCAGTTCCTGAGTCACCTGAGGAAGGAGCAGTGCTCCGAAAGCTAGTGACATCGAAACAAACCTGTTGGACTTTAACCTGGTGTTGTAAGACTTCGTACGCAGTTCCTGTTAACACTGGTCCTGTGGAAGCATCTCAGACAACAGAATTACAATATTATAATAATAATTATAATATTCCACTTTCTGAGAAACAGAAATGCCCCTCAAAGCCTGGGTTTTATAATTGTCGGACTCATGTAAATAATGTTTAATTAGAATTTAGGACTGAGTAACTTAGTTACTGAAGATTGGATAAAGGAGTTAAAGAGGGCGGGATGCGGTCATTGTCCTTTTACGGGCAACACAGCAGAGTAAGAGTCACCTGGCTTGGGGGACTAATTGGGACTGAGAGTGGGTTATCACCTCAGGTAGATGCACAAGGGATGAGAGCAGGCGTGCTGGTTGTTGTACAGTTTTTCTTATTAATAAATACCGTTGATGTTTCTAATGAAGTCTGTGAAAGTGCGCCATTACAACTGCCTAGAGGACCAGGGCAGCAGACATGTGGAAATATTGTCAGTTGCAAGTTCCCCTCCACGTTAACATCATTCAGACTTAAAATATATCACTATTCCTTCACTGTTGTTGGGTCAATATCCTGAAACTTCCTTCCTAACCGCTTTCTGGGTGTGCTTAAACCACATGGAGTGGAACAGTTCAGGAATATGGCTCACCATCACCTTCTCAACAGCAATTGGAGATTGGCAATAAATAGCGGCCTTGTCAGCAACACTCACAAACAGGAATAAATCAAAAAATACGCAAATCAGCCCGCAGCTTGAGACAAGGAAGAGACGCCTGATGTGGTGCAAATAGCCACTAACATCAGGAGAGTATGTGCCACTCAAGCCTTAACCTCACCAAAGTGACATACTTTAAAAAATATATATTTTTATTCAAGGCATTTTTGCATATATACACAAAATATCAACACATCGACTCAATAAACAACCACAGCCCTCCTGCCCTGCAAACACCAACACCCTACCACATCCTACCGTACCCCATTTTAACCCCCTTACCGCACCCCCCGTGCACCACCCACACCTATCCTCTACCCCTGCAAAGAACCCACTCATTCTCGCCACCGTCACGTGAGCTCCACGCACCACCTTAAACTGGATAAGGCTGAACCTTGCACACAACGAGGACACATTTACCCTTTGCAAGGCCCCCGCCCATGCCTCAGCTCCCACCTCCACTTAAAGCTCCTCCTCCCACTTCCGCTTAATATCCTGCATCGGGCTCCCTCCTATTCCATCAATTCCTGAGAGATATCTGACATATTCCCCTCCCCTATTTCGGTCCTTCGACAGCAACTTGTCCTGCAACCCCAGGGGTGGCACCACTGAGAAGGACAGTGCCTCTCTCCTCATGAACTCCCGAACCTGCAGGTACCTAAAGCCATTCCCCCTGGGCAATTCATACACTTCCTCCAAGTCCTCCAGCCCTGCAAATCTTTCCCTTACAAACAAGTTGCCAAAGCGCTCAATGCCCGCCTACCTCCATCCCCTGAACCTCACATCTAGTCCCGCTGGTGCAAACCTATCATTGTCGCAGATTGGTGCCCACACTGACGCACCCTCTCGCCCCAAGTGCCCCCACACCCTTAAGACCAATACCACCACTGGACTCCTGGAGTACTTGGCCAGTGAGAACGGCAAAGGCGCCAACAACAAAGCCCTCAAATTTGTTTCCCTACACGACGCCGCCTCCACCTGCCCCCAAACCGACCCCTCCTCCACCGCCCACTTTCACACAACCGTAATATTCGTTGCCCAGGAATAATTGATCAAATTATGCAACACCAGCCCCACCCCCCCTCTCACCCCATTCTAAAAAAGCCCGCTGCACCCGCAGGGCCTTCCCCACCCACACACACTTGACCTTCCTAAAGAACGACTTGGGGACAATATAAGGAGGTTCTGAAACACGAACAGAAACCTAGGCGGCACAGTCATTTTCACTGTCTGCACCCGTCCTGCCAGTGACGGCGGCAACACCTCCCACCTCTTAAAAATCCACCTTCATCCCTTCCACCAATCGAGCCAAGTTCAGTTTATGAAGCTGAACCCAACTCCGTGCCACCTGGATATCCAGAAGCCTGAAGCTCGCCCCCACCACCCTAAAAGGCAACTCTCCTTGTCTCCTTTCCTGCCCCTTGGCATTAATCGGGAACACCGCACTCTTTCCCATGTTCAGTTTATAACCGGAAAACCGGCCGTATTCCCCCCAAATCTCCATAATACCGCCAATGTTGCACACCAGACTGAGATATTTCCAAAACAGGTCATCTGCATATAACGAGACCCTATATTCGGCACCCCCTGCCCCACTCAATCCCTCTGATACCCTAAGCACCATAGCCAATGGCTCTATCGCCAAGGTAAAAAGCAACGGGAGAGTGGGCACCCCTGCCATTCTCCCACGGTGTAGCCCAAAGTACCCCGAACACACGCGGTTCATCTTGCACGCATGCCACCGGCACCTTGTACAGCAACCGCACCCAATCCACAAACCCCCACCTGAACCCCAACCACCCCAGTGTTCCAAACAGATACGCCCATTCTACCTGACCAAAAGCCTTCTCTGCGTCCTTTGCCACCACTAACCCTACTTCCTGCCCCTCCGAATGGATCATAATTACATTGAGTAACTGCCGCACATTCGCCGTCAACGGCCTTCCTTCACAAAACCCATCTGACCCTTGCCTATCGCCCCCGGCACACAGTCCTCAATCTGCAATGCAAGCACCTTCTCCAAAGCTTGGCATCAACATTCAATAATGATACCAGGCGATATGCCCCACACTGTTCCGGATCCTTATCCTTCTTTAAAATCAGGGATCATGGAAGCCTTCAACATTGTAGGGGGGAGATCCCCCCCTCCCCCTCACCAGCACTGGTCCCAGGTCCGCCCCAAACTTTTATAAAACTTTACCGGGAACCCTTCTGGCCCCAGGGCCTTCCCTGCCTGCATCACCCCCAAACCATCCCTTGCCTTCCTCAACCCAATCGGGGCCCCAGGCCCTGAACCAGCCCCTCCAACCGGCCAGGGGCTCCGACCCATACAGCCTCCTAGAAAAGGCCTCAAATACTCCGTTCACCCCCTGCGGGTCCATCACCACCTTACCCTCATCACCCCTCATTCTACCAATCTCCCTCACTGCTGCCTGCTTCCTCAACTCATGGGCCAACATCCCCACACTCATACACTGCCCCTCTGGCCCTCAGCAGATGCCCCACCACCCTCCCCGTAGGCACTAACTGAAATTCCATCTGGAGCCACGGCCTCTCCTTCAACAATCTTGCCTCCGGCTCCTCCGAATACTTCCTGACCACCCTCAAAATCTCATCCATCAGCCTTGCCCTCTCCTCACACTCCACCTTCTCCCTGTGCGGCTAAATCAAAATAAATTCCCCTCTCACTACAGCCTTGAGTGCCTCCCACAACTAGACAGCTGTGACCCCCCCCCCCCCATGTTGTTCAACTCCACATAGCAGCCCGCACCCACTCAAACAGCCCCTCATTCACCAACAGCCCCACATCTAATCTCCACTGTGGCCATTGAGCCTTGCCCGAACCACCCGCAAATCCACCCAATGCGGCGTGTGGTCTGAAACCACGATGGCTGAGTACCCAAGTTGACCACCCCCACCAGCAACGTCATCCACCACAAAGAAATCAATCCGGGTCTACACCCGGTGCACATGGGAAAAGTACGAAAGCTCTTTCGCCCTCGGCCTCCCAAACCTCCATGGGTCTACCGCCCCCCCAATGCACTCCAAGAACCCCCTCAGCTCTCTCACCACTGCCAACACCCTCAACAACTTGGGACTCCACCGGTCCAAACTTGGATCCTTGGCCGTATTGGACTCACTCCCCCATGATCAACCGAAGCAAGTTCAAGTTCGGATCTTCCTCAATATCCGCCTCATGAAATCCATGTCATCCCAGTTTGGGGCATAGACATTGACCAGGAATACCGGCATCCCCTCCATCTTCCCACTGACCATCACATACCTACCCCCCGGATCGGCCACCTCGAATGCCACCCTCTTATTGACCAACACTGCCACCCCCCTTGTCTTCATATCCAGCACCAAATGAAACACCTACCCCACCCATCTCTTTCTCAGCCTCGTCTGATTCCCCCAGTTTAAGGTGTGTCTCTTGCAATAAAGCATCTATGCCTTCAGACTCCTCAGCTGCGTGAACACACACGATCGTTTAGCCGGCCCATTCAACCTCTCACGCTCCATGTGACCAGCCTGGGTGGGTGGGGGGGGGGCTCCCCGCCCCTGTGACTCCTCATACAATTTACACCTTGGCAATTTAGCATGGTCAATCCACCTACCCTGCACATCTTTGGGTTGTGGGGGCGAAACCCACGCAAACATGGGGAGAATATGCAAACTCCACACGGACAGTGACCCAGAGCCGGGATCGAACCTGTGTAGCCATTTAAAATGCCTAACTCCCGATTAGAATGGCCAAACCCCGATTTAAAATGGCGAACGGAAGAGGCTGATGGGAAAATCAGCCAACAGGACTCAAACAGGCAGCTGCAGGCAAAACTGTGTATTCGCCTCTGGGGAGGCTAGACAGAATCGATACCTGCAGCCATCAACACAACAACACACCAGCCATCTGAATACTAATGAGCAATCCCCAGGAACAATATGCTACAAATTAGACACACAAAGCCAACCCAGACTTTTCGGTGCCAGCAGGAGCCGACACAAAGAGAGGTGAACGACCACCCCAAAACCGCCCATTGATCAGGGAATCGCTCCAGCATTGGAGAATATCGAACCAAGTGATTGGGACGAAGTCCAATCACTTGGAACCAGGTACAGGGTCCGCCCCGAAAGGCGGGAAGCCCCTGGGGACTATAAGAAGTTCAAATCACTCTCTCTTCTCCTCTCCGCACCCTTCGAGACCCTTCTGCTGATCTTCTACAACAGCCGCAAGAACTGTAAGCTTACTCCAACGCTCGCTACGAGATAGGCACTCCTGACTATCGACCTGTACCCGCTTTGAATCCCGCAGGCTCAGAACCCATACGAAAGGCCATTCGTTTCCCTGACCTGGTGGGCCATTTCCAAAGTTAAGTATTGGCCTGTTAGTTGTCGGAAGTAGCTTAGAAGTAGAATTAATGTATAAGTATTGATTACTGTATATAATAAATGTGCGTTGATTTAACTCTTAGTAAGCGGTGTGTTGGATTATTGATCATTACTCGGACTTGAGCCATGTGGCGATATCAGAAAGATACCTGGCGACTCAAGAGCAAAGGTGATAGAACAAGAGCAATTAAACTATGGCTAAAACGAGCAACACCTGGGACCTCTGTGCCGTGAGGCAGCAGTGCTAACCACTCCACCACCGTGCTGCCCTTTTCTCTCTTTATCCAATCTGTCATTCCCTCTATTTCTCTTTTTGCGCCTGATTTAACATTGAATTTACCCCCCTTTAATTTTCTTCCCTTCCTAGTTCTGCCATCCTTTTACTCTTCAATCCTTTTATCAACATGATGAAAGCTACATTCTGTCCCTAATCTTCACCTCGGTCTCGGGTGCCCTGTTTCCCTCGCTGCTCCAATGCTATCGCGCACATTCAGAAACAATGACTTCTTGTCCACTCGAGATAAGGTCAGTTCCGATGAAAGGTCAGCAAACGTTAACTCTGTCTCCTTCACCACTGATGCTGCCTGACCTGCGGAGCGTTTTCTGCATTTTCTGCCTTCATCGTGGAAAAAAGCTACGTGACTAAACTAGAAATGGAAAGACAGTCGGCGATCTGCGTTGACACATTTGATGGGTGAGAACAGATGGTGAACTGTGAAGACGGCGATGAATATTCTGACAAGCTCTTATTCACTTCAACGCGTTTAGCCTGTTAGTTCCAGTCGCTTGAGATCTGGCTTCAAACCCCTTATCACAGCCTCTGTGAAAATGCTTGGGAGCACAGCAAATGTAACTGATGTGAAGCGTTTCGATGGACGTCCTGTACCAGTTATTTTGCGAGTGATTAATTTTGGCTAAAATGGTGCAAAGCACCTGCAGCTGCAGTTTATCTTCTCGCCAGGAGGTGGGAACAATGAGCTAGCTTCAGCCTTCTCACCTTTCCAAAATGAGGTTGAACAAAAGTACGATACAAGAGCTTTACATTTGCACACATTTGCCATGACTCAGGAAGTAGCGCTGTGCGGGTTAAAGTTGCCAATTCAAGTTCCACTCCAGAGGCTTGAAAGTAGAAACATATTTCCTGATTTTGTGGTCCTTCCCGCTGTCGTGATCGTCCAGTCATGATCGTCAAAGTCAACCCCCTGCAAATGATGCTCCGGCGGGGAAAGGGCAGCGAGCCATGAAAATGACCATTGACTTCACTGGGACTTGAAGATCCCACTGGTGGCCAATAGCTCGCCACCTCGACCCGGGGGGTGGGGTGGTGTGGGGGGGGGGGGGGGGGTGGGGCGGCCTGAGGCTAGGGGGGAATGGAGGAATCCCAGCCATAGGGTCAGAAATAGGCCATTCAATAGGATTATGGCTGATCTGTGGCTTAATCCCATATACCTTTGTCTCGTATCTTTTAATGGCTTTGAGTGAAAAATCTCAGACTTTAAAATGAATCGAGGATTAATTGCCATTTGCGGAAGAGAGTTTCCAAACATCTACCGCCCTTGTGTCTCCGTCCCAAACTCCGCTTCGGAAGCACTTATTTTTAGACTGTGCCTCAGTCTGACACTCTTCAGCTGATGAGAATTGGATCCATCAGTTTGACTTTAATACTTTGAAAACTTCAAACAAATGATCCTTTAATATTTTAATTTCCAGGGGTTGTGTAATCTGACCTTGAAATCTACGTCTTGGGCTCCAGATATCATTCTGGGAAACCTAAGCCCCAATCCGTCCAAGGCCAATATATCCTTCCTAAGGTGTGGTGTCCAGAACTGTTCATATTATTGTGCTCTGATGTGATCTCACCAGGGCTTTGTATAGCTGAAACAAGGCTCCCACCACTTTATTCCAGTCCTCCACAGATATAAAGGAATTCCATTAGCCTTTTTAAATTATATTTTTTCTGTACCTGTTTGTGATATTTTAAGAGCACAGAGTCTTGGCCCACTCTCTCGTGCAGTACTGAGGGAGTCATGTCCATGGTCATGTAGCAAGCCAATGACAATCCATCTAAAAAAAACTATTTTCTCACCCAGAGGGGGGCGGGGTCTGGAATTCGCTGCCCGAGTTGGTGGTGGAGGAAGAGACCCTAAACTGTTTTAAAAAGGACCTGTACCTGCACTTTAAGTGCTCTAAACTACGGGGCTATGGAAGGTGGGATCAGGAAGGGTGCCTGAGTGTCCTTGGGCTGGCATGGACAAAATGGAGCGAATGGCCTCCTTCTGTGCTGTAACTGTTCTATGGTTCTATGATTTACACAGATGGAATGGAAGAAGATATCTGGTGCGCTGGGAGAGCTTTAAACAGCAGCAAAGACAGTTAAAAAAAATGAATAGGTGGCTCAAAAGGGGAACAGGAAAATAAGTTGAAAGTGATTTCAAAACTAGCAGCAGAAGTTTTTCATTGCAATTATGTGGCGAGAAAAGACATGTTGAAGAGGGAATGTGGGTACATTAAAGCAGACAGAAGTGGAAGATTTGTTCAATAAGTATTTTGTATTTATTTTCATAGTGGGGAAAGAGGAAAAAATGCCATTTGTACAAGCAATTCTAAAAATATCAGGGAGCTGCTCTCACTCATGCTTGTAAACTAAAAAAGTTTGTAAAAATGGCAAACAACAAATGGGCATGACAGGAATTTGTTTTCTATAATATAAAGATCAAAATGATCTGGATCATAACCAGAGGACACATTTCAATAGTCACCAGATAGAATATTCGTTCAACAGACAGAGTGAACTGAAAAACATGAAGCCAATTAAGTCACAAGAGGATTACGATGGTGGGTCTCCAACAAGGAATGAATAGCAAGGTCAAACAGATTCAATCCTCAATCTATTCTGTCTTAACCACTATCGACCAGATTGGGCATAGTCTGCAGCAACTAGTGAACTCTGCAATACAGGGTTACACATTGACAAACAGACAGGGTTCTTGTTCATTGTTATCCAACCTTTATTGTGCCTCAGGGTTTGGTAGCTTTGTTATGCTATTGGAATGCCATGTGGGGTAGATTTGACAATCACACATCTGGCTGCTGGGACGAAGCACACTCCAAGTTCAGGCCAGGCACCATTAACCTGTCACTAAGTATCTGTGGGGAACAAATTGGCTCCCTATTCAGACAACATATGGACCCAACATTTCTTTGTGTTTTCCACAGCTTCCCAAGCTTTTGCACAACCCTTAGGATGTAGTCCTTGTAATACATTTAGCTGTTGTTGTATAAAGAGTCAAAGGTTCCGCTCCTGTTCCATAAACACCTTTAATTTACTTCAACAGACTCTGCACAAAACTCTAACATCACATCACCTGACACAAAGGCCACCTGATGCCACTTTACATATCAGTGTCAATTATTGGATACTTAACATACATGAGACAACTAATTGGAATGTCTCTTAACCCATTACTTAACAGTCTCCCTTTCCTTGGAGAAAAAAGGAATTAGGTGAAAACAAAATTACAAGAAACTCAAAAAC
This sequence comes from Scyliorhinus torazame, assembly GCF_047496885.1. Classification (NCBI taxonomy): domain Eukaryota; kingdom Metazoa; phylum Chordata; class Chondrichthyes; order Carcharhiniformes; family Scyliorhinidae; genus Scyliorhinus; species Scyliorhinus torazame. Next base: position 22,505,463 of record NC_092721.1, on the reverse strand, counting down.
ACACACGCAATTTACCCCCTTCTTTTTTTTTCATTTTTGGAAGAAAAAAAACAATCACAGAAACAGGCGCCCTTCATTGACAAAATCCAAAATTTTCTTTGAGCCAACCCATCTTTTTGTAAAACAGTCTGACAATTGATAGCTACTGTCAACCGATTTAATTTTTACTATTTCCCCTCTGTCCAACATCTGCTTCAAACTTGCAATGTCTATCCTTAACCTTTTTTCATTGACACTTTTTGTAGAGTGCACATTTTCCCACAGGGATTTATTTTCAATGTGACATTCAATACGTATATTACCCAAATCCCCGAATCCCAAAATTTCTGTCAATATCTGAGATATATAAAAGGCCATATCTACCGCCTCTACAAGGCTTACCGTCTCAGCAGCCAAAGTGCTTTTGCCCACTCTCCTTATTTTCTTTATTTCCCACACAAGAGAGCAACATTTACCATTGTTCCCCAAAAGGAAAATTACAAAACCTCCTGCGCTTGAAACCCCATCACATAAATTTGCATAGGACACATCACTATAAACTATGAGTTTCAAGTGCCTAAGGTCACCTAAAACCGAGAACCTCAAAACACAACCCTGCATTTTTAGTTTGACCAATGCTTTATTTGCTCTTATTATGTCTTCCACTTTGGGATCATTCATTTTTGTACTCAACTCTAAGACATCAAAACTCACATCCGGTCTAGTCTGTCGACCTAACCAATTCAGTTGCCCAATTAAACTTCGCAGTTGCTCTTTTTCCATCTTTGAAACCATTGCGTTTTTTTGTGAAACTCGGCCACGGCTAATTGCTATTCGGCTGATGCTTTCCAAATAAGATTGCTGAAGTAAAGTTGCCCCTAACTTAGTCTGTCCAATTTCCAGTCCATTATACTTAAATGCACCGGAAGCCTGACTTCCAACCCTGAATTCTTGCCTCAAACCAGAGATTACAATACATTCGAAATCACGAGGTGCACCCCTCAAAAAATCATCGACATGCATCATAAAGATGCCAGAAAGGTTTCCTTTATAGTACCAGTAAAACATTGTCGGATCTGCTTTCAACTGGCAACAGCCTAACTTTAACAAAACTGATCTTACCGAAAAATACCAGACTCTAGACACATCATTTAATCCATATACACATTTGTTCAACTTCCAGAGTACCCCTTCTGTGTTAGCTACCTCTTTGGGAGGACGGAGAAAAATGTCTCTCTGGAGCTGATACCCCTGCAAGAAGACAGCTTTAATATCTATAGATTTGCATTCCCATGCCTTTGTGGCTAATAGATCCAAGAAGATCTTTAAAATGTCCTTTCCTGCCATAGGTGAATCTACCCTGAAATCCTGATCTTCTAAGTTTTCTTCAAATCCCCTTGCCACAAGCCTGGCCTTTGCCTTATAAGTTCCATCCGGAAAAACCTTTTCCATGCAAATCCATCTGTGGCATAGAGCTCTTTGTCCCCTATCCGGTACTTCCGTGTATATCCCAAATTCACTCCAACCATGCAGTTCTTGCTGTTTGGCATCTTTGATAACTTTTTCATCTAACTTATTGGAAGCCACCAAAATCTCATGTGCATGTGGGCTTCTACTCCTATTAGTATTTGTAGTCTTACTCATGTTCAGAGACCTTGATAAACTACCTCCCCTCTCCCGCCTGGTACCGCGTTCTGTATTGCTACTGCTTGATCTTTCCCTTCTGCTGTGGGATGTCCTTTCAATAGTTCTCAACCTTTTCCTGTGGACCTGTTCACTATCCGATGTACTATCTGAACTGGCACTGCGTTTCTGTGCCCTCCATTTTTGAACTTTGTGTTCCCAATCCATTGTCTTGACTCCCTCCTCTGAATGATGTACATTCAACCAATTTTGAAACTTTCCAGTGGCCTTCCCTGCTCTACTAATAACAGTTGCATCCTGCCATTGACTAGACCCTTCAGGCAAGTATGTCACTTTTGTACCAACTTTTGGCAGTTGTCCTTTCGGAAAAATGGCCTGTTCTAAATCATCAGAAGTGTGTTCCTCTACAGAAACCTGTCTATATCAGTTAACTGGTCCTCATAGTAACACGTGCGTACCAGATGACCCTGGTTCCTCGTCATGTCAGTCTGCTCTGTCTAAATTTGAAAATTTGTAGTCTGTACCCAATATCCTTGATGAATGTACCCTAACAGTTTGATTGCCATGTTGCAAAATAATTCTTTTTCCATCTCTGCCTATGATCTTCCCTAGGCCTTTCCATTCATTAAAGTGGTCTCTCTTATAGTATACTATGTCTCCTTGCTGAAAAATGGTATTTGATGGCCGTACATTATGCCTCAAAGCTCTGCGAATTCTTTCAGAGACTTCTGCTTCCAAAAAAGCTTTTCTACTGCTATGTAATGCATTTAAATACTCAGCAAAGGCAGAGCTAATTGTAGTTCCTTCCCAAGCTGGAGGCTGGTCATCCAAAAAGGATGATTAGGATTTCTACCAAACACTAATTGATAGGGTCTATAGCCCCCAACCATCTGCAATGAATTCTTTGCATGTACCGCCCATTCTAAAGCTGAATTTAGCTTGCAGTTTGGTCTATCTGCCAAAATTTTCCAGAGCATGTCATCTATTACCGCATGGTTTCTTTCACACACACCATTACTAAATGGGCTTTCTGCAGCCATATTCAGAACTGTGATATTCACGTTTTCACTCATATCCCTAAACTCATCATTAGCAAATTCTCCCCCATTGTAAGGAATTTTGCCGGTGGGCCCATTCCTGTCCCTATCCATTTTTCTACGATTTGATCCGGAATCAGCCTCTTTTCTTTACTTCGTACAATCGTTGATTGACTAAATCTAGTTGCTACATCTCCAAATTGCTAAATAAATATATTATTAGCTTTATCCCAGATCTTAAGGTCCATTGCCACAATGTCATTAAAATCCCTGGCCAAAGGTAGGGTTACTACCGTTCGTGCTGGTGTCCTTCTGTACTTCCTACAAACTTCACAGTGATCACTAACCTGTTCTATTAGCTTAGTATAGTCATCATCCCTTACCCCTGCATCCTTTAATAAATTTTTCAGCCTCCGAGGAGACGGATGCGCAAATTGTCTATGCAGTTTTAATACAACAAGCTTTTTATCAGCTAAAGTCCATTTTCAACTTCCATTAACACATCCTTACCAACTGTACTTGAAATATTATTTGTCAGTCATGGAATACAATAGTGTCCCGACTGTGTAAATTGTAAGTCCACCGTCTTTCCAAAAACTGTTGCCTTAACCTGTTCCATATCCAGTTTCATGTGTGCTTTCTTCATCGACGGTCTGCTCAAAAGCAAAGGAATTTCACTTGATACAACATCTGTGCTAATGAAATGATTCACTCTGGCAATATTGCAAGGGATCACTCTTTTCAGCGACTTCAGAGTATTATCATCCCCAAACCTGAAACTTGTGGAACTTTCAAATTCCATAACCTTGTTACAATTTTCAGCATTCAAGGAGCCCAGGTAACATTTTAACCAGTCAATTCCACAGACAGTAGATGTGCAGCCACTGTCCTATACAGCACAATTGAAGGATTCTGCAACCAACACCCTCATTACGGGCGTAAAACTGCGTGTTAATAGGACAATGCCTTCTTTCTGGTCACTATCTTTTTCCTCTTCTGACTCTTCTGTGTCATGTCTCGCTTCAAACACTATTATAACGTGTTGGACAGTTGAAAGCATAATGGTATTGAGAGTCACATCGAAAACATCGATTCATCATGCCCCATGCATTTCTGGGGTTCAACTTCCTATTGTAGGTTCTAATTGGGTTTCTGTCTTCATAATTTCCGGGTCCCGATCTCCTTCTATAGTGTTAGAACCTGTTTGTAGCCGTACAATTTCGCCATCCTGTTAGTAGTGTATCTTCCATATTCTGCTTTATTGCAGGCTGACCTATTTTGGTCATCAGAGCCATCGGAATCGAATGTTTCCCCAGAAACTTTTTTAAAGCTTCTGTCATCTGATCGAATAAAGTATCCTTATCAGTAAACTGAACTCCTGTCAAAACCGGGAGCCTATCCATGTTGCTCACTCTAGCACAGTCAAGTAATTTAAAGGTCAACACAGACTGTGGAAATTCCAGGTTGTGTTTCTGCAGCCTTTTATATAGTCTGCCAAATTCCATTATACAGTATTCAATGGAGAAATCCTCTATTTTCCAGAACCTATCAACATCCCGACCATGCTTCATACGCACTTAACAAGTCATCCTTCTTATAAATCTTATCCATATAACGTAATAGAGTCTGCAGACCTTCTTCTGAGTCTAACTCTTCCAATTCCAGCTCAGAAAACACTTTGCTTCGGATTTTACTGTCATAAGGTAGAGAAAGAGCCAATGCCATACCTTGTTTTCTCTTTCTCAAGGCAGTTACCTTAGTCCACATAACTACCTCACTTCTCCATTGGCCGTGCGATCCCCTTTCAGAAAATAAGGGACGTTCGTCATATCCAGCCATCTTTATCCTAGGTTCAGCCATATATCTTTTTTTTTTCTTCTCACTCACTCCTGGGTTTGGTCTGGAGAAGTTGTATCTTTCAACCCTTCACATTTGCACAGCAGCCATCCTCTGCTACCATTTGTCATACGTTTAGCTGCTGTTGTATAAAGAGTCAACGGTTCTGCTCCTTTTCCACAAACACCTTTAATTTGCTTCAACAGACTCTGCACAAAACACTAACATCACATCACCTGACACAAAGGCCACCTGAAGCCCCTTTACATACCAGTGTCAATTATTGGACATTTAACATAAATGAGACAACTAATTGGGATGTCTCTTAACCCATTACTTAACAGTCCTGGTTGTTGCTATGTGTCTGTTTCTTTTAGTTCATTCACAGGGTGTGGTCATTGCTGGTTAATCCAGAATTTACTTCCCGTCCTTAATTACACTTGCGAAGGTAAGATCAAAAGACTAAGGAGCAGAAGTGGGACATTTGACTCATCGAGTCTGCTCTTGGGATGCAGAGCCACCTTCTTGAACTGTTGCAGTCCCTGTGGTGTAGGTATGCCCACAAGGCTGTTAGGGAGGGAGTTCCAGGAGTTTGAACCAACAACGGTGAAGAAACATGATATAGTTCCAAGTCAGGATGGCGTATGGCTGAGAGGAGAACTTGCAGGTGGTGGTGTTCCCATATATCTGCTGCCCTTGTCCTTCTAGATGGTGGAGGTTGGGGGTTAGAACAAAGAACAAAGAGAACAAAGAGAAGTGCAGCACAGGAACAGGCCCTTCGTCCTTCCACGCCTCCGCCGACCATGCTGCCCGTCTAAACTAAAATCTTCTACACTTCCGGGGTCCGTATCTCTCCATTCTCATCCTATTCATGTATTTGTCAAGATGCCCCTTAAACGTCACTATCGTCCCTGCTTCCACCACCTCCTCCGGCAGCGGGTTCCAGGCACCCACTACCCTCTGTGTAAAAAAATTGTCTCGTATATCTCCTCTAAACCTTGCCCCTCGCACCTTAAACCTATGCCCCCTAGTAATTGACCCCTCTACCCTGGGAAAAAGTCTCTGACTATCCACTCTGTCTATGCCCCTCATAATTTTGTAGACCTCTATCAGGTCGCCCCTAAACCTTCTTCGTTCCAGTGAGAACAAACCAAGTTTATTCAACCGCTCCTCATAGCTAATGCCCTCCATACCAGGCAACATCCTGATAAATCTCTTCTGCACCCTCTCTAAAGCCTGCACATCCTTCTGGTAGTGTGGCGACCAGAATTGAACACTATACTCCAAGTGTGGCCTAACTAACGTTCTATACAGCAGCAACATGACTTGCCAATTTTTACACTCAATGCCCCAGCCAATGAAGGCAAGCATGCCTTCTTGGCTACCTTCTCCACCTGTGTTGCCCCTTTCAGTGACCTGTGGACCTGTACACCAAGATCTCTCTGACTGTCAATACTCTTGAGGGTTCTACCATTCACTGTATATTCCCTACCTGCATTAGGCCTTCCAAAATGCATCACCTCACATTTGTCCGAATTAAACTCCATCTGCCATCTCGCCGCCCGTGTTCAAATGATCTAAATCCTGCTGTATCCTCTGACAGTCCTCATCGCTATCCGCAATTCCACCAACCTTTGTGTCGCCCGCAAACTTACTAATCAGACCAGTTACATTTTCCTCCAAATCATTTATATATACTACAAACAGCAAAGGTCCCAGCACTGATCCCTGCGGAACACCACTGGTCACAGCCCTCCAATTAGAAAAGCACCCTTCCATTGCTACTCTCTGCCTTCTATGACCTAGCCAGTTCTGTATCCATCTTGCCAGCTCACCTCTGATCCTGTGTGACTTCACCTTTTGTACCAGTCTGCCATGAGGGACCTTGTCAAAGGCCTTACTGAAGTCCATACAGACAACATCCACTGCCCTACCTGCATCATTCACCTTTGTGACCTCCTTGAAAAACTCTATCAAGTTAGTGAGACATGACCCCCCCTTCACAAAACCGTGCTGCCTCTCGCTAGTACGACCCCTTGCTTCCAAATGGGAGTAGATTCTGTCTTGAAGAATTCTCTCCAGTAATTTCCCTACCACTGACGTATGGCTCACTGGCCTGTAGTTACCTGGATTATCCTTGCTACCCTTCTTAACCAAAGGAACAACATTGGCTATTCTCCAGTCCTCCAGGACATCACCTGAAGACAGTGAGGATCCAAAGACTTCTGTCAAGGCCTCAGCAATTTCCTCTCCAGTCTCCTTCAGTATTCTGGGGTAGATCCATTCAGGCCCTGGGGACTTATCCACCTTAATATTTTTCAAGACGCCCAACACCTCGTCCTTTTGGATTATAATGTGATCCAGGCTATCTACACACCCTTTGCCAGCCTCAACATCCACCAATTCTTTCTCTTTCGTTAATACTGATGCAAAGTATTCATTTAGTACCTCGCCCCTTTCCTCTGGCTCCACAGATAGATTCCCTCCCCTGTCCTTCAGTGGGCCAACCCTTTCCGTGGCTACCGTCTTCCTTTTTATGAAAAAAGCCTTGGGATTTTCCTTAACCCTATTTGCCAATGACTTTTCGTTACCCCTTTTATCCCTCCTGACTCCTTTCTTAAGTTCCTTCCTACTTTCCTTATATTCCACACAGGCTTTGTCTGTTCCCAGCCTTCAAGCCCTGACAAATGCCTCCTTTTTCTTTTTGACGAGGCCTACAATATCCCTCGTTATCGAAGGATCTCGAAATTTGCCGTATTTATCCTTCTTCCTCACAGGAACATGCCGGTTCTGAATTCCTTTCAACTGACATTTGAAAGCCTCCCACATGTCAGATGTTGATTTACCCTCAAACATCCGCCCCCAATCTATGTTCTTCAGTTCCCGCCTAATATTGTTATAATTAGCCTTCCCCCAATTTAGCACATTCACCCGAGGACCACTCTTATCCTTGTCCACCAGCACTTTAAAACTTACTGAACTGTGGTCACTGTTCCCAAAATGCTCCCCTACTGAAACTTCTACCATCTGGCCGGGCTCATTCTCCAATACCAGGTCCAGTATAGCCCCTTCCCTAGTTGGACTATCTACATATTGTTTTAAGAAGCCCTCCTGGATGCTCCTTACAAACTCTGCCCCGTCAAAGCCCCTAGCACTAAGTGAGTCCCAGTCAATATTGGGGAAGTTGAAGTCTCCCATCACAACAAACCTGTTGTCTTTACTCTTTTCCAAAATCTGTCTACCTATCTGCTCCTCCATCTCCCGCTGGCTGTTGGGAGGCTTGTAGTAAACCCCCAACATTGTGACTGCACCCTTCTTATTCCTGATCTCTACCCATATCGCCTTGCTGCCCTCTGAGGTGACCTCCCATAGTACAGCTGTGATATTCTTCCTAACCAGTAGCGCAACTCCTCCGCCCCTTTTACCTCCCCCTCTATCCTGCCTGAAACATCTAAATTCTGGAATGTTTAGCTGCCAATCCTGTCCTTCCCTCAACCAGGTCTCTATAATGGCAACAACATCATAGTTCCAAGTACTAATCCAAGTTCTAAGTTCATCTGCCTTACTCCTAATACTTCTTGCATTGAAACATATGCATGTTAGGCCACCAGTCCCGCTGTTTTCAGCAACATCTCCCTGTGTGCTCTTCCTCAGAGCCATAGTGGCCCTATTTCCTTGTTCTCCCTCAATTTCTTCACCCCATTATTTGGGGGGTGCTGGCTTAGGAGGCTTGGTGAGTTGCTGCAGTGCATCCTGTAGATGATCCACATGCTGCCACCGTGTGTTGGTATCTAAGGAAGGGTGTGCTGGCCTTTTAAATGTCCAGAGGAGGTTCACAAGAATGATCCCTGAAATGAAGAGCTTGTCGTATGGGGAATGGTTGAGGACTCTGTACTTGTTGGAACTTAGGAGGATGAGGGGGGATGTTATTGAAACATACAGGGTACTGCAAGGCCTGGATAGAGTAGAAGTGGAGAGGATGTTTCCACTTGTAGGAAAAACTAGAACCAGAGGGCACATCTTAGACTAAACGAACAATCCTTTAAAACAGAGATGTGGAGGAATTTCTTCAGCCAGAGGGTGGTGAATCTGTGGAATTCTTTGCTGCAGAAGGCTGTGGAGGCCAATTCACTGAGCGTCTTTAAGACAGAGATAGATAGGCTCTTGATTAATAAGGGGATCCAGGGTTATGGGGAGAAGGCAGGAGAATGGGGATGAGAAAAATATCAGCCATGATTGAATGGCGGAGCAAACCCGATGGGCCGAATGATTTAATTTTGCTCCTCTGTCTTATGGTCTTACTGTGGTGTACGGTGGTAGATGGGATGCCAATCATGTGGGCTGCAAGTACTGGATGGTGCCAAGAGTTTTGAGTGTTATTGGGAGCTGCACTCATCCAAGCAAGTGGAGAGTATTCCAACATACTCCTGGCTTATGTCTTGTCCGCTGGCGGACAGACTTTGGGAAGTCAGGAGGTGAGTTACTTGCCACAGAATTCCCAACCTCTGACCTGCCCTTGTGGCCATAGTAATCATATGGCTAGTCCAGTTCAGTTTTTGGTCAATGGTAACCCAAAGGATGTTGATTGTGGGGGATTCAGCGATGGGAACGCCATTGAATGTCAAAGGAAGGTGGTTAGATTCTCTCTCTTGTAGGAGGTGGTCATTCCTATGTGGTAATTACTTAAAGCATCAGTCAAAGTCGGAATGTTGTCGTGGTCTTGCCGAATTTGAATCTTGATTGCTTCTCTATCTGAGGAGTCATGAATGGTGCTGAACTTTGTACAGTCTTCAGTGAACATCCCCACTCTGACGATATGATGGAAGGCAGGTCATTGATGAAGCAGCTGAAGATGGTTGGGCCTCAGACACTTCCCTGAAGAGCTCCTACAGTGATGGAACTGAGAGGATTGAATTCCAAGCGCCAGAACCATTTTCCTTTGCGCGACGTATGACTCAAATCCATGGAGGAATTTACCACTGATTCGCATTGACTCCAATTTTGTCAGGGGTCCTTGATACTACACTTGGTCAAAGGCTGACGTGATGTCAAGGGCACCCACTCTCACCTCTCCTCTTGAGTCAAACTCTTTGCCCATGTCTGCGCCAAGGCTGTAATGAGGTCAGGAGTTGAGTGACCCTGGTGGAGCCCAATCTGAGCGTCAGTAAGCAGGTAATTGCTGTGAAAGTGCTGCTTGGTTGCATTGTCGGCGGCCCCTTTCATCACTTTGCGGAGTGTGGCGCCTAGGGGCTTATCACAGTAACTTCATTGCAGTGTTAATGTAAGCCTACTTGTGACAATAAAGATTATTATATTATTATTAGATCAACAGCACAAAAAAATATGATCTGGTCCTGATCATATTGCTGTTTTCGGGAGCTTGCTGTGTGCAAATTGCCTGCCGCCTTTCTTACATTCCAACAGTGACTATACGTCAAAAATATTTAATTGGCTAAAAAGCCGTTTGAGCCAGCCTGTGGTTGTGAAAAACGTTATGTAAATGTGAGCCTTTCTTTCTTATTCTTTTCCCACCAGAAAACTAAAATGTTTCCCTTTCCAGGTTCTCACTGGTTCACCGATGCCCTCCAGCGAAGTGAACCTGATAATCCTGCTCTAGGTTACACATGACTTCAGTCTCATGTTACGTGGCTGCCTCTTAATCTAATCTAGTGTGAGCAAGCAAACCTGGCGAGAAACTCGACACAACCCGAGACAAAGCAGCCGGTTTCATTCCCACCCCGTCCATAAACATTGACTCCCTTCACCATCGCCACACAGTGGCAGACATCTGGAAGGAGCGCTGCAGCAACTCAACAAGGTTCCTTAGACAGCATTCCGAACGCACCTCGAAGGACAGGGGCAGCAGATACATGGGAGCGCCACCGCCCGCATGTGCCCCGCCAAGCCACTCGCCATTCTGACTTGGCAATATATCCCCGTTCCTTCACTGTCATTGGGTCAAAATCGTGGAACTTCCTCCCTAACGGCACTGTGGGCGTACATACACCACGGGGACTGCAGTGGGTCAAGACGGTGACTAACCACCACCTTCTGAGGGGCAATGAGGGACAGGCAACAAATGTTGCTCGAGTCAGCAATGCCCAGATCCCATGAGTGAATATAAAAAACATTCTGTCAATGCTTATCGCCCAGGTTTGAATGTGAAACCTGGTCAATTTGTCAACATGTTCAGAACATTTTTATTCGATCAAGGGATATAATTGCCAATGGTTAGGCCAGACTTTGTTGCTCATCCCTAATTGCACTTGAGTCAGACAATGCTGTCAGGAAGGGGGCGTCCAGGATTTTGGCCCAGCGGCAATGAAGGAATGATTATATAATTCCAAGTCAGTTTGGTGTATCCGTGAGCTTGTTGCCCTGGTATTTTTAGGTGGGAGAGGTTGTGGGTTTGGAAGATGGTGTCTGAGAAGCCCTGGCACTCAAGACAGAAAAGGGATGGAAATTTGAAATAAAAAATAATTTCAAACATTGGAACATAGACAAGACAAGCCTAGCTTCAATTAAAGTATTGTGACATGCAATGATGTCATGACTGATACATCCTTGAAACGGACAGTCACCCAGACTCAAAACGTTAGCTCCCTTCTCTTCCCACCAATACTGTGAGACCTGCTGAGATTGTCCCACATTTTCTGTTCCTGTGTTTGTGTTGAAAAATCTCAATTAGTTGGAATGGCGACTGCTCGACCCAAGACCGTAAGAAACTACAGAGAGTCGTGAACACAGCCCAGTCCATCATAAAGCCGCCTCCCATCCATTGAGCCTGTCTATGCCTCCCGCTGCCTTGGGAAAATGGGCAGCATAATCAAGGACCCCTCCCACCCAAGTTATTCTCCCTTCCAACATCTTCCATTGGGCAGAAGAAACAAAAGCTTGAGAACATGCACTAACAGATTCAAAAACAGCTTCTTCCCTGCTGTTACCAGACTCCTGAATGGTCCCACTTATGGTCCAACTTGAATTGATCTCTCCACTCTTCTTCTCTACTGTTGTAGCTCTACATTCAGTATGCTTCACCTGGTGTCTATGTCCATGTATTTACATTGCGGATTTATCGTATGTTCTATGTTTTTCATGTATGGAACAATCTGTCTGCATGGTACACAAAACAATACTTTTCACTGTACTTCGGTACACGTGACAGTAAATCTAAATCTAAACCTATTGACATCCTGGAGGTTACCATTAATCAGAAACTGAACTGGACCAGCAATATAGCATGTCAGAGGCTGGTGTAAGGATACTCCTTGTTACCCCTGTCACCCCTTGTTTTTTCCTTTCATTTCTGTTAGTCTGGCATTTCAATTTTTATACCTGGACAATTAATAGGACCTCCGTCTTTAAGATGGTCTTCACTTTTAGTTTTAAGAAAAACCTCCAGCAGGATGTGCTGTTTGGTCTGGCATCACTGATGACTCATCTTGAAGGACTTGGCTGGCGGCCAATGAGCTGTTTCAGATTGCCGGGGTTTAGTTGATAATCTATGCTGATTGGTGCCGACCATTATAGAATGTTCCTTCCTCTGTGAGACTGTGTTTCCAGGTCTCAGTTTAGTTTTGAACTCAGAGCTGAAGGAGATTCTTTGAGTTTCTCTCTCCCTGAAAGGGTAACCCTGTCTCAAACACCCGGTTGGAGACTCTGTTTTCACCTCAGTAAAGCTGGAGGATATTCTAGTGAGAGTGAAAACTAAAAAAGAGTAAAACTCAGGCTAGAAACTGGATTTTAGGGGGAGGGAAAGAAAATCTTAAGGAAATCCAGACAAGCCACTGGCTGAAAGCAGGATCATTTGTTTCACAACACTTTAAAAATTCTCATGTGGGGAACTTTTTCTTATTTCAGAACCACTTGTGGAGTTGGAAAGAAATAAGAATTACCCATGCCTGAAGCTGTTCTTTTGAGTGAAGGCCCAGGGTAATAAAAGTTAAAGTGATTCCCCCCCAGAGGAAACCCTGCAGCCTGGGGGTTCTGACTGAATGCATCTGCCAGAAGATCCTTCTTGGCAATCCAACCGGTGGTTATAATCACTCGGCCTCCTGGGAGGACAACCTGTGGCTGCAACAACTTCAACATCAAAGCAAGGGCACTCATCTTCCATTTCATATTAATCCTCTTGTCATTTTTATCCCTTCACCGTCCCTCTGCATGTGTCTATCTTCTGTGTGTATTGGGGTAGAGGGTGGGATCGTAAAAGGGAGGAGTAGTATATTAGCTGGCCATTATTCTATTGCATGTCTTATCTCTATTTTTGTTATAAATAAACCGTTGGTGTGCTTCACTTACAAATCTGGTGCCTGTAAGTCATTGGAGCAGTCAAGGGCCAAAGATCTCAAAAACCTTAAACAAATTATTGGATAATTCAACTGTGTTGGGACTCTGGTGCCTGTGGGACTGGAATTGACTGTGCACTAGCCCAGGGGATTCTGCAGCAAGTAACTCACCTCCTGACTCACTAAAGCCTGTCCACCATCTACAAGGCACAAGTCAGGAGTGTGATGGAAGAGTCTCCACTAGTCTGGATGAGTGCAGCTTCAACAAAACTCAGGGTAGAATAGCCCATTTGATTAGCCCCCCCCCCCCCCCCCCCTGTCTACTACCTTAAATATTCTCTCCCTCCACCACAGATGCACAGTGGCAGCCATGTGTACCATCTACACGATGCACTGCAGTAACTCCCCTTGGCTTCTTTGACAACACCTTGCAGACCAGTGAACTCTACCACCAATTGGACAAGGGCAGCAGATACATGGTAGCTAGACCACCTGGATGTTCGCCCCCAAGTCACTCACAATCCTGACTCGGAACTATATTGCCGTTTCTACATTGTTACTGGGTCAAAATCCTGGACCTCCCTTCCTGACAGCACTGTGGGTGTACCTACACCATAGGGACTGCAGTAGTTCACGGAGGTAGCTCACCACCACCTTGTCAAGCGCAATTAAGGATGGGCAATAAATGCTGGCCTAGCCAGCAAAGCCCACATCCTGTGAAATAATCAAGAACAGCCTTTACATTGACACAAAATATGGGTTGTGTTTGCAAGGATTATTTTAAATGCTCACTTTGGCCTGGATTGAGGAGGACACCTTATTTAATGCAAACTTTATCCTAGCCTCTATCTGTACAATTTTATAACTTGCGTTTATTGCAAGCTCACCACACATTTGCAAGTTAAACTATGGTTGTGTCTCCACATGCACAAGCAGATGCGTTATGTCAAAGATTTACCTGTTAACTCCAGGCAAATTTAAACAGGGTACTGTCATGTAAAAGTAAAAGCTCACACAATTGGACACTGTCAAACTCTGCCTCATATATATCTTTCTCACCTGTACACAAGTAAGATCTGTGAAATGGAAATGAAAATGAAGGAATTGTTTTCCAGCTTGCTGAATGTGCTCGCAAATATTTTGAGCTGCCAGCAAGGCGCAATAACATTCAGTCAACTGAGCAGAAAGCTTCTCTGTGCTTTAATTTAGCTTCAGTCTTGTGACCGAAGCCTCCAGCGTTGCATAATGCACCATGAGTAGAACGCCGGGAACCAAATGCATAGCAACGTCAGTACAGTAAGCCTCCTCACCGCTCACAGTAAACCATTTATGACTGTGTTTTGACAATAAAAAGGTGTTTTGGATAGGTGGAAGTTTATGATACTGACTGGTTACATTTGACATCTGGCACAGCAGAAGGTTGTTTAATATTTCACTGGCTCGCCAAATCAAGAAATTTCTATCAACATAAAAAATGATCTACAAAACTGTAGGGAAATTGCTTACAAGTCAGTTATTTTTATCTAAAGGACTACCTTTTATTTCTCTTACCTGCTTCTCCTGTATCATAGATTAGTTTTTTTTTAAATTTAGAGTACCCAATTCATTTTTCCAATTAAGGGGCAAATTAGAGTGGCCAATCCGCCTACCCTGCGCATCTTTGGGCTGTGGGAGTGAGACCCATCCAAACACGGGGAGAATGTGAAAGACTAGTTAATATTAATATTAACCTCCACCTGGAGGTTCCCATCCAGGTCACTCACCTGACTTGGAAACACTTTGCCGTTCCTTCACTGTCGCTGGGTCAAAATCCTGGAATGGCCCCCAATAATTAATTAATACTCTTTATTGTCACAAGTAGGCTTACAGTAATACTGCAACAAAGTTCCTGTGAAAAGACCCTAGTTGCCACATTCCAGCACCTGTTCGGTACACAGAGGGAGAATTCAGAATGTCCAATTCACCCTAAAACATCACTGTGCGTGGGTGTACCTACATCACAAGTGCTACAGCATCGTACCCCCACCCTCTCAAGGGCAATGAGGGCTGGGCAATAAATGCTGGCTTAGCCAGAGATGTCCATATACTTTGAATGAACAAAGAATAATTCCAAAGACGTTGAGATAAGAATTCCATGCAGATTCAGCCAAGTTCCTGCCATACTTTTGGCGGAAGTTGGGGAAACTAGGATAAATATCAGATGCTTTTGTCTATATTGTTTTGCATGTACATTTGCTCTCCCTTGTCCTAAAACACTGTGCTGGGACATAGTCCCACAGCTAATATCAGCCCTGGCAAAAATTGCAGATGCACATTTTCCAGCATAAATCAATTGTACAACAATTAGGAATGGTAACGCTGGTTAATATTTCTCTCTCTAGCCTAGGGAACTGAAGCCAATTGTGCAACCCTTGGCAGAGACAAACTTATAGATAGAGTCAAAGCTGTATCACTTAGTGCTTCAGGGGTATTCCTTTTGCAGTGCTGTATCATTTGTCATGGACAATTTTAAGGCATTGCTTTTTTTGTGCTTGTGATCATTTATATATGTACGTGAGCGTGCACATTTTCTTACCCTTGCAGAGGGTGAGTGAGTCCATTTTAAATAATCCAGCAGCAAGCCTTTTGTCATTAAAGGGAAAAAGGTGAGTTTACCTTTCATGCCCTCGCCCTGGAGCTTAGTGAAGAAACTATGTCCCTCTCACTTGCATGCTCTCATACACACAAAAACCTGATAAAGAGGAAGGTAAAACAATACTCATAAAAATGGAATGGACCTCAGTCTCGGTTTCGATGCAGGCCTTTTATTTCATAGTTGCGTTGTTAGGTTGTCTGAAGTGAATGCTTTGAAATTGCAGAGATGAATCATGAGTTGCCATGGCTCTCATAGTCGACCTGCAGGAGGTTGGTTTTCTCAGGTGAGCCTGAAGGTGGAACCAGGTGGTGGGGGAGGGAGGTAGGGGGGGGAAGAGAGGAGGTTCTTCATATCTCTTTCAAGCTACTGGAATATGGCCCTTTTTTTTTAGCTGGGTTGGTGACAGTAGTTAAATGGCTGTGCTTGTTGGTCCCTCCCTCTCTCTCTCTCTGTGTAAAGAAGACAGAGAAGATCCATCCTGGAGTTCTGTCTGTAGCAGTTTGCGATCTTTTAACAGGAAGTAAAGATGGCCACTGTACCATGTGACCCTGTAAGAAATGCCAAGGCATCTTCCAAATAAGGCAGTGGGAGCAATCAAAGTACAGTCTGAATTCCTATCCCACCTGCTGTGGTGGCTTCTCACACTTTGAAGCGTCTTATTGGTGAATATCATAGACTTAGAACATACAGTGCAGAAGGAGGCCATTCGGCCCGTCGAGTCTGCACGGACCTACTTAAGCCCTCACTTCCACCCTATCCTTGTAATTCAATAACCCCTCCTCACCTTTTTTTAGCCACTAAGGACAATTTATCATGGCCAACCCACCTAACCTGCACGTCTTTGGACTGTGGGAAAAAAAATGGAGCACCCGGAGGAAACCCACGCAGACACGGAGAATCAAACCTGGAACCCTGGCGCTGTGAAGCCACAGTGCTATCCACTTGTGCTACCATGCTGCCGAGTTAGGAGGAAGGTTTGAGTTAGGAGGAAGATCATCGAAGTCAATGGTTTTTATTTACACTTGTGAAGCATCCATTAAATTACAAATGCATTGCTGTCGTGCAATGTCCTATTTTGTTTCTTTGGGATCTAAGGGGGCATCGTGAATGCACAGGGAGAGTCCTCAGAATCGATTTCGAAACAGACTTAAAATCAGTTCATGTTTTTTTAACGTAAACTTAAAAATACAGTTTCTTTCCAAAATTCATGAAAATACTGTTGTGACTCATGTGGGTGATATGCACATATGCATTTCTGTATATAACTGTATATAGTTGCACCAATGTACATAAATGTGTATAACAGTACCAATGTATGTAGTTGATGATCAATACACATGGTGACAGTTATGACCTCCTGCCAGTAGGTGGAACCATCACACATTGGGACACTTATATATAATCGGAGGACGGATGAGACGCAGGCACTTGGCAGTAGGACAGACAAGACAGTCACACCTCATCGTAGCTCTACAGTAACTTAGATATAATGGTCTGTACACAGGTTTTTGCCACGATGTTGGCGAAGCTATTGGGGGAGGGGGATGATCCCTCCCGATATGAACTGGATCGGGCTCATCGGTCGTGGAGGCCTGTACCAAAGGAGAGTGAGTCGCCAAGAGTAGTAACTTTGTGTTTTCGTAGGTACAGTGTGAAGGAGAAGGTTCTGTGCTGGGCGAAGCAGAAGCGGGTGGTGCAGTGGGCTTGAGCTGGTGTATGCATATATCAGGACTATACGGTGGAGCTGGCGAGGGGGGGCTGCCTTCAGCCGGGTGAAGAAGGCACTGTACATCAGTAAGGTGCAGTGCGGCATAGTATACCCAGCTCAGTTGAGGGTGACCTACAAATCCAAGGACTTTTATTTCGGGACGGCGGAAGCAGCGGAGGAGTTTGCGAAGGCAGGAGGACAGTGGCTGAATTGGGAAGTGGTCATGTACCGATGTAGCCTCATGTAACTGTATTTTTTCATTGCAGCTGGTGTATGTGCTAAATGAGCTAACGTTGTATATACTTGGATAAGGGAAGAGATGGGACTTTTGCCTGCAATGATGGTTCTTTAGGGCTTGGATGTGTATGCGGGGTTTGTGTGCTAAAGGGGATTTCTTGGTTTTCCTGGCAAGGAGGAAAGAGACCCGGGCGGGGGCCTCCACACTGGCCGGTTTAAGTCCGGCCAAAAGTTGTAATAAGTCACACTATTTTGTTTGAAATGTTGGTGCATTGCACTCTTAAACAGTTTGGTTTGTTTGATTAATTTAAATAAATTAATTTAAACAGTTAACTTTCAAGCAGGGGTTTGAAAGTAGTGCAATGATCTTTCTTTCAGATATTTGATGACTCTTTGAATACAAACAAAAGGTACATTCTTTATTTATATAACACATATGGGACATTCAGCTGTGGTCAGCCAGCATTTATCACTGTCAGATCCATAACCTTCAAGGTGATTACACAGTAGAAGTTGTATAAATATAGCATGTAGCAGTTCACTTGTGAGCCAGGGAAAATAAACCATAATGCGAGACTGGCCGGTAGAATTCTCATGCAGCATGATGTTCATGGCTTCTGTGATGCAAAAGAACTCATGGTTTATTTTATCATAATCCTCGTACTAAGTCATTCTGTAGTTCCTCGCCTTTCCAAGTTTTTATCCTCAGCAAGGTCTGAATGATGACCTTTGTGAGAGATTGTACCACAGAGCTAATGGAAACATTTCACTGATATTATCAAGATCTTTTTTCATGTTGTAACTGGTGGACGAGCTAATTGCCAGATTGCGTTCAGACCTGTAGACATCCTTTACCAAAAAGGCAACGACACCCACTTATCCATCAACAACTGACAACTGAGTCAAACAAATGAAGTCTGATTTCTTTTATAAAAGAGAAGAAAAAATCAGTCAATCACCTAACAGAGTATTAAATGGTGGTAACTGCTAATTGTTTGTGTTTTGTGGGGATTACAAAACACAGTTATGCAAACAGAAATGGACCTTTCACTTCCCTGCAAAAGCGAAATACTGCGGATGCTGGAAAATCTGAAATAAGGAGAGAGAATTTTGGAATTATTCAGCAAGGAGTTCTCGCTTGTGTTCTGGAGAATATTGATCCCTTGACTAATATCCCGAAAACAGATTATCAGGTCAAGATCATATTGTGGAATCACAGGGTGCAATTCGACCAATTGGAAACAAAGTCCCACAGCGAGCGCGATTAACCACGTTTCCCGGCACTCACAGCGCCAAGAAAGACATGGTTATACAACGCGACTCACGTGGGGAACGCGTGGCCGTGGTGTTGCTAATTGTGTTTCTCTTAATTTGGCTCTGCAGATGGCGGCCAATCTGGTCGCCTTCCTTAATTCTAATTACATTTTGCTCTCGAGTCGCCAGGTATCTCTCGATACCGCCTCAAGGTTCAAAACCGAATACTGATCAAAGACTCGATACACCAGTTAGTACGTTCAAACTCAATGCTCATTTATTTACACACAGTCAAATATACTCATGCATAAAACTCTACAGACTAAACTATCACTACTGCTAAAAGCCTATACTTAGCTTCAGGCGCCCACTCAGTCAGAGGAACAATGGCCGTTGTTCGGTTCTGAGGCTGCTGGAGTTGAACTGGTATGGAATAACAGCTAGGAGCGTCTGTCTCGTAGCGTGCGTTGACCTTGGACTTACTTGTTCTGATGTTGCTGTTGGGCAGGTCTCTCCTTGGTGAGAGCCGGAGCCAAGAGAGCGATTCTCTCTAGGGGGATTCTTCTTATACCCAAAAGGGGCTTCGCGTGCTTTTGGGCGGGCCTTGAACTTGGCCCCAATTAATTGGGCCGTTTCCCAATCATTCCTATCGATTTCCTCCAATTAAGGGGTGGGTGCCCTGATGGCTGGGCATGTCCGAGGTGGCCGTTGGGCTGCTTTGTTCTGGTCTCCTCTGGCGCCGGGGTGTCCATCTTGGTATTGTTTACTTAAATGTTACTCTTTTGTCCCCGGGGATGGCTCATTAGTATGGTAATGGTTTTGCAGTATCGGTCTTGTCCGGGAGCTGCGGCTCCAATCAACAGACAAACCCTGCACCTGCTTGCTTTCTCAGTATTGTCCATTTTCCCTGCAATCTTTGCAAAGTGTCCATTTTGTAATCGGGAAGTGGCCATCCCAGATGGCTACAGAGGCCACACATAGCCCTGTTTTGTTCACTGAGTAACTCCCCTCGCCGGAACTCCCCAGTGTAGTGAGAGTTTTTAAAATGGCGGCCCGATTTCCAAGGCCTCCAAAGTGACCCCCAACAACCCCCAGCCCGAGCACACTATGGGAGGGTCCCTTCCCCCTGCACTCCCCAAACACCCACTCAGGACACTCCCAGCCCAATCACACACATTCAAAAAATGCCAGCTTGGCACTTTGGCAGTGCCAACCTGATAATTCCCCTGCCCACTGACAGTGCCACATGGGCATCTTGGCAGTGCCAGGCTGGCATCCATATGGTACTGCCAGAGTGGCAGTGCCAGGGCCCACCCTGCCCAAAGGGCAATCAACTGGAGGCCTCCGATCCCCTGGGAGACCCCCACAAGTGCCATTCCACCTGGTCCACCATTTGTGGGGACCAGTGCTGAACAGCACTCAGCCAAGGTCTCCAAGGCAAATGGTTCAATCCCAAAGTCTGAGGTACCTCGGGAATCTGCACATTAAAGTGAGACTAGCTGTCTCGCTTTAATATGCAGATTTGCCAAAACATGATCCCACCCACAATGGGTGGGATTTACATTGCAACGTCTCGTGAGATCCCGTTAGATTTCGCGAGGCGTTGCGAGCTGGGTGGATCCGGGGAGCGGGGTCTCCAGGCTTTTGTCGACCATGCTGCGTGGCGGCGAGCTGAGGTTCAGGTGCAGTGTGGCAATTGGATCGCTCCCACACTGGGGAAACCTTCAATGCCCAAATTGTCTGTCACACTTCCCACTCTACAACAATTACTATAGTTCAAACGCTCTTCATTGGTTCAGCGCACTTGGGCATATTGTTTGTGGTAAACACCACTGGTAACACACTACGCGTATTACGGTACTGCCACTGTATTACAGGTACCACAGTAATCCCAGCAGGCGGCGTATAAAAGTGTCTGCTCTCCTGCGCTGCTCCCATTCTGGTTCCAGCTGCAGGAGGCTCAACATCTTGTGCAATAAAGCCTCGATTGTTTCACCATTCTCGTCTCATGGTCATTGATGGTACATCAATTTATTGAACAAGATTTTACGAGATGAATGTCTTAATCAAGCCTGATCGCCTGGAGCTGAGCCCTCACGCAGCCGAAGCCACTGCCACCTTCGAGCACTGGCTAGCCTGCTTCGAAGGATACCTCAGAGCAGCCACTGAAGAACCCTCGGACCCGCAGAAGCTCCAGATCCTCTACTCACGGGTGAGCCCACAAGTTTTTCCCCTTATCCGGGATGCGCCCACCTACACAGAAGCATGGCGCTACTAAAGGGATAGAACATCAAGTCAGTGAATCAAGTGTACGCCAGGCACCTCCTGGCCACGAGACGGCAACTCCCGGGGGAGTCTCAGGACGATTTTCTGCAGGATCTACGGATACTCGGTAGGAACGGTGACTGCCAGGCAGTTTCGGCAGTCCAACACACTGAACTACTAATCAGAGACGCTTATGTCACGGGCATTAAGTCTACTTACGGTCGCCAGCGGCTATTGGAAGGGGGTACGCTCTACCTTGCAGAGACTGCAGCTTGCTAACTCCCTAGAAGTGGCCTCCCGTAATCTGGAGGCCTACACCTCCGACTGCACGGCACCCTCGTGGGCATCGTGGGCCCCACCAGCTGCCGACTCGATTGCACTGCAAGCCTGCGCCGCGCGGCAGTCGACCAACTCCGGAGGGCCCAAATGTTACTTTTGTGGCCAGAGCAAACATCCCAGGCAGCGCTGCCCGGCATGGAGCGCGACCTGCAACGGGTGTGGGGGGAAGGGCCACTTGGTTTCCGTTTGCGAGGTCTGATCGGTTGCCGCTGTTTCCAGGCCCAGCATCGCTACACCCCCCACGTGTGATCCAGGGGCGCCACCATCTTCTCCACCACAAGCCACGTGCGGCCTGTGGGCGCCGCCATCTTTGATGTCGCCCGCCATGTGCGCCCCGTGGGCACCGCCATCTTGGACCGCGCCTCAGGGCTCCTGCTCGCCTGGCCGTTCGCGGCCCGCCGATACCTCCACCACCGCTGATCAGCCCGGGACCTCCCAACATCTTCCGCAGCTCGCCCCCATCACCCTGGATCAGTCTCGGCCCCGCAATCTCGCGACCGCTACGACGACGGTAAAGATCAACGGGCACGAGACGACCTGCCTCTTTGACTCCGGGAGCACAGAGAGTTTCATCCACCCTGCTACGGTAAGGTGCTGCTCCCTCCCGGTACTCCCCATGACCCAGAAAATCTCCCTGGCCTCCGGATCCCATTCGGTGCAAATCCGGGGGTACTGCGTCGCGACCCTCACCGTTTAGGGCATAAAGTATAGCAACTTCAGGCTCTACGTCCTCCCCCATCTCTGCGCTGCCCTGTTACTAGGTCTCGATTTTCAATGTCACCTCCAAAGCCTTACTCTGAAATTCGGCGGACCCCTGCCCCCCCTCACCGTCTGTGGCCTCACGACCCTTAAGGTCGACCCACCTTCACTGTTCGCAAACCTCACCCCGGACTGCAAGCCCGTCGCCACGAGGAGCAGACGGTACAGTGCGCAGGACAGGACCTTTACCAAGTCAGAAGTCCATCGGCTTCTGCGGGAGGGGGTCATTGAGGCCAGTAACAGCCCCTGGAGTGGTGGTAGTCAAGACTGGGGAGAAACACAGGATGGTCATCGACTACAGTCAGACCATCAACCGGTACATGCAGCTCGATGCGTACCCTCTCCCACGCATATATGACATGGTCAATCAGATTGCGCAGTATCGAGTCTTCTCCACAGTTGACTTGAGGTCTGCCTACCACCAGCTCCCCATCCGCCCGGAGGACAACCAATACACTGCATTTAAAGCAGATGGCCGCCTCTATCACTTCTTTAGAGTTCCCTTCGGCTTCACCAATGGGGTCTCGGTCTTCCAGCGAGAGATGGACCGAATGGTTGACCATTACGGGCTGCGGGCCACGTTCCCGTGCCTAGATAATGTCACCATCTGCAGCCACGATCAGCAGGACCACGACGCAAACCTCCAAAAATTCCTCCATACCGCCAAACTCCTTAACCTCACCTACAATAAGGAGAAATGGGTTTTCGGCACCAACCGCTTAGCCATCCTTGGCTACGTTGTGGAAAATGGAGTCCTAGGGCCCGACCCCGACCGCATGCGCCTCCTACTGGAACTCCCCCTCCCCACTGCACCAAGGCCCTGAAACGATGCCTGGGGTTTTTCTCATATTACGCCCAGTGGGTCCCCAATTATGCGGACAAGGTCCGCCCACTCATCAAGTCCACAGTTTTTCCCCTGACGGCTGAGGCCCACCGGGCCTTCAACAACATCAAGGCGGACATCCCCAAAGCCACGATGCATGCAGTCGATGAGTCCCTCCCCTTCCAGATTGAGAGCGATGCATCGGACGTGGCTCTGGCCGCCACCCTCAACCAGGCAGGCAGGCCCGTGGCTTTCGTTTCCCGCACCCGTCATGCCTCCGAAATTCGGCACTCCTCTGTCGAAAAGGAGGCCCAAGCCATTGTGGAAGCTGTGTGACATTGGCGGCATTACCTGGCCGGCAGGAGATTCACTCTCCTCACTGACCAATGGTTGGTTGCCTTCATGTTTAGCAATACACAGAGGGGTAAGATCAAGAATGACAAGATCTTGAGGTGGAGGATCGAGCTCTCCACCTACAACTATGAGATCTTGTATCGCCCGGGAAAGCTCAATGAGCACCCAGATGCCCTATCCCGCGGTCCATGTGCCAGCGCACAAATGGACTGACTCTGGGCTCTCCATAATGACCTCTGCCACCCGGGGATCACCTGGTTCTTCCATTTTATCAAGGCCCGCAACCTGCCCGACTCCATCCAGGAGGTCAGGACCATGACCAGGGAATGCCAAGTCTGCGCGGAGTGCAAGCCGCACTTCTACCGGCCAGACAGAGCGCATCTGGTGAAGGCCTCCCGCCCCTTTGAGCTCCTCAGCATGGACTTCAAAGGGCCCCTCCCCTCCACTGACCGCAACATATACTTTGTCAATGTTATTGATGAGTACTCCCGTTTCCCATTCGCCATCCCATGCCCCGACATG
Organism: Scyliorhinus torazame; assembly: GCF_047496885.1. Classification (NCBI taxonomy): domain Eukaryota; kingdom Metazoa; phylum Chordata; class Chondrichthyes; order Carcharhiniformes; family Scyliorhinidae; genus Scyliorhinus; species Scyliorhinus torazame. The sequence continues at coordinate 22,481,783 of NC_092721.1, read as the reverse complement.
ACTTCTGCCACGGTCATCAAGGCCCTGCACAGCATCTTCACCCTGTTCGGTTTCCCCACCTACATCCACTGCGATCGGGGATCCGCCTTCATGAGTGATGAGCTGCGTCAGTTCCTGCTCAGCAAGGGCACCGCCTCGAGAAGGACGACCAGCTACAATCCCTGGGGAAATGGGCAGGTGGAGAGGGAGAACGGAACGGTCTGAAAGGCTGTCCTGCTGGCCCTTCGGCCTAGGAATTTCCCGGTCTCCCGCTGGCCCTACCCGATGCGCTCCACTCCATCCGGTCGCTCCTGTGCACCGTGACTAATGAGACCCCTCACAAACGTGTGTTTGCCTTCCCTAGGAAGTCCACCTCCGGGGTCTCGCTCCCAACATGGCTGACAGTTCCTGGGCCCGTCCTCCTCCGGAACCATGTGAGGAGCCATAAATCGGATCCCTTGGTTGAGAAAGTCCACCTCCTCCATGCAAACCCGCAGTACGCCTACATGGCACACCCCGACGGGTGACAGGACACAGCCTCCCTCTGGGACCTGGCACCCGCTGGGTCCCCACCCACAACCCCCGACCTGGTACCGCTTCTCCCCCCTCCGGTTGCCTCCCTCACCCCTGTGCAGCACACCCTCCTGCCAGCGAACCTCACCGCAGCCCCCACCCCAGCAGTATCCGTCCCCTCACTAGATCCACTACAGGGTGATGATGGAGAGGCCAACACGCTCCTGGAGTCACAGGTGACCACATCGGCGCCCACACCACCACCAAGACTGAGGCGATCGCAGTGGAGGGTCAGAGCCCCCGACAGACTCAATCTGTAATGTTGTTCTTCACACCCGCCGGACTCTTTTTAAACAGGGGGTGAATGTGGTAAACACCACTGGTAACACACTACGCGTATTACGGTACTGCCACTGTATTATATCGATTCCGGCTTGGGTCACTGTCTGTGCGGAGTCTGCACATCCTCCCCGTGTGTGCGTGGGTTTCCGCCGGGTGCTCCGGTTTCCTCCCACAATCCAAAGGTGTGTGGGTTAGGTGGATTGGCCATGCGAAATTGCCCATAGTGTCCAAAATTGCCCTTAGTATTGGGTGTAGTTACTGGGTTAGGGTGGAGTTGTGGACCTTGGGTGGGGTGCTCTAAGAGCCGGTGCAGACTTGATGGGCCGAATGGCCTCCTTCTGCACTGTAAATTCTATGATAATTCTATGATAATTACAGGTACCACAGTCATCCCAGCCTGCTGGCTCCTCCCAGCAGGCGGCGTATAAAAGTGTACGCTCTCCTGCGCTGCTCCCATTCTGGTTCCAGCTGCAGGAGGCTCAACATCTTGTGCAATAAAGCCTCAATTGTTTCACCATTCTCGTCTCGTGGTCATTGATGGTACATCATTGTTGTGCTGTGAAAAGCTTTACATAAAAATGTTAAATTCTTTCTCTTCTTGTGATATGGATTTTTGTCATTGGCATCACAATGACATATTTGCAAAACATATACAGTGAGCCTCACAATGAACCTAAATGCCAATTATTCAAATGTCTACATCAAGATAACTGGCAAACATGATAGGGGAGATGGTAGCCTAATGTCTCTGAAATAGGAATCCCAAGGCCCTAGCTAATGCTCTGGGTACATGAGTTGAATCCCACCATGGCAGCTGGTAGAATTTGAATTCAGTTAATAAATCTTGTATATTGGGCTGGATTTTCTGTTTTGGGACGATGTCCCCACGCTGTCATAAAAACCGTGCCACATATTCCGAGCCCTGCAGGGGGCTAGCATTGACCCGGCGTGAATCTAGCAGCTTTTGCTGCAGATAGGGGCCTCCACACTTCCGGGTCAAAGGCCGCAAATACGCACGGCAGCTGCCTCCAGCGGCCACGCCGTGCTCCATGGCGGACTCTTATTTGAGATTTTCCTAAAAATAGACCCCCCCGATCGGCTGCGCGCCCAACCCGGACCACCCGCCCAAAAATCTCCCGGCCGCGTATAAGGCCCCCCTGCCCTCCGATCGGCCCGCTGTGAGTGGTCAACGCCGTCAGGACTTTGGCCGTTCGGGGGCAGAGAATGGCTGAGCGGGCCTCCAACAATGGCCTCAGGTAAGGGGATGTGCGACACAGTCCAAGTCCTGTTGGTCACGAGCATGGGCCTGACCAACATAAAAAGTTGAAACCACGCACGTGCGACTCTCTCCCGGCCGCACATGTGCGGTGGTCCAAGATGTGTGGGGCCTTGGAGATGCTGATCACAGATCTGAAAATTAAGGCTAGTTTTAGTTTAATGACATGAGTTTTGAATCATTTTGAATCTTTTCTCGCGGCATACTTAGGGTGGTGGGAGGAGGTTCTTCACTGTTGGGAAACCACAGCAATAGGTTCATAAGCGTGGCTGTTGTGGGAAATGGTCGATTTCACTGGTGCAGCAGGGGGCGCTCGACTGAAGCTGGAGGAATCGGCAGGGGTTCACCTGGGAATGCTAACACAAACAAGTGGGAAAGGAATTTGTTCCTCAGCACTGACGTTGTGCAACCTGATCAACACACAACCTCTTCAAAAACTTAAAATTGAAAAGCTGGAATTCTGTAGCTGCCAGATTTATTCTGACAATCGAACAGAATATCAAGTTAGAGGATGTAGGTGTGTAATCTGCAGAACGCTCCCTTGTTATTTAGCATGTAGCTGTCATCTGAATTTACTGAAAAATATTTTCTGACGTGTATTCATTATAATAATCTTTATTAGTGTCACAGGTAGGCTTACATTAACACTGCAATGAAGTTACTGTAAAAATCCCCTAGTCTCCACACTCCGGCGCCTGTTCGGGTACACAGAGGGAGAATTCAGAATGTCCAATTCACCTAACAAGCACGTCTTTCAGGACTTATGGGAGAGAGCCGGAGCATCAGGAGGAATCCCACGCAGACATGGGGAGAATGTGCAGACTCCGCACAGACAGCGACCCAAGCCGGGAATCGAACCCGGGTCCATGGAGCTATGAAGCAACAGTGCCAACCACGGTACCACCCATTTATTGCCCATCACAAAGGGGCTTGTTGGGCCATTTCAGACAGCCATTAAAGTCATATTGCTGTGAATCATATACAGGCCAAACTGGGTGAAGGGAGCAGATTTTCTTCCCGAAAGAACATTAGTGAACCTGATAGGTTTTTACAGCAATCTGTTAGTCACATGGTCACAATGAACTCATACAAGGTTTTTTTATTCCAGATTTATTTAGTAATTGAATTTATGTTATTCAGCAGGGCCAGTGGGTTTGAATTTATATATCCAGATCATTGGATTAGGCCTCTGAATTATTAAACCAGTAATGCAACCACTATGTGCGACCTGGCTGTGTGCAGATTGGCTGCCAAACTGCAACAGTGACTGCACTTTGAAAACATTCCATTGGTTGTAAGGCGTTCTGTAAAATCCTGAGGTGGTGAAAGACGGTCGAGAAATAGCTCGAGCATAATGCTGCGGAAAGTCTGAAATAAAAACAGAAAATGCTGCACAGATCAGCTGACCAGGAAGAGATCGGGACGCCATTTTAAAATGTGTCTCAACCCCCACCGCAGCCTCCAGACCCCCCCCCCCCTCCCCAACCTTCTAAGGGCAGGGCACTCCTGTACCTGAACTTGGCACATGCACCGTGGCACAGAGGCACCTTGGTGGTGCTAGGGTGCCAGGCTGGCAGTGCCAAGCTGCCCAGGTGGTAATGGGAGTGGCAGGGTACCACCCTTCTCAGAGTCTGACCACCCAGGCACCTCCAATGCCATCTGGGCAGCTTGGCACTGCTAGCCTGGCACCCTGGATCCCGCCCAATGAGGGATCCAGAGGCCTCTCATGAGATTTAACAACTTTGTCGTGTCAACGGGTTGAGCGTGCCAAGGCCATCAAGCACCTATTTACTCTATTCCCATTTTCCAGCACTCGGCCATAACCTTGGATGCTATAGCATTTGAAGTGCTCATCTAAATATCTCTTAAATGTTGTGAGGGTTCCCGCCTCTAACACCCTTTCAGGCAGCGAGTTCCAGATTCCCATCGCCCTCTGGGCGATTCCTCACGTCTCCTATAAACCTCCTTCCCCTTACTGTAAGTCTGTGCCTCCTGGTTGTTGATGCCTCCACTAAGGGGAAAAGTGACGTTCCACCCACCATATCCATGCCCCTCATCATTTTATACACCTCAATCAGGGCCCCATTCCACCACCTCCGCTCCGAGGAAAACGACGCCAGGCTATCCAATGTCTCCTGATAGCTGAAAAGCTCCAGCCAGGCAACATCCTGATAAATCTCCTCTGCACCATCTTTAGTGGGCACCCTTCTATAATGTGGTAACCAGAACTGCAGTTCACAGTACAGAAACTGTGGCCTAACCAGCGTTTTATACAGAACCACCATAACCTCCCTGCTCTTAGATTCTAGGCCGCAGTTAATAAATCCTAACCCTAACCCTAACCCATCAGTTAATCAAGGCAAGTATCCCATAGCCACTTGCCCTGCTGCCTTCAGAGATCTATGGACATGCATATCAAGGTCACTCTGATTGTCTGTATTTCCCAGGGTGCTACCATTCACTGTCCTCCCAAAATGCATCACCTCAGAGTTTTCAGGGCTAAATTCCATTTGCCACTGCCCTGCCCATGTAACCAGCCCATCTATATTGTCCTGTAACCTTTCGTCCTCATTATTTACACATCACCAATTTCCGTGTCATCTGCAAACGTACCGATCATGCCTCCTACATTCATATCCAGATCATTCATGTACACTACAAACAGCAAGGGACCCAGCACCGATCCCTGCGGAACACCGCTGGACGCAGACTTCAGTCACAAAAACAACCTTCGACTAACACCCTTTGCCACAAAGCCAATTTTTGATTCAAGTACCACCTTGGCGGTTTGAGCACAAAAATGGAGGTTACCACTTCAGTGTGATGCTGAGAGAATACAGCTGCTGGAGATGCTGTCATTTGGAGGAGCCATTAAAGCCATTAAAGCCCCCTCTGCATACTCAGGTGGATGTGAAATATCGCAGCATGATTTTGATGAAGGGCAGGGAGAGTTATCCGTGGTCAACATTTATCTCTCAATTAACAGCAGAGCAGGCTCCAGGAGGGAAATAATGGCCCATTTCTGCTTCTGTTTATATCACACAAACCGGCCCCAGAATATCCGGTCTTTCTGGCATTGCTGGCTGTGGGAGCTTGCTGTGCACAATTTGGTCACCGTGTTGCATACATTCAGAGCGCCACGGTAGCACAGTGGTTAGCACCGTTGCTTCACAGCGGCAGAGATTCGGGTTCGATTCGCGGCTTGGGTCACTGTCTGTGAGGAGTCTGCACGCTCTCCCCGTATCTGTGTGGGTTTCCTCCCACAATGTCCCGAAAGATGTGCTTGTTGGGCGTGAATGGGACATTCCGAATTCTCCCTCCGTGTACCCGAACAGGCGCCGGAATGTGGCGACTAGGGGATTATCACAGTAACTTCACTGCAGTGTTAACGTCAGCCGACTTGCGACACCAATAAAGATTATTATTATACATTGTAACAGCGACTACATTTGAGCAAAGTACTCAGTTGGCAGCAAAGTGCTTTGAGACCTCTGGCGGCTGTGAAAAGTGCGATATGTACGCCTGTGGAAGGCGAGACAAACTTAAAATTGCAGGTGGATGGCTTCTCATCTGTCCTGTTGAAAGATTATTGACCTCCCTGTTTCCCTGTCCACCTATGCTAGGCTGCGCTGTCACAGCACTTTCACAGTATGTCATTTACCCTTTGGACTTCTCAATATTTAATTTGTGCTTGGAGCTTCGCTCTTTTCAGTGGTGTTGCCTGGTTAAGGGCTGGTGTGTGCTGAATGCAGTGGAGCCTGTTTTAACGTGAGTGGCTACTCCTTCTGATGTTGGTGCCAATTACTCACTGACTCCTTATTTAAGCTTTGCTAGCTTCCCCCCCCCCCCCTCTCCCAGTGAAATGTTGGTGTAGAATGAGTGCAGTCACACTGCTGGGGAATCTACCTGTCTTTCCCCTCTGTGTACATGTTGTCACTTTCCCTCCTTGTCCCTCCCCTCCCTTTCTCACGCGGCCAGTCAAATCACTCTGCAGTCAACGTGAACCAAAAGCCCTTTTCCTCTCCCTCCTCCCCCTTTTTCACAAGCTGAGGCCGAGGCAGCCTCGGGACGCAAAGGGGAACAAGTCCCAGGCTGTAGCCCAGACTCTTGCGGCTGGAGGAGCTGGAGCGGGAAGAGGAACTGGAAGAGAAGCAGGGGGAGCAACTGGAGCCACAGCGGGGGGAAAGGTACCAGCACCAGGTCTCCCAGTGCGTGTGTGCAGGGGACCCTCTCTCCCCACCAGCCCTGAGACACAGGGATGGGCTGACTGCCAGCTGGAGAGAGTTGTATTCCTGGCTGCTGTGTGAGTGAGGCTTTACACACTCACACACACAAAAGGATCGCAGGCATCGTCTGCTTAAAGATGCAGTGAAAGGGCTGTAAGCAGGACTTGGCCCCTAGCCCCAGCCTCTCTGCTTTAATTCTCGCCCTAATTCCAACCCCCTTTTAGAGGACACCAGGACAGTGATCCTTGGCCGAGGTTTCATTCTTTGTGCGGAGGTCAAATCATTACGTTCCTGGACGGCTGTGTAATCGGAAACAATAATGCAGGAAAGTGCCTGGGCTGGAAAGATAGCAAATATTGATCACTTAAGCTGCCGGATGCTCTCACTGTGCGAGGAAGGTGCATCGCAGGACATTGCCCAGTGACTGGACACCACCTGGAAGTTGGCTAGTGTGCTGTGACGGTGAGCAAACTTTTTTTGCCTGCATTGTTTCCACTGAGCAAATGGCCCAGGGAGCTGGGAGGCGATTTGTGACAAGACCCTCCCACCTGTCACTAAGCAGCTGAAGGCAGGATAAGGAAGAGATAAGCCGCATCTTAGCAACCCCTTCGAGCTTGCCAGTCAAGTGAGAATGGAGGAGGACGGTGGCAACAACCCAGCCCCTCCGGAGGAGAAGAGCAAAGGGGAGAAGAGATTCACCCTGTGGTACATGGGCTGCTCCACCCTTGACCGCAGGACCACCCTGCCCATGTTACCCTGGCTCATGGCCGAGATCCGCAGGCGGTGCGAGAAGCAAGAGGCCGGTTCGTCCATGGCAGCCCGGGAGGTGCTGCTCACCCTCGTGCCCCCCCTCATCAGGTGCGTCCCTCAGGCCACCAGCAGCAACGCCTCAGTCTTCATCTTTGAGCACAAGGCGCAGCATGTGACCAGGTTCATTCACAACAGCCATGACCTTACCTACTTCGCCTACCTGATCAGGACCCAGCCTGACAACCCCGAGTCCGAGATGGCCTGCCACGTTTTCAGAGCCACCGACCCAAACCAGGTAGGTGATTGGTTAAGTGAGCCCGAGCCCGCGGGCGTGAAACCAGGGTCATGGTTGTTGACCGCACAGCATTAGACGTGGGCCCAAGTGCATATGAATCAAGTGGAACCATCACAATGAAGCCAGTTGCCAATATAATTTTAACCGTCGTCCAAACTGAGCTATCCAGGACAGCCAATCTGGAGTTGACGCAATGTAAAAATGTTGGCTGGAAACCTGTTTTGAATGTTGGGCACGTAACCGAATCAATGGTTTCAATGTAACTCTTAATTGAAATGTAAGAGTAATTAAATATTTACCAGTTTATATAGAATAATAACGGGACGAAAAGTTGGCAATATTAAATAGTTGAAGAGAAACTCTTTATACTTGAGAAAGCTTAGGTATTAAAGAACAACATTTTGACTGTTGCACTGGCTGTCTAAGTTGTCAATACAAACAGCAGCGAAGAATCATGTTTGCATCTTAAAGGCCCCCCCCCCCCCGAGTGGGAGCAAGCACGATGGCAGATCAGTCTGGTAGATTGCAGTTGTATTTTTACAATACTGGTGTGTTTTGAGACAAAATGCTCCATTATTACATTAGCAAACAAATAGCTTATTTTTCTGGATAAAACCCTGTGCCCCTTTGAAGAATTGTACACTGTAACGGATTCTCTTCCTGGATAGTATGCTGTCACTTTATGTCAGATGAGCAAAGGAGTTTCATACATTGAGCATAAAAAGTGTAGATGCAGCATGTTTGTGAATTAACGGTGGAGAAGTCTGAATTGGTTTGACTTCTGCAAACTAATCTACCAATTACTTCTGGCAAATGCTGTTAAGATTTATTGAGGCTGAATCTTGATAGGCTGCAATCTAACATTGTTTTTGCATATTAAAAGCAGTAGGATCAAATGTCTCGTGAGATTTCATGGTGGGTTTAAGTCTCAGTGAAATAAACCAGATATTTTGTAAAGAGATTTTCCTCGTCTTCGCTGATCCTTGCATTGAAATTATTTCCGCCAAATATCTCGGGATAAAATTATTCTCTTATCCAAAGTACTTGGGGTTTAGGCCCGCTGTTTAATATGCGCAAACAGGTGAACAGTGAAAATTTGGCTTACTGTGTAGGTGCATAATAATTGACTAACGGGGCTATGTCTTCATTGTAAGTAAGCATCAAAATGAATGGGCATACTATAACTGAGTGTGTGACATTCAGTTCAGACTGGGTGGGCTTGGGAGAAATGGTGTGATCCTTTTGCCCTGGAACAGTTTTTAATAATAATAATCTTTATTGTCACAAGTAGGCTTACATTAATACCGCAATGAAGTTACTTGAAAAGCCCCTAGTCGCCACACTCCGGCGCCTGTTCGGGTACACGGAGGGAGAATTCAGAATGTCCAAATTACCTAACAATCACGTCTTTCAGGATTTAGGGGAGGAAACCGGAGCACCCGGAGGAAAACCACGCTGACACAGGGAGAACGTTCAGACTCCACACAGACAGTGGCCCAAGCCGGGAATCGAACCTGGGACCCTGGCGCTGTGCTACTAACCACTGTGCTACTGTGCCACCCAGTTTGAGAGAGGTGATGCCTGCAATCGCTAAGCTTTTTTGTCAAATGACAGTAGTTTTCCAAAATCTCCTTCCTACCCTGTCAACCATTAGGATAGGCAGCTGTGATCTCTTTGTCCCCTTTGATAGGTCAAGTAACACTAATAATGTAAAGGCAAAGGCAGCGCAGTGTGGCTCCTCTTTTAGCTCTATTAACTGGTGACTCATTTTGTATCTAAAGTTAGGATCCATCAGTAGCAGCAACATGTCAAAATGGAATTCCATTATGTTTTCAGTCTAGATTTGAAATTGGATTCCATTAGTACTGGGCGAGGAGCAAGGAAAAAGCTTTCTGTACTTGGATGTCTTAAATCAGCGTTCACTTAGTTTGCTTGCGTATCCGCGTCTCTTTGAATATCTCAGCACATTTATCATTTTTATGTTGAAAGGCCTCACCAATATTTGTGGTCTGCAGGAGTTCTTATGTGTGTGTGAAGGATCCATGGTCCTGCTGACTACATCTGGAATTCAGTGTTATTGGGAGGAAATGGTGAAAGGTTTGGAATTAACATTGATCAAGACCATTTAGTGTTTCTGGTAACAGATTAGTAGTGATGGGACCCCAGTCCAATGGATGAAATGCATTCATTCTAATCACAGTACATGTCCACGCCAATGTATTTGACACATCTTATATGCATATTAAAAAAAATCCCAAATAGTGAGAATTGAAAGATGTTAATATTTCATGTTGATGACCTTCGAAATGAAAGGAAATAAAAATCACTTATTGTCAGAAGTAGGCTTCAGATGAAGTTACTGTGAAAAGCCCCTAGTCGCCACATTCCGGCGCCTGTTCAGGGAGGCTGTTACGGGAATCGAACCGTGCTGCTGGCTTGCCTTGGTCTGCTTTCAAAGCCAGCGATTTAGCCCTGTGCTTTCAGCAAAACGTTAGGTCCTCAACCTGAAATGGTGATTCTGCTCTGTCTCCACAAATACTACCTGACGTAGGAACGTAAGACGTAGGAGCAGGAGTAGGCTTCAGCCCTTTGAGCTGGCTCCACCATTCAATAAGATCATGACTTATCTGGTTGTAGTCTCAACTCCAGCTTCCTGTGTACCACGTCCCTCCACCTCCCCTTGACCCTTGACTTCCTTGTCTATCAAAATATGTCTAGCTCTGCCTTGAATAAATTCAATGACCCAGGACACGATTCTCCCCCAAGATTTCTAAGGGCGGGATCTCCGGCCACGCCCGCCCAGCGACTGGAGAATCCCACCCGAGGTCAATGGACTTTTCCATTATCCACTTCTCGCCCATGGCGTTCTTGCAGCAGGTGGGGTGGAAGAATCCAGCCCCAAGTTAATTTATGGCGGGTTTTCGGGGAGTTCCCCACCGCTATTCAATGACACTTAGTCACTTTTTTGGGGAGTTTCTCACTGGTTTAGGCCACACAAATTTTTTTAGCACTGGGGAGCTGAACTCCGAGATTGGGCCTCCATTTTAAAAGGGTGCACCGATCTCTACGTGATCCTTCCCCCATCCATGGGCATTGTCACCACGCACACACATAGACACTACCCCACACCTCCCCAAGTGAGGACACCCCGCTATGGGGTCCCTGGGGGTCTCCCTTCTTCAGGCCCCTTTACAGCACTCCCTCCCTTCTAGGAACCTCACCCCCCCCCCCCAATCACCCAGAGGCCCCTACCTATCTGCCCTGCACATCCCCACCCTTCAACCCCCCCCCCTCCCATCATTTCATAGGCATGGCCCCCCCTTGCCCCCTGACCCTTGGCACTCGGGCAACCAGGCACCCAGGCAGTGCTCCTGCCAGCTTGGCAGTGCCATCTAGCCTCCTTGGCAATCCCAGGGTGACAGTGCCAAGATGCCATCTGGGCAGTGCCAAGAGAGCCACGTTCCAGGGGAAGGGCCAGGGAGCCACCCTGCACTTAGTCTGACCATCTAGGGGTCTCCGATGGCCCGGGAGACCCCCCGGGTGCCATTGTTGTGTGGACCAGCACTGATCTATCGGTTCCTCCCTGTGGAGGCAGTGAATCAATGAAGGCCGGTGGATCTCGGGTGAGTAGGTCGTACGTAGATTTAAGACCTACCTCCGGAAGCGGAATTTGGTCACGCCCAATTGGGGCCGAGTTCCGACTCCGATGTCTCATGGGACTTTGGAGAATCCTGCAAGGCGTGGAGCCTGTCGGGAGGCGTGCTGGAGGCCCCTCTTGAAGATTCCACAGCTGCGTTGTGCTCTCGCTTGACGCAACTCGGCCAGAGAATCTCGCCCCCAATCACCACTGCTGTTAATCCACAGATTAACGACCCTCTGAGAGAAAAAACATCTCGACTCTGCCTTCAAAGGAGTTTAAGTTATTAAACTGTGTCCCCGAGTAACAGTCTCTGCCTGGTAGATAAATACCCACTGAGCATTTCCAGCATTTCTTTTGTGAGGGCCACGAAGAATCCAGCACGAGTTTAAGGATACAAAGTAATAACATTTATTTACAATAACATATATATGTAACAGCAGCAGTAACTTCCCTTGCTGCACACTCCTTCCTGCTGGTTCCAAACTGGCCAGCTTTATTTATACTTGGAGTTTACTAATGGTTTCTCCGCCCCCCTCATTGGGGAAGCTCATACTCCCACAGGATTGTGGGATTGTCATTAGTCCCCAGCCAATGGTAAGTAGGCAGGTTATAACAATTTCATATTTCCAGGATCTGCAGTATCCAGGTTTCCAGCTGAAAGGTGTTGTGACATTCACTTTAAAAATAAATCCTTTGACATATTTTCAAAAATTCTTTCATGGGATGTGAAGGTTGCTGTAAAGACCAACATTTGTGACCCTCCATAATTGCCCTCGAGATACGATACTTTATTTGAGACAAAGTTTCAGGCACATAACACTGAGAGCCTCATACCTCAGCTTACTGTATGTTTGATTTATAACATTTTGGTGTAATGGCAATTTAGGTAGTGCAGCAATATTTTATACGGTGAAATCAATAACTGTCCATACACAATTGAGGAAAGCACGCCACATCCAGATACAGTAGTCATTATTTATTAACGGAACCCAGGTATAATACTCAGCCACATGCGATATAGATTGACATTCACAGCTGAGACTTGGCTAGAGGGAGGAAAGGGTGAAGCACAAACACAAGTGTGCAAATATGGAAGACCCGCCTTTAAACATGCGGTCTGGGGCAAGGGCTATCTCACAGTAGTTTTCAGTGTCCTGTATCCTTAGCTCTGGTTGCTGTTTGAAAAGAAGACGGCAGTTCGCAATCACGGGGGCAATCGCGCACTCGACTTATTTTTCTTTAACCTCTACCTTGATTTTTGTGTGACTGATAAATCTGGTAGTCACCTGAAGTTTATAATTTGGGGCCAGAATCGATCCTGAGTCCCCTGAGGCACACATCATTGTTTTTTGTGAATGATCATTGAAGGGCAGACATCAGTTTCTGGGCTCCCTTGATAGCGGAGTAGCTAAATGCAGCAAGCGGTCTGATACTGATCCAGATGCAACAGAACCGTCTGCTGCTGTGAGCCGAGAGCATCTTATTGGGAGTCAGGCTGCTGAGGAATGCTTTGGGATTAGTGAGGGGAATGATCCGTGTGACATTTGTCGGAAATTACGGAGGGTGGGTTATTTAAAAAAAGGGAAATGATGCGCATCTTGGATGACGATGGTACTGAACATGATTGCGATGCTCTTCATAACATAACACCGCTGACATAATTGTCCCAAAATGCCAATTAAAAAAATGACCACATGAGCAAGATACTGAATAATCACGCCTGCCTGCACACAGTTGCACCCCAGGGCATTTGCGATGAAACTTCTATCTTGTATCATTTTGATCCCACTATTAATTCTGCTGCTATAGATAAAAGCAAATTACTGTGGATGTTGGAATCTGAAACAAAACGAGAAAATGCTGGACCATCTCAGCAGGTCTGACAGCATCTGTGGAGAGAGAAGAGAGCTAACGTTTCGAGTCTGGATGACCCTTTGTCAAAGCTGCGGCTGGTGAAGTTGGTCCACTTATTTGTTCAGCATTCTTCATTTTTCCCACCAAGTTGTCCTTTTCATTTTTAATCCACTTTTGGTATTCTCTGTCTCCCTTCTCTGTCCTGTGCTTGAGAGGAAATTCCGGAGCTTAGGATCTACGCATCTGAAGGCGCTGACACCGCTGGTGAAGCAATTAGAATCGGCAATACTCAAGGGGCCAGGATTAGATAGTGCAGATTTCACCGGGTGTTGTAGCACTGAAGGAGATTAGAGATATGGCCGGGTCAGGCCACGGAGGGATTTGAAAACCAGAAATGAGAATTCTAAAATCAAGGAATTGCTTGACCGACAGGGAATGTAGGTCAGTGAGAAAGGGGAGATAGATGAATGGGACTTGGCGGGAGTGAGTGTCCAGGCAGAGAAGTTTTGAATGACCTCCAGTTTATAGAAGGAAGAGCTGACCGGGGTTTTCACGTGCGGTGTGCTTAATCTGACTATCAGGATGCTCCTTGGAGCTACGTGTTCCCTCTAATGTTCCCTTTTCTCTGAGGAGAGGTTCTTAGGCTCCACTCAACACCTCCTCAGTGATACATCTGAGGTCGGGAGCTCAGTACAGCGGTGAATCAAATCTGTGGCCTTCCAACCCACAGTGTTCTGCTCCTTAATCTCCAGCAGGCTTCCGGTTTGCTTTTCAAATAATTGAAGCCAGTCATGGTATATACTGTACTTCATGCTGGATGAATATCACACAATACAAATATGCAGTACACATCTTCATTCAAATTTATTTGAAGAAGGTTGGGCATCTATTAAACATTCTGAAGGGGAGGGGCTGGGAATTCGTGAGCTCCGACTCTGCTCATCTTCTAATCCGTCTTTTCAGCCTTGTGCATATTTCTTTTTTGTCTTTTCTTGGTGTACATGGTTTGACTGCGTCCCGGGAATTGTTGGCTGGTATTTCTGATGATCAAGCCGAGACAGAATGTTTAAATCCTCGCTTGTTCATGGCGGCTGGAAGGAGTCGGGGTGGTGTCCTGCCTTTAGTAGGACGGTTGCTTTCGACCGGGCCCCCACCCTGATGGTGCGGTGTGCATCGACGGATGAAGGCTGCCAACAAAGATATTGTTTTGCTAAAAGTCTCGACTCTGCGGCGCAGGTCGTCAGGGCCCAATTCCAAGAGCTGTGGAGTGTTTTTAATGAGGTGATGGAGGCGATTGAGGAGGTTCTTGCAGTGGAGAGAGCACTGCCCCTGTTGGGAGCCCGCCTGCATTCAATGGAGCATATTTCATCTTCTCTTTGAGTCCTGGGGTCGATTTGGCGATCCGACCACTGGTCCTGTGTTGTTCTGATCTGGCTGTTGGTTGTGAGGAGTTGGAGGTGACCAAGCCGATCGAGTCCCCCTCCCCCCCCGGGCGAAGCCTACGTTGGTGACTCCCCGGATTCTCGTGCTTCGATCGTTGGAATCCATCAGAGAACCTGAGGAGAGCTCACTGATCCTGATCCTGCCTCATCCTTGATTTATGCTTTCTTCATGCGCCAGTGAAGAAGTCCTTATCCTGAGGACTGCTCTGCATCTCAGTTATTATCCTGGACTTTGCTCCCTAGTGATCATGTTACCGTCGGTTTGATGTTGTCAATTTTTTCCTTTTAAATTAAGGGGCAATTTAGCGTGGCCAATCCACCCACCCTGCACATCTTTGGGTTGTGGGGGTGAGGCCCACGCAGACTCGGGTAGAATGTGCAAATCCGTACGGAGCGTGACCCGGGGCCGGGATCAAGCCTGGGGCCTCAGCGATGTGAGGCATCTGTGCTAGCCACTGTGCTGCCTCTAATTGTTTCCTTTTTACAGGGAAGTGTATAATTTGGGTGAGAGGGCCTGTAACGTTGGTTATCCTAATTTAACACGTTCCTATCATGAGTGTTGAATTTGGGATTTGTGCACAGTTTTTATCTTAATTGTATAAGAGGGAGGTGAGCAGGGACAGGGTAAAGGGTGAAAGGTCAGGGTTGGAAGGGTTAGTTTGTCCTCGCTATGATCCAGGAAGACCCCTCCAATTAGAGCTAATCAGTTTTGGGTTATTTTTTTTTCTTCTTTTAATTTTGTTTTTGAGCAGCCGTGCTGGAATCCATTCTGGGCCCAGGCAGTCTGCATGTTATCCTGATGAAAATGAAAATGAAATGACAATTGCTTATTGTCACAAGTAGGCTTCAAATTAAGTTACTGTGGAAAAAACCCTCGTCGCCACATTCCGGCGCCTGTTCGGGGAGGCTGGTACGGGAATTGAACCCGCGCTGCTGGCCTGCCTTGGTCTGCTTTAAAAGCCAGCTATTTAGCCCTGTGCTAAACCTGATTCTTCCTTTGGGTCGAGTTAGTCTTTTCTCCTGATATGGGTCTCCCTCTTTGGTTGTTTTACCCAATGTGTGGAGTGTGACAACTCGGGTCTTTATTTCTCACCCCTTGCTCTTTCGTGATTCTTCATGGGTGACCCAGGGTGCAAGGCTTGAGGTCTGAGTTTTACTTGGATGTCTCTTTGTCCAGGGCCACGATAGGGGCTGGATGGCGCTGTCGGGTATCAATGGAACGTAATTCCCCCCTAGCTCTGAGGCTCTCACGGTTGTTAAATATCCTGTTTTGATGCAGACGGGTCTTGTATCCGTGACGGGAACTTGTTGGGGAAGTTTGTAAAGCCTCCTATTATGTGCTGTCCCTGATCTTTCTCCTTGTTTGGCTGTGATGTTTGCAAGTATTTGAACATTTTTACAAAAATAATATTTACGAAGAAGATGAAATGTTGAGCGCGGCCTCAAGGCAAATGGTTAAATTGGATTTTAAGTTTCAAATGGCGAGGTGTGAATTTATGACTAATGAAAGAAAAACATTATCCTTGTGTAAATAGCAGCACTTGGAATGTTTGTCCACGAAGACCTTTGGAGGTGAAAACCTTAGACTTGTTCCGGAACTCATTCAATGTTGAGATTGGGGGTTGGGAGTCAGTAGGCTTTCTGCTTTGGCTCAAATTTTCAGCAGATTTCTCTCTCTTTCGCCTTGATAAATGGATGAGATGGCCCGCGTGCCCTTCCTTGCGTTCTTTCTTGTCAATGCCATAGAGTTTTACAGCATAAAACGAGGCCCATCGGCCCATCGTTTCTGTGCTGGCCATCAAGCAAGTATCTATTCTAATCCCATTTTCCAGCACTTAGTATGTAGCCTTGTATACCATGGCGGCACAGTGGTTAGCACTGCTGCCTCACTGCTCCGGGGTCGCGGGTTCAATTCCGGCCTCGTGTGACTGTCTGTGTGGAGTTTGCACTTTTTCCCCGTGTCTGCGTGGGTTTCCTCCGGGTGCTCCGGTTTCCTCCCGCAGTCCAAAGATGTGCAGGTTAGGTGGATTGCCCATGCTAAATTGCCCCTTAGTGTCCAAAAGGTTAGGTGGGGTTACTGGGTTACAGGGATAGGGTGGAGGCCTGGGCTTAAGTAAGGTGCTCTTTCCAAGGGCCAGTGCAGACTCGATGGGCCGAATGGCCTCCTTCTGCACTGTAGGGATTTTAGGATTCTATGATTTCAAGAGCTCATCTAAATGCTTCTAAAATGTTGTGAGGGTTCCCGCCTCTACCAGCCTTTCAGGCAGTGAGTTCCAGATTCCCATCACCCTCTGAGTGAAAAGGATTTTCCTCAAATCCCTTCTGAATCTTCTCGTTACCTTAAATCTATGACGCCTGATTATTGACCCCTCTACTAAGAGGAAGTTATTGCCTATCTGTGCCCCTCATAACTTTGTACACCACGATCAGTGGAACAACACCAGTCTAACTAGCCTCTCTTCATAGCTGAAACGTACCAGCCCAAGCAAAATCTTAGTGAATCTTCTCTGCACCCTCTCTAGTGCAATCACATGCTTCTTATAATATGGAAGTGCTGCATGAAAAGAATGTTTTCAAAGGCTTTTTTGAAAACAGCTATTCACTTGCAGGTATCAGTGAGGTATCAGGTGGGGTGGGGATAGTGGAGGAGGAGGTGGACCCGGACCTTTGGTGGCGACATTTGGGGCTTCAGAGAAGCCGGAGCTCATGGAGAGGAGGAAGGCCAATGTTGTGGCCTTCGCCTCTCTGATTGGACGGCGGCAAATTTTACTGGAGTAGCAGTCGTCATAGCCACCGGGTGTAGCGGCTTGGTTGGGTGACCTGTACGACTTCCTGTGGTTGGAGAAGATAAAGTATGAATCGAACGTGGGACCCTGGAGCTGTGAAGCAACAGTGCTAACCACTGTGCTACTGTGCCGCCTTCCCCCGCTCCTTCCCTCTCCCTCTCCTTCTTTCTCTCATCCTCTCTTTCATTTCCATTTAAACTTATGTTGCAAATTGATGAAATCATGAATTTCATTGCCTGTTATTTGGAACACAGCAAATCTGATATGTTTCAACTGCCTACACCCATATATATCTTTGGTTGTCTCCTGAAATTTCTCTACTATCTCTCTTGCCAGCCTAACCATATCAATCTGAACAACCTGTGCGTATTCCTGCAACAAAGTTGAAATCCCTTTCCTCTGGTTCGACAGTTTTTGACAATTTCAACCGTCAACAGCAATAATAATTTGCATTTTCTTGTTGTTGCAATTTTAACATCATCAAATGTCCTAGTCTGCTTCACAAGAGTTATTTATCAATTAAAATTTAATACTGTGCAAGAAAGTGATATTGGGGCCGGTGAAAGAGTGGGGTTTCAATGAGTGTCTTAAAGGAGGAGAGAGAATTGGAGGAACAGAGAGTTTTAGGCCTTGACGTATTGAATTTCCATTTATCCGTTACGTTGTAGGGCAGCACGGTAGCATAGTGGTTAACGCCAGGGTCCCAGGTTTGATTCCCTGCTGGGTCACTGTCTGTGTGGAATCTATACGTTCTCCCCGTGTCTGCGTGGGTTTCCTCTGGGTGCTCCGGTTTCCTCCTACAGTCCAAAGACGTGCAGGTTAGGCGCACTGGCTATGCTAAGTTGTCCCTAGTGTCCAAAAGAAAAAGGTTGGGAGGGGTTATTGGATTACGGGGATAGGGTGGAAGTGAGGGCTTAAGTGGGTCGGTGCAGACTCGATGGGCCAAATGTCCTCCTTCTGCACTGTATGTTCTATGTTCTATGAGTTAAGGGGCGCTGCAGAGGATTTGAGAAAAGGTGGGGGATGTTTGTTGCCGTGTTCGAGGAGCTGTTCGTTGCAAGGGGGGGGGGGGTGAAAAAGGGAAAATGTCTGTACAGACTGTATAGTTGATTACTGGGAAGTATCTTTTCCGGGGTGTTTATTTGCTGTAACCTGTTTTGATTTATATTTGTAATAAAATATATATTTTTAAAAAATCAGTGAGATGGGGGGTACCTGTTTCTCAGTGTAGAGTCGATCTGTTCTTTTGTTCTCCTCTCCTAGAATGGACAACTGTATGAGGCAGTCGCACCAAGCTTGCCTCTGCCTGCCATTCATTTACTTACTCTTGACCAAGGCTCTACCCCTGACCATGAGAACCTGAGTGTTCAGCTGCCCTTGAGGTCAGCCGTGCTTACCAAGCACTCGCACATCATTTCACAGGCCTGGGAAAGCCTCCACTCCCACAGGGAGTGCATTAGGAAACACTGGAGACCAGAAAATAAACTGATTTATGTGTGAAAATGGCAGTGAGGGAAGTATGTTCCTATGTTTTTAACGTGATCAGTAACTCCTCTGCCCATCTGCAATTGTTTGAAAGGTGAACTGTTCCCATTGCATGACTCCTTATTTATCCATTAGATGTTGCGGGGACATTTATCCAAACTGCAGTTATTCAGACTAACTAGTTACCAATAACATTAACTACATAAACACCTTGAGGTGTTTGATAGGGCCATCCAAAAGCAAAATTAGACATTGAGGTACATAAGGACATTGGATCAAAGAGGTCGGTCTTAAAGGAGGAAAGAGTAGTAAAGAGTTAAAGCAATTTAGGGATGGAAATCCAGAGTTTATGGTATAGGCCGCTGAAGACACAGCCCCGACTGGTGAAGCGATTAGATTCGGGAGAATACACAAGAATTGAATGAGTGCAGATATCTGAGTGCCGTAGGACTGAAGGAGATTAGAGATATGGAAGGGTCAGGCCATGGAGGAATTCGAAAACAAGAACTGAGAATTTTAAAATCGAGGTGTTGCTTGACCAGCAGGGCATGCAGGTCAGTGAGCACAGGGGAGGTGGGTGGAATGGGACCAGACTCGGGTGGGCGTCCAGTTAGTGAAGTTTTAAATGACCTCCAACGTCTGGGGGTTGGAATGAGTAAGTTAGCCAGGAGTGCATTGGAAGAAGTGGTTCAACAGCATGGTTGGATGTTCCAGTGCACACTGGATCTGCAATTGTTCCATTGTACTGTCCATCAAATTCCACAATGGAATTATATCAGTTAATAAGCGCAACACGTCTGCTCCTGACTGCCCAAAGCCTGCCCACCATCTAGAAGGCACAAGTCAGGGGTGTAATGGAATACTCTCCACTTGACTGGACAAGCGCAGCTCAAGAGGCTGCTCGCTCCTTTTTGAGAGAGAGAGAGTTAACAGGTGGTGTTTTAACCTGAGGGTCAAAACACCTCCAGTGAGGGGCAATGTTGAGAAGGTGGAACTTTCATGGACAACCTCAGCCAGCACGGGAGTTGAAGCTGCGCTGCTGGCGACACTCCACACCATGAACCAGCTGTCCAACCAACTGAGCTAATCCCCCCCACCACCACCCCGACCCTGACCTTTCACAACCACAGGACGTCACAAAGTGCTGGACAAACAATTACGGGTTCTGAAGTATAGGGTGCGATTTAATGGAAATGAAACAGAGTCCCATGTCCAGTGCATTTAGTCGGGTGTTTCCTGTCACCGGCAGCCCAGAGAAAGAACCCGCTATCTAACGGGACTCTGTTTTATTTTGGGGCCTTAGTGGGGAACAATCCCGAGACTCCCCAATATAACCCCTTATTAGGGGGTCATCTAGCCCCCCCCACACCCTACCCAATAAGGGCAAGTCACCCCTGAGCCTAATCCACGGCATGGGCAAAATGCCACCTTGGAACTGTCAGCCTGGCACCCTGGTAGTCCCCTGCCAGCCTGGCAGTGTCACCTGGCATGATGGCAGTGCCAGGCTAGCATACATGTGGCACTGCCAGGGGTGCTGACTTTAATATGCAAATTTGCCAAATTGCGATGTCACGCGAGACCCTTCTAGATCCCCTGAGGCATGGCGGTCTGCGTAAATCACATCTGTTGCGGGATTTACCGGCCACGGTATGCCCCAGTTCGGGCGCGATACAGCCGTTAGATTTCGCTCATACTCACTGTTGCTACGTAGCAGAGCAAACGTTCACAAATAGCCATTTGATAACCAGATAATCGATCTTATTGATGTTTGCTGAGAGATGAATATTAGCCAGAAAACCAGGGAGATCTTCACTGCTGTTCTTGTAAATAATATTATGGGATCTTTTATGTCCGACTGAGACGGCAGCTGTCCATTTTAAAGTCTCATCCACAATGATTCTATCGCTGACAGTGTGGTGCTCCCTCAGGCTGGATTATATGCTCAGGTCTCGGAAGAGGGGTTTGAACCCATGATTTTCTGACACAAACGGCCCAGTGCCAAACACTGAGCCACCATTGATACCTACTGGTGCTTTCTGCTCCAATGAAAATTCTGATTGAGGAATTGGGTTAATGGCTGGAACTTTGGCAAAAGGGATTTAACACCGATTGTTGAGAATTAAGAATGTTGATCCCGGAAGACCAGAAAGTCTACCCTACCTTGCAGTGGAGCTGGGCACAGTGTAGTGACTGGCGCCGCAATTCCAGTTCAGCCCACTCCCCAGTGCACCGATCCATCCAGTTCGGTGTAGGGGTTGAAAACCACAGCATTGTAGAGGTGACTGGATTGCAACCTCTGTGACCTGCAGGCCACTGATTCTAATGTCTCTTGAGTTAAATTGTACAAACAGCAATAATGATACTGTGCTGTCGGCACGCAAAGTTCTAATGGTCAAGTAAGGACACTTCAAAAACTGCCTTCTCTTGCATGTTCCCTGGTTAAATTCAAATGAATACTCATTGTCATTATTGTTCCAAAAATCATGGTTATTGCTCGATCATTTTGCTCCTTAGGTTCCCCGCCATTTAAAATCAAGGAATGAAGCAATATTAAATAATTGCTTCAATTGTTGTGATCTAAAGTAAAATTAATTGTATGTAGGGGAGAAAGAGGTCCAATCTATTTGTCCTGTGGTAATGTTACAGGACAAATGAAAGAGAGAGAGAGATTTAAGGAGCAATGATAAAATTTGATCCAGTTAATTGAATAATTGAATAATTCTAAATGCAATCATTGCAATATTGAGCTGTTTATTTTAATTTAGCTCATTTACTTGGTGCATTGATGTTTAAGTCAATACTTCCCTCACAACTCATAGAACAAAATGAACCAATACGTATGGCAACCATGAGTATTTCCATGATTTGAAGATAGTAAAAAGTTCCAGGTACAATAACAAGAACAGCCCTGGAGTGGTGAGGGACATGATTGGCTCTACTCCTTGTAGTGCCAACCTGAGAGTCCTCCGTGTTTGGGGGGGGGGGGGGGGGGAGGGTTATTTATGTGCAGATCAGGGGCCTTTTAAAGATGGCGCCCCGATCTCTGTGGAACCGGCCTTGCCAGCTCTGTCAGGCCCCTCCTGAGTGATGGCACAAACCATTGCCCCAGATTTTCTCTGCAGTGAGTACCAGAGAATCGGCAGATGAAACTTGGCTGTGCAGCTGGAGAGGTCCAGGCCAGGTATCAGTCTGAACCCAACACTCCCTGACATTGTTTTGGAAGATTCCACCCAGGGACTTTGAACTCCAATGGCATGTTGCGGAAACGGTTCTTTCATAATTCTGGTACCTCAGGAATTAAATTAAAATTAACCTTGGGAAGAGCGATCACTTCATCTACATCACACAGTTTATCATGAGAATCGAAGTCTGAAGTTTAAAAAAAATACTGGCTGCAGTTCTCCAGTTGTTGCGATTCACTTTTCCCGCTGGCAGCACACTTCTGCTCGTGTGTTTCTGGGTGGCAAGTGTCGTGTTATTCACCCCGTGGTAACACGGACTGCAACAGGATGCAGATGAACTGTAAAGCATACACCAAACATAAGCGTTGGTTCAATACGATTTATTGAACTTCTGTAACAATGCACACAGCTGGCTGTGGGTTGACACTCTACTACTCTAAGTGTACTAACTCTAACTAACGAGACCAGGCTAGCTCTGATCCACATGTAGAAGGTGCTGACTGATATATACACCCTGACTGTCACTACAGTTGTCACCAGTGGAAAGAGGCGGAGTGCTGATGCCTCGTGTGTTTTATAGTTGGAAGCCCCCCTCTGGTGTTCTGTCTGGTGATTGGTTGTGTGCTGTCCTGTATATTGATTGGCTAACCTGGGTGTCTGTCACTGCCTGTTTTTACCTCATGATGTGCATGTGCATATTATGACAGCGAGGGGTGGTTACAATGGGAAATTCCATTGACAAGCGGCAGGAAGATAGAATACTGCTGCTTGCAAACGATGCGTGACCAAAATACACGCGGCTGGGGAACCAGACAACCCCGCCGTAGATTTATTCAGTCACTGCCCTGATGTCTAACTTTTTTTTTATTAATGAGAGTCCTGAATAAATTGCATAGAATGTTTTGTTCTTGATTGATGTAGTTTGGGGCGGGTGGGGTGAAATTGATAGGAGTAAAAAGATTAACCCTGTTTCAGCGATTGCAGAATAATAGTACTTAATCCAATACTTCCTGGGCTTCTGAGGCCAACTTGGATTGGATTGGATTTGTTTATTGTCACGTGTACCAAGGTACAGTGAAAAATATTTTTCTGCGAGCAGCTCAAACAGATCATTTAGTACATGAAAAATAAAATAAAAGAAAAAGAAAATACACAATAGGGCAACGCAAGGTACACAATATAAATACATACACCCCGGCATCGGGTGAAGCATACAGGAGTGTAGTATTAATCCGAGGTCCGTATCCGGTCCAAATCGAGGTCGGGGCCGCACTTCCGGTTTGGGCCTCATCAGCTTCCAGGTCGGGTCGGGTCATTAGGAGTGCAGCCAGGTCGGGCCGAGTCAGGCAAAAGTCCCCTCCATGGGCTCGGAGGATCTTCAAACCTGCAAGGGGACTTCGGCCTGTCATCTTAATTACCAGCTTTTGCTGTTCCTGATACACTCTATTTTACTTTCATTCCACAAAGTCTTGTTACTTGGCCTTAAATCTCAGATTTCCAGTCAGATTCCACTACATTTTTCATGTCTACCGAAATATAATAATAATCTTTATTATTGTCACAAGTCAGCTTACATTAACACTGCAATGAAGTAACTGTGAAAACCCCCTAGTCGCCACACACCAGCACCTGTTCAGGTACACAGAGGGAGAATTCAGAATGTCCAATTCACCTAACAAGCACGTCTTTCGGGACTTGTGGGAGGAAACCGGAGCGCCCGGAGGAAACCTGCGCAGACACGGGGAGAACATGCAGACTCCGCACAGGAAGCTGGGAATCGAACCTGGGACCCTGGCGCTGTGAAGCAACAGTGCTAACCACTGTGCTACCGTGTCACCCATTAAATACTGAGCGCAATACAAGGGTTGAATAATTCATTGACCTTTCATCTGTTTCACAGATACAAAACTGGCATCTAAGCACCGATTTGCCAGGTGGGTTGCATGTGTACGTTGCACGATATTGGTAAAGGGTATAGTTCAGGCATCCACCGTTTGTGCCTGAGACAGGAGTTCAGGCCCTTACAAAAACTCCAGTTTTAATCCTCCTTCTCAAGATTGGGCTGCCTTGAATGCAGCCTGCGTCTAGCCTACTGCACCACATCAAGACCAAGTGTGGCCTAACATGTGGTCCTTTCATGGCCTGCAGGGGAAGTGGCCACCAAAACATTACGTTTTATCAAAACAAATTTGACCTGACTGCCCCTCTTAGCTTTTCAGTGTCACCAGAGACTGTCATTGGCCCCTGCTTGACTAACGTTGGCTTGTTCTCATCCCTGAACCTACCTGCAGTTGCCATGGCTTGAGATTGATTGTCTCATCCGAGATCCCAATTTGAATGGGTTTCCAACTTACCTGTTCTGATGAAGCTTATTGTTCCAACTGGCTGGCACAACCTGATTTCACTCCTGTGACACATTGCCAATATCTACTTAGCTTGGCTCTCTCTGCACAGTTAAGGTGAAAACGATTATCAGGATCCTTGTCACGAGGAAGGTGCTGTCTTAATTTACGAATACTACAGATTTCAAATAATTAAACTCACTTTGGGGATTACAGCATTATATCTCTGTTTTACCTTCGATTCAACATAACGGAACATGTCAGTTTTGAGAAGTACGGTAGTCACTTTTTAGCGTTGGGCTTTTCAAATCTGAATAATAAACACCTCAGAATTCCACTAGCTCCCTCTTGGGTTCATTGAGCGACTTATCCTGCCAGCTGTGAAGTAATACCTGAATTCATTGTTGAATTTGCGTTCCATTTAAACATTCAAAACACTTCAAAAATATACTGAAAAACAATTGCAGCATTCTCCTTCTGCTCTTGATCGCTCCCAGCTTGTTCTCGTGCTCACCTGCTTCCTCAAAGTAGTTTTACTGGTCAGGGATTACATCAGGTAGTCTGGTCAATCAGTCCTTTTCCACCCAGACTTGACAGGCTGACCTCCTTCTGTGCAGTTCTGACTCACATCCAAGTACTTATCCCGTGATTTGTGAGAGTCCGGCACAGACATATTTAAGCGAAGCTAGTTGCTCACTTAAATATGCAAATCTGGATCCGGCCCAGTGAGGGTGAGATCCAGATCGTGACATCTCGCGAGTGTTGTGTTAGGTACACTGGTCTAACACTGGCTGCAACTGGATGCAGGTTAGATCAGAAAGATACTCCAGACCTTGAAGTTAGTTCAATCAGGTTTATTGAACTAATAGCACAGTTCTCTGTGAGTTCGTCTCTCTGCGAACTTAAGTGTGGTTACTCTGTCTGACTGAACCTGACTAGCCACGTGCTGGAGGTGTGAGATTGTAACAACATCCTTGACTGACTCTCTAGATGTTCATCAGTGGAAAGAGGCGGAGTGTGAGAGCCTCGTGTCTTTTATAGTCAGATCCCACCCTTGAGTGTCCTGCCTACTTATTGGTCATGTCCTGTTCTCTGTGTCCATTAGCTGCTTGTCTGTATATCATTATGTGTGTGTCTGCATATCATGACAGCGAGATTTTGTCAGATCTCGCAAGGCGTCCAGAACATTGTAAATCTCATTGGAGACCTGTCGCAATCGTGCTCAGAAGTTTATAAACATCCGGGGAGGGATTCTTCATGGGTGGGTTCCTCCACTTGGCCGGCAGCGCACTCTCAATTGTGAATTTCCCGACGGCGTGCGGGTGACCACAATGGTAAACCCTATTGGCCGGCTGCCGGGACGGACAATCCCGCCGCCGACGGGGTCCGTGCCGCGCCAGGAAACGGTTCTGGTGGGATGAAGAATCCCACCCCTGATATGTGGGGTATCTAATAGGGAGTCTCTGATATGGAGGGTCTCTGAGGTAGGGGTCTGATGGGGGGGGGCAGGGGGGGCTGGCAGTTGGGGTGGGCAGGATTTGAGAAGTGGGAGCCCTCAGATTGACATTGGGGGTACTTATGATACACATATGCCCCCTTGACCCACCGCCAGGCCCTCCCTGTCAGGGCCACGCTTAGAAATACGGGCACCAATCCACGCCCGCTTGAATCCTGGCCAAGAAGGCTGGAACATCACGGAGGAGTGGAGAATCGGGTTTCCAGCCGTCAATTGAATTCAAATGGGTTCAAGTGGCTCACCTGCCAGCGTGGGGTCTGTAGCCCTCTGCTGCTGCTGCCAGGGGACAGAACGGGCACCGGTCCCGTTTTTAGCCTGATTTGCGATTCTCCTGTCTGCATGTACTTCATAACGCTATTTGCTGAACTTAATAAACATTTTTATTGAGGTTAAGGTTGCAATTAATACAATTATCCAACCTCTAATATTGTTAGCAGAAAATCTTTATTTGATCTCACCACTTGACTAAAATTAATTTTGAGGAGCAGCTTGCCTTATGGAGCCAACATGATATTGATATGAATCCCCTCATGCGGGAACTGCCAGTGCTTACAGTGAGCTCGAACAGGCTCAATGGCCGCCTTCTATGCTGGCGGATCCAAATAAGCAAACTGAGATGCAGAGAACC
The DNA here is from genome assembly GCF_047496885.1 of Scyliorhinus torazame. NCBI lineage: Eukaryota > Metazoa > Chordata > Chondrichthyes > Carcharhiniformes > Scyliorhinidae > Scyliorhinus > Scyliorhinus torazame. The sequence goes on along the minus strand of NC_092721.1, from coordinate 22,455,527 downwards.
AGAAGTGCCACAGATTGATTTAAAAACCTGCTTTGGAGACACATGTCTCCTGTTCCAGTGAGCTCCAGGTGCTGCGGCCGTTTGCTGGCTTTAACACTCGGATCACCCCAGTGAGCGCATTACCTAAGGATGAATGCATATGAGGTGGGGCCGGGGCTGGGGGTAGGGGGGTGGGGGGGGGGGGGGGGGGGGGAGAGCAGTGCATGAAGATGGGAACAACAAATGGACAGAGGAAAAGGATCTCGATTTGTAGATTCGTCTGTCTGTCTAGGCTCATCTGAAATTTGTGAAATTAATCTTCCACAGCCGAGCTAGGCTGATCCATACTTAGAAGTTAACTCCTGAAAAACACCACAAATCAAGCTGCTGTTCAGTATCTGTGTGATAACCAGAAACTTTTTTAAAAATGCATTCATTTAGAGGAAGTGGGCATCATTAGGCCAGGCCAGCATTCAGTGCCATCCCCAATTCCCCTTGAGAAGGGGGTGGTGAATCATCTTCTTGAACCGCTGCAGTCCCTGCGGTGTAGGTACACCCACAGTGCTGTTAGGGAGGGAATTCCAGGATTTTGGCCCAGCGACAGTGAAGGAACGGCGATATAGTTCCAAGTCGGGGGTGGGGGGCTGAGTTGCTTGGAGGGGAACCTCCAGGTGGTGGTGTTCCCAGGTATCTGCTGCCTTTGGCCTTTTAAATGATGGTGTTCGTGGGTTTGAAACTATGAACAACATTACTACAACTGGCACCAGCACAATTTTTTTTCTTTCATTTTTTTTGTGATAGTTACAATTTGATTGGGCAAATTAAGTGTCGTGTGCTTAGAGCTTGGACCATTTAAACCTGAATTCTGCTGTATTGTACACAATAAGTAAATCCTGGTCCAGGGGGTTTGGGTCTTCCGAAGCTGATGCATTAGTACTGGGCGGCGAATATGGAGAAGGTACGGAGCTGGTTCAGAGGGGTTGACTCCCAATGGGTCAGAATGGAGGAGAGTTAAAAAAAAAAAAATTTAGAGTACCCAATTAATTTTTTCCAATTAAGGGACAATTTAGATGGCCAATCCACCTACCCTGCACATCTTTGGGTTGTGGGGCGAAACCCACTCAAACACGGGGAGAATGTGCAAACTCCACATTGACAGTGCCCCAGAGCCGGGATCGAACCTGGGACCTCAGTGCCGTGAGGCAGCAGGGCTAACCTACTGCACCACCGTGCTGCCCAGAATGGAGAAGAGTTTTGGTAAGGGGTCAGGATTGAAGGCGCTGGCGACAGCACCGCTCCCGACGGCCCCGGAGAGATACTCGGGGAGTCCGGTAGTAATAGCTTCGTTGAGAATTTGGAGGCAGTTTCGACAGCACTTCGGGTTGGGGGCAGGGTCAAGGGAAATGCCGATTCGGGGGAACCATCGATTTGAGCCAAGGAAGTGGGATGGAAATTTTCAGAGATGGGAGGAGAAAGGAATTAGGACACTAAAAGATTTATTTCTTGGGGGTCATTGTGCGGGATTGAAGGAGCTGGGAGCGAAGTATGGGCTGGAGCAGGGGGAAATATTTAGATACATGCAGGTTCGAGACTTTGCCAGAAAGGAGCTACAGAGCTTCCCAGTAGAGCCGGCTTCCACATTGCTGGAGGAGGTGCTGATGACAGGAGGACTGGAGAAAGGGGCAGTATCGGCGGTTTACGGGGCTATTTTGGAGGAGGAGAAGGCGCCGCTAGAAGGCATCAAGGCAAAGTGGGAGGAAGAGTTGGGAGAGGCTATGGAGGAGGGGTTCTGGTGTTAGTTGCTCTGGAGGGCGAATGCCTCCACCTCGTGTGCGAGGTTGGAGTTGATACAGCTGAAGGTGGTGTATAGAGCGCACCTTACAAGGGCGAGGATGAGCCGGCTCTTTGAGGGGGGAAAAGATGTTTGTGAATGTAGCGGGGGAGGCCCCACAAACCACGTTCGTATGTTTTGGTCCTGTCCAAAGCTGGAGGATTACTGGAAGGAGGTGTTTAGGGTAATCTCTAAAGTGGTGCGCGTGAAACTGGACCCGGGCCCTCGGGAGGCAATATTCGGGGTGTCAGATCAGCCGGGGTTGGAAACGGGCGCGGAGGCAGATGTAGCCTTCGCCTCATTGATCGCCCGAAGGCGGATCCTGTTAGGGTGGAGATCAACTTCTCCACCCTGTGCCCTGGCATGGCGGGGGGACCTGCTGGAATTCTCGGCGCTTGAAAAGGTCAAATTTGAACTGAGGGGAAGGATGGAGGGGTTCTACAATTCATGGGTGTTATTCATTATGCACTTCCGCGAATTGGATCACATTGAACATTAGGGGTTAGGGGCTGGGAGGGTTGGGTGGAGAGGGACTGTATGTGTTAACGGTGACTATGGGTGATTCCTGATTCCTTTTCGTCATTTGTTTATGTTAACATGCGGGCCAATGTCTGGGGTTTGGTGGGAGGATGGGATTGTTATTATTGATATGGGGATTGACATTACATTTGTTACTGATTATTGTTTATTGTTGGGTGTAAATTTGGGAGAAAATGTGAAAATGGAGGAGAATAAAAAAATATTAAAAAAAAAGTAAATCCTGGTCGACAGCAGGCATTGAAGTACCTGTTCTATAAATCGTGTATCCACAGTGAGAAGACAATATCACATTCAGCGTGTCTCTGGGGAAAGTAGCCTAAGGCAGGAATGGATTGGTAAACCGTAAACTTCCACAAATTTCAACCCTTTATGTGTTTGATTTCTAGGATTCAGGGATGGGTTTTAGCTATTGTTCCTGGTTTCAAGGCCATTTATAGAATAAACTTTTTAAAGAGCTAACAGTATATTATCTATATGGGAATATTAATAAAGTAGAAAGGAATATATATTTTTAGGCAGCCCCTCAGGATTGAAGGTGTCTTTCTCCACTCTGGTTCAATGGGTTTTGTGATGGCCGATATTTCCAGTGTGTGATCTGCAGACTCTGCCGCCTGTGGAGCAAGTGGTGCCTGGAGGAGTTGGCTGGTGTCTGGAGGTTTGTGCACTTCCTCCGACGACTCATCTTCACCATCTGCACATTTCCAATGAAACCTCTCAAGTGTTCAGAGCCTTCCAGGATGTGCCTTCTCTATTTTGGTCGGTTGCAAGTCTGTTAGCCGGCCAGGATCTTTGATCCCTTGACGGATGTTTTGAGGAGATCCATTAAGCATTTCCGCTGTCCTTGAAACCTCCTGCTGCCACCACCAAGCAGTTGTTCGGGTGTCTGCTGTCAGGCTAGCAAACGGCGAGTCCCGCCCAGCGGAGCTGGTTTTGAGGAATTAGTGCCTCGATGCTGGGTGTGTTGGATCTGGAGGACCTTAGAAACTGTGATTTTAGTTCCCAGGTTGGTAAGAGCACAAATATTTCAGGAGACTGGCAAAAGAATCATAGTGAGGAGATGAGACATGTTTTTATACAGCGAGTTAATGATCCGGAATGCACTGCCTGGAAGGGGAGAGGAAGAAGATTCAATAGTAACTTTCAAAAGGGACTTGGATAAATAGTCAAAGTAGGTTCTGGATAAGGGGGAAAGAACTAGTTGTTGGGACTAAATGAATAGCTCTTTCAAAGGCGAGGCAGAGTACAGGAGAGAGATAGAGAACATAGAAGCATGGTGCCAATGGCAGCAATCTCTCCATCAATGTTAGCAAAACAAAGGGGCTGGTCATCAACTTTAGGAAGCGAGGTGTAGGCCATGGCCCTGTTTACATCAATGATGTTGAGGCGGAGATAAACATAGAACATACAGTGCAGAAGGAGGCCATTCGGCCCATCGAGTCTGCACCGACCCACTTAAGCCCTCACTTCCACGCTATCCCCCTAACCCAATAACCCATCCTAACCTTTTTGGACACTAAGGGGCAATTTAGCACGGCCAATCCACTTAACCTGCAAGTCTTTGGACTGTGGGAGGAAACCTGAGCACCCGGAGGAAACCCACGCAGACACGGGGAGAACGTGCGGACTCCGCACAGACAGTGACCCAGCGGGGGATCGAACCTGGGATCCTGGCACTGTGAAGCTAACCACTATGCTACCGTGCTGCCCCAACAAATGGTTGATGGTAGGTGTGAACATTATCAACGATTTGTCCTGGTCCACCCAAGTCAACGCTACGATTAAGATAGCGTGGAGTTTGCATTTTCTCCCCGTGTCTGCGTGGGTTTTCTCCGGGTGCTCCAGTTTCTTCCCACAGCCCAAAGATGTGTTGGTTAGGTGGATTGGCTGTGGTAAATTGTCCCTTAGTGTTCAAAGGTTAGGTGGGTTTACAGGGGAGTGGGCCGAGGTGGGGGTGCTCTTTCAGAAAGTCGGTGCAGAGTCGTTGGACCAAATGACCTCCCACTGCACTGTAGCGATTCTGTCTCTATTTCTTGCTGCCTTGGGAAAGTGGAGAGCATAATCAAGGCCCCCTCCCAGCCTGGTTATTCCTTTTTCCGACTACTTCCATCGGGCAGAAGGTACATTAGCTTGAGAACTCGTACTAGCAGATTAAAAAACTGTTTTGTTCCAGCTGCTACTAGACTCTTGAATGGCCCATCTATGCATTAACTTGATCTTTTTATGTATTTTATTTTTTTAAATTATTTTTTGTATGTTGCATTTATGCATACATGTATGGAGTGATCTGTCAGGTCCGTATGCAGAATAATACTTTTCACTGTACCTTGGTATATGTGACAGATTTATCGTGCAGAAGGTGGCCATTCCGCCCATCGAGTCTGCAACAGCCCTTGGAGAGAGCACTCTACTTAAGCCCCACGTCTCAACCCCTATCCCCTTTATCCCCGTAACCCAGTAACCCCACCTAACCCCATTTTATCAATAAACAAGAGCTAGCAGGAACACATTGGGCTGAGTGGCCTTCTTCCATGACATTGTCCAAATTTCTTCCTGGATAATGCTAAACACTCTCAGGTGTTTAATCCTTTCCAGGTTCCCCAGCAAAGAGGCTTCAAAGTCTTTATTCTCACTGTCAGCTTTTCAAAGGCCTTTCTGCATCCACTCGAATGATCTTCGCGACCATGCACACCCTCCTTGCAGCTTGGCAAGTTGCAATATCTAACATTTGGTGCCCAGCATGGCACGCCTGGGTGAGAGATTCAGTCCCATGCCAGTCTGCTACCACTCAGTCAGTCTGTGTCACATCCTCGCTTGTTCCTCCTGTGTCTCGTCCTGTAAAGGTGCACAGCCCGGTTACGAGGGTTCTGTTCATTCTACTACACAGCACCAGCCAGCCAAGAAAGGAGAAATGCAATCCCGTAGGCATATCACCTTTTCCTCTGCTCGATTGTTTGGCAGCTTCAACACTAAAGCCAGCTTTAATTTTTAATATCTAATCGGTTTTATGGTGAAACAGTTCTGACCTCTCTGTGGTAGCAATAAATATAGTTTATGTTGAATCTGATCTTCCAGCATGTTGAAGTCAGACCAGAGAATCTGATTAGAGAATCGAATGCAGAGCCATCAGTAAAATCGTCTGAGAATTACACTGGGAGCTCTGCTAGAAATGATCCCCTCCAGGTAACGCAGGTTGAATACTGCTGCAGTTCTGTTGCAGGATTAGTATCATTGCACAAATCAGGTTAATTGCAAGAAATGCTTAAGCTCCAATACAACCTTCCATTAAAAAAACGGATCCCTGAGCTGTAAATCCTTGTTTTACCCCAACTAACGCAAGGATCTGAGTTGGTCTTCCATCTGATAAGTTCCATTGCTATTCTCTCCAGTTCCCGTTCACTTATGCCCCATGATTCGCTCACTCCTCAAACTGACCTCCCCAAATCCCTGAATCGGGTCAGAAATGCTGGAAACACTCAGGCAGCACTTGTGGAGGGGGAAGCACGGTTAACGGGCAGCTATGTCCAGTCCTGCCAGCAGCAAGAGTCTTGGCAGTGGGGGAAACCTGGCAGGAGGCCAGACGTCCGTTTCCCGATTGTATGGGTGAGCTGTCAGAATTCTGTCCTCGGGACGTTAAAGGCGGGTCAGGCTTCCTGTTGAACCATGTTGGGAAGCCCATTGGCACGCATGAGCAATGCTCATTAAAAGGCCGCCTCGCCAGAATTAAGTTCCCCCGCCAGTAAGAAATTAGACCCTTCACTTTTAAGAATGACTTTGAGCTCAGTCGATAATGCTTTCCCTTCTTGGGGACCGTTCATAACTTCGCTCATATCAGGTGCTGGTAGCAGAAGTTGCACTAAGGCTGGAAGGGGGAGGAGGTGGTAGGGGGTGGGAGGGGTGTTGGGTTAGGTGGGCGGTGGCTGGGGTTAAGGTGGAGCGGAGGCTGGATCTGGTCAAGCGGGGATGGGAGGGAGGCGCTATGAGTTCTCTTTCAATATGGTGCCCAGACCTTTGAGCCCAGGAGTTACTGGCGGGCAGGATGACTTCCTGTCCACTCCCGCCACGAGATTCACTGTGCTCTGCTTGGATGCGTAAGTAATGCGCTGAATAGAGCAAGATCATATATGTTTAGTTCTTGAGGCCAGTGATAGGCAACCTGGGCTTGTGAGTGGGCCACATGAGTGGCCCTCTTTCATCTCGGTGGACCGCAAGATCAAAATTACGCCTGTTCTTTAACTATGACCCATGAATAAGGGGTTATTCATGGGTCATAGTTATAGAACAACATTATAGAAAAGGCCCAGTAATTCATGTATTATTAGACCTCATCAACTTCAAGTATTTATGCTTTGGTTGGTTGGAGTAGCACGCGTCTCACTTCACTTACCCTCGCTTTGCATGGGTATCCCTTCAATCAGACCTGGAGGAAAGAAGCGACGTGGATGGAAATGAGCGGAATGTGGTAACCCTGGGCGACAGTCGACACAATGTCTCCTGGGCCGCCCTCAGTAACCTGTTGGGCCGCAGCTTGCCCACCGCTCAGTTCGCTTGTTCTTCTGTTTCAGGTAGTTGTTTTTCCCAGCACACGTGTGATTTGCCGACTCATCAAGTTTAATAACTAGTTAGGAGATCTGGTAATCAGATCGTCAGATCAGAGTCTGATCACCAATAAAATGAATTGCATTTTGGCTCTTGTTTCATGCAGTTGACATATTGAGGCGGGTGTTTACCTGCGACCATCTCTAAACATTCAAGGGACTGGGAATACATTTTTTTCCTTTAAAAACCAAAGGTAATTGAGTATTTGACAGATTGAGATGCTGTACATGAATGGAGTATGAGTGCAAGTTGCCAGACAATTCAATCACTTTGATGGCTGTCATGTATCTTGGCAGAATTATAGCCGCTGAGGTCTGTTCTGATACGAATGGTCTGTTTCCTCTACTGCCAAAGGAAAGGAGTGCTTCCTAAACCCACAGCGAGCGAATGGGGTCATTGACTGGGCGGCCAGTTGAGAGAGAAATGGGTTCACTTCCCACGCTACAGTCAAAGGCTTTCTTTCGACACCTTGTCACTGGGGAGCTGATATCTCCTAGTGTATGGCATAAATATCTCTCGAGGTTTGAATCTTTTAAGCAGAAGAACATATTTGACTGTGAGGTTTCGTGGAATTCTCTGCTTCTCATTTATATGCAAAGAGATTGGCATTTGCTATCCGCTGTTTATTCTGGTTTTGCACACCTATGAACAGTAGCTCAGTGCCCCTTGGTGGTTTACGTGCAACAATCCCTGCCCTTCACTTGCTTCATGCCCCCTGCCGTGCCCTCTGCTCCTTCCTGCCACTTGAATCGGGGTGTTGCTCTGTGTATGCCGGGGCCACCTGTGACTGCAGTGACTGCATTTTGCACATTTAATATCCCCAAGTTTCATTTATTCAAAATTTTCTGAAGTTGGGGTTTCTGTAACCGAGGCGACAGATTCACCTTTTAGCTCAATTTGAGACTGCAGAATTAAATAACTTACGGGCGCGATTTAGCAGCACGGTAGCATTGTGGATAGCACAATTGCTTCACAGCTCCAGGGTCCCAGGTTCGATTCCGGCTTGGGTCACTGTCTGTGCGGAGTCTGCACGTTCTCCCCGTGTCTGCGTGGGTTGCCTCCGGGTGCTCCGGTTTCCTCCCACAGTCCAAAGATGTGCAGGTTAGGTGGATTGGCCATGATAAATTGCCCTTAGTGTCCAAAATTGCCCTTAGTGTTGGGTGGGGTTGTGGGGATAGGGTGGAGGTGTTGACCTTGGGTGGGGTGCTCTTTCCAAGAGCCGGTACGGACGCGATGGGCCGAATGGCCTCCTTCTGCACTGTAAATTCTATGATAAGAACATAAGAACTAGGAGCAGGAGTAGGCCATCTGGCCCCTTGAGCCTGCTCCACCATTCAATGAGATCATGGCTGATCTTTTGTGGACTCAGCTCCACTTTCCGGCCTGAACACCATAACCCTTAATCCCTTTATTCTTCAAAAAACTATCTATCTTTATCTTAAAAACATTTACTGAAGGAGCCTCTACTGCTTCACTGGGCAAGGAATTCCATAGATTCACAACCCTTTGGGTGAAGACGTTCCTCCTAAACTCAGTCCTAAATCTACTTCCCCTTCTTTTGAGGCTATGCCCCCTGGTTCTGCTTTCACCCGCCAGTGGAAACAACCTTCTCGCATCTATCCTATCTATTCCCTTCATAATTTTATATGTTACTATAAGATGCCCCCTCATCCTTCTAAATTCCAACGAGTACAGTCCCAGTCTGCTCAACCTCTCCTCGTAATCCAACCCCTTCAGCTCTGGAATTAACCTAGTGAATCTCCTCTGCACACCCTCCAGTGCCAGTACGTCCTTTCTCAAGTAAGGAGACCAAAACTGAACACAATACTCCAGGTGTGGCCTCACTCACACCTTATACAATTGCAGCATAACCTCCCTAGTCTTAAACTCCATCCCTCTAGCAATGAAGGACAAAATTCCATTCGCCTTCTTAATCACCTGTTGCACATGTAAACCAACTTTTTGCGACTCATGCACTAGCACACCCAGGTCTCTCTGCACAACAGCATGTTTTAATATTTTATCATTAAAATAATAATCCCTTTTGCTGTTATTCCTACCAAAATGGACAACCTCACATTTGTCAACATTGTATTCCATCTGCCAGACCCAAGCTCATCCAAATCCCCCTGCAGACTTCCAGTATCCTCTGCACGTTTTGCTTTACCACTTATTTTAGTGTCGTCTGCAAACTTGGACACATTGCCCTTGGTCCCCAACTCCAAATCATCTATGTAAATTGTGAACAGTTGTGGGCCCAACACTGATCCCTGAGGGACACCACTAGCTACTGATTGCCAACCAGAGAAACACCCATTAATCCCCACTCTTTGCTTTCTATTAATTAACCAATCCTCTATCCATGCTACTACTTTCCTCTTAATGCCATGCATCTTTATCTTATGCAGCAACCTTTTGTGTGGCACCTTGTCAAAGGCTTTCTGGAAATCCAGATATACCACATCCATTGGCTCCCTGTTATCTATTGCACTAGTAATGTCCTCAAAAAATTCCACTAAATTAGTTAGGCACGACCTGCCCTTTATGAACCCATGCTGCGTCTGCCCAATGGGACAATTTCCGTCCAGATGCCTCGCTATTTCTTCCTTGATGATAGATTCAAGCATTTTCCCTACTACCGAAGTTAAGCTCACTGGCCTATAATTACCTGCTTTCTGCCTACCTCCTTTTTTAAACAGTGATGTCACGTTTGCTAATTTCCAATCCGCCGGGACCACCCCAGAGTCTAGTGAATTTTGGTAAATTATCACTAGTGCATTTGCAATTTCCCTAGCCATCTCTCTTAGCACTCTGGGATGCATTCCATCAGGGCCAGGAGACTTGTCTACCTTTAGCCCCATTAGCTTGCCCATCACTACCTCCTTGGTGATAACAATCCTCTCAAGGTCCACAGCTGTCATAGCCTCATTTCCGTCAGTCACTGGCATGTTATTTGTGTCTTCCACTGTGAAGACCGACGCAAAAAACCTGTTCAGTTCCTCAGCCATTTCCTCATCTCCCATTATTAAATCTCCCTTCTCATCCTCTAAAGGACCAATATTTACCTTAGCCACTCTTTTTTGTTGTATATATTTGTAGAAACCTTTACTATCTGTTTTTATATTCTGAGCAAGTTTTCTCTCAATCTATCTTACTCTTCTTTATAGCTTTCTGTTGCCCCCTAAAGATTTCCCAGTCCTCTAGTCTCCCACTAATCTTTGCTACTTCGTATGCTTTTTCCTTCAATTTGATACTCTCCCTTATTTCCTTAGATATCCACGGTCGATTTTCCCTCTTTCTACCGTCCTTCCTTTTTGTTGGTATAAACCTTTGCTGAGCACTGTGAAATATCGCTTGGAAGGTTCTCCACTGTTCCTCAACTGTTTCACCATAAAGTCTTTGCTCCCAGTCTACCTTAGCTAGTTCTTCTCTCATCCCATTGTAATCTCCTTTGTTTAAGCACAAAACACGAGTGCTTGATTTTATCTTCTCACCCTCCATCTGTATTTTAAATTCCACCATATTGTGATCGCTCCTTCCGTGAGGATCCCTAACTATGAGATCCTGAATCAATCCTGTCTCATTACACAGGACCAGATCTAGGACAGCTTGTTCCCTCGTAGGTTCCATTACATACTGTTCGAGGAAACTATCGCGGATACATTCTATAAACTCCTCCTCAAGGCTGCCTTGATCGACATGTAGATTAAAATCCCCCATGATAACTGCTGTACCATTTCTACATGCATCAGTTATTTCTTTGTTTATTGCCTGCCCCACCATTATGTTACTATTTGGTGGCCTATAGACTACTCCTATCAGTGACTTTTTCACCTTACTATTCCTGATTTCCACCCAAATGGATTCAACCTTATCCTCCATAGCACCGATGTCATCCCTTACTGTTGCCCGGATGTCATCTTTAAATAACAGAGCTACACCACCTCCCTTACCATCCACTCTGTCCTTCCGAATAGTTTGATACCCTCGGATATTTAACTCCCAGTCGTTACCACCCTTTAACCATGTTTCAGTAATGGCCACTAAATCATAGTCATTCACGATGATTTGCGCCTTCAACTCATTTACCTTATTCCGAATACTATGGGCATTCAGGTAAAGTACACTTATGTTGGCTTTTTTTACCTCTGTTCTGAATCTTAACACCTCGATCAGTAACCTCTCCTAAGTTATATTTCCTCTTAACTTTTCTCCTAATTTTCCTTGTTGTTGCACCCATATCTTCATGTAACAACCTGCTGCTTTGCTTTCCATTAATGTTTTTACTTCCCGTTTTATTCCTTTCAGTATTACTGGGCCTATTCACTGAGCTCCCTTCAGTCAATGTACCTTGTACTGTCGTCCTTTTTGATTTTTGACTATGGCTTCCCTGCCTTACACTTTCCCCCTTACTGCCTTTTGTTTCTGTCCCTGTTTTACTACCTTCCAACTTCCTGCATCGGTTCCCATCCCCCTTCCACATTAGTTTAAACTCTCCCCAACAGCTCTAGCAACCCCCCCCCCCCCCCCCCCGCCCCGGACATCGGTTCCAGTCCTGCCCAGGTGCAGACCGTCCGGTTTGTACTGGTCCCACCTCCCCCAGAACCGGTTCCAATGCCCCAGAAATTTGAATCCCTCCCTCTTGCACCATCTCTCGTGCCACACATTCATCCTATCTATCCTGACATTCCTGCTCTGACTAGCTCGTGGCACTGGTAGCAATCCTGAGATTACTACCTTTGAGGTCCTACTTTTTAGTTTAACTCCTAACTCCCTGAATTCAGCTTGTAGGACCTCGTCCTGTTTTTTACCTATATCGTTGGTGCCTATGTGCACCACGGCAGCTGGCTGTTCACCCCCCCCCCCCCCAGAATGTCCTGCAGCCGCTCTGAGACATCCTTGACCCTTGCACCAGGGAGGCAACATACCATCCTGGAGTCTCGATTGAGTCCACAGAACCGCCTGTCTATTCCCCTTACAATTGAGGCCCCTATCATTATAGCCCTGCCATTCTTCTTCCTGCCCAGCTGCGCAGCAGAGCCAGCCACGGTGCCATGAACCTGGCTGCTGCTGCCTTCCCCTGGTGAGCCATCTCCCTCAACAGTATCCAAAGCGGTATATCTGTTTTGCAGGAAGTTGACTGCAGAGGACACCTGCACTGCCTTCCTACTACTCTTGCGCTGTCTTTTGGTCACCCATTTTCTATCTCCCTCAGTACCTTTCACCTGCGGTGTGACCAACTCACTAAATGTGCTATCCACGATGTCCTCAGCATCGGGGATGCTCCAAAGTGAGTCCATCCGCAGCTCCAGAGCCGTTAAGCGGTCTATAAGGAGCTGCAACTGGACACACGTCTTGCAAGTGAAGGGACCACGGACAGTGGACGTGTCCCTGAGCTCCCACATCGCACACGAGGAGCATGACACGGGTCTGAGATCTCCTGCCATGTCTTAAACCTTCAGTTAACTTCAACAATTACAATTCCCCCCCCCCCAAAATAAATAAATAAATAAACAACGAAGAAAAAAATAAATCAATATACCAATGAAAAGAAAAAGAAAACAGAAACACTACTTACCAGTCACTTACCAGGGATAAAAAGCACTTCCTCCTCCCCACCCAGCTTTGAATTCCCACCTAGATTCAAATTCCCAAACTCACTCTTGGTTCTGTCTCACTCTGGCTGTGTCTTCGCTGGCTCACTGGGAGAACTCACTGGGAGTGAGTTTACAAGTTGCTCTTTTTAAATTGTCCTGAATTGACGCCCCTCCCCCACCTGCTTTTAGATCAAGGTAGATTTAAGTGACTGACACTTAACTGCCAACCAGTTATGTGAGTGGGTGGGGCAGCCCTTGTTAACCTACACTGCACAATTCTAGCTTAATTTAAATTAATTTAAACTCCTGAAATTTAAAAGGAGCTGCCTTACTGATTTGATTCAATTCCCACCTAGATTCAAATTCCCAAACTCACTCTTGGTTCTGTCTCACTCTGGCTGTGTCTTCTCTGGTATGGGAGGAAACCGGAGCACCCGGAGGAAACCCACGCAGACACGGGGAGGATGTGCAGACTCCGCACAGCCAGTGACCCAAGCCGGGAATCAAACCTGGGACCCTGGAGCTGTGAAGCAATTGTGCTATCCATAATGCTACCGTGCTACCCTTAGGGGCCCCGTGTTCAATTCCGGCCTGTGTGGAGTTTGCACTGTCTGCGTGCGTTTCTTCTGGGTGCTCCGGTTTCCTCTCAGTCGAAAGATGTGCAGGTTAGATGGAATGGCCATGCTAAATTGCCTCTAATTATCCAAAAGGTTAGGTGGGGGTACTGGGTTACGGGGATAGGGTGGGCGTGTGCATCTAGGTAGGTTGCTCTTTCAGAGGATTGGTGCAGACTCAATGGGTCGAATGGCCTCCTTCTGCACTGCCGGGATTCTATTCTATTCTCTTCCCTCGGATACCCAAAAAGCTCCTAGCGCAACCTAACGATAAGGCACTGGAACGTTTCAGCATGAGCACAGCAGAAATAAGTCAAATTGATGAGGACTTGAACTGATGGCGAGCCTGCCACATTCACACCCGTCACTGAATGTAGCAACGAGTCATTGACGATGGCCATTTGGTCCATGTTGAAAGGGTGCGGCCTGGTCGCGCGGGCAGTGTGACTGTTGCCGTAATGTCACTGTATTAAAGCATGTGCCCCACTGTCTTTGCACAGCTCCTCTGGAGTCTCTGCTTTATGTCGGAGATTGAGTTGCCACTTGTGGATCTTTTGGTGTCTTGGCCATGCTCATGCTGTCTTAATTTTGTGGCCTGAAGTGCATGTTGAAATTATTCGGTGTCAAGGCCACCTTTGAGCTGCATACCACGTGCTGCGCTGCGATCTGTCATAGATCATAGAATTTACAGTGCAGATGGGGGCCACCACGAGTCTGCACCAGCCCCTACAAAGAGCACCCGACGCAAGCCTACGTATCCACCCTATCCCCATAACCCCAGTAACTCCTACTTAACCTTTTTGGACACTAAAGGCAATTTATCATGGCCAATCCACCTAACCCACACATCTTTGGACTGTGAGAGGAAACCGGAGCGCCCGGAGGAAACCCACGCTGACACGGGGAGAACGTGCAGACTCCGCACAGACAGTGACCGAGCCGGGAAGCGAACCTTGGGACCCTGGAGCTGTGAAGCAACTATGCTAACCACTATGCTACCGTGCTGTCATTGTGAGTAAGCCCATCTTTTTGACTTCCTCAAATTACTGTCACCGTCTGCTACCATGGCAACAGCTTGAATAAGACTGGAATAACATTGGTTAGCTTCGGTTGTATTTATTTGGTCCTCAGAGGGATACAATCAGCCACTCTTATTTCCATTTTCTCCTCTCCTCTTGTAGGTTCTGGCACGGGGCTGCTTTCGGCCAGCGTTTCCAAATGGCCCTCCCTCAGCTCTCAGCTTCAATGGCGAATGCATGTCAGAAAATTAGATCATTAAAAAAATAATGTGTTAGCAGCAATCTAGCTCTTTAAATGTAGTAAACTGTACCCAAGGTGCATCATAGATGCATCATCGAGTAAAACATGACACTAAGCTATGTAAGGGGATATTTCAACTGATGACTAAATGCTTGGTCGAGGAGTTGGGTTTTAAGGAGTGTCTCCAAGGAAGAAAGCGAGGTAGTGAGAGGGAGTGGGAGTGGGAGTGGGAGAGGGAATTCCAGAACTTGGGGCCTAGGTCTAGGCTGCCAATCATGGAGCAATTAAGTTTGATGATGCACAAGAGGCCAGAATTAAAGGAGTGCGGAGAGTATTCAGGGCTGGAGGAAGTTACAGAGCTGGGCAAGACCTCGAAGCGATTTGAAGGAAAAGGATAGATTTTCTTTTTTTTATAAAATAAATTTAGAGTACCCAATTCTTTATGTTTCCAATTAAGGGGCAATTTAGCGTGGCCAATCCACCTACCCTGCACATCTTTGGGTTGTGGGGGTGAGACCCACGCAGACACGGGGAGAATGTGCAAACTCCACACGGACAGTGACCCGGGGCCGGGATCGAACCCGGGTCCTCGGCACCATGAGGCAGCAGTGCTAACCACTGCGCCACCATGCCGCCCCAAAGGGAGGGATTTTCAAAATGGATGCATTGCCCCACTAGGAGCTGATGCAGGTCAGTGAGTGCAGAGGTAATCTGCAAAGTAGGATACGGGCAACAGGGTTTGCGATGAGCTCACGTTTATGTCGGGTCAAAGGTGGGAGGCTGTTAGGAGAGCAAATGCGCTACACCTCGAGTGATAGGGCAAGCGCGCATGGCTCACATCTGTTGGGTGACATACTGATACAGCTAAAATGGCTACAAATTAATATGGCAAGATTGACAGCCCAGAGCACCTCTCTTCAAGAGAGTTACATAACAATTGCATTTATATGGCGCCTCTGACGTACCAAAACATTCAGGTACTTTTCAGGAGTGATTATCAAACAAACATTCAGCTCTGAGTCACATAGGGTGATTTTCGGCTAGGTAACCAAAAGTTTTGCCGAAGAAATAAAATTTAAGGAATCTCTTAGCAGAGAGAGATAGGGGCGGGGGGTGGGGGGGGGGGGGGGGGGGTGGCGGGATGCGGATACTTATGGCAGCGTTTTCAATTAGATCAATTCACAGAGGGCTCAAGGAGAGCCTTGGAAGAATTAAGTGGCCATTTTGTCCCAAATCTGTGTGGTCAACTCCGTCATCTTCCGACCAGTGATCATGCCAAGATCGAGTGAACAGCTGAGTGAAACCAGAACCATAGGCAGAACTGGAGTCTCACAGAGGCGAGCCAAGTCCACTCGCCTTGCTCCTTGAGATGAAGTGCAGCCTGTTCTTAAAGGGTAAAGCTCTTGGCCAGTAATTTAGAAGCCAATCTCTTGAAAGAGACATAATTAACATCCTTTTGTTTATTTTGCTATTTGAACACACTGAAAGCCCAAATGAAAGGAACGCTGCCTCGTGTAACTGATTTCTTAGTAAGACAACAGTGCCAAGGAGGTGCATTAGTCAAACTGAGTTGAAATGATACATGGGCTGAAGTGGTCTGGATTAATGAATTAATTCCGTTTGACGTCAGTATCTCTCTCCCTCTCCTTTAATACTTTGGATTACGAGATCATGCCACACTGGTTAATGATGTCATCAGGCGCTCTTTAAAGCAAAAGGAATTTAATTACAACTTCTTAAAATGCATTCACAGATTTAAAAAAATTGTTCCAAGTCCTAATTTAAAATGATGCCCCAATTGCAAGCTTCTCTCTTTATTGCCTACGGGACAATTATCGTAGCCCCTAGCTGGCATCATAATACAGTCACCCCAAATGTTGTTTATTTTTACTTCAATTTCAAACCCCTTTTCAAAATGGCAAACAGATTGTTTCTCTCTCTCTGTCCAAACGATTTGTTTTCCTGAGTGTTTTCCTGCTTCCCGCAGAGCTGACATGTGCCTGAGTCAACCCTGAGTGCTCAAGTAATATGGAAATGCACAACATGGGAGTGTTGGATGAAAGACTAACTGGATCTGATCACAATTAACATGAAGAGTAACCTTTTGCAGCTGAAGGTTGTGCAATGATGAGTCCAACAAACGGGAAAGAAGAAAAGTTGCGGCCACGATTCTCAAAAACTGCACATCGTGGAGCATCTGTCATGATATGCAGACATGCAGATAATGATATACAGACAGGCAGCTAATGAACACAGAGAACAGGACATGACCAATGAGCAGGCAGGACACTCGGGGGTGGTATCTCACTATAAAAGGCACGAGGCACTCACACTCCGTCTCTTTCCACTGATGAACATCTACAGAGTGGGTCAGGGTGTATGTACAGTATCACACCTCCAGCACGTGGCTAAGAGCTAGTCTGGTTCAGTCAGACAGAGTAACCACACTTAGGTTAGCAGAGAGTCAAACTCATAAAGAACTGTGCTAAATGTGCTACTGGTTCAATAAATCAGATTGAACTAACTTCAAGGTCTGGAGTATCTTGTGGTTAAAGCTGCATCCAGTTGCAGCCTGTGTTATCCCAGTGTACATAACACAACATCATCCCTGGTGATGGATGGTTCTGCTCTATTTTGACGGTTTTCTGATGTGCCTGGATGCTGAGGCAGACTCATTTGCTGGAATATTCCGTCCTCGTTCGCAGCTGGGATTTCCCAGTGCCGCTGGAACACGGGGCGAGATTCTCCACTCCCGCGCCGGTGGGGAGAATCGCCTGGGCCGCCAAAATTTCCCAGGACACCGGTCCGACCCCCTCCCGCGATTCTCCCAAGCGGCGGGAACGGCCCGGTCGAGTTCCGCTGGCCGCAGGCCGGAGAATCGCTGGAGACACCCAAAATGGCGATTCTCCGGCACCCCCGCTATTCTCAGGCCCGGATGGGCCGAGCGGCCAGGCCAAAACGGCGGGTTACCCCCGGCGCCGTCCGCACCTGGTCGCTGCCGTCGTGAACGGCGCATGAACGCTGGGGGGGGGGGGGGGGGGGGGGGGGGGCCTGCGGGGGGGGGGGGATCCTGCACTGGGCTTCACCTGCAATGTGGGGTGGCCCGCGATCGGTGCCCACTGATCGTCGGGCCGTCCTCTCTGAAGGAGGACCTCCTTCCTTCCGTGGCCCCACAAGATCCGTCTGCCATCTTCTTGCGGGGCAGACTTAGAGAGGACGGCAACCACGCAAGCGCGGATGACGTCAGTAATGCGGCGCCGGCCGCGTCATCTATATTACGCGGGCGTCAAGGCCTGGCGCATGTAGATGACGCGGCCCCGATCCTAGCCCATTGTCAGGGCCTGAATCGGTCGGGATCGGGGCAGTTTCGCGCTGTCGTGAACCTCGACGGCGTTCACGACGGCGCGGCCACATCGGCGCGGGAGTGGAGAATCCCGCCCATGGTTTTGGCTGGAACGGGACAAGACCGAACAATCCTGCCCATTAGCACTGCTGCCTCACGGCGCTGAGAACCTGGGTGCCCTCAAACAACAGATAAAAGTACTTCCATCTTTCAAATTGTGTGCCTCCTTCATGTTACTTTATTCCCCCATGATTTATTACATCGCCTCTAACAAACCTTGTGAAGCCTACAACAATTAAAAACAATATATCATCAGTCAAGGTATGGGGGCAGCAAGGTGGCGGAGTGGTTAGCACTGCTGCCCCACAGCGCCGAGGACCATGGTTCGAATCCCGGCCCCGGGTCACTGTCCGTGTGGAGTTTGCACATCCTCCCCGTGTTTGCGTGGGTTTCACTCCCACAACCCAAAGAAGTGGAAGGTAGGTGGATTGGCCACGCTAAATTGCCCCTTAATCCTGCCCATTATTATATCTGAAATGTTCCTCTGGATAACAACATACCGTTGGAGAAGCATTTTACCGGTTTTACGCTTCTCGCACCAAAATGCTGCACTTTCAGTTGGTGCTTTGGATTTTTCTTTGGCGTTGATTTACTTTTTAAGAACATGGGACCCAACATGTGTTTTTTGGGAGTACACAATGTACGAAATACCCAGAGCTCCAGCTTTCAATAATCTATAGGTAGCATTCATGCCTCTGAGTCAGAGGGTTGTGGGTTCAAGTCCCTCTCCAGGCTGACACACTCCAGTGCATTACTGAGGGAGTGCTGCACTGTCAGAGGGTCAGTACTGAGGGAGTGCTACACTGTCAGAGGGTCAGTACTGAGGGAGAAGTGCTGCACAGTCAGAGGGTCAGTACTGAGGGAGTGCTGCACTGTCAGAGGGTCAGTACTGAGGGATTGCTGCTCTGGTCGGAGGGTCAGAACTGAGGGAGTGCTGCACTGTCAGAGGGTCAGTACTGAGGGAGTGCCGCACTGTCAGAGGGTCAGTATTGAATAAGTGCTGCACTGTCAGAGGGTCAGTACTGAGGGAGTGCTGCACTGTCAGAGGAGTCAGTACTGAGGAGTGCTGCACTGTCAAATGGTCAGTACTGAGGAAGTGCTGCTCTGTCAGATGGTCAGTACTGAGGGAGTGCTGCACTGTCAGAGGGTCAGTACTGAGGGAGTGCTGCACTGTCAGAGGAGTCAGTACTGAGGAGTGCTGCACTGTCAGATGGTCAGTACTGAGGGAGTGCTGCTCTGTCAGAGGGTCAGTACTGAGGAAGTGCTGCACTGTCAGAGGGTCAGTACTGAGGGAGTGCTGCTCTGTCAGATGGTCAGTACTGAGGAAGTGCTGCACTGTCAGAGGGTCAGTACTGAGCGACTGCTGCTCTGTCAGAGGGTCAGTACTGAGGGAGTGCCGCACTGTCAGAGGGTCAGTACTGAGGGAGTGTCGCACTGTCAGAGGGTCAGTACTGAGGGAGTGCTGCACAGTCAGAGGGTCAGTACTGAGGGACTGCTGCACTGTCAGAGGGTCAGTACTGAGGGAGTGCCGCACTATCGGAGGGTCAGTACTGAGGGAGTGCTGCACAGTCAGAGGGTCAGTACTGAGGGACTGCTGCACTGTCAGAGGGTCAGTACTGAGGGAGTGCCGCACTATCGGAGGGTCAGTACTGAGGGAGTGCCGCACTTTCGAGAGATGTCACCTTTCAGAAGAGACATAATCTGCATCTACTCTCCCAGATGGAACTATTTTGAAGAAGAGCACGGGGTTAACCCCCGGTGACCTGGCTAATATTAACCGCTTGATCAACATTATGAACAATAACAGATTATCTGGTTGTTATCACATTTTAGTTCTGTGGGAGCTTGCTGTGCATAGTTGCCAGCCACACTTCTTACATGATATCAAGAACTACACTTCAAAAGTGCTTCCTCAATTGTAAAGCACTTGGGATGTCTTGTGGTCATGAAGGGCGCTGTACAAATGCAAGTCGTTAAATCTTTTGTGGCAGAATACCACCAATTTCTTGCTTTTTTCAAATTCAGAGGATATGAATGTAAAGCAATTCGCAAAAGAAGCAGATGGGAGGTGCAGATTTTAAAAAAAAAAAAATTCAGTAAGTTTTTATGACCTGCAATGTATTGCTGGGGAAAGTGGAGGCAGAATCATTGTAACTTTGAAAAGACGTATCTGCGAAAGGGGAAAACCAATTGCAGGACTAAGGGGATCGCTCTATCTCAGGGCTGGCACGGGCACGAGGGACAAAATGGCTTAATTCTGTGCGAGATTGCCCATGTGCAAAACAAATTGATCTGTACTCACCCCTCTCAGGGGATTCAAGTTCTTGATAAAGCACTGAGGATTATGTGGAGCGGCTCCTGAACGTTAGCCCGTATTGGTAACATAGTAGGCATGCCTTCAGGACTTGATGAGAATAAATCTCAGTCAGCGGCATTTGAGACGAGACAACACTGACATGGCGGGGTCGTTTACAGAGGTTGAGTCTGATGACATTGTTCACTCCCTGCTTTTCTTCCTGCTTTCTCGGCCTGTTTCTGGATAGAGTTTCTAAGGCTCCCTCAGGAACCTTGCCCAAATGGTAATTATTTGTGAGAGAACATTAACAGTTCAGTGTTGACAGGTTGTTTGAGAGTCCAGGCACCAGTATTCCTTGAGGTTGTAGCCAAGGAGCACTCTGTTCTAATCAAATCTGTTACAGAGAGAGGAGGCGAGATAAGCTGAAACCCCCAATTCCTTTCCCTTGCTGCCCGTAATCAGTTTTGAAAGGGAGGCGTATGCGAGTCCGATTGAGTAAGTAGTCATTTTGAATAACAACAGCAAGCTTTCAAGTGTTCAATAAACCTATTTACGCATACACCCCGAATGTTGAAATGCTACTACATCAGTCACTCAGCGCTCACACAAGCGCATGTTTACACACACAGGTGTATGAATACACACACACACACACACACACACCTGCATGAGTACACAAACACACGCGCATGCACACAGAAAGGTACAGTTAAAAAAACTAGCATTCTCCCAGCTAGTCGCCAAAAGAGTTGTTCACAGTTCGCATGTTGAGTTCATAGAAGAACTGTAACTGTGGGCCCAATCAATAGCCTTTTTCCACCCTTGAATTGTAATTCAGATGGATTCGAATTGCTGAAATCAAATATTCGGATAGTTTCAGGATTCCCTCGAGGGGTTAATGTTCAACAGGCCTCGTAGCTCGACACGTGTGATTTTTTTTGGAATCAGGAGGTCAAATTTAATTACAGTTTTGGAATCCGACTTTGGGCTCTTCATAGGCATGTAGGCTCAAGGTTCGCGAATGCAAAGAGGACACAGCCTTTGCCTGCAGCTGCTGACTCATTCAGTGTTTTCCCCAGACTGCCCCAGTCTCTCTGGGTCTTCAGCTAAAACTCATTATCTACAGCCAGTTTTGGTCACAGGATCAATACTTGTAATGTCCACCCCAAAGTGGCTGATCTGAAAGCCATTGCTATGCTGTGGAGATAATGGATGAATTCTTCACACTTATGTAGGACGAATTGGTTTCCGCCCGACTCTCGTTGTTGGGGTTCCAACTTGGAGTCTGGACTTATTGTTTTGGGTAAATCCCCAAACGATAGCAAGTGTGAATTTCACAGATCGTGTTTGCCTCGATATGTCCATTCCAGGTGGAGATCCCCGCCCAGGGCAAACTTTTTTTAAGTTTCAGATAGTCTGTGTTAAAGTTGCAAAGGTCACCTTGCACTTGGCAGTTCATGCGTGTCCATTTTAAATATATCAGTTCCAGAAATTTGTACATAAACAGAGCCCATACTTAGAGTTATGAATATTTATACTTAACATTTTTTTTTCCAATTCAGGGCCAGTTTTAGCGTAGCCAATCCACCTACCTAGCACACCTTTGGACTGTGGGGGTGAGACCACATAAACATGGGGAGAATGTGCAAACTCCACAAGGACAGTGACCCGGGGCCGGGATCGAACCCGAATCCTCGGCGGCGTAAGACAGCAGTGTTAACCACTGTGCCACCCTCTAGAATTATGGATATGACATACCATTACTAGGCATAAGACCATAAAACATAGGAGCATAATTAGGCCATTTGGCCCATCGAGTCTGCTGCGCAATTCAATCAAGGCTGATATGTTTCTCAACCCCATTCTCCTGCCTTCTCCCCATAATCCCTGATCCCCTTATTAATCAAGAACCTATCTAACTCTGTCTTAAAGACACTCAGTGATTTGGCCTCCACAACCTTCCGTGGCGAAGAGTTCCACAGATTCACCACACTCTGGCTGAAGAAATTCCTCCTCATCTCTGTTTTAAAGGATTGTCCCTTTAGTCTGAGGCTGCGCCCTCTGGTACTAGTTTTTCCTACAAGCGGAAACATCCTCTCCACGTCCACTCTATCCAGGCCTCGCAGTATCCTGTAAGTTTCAATAAGATCCCCCCTCAGCCTTCTAAACTCCAACGCATACAGACCCAGAGTCCTCAACCGTTCCTTATACGACAAGCTCTTCATTCCAGCGATCATTCTTGTGAACCTCCTCTGGGCCCTGCATAACAAGATGATTATCCTGGTTGATATTTCTGACATCTGACCTATTTTTCACTGCTATCCGGTGAACCCGTCACCAAACCAACCTTGGGATCGGGGTTCTTTGTGGAGTGTGTTCACTAGATACACAATCCCAGTAGGGAACAATTTCATGGGCACATTTCCCACTGTGTGCTATACTACAGCCTTTTGAACATCCCCATCAACAAAACGCATTTGCACGTGTACAGGACCAACTGTCAAGGTCAAAGCTATGTTAACCTCTCTTATTAGAACTGAAGTTAGATCCCCTGAATTTCATACATTACAGACCCAATGGCCTCCTTGCCAAGGCCTGGAGTTGTTGCTTGGTTGCTCTGGCTTTTGTGGAATAGTTTGGCCAGAATTGCAAAACTGGTGCCAATTGTTTGTTGAATTAATCACCATTGGGAGCATCGACCAATTGTAATTCTTTGTTGATCTTTGAGTAGGCTTGAAAAATTAAGCTGTGACACGAGTCGCATTTAAAATGTTTTAAAAGCATTTAAATGCAACGTTTCAAATGTTTACCGAGGAAGTGGCTTCAGCACCCCATTGTAACTACCATTCATCCACGGGTGGCGGATTGATTAAAAATTGTTTTGTTTTTGGGTCTGATTTTCCGGCGTGTGAATCAAACTGCACCATGTTACCACATTTTAATATCTCAAGGAATATATTTTGAAATCCGGACAGGGCCTGCGTTTAATGTCTCAAATCACAACACAGTGCAGCATTCCCTCAACTCCACTAAAGTATCTGCCTTGATTTTTGTGCTCAGGACCTGGAGGGGGATTCGAGCCAGGGACCTTCCGACTCTGAGGCAAGTGAGCCACAAGTGACACACATACTGATCCTTACAAGTATAGTAATGACTTAGATGAAGAGGCAAAGAGTCATGTCCCTAAGTTTGCTGATTATACCAAAACAAATAACAAAACAGCACATAAATAGGCCTTTCGTACCTCTAAGCCTGCACCAACCATGCTGCCCATTTAACTTAAAGCCTTCTACACTTCCGGGGTGTGAATCCCTCTGTTCCCATCCTATTCATGTATTTGTCAAGATGCCCCTGGAACATCACTATCGTAGCTGCTTCTACCACCTCCTTCGGCAGCGTGTTCCAGGCACCCACTACTCTTTGTGTAAAAAAAACTTCCCTCGCAAATCTCCTTTAAACTTTGCCGCTCACACCTTAAACCAATGTTCCCTAGTAATTGAATCTTTCACCCTGGGAAAAAGCTTCTGACTATCCACTCGGTCCATGCCCCTCATAAATTTGTAGACTCAGTCAGGTCGCCCTTCAACCTCCATTGTTCTAGTAAGAACAAACCGAGTTTATCCAACCTCTCCTCATACCTAAACTAGGTGGAAAGGTAAGCTGTGGGGAGGACATGGAGAGGCCACAAAGAGAATAGGTAGGTTAGATGAATGGCAGATGGAGTATAAGAATTGGCAAGTCATGTTGCAGCTGTATAGAACCTTAGTTAGGCCACACTTGGAGTATAGTGTTCAATTCTGGTCGTCACACTACCAGAAGGATGTGGAGGCTTTAGAGAGGGTGCAGAAGAGATTTACCAGAATGTTGCCTGGTATGGAGGGAATTATCTATGAGGAGCGGTTGAATAAACTCGGTTTGTTCTCACTGGAACGAAGGAGGTTGAGGGGCGACCTGATAGAGGTCTACAAAATTATGAGGGGCATAGACAGAGTGGATAGTCAGAGGCTTTTCCCCGGGGTAGAGGGGTCAATTACTAGGGGGCATAGGTTTAAGGTGAGAGGAGCAAGGTTTAGAGTAGATGTACGAGGCAAGTTTTTTACGCAGAGGATAGTGGGTACCTGGAACTCGCTACCGGAGGAGGTGGTGGAAGCAGGGACGATAGTGATATTTAAGGGGCATCTTGACAAATACATGAATAGGATGGGAATAGAAGGATACGGACCCAGGAAGTGTAGAAGATTGTAGTTTATTCGGGCAGCATGGTCGGCACGGGCTTGGAGGGCCGAAGGGCCTGTTCCTGTGCTGTACATTTCTTTGTTCTTTGTTATAATAATATGGTCGTAAGGATAAAAAAGCAGAATATTTTTAAAAGGTGGGAAATTTGTGGGTGTTGATGTCAAAATAACTTGATGTGCTGGTACAAAGGATGCAGAAGGTAAGCATGCAGATGCAACAAGCAACTAGGAAGGCAAATGGCATGTTGACTGTGATAACCCTGACGAGGATGCTGTTTTATCTCCCCGTGGGCTCCCTAGAATACGAGTTCTCCTGGTGAGCTTGCGGAGGCGCGCCCAGCTGGGGCACATTAGCGGGACCCTTAAATGTAGTTCCCAGATCCGGGCCGGCAGTCCCCAATTGTCCTGGGCTGGGACGATTGTTTTGTGTGCTGTGGTAACGGCTTCATTTTCAGTTTAAAATAAACCAGTTTGGTCTTTCGCTCCGCGCCTTCTGGAATTAATATCTTTATTGCAAGGGGATTGGAGTAAAAGGCTTTCTTCTTTATTAGAAGACTGGCTGCATTTGTACAGAGTTTGGGTGAGACTGCATCTGGAATACTGTGGGCGATTCTCCGAGTCCCGCGCTGGAGATTCGGAGCAACCGCGCCACGACGCCCCGATGCCGGCGCGCGATTCTCCGAGGTGCGGAGAAACAGCGCCATTTGCGCCGGCGCGTTTGATGCGGCGCCGGCCGCTGGATTCTCCGGCCCAGATGCGGCCGAGCGGCCGCTCTGACAGAGTCCCGCCGGCGCCGTTCACCCCTGGTCGCTGCCGGCGGGAACTCTGCGGGAACGCTCGGGCGGTGGCCTGTCGGGGCAGGGGGGGGGGCTCCTTCATCCGGGGGGGGTGGGCCTCCGAAGGGGTCTGGCCCGCGATCGGGGCCCACCGATCGGCGGGCCGGCCTCTCTGTCGGCAGGCCTCCTTTCCTCCGCCGGCAATGTTATAGCCCTACGCCATTGTTGTGCGGGGCGGCCTGGGGGAGGACGGCCACTGCGCATGCGCTAGTTGGCGCCTGCCCAGCTGCATAAGCGTGGGACCCAAGGCTTTTACGCCGCGCTGAGGCCCCGCCCCCGCAAATCACGCCATGCCCCTGCCAGCCCCACGGAGGCCCCAGAATAGGGGTCTGGGAACGGGTGCCGACGCTGGAGTAAAAGACTCCGGTTTTTACTCCGGCATCGGCACTTATACTCCCATTGGGAGAATCCCGCTATCTGTGTGCAGTTTTGGTCTCCACATTTAAGAAAAGATATTGGAGTTGGTGCAGCGAAGGTTCAGTGAACCGGTCTCTCAGAAGAGGGGATTGTCCTATGATGGGAGGCTAAGAACTTTGAGCTTATACACTCTGGACTTTAGAAGAATGAGAGGCAATCTCATTGAAACTTAAAAAAGTCTGAAGGGGCTTGATAGGATGGATGCGGTGAGATTGTTTGCATTGATTGGGGAATCTAAAACACGGAGAGGGGGAGGGGCGCAGTCTCAGTATAAGGGGATAAGGGCCCAATATTAAGGACTGAGATGAGGAGAAATTTCTTCACTCAAAAGGGTTGTTAATCTTTGGAATTCTCCACCCCAGAGGGTTGTTGATGCCCCATTGCTGAATACATTTACGGCTGGGAATTGTGGTCTCTGAAGGAATTAATGGATATGGGGAGCGGGTGGGATGAATGGACTTGAAGCCTAATATCAGTATTGAATGGGAGAGTCAGGCTCAATGGGCCTTGTGGTGGACACCTGCTCCCTAATTTTTCTGTTCTTATGTTATACCAGTACTACCCAACATCTTGATGTGTCCATGTGTGGCACACATTCAGGTTGTGGAGCTAGCAAAATTGTCTTCCATCCATGTAAGAGCTTTGAGAAACATCAGTCACAACTCAAATGCCAACATTTTGTGTTAAATATCTGGCCAGCCATGCCTTTTGTGGAACCGTGTTGTGTGCACAAATTGGCGGTCAGGTGACCCCTGCACCAGCTGGTTGTGACGGACATTTGTAAGAATGGGTTTGATTTTAATTCAGTGCATTCCATGTGGTGTTTGTTCATTCAGTTCCTTATGGAGGGCGAGCCAGCCATGGGAAAGAGTGTTACCAGGGTTACAGCAAATGTTCTGCGGTGTTGGTACAAGTCAGCTTTACTATTTGCTGTTGGCTGTCAGTTCTTTGATGAGGCTGTCATCTACTGGGCCAGAATTTTCACACACACACTCGCCAATGAAAGCCTGACGTTGCCTCAAATAAGGCACTTAAGTGGTCACTTAATTGTCACTGGAGGGCCTTTTCCCATCCAGTCGCAATTTGTAGGCTGGTGGGTGAATGACAGATCGGGAGAGCAAAGCAGAAAATGATCAAATCTAGGAGGGAAAGGCAGAGGGGTTCTGACTGGGGGGTGCTCTCCCTTCAAGGCCCAGAGACCTCTGGATCACCCTCCCCTACCTGAGACCCCGCCACTCCGGCTTCCTGCACTGAGTTGCAGGTACGTGGCTGCAGCGCCGCTTCTGGCCACTGCAGTGCTGTGCTTGAAGAGCCTGGAGAGTTTTCCAAGGCTTGAACCCCCATCCCCCCAGTGAGAATGGAATTCCCTCCAGTTGCCAATCAACACTGTTAGAGTGTGAATTTGCAGGGGGGCTGCTGGGGACCCCCAAAAATTCAGGGCCCTGGATATAGAACAGGTCCCACATCCCATGTATTAACAATAAGACAGTGAAATATATGATGCAATGTGATAGATCATAGAACTTACAGTGCAGAAGGAGGCCATTCAGCCCATCGAGTCTGCACCGGCTCTTGGAAAGAGCACCCTACCCAAGTTGGTCAACACCGCCACCCTATCCCAATAACCCCACCCACACTAAAGGCAATTTTGGACACTAAGGGCAATTTATCATGGCCAATCCACTTAACCTGCACATCTTTGGACTGTGGGGGGAAACCGGAGCACCCGGAGGAAACCCACGCACACCCGGGGAGGATGTGCAGACTCCGCACAGACAGTGACCCAAGCCGGAATCGAACCTGGGACCCTGGAACTGTGAAGCAATTGTGCTATCCACAATGCTACCGTGCTGCCCTAAACTGCCAGTGGGTGTTGTACCCACTGAAGAATTTAAGAAAAAAGATTGTCCAGTCTTTTGAAGCTCATCCATTATCTACATCAACTCAGGCAGTCTTGCATCTAGAACATTCTGAGCATTCTCAACACTGTTAATCTTCTTGACTTTATTTTTGACGCTCCTACCTCTGCAATGTCTTCCAACACTCCAACCCACTCTGAGAGCTTGGTCTTCCTCCAATTCTGGTCTCATGTGCATCCCCGACTTCCTTCGCTCCACCATTCATTGCTGTGTTTTCTGCTGACTAATCAGCCTCTTAAAACATACCTCCTTGAGCAAGCTTTTTGTCGCTCTCCTAAAATCCTCTGAGGTGGCTTGGTATCATTGGGTAATAATGCTCCTGTGAAGTTGGGTGTTTTACCGCACTATATCTATAAAATGCTATAAAAATGCAAGTTGTTGTTATCAACAGGTTGAATTGTGCTGTACGAAAAGGCTTCCTGGGCAGTGAAAACCTAGGGTGGGATTTTCCTGGGCTAATGGGGCAGGACTGAAGGCGAACAGGCATTTAGAACCTGTGTCAGAGTCAAATTGGGCGTGGAACAGCTAACTGCTTGCAAGTGACTGGTAGCTTGTTAAGGTAGTTAACAAGCCCGTTGAGTCTTATTTTCCTTCCACAATGGTGGCCTGGCAGCTGAGGCCATTTAAAAAATTTCAAAACCTTTGTTGAAGCGCTTGCTCTCTCCCTTACCTGTAAGGGCAGGGTGCAGCTCCCTCAGTGCTGGAGTGCTTCCAATTAGCCAATTGGACAGCGAATGCACACTCTAGCAATGAGTCGGCCAATCCAGGCAAAACAGACATTGGGCGATGCTTTAAAATCCTTATGAGGAGGAATTTCTTCAGCCAGAGGGTGGTGAATCTGTGGAACTCTTTGTTGCAGAAGGCGGTGGAGGCCAAATCACTGGGTGCCTTCAAGACAGAGATAGATAGGTTCTTGATTAATATGGGGATCAGGGTTTATGGGGAAAAGGCAGGAGAATGGGGATGAGAAGAATATCAGCCATGATTGAATGGCGGAGCAAACCCGATGGGCAGAGTGGCCTAATTCTGCTTCTATGTCTTATCGTCTTATGACTGTTCTCGATCCAGCGTGGGGTTGGGAGCCTGAGGTTCCTGAACCAGAACACAAAATCCTGCCCCTGGTGTCAGATTTTGTTTTCATATGAACAGAGCTGCGTGTTTGAGCGGACAATGGTTCAGTAAAGGACTGTTATCATTCAGGATTTCTCTTCAACAGAAGCCGAGGGCTGAGCTTTACAGATGTCCGATAATAGCAACGTTTAAATGTCAAGGTTCAAATGTTTGGGATACACTCAGTTCCAGCTGCACTTGAATGGATAGCTCTCCGTGTACTCTCTGTTATGCTTGGACAGACTGTTGGAACCACCCTCCTTTTATGCAATGATATATTGGAATCACAAACCATCAAGTTCACTGGCTTGTTGGAAGCAGGGCTAGCAGGAGCCATGTCAATCTGGAAAGATTAGGGTCCCATTGCAATCTTAAAATTTTTTTTAAGAGTACCCAATTAATTTTTTTACAATTAAGGGGCAATTTAGCATGGCCAGTCCACCTACCTTGCACATAGATCATAGAATTTTCAGTGCAGAAGGAGGCCATTCGGCCCATCGAGTCTGCACCGGCTCTTGGAAAGAGCACCCTACCCAAGGTCAACACCTCCACCCTACCCCCATAACCCCATAACCCAGTAACCCCACCCAACACTAAGGGCAATTTTGGACACTAAGGGCAATTTATCATGGCCAATCCACCTAACCTGCACATCTTTGGACTGTGGGAGGAAACCGGAGCACCCGGAGGAAACCCACGCACACACGGGGAGGATGTGCAGACTCCGCACAGACAGTGACCCAAGCCGGAATCGAACCTGGGACCCTGGAGCTGTGGAGCAATTGTGCTATCCACAATGCTACCGTGCTGCCCCATTTTTGGGTTGTGGAGGCGAAACCCACGCAAACACGGGAAGAATGTGCAAACTCCACATGGGCAGTGACCCAGAGCCGGGATCGAACCTGGGACCTCGGCGCCGTGAGGCCGCAGTGCTAACCCACTCCGCCACCGTGCTGCCCACCCCGTTGCAATCTTAACTCCATTTCGGGACAGTCCTGCTCAGCACTGGACGCCCAGTTAACCTGCCCACAATCAAATCTGGGGCCAAAAAGAGGTGGAGCAAATTAAATGGCTTTTCGTGTTTTTCTTTGCTCCCTTGCCTGTTAGAAGGACTCCTCCGGGCACCAATAGGAATACCTGATTGCCAGCAGTTGTTCCTTCCAGTCCCCTGCAGTTGAATCCTGATGGCTAAAACTCCTGTCATCTCGCCTGCTTGGCCAGCAGCCACTTGCTGCCCGGCTCAGACAGGAGACTGAGTGGGGTGACCACACATATTAGTTAAAATCTCCCGAAGTGTCATTCTGCATTGGGCCGGACAGGTAGGAGATAAAATTGGGCTTGTGTGCTGCATGTATGTCCTCGATCGATGCCTTCACCTGTGGTGGGACTGTAGGGGAAGAGTAGACCTAATTGGATAGCTCTTTCAAAGGAATAGCCACGATGGACCAAATGGCCCCAAGCTGTGAGGTAGGAGTCGACGAATTCCAAAGTCTCCGGGCCATTAAAGTAATTTGGGAATGCAAATTCTAATCAATACATCAGTCTGCTGCTTGAAAAGCAAATTATATGTTTTACAGGAATACCTTTTTCAAATGTTGCAGGAAAAATGGAAATTATTGGGGTCCTCTGGCAAGTAGCTGTGGACCTCTTATGTTGCCCTCTGATAAATTTGGCAAAACCTTTGCAATGAATAAATCCTTAAGTGTTGATTATTCAAATCAAGCAAGGGAATTCCATGAAAAGTCATTAGATGGTGAGGGAAATGGATCAAATAAATGCACAGATAATCATTATTTGTTGGACTTGAGTTGTTGCAACTGTGGCAGATCCATTACCTGTGATAGCTGAGTCGTTTCTCCCAAGTGTATCTGGCTTTCCAAAATGTGGAGATCACGAGGAGGAACGTAACAGACATTTACAGGCGCTGAAAGAGGCCCTCGGACGAACGGGATATGGCGCTCGACTCATTGATCGACAGTTCCAACGCGCCACAGCAAAAAACTGTACCGACCTCCTCAGAAGACAAACACGGGACACAACCGACAGAGTACCCTTCGTCGTCCAGTACTTCGCTGCAGCGGAGAAACTACGACATCTTCTTCACAGCCTTCAACACGCCATTGATGAAGACGAACATTTTGCCCAGGCCATCCCCACTCCCCCACTACTTGCCTTCAAACAACTGCGCAACCTCAAACAGACCATTGTTTGCAGCAAACTATCCAGCCTTCAGGAAAACAGCGGCCACAACACCACACAACCTTGCCATGGCAATCTCTGCAAGATGTGCCAGATCATCAATATGGGTCCAACCATTACACGTGAGAACACCACACACCAGGCACGTGGTCCATACTCGTGCGACTCGGCCAACGTTGTCTACCTCATACGCTGCAGGAAAGGATGTCCTGAGGCGTGGTACATTGGCGAAACAATGCAGATGCTGCGACAACGAATGAACGGACATCGCGTGACAATTGCCAGGCAGGAATGTTCCCTTCCAGTCGGGGAACACTTCAGCAGTCAAGGGCATTCAGCCTCTGATCTTCGGGTAAGCGTTCTTCAAGGAGGTCTTCAGGACGCGCGACAACGCAGAATCGCCGTGCAGAAACTTATAGTCAAGTTCCGCACACGTGAGTACGGCCTCAACCGGGACCTTGGATTCATGTTGCATTGCATTCAACCCCCTCCATCTGGCCTGGGCTTGCGAAATCCTACCAACTGTCCTGGCTTGAGACAATTCTCACCTCTTTAACCTGTGACTATCCCTCTCTCCAGTCACTCCGTCTGGACCTGTAAAGACTTAATTACCTGCAAAGACTCGTATTCAAAGAATCATCTTGCATCATTGATTTTGTCTACATATGTGTTTCTGGAACCCACCTCTTCATTCACCTGAGGAAGAAGCTGCGCTCCGAAAGCTAGTGATTCGAAACAAACCTGTTGGACTTTAACCTGGTGTTGTAAGACTTCTTACTGGCTTTCCAAAGAGTGAGGGGGTCAACTACTGAACTCATTCTAGGTTCCTTCGCTGAACTTGACTGTTAAAGAAAGACTTGTATTTGCATAAGTGTCTTCCCTGATCACTGCTTTACAGCCAATGAAATACTTTTTGAAGTGTAGTCACTGTTGGAAATTTGGCAACCAATTTGCGCTTAGCGAGCTCCCACAAAGAGTAGTATGATAACAACCAGACAATCTGTTATGAGAAATGCATGTTGGCCAGGACACTGTGGATAACCCCCTTGCTCTTATTTATAATGGCGGACAGGGTTTTCTGCCCCACAGTGTGTTTTGCGGTTGCAGAGGCAGCCCGTCATTGGCCGACGGCAGGATCTTCCGGAAGGTCTTATTGGTGGGAACAGCCGGAAAATCCAGCCCAGTGACTTTTACATGGAGCTCAGAGAGTGGATGGAGCCGGGGTCCAATGTCACATCTGAAAGGCACCATTTCCGACAGTGCAGAACTCCCTCACGTCTGTGCTGGAGTGTCAGCCTGGCTTTTTGCTCAAGTGCTGGATTGGGATTTAAATTCGGAACCATCTGGTGCAAAGGCTAGAGAGCGACCCAAAGAGCCATGGCAGGCACACTGAAATGCATACTGTTATACCAGTACCACTGAATGCCTCCCTAACTCGATGGGCGTGATTTAACGGCCTTGTCGCATCCGCCTTGGTGTTGGGACAAGGCCGTTGAATCTCGCGATTCTCAAAACGCCTCACGAGATTTAATGGAGCCTCGCGAGATGTCATGATCTGAATCTCGCCCTCACTGGGCATGAACCAGGTCAACATATTTAAATGATCCAGTAGCTGTGCCTGGGAGACGTTGCTAGAGCGCCGTATATTACTGGTTTCCACAAATGTGAATCAGTCGTAATGGCACCTGGGGGGGGTAGTCTCAGGCCGTTGTAGACCCCCAGGTGGTCGGGGACAGGGTAGGGTGTCGCCAACCACTCCCTCTGGCACTCCCTCTGGCACCCAGGCAGATTCCCCGCTATCCGGCAGGGCGGGCCGTACCGGCGCTGCGCCAACCGGCGCCAAAGGGCCTCCACTGGCCGGCACGGGTAGGCGGAGGCACGGGAGTGTCAGCGTGTGCTGGTGCCATCCCAGTGCATGCGCAGGGGGGGTTCTTCTCCGTGCTGGCCATGGTTACACCGGCCGGCGCGGAGGGAAAGAGTGTCCCCACGGCACAGGCCCGCCCGCGGATCGGTGGGCCCCGACCGCGGGCCTGGCCACCATGGGGGTCCCCCCCCCCAGGGTTAGATACACTCCCTCCCCCACCCACCCACCCCCCGCAGCCCCCCTGAGGATTCCGCAAGCCGCCTGCCGAGCCAAGTCCCGCCAGTGCGGACCTGTTGTAATATACGCCAGCGGGACTGCCCAAAAACGGGCGGCCACTTGGCCCATCGCAGAGCGGAGGATCACCGGGGGGGCCGCTGCCAATGGCCCCCAACTGGCGCGGCGCGATTCCCGTCACCGGACAATCCGGCAGCCGCCGTTGTGGCAGCAGGGCGGGATTCACACCGCCCCACGGCGATTTTCCTGCCCAGCGGGGGGTGTCCCACCCCTTGTCACTGTCAGCCTGGCACCCTGGCAGGGGCACCTTGGCAGCGCCACACTGGCACTGCTCGGACACTGGCTGGCACTCAAGCTGGTAGGGGCACAGCCAAGGTGCTGGGGGTAGCAGGAACATGCCTGGGTGCATGTCAGGGATTGGGCCCAGCGGGGCCTTACCAGGTGGAAGGCGGATGAGGGGGTGTTCCCGGGGTTGGGGGGGGGGGATGGGTGCGGTCGAAAATGGTGATGAGGGTGGTGGCTGAAAGAGGGGGTAAGTTCGGGGCAGCCGGACAAAATGGTGCCTCAACCTGCGCGAATCCTTCCCTGCTGGGCTCACTGTGGCCAAATAAAATGGCAAAGTGCAGTTGAATAGCGGGGTGTTACTGGGAACTGTAGCCGCAGAGAAACATCCCGCAAAACACGCCAAAAACGGGACATCGATTTTTTCCCCCGGTTAAATTGCACCCTATATCGTGCCACATTTTCAGGGAGTGGAGCAGCCAAAAATGTCAATGTTTATCGGTCACAATTCAGATGTCAACAGCGTCTATAAAATACCTTGTTACTAATGGTTTCTTGCGGTTTTAAGAAAATTATTATCATCTTTACGTAATGCAGTGTAAATTTGATGCACACTTTCAAGTGTGAAGATGTGAAATATACAAAGCTGTGTATAAGGTATTATGGATACATATACACACTCAGAAAAATGTCGAATTGGACATGTGTTGATCAGAACAGTGAAGCATCTGCCAGGGTCACTCAGCTCCTGACCTCATTACAGCCTTGGTTCAAACATGGACAAAAGAGCTGAATGCCAGAGGTGAGGTGAGAGTGACTGTCCTTGACATCAAGGCAGCATTTGACCGAGTGTGGCATCAAGGAGCCCGAGCTAAACTGGAGTCAATGGGAATCAGGGGGAAAACTCTCTGCTGGTTGGGGTCATACCTTGTACAAAGGAAGATGGTTGTGGTGGTTGGAGGTCAATCATCTCAGTTCCAGGAAATCACTGCAGGAGTTCCTCAGGGTAGTATCCCAGGCCCAACCATCTTCAGCTGCTTCATCAATGACCTCCCTTCCATCCATAAGGTCAGGAGTGGGGTTGTTTGCAGATGACTGCAAAATGTTCAGCACTATTCGCGACTCCTCAGATAATCAAGCAGTCCATGTCCAAATGCAGCAAGATCTGGACAATATCCATACTTGGGCTGACAAGTGGCAAGTTACATTCATGCCACACAAGTGCCAGGCAATGACCATCTCCTACAAGAGAGGATTTAACCACCGACCCTTTATATTCAATGGCATTACCATCGCTGAATCCCCCACAGTCAATATCTGAACTGGACTAGCCATGGTACGATACGGTAGCACAGTGGTTATCACTGTTGCTTCACAGCACCAGGGTCCTGGGTTCGATTCCCGCTTGGGTCACTGTCAGTGCGGAGTCTGTAAGTTCTCCCCGTGTCTGCATGGATTTCCTCTGGGTGCTCCGGTTTCCTCCCACAAGTCCCGAAAGATGCACTGTTCGGTGAATCGGACATTCTGAATTCACCCTCTGTGTACCCGAACAGGTGCCGGAATGTGGTGACCCGGGGATTTTCACAGTAACTTCATTGCAGTGTTAATGTAAACCTCCTTGTGACAATAATAAAGATTATTATTATTATTAATACTGTGGCAACCAGGGCAGGTCAAAGGCTAGGAATCCTACGACGAGTAACTCACCTACTGACCCCCCAAAGCCTGTCCACCATCCACAAGCCTGTCCACCATCCACAAGGCACAAGTCAGGAGTGTAATGGAATACTCTCCACTTACCTGGATGACTGCAATTCCCAATAACCATCAAGAAGCCTGCTTGATTGCTCTCCCTTCTACAAACATTTAGTCCCTTGACCACCGACGAACAGTGGCTGCCGTGTGTACTATCTACAAGATGCACTGCAGTAACTCACCAAGGTTCCTTAGACAGCACCTTCCAAACCCACGACAACTACCATTGAGAAGGACAAGAGCAGCAGATACCTGGGAACACCACCAGCTGGAGGTTCCCCTCAAAGTCACTCACCACCCTGGAAATATATCGTTGTTCCTTCACTGTCACTGGGGCAACATCCTGGAAGTCCCTCCCTCACAGCACTGGGTATATGTAGACCTCAGGGTCTGCAGCGGTTCAAGAAGGCAGTTCATGACCACCTTCTGAAGGGCAACTAGGGATGGACAATAAATGCTGGTCTAACCAGCGACACCCACATCCCGTAAAAACAGTTTTTGCCAGATGTCAAATACCATTGAATTCATCTTCTAGAGATCCAGGAAACTTTAACAATGAGTATGTCCACAGCCTGTTTAAAAATTGCCATGGTTTGGATGATCAGGCAATTGAGAGCAAAATCATTAGATCATCAAACTTTAAAGCTGGCAGGCTTTCTTGGGCTTGTCAGTTGCCCTACTTCACCTTGCGTTTGCAAACCCAGGAGGCAAAGAAACAGCTTTTGAGCAAAGATCCCAGATAATGGGCAGGGTTTCAGATGACAGCGCATTGTGATTTACCACTCGGCTTCTCATTGTACGTGGGCTTACCCCCTGCCTATGTGTTCGGTAGTCATGAGATGTTTAGTACCCATTCTGTCTCCTGTATTGTTTCACATGTAAGCAAATTGGACTCGGTATGTTGAGCCCTGGCTATCCAATTCTTTTGGTGATTGGGGCTGCCCTGCTTTCTATCCTGCGGCTGCTGATCAGTCACTCTTCAGTGGGCAAGGGGGTTAGTGCCCTCAAGCTTTTCAGTGAGTGACATCAAACCATACCATGGAGAGATTAAATGTGAATAATTGCTTCAACTCGCATAGACATCTGTTCACAATAATGATTTCTGTTTATGATATTCTAATCTGAATATTGCTAAGCGAGACACGTTGCCAAGGCTTTTCATCTTGCCCTCAGGACAAATGCAAGAACACTGGGCGCGATTCTCTGAAATGGAGACAGCGTTGTTCGCGCCGTCGTGAACGTCAACGACGTTCACGACGGCGCGAAACGACCCTTATCCCGACCGATTCAGGGCCCGAAATTGGGCTTGGCGCCGTGTAAAGGCGCCGCCGCATACATGACGCGGCCGGCGCCGCATAACTGGCGTCAATATCTGGTGGGCACCGATCGCGGGCCAGACCCCATTTGAGGCCCCCCCCCGGTGCAGGATCCCCCCCCCCCTCCCCCCGCAGGCCGCCCCCTGGCGTTCCCGCGCTGTTCCTGCCGGCAGCGACCAGGTGTGGATGGGGCCGAGGGGAACCCGTCGTTTTGGGCAGGCCGCTCGGCCCATCCGGCACTGAAAATCGCGGGGGTACCGGTGAATCACCATTTTGGCTGTCTCGGGCGATTCACTGAACTGCGCCGCGCAAAACGCGATTGTGCCGATCCGGCCGCTTCCGTGAATCGCGGGAGGGCGTCGGACCGGCGTCGTGGGAAAATTTGGTGACCCAGGCGATTCTCCAAACCGACGCAGGAGCGGAGAATCGCGCCCACTAAATTTCAAATGATCACAACAAGTTATTCTTTCGGAGCAAAGAGTGCTGATTGGTTGGCAAGTCAACTCTGATTGGCTGGGGCGTTGGCACGGAGAGTGCAAAGCGGACGAGAGTCTCCAGGTAATTCAGTGAAGGCACAAGGCTTGAACATATTCTTCTTTATTTTAAATAAATTTCGAGTACCCAATTCATTTTTCCAATTAAGGGGTAATTTAGCGTGGCCAATCCACCTAACCTGCACATCTTTGGGTTGTGGGGGCGAAACCCACGCAAACACGGGGAGAATGTGCAAACTCCACACAGACAGTGACCCAGAGCCGGGATCGAACCTGCGACCTCTGTGCCGTGAGGCTGCAGGGCTAACCCACTGCACCACCGAGCTGCCCCCGAACATATTCTTTATGTTTGCAGAGAATATGTCTCTGTACGCGACTGTATATTGCTTTGCGCAAGCATATATAAGTCACATAACAAACTTGACTGATTATCTTAAATTGGTTGATGATGTAGCTATGAGCACACTCCAGGTTGTTCAGCAAGTGCTGTCGAATCGCGGTATCACATCTAACAGTAGGCTGGCAAATGGATTGAAATTTTCCCTAATATGAACAAGTGAAGGAAGATATTCTAATTTCACTGATGGGAAAATCATTAACTTTAGTAGCAACATAGGGGGATTTTAAGAGCTGCATTAAGGGAATTAATAACGAGGACAAAAGGACTTCAGAGAAAAGCTGCCCACAGATAATAATCTGATTAGGAGCTCAATGCTGTAGAAATGTGATCAGAATATGTCAACAGTCCTTGTGCCTGAGCTTTGTGGTAGGCAAGTTAATTGGAGGTGACCTGCCCAAATTTGTCCCAAGGTTTCAACTTTTCACAACATTAACTCGATTGCAGACCTTAAAGGGACATTGTCTGAAAATATTTAAGAGTGCAGAAGAAATTTGACATGATGTGAAAGCCATTTTGATGCTGTCATGTTGTTAACTGCGAACTCTCCAAGCCTATCCGTAAGAAGTGAAAAGAATTGCGGAGGAGTCTAAAATGAGGGGCCATAATGATAAGATAGTGATCATTAAATCCGTTAACGCAGGAGAAGCATTTACCCTGCCTGTCCCTCATAACCCTTGACTCCCTTGTCGATCAAAAATTTTGACTCAGTCGTGAACATATTTCCAGCCTCCACTCTCTCTGGGAAGAGAATTCTACAGTCCAATGCCCCTCTGAGAGAAAGAAATTCTCCGAATCTCCACTTGAAACGGGAGTCCCCTAACCTGCGCCACCTCGTTCTAATCTCCCCCACAAGGGAAACATCCTCTCAGCATCCACTCTGTCAAGTCCCTCAGGATCTTAATAGTTTCGGTAAGATCGCTTCTCATTCTTTTGAACTCCATTGGATACAAGCACAAACGGCTCATCCGTTCCTCAATGGAGTGGAACTTCTCTAAACTACTTCTGATGTAGTAAAATCCTTTCTCCAGTAAGGAGGCCAAAACTTTATAAAGCACCCCAGATGTAGTCTCACAAAGGCTAGTACAGTTGTAGAAACACTTCCCTACTTTTATACTCAATACCCCTAACCCTAATGCCAACATTCCAAGTAGGATGGGAGAGCCTCATTTGAGCAGGAACATGGCCATAGACCAGGTGGGTCAAATGTCCTGTTTCAGTGCTGTAGGCAAGACATCATCTCCTTCCTGTTGGAATCTTTGTTCTCTATCTTCCCCGTTCCTTTTTTGCAAACTCCAGATTGGTCCGGTCCATGAAACACAACGCTAAATCCTTCGAGAACAGGGCGGCATGGTGGTGCAGGGGTTAGCACTGTTGCCTCCCAGTGCCGAGGACCCAGGTTCGATCCCAACCCCGGGTCACTGTCCGTGTGGATTTTGCACATTCTCCCTGTGCCTGCGTGGACCTCACCCCCAAAATCCAAAGATGTGGAGGCTAGGTGGATTGGCCACACTAAATTGCCCCTCAGTTGGAAAAGTTTTTAAAACGGAAAGATTAAATCCTTCAAGAACACATTTTAAACGAAGCATATCAGTCACTGACCGGTGAAGATTGAGCAAACAAAAAGCTTTGGAATGAAAAAAATGTGTTTTGTTTCATAGCAGATGATGTTGTAGCAGGGGTGGCAAGTTGGCACAGTGGCTAGCATTGCTGCCTCACAGTGCCAGGGACCCGGGTTCGGCTCTGGCCTTGGGTCACTGTGTGGAGTCTGCACATTCTCTCTGAGTTGCGTGGGATTCCTCCGGGTGCTCCAGTTTCCTCCCACAGTCCAGGGTTGTGGAGGCGAGGTGGGGTTACGGGGATAGGCCTTGGTCGGGTCGGTGCAGAGTCGACAGACCGAATGGTCTCTTTCTGCACTGTAGAATCTTTTGTGGATCCTATGATTTAGCATTTACATTTGTGTGTTGAACTCAACTCCCTTTGCTGATCAAAAGTCTAACTCAGCCTTGCCTTTGGAGTGGCAGTCGGAATGGACACCAGCAAAGAGGAGCTATCCAGGCAATAAGAATTCAGTCTGATATTTCATTCGTCAGGGTAAGGGGGCAATGAACTGCCTGAGCCACTGTGGAGGAAGAGAATCTTCCCTCTTGCTGCTCGTTATTTCTCTGCTCTCCCTCCACCCCTCCCCCCGCAAACACCACACATCAGAACATCACGTACTCTATCTGCGGCTTCACCTAACCAGAACATAAAATGCATTGAGGCATTAGTTAACTGGGTAATGGGTCAAAGCGTTACGATCCCCTTTCACTGTTCAAAAATGGTGCGCATTTTAAATGTCGACCTTCTGCCCTCGGGAAAGAATTTGTGTATTCAATCCCCCTACAATTCGTAAGTATTAGGAGGCACGACGTGCAGATGTGGGACTATTTCCCGCAGTCGTGTTTATAAGATTTGCAGGGCTGTGGAGCTGGCTGTATTCAGTGTCATCTTACTGGCGATTTCATGCTTATTTTAGGAGTGTTTTTCTAGTCTGCTATGAGAGTTAATCACAGCTCATGTTTCCTGGGCATTAGTCAGAGAGAGTACAATAACTTTTAAATTAATACAGATTCCTGAGAGCCACGGGGACCCGGGTGACATCATGCTTAAAAGCTACAAATCAATCTGGTGTATATGCTGTTCCGCTATATTCCAGCAAGCTCTTCTTGCTTTTGGCAGTTGGGATACATCCAAAGCTCTTTGATCAATAACTTACAGCACACGCAGGCAGAATTGCCCTTTTGTTAAACTGAGGGCTTGTAAACCACACACCATCTAGACAAATGGCAACACATCATGGATTCAGAAACAAGGCTCAACAACCTCTATGCAATGGTTCACCATTGTTAAAGGGGCAATATATATGCATGTTAAGAAGAAAGACCTGCATTTATATATTGCCTTTCACAACCACTGGTTATCCCAAAGTGCTTTGCAGCCACTGAAATGCTTCATTGAAGTGTGGTCACTGTTGTAATGTAGGTAATGTGACAGCTGATAAGTGCACAGAAAACCCCTACAAAGAGCAGTGTTATAATGAGTGGATAATCCATCACAGCGATCCAGATTGAAGGGTAAATACTGCTGTGGACATTGGGGATAACTCTACTGCTCTTCAAAATAGGATTGGATCTTTCACATCCACCTGAGAGGGCAGGTGGGCCTTTGGTTTAACACCTTATCAAAAAGACAGTAATTGTGACAGCATAGCACTCGCTGGTGTGTCAGGCTAGGCAGTTGTGCACAGGCCCTAGAGTGGAACTTGAACCCATAATCATCTGAGCCATCGTATATATGGTAAGAAGTCTTACAACACCAGGTTAAAGTCCAACAGGTTTGTTTTGAATCACTAGCTTTCAGAATCACCTGAGGAAGAAGCTTCGCTCCGAAAGCTAGTGATTTGAAACAAACCTGTTGGACTTTAACCTGGTGGTGTAAGACTTCTTACTGTGCTCACCCCAGTCCAACGCTGGCATCTCCACATCATCGTATATACGCATTGGAGTTCGGGCTGCACGATGGCACAGTGGTTAACACTGCTGTCTCATGGCTCCGAGAACCCGGGTTCGATCCCGGCCCCAGGTCACTGTCCGTGTGGAGTTTGCACACTCCCCCCATGCCTGCGTGAGTCTCACCCCAACAACCCAAAGATGTGCAGGGAAGCTGGATTGGCATGGGGAGAACGAGCAGACTCCACACAGACAGTCACCCAAGGCCGGAATTGAACCCGGGTCCCTGGCACTGTGAGGCAGCAGTGCTAACCACTGTGCCACTGTGCCGCTCTTGGCCAAAGCGGTACAATTGCAGCACACCTTTAACACGGGATATGTGCCCTGAGGCACTTTAGAGCTCAAAGCCAAAAAAGATAATCATCAAATTATCTTTCTGTTTCCTCCCCTCATGAATTCGCCATCTGAGCTCTGGGACTTCAGAAGGCAAGGTGGTGGCGCCTTTGCCAATCGTCACCAGATACAGAGAGAAGTACAAGTAGGCAGAATGTCATTTATTCTGTTTGCCATGTGGGGAGGTGCCCGCCCACCTTCCAAATCTGCTCAGTGAAATTCATTCACAGCGAAAATCAGCCAGATTGCTATTAATAATGTAACCTGTTTTGATGGATACTTGGTAAATGTCCATTTTAAAAGTTATTGTACTCTCTCTTACTAATGCTCAGGAAGCTTCTCTTCCCTCCAGACTTCTGATGTTGCTGCCGTTCTATGGGATAAAGTTTCTACTGTCTCCACTTCCAACACAGAATTTCACTCGATGGGAGATTGGTGATCAGTTCAGTGAACTCCTGAATTTCTATTAATTAGCAGTCAGAGGCGGTGTCAGAATGAATGCAGCACAAAGACTGAAGAACCACCTCACAATAGTCCATCATTGTTGAGAAAGCTATTTAGCACTTCTATTATTTGTCAGTGTGTATTATAGATGATTCTTCAATGTCCATTCCTACAGGCAAGACAGTTCTTCCCCGTGTGCTTTTGATTTGCTTCTCTATCACGTTCTCTCTCCATTGGAATGCTTTTGGGTCCTTTCTGAATTTCTCAGTTATTTGTTTTTTTTTTGTGTGCAAGTTCCTACCCCTGTACCTGGTCCTTTCTCTCCATCTGTTATGTTCGGGTTCTGCTATCTTTACCCAAGGCTAGGTAAATTTATTCAGTCGAATTTATTGCTACCTTAAATGCTGAACTGAAATAAATTTTAAAACCATCACAAAAGCTTTATCAGCTCTATTAGCTGTTGCCGTGTTCCTAAATATCCTGGGTGGATTCTCCGTTTCCGCAGCCAGCCAATGGGGTTTCTCATTGTGGCCACCCCACGCCATCGGGAAACCTGCTGGAGTGGGTGCGCTGACGGCTAAGCAGAAGATCCCCGCCAACAGAGAATCCCGCAGCCTTTCTTTCAGGAATATTCAGACTAAACTGTTTAAGCTGTTTAAAAAAGGTATGAGGGATAATCCTGGAAACTATAGGCTGGTTAGTTAGCCTCACGTCGGTAGTAGGTAAATTATTGGAGAGAATTCTCAGGGACAGGATTTAGACCCATTTGGAAACAAATGGACTCGTAAGCGATAGACAGCATGGTTTTGTGAAGGGGAGGTTGTGCCTCACTAACTTGATCGAGTTTTTTGAGGAGGTGACACAGATGATTGATGAGGGGAGGGCGGTGGATGTTGTTTACATGGACTTCAGTAAAGCCTTTGACAAGATGCCTCATGGCAGACTTGTACAAAAGATGAAGTCATAAGGGATCAGAGGTGAGGTGGTAAGATGGATACAGAACTGGCTCGGTCACAGAAGGCAAAGAGTAGCAGTAGAAGGGTGTTTTTCTGAATGGAAGTTTGTGACTAGTGGTGTTCCATGGGGCCTCTGCTGCCCGTAGTGTACATAAACGATTTGGAGGAAAATGTAGCCGGTCTAATTAGTAAGTTTGTGGATGACACCAAGGTTGGTAGAGTAGCAGATAGTGTTGAGGATTGTCAGAAGATACAGCAGGACATAGATAGGTTGGAGACTTGGGCAGAGAAATGGCAAATGGAGTTTAATCGGGACAGACGTGAGGTAATGCATTTTGGTAGGTCTAACTTACAGGGGAAATATACCGTTAATGGCAAAACTCTTAGGAACATAGAAGGTTAGAGAGATCTGGGCGTGCATGTTCACAGATATTTAAAGGTGGCAACACAAGGGAACAAGGTAGTCAGGAAAACGTACGGAATGCTTGACTTAATTGGACGGGGCATCAAGTATAAAACCTGGCAAGTCATGCTACAGCTTATAGAACCTTGGTAAGGTCGCGCTTGGAATATTGCGCATAATTCTGGTCGCCACAGTACCAGAAGGATGTGGAGGCTTTGAAGAGGGTGCAGAGGAGGTTTACCAGGATATTTCCTGGTCTGGAGGGTGTTAGCTATGCAGAGAGGCTGAATAGACTCGGACTGTTTTCATGAGAAAGACGGAGGTTGATTTCAAAAATAGAATTTGCAGAGTTGGTATCTGAAAGGCCAACATCAGACAGTCAAGGTTTGGAAATTCCTGAACCTACGATCACGACTGAGTCAAATTCAGATTCCACAACTTTATCAGACGATGTGCCTGAGCCAAGTGTGGAACGGACTATCAAGAGTGTGAAAACAAAGGCTCATGAAGGACGGATTCTGCCTGAGTGGAACCAACGTCCACCTAAAAGACTCTCGTCCTGATATATAATTGTACAATAATAATACTTGGTTAAACCATGAGTAAGAGTTTAAGTTAATATTTGTTGTCGCACTATAGGAGTAAAGAGGGAAGGATGTTATGCATTGTAACCGTTGCCTCTCTGTTTAGTATGTCACATGTTTACATGATGACGTCATCAGAGAAAAATGTCCCACCACTTCCATTTTAGACCGTGAGAAAACAACACCTCCTCAATAAACTCCGACAGCTGGTTAAGTTGTGGCAACCTGGTTATCTTTTGTATATACTGTGAGTGAAAACATAACAAAATTCAATCGATTAATTTAAAAAAATCAAAGTAATCTCTTGTTATTAAAAACCCATCTGGCCTACCAATGTCTTTGAGGGACGGAAAGCTGCCATCTTTACCTGATCTGGGCGACCTGTGACCCCAGCTCCACAGCAACAAAGTTGGTTTCTAACTGCCCTTGAAATGGCCGAGCAAAGCCACTCAGTTGAAGCAATTAGGAATGGCCAACAAACGCTGGTTTTGCCATCGAGTGAAAGAACAAAATAAGTGCTGCTTTTCTATGAACCGTAGAACGGTACAGTAATTATTTACCCTGTTGAGATCACCTCACTCGTTAATGGTTGCTTCACTTGGTCAATGAATGAGCACAGACTGACAGAGGTTTCTGAAATGATTACCAGACCAGGTACCTGGAATTTAGCAAGTTCTTCGCTAGAACTTGGAACCTGATTCACCGAGTCACTTAAAACCAAATAAAACAGAGTAAGCAAAAAAAAAAAGCGCAATGTTTGTATCTTACAAGTAACGAATAAGAAAGGTCAACTTGATGATTTGGACATTGTTGGAAGAAGAAAGGCAAAGCTCCATATGATGCAGCCACAAATGTCTCGGAAGTGACCACCAGGGAGGATGAAACAAGGGAGGAAAGCATGGGTATTCAATCTGAAGAATGTCTTTACTTTAGGGAAATGTGTTCTTGCAATAAAAGATGGAGAGGAAAGAAAAAGACTAGAATATCTAAAGTACTTTTCAGGACATCGCAAAACACTTTACCATCAACAAAGTACGTTTTAAAGTTGCAATGTAGGAAACGCAGCAACCAATTTATGCACAGCAAGACCACAAAAACAGCAATGTATTAACAAGCAGATAGTCTGCTC
This sequence comes from Scyliorhinus torazame, assembly GCF_047496885.1. Lineage (NCBI taxonomy): Eukaryota > Metazoa > Chordata > Chondrichthyes > Carcharhiniformes > Scyliorhinidae > Scyliorhinus > Scyliorhinus torazame. The sequence continues at coordinate 22,410,953 of NC_092721.1, read as the reverse complement.
TAGTGAGACTGTTTGAGGGGCAAGTATTAGCGAGGACACTGGGGAGAACTCGCCTCCTGTTCTTCACAGTAGTACAGTTCCTGGAGATAGCAGATGGGGCCTCTTTTTTATGTCTCGTCTGTCTAACAGTGCTGCACTCCCTCACTACAGGGCGGTATGCTGACACGGTGGTTAGCACTGTTGTTTCACCGAGCCAGGGTCCCAGGTTCGATTCCGACCTCGGGTGACTGTCTGTGTGGAGTTTGCACTTTCCCGTCATGTCTGCGTGGGTTTCCTCCTGTTGCCCCGGTTTCCTCCCACAGCCCATAGGGAATTTTCACAGTAACTTAATTCATCATTGCAGTGTTAATGTAAGCCTACTTGTGACACTAATAAAGACTATTAATCATTCTTATTATGTGCTGTTTAGGTGAATTGGCCATGTTAAATTGCCCCCCAAAAAGTTAGGTGGGTTTACGGGGCTAAGAGTGGGGGATTGGGCCTAGGTAGGGTGCTCTATCGGAGCAAGGACCGGTGCAGACTCAGGGGGTTGAATAGCCTCTTTCTGCACTGTAAGAATTCTATTTTATTGCACTGGAACATCAGCCTAGATTTTGTGTCCCAGTTTCTGCTATGTGGCTTGAACTCACAACTGTCTGACTCAGAAGGAGTGCTACTAACTAAGTCACCACGGACCCCTTGTAGACACGTCAAAAGCATAAAAATTACACAGCTGCTACGTGTGGAGATGATTGGGGAGACACGTACATAAAGGCTTTAGGAAATCGAATAACGCAAATAGTCAACTTCTTAACCAATCCCTCTATTGCCAAACTCATGCACTTTTATGATTATGCTGTAAATTTACGGACCCACTTCCTAACCTGTATGTAGCTCAGGGGGCCGGTTAGCTCAGTTGGCTGGTTTGTCATGTGGAGCAACGTCAACACTGCGAGTTCAATTCATGATGGCCCCGCCTTCTCAACCTTGCCCCTAGCCTGAGGTGTGGTGACCCTCAGTTTAAGTTACCATTAGTCAGCTCTCAAAGGGGAGAGACGCCTATGGCCCTCTGGGACTGTGGTGACATTAATTCAGTTCTATATTAAAATCAACGTGCAGATAAGGCCTAGTCGGAAAAGGCTCAGGCTGGCTTGTCAATAATTTATACTTGCACTTGAAGGTCCCGGGTGGGTTATATTCCTGTCTGACCTTTGCCAGGTCATTACAGTTAATCTTGGTGCCAGGAAATGTTAAGTACCAGCCAGAGTTCCTGCTCCAGATTCTTATTCTGTGTACTGCTGGGAAGTGTATGAGAGTAGAGTTTGGAAAAGGGGAGGTCCAAACTCAGCCCACTGTTGAATAGGCTGTCGACAATCATTGTCCAAGCTGACTTCTGGCCTGTTTCTATTAAAACACTGCTGCTGCCCACGGTTCACGCCGCTCCAGCCTCCCTTCCCAGCGTCAAATGGGCGCCCCGCCAACCCGCGCATGCGCAGTTGGGCCGCGCCAACCTGCGCACGCGCGGGGGACTTCTTCAGCGCGCCGGCCCCGACTCAACATGGCTTCGGAGTTCAGGGGCCGGCCCGCCGATCGGTGGGCCCTGATCGCGGGCTAGACCCCATCGGAGGCCCCCCACCCCGGTGAAGGAGCGCTTTACCCCGCCCCGCAGGCTGCCCCCTGACCCTTCGCGCAGAGTTCCTGCCGGCAGCGACCAGGGGTAAATGGCGCCGGCGGGACTCTGCCGTTTCCACGAGGCAGCTCGGCCCGTCCGGGCCGGAGAATCGGCAGCCCCGCCGATTCCAGCGGCCCTCAGCCGGCGCCGCGTCAAACGGCAAATGGCGCCGATTCTCTGCACCTCGGAGAATCGCGCGCCGGCGTCATGGCGCGGTTGCGGCGATTTTGCGGCCCGGCGCTGGGCTCGGAGAATCGCGCCCCACATTCTTTCTTTCTGTGCACTGGTAATGCTAGTGCTACCTCATTTACTTTGTCAGCCTGCCACCAGTTGATGGCTGCTATCAGTCACTATGCTGCAGACTGCACTGTTGACTTCTCTGTCGCCTTTTACTTTTGTGGTTCTTCTTGAACCATGAGGAAAATCTTTTTCACGCGGTAAGGGGTTAGGGTCCGGAAAGCATGGCCTGACCGGCGGAGGCAGATTCAACGATGGCCTCCGAAAGGGACTTGGATATTTATCTGAAGAAAAGATTTGCCCGGCTACGGGATAAAGTGGGATTAGTTGAGTTGCTCTTGCAAAGAGCTGTCCAAAGTATGACAGGCTGAACGAACTGTGCTTTAAGCATTTTATGATTCTGTGTGGAAGATCTTGAGGCATTCAAATAGATTTATGATGCAACCTGATTTCTTGATTCAACTGGAAACTTGGTTCATCTTCCAAATAGCCGAAGGCATTAAACTTGGTACAAATTAAATCCCAAGAGCGTTCAAGGAATAAATCTAATTGCAGCAATTAGAAAATGCTTTGGAGTTCATATTCCATTATCGAGTACTGGAATTTACAAACTAAATGATTTAAGTTGGTTTGTTGGAGCCAGATTTGAATTGGGTGTGTATATTTTGGAGAGGGTTAGTACAGTATGTTGGCCATGCTTTTTTAATCTCCTTCCCTCCTGTTCCCTCAGGCCTTGAATTACTTCTGCACTACAGAGGCTGAAAGGTGACTGCTAACGCCGGTCTAAAAATTCCCTTTTTGAGGAATGTTTCGTTTGGGGTAACCAAATAAATATATTAACAAATTGAGGGGTGAAAGAAAAGGCAGCCCTTAAAGGGAAACTGCATCAAAGTAAATGGAATCTCAAAGGAAATTTTAAATATTTAAAAAAAATGTCAATAATGGCGACACTGTAGCACAATGGTTAGCACTGGGGCTTCTCATCTCCAGGGTCCCAGGTTCGATTCCGGCTTGGGTCACTGTCTGTGCGGAGTCTGCACATTCTCCCCGTGTGTGTGTGGGTTTCTTCCGGGTGCTCCGGTTTCCTCCCACAGTCCAAAGATGTGCAGGTTAGTTGGATTGGTCATGCTAAATTGCCCTTAGTGTTCAAAAAGGTTAGGTGGGGTTACAGGGATAGAGTGGAGGTGTGAGATTAAGTAGGGTGCTCTTTCCAAGGGCTGCTGCAGACTCAATGGGCCGAATGGCCTCCTTTTGCACTGTAAATTCTATTTAAAAAAATCAGGCATGGAAGGCTCGATCATGCCAACAGACACCGCGTGCTCCCTATCCAGTGATGCCCTGCAGTGAACCTTTAGGAGGAGTGTGTGCAGCCTGGCAAGACTCTGTTGTCAGCCGATATCACTGTTCCACTGGAGGATGTACTGGAAATCAGAAACGGTGTGAGGAATTGTGTTAAACCTTTGACCTGCTACTCTGTGACGTTATTAGTAAAGCAATGTATTCAGTCAAATGGAAATGTATTCACCCTGCTGTTTGACTGTCTCAAACCCAGTTGAACTCTACATATATAGAATACGATGTCTCAAGACTATTCTCAGGAAGCAGAAAACTCAATGATTATTAGATTTCTATAAATCATTGCGTAACTCCCATTCCTCTGTTTGCTATTTCCTACAACTTATTTATTTTCATGTTTTCCTTACTTGTGACAGAGGACACCTGTGCGAAGAAATGTTTAAGGCCCAAATCAGTCCCAAGCCCTCCTTGTTACTGTGTTTCACTGATATGCTCTAATCGCCATCTCAGAAGAGAATTCAGTACCACGGTGCACACACCCCAGCCACCCTTATCGGCCCTTCACAGTTTTAGGAGCGTTTTTTTATTTGTAATATGGCCAGCTTGTGGAAAGTCTATATTTTCGTACGTTGGATGTTGGTTCAGAACAAATGTCTTGTACCAAACATGGCTCAGACCAGATCATGTGTGGCTGTTTATTTCCACCACTATTTTCTCAAACTTTGCCATTGCCTGCGTGACTAGCCTTAAAAATATAGAAGGGTGAATAAGAGTCTGTTAATTTATCCTCCCAGCCTTTGAGGTGCCAAGCACTGCAGAAGTTGGAGTGCAAGGTAAACATCTCATCGGATGGTGGGGTTGGCTCAAGGGGCTAAATTATCCACTCTTGTTGCTACATTCCTAGATTGAGAATTGTGGTTGTTCCATTTTGATAATTTTTCCGCAGAAAAGATTTAGCATGAGAGTTAGTTTGAGTTCTTAAACTCAGATGTATTCTTAGCAATTAAAAAGTAGCTCAAGAGCAAAGATGGTTCGTGTGGTGTTCTTTGTGTTGCTTAATTCAGGATGTTTGGCGTCGTGTTCACAAAGACCACAAAATAGCTTGAACTTAAACAAAGCTATAAATTTATTAACACTACTAATTTGATTCAACCCATGCTTCTAAATAATACACAGTTGATTGTTAACGTATAAACTACACTCATCTACAAGTAATCTTAATACTGGTGTAAGCTATGATCTGCTCTAACTCATGCTAATAACACCTCTGACAGTCTGTAGCTAACTCCTGACTACTCTCACGCACAAGGCTGAGCATCAATGCCTTATATACTCGTATCTGTAGATCCCTCCAATGGCTACTTTAGACATTTTGTTAACCCTTGCAGTGCTTACAGTTATGATAATACTACAGTTTGTATACTATTTGAGGTTATTTCCTCCTCCTGCCCAAAAGAAGTAAGCAATTTGTTAGCTTTTTGTGAGAATTGATACATACCCAGATTGTGCTGGAAAGGCATTGATCCATTTCTGGCTGTGAATTTAAAATGATCCCCACTCCCTTGAAATGGCTGTATGATCACGGCCCTTAGTCTCGGGTAATGGCTGAGCTGAGGAACCTACAATTAATGAAATGTAGAGTGCAGCTTTCTTTTGTGGGAGAGCAAATTCTGAAGCTGGTTTCCTCAGGTTGAATCTGGTGCTTTGCTAAGGGCCACTTGCGCAGACTTGAGACTGCTGTAATGGCTTTTAATGACATTCACAACCTCCTAATACAGAGATGCTCATAGTCTTCATTTAAGAGGCTGCGGAGTCACTCTCTGTTACCAAAAATCTATAGATGTATTAAGAATCTCATGGTGTCCATGTGTAGTAGGCATGGTAAAGATTAACAGCAGATGCGTTAATATTCCAAGTTTGATATAAATAGAGCCAGCAGTATTTGGTTTAGATTTCAGGGCTGTAAAAGGTGGCTTCTGTTTCCTTATACTCTGGGTATTAGGCAGAGCACCAAGAATTGAGAGTCATCCGATCCAGGCAGACTGTCCCTTTCTGCTACAGATATTAAACAGACCCCCACAAAACAGACAGCAGTTCTCAGAATCATCATCAGGAGTTTCTTGCAAAGAAATTGTCATTTAAAAAAAAAAATGCTCCAGTGCATTTGATATCTAAATTGAGATTGTGGAGAGATTGCAATTGGGTTGGGCATGCAAACTTTCAACAGTTTTATCCTTAAAGAGTTCTCTCTTTGGAAATACAGTTGAAACAAAAACAGGCAAAGGCACAGAGCTCCTGTCTGTTTGTACACCAAGCACTGTTGAAAATTTCCCAGCGCTAGGTTTAGCGGCAGAAAGGAGCGGAAGATTTTGGAATTATGAAGGGCAACGGCAACTGTTGGAATGCCACAGAGCTTGTCCAGCATTGGTTTGACTCCTTGTAAGATTGGTTGGCTTTGACGCATTTTGGCTTGCAATGAAACTGCAGATTTGTAGGCACATTTTTCGATTATAATGCATATGAACTACAACAGCAACTTATATTTATATAGTGCCTTTAACCTAATAAAGCACCTCCCCCCCTCCTCCAAGGCGCTTCACAGGAACATTATAAAACATGATTCCGAGCCACCTAAGGGGGTATTAGGTCAGGCGACCAAAAGCTTGGTTAAAAAGGTACACTTTAAGGAGTGTCTTAAAAGCATAATGTAAGGTGGAGTGATATGGGGAGGGAATTCCAGAGCTTAGGCCCTCGGCAACTGAAGGTGCAGCCACCAGTGGAGGGGGTGCTGACTGGCAGCCAATGTAGATGAGCAAGTAAAGCTGTGATTGATGAAGGGGACTGGGTGGGAGTTGAGGCGCAGGCTGCAGGGTGTTGGATGATCTCAGGCTCACAGGGAGTGGAATGTGGGAGACTGGCCAGCTGTGTGCAGGAATAGCCAAGTCTATAGGTAATAAAAGGCAAGAAGGAGAGTGTCTTGCAGTAGGTGAGCCAACACAGGAGCAAAGTCAGGTGCTGTGATGGAAGTAGAAATGGGCGGGCCGAGTCGTGGCCCGAATATGTGGGCGGAAACCCGTTTTGTGGTCAAATAAAACATGTTGCATTAAGGTTGCTAACAGACTGGTTTAGTCTGGGGCTGTCCCAGGCACAGTCATTCAGTTCTACCTGAAGAAATACGGTATTAGTGTTCTGCGTTCTCTGGTACAACATAGCACCCACTCAGGACTTTAATGTCCTTTTTTGGCTTTGATAATTTTACTGATGAAATAATAAGCCAATGGACATTTCTGGGATGAATACAAAATCTAACAAAATCAGTATTATTCAGACACATCATCTTAATTTTATATATTGTTATGATCCCAGTTAATGTGATAACTGGATGGGAAGATCCCAGAATGGAACCCTGGATCAAAATACATGGGGCGGGATTCTCCGAACCCCCGCAGGGTGGGAGAATCCCTGGGGGACGGCATGAATCCCGCCCCGCCGCTCCAATGCCGGCTGCCGTATTCTCCGGCGCCAGTTTTCGGGCGGGGGCGGGGATCATGCCGCGCCGGTCAGGGGCCGTTGGCAGCGCCCCCCCCCCCCCCCGCCCCCAGCAATTCTCCGGACCCCGATGGCCGAGCGGCCGTCGGTTACTGGCCTGGCCAGTCCCGCCGGCGTGAATTGGACATGATCCCCGCCCCCGGCCGAAAACTGGCGCCGGAGAATACGGGACCTGGCTGGTAGGCCAGCTGGTGTAGTCCTCGGGGGGGGGGGGTCCGGCCCCGGGGGGGCCTCCACGGTGGCCTGGCCCACGATCGGGTCCCACCGATCTGCGGGCGGGCCTGTGCCGTGGGGGCGCTCCTTCCTTCCGCGCCGGCCCCTGTAGGGCTCCGCCATGGCCGGCGCGGAGAAGACATCCACCTGCGCATGCGCTGGAATACGCCGGCCGATGTGCGCAGGCACAGAACCACACCGGCGGTTCTGCGCATGCGCTAACTCGCGCCGGCCCTTCGGCGCCGGCCTAGCCCCCGGAAGTGCGGAGAATTCTGCAACTTCCTGTGCCCGACGCCGGAGTGGTTTGCGCTGCTTTTTACGCCCGCGTCGGGCCATCACGGGAATTCGGGAGAATCCCGCTTCATAACTTTTATTTATTTATTTTTAATAAAATATGGCGGAACAGTCACAGGACTTCCAATTAGTTTTAACAGCAATACTCCTTTAGATTAACAAATACACCCATATTTAAAAATTAACATGGGTTACAAAGTAAATCTTAAACTACAATGGTCTCATTAACGCAAAATCCCTTTTAAGCGCACAAAATTACCGTGGGCACGTACACTCTCCACTCTGCACCCCAAATGAATGTTTGTGAATGTCTCCTCAGAATCCTCCCAAATGACTGTCACTTGAGAGTTTCCGAACTCCAATCCCAAAAACATGCTTTACAATCTTCTCTCATTATAATGCTTTCCCTTTGCCGTTTGCATTCAGAAATCCAGTCCAGGTTTTGCAAATGACACTTTTGAACATAGTTTCTGCTCCTACTTTTAACAGCGAATCCAGTCCAGGATTTTACACTAATCCCTTTAGAATTTCTTTGTCTAGACCGCTCACAATTGCTTTTACTCTTGATTCCCAAACTATATTTAAATTGCATCAAAAATGTCATCTACCTCTGAAGTCTGCTGTCTCCCTTGAAATCTGGTTACTTCAATTGTCTCTTTAACTCAAAACACTTTGGTTACTCTTCCTTGAATCCTCTGAACAATACCTTGGTCTGTGTTCACTTAGCCCTGGGTGTTTTAAACTTTCTGTCCCCATTCCCTGATTATCTGGATCGTATCTTGTTCCTTAGGAAGCTTGCATCTTTGCAATTCCCTTGTGCTGTCCAGCCGCTCATGGCAAAGTTGACAGCTATTCACGTCCCAGTGTCCTGTCTCCAACTTCCATCAAATTAGCTAAACTAAAACTTAAAATCTTCCCTACATTACAAGGCCCCAGTTGCTAAGCAACCGCTGCTGGTTTATTTATTCCTCACATTGTAGCCCTCTCTAAACACAATAGAAACACTGTTGGAGCTTAACTAACCCCGACACATACAAACACCTTTGTCCAGCATGAATCTAACTACAGGTTTTACCCTTCCAGGCACAGGAACATTAAACACTCAAAACTATACCTGGGGCGGGATTCTCCGAGCCCGTGCCAGGTTGGAGAATTGGCAAGGGGGCGCCACGCCGCTCCGACACCGGGCCGCCGATTCTCCGGTGACCAGACAATCGGCGTCAATCGTGTCGGCGCGGATGCTGCAGCGCGGTCGGGGGCCGTTGAAAGTGGCTCCCGCGGCGATTCTCTGCGCTCGATGGGCCAAGTGCCCGCCGAGTTCCGCCAGCATTGTTCGTGTGTGGTCCTACCCGGCGGGACCTCGGCGTTCTGGCTCCATGGTGGTCAGGCCCGCGATCGGGGGCAACCGATCGGCTCCGCCATGTTTCCCGGGGGCCAGCGCGGAGACGGCTGTGGCGCGCATGCGGGAACCCGCGCCGGCCGTGTAGGGCCAGCTTTCGGCGCCGGAGGAGCGCACAGCACTCCTGCTAGCCCCCGAAGAAGGGGAGAATGACTGGGCCTGGAGGCCTGTTGATGCCGGCATCGCTCACGCAGGTTTTGACGCCGGCGTCAACACTTGGCCGGAATTTTGGAGAATCCTGGCCCTTATTTCTAATGTTTACCAATACATATATGATTGGCAGGGAGGAGGATTTGAAAGAAGGTTATAAAGGACGAGAGGAAGGTACACAGGTTGAGGGGGATATCCTTGATAATGGAACTGAGGCACTGAAGGAATGATCTTACGCGATAGGGTTTAAGGAGGTGAAAGTATAAGAGCCCAGAGTCAGAGCAACAGAGTGGTCCAGGGATGATTTAGGGCTGGAGGAAGATAGTGTTTGAGAAAGATGATGCCATGAACAGATTTGAAGGCACGGTTGAGAATTGTCATTATGTAATAATAATAATCTTTATTATTGTCACAAGTAGCCTTACATTAACACTGCAATGAAGTTACTGTGAATAGCCCCTAGTCACTACACTCAGGCGCCTGTTCGGGTACACAGAGGGCGAATACAAAATGTCCAATTCACCTAACAGGCACGTCTTTTGGGACTTGTGGGAGGAAACCGGAGCACCCGGAGGAAACCCACGCAGACACGGAGAGAACGTGCAAACTTCGCACAGACAGCGACCCAAGCGAGAATCGAACCTTGGACCCCTGGAGCTGTGAAACAACAGTGCTAACCACTGTGCTACCATTAATGAGGAATAGGTTATGGCTGAACTAAACTTGATGTGGTAAAGGATGGCCTAAAGTTTATGATACGGGAGGATCTCCAAGAAAGGACTGGAGTAATTGTGCCCGGAACTGACAGAGGCAGAAGTGACAGTTTCAGCAGCAGATGGGCAGAGGCAGGGGATGGTAGTGGATGAGATTACAGAGGTGGAAGTTAGCATTATTATTCAATCAAAAGCTCAGTTCCTGGGCCAAACGGGGCGGCATGGTAGCAGATGGTTCAGTGTGAAATGGAGGTCAGGGAAGGGGAAAATTGTTTGTGAACAGGATATGGAGTCTGCGGCAGGGGCTAAAAACAATGGATTTGACATTCACCATTTAGAAAGAGGAAGTTGATTGTCCAATTCTCCCTTCAGGAGGTTTTGACTTGTATAGCTCTCGATGAAAGGCCCCAAACACCGCATTAACCTTCCCTGGGGCAGAAACAAACCCGTCACCCAAATCCCTTCTCTGCACTATCTCCCGGGATGCAGCCTGCCACCTCAGCTGATGTGCAAAAAGATGACTGTCCATCTAGTAAGAGGACCCCTCGAGCGCCGCAGCTGGCTCACCGCCGTGCCTGTCGAGAGCAACTCAAACTCCGTCTGCAGTTCCGTCCTACTTGCCAACAACTCCAGTGTCGGGGCAATCGAGTACTGGAGGTCCATCTTGAGAATGGAATCCACCAGCCGCTGCCTCTACACCCTTCCAGGTTTATCTTTATGCGCCTTGAAAGATATTATCTCCAATTCCCTCCCACTCAACAGCCATCTTCAGAGCTTGCCACAGCGTGGAATGTGAGGCCATCTCATTCCTATTGAACTCAATGTACTCCCCAATGGCGGAGGATATGCATTCATAGAATTCCTTGTCTGTCAGCAATGCCGTGTCCAATGGTTCCAACATCAGATCCACAAAATGCGGAGCATGATCCGAGGTAACGATCGCTGAGTGCCCCGCCCCCTTCATCCCAGGAAGAAGAGACCCACCCACCAAAAGAAAATCAATCCTGTAGACTCGATGGACATGGGAAAAAAAAAAGAGGACACCTATCCCTCAGATACATAAATCTCCATGAGGGCTCACAATCGCAGGCAGAGGGACAATGAGGTGGATGAAGAAGCTGAACAATTGAAGGCAGAGGGATGACTGAGGGGAGGGACATTGGACCCCGGCAAGGCTGCATGAAAATCTCACAAACAAGTGGGTCAAAGGGACGGTGGCACAGTGGTTAGCACTGCTGCCGCACAGCGCCAGGGACCCGGGTTCAATTCCGGCCTTGGATGACTGACTGTGTGGTGTTTGCACTTTCTCCCCGTGTCTGCGTAGGTTTCCTCCGGGTGGTCCGGTTTCCTCCCACAGTCCAAAGATGTGCAGGTTAGGTGCATTGGCCATGATAAATTGTCCATAAGTGTCCAGGGATATGCGGGTTAAGTCGGGTTGCAGGGAAAGGGCCGGAGCCTGGTTAGGGTGCACTTTCAGAGAGTCTGTGCAGACTTTAATGGGCCGAGTGGCCTCATTCAGCTCTGTAGGGATTCTATGATTGTACGATATCACATGGTTTACTGGAGGAGGATGCATGAAGACATGTGGGTAGAGGTTCAAGTGGGGCATGGGCTGGGGTGGGGGAGAGGGAGATGAATCGAGGAACACACCTCTCCTTGAGCCTGCAAACCTTTTCCCTCAGGATCGTAGAGATCCTGCATAGTCTGGTGAAGATAGGTGGGTTAGAGAGAATGGTAAGAATGTGCTGGACAGATGTTTAAATATGGTCCTGGGACCCTCAAACCTGCCAGATGACGGTGGGGGGGGGGGGGGGGGGGGGGGGAGAGAGAGAGGGGGGAGGTGGCGGTGGTGGTGGTGGTGGGGGGGGCACAAATTTGCTGCCAATGGAAAGGGAATGCACTTGTGCATTTTCAAGTGCAAAATCTGGCATGGGATCTTGGTAGTCTGACCTGAACTACTGCAGTTAATCACAAAAACAGAGAATTCCAGCCTTCGGTTTCTTGATAAATACAAAAAAAGAGCACACATAAATTTGTCATGAAGAAAATATCTTCACTGGAGAAGAAAGGGAACTTTGCTTGAAACCCTGTTACTCAGAATCCTGGGTACCTTTGTTACACAGAGTAATGGGGTTTATAGTGTTATAGTGCAGTGTGTGATATTATCCAACCACATCGATGCCACTTGGCAATAGGTTGGGTCTCAAATCGCAGCAGTGCCTCGACTATTTTACAATGTAATTTGACCCTTGTGCTCCATGTTTTTCGCAACCTTCAGGATCACGCAGTTGTCATGATATGTACTCATGCACATAATGAGATACAGACAGGCAGTGACAGACACCCAGTACAGCCAATCAACACACAGGACAGAACACAACCAATCACCAGGCAGAACACTAGAAGGTGGTTTCCCACTATAAAACACACGAGGCATCAGCACTCTGCCTCTTTCCACTGGTGACAACTGTAGTGACAGTCAGGGTGTATATATCAGTTAGCACCTTCTATACTTGGTTCAGAGCTAGTCTGGTCGAGTTAGTTATAGTAAGCACGCTTAGATTAATAGCGTGTCAAACCCACAGCGAACTGTGTGCACTGCTTAACAAGTTCAATAAAGCGCATTGAACCAACATCAAAGTTTGGAGTCTACTTTCAAGTACAACTGCATCCAGTTGCAGTCCGTGTTACCCCAGGGTGATTAACACGACAGCAGTGTTTTCAGAAAACCATCTGCAATACCGTTAGAACCAGAGGAGTGTAACAGAGAACAGTACAGAGTTAAGGAGGGACATTCCAAGAGGCACTCGGAGGGAAAGTAAAAGCAAACTACCGCGGATGCTGGAATCTGAAACTAAAACAGAAAACGGTGGCTCAAGTCAGCCGGTCTGACATCATCTGTGGAGAGAGAAGGGAGCTAACGTTTCGAGTCTGTGTGACCCTTTGTCAAAACTTTGATGCTGTCAGACCTTCTGAGATTGTCAGGTATTTTCTGTTTTTGTTTCAGGTACTTGGAGAGGGTGTCTTCCACAATCTAGATTTTAAAAGAAGCTAGAAATTGCACTTGTTTCTATTTCGCAGAGTTCTATCAGCAGGAGTGGATAAAACGTAAACTAAACGATCCCAAGCACCTATTATAATGCTCCACAGGCTTTCCCTTATTCTTTGTTAAACATGCAGGGAAATACAGTTTCTAAACCAGAGTGGCCGAGGGTAAGATCGTTAAATGTAATTAGTTCCCTAAATTCACAGTTGTTCTTTTAAAAAATAGCGCATTCAAAGATTGCTGGTAAGAGATCTGCTCGTTATTGCACTCCAAGGCTTTTGTGTCATTGAGATCAATAGGCATCCTCTAGCTAGTCCTGTTTAGCGTTCTCTGAAGGGTCAGTCTGGACTGTTGTCACTTCTTCCTTCGGAGGAGCAGTACCAATTGCTCCATCTTTCCCACTTGATCTTTCCACCTGGTGTGTCTTCATGTGGGGTGGGGGGAGGGGGGGTCTAACCTCTTTCCATATACCTCAGCCAATACTGTCCCTCTGGACTCTCAGTACAGAATAAACACAACCTCTCTGTGCACTAGAAACATAGCAACAGTAAACCTCTCGACTTGATTCTCTCGGTCAGTTAGATCAAAGCGGCGTGGGAACGGTAGAAAGAATGGCGCAAAATGGCCACCGATTCTCCGTTTTGCTGGGGGCTAGCATGCCGGCAGCGTAGCGCACCCGTCTCTAGCTGCCGATACGCCCGGAGAATTGCCGGGCCCGTGGTCGAGCATGCGCACAGTGGCGGCCTGCAGTGTCCGCACCATGCTACATGGCACTGGCCACTCGAGGACCTGGCCCGTCTGTCTCTTTCCACAGGCGACACTTAGAGAGAAGGACAGGGGCAGATCAGAAGCATTACACCCACCACGTGGCTTAGAGCAGACTGGTTAGTTAGACTGAGTTACTATAGCAAGATTAGCAGGAGAGTCGAACTCATAGAGAACTGTGCTAATGGTTCAATAAAGCATATTGAACTTACTTCAAAATCTGGAGTATCTTTTGGTCAAAGCTTCATCTAGTTGCAGCCTGTGATATCCCAGAGTACATAACACAACAACGCCGCGTTCCCGACGGGTGAGACCACATGTGTCCCATGCCATCGGGAACTCGGCCAGTCGGGGGCGGAGTATCGGGGTCGATATGTGACGTTGCATACCTCTCGAGTACGCCGCTTTGGAGGGGAGGAGCATCGCGAAAGCGGTGCCGCCCCCGATTTGGACGGGAACTCGGATTCTCCGGCTGGTCGCCGAATGCGATTTCGGAGTCGGCGACCGGAGAATCAGCCCCCAAAGTTTATAACTGTTGCCCTGTGTTTGATCCCCTTGGTGACTTTGCCCTATCTCTGTAACCCCTTTTGGCCATCCAACTCCCCTCTCTTCCTGCGATGAGCCTTTATGCACCGCACAGCCCCTCCCATTCCCTTATCATTAGCACTCTCGCCTTTAGTTGCCTCAATCCACATGTTGGAATTCGCTCGATGTGTGCCTCTACTTCTCTAATTATAAAACCAACCTATTTCAGAAGCTTTCAGCAGCCCCCCCAACAGCTGGTTTGATTCATTTTTTAAATTGTACCTTTGTGAAGCCCTTTGGAGCGTTCTCCTCACATCAAAACCTCTCAATAAATACAACTTATTGTTCAGGGTTTTAGAGTCGGAAAGCCATCCAGCGGGACACTTTGATGGAATACGAAGGCTTCAGGAAGTGGTTCACCGTGATTGTTCAGGGCCTGTTTATTGGTGAATGCAGCAGTTGAACATGTTGGGATGCGCGGGGCGGGGGGGGGGGGGGGGCTCATGGAGAGATGTTGGCTGTTTGCTTTGATGAACATGGTACCACGATCGGTGGGCCGTTAATTGAGTGCAGTGGACTCGGGAATTGCTCCGGAGGCCGACAGCGCTGGATGGGATTTTCCTCTTTATCTTGCAAGTGGAATGACGGGAGTTGTTCATGAGCCATCAGCACAGAATGAGCGTGGGAGCAGGGCCTGAACCATTAGCATTGTTGCCTCACAGCTCTAGGGTTCCAGCTTCGATTCCCGGCTTGGGTCACTGTCTGTGCGGAGTCTGCACATCCTCCCCGTGTCTGCATGGGTTTCCTCCGGGTGCTCCGGCTTCCTCCCACAGTCCAAAGATGTGCAGGATAGGTGGGTTGACCACATTAAATTGCCCTTAGTGTCAAAAAAGGATAGGTGGGGTTACTAGGTTACGGGGATAGGGTGGAGATGCGGGCTTAAGAGGGGTGCTCTTTCCAGGGGCCGGTGCAGACTCGATGGGCTGAATGGCCCATCCTTCTGCACTGTAAATTCTATGATCTATGACCATTCTCACAGATAATGTGAAACCACAGTTCCCGAGTCTTCGGAGTTTCGGCTTAAACCCTGATCAAACCCAGAAATGCCAGTGCTGGCATGATGCAGTTCTGTGCAAGATACCGAGCAAATGTGTGTGTTTGGTGGTGGGATCTGGGGGTGGGGCTGATGCATCTCCTCGCTGAGAGGCAGCATGGAAAATACCTGTATAAATTCCTGTGGTTAAATAAAGCGGATGGAGAAGGGGCCACAGAGAACAAAACAGCATCAAATTTTGCTTTTGAGCAGGCAATTAATTATTTTCTTCTGAGCATTTCCTTCTTTCCATAATTGTTTTTGCGGATCAAACCCTATCTTCCTGTTTTATTTGTCACCCAAAGGAGCTGTCTCCCGTGCCCCCAGCTGATTTCACCTGATTTCAGGGAGGAAAATAAAATATCCAAAAATCAGAAGGCCTATTGAACACAGGCTCAGACGATTCCAGGAATTATGACGCAGCTGGCACTTTGCTTTTACCGCAGCGCATTATAGTGTGCAACACACTGCCTGAAAGCTGGTGGGAGAAGCAGATTCAGTGGGAACTTCCAAATGGGAGTTGGTCACACCCTTGAAAAGGAACCATCTGCAGGGGTCTGGTGGAAAAGCAAGAGTGAGACTAATTGAAGCTCTGCCGAGGATCTAGCACATACACGATGGGCTGAAAGGCCGACGGCACTTATATGGTTGTGTAATAATGAAAACAAACAGCCGTACGCTGGAGAGAGGCGTGTTTCTAGCGAGCAGTTCGGTTCACTCGGAAGGATATTTTCTCCTCCTTATGGTGATCGGCCCCGAGCAGGCTCATAACATTTTTTTTTATTGGCAACAAATCAATGTGGGTTTTTTTTTAGGAGACCTCGCTTGCATTAGAAACTGGGAGAAAGTGCCCAAAAGACCATCTGTAAACTTGGGTTTTTACTTGGGGCTTCCTGAGAAATCAGCCCCAGCTGGGGCTAACAACAAGGCCGAGTTTTGTGTCAGTTTGCAACTCTTTACACACTTCAGTGAGACAGGCAAGCTATTCATCAAACGTACACGCATGTGCCAAGTTTGAGCTGAAGAACAATTAAGGACATGTTAGTGCAAGCTCAGCATGTTTATATTTCCATTATTGCATGCGATCAGTTACCCTTGGACGCAAATACGTTTTTAGCTTTTACTGCCCATTTTTTCTATGCCGCGGCCAGGTGGCATATTTTATTTCCCGGTTGTCATGGTTCCTTGAAGATTTTCACTTTCTTGTGAATAGCTGAGACATCTGTGAGGCTTCTGAATTATACCTGCGAACTGTCCAGGGATGCACAGGTTAGGTGGGGTTATGGGGAAAGGGCGGGCCTTGGTAGGTCTTCTCTCACAGGGTTGGTGCGGTCTTGATGGAATGAATGGCCTCCTTCTGCACTGTAGGAATTCCATCCAACGCTGCCTGCATCTGAATTTGCACCAATCAAATCCCATTCACTTTTCGCACCTGTGCTGATTATCCAATGTGGGCTCCTGGTCCTACAATGCTTCAATTTAAAAATGTCTACCCTTGATTTCAAATCCCTCCTAGGCCTCACCCTCCCTATCTCTGTAACCTCCTCCAGCCCTGCAACCCTCTGCATTTGCTGCACTCCTCCCAATTCATGGCTCGCCTGCAGGTGGTCATTCCTTTACTTGCCAACGGCCCAGGTACTGAAATTCCCTCCCGAAACCTCTCCGCCTCTTGAACCCTTTTGACCAAGTTTTTTTAATTAGCCACCTGCCCTAATACCTCCATTGCCTCAGTGTTAAAATGTGTTTGATCAACCTTTTTGAAGGGCCTTGGGACTTTTTATCGATCTGAAGGGCTCTGTATATAGCAAATTCCCATTGTTCACTATGGGAATGTGAGAGCCAATTTGCGCACATCAAGATTCCACAAGCAACAGACAATCCTTTTAAATGGTTGTTGGTGGAGGGATGAATATTGACTATTGTTCACTATGGGCTGCGAGGCCACGTGACAAGCCCAAAGTCCGTGGGTTGGCTGTGCGAAACTTGGCCGTTTCAGGTTACTGTGGGTGTAGCAGTACACAAAAAAGATTTAAAGGGGCCACGCACTTAAACAAATCACTCAAGCACTTCAAAGTGTATTAGAGGGTGCGTTGGGCGGGATATCAAAATAGTGCCATAGAATCGTTTTACACCTACCTGGGAGGGTATAATGGGACTTCATTAGAAGGGATAATTTATTAAAATATGAGACTTTCCTGATTTTGACACCTTGCTGATTATTCTTTAACCAGAGTCTTCTGGGAGGACTACATGAAAGACAATTCCGTTCTCCATTCCAGTGTCCCAAAACATTGATAGGGATGGTTTGATGAAATACTGTGCAGGAATGGCCCATAGGCAGTGTGGGGCTTCAACATTGAGCACAGGTCAGAATTGCCAAGCAATCTGCCTCACGGCACTGAGGTCCCAGGTTCAATCCCGCCCCCGGGTCACTGTCCGTGTGGAGTTAGCACATTCTCCTCGTGTCTGCATGGGTCTCGCCCCAGCAACCCAAAGATGTGCAGGGTAGGTGAATTGGCCACTCTAAGTTGCCCCTGAATTGGAAAGTAAAATGGGCACTCTAAATTAAAAAAAAAGAAATACCAAGCAATTGTTTGGAAGGCCTTACATATTCTTTCTCAAGTGAACCGTACCTTTTCGGCTCTAAAAGCAAACTTTCCTGCTTTGGAGGAGGGTTTCAGGCAGAACAGTGGCGATTTCACATGACTTGTACCTTGACTGATTAAAAACATTTTTTAAGAGTATCAATTCATATTTTCCAATTAAGGGCCAATTTGGCGTGGCCAATCCACCTACCCTGCACATCTTTGGGTTGTGGGGGCGAAGCCCACGCAAACACGGGGAGAATGTGCAAACTCCACATAGACTGTGACCCAGAGCCGGGATCGAACCTGGGACCTTGGAGCCATGAGGCAGCAGTGCTAACCACTGCACCACCGTGCTGCCCTCCGTACCTTGTCTGATTGATATGTTGTTTTTAATTGGTGTGAACTTCACAAGGTTTGTTAGAGGTGATGTAATAAATCAATGGCGATAAAGTAACACGAAGGAGGCACACAGTTTGAAAGATGAAAGTGCCTTGCCGTCTGTTGTTT
The DNA here is from genome assembly GCF_047496885.1 of Scyliorhinus torazame. Taxonomy (NCBI): domain Eukaryota; kingdom Metazoa; phylum Chordata; class Chondrichthyes; order Carcharhiniformes; family Scyliorhinidae; genus Scyliorhinus; species Scyliorhinus torazame. The sequence continues at coordinate 22,392,927 of NC_092721.1, read as the reverse complement.
GAGGGCCAAAGTGGTTTCCATGGCTGGTGTTGGATGGTATGGCACAATGAGGGATTGCGATGTGTGCTGAAGGGCTTCACGCAGCTTCTCATCGCAACCACGTGTTCACTGTGGGGCTGCATTGCCATGCTGGAGAGTAGAGCAAGCGGGGTGCTGGTGCGCACAGCGTGTTTACACTCTGAGAGACAGGATCAGCACAATGCTGCACTGTGAGGCCGGCTATTAAATCTCCTGTTTAAAAGCCATCCTTTCATAAGATACATCTGCTTCCAAACTGAACTAGGCAATGGCAAAAGAATTGAAGTGTCTTCCAGCACGAGGGATATGTGATGTTCAGACAGATTACGATCCAAAGCATTTACTGCAAAATTGATTTCTGCAAGAAATCTCATAACAAGAGAAATTTTCACAGGTCAAGTTTTTTTCACTCTCTCTCTTACATCAGGGAGAAAATAATCTCTGAAAACATAACTGGTTAGGGTGAAATTTCATTGCAGATGAGTTGATACATCCCCAAGGGCACTTTCATGCTTGGCATAGTAAACTGTGTCTGTTATCAGATCGAGATGATTGCCTGTTCAAAGCTCAGCTGAATATCCTGTGAGGGGAGCACATCAGCTGGTGATCGTTCCAATCACTGGGACACACATACACACAACAGCATCGGATGGTTGGGATCGAGGTATTGCTGTCACATTATGGAAAATAGGACAAACCCAATTTAATAAAAATCTTGTGCAAAAAGTGACAATAGCTCTGGCCACATGGCATTATTAGAAGCAGTTTATGCTGTGCACAAATTTTTCCTGATGAATAATTTATATTTTACAAAATAACTTATTTGCCCCCCTCATGGACAATAAAGGGCGGGATTCTCTGACCCCCCCGCCGGGCTGGAGAATCGCAGGGGTGCGGCGTGAATCCCGCCCTGGCGCCGGCTGCCGAATTCCCCGGCGCCGGTTTTTTGGCGGGGGCTGGAATCGCGCCGCGCCGTTCGGGGGACGTTGGCAGCCCCCCGCGGGGGGGGGGGGGGGGAGGGGGTCCCCCCACGGTGGCCTGGCCCGCGACCGGGGCCCACCGATCTGCGGGCGGCCCTGTGCCTTGGGGGAACTCTTTCCCTCCACGCCGGCCGCTGTAAAGCTCCGCCATGGCCAGCGCGGAGAGGAAACTCCCTGCGCATGCGCAGGAATCACACCAGCGGTTCTGGGAAGACGCTGGCGTTCAATTCCCTTCCGGGCGGACCAACGGCGGAGTGGTTCACGCCACTCCTCAGCGCCGGTGTTGCCTGCCCGCCAGATACCCGAGAATCCTGCCCAAGATTTCAAGAAGTTACACATGTTTCACAATACTTGGGTCGGCAGGACCCAGGAGGGAGAGGTGGGTGGGGCGGCCGGTGGGCGAGGTTACAGACAGGGCCAATCCACAGGGCGTGTGCTTCCTGGGGGCCTCAGCTTGGTGGCCAAGTAGCCTGCCAGTCAGAATGCTCCCTGCCAAAAGCAGCCAATCCGGCCTGCAGAGCATCCTGACTGACAGGCTGCTTGACCAATGGCTGCTGACACTCTGAAAAGCAGCAATCAGTGGCTGAGTAAAACATGCCATGTTACCCCCTTCTTACCTTGAGTGGAAACTCACTTGCGGACTGTGCTGAAGAAGCTTTCATTCCTTCAGACCTTGTTGGAGAGGAAGATAAGGTAAAGCAAAGTGCTTAACGTTCACCTTAATGCCTAGAAAGTCCTTCCCCCCAAATCTCCACCCTGTGTCGGGGCCCTTCCCAACCACAGTGTTTCCACCCCCCCCGACAATATGCATCCGCCACCCCTCTGATCTCCTCAATCCCCACCGGCATTCACTGAATCCTGGATAGACCCGAGCAACAGCGCAAGGGTAGCAAACACATGGGAACATCAAAGCCAGCTAGACATTCCCCTCCGAACCACTCACCACAATGACTGGGAAATATAGTGCCGGTCCTCCACTGTCGTCCAGTCAAAATCCTGGAAGTCCCGCTCTAACAGCGCTGAGAGTGTACCCACACCACATAGACTGCAGCGCTTCAGGCAATAGTTCAGAAAATCTGGACACACTAGCTCAGACTGATAGGCAGTAATACAGCCATGCTGATCTTCAACCTATCTCTCACAGACCAGGAAGGCAGGTTTTTTGGAGGATAGACATGATTGTGAAGTGGGTGGTAGTCTTACAGCATGGGAAAGCATCCTGCTCCTCCCCCATTGCTCCCAATCTACCACCACTTGAAACAGGTGAAGCGGAAATCAGTTTGATGCTCAAGTCAGGAAACAGTTTAATGATAACAAGGAGACAAAGAAACATTGGGCGGGATTTTCCTCCCTCTCCACGGCGTGTTGTGCAGCAGCGGAGGGCGTCTTGTCAGTGAGCAGGCCGGGATCCTCTGGTCCCATCATTGTTAACGGGGTTTCCCGTTCAACGCACCCCCCGCTGCCGCAAAACCTGCGGTAGGGGTGCATCGTGGGCGGGACCGAAGATCCCGCCAGACTGAACGCCTGGACAATACCGCTCATCGTGTTTAACTGACAGGCCAGAAGAAAATGGGGAAGTTGTTGGTCCCAAAAACATTGTTGGGCAGTTGAGGGGGGAGGGGCCGACGACAGGAACTCCAGTCCCATGGTTCACTCAGAATAATAAATAACAATAGCTTATTGTCACAAGTAGGCTTCAACGAAGTTACTGTGAAAAGCCCCGAGTCGCCACATTCCGGCGCCTGTTCGGGGAGGCTGGTACGGGAATTGAACCCACGTTGCTGGCCTTGTTCTGCATTACAAGCCAGCTGTTTAGCCCACTGTGCTAAACCGGTCCCTAATTGCCCTTAGTGTCCAAAAAGATTAAGTGGGGGTTACGGGGATAGGGTAGATACGTGGGCTTGAGTAGGGTGCTCTTTGTAAGGGCCGGAGCAGACTCGATGAGCCCCTAAAAATAATAGTGTTATTGTGGAAGTGAATGAGTGAAGGAGTGAACGAGTGTGAGAGCATGCAAGTGTGACAGCGAGTGAAGTGAAAGTGTACGAGTGTGAAAGCTGGCGAGTGTGAGAGAGGGCGAGTGCGGGATCCTGCGAGGCAAGGTTGCGAGTGAACAAGCGTGAGAGCGAGCGCGTGTGAGAGCGAGAGCGTGCGAGCGAGTGTGAGAGCGAGGCGAGTGTGCGAGCGTGAGAGCGAGTGAGTGTTGTCATAATATACACCAGTATATCATGGTGCAGATACACGCACACTGATGGACACACAGTGGGACCAATCAACACACACAACACCGCAGCCAATCACCAGTTAGAGCACACGCACTATAAAGACAGGGGGTATCAGAGTTCCCGCTCATTCGAGATGCAGCCTCCGAGTAGGACAGAGTTTACAGCTTGCAGCACAGATCTTCACCATGTGCTGAGTGCATAGACTGGTTGGGACAAGGCATAGGTCATTAGTTTAATCTAATATCGTGTTAGCCCACATTGAAAGTATGTTCTGACAGTTTCTGAGTGTTGTACTATTTTAAGTGTTGGTGACCTGTATGTGTTCCACGGATCCCGAGCACCCAACACATCATGATACCAGGAGTTGAGGGATATTAGAACTTCTTAGACCTACCTGCAAGTGATCTGCCTTCCACCAGCATACAGCCATCCTGCAAAATGGACAGCGTCCGCCCGCCGCCGCTCCGCATCACCGGTAACCTAGGGGCCAATTGGAAGATATTCAAACAACGCTTCCAGCTCTACCTTGAAGCCACAGACCGGGAGGATGCCTCGGTCACCAGGAAGATTGCTCTCTTCCTATCCACGGCCAGGGAACATGCCATCCACATTTTCAATTCTCTCACCTTTGCGGATGATGAAGATAAAACAAAAATCAAGACGGTCCTCCTCAAGTTTGACAGTCACTGCAACATAGAGGTGAATGAAAGTTTTGAGCGCTATGTATTCCAACAGCGTTTGCAAGGTATGGATGAACCTTTCCAGTCCTTTCTCACCCACCTCCGCATCTTTGCGCAGTCCTGTAGCTACGGGCCCACCTCCGACTCCATGTTACGCGACCAGATCGTTTTCGATGTTCAGTCGGACCCCCTACGCCAGCAGCTCCTCAAGGTAAAGCAGCTCACCCTAGCGACCGCTATCGAGACCTGCGTGCAACACCAACACGCCACCAGTCAGTATTCCCACATCCAAGCGGCTGAAACGGCACGGCAAGGTCCCCACGAGGCGGAACGGGTCCAAGCAATCGAGCAACTCCAGGACCTCAGCCTGGATGAGGGCGGCCATTTTGCATGCTTTTCACGGACTCCCGCGCTTGTGCGCACCAAACGAGGGGACGGCGACATCGACAAACGTAATGCGCAGGCACGCACCATGTACGACCGCACCACGCATGCGCGGTGGCGCAGCGAACGTACTGACGCCAAGACGTGCGGCAACTGTGGCTCCGCCCATTTAAAACGGCAATGCCCTGCCAAATCCCAACAATGCCTGAGATATGGCAAACTTGGCCACTATGCTGCTTTATGCAGAGCAGCTCAGCCTGCCAACTCTCGTCGCTCCAGCCAGCCTCGCAGGAAAGTCCGGGCCATTCAGCCCACGGTCACCGAGTCCGATGCGGACCTGCTACCCAACATTAACACCGAGGACCCGAAGGCGCCTTTTCGAGTCGGTATCGTTACAAAGAACAGGGTGTCCCCAAAGCAAAGAATCCAGCCTCTATCGGTATACAGCATCGATTCAGACGATGAGTGGTGTGCCACCCTGACGGTCAACCAGAATTCGTCGCCCACCTCAGAAACTTAATTTATGAACTTTGCAGACTTATAGACTTTCAGAATTGTTTTGTTGCTTTGTTTGATCGTTTCCCTGGTTTGTATATAGTGTTGATCTCGTCATTCTTGTTGCATACTGCTTCTCTGCACCAGGCACCTTCCCATGTAAATAGCTTAGTTCTCATGTACGTAGTCCTGTAAATATGTCTTCGCACCCCACACGTAGTTAGGAACATTTTCACCACACATTATTTATTGCCACACACATACATTCTTTTGTAAAAGGGGGGATGTCATAATATACACCAGTATATCATGGTGCAGATACACACACACTGATGGACACACAGCAAGACCAATCAACACACACAACACCGCAGCCAATCACCAGTTAGAGCACACGCACTATAAAGATAGGGGGCATCAGAGTTCCCGCTCATTCGAGATGCAGCCTCCTAGTAGGACAGAGCTTACAGCTTACAGCACAGATCTTCACCATGTGCTGAGTGCATAGACTGATTAGGACTAGGCATAGGTCTTTAGTTCAATCTAACATCATGTTAACCCACAATGAAAGTATGTTCAACAGTTTCTGACTTAATAAAGTAGTGTTGCACTATTCTAAGTGTTGGTGGCCTGTATGTGTTCCATGGATCCCGAGCACCCAACACATCAAGTGTGAAAGTGTGTGAGTGTGCAAGTGTGTGAGCGAGCGAGTGCGTGAGTAAGCAAGATTGTTCCGGTCATTGATGGAAACAACCGTCCCCAGGATTCTGGTCACCTACCCCAAGGTCTCTTTGTGGCTTGGTTGCAATTTCTGTTTGCTGTAGCTCTTTGGGACATTGCTATATTAAATGTGCTGTGCAAATGCAGGCTGCTGTTGTTTACTTTGATTGTATGGTTCTGTACCTTAGTGTGAGGGGTTCTTCCTGACCGGCTGAGATTGCCCTTGCAGGGGATGCTAGTGCTGCTGAATATGAGGTTACTTTGGTGCATGTAAGGGATTGCACAGGCCCACATCCCATTGTAGTACATAATAGTTTCCATTGTTAACAGACAAAACGTAACTGAGTGAAAGAGTAGGTGTTCCTCCTTGGCATCTATCTTGGCCAGATTCTAACTGTGATGCATAATGCTGCCCCTGTATGTTGTGTATTGTACTCAAATGCCAACTCATCTCTCTCATTCTGCAACCATCATGAAAATGGGTCAATCCTCCATCGGTCAATCTTCCAGGCAAGCCCATGCTTGTGCACACACAAGCATGCTGAGGAGGGATCACAAAGCAGGAATCGTAGAATTTACAGTGCAGAAGGAGGCTATTCGACCCATCGAGTCTGCACCGGCCCTTACAAAGAGCCTACTCAAGCCCACGTATCTACCCTATCCCTGTAACCCCCACTTAACCTTTCTGGACACTAAGGGCAATTTAGCATGGCCAATTCACCTGACCCGCATATCTTTGGACTGTGGGAGGAAACCGGAGCACCCAGAGAACGTGCAGACTCCGCACAGACAGTGACCCAAGCTGGGAATCGAACCTGGGACTCTGGAGCTGTGAAGCAACTGTGCTAACCACTATGCTACCGTGCTGCCCACTATCCAACTCGGACCTCTCCCCCAAGAGCTCAGGGAAGCCATGGGCAATTGGAGTGCATCAAAGCTGAAATTAGAAATCCAAGCATAGGCCACAGGGGATGAACCTTTAGTTTAGTCATAGTTTTACAGCAGGGAAAGATGCCTTTAGGCCCATCATGTCTGTGCTGGCCACCAAGCACCTATCTATTGTAATCCCATTTTCCAGCACATGGTCCGTAGCCGTGGGCGTGATTCTCCGGGAATCGGCGGGGCGGGCAGAAACGGCGCAGTGGAGTGGCGGGAACCACTCCGGCGTCGGGCCGCCCCAAAGGTGTGGAGTGGTTTGCGCCCCGCGGGCCGGCGTTGAAGGCCTTTGGCGCTGCGCCAGCCGGGACTCCACCGGGCGGCGCGGATCCGCGCATGCGCGGGAGCGTCAGCGGCTGCTGATGTCATCCCCATGCATGCGCAGGTGGAGTCACTTCCGCACCGGGAATGGCGGATGACCACGGCCTCCGATGCGGAAGGAATAGAGTGCCCCCATGGCACAGGCCCGCCCGCAGATCTGTGGGCCCCGACCGCAGGCCAGGCCACCGTAGGGGTACATCCCGGGGCCAGATCCCCCCGCGAACCCACAATAACCCCGGAGGCCACCCGCGCCGCCAGGTCCCGCCGGGTAAGAGACCAACTCCAATTTACGCCGGCGGGACTGGCTACAGGCGGGCGGGACTTCGGCCCATCGTGGGCCGGAGAATTCGGGGGGGGCCCCGGGGCCCATTGAATCGCGCCGGACCCCGCAATTCTCCGATGCAGGCGGCGCGACTCACGCCACGCCGGTTTTTGGGGAGTGGGAGAATTCGGAGGCCGGCGGGGGCGGGATTCACGCTGACCCCCGGCGATTCTCCGACCCGGCGGGGGGTTGGAGAATCCCGCCCCTGGTATGTCAAGGCATTTCAAATGCTCATCTAAATGCATTTTAAATGTTGTAAAAGTTCACCTTTACCACCCTTTCAGGCAGTGAGTTCCAGATTCCCACCACCCTCTGGGTGAGATGTTTTTTCCTTAAATCCCCTCTAAATCTCCTGCCCATTACCTTACTATGTCCCCTGGTGATTCACCCCTCAGCTAAAGAGAAAGCTTTCTTCCTATCTACCCTATCTATGTCCTTCATAGTTTTGTGCACCGCACCAGGTCCCCCCCTCAGTTTCTCTGCTCAGACAGGAACAACCTCAGCCTAACCAGCCTCTCTTCACAACTGAAGCACCCCAGCCCAGGCAACATCCTGGTGAATCTCCTCTGCACCCTCTCTCGTGCAATCACATCCTTCCTGTAGAGTGGTGACCAGAACTGCACACAGCTTTATAGTGTTTTATGCAGCTCCAGCATAACCTCCCTCCTCTATATTTTGTGCCTTGGCTAATCGAGGCAACTCTCCCAAAAGCCTTCATAAACACTGTATGCAACTCACGGCTGCTCTGGTCCTCGGTACTTCGTGGCATCCTACCGTTCATTGTGGATTCCAATGTCTTGTTGGTCTTCCCAAAATACATCACCTCACACTTTTCAGGCCTAAACTCCATTTGCCCTTCTGAACAGCCCATCTATATCATCCTGCAATGTCAGGCTGATGTCTGTATGTTGTACCATCTCGTTCACTTGCTCCCCAGTCACTGGGAAAAAAGTGGTGGGGAGACCCAGTGAGGAAGAAAGCCAATCGTACTTACGCTGTTTGTGTCACGTATAAAGAGCTGGTAAGAGCGGACTGGAGGTGACATAGAGGTTGGGAACAGTGGGCGGGATTCTCTCAGCCGGGGGCCGGGCCGGAGAATCCCTGCGACCGGCGCGAATCGCCCCACGCCGCCCCAACGCCGGGACGTGATTGAGTGGAGAATTGGCGCCGGTGTGGTCAGCGCGGCGAAAGCGGCCCCCCGCCGATTCTCAGCCCGGGATTGGCCGAGTGGCCGTAACAGTAAACCCGAGTCCCGCCGGCGCCGTTCTAACCTGCTCTTAGCCGGCGGGACCCCAGCGTGGAAGGCTCCGGGGGAGGCCTGTGTGGGGGGGATGGGGGATCGATCCGGGGGTTGGGTCTCCCTTGTGGCCTGGCCCGCGATCGGCGCCCACCGATCGGCAGGCCGGCCTCTCAGGCTGTGGACCTCCTTTCTTCCGCGCCGGCCCCTTTACCCCTACGCTATGTTGCGGTGGGGCCGGCGCGGAGAACGGAGCCACTGCGCATACACGGACCCCGCGGCGCCCAGTTGACGCCGGAATCAGCAGCTGGGCAGGTCAAAGGCTACGAATCCTATGGCGAGTTACTTATCTCCTGACCCCCCAAAGCCTGTCAACCATCGACAAGGCACAAGTCAGGAGTGTAATGGAATACTCTCCACTGACCTGGATGAGTGCAACTCCAACAACACTCAAGAAGCTCAATACCATCCAGGACAAAGCAGCCCACTTGATTGTTCTCCCACAAATATTCAATCCCTCCACCACCGATGAACAGTGGCTGCCGTGTGCACCATCTACACAATGCACTGCAGTAACTCACCAAGGTTCCTTAGACAGCACCTTCCAAACCCACGACTACTACCATCTAGAAGGACAAGAGCAGCAGATACCTGGGAACCCCACCACCTGGAGGTTCCCCTCCAGTCACTCACCACCCTGACTTAGAGATATATCGCCGTTCCTTCGCTGTCGCTTGGACAAAATCCTGGAACTCCCTCCCTAACAGCACTGTGGGTGTACCTACACCTCAGGGACTGCTGCGGTTCAAGAAGGCAACTCACCACCACCTCCTGAAGGGCAACTAGGGATGGGCAATAAACGCCGGTCTAACCAGTGTTGTGACTTTATAAACCACAGCATGTGTTTCACCTGTCTACGGTGGACAAATGATCACACAAGTTGTTCAGTACAATAATTGTTTATTAATACACACAAAGTTAAATACTTAATCAATCATATGTTCATGCACATTGGACTATCAACTTATACACTTAAAATAACCTTAACTTAACTTCCAGGTGACTGGAAAGTACAGAGCAGATATGGCCTTATCTGTGATCTTGTAGTCTGGCAGTGCTGGAGTTCTTGTAATTGGTTGTCCGTGTCCTCGGTTCTGATCCCTCTGTGGATGGCGTATTTGGTCCTCCTCTTGGCTGGTGATGGATTCACCATTGTTGTTGGCTGCCGAAGCTGTTGTCTGGGAGGCTGCAATTGAGAGAGAGCTTCTGAGGTGGGCAGCACCTTTTTAACCTGCTTGGATTTTCATGCCCTTTTGTGGCCGATCTCTGGGTCATTGTCAGTTAATTGATCAGGGCTCCATCACCCTGATCGCTCAAGTCCAATCAGGGGCTGCCACATCCAGTTTGGAGTGGACATTCAGTGGCCATGCCTGGGAGTGTAGGGGGCAGGGGCTTGGGTGCCACTGTGTCTGGTAAACAATGTGATTGACAAGATAGTTCTATTGTTCCTGGGATGCCTGGAGATGGTTCTTTTTCCTGGGCTGTTAAAAAACGTCTGAGCTGCAGCTTTTGTGGATCTGCAAGCTGCAGCCAGTCTGTCCCTGACTTTGACCACTTTTCCCAGAGTTCTTTGCGGGAGGCCATTTTAGATTGCCGCATCAGCGACGCCCACATCCTGTAAATGAATAAAAAAAAGAATGGAACTTGGTACGAGCTAGGATACGGGCAGCAGAATTTTGGAAGAGTTCAAGATTATGAAAGGTGCAAAGTGTAAGGCCATCCAGGAGAGCATTGGAATAGTCTTTTTCTGAGGTAACAAAGGCATGGATGAGGGTTTCAGCAGCAAATGGGCTGAGGCAGGGGGGAGATGGAGAAGTTGGGAGTCGGTGGACTTGGTAATGCAGAGGATATGCTACACAAATGCAAGTTGTTGTTGATGATTTGGTGTTAGAAGTTCAGCTCAAATCAAATATGTTGCCTAGTTTGGAAAAAGCCTGGTTCAGCATCAGGACATGATCAGGAAGAGCAGTGGAGTTGATCACTAGGGAACAGGGGTTGTGGTGGGCCTGAAGTCAATGGCATTGGTCTTTCCCAATATTCAGTTGGAAGAAATCTCCGCTCATCCAATATCAGGTGCTGGTCAAGCAATGTGGCAAATTAGAGAGTGTGGATGGCTTGAGAGAAATATATTACCAGGAGAACAAAGCACAAGGATGTTACTGATAAGAGAGAAATGCTGCTGAAACTTTTCACTTTGCACTCATCAGGACAAATGACAGAATACAAAATTTCACCACACTTTTCTACTGATAAATGGTTGTGATTGTTTGAAACTTAGCATTCTGGCATTTAACCTGATGAGTTTCTGGATGAAAAGCTTCGGCAGCATTTCTCTCATCAGTAATATTATATTCCATACTACAAACCATAAAGAGCAGACAACAGACGTAAAAAGCAAAATTTAAAAAAATTATACAAAAGGGAAGAACACAACTAAAACTCGAGTAGCAGAATTTTACAAAAGAATGCCAATGTGTCAGGCTCTGACTGTACACTGTTGGCGTGTTTCTAACCAACACACAGCCAGGTTTTCTGATCAGGGGCGAAATCCAAACGGCGCGATGTCCGCCGACTGGCGCCCAAAACGTTGGGCCGAGCCCCAACATTGAGGGGCTAGGCTGATGCCGGAGGGATTTCCGCCCCGCCAGCTGGCGGAAACGGCCGTTGTTGCCCCGCCAGCTGGCGCGGAAATGACATATTGGGGCGGCGCATGCGCAGGACGTCAGCGGCCGCCGACAGTTTCCCGCGCATGCGCAGTGGAGGGAGTCTCTTCCGCCTCCGCCATGGTGGAGACCGTGGCGGAGGCGGAAGGGAAAGAGTGCCCCCACGGCACAGGCTCGCCCGCGGATTGGTGGGCCCCGATCGCGGGCCAGGCCACCGTGGGGGCACCCCCCGGGGCCAGATCGCCCCGCGCCCCCCCCAGGACCCCGGAGCCCGCCCGCGCCGCCTTGTCCCGCCATTCAAAAGGTGGTTTAATCCACGCCGGCGGGACAGGCAATTTATCGGCGGGACTTTGGCCCATCCGGGCCGGAGAGTCCAGCGGGGGGGCCGCCAACCGGCGCGGCCCGATTCCCACCCCCGCCGAATATCCGGTACCGGAGGCATCGGCAACCAGCGGGGGCGGGATTCACGGCAGCCCCCGGCGATTCTCCAACCCGGCGGGGGGTCGGAGAATGACGCCCCAGATCTTTCGACACTCTGTCACAAAAAAATTGGAGTGGGGTGGCATGGTTTGCATCGTCACTGGGGTGACCAGGATGTCATCTTTAATGACGGAGCCCCAATCTGGAAGAAAAATAAACTCCCTCCCAACAGCAATGGAAGAGCTCCCCTCCTACAAGCTCTGGGGCAACCCCCCTCAACCACCAAATTATTTTGGGGCACTCTTCCCACTCACCCCCCCACCCCCACCCTGCCCCCTGTGCTGTTGTGGGCGTGCACCCCTGTCCCTCCCCACTGCACATAAGTGGAACTCCCGCTCCCCAATGGAGGAGGGTTACCACCGAGCAGTGGCTTTCCCTTCCGCCTCCGCCACGGTCTTCAGTGCCTCCTTGCCCCCTGGCACTGTCCTAGGGTGCAAGGGAGCAATGCCCATCCTCGGCCCTCAACCCTGGGGCCTCCAGGTACCGCAGTACCCCCGGTGTGGTCAGCACGACTGGTTTTCATGTTAGCAAACCCAGTAGTGATTCACGCTGGTGTGATGACTCGCCAGCGCGGGGGAGCATTCCATGGGGCTGGATGCCTTTTAATTATATTTAAATTGATGTAAATTCATGCACATCAGGTTCATAACCTTCCTGGGCCAGAACCTGATCATGTCACCGGCGTGTGACGGGGGGCGTGGAACCTCAGACCGAGATCTCGCCGGCACAAATCCCGTTATGGCCCTCTCGCGAGACTTAGTGGCCATAACGGGATTTGTACCCTCGGCTAATTGGCCCACTAAATCCCACCCAGTTCTCGAAAGTCTGTTACATAAAGGTTTAATGACAGGATGTACCCTTGCAGAGAGCAGAGGAATGAGAACAACCTTAATGCAGATCCACGGGACATACTAATGGCAACTTAACAGACTTAGGAACATATACTTACTGCTGCTTTCCCCTTGCGATCCTTCTACGTTCCAGCTGCCCTTGGTGCTTTAATACCACAGGCTTCAATCCTTGCGATAAACGTCTTCGATGTGGCACCTTGATTCACCGAACCTGTTTTCCCAAGTTGGTTAACTTTCCTGGTTTGGATATTGTTGTGTCATAAATAATAGTCGCACTCTCAGGCCGATAGTCATCGCTAGATAAATGAGGTTGAAGAAACTAAGAATTACATCCTGCTATTTACAGGTGTCATATTGAAGAATTATAGCCGGAGGGGTCAGCTGCCTTAATAAATCTCCCGAGTAGAAATTAATGTGTTTGTGTGCAACAGGCATCAACCTGAGTGAAGGTTAAATACAGAAGATAATAACAATGTCACTCGATTTGCAAGGGCTTTTTATGACCTTCACGGAACCAAGACAGAACAATCATAAGCATAATCTCTCCCTCTGATTCCCTTCATTTCTCCATCAATCAGTGGGTTTTTGTTAGAGCCTGTGCTGTAGATCCATGCAAAGATACTGATGGGCTTCCATAACATAATCCAGTGGCCATTTTTTTAAAGCAGTACTCTTCTTTTTTTTATATATACATTCGGAGTATCCGATTCTTTTTGTTTGACTAATTAAGGGGTAATTTAGTGTGGCCAATCCACCTACCCTGCACATCTTTGGGTTGTGGGGGTGAGACATGGGGAGAATGGGCAAACTCCACATGGATATGCCAGGATCGAACTCGGGTCCTCAGTGCCATTTGGTAGCAGTGCTAACCACTGCACCACTGTGCAACCCAGCAGTATTCTTATTATTTCTTTCATGGGATATGGGTATCGATGGGCATCAGCATTTGGTACATATCCCTACTTGCCCTGGAACTGAGTGCCACTTCAGAGGTCAGTTAAGAGTCAAACACATTGTAATGTTCTTTGATTATGCTGATGTTGAATCTTGATGTGGTAGTGTTAACAAAGAACATTAGACTTTATTTTGCAACAATTTATTACTAACACTATAAAGGATTATTATGATGTCTAAGATTAATACAGTTGGAAATAATGCTCTAACACTAACTTACACTCAGATATTACAGAGCTACACTAATATGCGACTGCTACCAACTCCTTACTAACACCTTGTCCTGGAACACGTGGTGTGTCCGGGTCATGTGCCTGCATACTCGCACCACCTGCTGGTCGGATGCTAGAACTACAACAGTAAAACATGTGGTGATATGCATCACTGTAAATACACAAGGGGTTAATGCAAATACACTAAGACTAAATAAACACTAGAGGGAGTACCAGAGACATCATGACACACAGACGTTCAACCAATAGGTCAGTAAGATAGGACACGGCCAATGGGCAGTCAAGACACCCAGAGGTGACACTACCGCAAGGGGGCAACCCATATAAAAGGACAGAGCACACATGCTCTTTCTCTTTCCATAGGCGACACACACAGTGAAGGACAGGGGCAGATCAGGAAGCATCACACCCACCGCATGGATTAGAGCAGACTGGTTAGTTAGATTGAGTTACTATAGCAAGATCAGCAGGAGAGTCGAACTCAAGTAGGAGAATTGTTAACTGTTCAATAAATGTCTTAAACCTATCTCCAAGTCTGAACCCTCCTCTGCCAGAGCATACATCAAGGAAGCAGCTTATGCTACATGAAGAAGCATAACACAACAGAACATACAATTTATGACACACATACAGATGATGCTGGTCTACTCAGATTAGATACAGATGATAGTCTACCTATCATCACACACATTACTGTGGATCTGGAGTACCATGTAGGCCAGACCAGTTATGGGTGGCAAATGTATTTCCCTCAAGTACATTAGTGAACCAGCTGGGTTTTTGCAAGAATTGACGATAGTTTCACAGTCACCTGCACTGATGCTCGCTTTCAAATCCACATTGTATTAATTGCATTTAAATTTCACCAGCTACCGTAATGAACTCGTGTCCCAGAGCATTAGCCTGGTCCTCTGGGGTACTCCAGTGACATTAACACTCTGTCACTGTCTCCCCCATGTAAGGCAAGGAGAAAGCATAATTACAGTTGCCATTTGTGCTGGTGCAACAAATGCTCATTCTTCTATGTAAAATTTGCCTTTAACGTTGATAAAATGACGTCAGCTGGGATAAAGCAGCTGATATAACAACGACTGATGTCTTTTGGTTTTGTGTCTGCAAGCTGATCCATGTGTTCCAACCATTGAGATTGGTGACAAGAATATAGTCAGCACCAAATATCAAGAATAGCTGACTGTTTTAAAATAGCAATGAGATTTTGATTTGCGTCCATAACATTTTGATACACTGCTGTCAGTATTTCAGGCCTGAGTAGAGTTCCCAGCCCTCTTGGAATAACTGGGAGTTTCAGGGAAGCAAAGATTCTTATCCTGAGCATAGCTTTCAGTTGCCTAGGAGGTCAGCAGTTTAAACCTTCTACCACATCGCACCCACATGACCAACAAACATTCTGTGAGGTAGGTACTGACTAATTGTACTGACTAATTGTTAGCCTGGTGCTGTGATACAGAACAAGGATTAAGAAGAAGAATTTCCCTGCCTTCTCACTGGCTACAGCTGACAGCTGTCACCTGCAGAGAGCCATCATTGGCTGGTGGGCGGTAGGGTGGAGGTGTTGGGGTGGAGGTGAGTGGCACTCTGACATCATGGATTGAGTCAAAAGTTTGGCGGGGGACGGGACGGGACGGTGCAAGAGGGGTAGTATTGATCTGATTGGAGGGAGTGAGAGCTGGGGAGAGGGAGACTAGAGAATGGAGCCCTGGGGGGAGCAATGAGGATTTGGGGAGGGAGTGTTGGAGACTGGAGAATCGGGGTGGGGAGGGGACCAGTTGGTTGTGGAGGAAGATGGAGAGAATAGTTTCCCCCTTTTGTCTCCCTCGGTTTCCCCGCCCCTCTATTCACAGCTGGCCGCCTGGTCCTCGAAACCTGTGACAGAACGGCAGTTAGTGCCATGATTCTCAACCACAGGCAATCCAACAAGGTAAATCCAATAACGCGTAGATGCTAAGTGACCTGGTGTCAAGTGGTCAGACGTCACATGGTCACAAACCTCCAGGGATATATACAACCAGAGGTGGACTACCCAAGGCCGAATCTCCAAGTGGAAACATCTCTGCATTTGCTATGCCTCAATACCTTTCTTTCTTGTTGATTGAATGGAGGGCAGTGCTTTAAATAGCGTTCTGTTGACATTGGGGTGAGCAGTTATTTCAGCAGCGTAGACCGTGGGGCCTTTTTACTCCCAGGAGTAAAGGGCAAGACTGGGCTGGAAAAATAGCACATACAATAGCCATTGATTATTAATGGTGCAAATAAGGGATGCCTTCTCTCTCAGCAATTTCAATAGCTGTCTCGCTCATTCTGTCCTATTCATCCCTGAATCTATTCAAAACAAAATGAAGTTGACCTTAGATGTGCCTGACAGGCGAATAGCAATGTTTGTCAGGAACAGCCAAATAACTGAAGGTTGAACCAAACCAGATGTCACTGCTGCTTGGCAAATCTTTTTAATTTACAAAAAAAACAACTGACTGTGGATTTGAGGACTTGGAAGGAATAAAAGCCTGTATTGAAGAGCCCTCTGGTTGCTTGGCTGTTGGCGTATATCAAGCATTCCATTTTGAAGGTCGTATCATTAATGTTTAAATGTGTTTGACATTTTATAGCTAGCTCCTGTGCTCTCAAGTGTACACATACATGTGAAGCAGCGGAATCTCCCCTTCAACACACAAGCTATTTCAACAGCACAAGTCCACACGGAGTCTGACTTTGAACAAATGCATTTCTGAAGACACTAATCGACAATCTGTATTACTTTAAATCAGTGATTCCTAATCTTTTATATGTATGACGCACCCTTACGCTGTAAAAACATCTTGAGGCACGCCTCCTATTTTACCTGCCTTATTCATTTACTGGGAACAATTGTTTTTAACTTCTTCCTGTCCCCTTTTAATAAAGACATGGGGAGTCCACACTGAATAAAATAAAGAAACGTAGTTTTATTTGCAACACGATATACACACTGCCCGGTAGATCCCAACCGGGTTCCTGTTCTGGTTGGTGTCTTAGTGGCCGACCTTTTATACAAAGCTTAATAGAGATTCCCCGCCCCTAGCGGGGGCTTCGTACTCCACAAGAATCATGGGAAGATAAAGATTTTCACCTCATTGGTCCCGTGCAGGATATTACACCTGTTGTTTTTTTTTACCTCTCCCTGTTTGTCTCGCTTACCCCTGGGTGTTTGCCCACTTTTAGAATTTTCACTTTTTGAGCAGGCGCATGGGGACCTTTGTCATCAACTCCAAGTCCTCTTGGTCACGAGCATGTTGCCCGACCAACATAAAACAATCTAAATTGCGGCTCTCTCCCAGCCGGCGTAAGCGAGGGAGGCCTAAGATTCACCGGGTCTTGAAGATGCCAACCATAGAGCTGAAGGAAGGTTAGTTTGAGTTTAATTACATGGAGTTTGAATAATTTTGAATTTTTTTTTCACGGCACATGTTGCGGGGGGGGGGGGGGGGGTGGTCTTTGTGGTACACTGGTTGCATACCACTGCTTTAAATTAACTGGGATGAAGTTACTGTCATGATATTCAGGTAAACATCATGGTACAAACATACATACATACTGATGGACAGATCAACGGACCAATCAACACACACACAACACCACAGCCAATCACAGGCAAGAGCATACACACTACAAAACAGGGAACACGACACTTCCCGGGCATTCCAGCAGGGCACAGAGCTCACAGCAAGCCACTCAGACAGCCACCATGTGCTGAGTGCCACTCCAAGATAGTATTGGGAATAGGTCCACAGATTCTAGGGTTATGATAGAACCTCAGTAACCAGTTTACCACTGTAAATAAATGTTAGTAATAAAACTGAGTTGTACCATTCGCAACCGTGTTGGTTTGTCTGTGTAGCAGAGTACCCAACACATCAGTTACTATGAAATGGGTTCCTCCAAAATACATAGACTGATGCCTTTCGCATGCATGCATGCAGTGTTACTGGGCAGTAGGGTTCAGTTATAACAGAACTGCTGACTTCTCAACAATTTAACAGCCCTGCCAGTGTATTGTGTAATCACATCAAAGCATTTGATAGGTTACAAACATTAAGTACTGCACAGAACGAGATGCATTGACGCAGTACAGCTGTCACACTGCATTTTATTACAATATCCTTGAACAGGGAGCAACAATAACAGCATTCGAGCCTTTAAACAGCCTTCTCAATGTAGTAAAACATACTGCCGTGCCTCACAGGAATGTTATCAAAGGACATTTGCCATTCAGCCACATAAGGAGATATTAGGGAATGTGACCAAACAAGGTGGAAGATTTTGCGGAGGGTCTCAAGGGAATAAAACGCGATTTAGAGGTGGAGAAGCAGAGGGTTTTTAGAGAGGGAATTCCAAAGTCCAGGGACGAGCCAGCCGAACACAGTTGTCGACCAAAATAAATTGGGGATTTATGTGGCCAGTATTGGAGGGCTGCAGAGAGTGTTGTAGGAGTTTACAGAGGGAGGGAGACAGGTAAGCCGTTGAATGGGAGAAAAAGATGGATGAAAATTTCAAAATCGAATCATTGCCTCCAAAACATTGGTTATGAAATGCCGGGAAGAAATCTGGATAATTAGCTGAGGAAGCAAAGGGGCTGGGGAAATATACAGTGAAGTTCAACGGAGTGATTAAGGTTGAGGGAGAGAGCTAAAGGGAGATTTGCAGTCTTCTGAGAACAGTCATTTTGTGGTAGATTTGGGATTGCCTGGAATAGTGCTGTTAAAACCTCCACAAACTCTTTGTTCCGGAAGGTTGTTAAAAAGTCCCAAGGAAATTGCAAAGACCCATTTATCTCTCTTTTTCCCTCATTCTTATGATCATTCTCTTGAGCTTCACTATTCTTCCACCAACTTTTCCAGGCCCAGTTCTCTTTCCTGCTCTTCATTCCATTATGATATAAGGGGTGAGATTTAACTAAATGGGGGCAAAGTCCCATAGCGAGCACATTTAGCCATGTGTTTCCCAGTGAGGGGGTCCCCCGAAACAACCCCTCCCCCAACACCTGCACAGGGCACTCCAGCCTGATCGCCACTGTGTGAAAAATGCCAGCTTGGCACCTTGGCAATGCCAACCTGGTAACCTGGCAGTGCCAGGCTGACACTCAGGTGGCCCGAATATTCAGATTTGTCAAAAAGTGACACCACCCATGATGGGAGTGATCTACATCGCAACGGCAGGTCTCGCGAGGCATTGCGAGGCGGGTAGATCCTGGGCGCGGCCTCCCGGCTTCTGTTGGCCACGTTGCCGTGGTGTGCTGCTTTTCAGGCGCAGCGTGGCTGTTCGACCGCACCCAAGGTATTGGATGACTGCTCCTGCTGGAAGATATTGTGGTCAGCGACACAGCTATCTGATCATTCGGTGCCTGAACATGTGGATGGTGGTCCTGCAGTAGGTGCAGTTCATAGACCAGATGGACATCTTCACCATATGTTTGTATATATGAGTCACGTTTAAGACCTTTGATAGGTCACATGGGATCTCTTTGTACATTAAAACAACTAACCCCCCAGCCCTTCTCTTGTAATCATCAATATGATGCAGAATATACAAATGATGTAATTATTCACATCCTCGCTGCCATATTTGCCGTCTCTTTTTACTATACTCAACTTTTGCTTCTTTCACGTCTCTGTCTTCCAATTTCCCATCTACTTCAATTGCCTTACCGCTCTGCAGCGGTCTCATAAGAACATGAGAACTGGGGCTAGGAGTGGGCAATTTAGCCTCTCGGGCCCACTCTGCCATTCAATGCGAGCATGGCTGATCAGGGGCGGGATTCTCCAACCCCCCCCCGCCGGGTCGGAGAATCGCCGGGGGGCGGCGTGAATCCCGCCCCCGCCGGCTGCCGAATTCTCCCGCGCCGGGGATTTAGCGGGGGCGGGAATCGCGCCGGTCGGCGGCTGCTGGCAGTGCCCCCCCCGGCGATTCTCCGGCCCATAATGGGCCGAGTGGCCGCCCATTTTCGGCCAGCGTAAATTAGAGTCGGTCCTTACCGGCGGGACCTGGCAGCGCGGGCGACCTCCGGGTCCTCGGGGGGCCACGGGGAGATCTGGCCCCAGGAGGTGCCCCCACGGTGGCCTGGCCCACGATCGGGGCCCACCGATTCATGGGCGGGCCTGTGCCGTGGGGGCACTCTATTCCTCCACGTCGGCTGCTGTGGTCCTCCGCCATGGCCGACGCGGAGAAGATCCCCCCCCTGCGCCAGCACACGCTGACGCTCCCACGCATGCGCCAACTCGCGCCGGCCGCCGGAAGCCCTTTGGCGCCGGTTGACATGGCTCCAAGCCCCTTCCCAGCCGGCCGGCGCAACGCAAACCCCTCTGCCACTGGCCTAGCCCCTGAAGGTGCGGAGGATTCTGCACCTTTGGGGGCGGCCCGATGCCGGAGTGGTTCACGCCACTCCATCCCGCCAGGACCCCCCGCCCTGCCGGGTAGGGGAGAATTCCGCCCCACCTTTTGGCCTCAACTCCACTTTCCTGCCCTTCCTCCATCAGGCTTCAACCCATTACTAATTAAAAATCTGCCTGTCCCCTCCTTAAATTTACTCAGTGTCCCGGCACCACCGCACTCGGGGGCAGTGAGTTCCATAGATTCACAACCCTTTTAGAAAAGTAATTGCTCCTGATCTCTGTTTTAAATCTGCTACTCCTTATCCTAAAACTGACCTCTTATTTTCGAGGATTCTCTCTAGAGATTCTACCGATTGGATCTGCCATCTTGTTCAGAGACATCCATGTGAAACTTAGCATAGTCTCTTAATTTCTGCTTATCGGTAAGAGGAATTACTAACTTGCTTTATGCCTTTCCAGCAACTGTTGTTTATGGTGCTTGCCAAGGGTGCCCCTTGTAGCTTTTTGGAATCTTCCTCACCACCTCTCCTATCTGGGCAATCGATGTGTCAATAGAAGCTCAGATGACACTGTCTCATCATAAACAACCTCCAGTCCTCCTGCAGTGCAATAGCTGAATCATCGCATCTTCATCCTCCATCTCCTTCAAGGACCCAGCGGAAATCTGGTTCCTTTCAATTCCTCCTAAAATTCTTCTAAAAATTATGTTTCTCTCGTGAATCTGGCAAGTCGAAACAATAGCTGCACCGTTAGTCTTTCTTCATGGAAGTTCAATGGGATTGCTATTTCTTCCACCTTTATAGGAAACTCATAGCCCTTTCTCTATTGCTGAAATAGACTTTGAGAAATGTGATTATCTCTTTTGCATCCGATCCAGCATTTTTCCAATTGGAACAGCTTCAAGCCTGCGCAGACATTCCTTATTTTTCCTGTGCCTAGTACGTCAGTGCTAAAAACCCTGCAACCTGACAGGCAATCCCTCTCCCACATCTTCACTCCGTCCTTGTCTATCCCCGATTCTCAAAACTGCGACATCCCTGAGATTTCCCCTCTTTGATTCCGCCAAGCTCTAAATGCTTGATTACGATTCAATTAAAAACGGAAACTTCTGGAAATCTGAAATCAAAACAGACCATTTTAAACGTGGAACCCTCTGTTAGATCTGGAAATGGAAACCCTTTTAAGGATTGACTTGGGGAGGGGAAGCAACAGGCCATGGCCAAGAAGCAACAATTCGTTCTACTCGGCTGAATATTTTATAATAAGTGATAAAAAGGTGAAGGATGATGTGCAGCATGAATCAGCCAAAGGACATTAGATAAGAAGACTGGGGTAACATTCAACTGTGAAATGGGAACTAGATTGAGAAATTAATAGAAGGCGGGAGAGCTATTAAAGCCTGATTTTGCTAATGTAAAGGTTCAGTTGCTGTTAAGCGATCAACAACAGCTTGTATTTATATAGCGTTAACACAATGAAAGGCACAGGAGCATCATAGTGTCACAGTGAGCCAGATGAGGAGGTATTAGGTCAGATGACCAAAAGCTCGGTCAAGGAAGCATGTTTTAAGAAGTTTGCTGGAGGGAGAGAGGGCAGTATTGAGGTGGATAGATTTAGGGGGAGGAATTCCAGAGCTTGGGCCGAGGCAACTGAGGGCACGGCCTCCAATGGGGGAGCGATTATCATTGGGAATGCACAAGAAGCCAGAATTCGGAGAGCGCAGATAAATTGGAGCGCTGTGGGGCTGGAGGAGCGAACAGAGACAGGGAGGGGCCAAGATTTGAAAACCAGGATGAGAATTTCAAAATCGAAAAACTTGGTTGACCGGGATCAAGCCAATTTATCTTGAATATTTAATCCACTAAAATGTATTTACGGTCGGAATCTGCAGGAAATGACTGTCCCTTTCACCTGCCATTCTCACTCATTTTGTTCAGCCTCTGGTAATTTAGAATCATAGAAACGTTACCGCTCAGAAGGAGGCAATTCGGCCCATCTTGTCCGTGCCATCCCGAGGACAACCAGGTGCCCTTTCTAATCCCACCTTCCTGCACCCGGCCTGTAGCCCTGTAGCTGACAGCACTTTAAGGTGCAGATTTTTAAAAGAGTTTAGCGTCTCTGCCTCCACCACCAACTCGGGCAGCGAATTCCAGACTCCCACTACCCTCTGCGTAAAGGAATTCTTCTTCATGTCGCCTCTGCACCTTCTGCCTCTTATCGTGAATCTATGTCCCCGGGTTCTAGAATTCTCCGCCAAGGGAAACAATTTTATCCTGTCCACCCTATCTCTTCCCCTCATAATTTTGTACGCCTCAATCAAGTCACCCTTCAGACTTCTTTGTTCCAAGGAAAATAACTCCAACCTATCCAATCTCTCCTCTTGGCCACACTTTTCGAACCCTGGCAACATTCCTGTAAACCTACTCTTTATTCCCTCAAGAACAATTCCCTCCTTCCTGTAATGTGATGACTAGAACTGCACACAATACTCCAGTTGTGGCCTGCCCAGTTTTGCACTATTCCAACATTATATCATCACTTTTATATTCGATATCTCTGCCAATGAACGAGAGCATTCCATATGCCTTCTTTACAATCTTGTCTGCTTGAACTGCTGCATTTAGGAATGAGATGGGATGGGAGTAGTGGTGTTAGAGGTTGGGGGGGAGAGGCGCGCAGTGGGGGAGAGCAAAAACACAAGGTAGGTGGGTAGGAATTGAATAAAAAAAGGTTTAACTATAATCAGACCTGCTTGTCCTGTACCACCCGTTTAATGACCCGGCCACTAGTTGGAGTGTAATCTATTCCTTGGCCAAAACAGGGTGTTGTTGAAACCTAATGCTAGCCTGCGAACCACTGGGAAAAGCCCGAGCGCAATTTTCTGTCCAGTATTGCAAAGAATCTTAAAAATAAAGCAGAGAGAAGAATCAATTTAGAAATGGGCTTGTAAAATGAAATTGCGGTTAATGCAGAACTTCACTATTCAATAATATAGTCCTGGCATGTTTGGTCCTGCACGGATAATTCACCAAGCTGGCACAGGCTTACACAAGCTTCTCAGATTGGCGGTTTCGGTATTGGGAATGTAATATGCTGTGTAAAGTCAAATCTAATTTGCAGTCTTTTGTGTCAGATTGTGACTCCTTTTTGCACTTAGCAGTTTGATTGATCTGAGTATTATTGGAGAGTGGAACATTTCCCGTTTTTGTGCCCCCAGTACCAGTAACACCATTCCTGTGGCAGTTAGATACAGAGGAAAGCTCTCACTGCACATCAACAATGTGCTTCAGTTGGCCATCCTTTACTGCATCAATGTGACATTTTTCCAATTTTCTCACCATCTGCACGGTGGCCTCGGTCAGCGAGATTGCCAATTAGCGCTAAATTAGCGATGTTTTTCTGAGCACAGGTATTGCATTGTGGCACAGGTCTCATCATCGTCCAAGGTTCCACAGCTGTGGAAAGTACCATGGTTTCATTCCTCTGCACTCGCTAGGTGTCACTGACGGCACGCAGGGTGTCACTGACGGCACGCTGGGTGTCACTGACGATCACGCAGGGTGTCACTGACGGCACGCAGGGTGTCACTGACGGCACGCTGGGTGTCACTGACGGCACGCTGGGTGTCACTGACGGCACGCAGGGTGTCACTGACGGCACGCAGGGTGTCACTGACGGCACGCAGGGTGTCACTGACGGCACGCAGGGTGTCACTGACGGCACGCAGGGTGTCACTGACGGCACGCAGGGTGTCACTGACGGCACGCAGGGTGCCACTGACGGCACGCAGGGTGTCACTGACGGCACGCAGGGTGTCACTGACGGCACGCAGGGTGTCACTGACGGCACGCAGGGTGTCACTGACGGCACGCAGGGTGTCACTGACGGCACGCAGGGTGTCACTGACGGCACGCAGGGTGTCACTGACGGCACGCAGGGTGTCACTGACGGCACGCAGGGTGTCACTGACTGCACGCAGGGTGTCACTGACGGCACGCAGGGTGTCACTGACGGCACGCAGGGTGTCACTGACGGCACGCAGGGTGTCACTGACCGCACGCAGGGTGTCACTGACCGCACGCAGGGTGTCACTGACCGCACGCAGGGTGTCACTGACGGCACGCAGGGTGTCACTGACGGCACGCAGGGTGTCACTGACGGCACGCTGGGTGTCACTGACGGCACGCAGGGTGTCACTGACGGCACGCAGGGTGTCACTGACGGCACGCAGGGTGTCACTGACGGCACGCAGGGTGTCACTGACGGCACGCAGGGTGTCACTGACGGCACGCTGGGTGTCACTGACGGCACGCTGGGTGTCACTGACGGCACGCTGGGTGTCACTGACGGCACGCAGGGTGTCACTGACGGCACGCAGGGTGTCACTGACGGCACGCAGGGTGTCACTGACGGCACGCAGGGTGTCACTGACGGCACGCAGGGTGTCACTGACGGCACGCAGGGTGTCACTGACTGCACGCAGGGTGTCACTGACGGCACGCTGGGTGTCACTGACGGCACGCAGGGTGTCACTGACTGCACGCAGGGTGTCACTGACTGCACGCAGGGTGTCACTGACTGCACGCAGGGTGTCACTGACTGCACGCAGGGTGTCACTGACTGCACGCAGGGTGTCACTGACGGCACGCAGGGTGTCACTGACGGCACGCAGGGTGTCACTGACTGCACGCAGGGTGTCACTGACTGCACGCAGGGTGTCACTGACTGCACGCAGGGTGTCACTGACTGCACGCAGGGTGTCACTGACTGCACGCAGGGTGTCACTGACTGCACGCAGGGTGTCACTGACGGCACGCAGGGTGTCACTGACGGCACGCAGGGTGTCACTGACTGCACGCAGGGTGTCACTGACGGCACGCTGGGTGTCACTGACTGCATGCACACTTGTTTACAGACACCGCATCTCATTTTTTCCCGTATCTGAACCAAAAGTAATTTCAGTCCCTCCACGTCCAGCTGGCGTGCGACCGTAGACAACGAATCGTACAGCACAATACCCACCATCCTGACAGTGATCACAGTATCTTAATTCTGTGACAAATCACTGTGCCAGCTTCATTTAAACCACTCCGATGAACTCAGCTTGAGGTACTGGGTTCCAAGCGGTGCATTTAAACAAAGGACAGGATTGGCCGTGCGCGCTTCTGAACCCCACCATCAAGCTCGATCAGAAGGGGAGTCAGAAGTCTGCATTGCGTGGGAATGCCACTCATTGTATTTCACCCCAGTGCTCTTATACAGGTGTCTAAGTTAGAGTACCAATCATATGCCTTTCAGTCCAGTGCGGGAAGGTCATTGGATGTGTGTTAGTGAATTTAGTCTCTATTTAAGGAAGGGTATATTTGCATTGGAAGTGGTACAGCATAGGTCACAGTGATTGGTCCCTGGGATGGGGGAGTTGTCCAATGATGAGAGACTGAGTAAATTGGGCCTATATTCTCTGGTGTTTAGAAGAACGAGAGGTGATCTCATTGAAACATATGAAAGGGCTTGATAGGGTAGATGCTGAGGGATTGTTTCCAATGGTCGGGGAATCGAGAACATGGCAGCGGTCAGGTAAAGGGCTGATCATTTTGGGCTGAGATGCGGAGAAATTACTTCACTCAAAGAGTTGTGAATCATTGGAATTCCCTATCCTAGTGGGTTGTCGATGCTCCATCGCTGAATATATTCAAGGCTGGGATAGACAGAGTCTTGGTCTCAGAAGATTAAGGGGCGGCACGGTAGCACAGTGGTTAGCACTGTTGCTTCACAGCACCAGGGTCCCAGGTTCGATTCCCGGCTTGGGTCACTCTCTGTGTGGAGTCTGCACGTTCTCCCCGTGTCTGCGTGGGTTATTATGTCTGTAGCTGACAAGGAAGGGGAGTTGAAGCCCAAGACAAATTGAATGATGGAACAGGCTCAACCGGCCATCTCTTTTACTCCTCCTATTTCTTGAGTTAACTTCCCAACACAACTGAAACCTCACGCCCATTTTTATGTTACACTGTACTCTCCACAGAATTTAAAGCCTTCACGGAAACCAGTCCAAAGTTACTCCCAGCTTCCAAAAGGCTCACTGCTCCCTGCCCCATTGAGCTGTAACATCCAGTGTCCAGCAAACATCATTTTTCTTAGTCTTCTGAGAATTCTTGAATCAACTTCTAGTAGCAGGGCTCCTCTGGTGACTCCTTCACCCAATCACACCAGGGCGAATCTCCCAGTGTCCACATTCAAAGCCTCTTGGACTAGAAAATATGCTCCTCCCTGCATTCTGAATGGTGGCTCACGGAGGACAGATTTCCCCCCTGCTGCTCGCTGCAGCTGCTGTTCCCTCCCCCCCCCCCCCCCTCCCCTCCTCCCCCACTCTCTCTTGGACTCTCTCTCTGTTCAGAGACCCTGAGAGTGTGCAACCACCAGGAACACCTGTCCTTTGTGTTCTGGTGTGAAAGTTACGTCTTGGGTTTACCTGGGCCCCTGTGCAACTAGGTCACATTGTCTTATCACCAGGCAGAAATAGTCACAAGCTCCATTTTACCGTTACAAGGTGATTGCAAGGGATTCTCTTTACAAGGTGTTGCAAGTGGCTGCCTAAAATCTAACCATCTTGCAAAACCTGGTATTTGTAACCGTTTTGTGGACCAAATCAAACCCTGAATCGTGCAAAGATTTTGAAGCAACAGCTGGTTGGTGCAGCCACTGTATGTCTAGTGTTGTGGCAAAAGACCAAGATCACTCAGAAACTACCGAGAGACCCCAGCCAAAATGACCAATTTCCTGGGATTCAATCAGCAGGAAAATCATGACTACCCATTACATCATATCGGCAACATAGATGAAAAGCCCCTGAATGTTCCCAGCAACCAGACATTCAGATCATCCAACAGGCGGAATATCCAATTCAATGCATGGTGGCGAAGATTATTTTGTGGAGGGATGATAATGAAACTGCCACATCTGATCCAGGGTGCTGCCTACCACCCAGTCAGCCGTGAAACTCCAAGGAAATAAATCATGGATTCACGAGTCATCTGTGAAGCGCGCTTTACAAAATCTGAATCTGTAAAAATGTTTGCCACAATATTGATTTTCAGTTACATGTTTGGCCCAGCAGGCCTTACCCAGGAGTTCAATGTTAACACTTTCCTTTACATGTCCTATACCTATGCCAGAGACTTTAACATCTCTAAGTGCTGTGTGTGTTCTTCTATCCCTACCAATTCCCAAGTAGGCATCCCACTACAGCCTGTTCCTTTTACTTTATCCCAAATGGCAGAATGGTACATTTTCCAAAATCACGGCCATATCCTTCCCGAATGTGGAGGTACCAGAACCCAAAAAATGATACACAATGAGGTTAAGAGATGGCGATCCGCAGGCCACCATTGAAGACGTTCAAGGGTTGGTACCAACATATCTATGATCGGAGACAGGAACCACCCCAAGTAACCCTCCCAACTGGTCATAATTCATCTTTCTGGGACCATATGTTTAATTAACTATAGTCATAGAGGATGGAATGTGGGATACAGTAAATGTAAATATTATTTGGATGTGAGTGCCAGTAAAATGTGCACTCATGACACAAAATAGTTAGTGGTCTATGGACATGAAAGAAATCCCATCGACTTTAAAGCGCTACCTAATTACACCGATGGGACAACTTTTACAGAATGTTGGTACCCACAAGTGGTTGCCCAATATTCTACCTGTAATGGCACCTATTACATCTGCAGTAATACTGCATACCCTTGGCTCCCAATGGGATAGAGAGGAGCATGCTATTTAGGATTCATTATCCCCTTCTTCCGCCATTCCCCTTCCCTTCTCCTAGCCGATGTTACAAGCGCAAACTCAAAATCTGGACATCTCATCCCACAGTTTGACAGATATCAACCTACCACTATCATCAACAGGTCTAAACGTTAGATCAAAGGGGCTGAGACATTCCTTTCTGCTCTCATCCCTGCCTAAGGTGTCATCGTATTGACCAGAGAATACATTATTTTTGGCCGCAGCCTAAGAGAAAATAGCCAATAACACTGCCCGAGCCCCAAGTAGCATTTCAGCTGAGATGCTAGCCATTCGAACTGTGGCTTTATAGAATCGGATGGCACTTGACTATTAGCGAGCCGAAAAAGGTGGCACCTGTGCCCTGATTGGTGCAGAGTGTTGCACCTACATCCCAGATAATTCAGAAGAAATCAAAAACTTGGCAACACATATTCAAGAAGAAGTCAGGAAACTTTACCAACCCTCTGACAACACTCTTTGGGGGTGGCTTTCCGGATGGTTGCGTGGCACAGGAATTTCCATCATTCAGGAACTTCTCTTATTTTGCATATTTGGACTTGTCATTTACGTAGTGATCTTGCTGATCAGATGCGTTGGCCAATTATGCTACCCACAATGCCCCACCAATCAAAGTGGTTCATAGTAGTCCAACTGCACAAGCCCATGACATTGGACAAGGCTCATAATGTTGAACTGTTATCTACTGCATTATTAACCAATTATTACTGAATTGTTATTGTACTATCTAATCACTTTTTCTTGAATAAAATACTTCTAGAATGTTTGTAACGCTTGCAAAGCTTTGCCCGCTCCATTGTTGAAGGCTGTTCTCAAACAAGTGAACCATTAAAGACAATGTGAATGAGTTCCTCCCCACGCTTACGTCTATCCTGTTGCATTTCTTCCTTAATTTCTATTCGTTATTTGGATTCATCTTATTAATCTTTAGAAGAATCAAAGGGGGAACTGATAGAAATCAGCTTCTCTAGTTAGCTATAGATGAGATAGATAAAAGGTTTAATTGAGAACTCATTAAGAATAATTAACTGAAAATCATATTAAGCATTAATTCAGTGTACCTATAGCTGGGAATTAATCAGATAAGACTCTCGATTTTCACATTTTGCCGACTGCTAGAGACTGCGAGGTCAAATAGCTAAAAGACCCTATTGTGTTATAAAGAACTGGATTGAGGTCCCAGTTCAGTTTCTATGGTAACAACTAGTCCATGGTGATAAGTCCAAGTGGAAAATGTGTTTTTCTCAGGCAATGGTATGAGAAAATCAGACTAATATATTCAAATACATATCTATCACAAAATTGACAGACAGACACTTTGGTCGAATTGAGTGAATTACAAACTAGTTAAAGCCAATCAGAGATGAAAAGAAGGTGCGACTTTAAGATAATAATCCCCTTAAAAATCACTTGTCGGGATGAAACTTATTTTCTTTGCTTTTGCTAAATCGCCATCTTTCTTTTCTTTAAATCAATCAGTAATTTTGTACTGTGCGTCATGATTTGAAGAATAACCAAGATTTGTAATTGAATGAAAACTCAACTACTGTATTTGCTAAAGACAATCAATCTGACCTAAGTTTGTATCCTAACCAAAGTTTACCAGTAGACATAGCTGACAAATAAAGTTCAATGAAACTTAGCCAAAAAGCATAGCCTGAATCTCTGTTATTTGGGAACTAAGAAGGGATAACACATATCTAGGGTTCCGAATAGACACAGAGATACATCAGATCCTTACAATGCTGTCATAGCCAAAGTGAGTCAGAATGAATTCAAAAAACTCTGCTTCAGAAGCTGAAGATGATGGTTTTGACGGTTTTTAACATGTTATGATTGTGGATCAAAGCTATTCTTGTCAAATTATTTCATTAAATGAGAGGTGACACAGATTCAATTTGAATTACTGGTGTTATTTTTCACATTTCAAAATGTCAGCCACTGGCACCAATACTGGAGGTTCACGTTTTGTAGCCATCATATAATTCGATGCTCATTTTTGAAAGGATTTTTCAACGATTCAAAGATTAACTTATAAGTTGTGATCTATGATACATTAAGGCCGGGATTCTCTCCTAACTGGCAGGGCGGGCCGTACTGGTGCCGAGGAGTGGCGTGAACCACTCTGGCGTTGGGCCGCCCTTCATGGACTAGGCCGGCGTCGGCGGGGTTGGCGCCGCGCCAACTGGTGCAGAAGGGCCTTCGCCGGCTGGCGCGAGTTGGCGCATGCGCGGGAGCGCCAGCGTGTGCTGGCATGATCCCAGCGCATGCGCAGGGGATTCTTCTCCGCGCAGGCCATGGCGGACGTTTACAATGGCTGGCGCGAAGGGAAAGAGTGCCCCCACGGCACAGGCCCGCCCGCAGATCAGTGGGCCCCGATCGCGGGCCTGGCCACCGTGGGGGCATCCCCCGGGGCCGGATCCCCCCGTGACCCCGCGAGGACTCCGCAGGCCGCCCGCAGAGCCAGATCCCGCCGGTAAGGGCCTTGTTTGATTTGCGCCGGCGGGACTGGCTGCAAACAGCCGGCCACCCGGCCCATCACGGAGCGGAGGATCGCCGGGGGGGGCCACTGCTAATGGCCCCCGACCGGCGCAATGCGATTCCCACCCCCGCCAAAAAACCGGCGCCATAGTATCCGGCAGCCGCTGTCGGGGCGGCGGGGCGGGATTCACGCCGCCCCCCGGCGATTCTCCGGTCCGGCGGGGGGGGGGGGGTTTGGGGGGGGGGGGGGGGGGGTCAGAGAATCCCGCCCTAAGTCTTTGTCCCGTAGTTATTGGTTTCTCCTGCATAGAGAAATATGCCTTCCTATCCATACTATCTAGGACCTCCATAATTTTACATACCTCGATTAAACCTTCACTTACCCTCCTATATTTCAAAGAAAATAACCCCAGCCTCTCCAGTCTTTCCATCTTTTAAAACCTGGTATTTGCAAGCACACACTTACGTCAGCCAAATCACACCCTGAATCATGCAAAGATTTCAGAGCAACAGCCACTTGATGTAGCCACTGTACGTCTAGTGTTCTGGCAGAAGACCAAAATAACTCAGAAACTACAAAAAACGTTCTTCAGAGTTAAAACTCTCCATTCCTGGAAACATCCATTTGAGTCTCATCTGTACTCTCACCAGTGCGCTAACAACCTTCCTGTAGTGTGACCTCGGCAGTCTAGCTGTGGCCCAATCCGTGTTTCATACAGGTCTAGCATAACCTCCCTAGCCTCATACTCTGTGCTTCATCCAATAGACAAAACTGTCCTGTGCATTGCCTTCATCACCTTATCTACCTGTCCTGCTATCTTTAGGGATCTCTGGTCCTGCACCCCAAAGCCCCTCTGTCCCTTTGCAGCTCTATTATCCAACCATTTCTTGTTTGCCCTCCCCATATATACGTCTCAGAATTGAAATCCGTCTGCCACTTCTCTGCCCACCTGACCAGTCCATTGATACCTTCGTGCAGTCCACATTTTACTCCCTCACTGTCAGCCATGCTTTTGTGAGGGCCACGAAGAATCCAGCACAAGTTTTAAGGATACAAAGAAATAACATTTATTTACAATGACAGATATATTCAACAGCAGCAGCAACTTCGCTTGCTGCTCACTCCTTCCTGCTGGTTCCAAACTGGCCAGCTTTATTTATATAGGGAGTCTGCTGATGATTTCTCCGCCCCCCTCATTGGGGAAGCTCATACTCCCATTGTGGGATTGTCATTAGTCCCCAGCCAATGGTAAGCAGGCAGGTTATAACATCCCTCCCCCCCCCAAGATCAAGGAATCCACCGAAGACCCTGGCGAAGAAGGGCGTTGGACTCGTTTGGCCGCAGGCCGGACACCATTTGCACGAGGCGCTGGATCGGGCGGCGTGTAACGAGACGGAGACTGGTGCTTCCGTGATGAATGGCGTAACGGTTGTACATCCACGGCCCGTGGGCCCGAGGATTCCTCCTCTGATGCGTCCTGCGTCTCCATCTCGGAGTCAGAGTCTGCTGCCTCCGTCATCTCGGCGTCTCTATCTCCACGCGGTTCTGTAACGACCTGCGTAGGCTTTGAGTGAGGCACCAGAGGAAGATTGTGAGGACTGCTTTCCATTGTCTCTGGTCTCTGTGGCTGTAGAAATGAGCTCCAGGGGCGGGGAATCTTTGGAAGGGATAGCCTTCTGGACTGAACGTGGTCTACATGTTTGCACTGAAGACGACCCTGGGCTTGCACCTGGTAAGATATAGGGCCCGTTTGGCGAAAGATTATGTGAGGGACTCACTGGGCACCACCAGCAAAATTCCGAACGAACACTGGGTCACCGGGAGCAAACTGCCGAATCGGCCGATGCCGAGAAAATCCCTGTCCCTGCCGTTCTTGTGTGCGGCGTACTTTTGCGCCAATGTCCGGGAAAACCATGCTAAGATGGGTGCGAAGTCTCCGGCCCATTAGGAGTTCTGCGGGAGCTACCCCAGTCACCGCATGGGGGGTGGTCCTATATGAAAACAAAAAGCGAGCCAGTCTCGTGTCCATTGACCCGGAAGACTGCTTCTTTAGGCCTCGTTTGAATGTCTGCACTGCGCGCTCCACCAACCCATTTGAAGCCGGATGGTAAGGGGCAGTATGGATATGGCGTATGCCGTTCATCTTCATGAACCTCGCAAACTCCTCACTTGTGAATGGAGTGCCGTTATCCGTGACCAGCACCTCGGGGAGGCCATGCGGACTAAAAGACAAACACATCTTCTCAATTGTTGCGCAGGACGTTGTGCCTAGCATCTTATGCACCACTAGCCATTTAGACTGGGCGTCGATTAATAGAAGGAACATGGACCCTTGAAAAGGGCCGGCGAAATCCGCATGCAAGCGCGCCCAAGGCCACCCTGGCCATTCCCAGTGATGTAGGGGCACGGCCGGCGGAAGCTTCTGATGCTCCTGGCAAATGGAGCAGTTTTGGGCCACTTTCTCAATGTCGGTGTCGAGGCGTGGCCGCCAGACATAACTCCAGGCTAATATTTTCATTTTGGTCACACCTGGATGCCCATTGTGCAAGTCTCTTAGTATCAGCTCCTGCCTTTTTCCGGGACAATCACACGCGTCCCCCACAAGAGGATGCCGTCTTCCACGCAGACTTCTGACAGCTTGGAGGAAAATGCCCACAACTCGCCTGAGAGCTGTCTATGCTGCCTACCATACAGGACTATATGCCAAACCTTTGACAGGACTGGCTCCGTCTGGGTCCACTCATGGATCTGTGATGCCGTGACAGGCAAGGTGTCCATAAAATTTAGGGTTGCAACCACCTCACCGGTCGTGGGGTCGACATGGGGCCGGTCGATAAAGGCAATCGGCTCAGTGCGTCGGCATTTGCTATCTGCGTACCTGGTTTGTGCTCCAGAGAATACTCGTATGCAGCAAGCAACAAAGCCCAGCGCTGGATCCGTGCGGAAGCAATGAGCGGTATTGGCTTATCCTCTCTGAAAAGTCCCAGCAGAGGCTTATGATCAGTCATGATAGTGAAATGGCGGCCATACACGTACTGGTGGAAACGTTTCACCGCAAAGACCACTGCCAGGACCTCATTCTCGATCTGCGCGTACTTTTTTCTCCGCTGCAGTCAATGTGCGGGAGGCGAAAGCTATCGGCCGCTCGGCCCCGTTCTCCATCTTGTGGGACAGGACGGCCCCAATACCATACGGGGATGCATCACATGTGACGAGCAAAGGTTTTCCAGGATCATAGTGGGTTAGTAACCCAGACGACGACAATTGTTGTTTTACCCGCCGGAAAGCGGTTTCTTGCGGCTGACCCCAAACCTAGGTGTGACTTATCTTTAGCAGAAGGTGCAACGGGGCCAGCGTAGTTGCCAGATTGGGGAGGAACTTCCCGTAATAGTTTACGAGGCCGAGAAAAGAACGAAGATGCGAAGTGTCAGTCGGGACGGGGGCCTGTTGAATCGCGCGCACCTTCTCTGCAGTGCAAACCTTCGCGGTCCACCCGATAACCCAGGTAGACTACTTCCTTCACCTGAAAGACGCACTTTGTGCGACGTAAACGGACTCCAGACTCCGAAAAGCGTCTTTAAGGACAGCCTCCAGATTTTACAAATGTTCCTGCTCCGACGTCCCTGTGATCAAAACGTCATCTAAGTAAACAACGACATGCGGTGAACCTCTCCAAATGCCCTCCATAACGCGTTGATAAATAGCACAGGCAGAGGATACTCCAAAGGGCAAACGTGTATATTCATACAGGCCCCAGTGTGTATTAATCGTTACATATGGTCGGGAGGCAGGGTCCAGCTCCAACTGTAGGTAGGCGTGACTCATATCTAATTTTGTGAACGAGAGTACGCCTGCAAGCTTCACGTAGAGATCCTCTATGCGAGGCATTGGATATCGGTCGAGTTGGGAAGCCGTATTCACTGTAAGTTTATAGTCGCCGCACAAGCAAACTGTGGCATCTAGCTTCATTACAGGTACAATTGGTGCTGCCCAGTCAGTGAAACGGACGGGCCTGATAATACCCAAAGTCTCCAAATGAGTGTTCTCCCCTTCTACCTTCTCGAGCAAGGCATAAGGCACCGGGCGTGCCCGGAAATAGCACGGCATGGCTCCTGGTTCGACTTGGATATGGGCTACGGCCCCTTTTATTTTCCCCAAACCGGGCTGGAATACATCTGGGTATCGTCCTAGCACCTCAGTCAACCCTCCAGAAACTGTTTGGAGGATGTGCTGCCACTGCAACCACAAATGGCGCAACCAGTCCTGACCCAACAGGCTGGGCCCATGGCCGCGCACCGCGATAAATGGGAAACGCCCCTCCTGGCATCCATAAACAACAGGGGTCATCGTAGTTCCTGCAGTGGCCAATGGTTCCCTCGTGTAGGTGGCCAACTTGGCCTATGTGTCGGTTAATGTAAGGGTCTGTATACCCTGCTTGATGTGGTCGAATGTCCTCTGGGCGATCATGGAGACTGCACGCCAGTGTCCAACTCCATCTCAAGTGGGTGACCATTGACCCGTACTGTTACCTTAATAGGTGCCACACGGGGAGCTGCCACACAATGCAGCTGCAGGCAGTCATCCTCCGTCTCCATGTCCTCAGGAGTAGTGGCCGCAGATTCATCCACATGGAAGGTACGGCCCCTGGGCTGGTCCCAGTTTCGGTCGGAACGACGGCGCCTCTGGTGCCCCCAGGACCAGCGTCCACGACGGGGTCGGCGCCTACAAGTCTGACACGCACATGGCTCCTCATCCATTGGTTCTGGAGAAGGCTCTCTTTGGGGAGGAATGTCCGACGGCCACTGGCGTCGATCCGGACGTCGCCTTGCCCAAGGTACCACAGGACTGCGGGGGGACGTTTTTGGATGGAATGGGTTGCGCCCCAAGGCATGCACCTCCATTCCCTGTAGCTCCTGCACTCCTCGTTTTGCACTTTCTCAGGACAATACAATTTGAATGGCCTGTTGAAAAGACAATGTTGGCTGAGCTAACAACTTTCTCTGGGTGGCCGCATTGTTAATACCGCAAACCAAATGGTCGCGTAACATTTCTGACGAGGTCTCACCAGAGTCACAGTACTCTGCGTAGCCTGGATAGAAAGTCGGCAAGGGATTCTCCTGGGGTCCTCTCAGCGGTATTAAACTGGTATCGTTGGACTATCATGGACGGGGTTGGGTTAAAATGTTGCCCCACTAAATTCACAAGTTCATCAAACGTTTTGGTGTCCAGCACAGCTGGGTACGTAAGGCTCCTAATCACCACAAACGTATGCGGGCAGCAGGCGATGAGCAATATGACCACCTGGCGCTCATTTTCGGTTTTCGGGACTTGAACCTGGAGCTGCTGGTTTAGAAGCAGGAATGTGTTGTGTTATGCTTCTTCATGTAGCAGAAGCTGCTTCCTTGATGTATACTCTGACAAAGAAAGGTTGAGACTTGGAAATAGGTTTAACACATTTAATGAATAGTCAACAATTCTCCTACTTGAGTTCGACTCTCCTGCTGATCTTGCTATAGTAACTCAATCTAACTGACCAGTCTGCTCTAAGCCATGCAGTGGGTGTGATGCTTCCTGATCTGCCCCTGTCTCTCTGAGTGTCGCCTATGGAAAGAGAAAGAGCATGTGTGCCCTGTCTTTTTATATGGGTAGCCCCCTTGTGGTAATGTCACCTCTGGGTGTGTCTTGACTGCCCATTGGTCGTATCCTATCTTATTGACCTATTGGTTGAATGTCTGTGTGTCATGATGTCTCTGGTGCTCCCTCTAGTGTTTATTTAGTTCTAGTGTATCTACATTAACCCCTTGTGTATCTACAGTGATGCATATCA
The DNA here is from genome assembly GCF_047496885.1 of Scyliorhinus torazame. Classification (NCBI taxonomy): domain Eukaryota; kingdom Metazoa; phylum Chordata; class Chondrichthyes; order Carcharhiniformes; family Scyliorhinidae; genus Scyliorhinus; species Scyliorhinus torazame. Next base: position 22,356,867 of record NC_092721.1, on the reverse strand, counting down.
CCACAGGATGAACCCACTGTACCACATGATAGTCTTCATTTTCAATAACTATAGATCTAAATAGATAATGAGCATTACCACCTAAATGCTCTCTGACTGGTACCCCTTCCGCCTGCCCAACTTCATTTTCTAAAACTAAGTCCAGATTCAAAATTCCCTCTTGGGCTGGGTGGCTGTGCAGGAAAGCAAGAGTTCCCATAAAGGCTGAGCCCGAGTCAACCCCTTCAAGTTACCATCTGTACTCGCCCACATAAAAAAGTTAAAGGGGCCACAACTTTAATCGCTCGCATGCTCCAAGAAATAAATAAGAGGGGGTATTGTCTAGCACTGATCTTCTCGTGTTTGGCTTGCTACAGACTGGCTTAAGAAGTACTCAAAAGGAGCTTCAGAGTTTTGCACCCTCTATACCTTTACACTGAATTTAGCCGAGTTAATATGAAGGTAGTTGAAATCCACTGTTATATTTCCACTTCTCAGCAAGTTGCCTATGCATTTACACTTTTATTTCCCTTTGACTGTTCTGGGGTCGATATTATTTTCCCATTGCTGTGACTGCCCCTTTTCCATTCCTTAGTTCAACCCCCGTGACATCATTTGATGACCCTTCTGGAATAATATCCCTCCTTAATCAACACTGCGACCCCCCCCACCCCCCCACCAACCCCCTTTTTATCAATCTCCCTCCCTATCCTGTCTGAAAACCCTGTTACCCGGAATGTTGAGCTGCGAATATTGCCTTGTATATTGCACCTCTCATAATCGCAGGATGTCCCAGAGCACTTTCCGTCCGTTGAAACACTTCTTGGAATGTTGTCGTTGTTGTAACAGAGCGTTAATGCTGGGAGGAGTTACTACACAGAACATGACTATCCTTCTCTGGGCGCCCACGTTGTTATAGTTTGCTGCATTTGTTTTTCTCTTTGGGCTGCTTGTCAGTTGTGCTGCCATGATCCGGACTACAGGCTGGATTAGACTGGAGACCGGCTGACTCGTGCTGGGGGTAAACAGATGTAACAGACATTACCTATTTCAAGAGCGAATGACCAAAATAGGTTGTAGTGTTGGGTGTTCTGATGTACAGATGAACCAACACGGTTGTATTTGGTACAACGCTGTTTTATTTCAACTTGTTATTTACAGTTCTGTCTTGATACTCTGCACGTGGTGGCTCCCTGTGTGTGATGTTAATCAGGTCCTGTCCTTGTCCTGGTCTCCAGATCTACTGGCCACCAGGTGTCGTGTTTCTTCTCTTATACTGTCTCTGTCCTTGTCTATGATTGGTGTGTCTATCATGATGTGTGTGTTTGAATATCATGACATAGGTTTGTTTGTTTTTGGAGGAAATTTGAAGATCGTGAGACAGCGCACGAGCGCACCTGGCTTTATCTGTTAACATGCAAATCCTGACTGCATCAAATAATCATAACACCCTTTATCTTTCAAAAAACACACCTACTGGTTGGAGAACTGCCCAAAAATGTTCATGGTTCAAATGGACAGTCACTAACCACTGCAGCACGGTATCACAAGTGGATAGCACTGTGGCTTCACAGTGCCAGGGTCCCAGGTTCGATTCCCCGCTGGGTCACTGTCTGTGCAGAGTCTGCACGTTCTCCCCGTGTCTGCGTGGGTTTCCTCCGGGTGCTCCTGAGTGAGAGGAACTAGGCTTAGCAATAGAAACAAGAATACTGTGTCTGATAGTCTCCACGAAAAGCAAACAAAACGTTTATTGTGGAGAATTGGGCTAACCCCGACAGTTGGTAGCTTCCTAGCCAGTAAGGTCAGAGAGAGAGAGAGAGAGCAAAGATTGAGAGAAACGTCTTGTCGATTGACATCATGCTCTGAAAATCTAATTAAAAGTTGTGCTCAATTGTCATCAAGTCTGTCAAAGATTTCCTGCATTGCAACACTTTAGTGGGGCTCTGCGATTTTCTTAGCTTGTGAAAGGTGCTAGATAAATGTAAGTCTTTCTATGTACTGGCCGTTGTGCACAGTGGGCAAATCATGAGCGGGATTCTCCTGAATCCCCGCGATGGACTGACGCTGGAGTAAAAAGCGGCGCAAACCACTCCGGTGCCGGGCTGACTGGAAGTTGCGGAATCCTCCGCCATTCCGGGGGCTAGGCCGGCGCCGGAGGGGTTGGCGCCACGCCAACCGGCGCCAAAGGGCCGGCGTGGTCCCACGCATGCGCAGAACCGGCGGCGTGGTCCCGCGCATGTGCAGACCGGCAGGCGTGTTCTGGCGCATGCGCAGGGGGGTCTCTTCTCCGCGCTGGCCATGGCGGAGCCCAACAGAGGCCGGCGCGGAAGGAAGGAGTGCCCCCACGGCACAGGCCCGCCCGCAGATCGGCAGGCCCCGATCGCGGGCCAGGCCACCGTTGGGGCCCCCCAAGTGCCTGCAGTTGTGCTGTTTACAGCCTTGTCTCGTTTTCACTTGAATCTGACACATGCTGGTGCTCTGAACTTGCGCCGTGTGAATTCCTCTGAAGCATTGCCCTCCTTCTGATGCAGGAGGGTCAGTGTGGCGGGGGGGATTGGCAGCAGGGTGGTCAGAGGGGGTAACTGGGTCGATGAGGTAGTCAGGTGAGGAGGGGATACTTAGGCCAATGGGGATGGTCAGTGGTTTAACGGAAGGGTCCACTGGGGGTTTGGGGAGGTCAGTAATATAGTTACCCAGTAATTAGAACAGGTTTTAATCAAAGAACAAAGGACAGTACAGCACAGGAACAAGTCCTTCAGCCCTCCAAGCCCGCACCGATCATGATGCCTCCGATATTTACAATAAATATATTGTAAACATTGAGGCTACTCCTGGAATTGCCCGACCTTTGACCTGTTCATTGTTGCTGCCTTTGGTGTTGGTGAGGTGCAGTTCTTGCATTGCATGATCAGATATCTTGTTTCACATTGGATGCTTTTTCCCCCATTCCCAGTCCCCATCTAACTTCCCGTACGGTGGTGGGATCTTCATCGAATTGAAGGCCGAGTGTTCAGCATTTTCATAAAACAGTATGTTCTGTGAAGAATTTGGATAGAGTGGTCTGAGAAAGTGAGAAGAAAGGGCTGAGCATCAATTGTAAATCAAGAAAATCTCCCGTCATGCCCGAAAGGAATGCCTTAGCAGAAAATAAGAGAGGAGTGAAGAATGAAAAGGTCACAATAGGTGGACAAATTCTAAGACGTATGCTGACATCAGGCGGGAAGGACGACCAAGAAATAAGGCAAAAAAATTGGAATAGCCAGAGATTAATTTCAATGATCGCTTAGGCTTTAAAGGCCTGTTTGTAGGAGGAAAGGACTATTGAGAGCAATATGGGCAGCACGGTAGCATCATAGGTAGCACAATTGCTTCACAGCTCCAGGGTCCCAGGTTCGATTCCCAGCTTGGGTCACTGTCTGTGCGGAGTCGGCACGTTCTCCCCGTGTCTGCGTGGGTTTCCTCCGGGTGCTCCGGTTTCTTGCCACAGTCCAAAGATGTGCAGGTTAGGTGGATTGGCCATAATAAATTGCCCTTAGTGTCCAAAATTGCCCTTCGTGTTGGGTTGGGTTATGGGGATAGGGTGGAGATGTAGTCTCGGGTAGGGTGCTCTTTCCAAGAGCCGGTGCAGACTCGATGGGCCGAATGGCCTCCTTCTGCACTGTAAATTCTATGAAAGCATAAAAAAGTTGATGATCAACTCAAAATTAGCCCTGAAAACAATGCTGTGAATCCTGGAATGCGCCATCACCCTGATTTTGACAGAAGAAAGTGAGCATCAGTGAAGCAACGCAGCGTTGAATTGAGGCTGAAGAGTTGTGGTACTTCGAGGAGAATTATGGAGATATCTTGGACAAGTCATACTACCAATGAAGAAATGTTCGTAAAATCTGAGAGCAAGAGACGTCTGCTGACCAAGATCAGGACGAGAGAGCTGCAATTTCTTCGGCATGTAATAAGAAATCATGATTTAGACAGTCTGATGCGGAGGGGAAAGATCGATGGTGAAAGAGATCAAGTGATCCTTTTAAAGAGATTCGCTAACTGACTTAAAATATTACCAATGCCGCCAGAGCAAGATTACCATGGAGGTCCATGGTCACCAACGCCCTCTTGGGACATGGTACCTGAAGAAAAAGAGAAGGAGGGAGATTCCGCAAAAAGGATTTCCCTCTCAATTGACGGTGACTTGCAGCCTTTAAAACTATTTGCCGTCTAATCCAGTCGAAACGTTATGCGAAAGGTTCTCAGTTCTCTGCCATTACTCATTCCTGCAGGCTGGAGTATTAATTTTCTCCGAAAGCATTCATAGTGCACTCGACATCTGTTCTGGGCTTTTCTGCAAGTACTTAAAGCGAGCATTAATATTTCAATAATTACGATGCAGAGGTTTTTCTCGTGTCTGGTCCATTGCAACTGCCGATGGCTAATGAAGTTTCCCTTGTAAGGACTGACACTCTGAACATTCGGTATGAATGATTACCAGTGCTCAACAAGTGTAATGATGCAGCCCATGGAGAGAATTCACGTTGATCCGGAGGGTCTTAGCTGGACTCAAATTGAATGTTTTTCTTTGAATTTCAGTGGAATTATCTGGCTCAGCATGGGGATATAATTAAGCTGACTCATGCATGTTGATGGGTTGGAGTTCCAGAGAGCACTCTCGTTTCGAGCATGTTTATTCTACTGTGTTAGTTTGTTTACCGAAATAAATCTGCGCTTGGTCAGGAGGAGGGACCTTCGTGAGGCCTGGGATTGTGACCTCGGAAAGGATGCAAAGGGGATTTCCAAAATGGTGCCAGGGAGGAGGGACGACAGCAATGCGAGAGGCTAGAGATGCTGGAAAGTTCTCCTTAGAGCAGAGAAGGTTAAGGGGATATTTACTAGACTTATCTAACCGTAGGAATGGCTTTGCTGAAAGTAGATAGGGTCACAACTGTTTCAATTAGCGCTAGCGGGACTCAGCGTTTTAACTGCGGCCGCTCGGCCCATCCCAGGCCGAGAATCGGCGGAGCGGCCGCGTAGAGCGGCCCGCGACCGGCGCCGCGCCAACCACGCCGGCGCCAATGGGGCGGCATGGCCTGGTTGCGGGGATTCTCCGGCCCGGCCCAGGGCTGGGAGAATCCCACCCCATGTATTTCCTGACAGCAAAGAAAACAATGCATATTTAATTCAGTGTTACAGTGCTGACACGAGCAGTTCCCGGAATCCAGCTGCAACAGTACCAAATCCTGAATATTTTTTAAAAATGGGAATATCAGCAATAAACAAAAATTTTGCCATTTATGGATGTGAAGGCAGTTTTTTTTTCCATGATGCAAGCTATCTCACAGCAGCACTGTGGCTAGAAGCACTTTGCGAACATGTTTCCAGGCACATTATGCTGACTTGGCCCATATGTCAATGTTTTTCCATTGCAGCCTGGCCAGAATAATGTAATAATCTACCTGAGGAAAGGGTTAATCACTGTTAAGAGGCTGTTCTCTCAACACTGTTTATCTTATAAGCACGAGGTAGATAACCTACTACTAAAGCATGGTTGTCCAGCATAGTTCTTTGCTGTTGCTGCCCGAGGATTGTTTCGTCCTGCTTATACTGGGGGAATGTTTGAAGATGAAAATTTGTTATATCACAAGGTGGGATCTGGGTCTGGCAAGCATTTGACACAATTGACTGGTTTTTTTTGGTCACATATCTCTCAGTGTGACGATGTTCTGTCAAATCCCAAACAAAAATAGCTCGAGACGGATGATATTTTCTGGAAATAACAAAGACCATTACGGAACTGTACACTCACCATAGATTAATCTTATGGTTTACATATTTGCAGGGATTTAGAAATATTTACTGAAAGGAATGGTTAAATTGATGTTGATGGCAGAATAGGTATTTTCTCTTAGGTATTGTGTAAATCAAATATTGCACTGTTAAGTATTTTCAGAGTACTTCAACATCCGTCTAATTATTGTACTTCCAAATAAATATGACTATTAGTTTTAACCAGCATGTAACATATTTTCAATGTTACATTTACTAGGGAAAATTTCTCTTTTCACTGTCTAAGCTATAATTTGCTGGGGCAGATTTCATACTCTTTGTAGAACCTGCCTGATTTTCACTCTTTATATTTGAAATATTCATGTTTGAGTTTTGATAGTACTGCCAGACTCATGACTGAGCACCCGATGCCTCTATCCAGCTGTTGCTGCATACATGTGGGAAGTGGTATTCCACAAGGAACATTGTTGCGGGCATCACCGTTCATGTTTGCATTAACAATTCGGACACGGAAATCGGAAAAACAAGTAAAAAAATTGTAGATGGCATAACATGGGTGATTGTCGTTAATACAGAGGAGGATTGTGAAAAAATACAGGAATGCCCCTTGTAGGATACAGCAATTCAGATGCAGGTCCAGACATCTTTTAATTGAGTTGAACATTTCAGCTTCAACCGGCAACTTAGACAGCGAATTACAGATGTCCACCACCTTCTGGGTGAAAAGGTCTTTCCTAGTCACCCCTCTATTCCCTCTACCAATCATTTTCAAAACCCCTGGTAATTAACCCCTCAGCCAGGGGCAAAAAACATTCTCTCTACCCGATCTAGGGTACACCTCAGTCAGGTCAGCCCTCAGCCTCTCTTCAACGGAAACAGCCCTAGCCTATCCAAACTCTCCTCATAGCTGCAATTTTCAAGCCTGGGTAACATTCCTGTAAATCGCCTCTGCATTCTTCTCCAGAGCAATTGGGCACGATTCTCCGCTCCCGCGACTAAGTGCCCATGCCGTCGTGGACGCCGTCGAGGTTCACGACGGTGCGAAACGGCCCCGATCTCGACCGATTCAGGGCCCGAAAATGGGCTAGGATCGGGGGCCGCGCGAAACCTGGGGGGCGTGTCGCTAAAGCAGCGTCGTCAGCGCGCGCCGGGCATTGGCGCCGCATAAAAGCGACATCTCATTAGATGACCGAGTCTGTGGGATAAGGCTGTCACTGTCAGCCTGTAAGTGCATGAGCGACTCCTGGTCAGCCACGTGATGGAAAGAAATTGGGAGCCTCTACCATCATTATCCACAGCCCATGTAAAAGTGAACACCACCACAGCAAGTCAGTCTCCTTGGTGTGGATCAGATTGGTACCAACAGCCTGGGGTTCGATCCCCATTCACGCAGGGGTGGATTTGAGACCTGCCTCCAAGGTGGGGGTCACTGTTCCATGGGTCGGACTCACCTTTAGGCAGAGAGCTGAAGAAGAAATAGTTGTTCTGGACTCCCACACAAGTGGAAACATCACCTCTGCATTTATCCTATCAAGTCCCTTTATCAATTTACAGAACTTCAACAGGTCACATGACAGTCTTTTCTGGGGAACCAACCTGTTCAGTCTTTTATGATGGGGAGTCTCATTCAAGTAATTTTATTTTGCAACTCTATACCTGTTTATAATATGGAGACAAGAACGGTTCACAGCATTCCAAATATGATCGAGCCAATGTTTTCTATAAGTTTAACTTCTCTGCTTTCCAATTCTACCCCTCTAGAAATAAAACCCAGTGCTCTATTTGCTTTTGATTATCTGCGTCACTTTCTATACCCACCTGATCCCTCTGTTCCTCCACCCCATTTAGGTACTTCTTTTCGAGGATCTCATTATGTACTTCTTAAAAATGCATTCGTGTAGGCATCGTTGGCTGGGTCAGCATTTATTGGCCATCCCTAATGCTCTTGACTGCATGGCTTGCAAGGCCATTTTAGAGTCAACCACATTGTTGTGGATCTGGAGTCATATGCAGGCCAGACCAGGGAAGGCCGGACCAGGTAACTGCAGCAGATTTCCTTCCCTAAAGGGCATGAGTGAACCTGGTGGGTTATTACACCTTTTAATTCCATTTTGAATTTGGCTTTCACCATCTGCTGTTTTGGGATTTGAACCAGGGTCCCCAGAGCATTAACTTGGGTCTCTGGATTACTGGTCGAGTGACTGCAGCATTGCCCCTCCACTTCACACTTAGCTATGTTGAAGATTATTTGCCAGAACACACACCTCCTGTATTTACTCATAGAATTTACAGTGCAGAAGGAGGTCATTCGGCCCATCGAGTCTGTAACGGCACTTTTTTGAAAGAGCACCCTACCTAAGCCCACATCTCCACCCTATCCCCATAACCCAGTAACCCCACCCAACACTGAGGGCAATTTTGAACACTAAGGGCAATTTAGCCTAGCCAATCCACCTAACCTGCACATCTTTGGACTGTGGGAGGAAACCGGAGCACCCGGAGGAAACCCACGCACACACGGGGAGAACGTGCAGACTCCACACAGACAGTGAACCAAGCCAGGAATCGAACCTGGGACCCTGGAGCTGTGAAGCAATTGTGCTAACCACCATGCTACCGTGCTGCCCCTAAATCTCCCAAGGGCTGCAGAGCTGGAGGACCTTGCAGAGACAGGGAGGCCATGGAGGGACAGTTTTGTAGATCCTGTCGGGCGAACCTGAGCATCAAATGTAAATTCCCCATTTAATCTTTGTTTGTCAGAGGAAAATATAGTTATTTTATGAATAAAACTAACAGATAATGTTCCTCATTACTTTCCATGGGCATAAAAGGGAGGTTTGTTGAACACTGGGGTTTTTGTTTAGGAATTTGTGAAAACTGTTGGCCTTTTAGCATTTTTGTTTGAAAGACCACAGCACACTGACGCTTGGATGACTTCCAGTATTCTAAATGTCCAGTGTATGAATATTTCAGCATATTTTTGTTCATTTATCTGCACTTTAATTCTGTAATACAGACCACTGTGGCCCGAGCCTTGTGTTTCGAAGGACAGCCTAATTGAAACTTGATAGCATGGAGAGCTCTGTGGGTTAATGGGCCCAGCAGTTTGATCTGACTTCTGTTAAAGGCTGGGAAAGTTCATTTGGAATTCATCTGTTTTTATTCAGGGCATAGTGTATTCCCAGAAGAGCTGTTTAAAGCTAATTGCAAATCCCGTGTAAATAATAGCACACCATTTCCAAAATTCCAGACTTAATGGATCAGCCAAATCCTTACCTGCAGGCCGCAACACAACTCCCATCTTATTTCTCCTCGTACCTCTTTCCTCTCATTTTATCTCCTCCCTCTTCCCTCTCTGTATCTTCTTTATACGTTTCTCAGTCATATATTTCTTTTAAAAAATAAATTTGGAGTATCCAATTCTTTTTTCCCCAATTATGGAGCAATTTAGCGTGGCCAATTCACCTACCCTGCACATCTTTTTGGGTTGTGGGTGTGAGACCCACGCAGACACGGGGAGAATGTGCAAACTCCACACAGACCGTGACCCGTGTGGCATTGTCATAACTATCAGCATTTCAAGGGTTAATGTAGTACCATGAATAGCCACCAGAGGGAGATGCTAGACCTCAGGGGAGGAGTGTAAGCAGGAGACAGCTAGTGAAGGTCGTCAGAGCAGTTAGTGTGAGAAGGTTAGATTATAGTTATACCAGTTAGCGAGTTTAGCAGTGAGTGTAGTTGGATGTTATTGCTCAATTCTGTATTCTAAAAGGACTAAGTGTCGAAACCCAGTTCAGCAGTGCAAATAAAATCATAGCTTTGTTTAAGTAAAAGCTATACTGTGGTCTTTGTGGAACACTATGCCAACCATCCTAGATAAGCCCCACAAAGAACACCACAACTGGGATCAAACCCGGGTCCTTGGCGCCGTGAGGCAGCAGTGCTAACCACTGTGCCACGGTGCCACCCTCCAGTTATATATTTCTAGTCACACCAGTTAATTAAGGCATTTTGTCTGCGAACATGTCTGTAGTTTTACCACCCTTATACTAACTAGAAGCGACACCTCTGAGTTCCATGGTGGTTTCAGCAGTGGTATGTAACAACAGTCCTCCCCTCTGAAAATTCCTGATCTCTGGGCGGCCTGGGGGCAAGAGGGTTGCATGGGGGTGTGTATTCCAACAAAATATAACGTTGAGCCAAGAGAATTGAATAGCTAGTGAACTCCGTTACCTCACGGGTTAGCTGAGGAGCGCTTGAGCATTCGTATCACACCTAGACCGTCCACCCATTCTTTGCCACGCCCTACAGAAACAGCTCAAAAGGTGCTTCCCATACAGCGGATCACCTTGAAGTGCAGTGATTGTTGTTCACAAACCAAGCACAGTATTCAGTTTAGACATCAGAAGATTCTGTGGGCAGGAGAAGGACTGAGATGATTGACTTGGTAATCTGCTTTTTTTGGACATTGGCTGAGGAAGGAATGTTAGCTTGGCCACTGGGGGAGTTTGTTACTCCCCTTTGAAAAGCGTACTGGGATACTTAAAAATCAGAACGATCCCGTGGGATGGTTGGGAACTGGCTACCTGCCATCCGGTTAGGAAATAGTGCAGAATGTGAGTGAGAAAGTTGGATTGCTTTTTTTTCAGGAAGGCTGTTACAAATGAGAATTTAACATACGTGGCTAAAGTCTGAAATTGTGCAGCATTCACCTCAAGTTAGCCAATGAGCTGATGGCTTGTTGAGGAATAATATTGTTACTGGGTTTGTGGACTCTACCTCGCCTCTTTATTGCAGAGTGATAAGACGTTTGATAGCTTTGTTACTCGCTTGTGTGTGTATAAGTTCTGTTGGGTAGGAAGGTCCTGTTTATGGGCCAATTATGCTTGGTAATATATGACAGGCTACATAATAGACCAGTGTTTATATTTTTTTATTTGGATTTGCAAGGGATTAGGCTGGTCACTCTGGAAATGAAATGCCACCTCGATAAATGATATTCTTTGATTGATCAACCTGTGCTGAGAGACTTGCTCCTGAAGCAAACAGCTATATTTACTTCCTTGTCACGTAATCTATTGAGACCGAGGTTTACTGGGCACATATATCTTTGTGGCCTGGGTGGTGTTTTTCTTTTGGGGGAGGGGCGGGCGCAGAAAGTCAATATGTACGAGAGGCCGCACTGAAATGGATGGTTTGAAAGTTTGACGCTCTTTTATTGTTGTTTGAGTACAGTCGTGTCATTGTACGAGGAATGTACTGATCCCCACTGCACAGATTGAGTTAGGGAATGGAATAACTTTGGCTCACCAGCGAGGTGTGAAACAAATGTTCGTTTACAACATACCATCTTACAGTGTCTTTGTGGCTGCCAATCAGCTCCCAGAATTGACCTGAGGCAAAAGACCACGCTTGTAAGGGTGAACTCCCACCCTGGTGCCTGGATTGGCCTTTCCGGGTCATGTGACCCTATTGGCCTATCACCCCTGAGAGGGGCCAGACACCACAGAGAATTAAAGCTGCCTGAGGCCTTCATCATAAAACGAGGTCACTGTTTGGAACATTGGCTGACTTGTGGATGGATAACCAAAAACAGCAATCCTGTTTGGCCGGCATTGTAAATTTGTGATTGTTCAAATAAAGGAGCAAATGCTCTTATAAAAGAAAATACAATGGCCTTTTTGTTTCAATATGAAAGTACGTTAAAAGTAAACAGACAAGTTCTGCAGATTTTGGAAATTCTGCAATAAAAACTGGATGGATGTTGATTTGTTATGTTGTAGGTGTAACATAAGCGGCTTCCTTCTGGTGCACTTGACAAAGGAAGGTTCAGACGTGGAGATAACTTCAACACGTTTATTAAACTATTTACACTTCTATTACTCGGGTTTGACACTACTGCTAATCCTACTATAGCTACCCAGGCTGACTAACCAGTTGCTGCAATCCACGTGGTGGGTGTAACATTGAATCAACCCTGTGTCTGTCTCACTGACTGTCTCCACTGGAAAGAGGCAGATCATGTGTGTGATGCCGTTTATATATGGGTTGGTGTAATGCCCCCCCTGTGGTCGTGTCACCTCCTTGTGTATCGTGAATGTCCATTGGTCGTATCCTATCTATCTGATCTATTGGTTGAGTGTGTGTGTGTGATGTCACTGGTGCGCCATTTAGTGTCTAGCTAGCCGACATGTATTTACATTGATGCACATCACCACAGATGTTAACATGTTTGTCCTCTCCTTTAAATGCTGGCTCACCTGCCCTTATGTTTTCTGCTTGTGGTTCCGCACATTGATCTGCCTCCAGATCTACATTGTTTAATAATTGGTTTAGTTATGTGCCTTTTGGGCAGGCTGGGGTCTGAAAGGTGTGGGGTCGCAATTGTACTTGGCACTAAAGCAGTCATTAATTTCTTCAATTTATGTCTATGTGCCACTTGCTTTGCAGCATACCAGTTTAGCTCAGTTGGCTGGACAGTTGGTTCATGATGCAGAGCAAGGCCACTACCCACCCACTGAGGTTATTCATGAAGGCCCCACCTTCTCATCCTTGTCCCCTCGCCTGAGGTGTGGTGACCCTCAGGTTAAACCACCACCAGTCAGCTCTCCCCCCTCAAAGGAGAAAGAAGCCTGTGGTCATCTGGGACTATGGCGACTTTACACTTACACATACTAATAGTCCACTGCAGTGAGTTGTAGCATTCTCATCACCGACTGTCTTAGACGTTGTATCAATACTGCTACCACTGTGGCCTCAGCTGTGACTCAATGGGTAGCACTCTTGTTGGAAATCAGATGGTTGTGAGTTCAAGTCTCCTGTTAGAGGCTGATGCACAAAATGCTGGTAATACTTGAGTAGATTCAGAGGTGCTGTCCTTCAGGTGTGGCTTTAAATCGGGGTCTCATCTGCCCTCTCAGGTGGATGTAAAAGGGTTTGTGGTAATGGAGGTAATAGGGGCATAACTTTAGGATCAGATAATGATCAGAAAACAGAGAGTAGGGGTAAATGGGTTATTTTTGAGTTGTTATGTTGCAACTAATGTAGCAAAGCGCTTCAATCTCGACAATTCATAACCTATTTCAATGTCTTCGATATTGGGATGTATTGTAATGTTTCCATGTTTTCTAATGATGCAAAATTAGGTAGGAGAGTAAACAATGAGGGGAATGGAATATAGGCAGATCATGTAAATGGTCAGGAACATTGCAGATGGAATATAATGTGGGGAAATGTGAAATAATCGGGCGGAATTCACCCCCCCCCACGCCGGGTGGGAGAATCGCCATGCCGGCCCGGCACCCGCACGCGATTCTCCCCCCCCCCCCCAAACCGGTGCGGCGAGAATCACGGCGTCACTGGGAGAATCGCCGATCGCCATTTGTAACGGGCGAACGGCGATTCTCCGGCCCGGATGGGCCGAGCGGCCTGCCCAACACGCCGGGTTCCCGCCGGCGCCGTCCACACCAGGTTGCTGCCGGCGGGAACAGCGCGGGAACACGGGGGGGGGGGGCGCCTGTGGGGGGGGGGGGGTTCCCTGCACTGGGGGGGGCCTCAAAAGGGGTCTGGCCCGCGATCGGTGCCCACCGATCGGCGGGCCGGCCTCTCTGAAGGAGGACCTCCTTTCCTCCGCCGCCCCGCAAGATCCATCCGACATCTTCTTGCGGGGTGGCCTCAGGGAGGACGGCAAACGTGCATGCGCGGGTGACGTCATTTACGCAGCGCCGCGTTTAGGCGGCGCCAAGGCCCGGCGCGCGTAAATGACGCGACGCCGCTCCTAGCCCCCCGGGGGCGGGAGGATAGGGGGCTGTGAGCGGGCTCCGACGTAGGAGTGAAACACTCCGGTTTTCACTCCGGTGTCGAGACTTAGTCTCCCAATGGGAGAATTGCGCCCATCGACTTTGGAAGAAAATAATGAAGCAGAATATTATTTTAAATGGTGACAGGCTGGAAGTTCTTGATATTCGGAGTGACCAGGGTGTTCTTGATATACTTCAGAAAGCTAGTTGGTGACGGAGAATACAGGGGCAAACCTGTAAATCTGTTTTATTTATTTACTGAGTGAAACAGTGCAAGCATATACCTCCTAACTCAACCCTACAGAAGTGTCTCTTTGTATGTGCTCAAGTAGAATTCCAATTAATGCCTTTGACCTGTGCATAATTAAACACACTTTGTTTACAATTAACACTTGTACATGATTCATAGAAAGTTTTGTTTAATAAATTTAGAGTACCCAATTCATTTTTTCCTCTTAAGGGGCAATTTAGCGTGGCCAATCCATCTACCCTACACATCTTTGGGTTGTGGGGGCGAAACCCACGCAAACACGGGGAGAATGTGCAAACTCCACACGGACAGTGACCCAGGGCCGGGATCGAACCTGGGACCTTGGCGCCGTGACGCAGCAATGCTAACCACTGCATTCACAGAAAGTTAACGTGCAGGTACAGCAGGAAATTTGGAAGACAAATAGTATGTTAGTTTTTATTATAAAGCAATTGGAATATAAGACTAAGGAAACCGCACTACAAGTATATACGACCTTGGTCAAACAGCTGATGTACTGTTTCTAATTTTAGCCTCCTTATCAATAAAGAGCATACTTTCTCCAGAGGGAGTGTGACAAAGGTTTCCTATGCTGGGGCGAAATTCTCCGGAAATGGCGCGATGTCCGCCGACTGGCCCCCAAAACGGCCCAAATCAGACGGGCATTGCGCCGCCCCAAAGGTGCGGAATGCTCCGCATCTTTGGGGGCCGAGCCCCAACTTTGAGGGGCTAGGTCGGCGCCGGACGAATTTCCGCCCCGCCAGCTGCCGGAAAAGGCATTTGGTGCCCCGCCAGCTGGCGCGGAAATGACATCTCCGGGCGGCGCATGCGCGGGAGCGTCAGCGGCCGTGACTGCATTCCCTCCTGTGCAGTGGAGGGAGTCTCTTCCGCCTCCGCCATGGTGGAGACCGTGGCGGAAGCGGAAGGGAAAGAGTGCCCCCACGGCACAGGCCCGCCCGTGGATCGGTGGGCCCCGATCGCGGGCCAGGCCACCGTGGGGGCACCCCCCCAGGACCGCGGAGCCCGCCCGCGCCGCCTTGTCCCGCCGGTATGGTAGGTGGTTTAATTTACGCCGGCGGGACAGGCATTTTAGCGGCGGGACTTCAGCCCATCCGGGCAGGAGAATCGAGCGGGGGGCCCCGCCAACCGGCGATTCCCGCCCCCGCCGAATATCCGGTGCCGGAGACTTTGGCAACCGGCGGGGACGGGATTCACGCCAGCCCCCGGCGATTCTCCGACCCGGCGGGGGGTCGGAGAATCTCGCCCCAGATTCCTGGGATGAGGGGATAGGCATATGATAAGAAATTGAGTTGGGTAGGACTTGTATTCCCTAGAGTTTAGAAGAATGAGAGGTGATCTCATAGAAATAGATAAAATTCTTAAGGGACCTGACATGGTAGATGCTGGGAGGAGGTTTCACCTGGCTGGGGAGTCTAAAGCGAGGCTTCGCTGTCTTAGGTTAAAGGATCAGCCATTTAGAACTGAAATAAGCAGAAATTACCTCACTCAAAGGGTTGTGGATCTTCGTATTTCTCCGCCCCAGGGAGCTGTGCATGCTCAGTCATTGAGTATGTTCAAGACATTGGTCGACACATTTGTGGATAATAAGCGGAATCAAGGGATATGGGAAGAGTATGAATAGGTGGGGTTGAGATAGAAGGGCAGCCATGATCTTATGGGTGGCATGGTGGCACAGCGGTTAGCACTGCTGCCTTAAAGTGCCAGAGACCCGGGTTCGATTCCAACCTTGGGTGATTGTCTGTGTGGAGTTTGCACTTTCTCCCCGCGTCTGCATGGGTCTCCTCCGGGTGCTCCGGTTTCCTCCCACAATCCAAAGATGTGCAGGTTAGGTGGATTGGCCAGGTGAAATTGGCCCTTAATGTCTAAAGGTTAGGCAGGGTTAGGGGGTTGGGGCGGGGGATTGGGCCTGGGTAGGGTGCTCTTTCACAGGGTCGGTGCAGACCCGCTGAGCCGAATGGCTTCCTTCTATGATTCTATGACTGGGAAAGCAGATCTGGCGGGCCAAGTGGCCTACTCTCGCTTCTATTTCTCATTTTTTTATTTCAAAGCAAAGCAGGGAGGCAATCTTGGTGTTCTTGCCAATAACTATCCCTTCCACCGCACGTACAAGCATCACGGCGCTGATGGTAAAACCTTCCTGTGTGTACATTGGCTGCGTGCTTCCCACATTCAAACAGTGTCCACCCTTCAAAAGTACTTCATCGCTTGTAAAGAGGCCTGGGATATCCTGAGATTGCGAAAGACACCACGGATGGAGTTCGCCAGCCCCTGCCGCCAGCGTGACCTTCTGGTCCCGCCGAAGTTGACGGACGTTCGAGTGGTGCGCCGCATCCACCGCGGGGGGAACCCACCACACGCGACCTGAAAATCCAGGACGATAAAAATCCAAGCCTATTTTGCCGCGCTCAAATTACAATGGAAGCAATTTATTGCTCGACACAAAATGGTGCAAGTAAGCATTGTGTGGCGATTCCATTGATTTGCTCCTCAGTAAATCAACATGCAGACATCTATCTCCTTTCCATGTTCTATTCCTGCTTTTTTTTTGTTGAAATATTCCCACGGTAACTTGAACCTTCTGATCAGCCATGCGTCCGAGTATAGGAGAAGGGGGGTGCTCAATCAGGATACTAAGTGGAATCAAGGGATATGGGAATAGTATCAATAGGTGGGGATGAGATAGAAGGATAGATGGGTGGCATAGTGGCACAGCGGTGTAAATATATGCCCATTCCTGTGCCGTGAACTCGGACCAGGGAACAGTGGTGAGACGCCAATGATCCCAGCACTCCACCATTCCAAGCAGTAGCATTCTCAGAGATATAGATTAAGAGATTATTTTTGATTACTAAGCAACCTGAGACCTGGCAGCTGGGCTGAATAATATATTTTCAGTGTGTTTTCTGTTGGCACAACATTTCTCACAAAGTTACATTTAATGTCGGAATTAAAACTGTAATTTATGCCTTTAACGTAAGCTTGATAAGGCTGAGCTCGTATTCGACTGCAGTAGTGATGTGTTCACTAATGTTGCTCCTGATGTGTTATGTACTCTGGTATAACACAGGCTGCAACTGGATGCAGCTTTAACCAAAAGATACTCCAGACCTTGAAGTTAGTTCAATCATATTTATTGAACGAATAGCACAGTTAGCACAGTTCTCTATGAGTTTGACTCTCTGATAACCTAAGTGTGGTTACTCTGTCTGTCTGAACCAGACTAGCCCTTAGCCACGTGCTGGAGGTGTGATACTGTACATACCCCCTGACTCACTCTGCAGATGTTCATCAGTGGAAATAGGCGGAGTGTGAGTGCCTCGTGCCTTTTATAGTGAGATACCACCCCTGAGTGTCCTGCCTGCTCATTGGTCATGTCCTGTTCTCTGTGTTCATTAGCTGCCTGTCTGTGCCTGTCTGTATTTCATTATCTGCATGTCTGCACATCATGACAGCTCCGATGTTTTATTGTGAGCTCACAGGAGTCCTTGAACATTTTCTACAATAAATTATTCCGTTACGAGGCAAAATGCATTCAGTGTCAGGGCAAAAGTAATTTTTTCCCGAAGTTTAGGAAAACTTGCGTTTGTTTTTAAAATATCGAAGGTTTCTCTTTGCAGCCCTCTCTTAAACTATTGCCAGTTTGGGGGGGAAATGTTAATCAGAGCTCAGGGTAGGGATAGGTATGTGATGGAGTGCTTGAAATAATAACGTGTCTCTCGTTTTAATCACCACCATTTCAAAATGCTTCCAGGAAATGCTGGAACTTGTCGTATGAGGAACGGTTGAGGCTTCTGGGTCTGTACTCGTTGGAGTTTAGAAGGATGAGGGGGGATCTTATTGAAACTTACAGGATACTGCGAGGCCTGGATAGAGTGGACGTGGAGAGGATGTTTCCACTTGTAGGAAAAACTAGAACCAGAGGACACCATCTCAGACTAAAGGGACGATCCTTTAAAACTGAGATAAGGAGGAATTTCTTCAGCCAGAGGGTGGTGAATCTGTGCAACTCTTAGCCGCAGAAGGCTGTGGAGGCCAAATCACTGAGTGTCTTTGAGACAGAGTTAGATAGGTTAATAAGGGGATCAGGGGTTATGGGGAGAAGGCAGGAGAATGGGGATGAGAAAATATCAGCCATGATTGAATGGCGGAGCAGACTCGGTGGGCCGAGTGGCCTAATTCTGCTCCTATGTCTTATGGTCTCATGGCCCTCATCCTGTATATGAATAAAAAATAAATAAAAATAACATTAAGAGTGTGAACAGAAGCATTAGTAGCCCAAACTGCCTCACGATCCTGCTCTATCATTTAGTAAGATCATGACTGATCTTCCATGTCAACTCCCATTTCCCCACACTGTCCCGATATCCTTTGATTCCTCACTGTCCAAAAAAAAATCCTTTGTCAGGAATCAATTAGACATTCCTCAGTATCCTGAGGGATCTGCATCTGCAAGCATCTGTTTGAAAACAGATGGAAGGGGGAAGCTTTCTCTCTGATTGGCGTAACAGTCCAATGGAATAGATTTGGCAAGTCTCAGCCCATTTTCTAATGGCTGTGTGCCACTGTACAAAGTGTCCCAGAACTCGGCCCAAATTGGCACGAAAAGGGCCAGCTCCCCTTCTGATGCTTTAAGGATGGCTGGTGTACGATGTGAGTCAAAATGCACACATGTTCAGCAAGTGTTAGGCTGGGATTGATGTCATCAATTGCAGTGTTGTAGAGAGCTCCTCATACTCTGCACCTGGCCAGTGCTGGTGTAGCAGACCGAAGAAGGGGCCGATGTTGTCCGATAAGTTTAATCATTCCACCATCCATTGCCAATTTTAAAATGAAGGAATCCTACAAATCAAATTTTGGATGATCAGAAAATAGCAGGACACCTGTTTCTGTTCCTTCTTCGGACGGTGAATGTTAAAAATCATAAAGCGAAATACAGTACTGTCTAAATTGCAAAGCTCACATGCTAACTTTCATTGAACCCTTGTGCAAGAACAGCCTGTTCTGTAACATGTAAAAGGCTTGCCCATACCAGTCAGTAACCAGAGGCCATAAAGCAACAGCTGAACAGGTTTGTCCTTGTGCGAATCTTACGGGTTGGAATGTTGAATAGGAGTTGTTTATAAAGCTGTGCGTGAGCATAAGTTGCTCTTGTGTCTCGGACATAATGGGTGGAGATTGGTGCTGGCCCTCAGCCACTTTTTGTTTGGAAATGTGTGTTTGGAAACGTGTGTTTGCAGTATGTTGGTTTAATACATATGGGCCACTCCTTATCAAAAGGAGGAAAGCCAGGCAATTAGAGATATTAACACTCCAATGCATAAAAGAAACATGACAATGTAAATGTTTAAGAAGGAATTGTAACGTAAAGAGCGATGTGTGTAATGTCATCACAATTGAATGGAGGAAAGTCAAGGGAATGTGTAACTCTGATGGAAATGTACAGTCAATACAATTCAAAATGTTCTGTAATGTTTATGATAGATTTTATGAATTAAAGTATATTTTTTGGAAAAAAAATTAGAGATATTGCTGCCCCCCCCCCCCCCCCCCCCCCAATGTAAGGCCTGCATTTGGCACAAACTTCTCAAACACCTTACAGAAGTTTGTTTCCTTTCATCTCAAAGTCATTACCCAATGTTGCATGTTGTGTCTTTTTGGTTTAGTTATTGGTGCCACACGTAGGCTTACATTAACACTGCAATGAAGTTACTGTGGAAAGCCCCTAGTCGCCACACTCCGGCGCCTGTCCGGGTACACAGAGGGAGAATTCAGAATGTCCAATTCACCTAACCAGCACGTTTTTCGGGACTTGTGGGGAGCACCCGGAGGAAACCCACGCAGACACGGGGAGAACGTGCAGACTCCGCACAGACAGGGTCCAAGCGGGAATCGAACCTGGCGCTGTGAATCACTGTGTAATCATAGAACAATAGGATGTTACTGAACAGGGTAAAGGACACTCAGTCCATCATTTCTATACTGGTCTTTTTCTCCAGGGGAGCCACGTGATCCAATCTCACTCTTCTGCTTGCTCCTCGTATTCTAAGTGTAATCTTTTCAAGGAGCTGTCTGATCTCTTTCTTATCTTATTCTTCTTAGGCAGCTCCTCAGGGTCGAGGGTCACTTGCTTCCACATTAAAATTGAGTTCTCAGGTGACTGAGCGCAAGTTGGACTCTCTGTCACAGGTGGGGCATTTAGCGGTTGGAGTTCCATATGTCCAAGCTCCTCCTCCAAGACCTGAATCTTTTTTTCCCAAGACATTGGTTGCAACTTAATTTGCACCTGTCCTTTCGTTTCCCCTTCCCTTTACTCCTAGAGATAGTGTGGTGAATGTATTCACCATAATATAAGTTGTCTGTATAGTACTGTGGCCTATGGCCAGGGAATGGTAATATGATTTCCGTCCTGTATTGTACTGGAACCCTGGTGGGCTCCGCACCCCCCCCCCCCTCCCCCGGGCGGTATATAGACCTGCCGCCTGTGGGTGGCGCTCATCGTTACAGCAGTCACAGGCAGGCAAGTTCTTGGATAATAAAGCCTATGTTCACTCGTTCTCATCGTCTTGCAGTGAATTGATGGTACATCAGATAGAAAATCATGGATTCTAGGAATTGCTTATGAAGTGACAAGTGTGGGGTGAAATCCCTCTTGTCGATAACTAAAGAATTGGTTTGAGTACAAAACGATTCTGGTTTTTATTCACCCTGATTCTGGTTGCTGTATCAAATATTGTGCAAGCAAGATGAAATTGCTACATATTCACATTAAAAAATTACAAAATTACATGAGACAAAGTTAGCTGCTGTTATGGAATAACTGAAGAGAGTCATAGAAAACAGTGAAATGGTGTAGCCACCTGAGTTGGCCACTTCCCGACTTAAAATGGAGATCCGCTAAGAATGCAGGGAAATTTTGCCAACGCAGGAGAAACAAGCAGGTGCAAAGTTTCCTGTATATCAGAACTTGCAGGAACCCAGACAGCACTGAAACTAACAACCATCTACATATTAATGAGCGATCCCCGGGAACAATTGGAAACAGTTAAGGTAAACAAGGCCAAGCCAGACTCCTCGGCGCCAGCAGGAGCCAAGACAAAGGAAGGCCAACCGACACTTAGGAACCACCCAGCGATCAGGGAACAGCTCCAGTATTGGAGAAATCGATCCAAGTGATCAGAACTCAGTCCAATCACTTGGAGCCAGGTACGGGGTCCGCCCCGAATGGCGCGACGTCCCTGGGGACTATAAAATAGAGTCCCCAAGTTCAATTCGTCCTTCTTGGCAGGGTCTCTCAGCAGCTCGAAACAGCCCTTGAGCGTGACCCGCCTAGTAGCTGCACCAACCAAGTATGTCTCCAGTCAACGCACGCTACGAGATAGGCACTCCTAGCTACCAGTCTATGCCAGCTTTGAATCCTGCAGATTCAGAATCGAACGAAAGGCCATTTGTTCCCCTGACCTGGTGGGCCAGTTCCAAAGCTAAGTATAGGCCTTTTAGTGTTAGAGATAGTCTAGTAAGTAGAGTTTTATACATGAGTAGTGATTGACTGTGTATAATAAATGGGTTTTGATTTGAAACGTACTAACTGGTGTATTGAGTTATTGGTCAGCACTTGACATTGAAACTCGTGGAGGTATAAAGATACCTGGCGACTCTAGAGCAAAGGTTATAGAAACAGAACAAATTAAGTAAAGACACAATGAGCAACAGTGGCAATGGAAGACGATGTTTTGTGCCCCCCCCCCCCTGACCAAGTAGTGTGACAGGAGCTGGAGATAGAATTCCTAAAGCACGGAAGGAGGCCATTCGGCCTATTGAATCTGCAACGACCCTCTGAAAGAGGGCCCGACCTCGGCCCATTCCCCCACCCAATCCTCATAACTCCACCTAAGTGGTACCTTTTGACACGACGGGGCAATTTATCGTGGCTAATCCACCTAACCTGCTCACCTTTGGACTGTGGGAGGAAACCGGAGGAAACCCGGGGAGAAAGTGTAAACTCCACACAGACAGTGACCCGGAGTTGAACCCGGCTCCCTGGTGCTGTGAGGGTGCAGTGCTAACCCATTGTGTCACTGTGCCCACCAAAGCATTGTAACAGGAGATGAATATATTTCATTTACAGCGTCTAAGATTGACTCTAATTGATGTAAATCAATCCAAGAGTCCAGAGGTTCTGCGATTATTCGACTACCTAGTCCAGAACTTGAAATGTCTAGTTTTTAGTCTCATCAGACTGCACTTCAAGATCAGAGTTTAGTGTCAACACGAGGATCTTGCATTTGGGAATGGACTGGAGTGGGAAGAGATGGCAAGGCTTGACTTGATTTGGTTGCTGTATCAACACAGTTGGAACAGATAATCTAATCATCCAACGTAGATTAAAGAAGATTACTTTTAAATTGCTGCAGGTAAAATCCAGCTCCTCTCACAAGGCATCATTGTATTTTTTGACAGAAGCGTGGATTAATACAGTTCCCATTTTAAGCACTGTTTAGATTTTTTATTACAGAACCTTCCGTTGAAGAATTGATATGTGGTTCTGCTAATTTTTTACCATTTAGAAAGCCTTTTATAATGATTGTGGCAAGGTGTTAGATCCTAATAAAGCTCCTTAACCCCACAGTGTGCTATATCCTGATGTGGCATCTTCCCTCGTTAATATGCAGTATCTTGGCAATGAGCTGCAGCACAGGGCTAACTTGGTGGCAAATTGTGTTCAGATTAGTGTCCTGCCGTCTGTTAGTTCAATTTGCTGAAAGTGTCCCAGCATTGTTTGTTGCGTTGCATTTTCATGACAGTAATTGGGATCACAGGAATATGAGATTCTTTGGCATTGCACTGAACCGCTCACTTTACCGTCATATTAGAATTGGTGAAATAGTGAATTCCTGAAACTTGCTGCATGACTAAATTGACAGTGCAAAACCACGCTCCACCGGCAGGTGGAGATGTTCAAAATTAGTATTCTGCTGAAATTGCGAAATTTAAAAACAGGGGTAGGTCTGTTCAAGAATATAACCTGTTGGAAGCTGCAGTTTATATCCCGGATTGGTTCCTAGGTGCCAGGTTTTGCACTCCGGCAGAAGCCCGTGGGCTCAAGTCTCACTTCAGGGACATGTGCGCACACACCAGCACGGTATTGAGAGAATGCTGCACTGTCGGAGGTGCTGTGTTCCAGTTGAGGGGTCAAATTGAGCGCACTGTTTGCCTTCTCAGATGGATGCCAAAGATCCTATGGAATTAGTTCAAAGAAGCGGCACGGTAGCGCAGTGGTTAGCATTGTGGCTTCACAGCACCAGGGTCCCAGGTTCGATTCCCGACTTGGGTCACTGTCTGTGCAGAGTCTACACGTTCTCCCAGTGTCTGCGTGGGTTTCCTCCGGTTGCTCCGGTTCCCTCCCACAAGTCCCGAAACAAGTGCTGTTAGGTGAATTGGACATTCTGAATTCTCCCTCCGTGCACCCGATCAGGCGCCGGAATGTGGCGACTGGGGGCTTTTCACAGTAACTTCATTGCAGTGTTAATGTAAGCCTACTTGTAACAATAATAAAGATTATTATTATTAAGAGCAGCGTACAGTTCTCCAATGCCTTGGCCAACAGTTATCTCACAACCGACATTGATAAAACAAGCTGATTATTTTCACATTGCTGTTATAAATTGGCCATTCTGTTTTCGATATTGCAGCGGGGACTACATTTATAGAGCGCAAAAGTGGTTGTAAAGCACTTTGGAACATCGTAAGTTTGTGAAAGGTGCTATATATGTTCTTCATTTGTGTAGCAGTATTTTGGGCATACGCTGCTGATGCTCTTCCCATAATTACTTAAACGTTTGGACATTCATAGGCTGCTCTGAATTGAAATTCCAATGTGCGCTGTGCAATAATGATGCTTTCATGAGGGGTCAAACTCTTTAAATTTGTTCCACTGACATTCTTCCCAGGCAAAAGCGCTAAAAATATAATTTTGGGGAATAAAAGTTACTATCAACTCATCGTATGGCTTGACAAGTAAAGATTAGAATTAAAAAATCAGCTCTTTGATGGCGCTGTAGCTGTAAAACTAAGCATGAAAAGACCGCCTGATCATCAGGAGAAACTGCCTCCCTCAGTAGACTGGCGCTGTTCTAATCTCTCTACAGTTACATCCTGAACCCTAACGATAAGTTGAGCCACACTTGACTTTCAGTTGAGATCCTTCCTTCTTAAACTGTGACACAATCGGCTTGAAGCTGGAAGGTCTTGAGGAAGTTCAGTGAAACCCCGTCCTGCCCTGAATGAAGGCCATTCACTGAACGTTCATCAGTTCAATCTCTTAATTTTCCCAGACTTTGCTAACCCTGGGGGTTTTGCGTCTCAGTTACTTTTGCTAATAGACTGGCACTGTGCCTTGATGTTACCACAAGTTACAACAGTGATAAATGTGAAGAGATGACTATGAAAACTGTGCAATGTCAATTTGCTTATTTTTGTCCTGATAAAGCTAATGCTGCCTGGTTCAATGTTGGCTGCCTATCCTGTCACATTAACCCATGAAGCGCTGAACATTACTTGTCGCTTTTCTCATGCACGTTTAGGTCTGTTGCTCCTTTTCAGAGAATTTACAGTGAAGAAAGAGGCCATTCAGCCCATCGAGTCTGCACCGGCCCTTGGAAAGAGCACCCGACTTAAGCCCACGCCTCCACCCTATCCCCGTAACCCGGTAACCCCACCTAACCTTTTGGACGCTAAGGTGCAATTTAGCATGGCCAATCCACCTATCCTGCACTCATTTTTGGACTGTGGGAGCAAGCCCACGCAGACAAAGGGAGGAAGTGCAAACGCCACACAGACAGTCACCTGAGGCTGGAATTGAACCCGGGTCCCTGGAGCTGTGAGGCAGCAGCGCTAACCACTGCGGCATTTTGACTGATCAAAACGTTATACCTTTTGGGGACGAGCTCCTGAAAACGAGCACAGGGACCGCAGTACATAAATGCCCCGCACATGGTTGATGCAATACACAACATCCTTGTGCTGCTTGCTTATTGGTATGATTTCTAGGTGCAGTAAGCACTAACTACGCTGTTGATTGGCTGCATGTGTTAGGCTACACAACCTCACCTCCACTGCGGTCATCCGTGCGTGCAAGGAAACCTTCGCTCGCCATGGCATCCCACTTAAGGTCATGTCCGACAATGGCCCATGTTTTGCCAGTCAGGAGTGGTCCAATTTTGCCAAACAATACAACTTCACACATGTCACGTCCAGTCCCCATTACCCCCAATCCAATGGCAAAGCTGAAAAGGGAGTGCACATTGTCAAACGACGCCTGTGCAAGGCGGCCGATGCAGGATCCGATTTTTACCTCGACCTGTTTGCTTACAGATCAGCTCCACTGTCCACCGGCCTGTCACCGGCTCAATTGTTGATGAATCGCACGCTGCGGACGACGGTGCCGGCCATTCATGTCCCGGACTTGGACAACCTTCCAGTCCTTCGTCGAATGCAGTTGTCTCGGGCCCAACACAAATCGGCGTACAACGCCCGCGCCACAGATCTCCCTGCTCTGGCTCCTGATGACGAGGTCCGTGTCCAACATCCCGATGGTGGTTGGTCCATCACCGCTGTGGTGCTCAGACAAGTGACCCCCAGGTCATTTTTGGTTCGTCTACAAGACGGCTTTCTTCTTCACCGAAATAGGCGGGCACTACGACTCCTTCCTCGCTCGCCACCAGATCATCGTGTCCTGCCTCGCCATCACGACGAACCTGTCACAGACTTTTCAGATCTCCCTTTCGCTCTGCCACCCTCTGAGTCTGGCACAGTCCCGCCCATTCCAGAACAGGCGGCCCCTGACCCACCCTCGAGGCGGTCAACCAGAATTCGTCACCCACCTCAGAGACTGAATTTATGAATTACCTGAATTCATGGACTCTTTGAACTCATGAACTGATTGTTTCGTTACCCTGTTTGATTAACTCACTGGTTTGTACATACTGTTGTTCTAGTTATATTTTGTGTTACATACTGTCCATCTGCACTAGACACCTTCCAATGTAAATATCTTAGAGTTTCTGTACATAGTCCTGTAAATATGCTCGCATGTGCCACACATAGTTAGGAACATTCACATACTACATTATTTATTGACACGAACACATTTTTTTAGAAAAGGGGGGATGGCATAATATACACATCAGTATATGATGGTGCAGAGACACACACTGACTGACACACTGCAAGACCAATCAACACAGCAGCCAATCACCAGTTAGGGCACGGTCACTATAAAGACAGAGGGCACTAGTTTTCCCGCTCATTCGGGATGCAGCCTCTGAGACAGACAGAGCCCGCAGTCAGTAGCACAAACATCCACCATGTGCTAGCAGTATAGGCTGGTCAGGTTAGGCACAGGTCTTCAGTCAATCTAACATAGTGTCGACCCACAGTGCAAGTATGTTTAACAGCTCTTAGTTAAATAAAATAGAGTTGTACTATTACAAGTGTTGGTAGCCTGTCTATGTTGCTGCTAAGGTAAACGCAGTCTCCATACTTCGTCGTTCATGTGGGGGGGGGAAGGGATCCGACCCCGGGGGGGGGGGGGGGGGGGGGGGGCCTCCACATTGGCCTGGCCCGCAATCGGGGCCTACCGATCGGGGGGCGGGCTTATCCTTTTTGGGTCCTATGTTCCTCTGCGCCGGGCCCCTGTAGCTCTCCGCCATGTTACGTTGGGGCCGGCGCGCAGAAGGAAACCCATGCGTGAACTCGCGGCAGCCTAGCGCGCATGTGCGGACTCGCGCCGGCAGTAGCGCGCGTGCGCGGACCTGCGGCGCCCATTCTGATGCCTGCATTGTCAGCTGGAGCAGCGTGAGGCTCTCCAGTGCCGTGCTGCCCCCCTGTGCGGCGCAGGTGCGCTGCTCCTGGGGGCCTGTTGATGCCGGCGTAAAACGCTCTGGCATTTTTGACGGCGTCAACACTTAGTCCTAGGATCAGAGAATCCCGCCCTATGTCTCTGTTATCGGCGTTGTGCGTCTTAGATGGGGTTGATTATCATCTGGACTTACAGATACTGCTGGAGGCAAGGCTGTTGGTAAACTACCTTTTATTGAAAAGTATACTAATTATGTGCAGCTTAGGTGGATTGTTAACGCTAAATTGTCCCTTAATTGGAAAAAAATAATTGAGTACTCTAAATTTTTTTTTTTGAAGTGTCTGCCAATGCATAGCCCAGTTCACCTTACCTCTGTGTCCATATCCTTTTTTTAAGTTTAAAACATCCATCTTCGACCTACTGTTCTCTCCCTCGCACTTAATGCGAAATTCAATCAAGTTATGATCACTGCTCCTTGGAGGCTCCTTTACAATGTGGTCATTAATTAATCTTGTCTCAATGCATGTTACCAAGTCGAGAATTGCCTGCACTCTGATTGGCTCAAGCATATGCTGCTGCAAGAAACTCCTAAAAACACTCTTATGATCTGGGGCGAGATTCTCCGACCCCCCCGCCAGGTCGGAGAATCGCCGGGGGCTGGCATGAATCCCGCCCCCGCCAGTTGCTGAATTCTCCGGCACCGGATATTCGGCGGGGGCGGGAATCGCGCCGCGCCGGTTGGCGGGCCCCTCCCCGCGATTCTCCGGCCCGGATGGGCCGATGTCCCGCTGCTAAAATGCCTGTCCCGCCGGCGTAGATTAATCCACCTACCTTACCGGCAGGACAAGGCGGCGCGGGCGGGCTCCGGGGTCCTGTGGGGGGGGGGGGGGGGGGAGGGGGGGGGGCGATCTGGCCCCGGGGGGTGCTCCCAAGGTGGCCTGGCCCGCGATCGGGGCCCACCGATCCGCGGGCAGGCCTGTGCCGTGGGGGCACTCTTTTCCTTCCGCCTTCGCCACGGTCTCCACCATGGCGGAGGCGGAAGAGACTCCCTCCACTGCGTATGCGCGGGAATGCCGTCAGTGGCCGCTAACGCTCCCGCGCATGCGCCGCCCGGAGATATCATTTCCGCGCCAGCTGGCGGGGCACCAAAGGCCTTTTCCGCCAGCTGGCGGGGCGAAATTAGTCCAGCGCGGGCCTAGCCCCTTAAGGTTGGGGCTCGGCCCCCCAAGATGCGGAGCATCCCACACCTTTGGGGCGGCGCAATGCCTGACTGATTTGCGCCGTTTTTGGCGGCAGTCGGCGGACATCGCGCCGATACCGGAGAATTTCGCCCGAGATCTTCCAAGCTATCTTTGCCAATCTGATTTGTCCAATCAGTGTGTAGATTAAAAACATCCATGATTATCACCATCTTATTTTTTTACAAGTCCCCATTATTTCTTCCTATATACCCTGTCCTGCAATGTCTTTACTATAAGCTGTTCTCACAAGTGACCCTTCAGCGTTGCTAGTTCTTATCTCTACCCAAACAAATTTGACAATTTGATATTTAGAACTAAAGTTTTCCAACTTTGGACTAATGGTATCCTTAATTAATGGACCAACTCCAAGCCCTCCCTTCCTGTTCTTCTGAAATGTCAAGTTCCATTGAATATCGAATAGTCAAAGCCTAGGTCACTTTGCAACCATATCTGTGGAATGACTCTCAGATCATAGATGTTTATTTACATTTGTGCTGATAATTTGTCCAATTTGTTATGAATACTGCCTTCATTCAGATACAGAGCCTGAGTTCTTTTTGTCTGCTTCTTTTGCGAAGTCTGGACTTATCTGCAGACATACTCTTAGCGTTCTGTCCCTTCCCAACTCACTGGGATTATCATTCCCCTTATTGCTACCTTACTTTTTTGCCATTTCCTGCATTTACCACATCTTCCTTCTTGTGACCCCTTACCCCCACTATTTACTTTAGTCCTCTCTACCACCCTAGTTACATGAATCATGGAATCATAGAGGCCATTCAGCCCATCGAGTCTGCACCGGCCCTTGGAAAGAGCACTCTGCTTAAGCCCACGCCTCCACCCTATCCCTGTAACCTCGCCTAACCTTTTGGACACTAAGGGGCAATTCAGCATGGCCAATCCACCTAACTTGCAAATCTTTGGGAGGGAACCGGAGCACCCGGAGGAAACCCATGGAGACACGGGGAGAAAGTGCAAACTCCACACAGACAATAACCCGAGGCCGGAATTGAACCCGGGACCCTGGAGCTGTGAAGCAGCAGAGCTAACCACCGTGCCGCTCAGACTCACCAGAACACTGGTGGTCCCAGCATGGTTCAGGTGATGACTAATGAATGTTCTCCTCTCTCAGGATGACGGCATTTATGCTCCCAACATTTGCCATTCCATCAGTGACCCCTGCTGTTGTCCGTTTGCTTGCCAACAGAGCTACCCATGCCATAATGGGAGAGTTTGAAGCTGGGCTTTCTGGACTAGTGCCACCTGAAGCCCTCGTGCAAGGCCATCTCCTAGCTTCCTCTTGCTCTCCCTCCTCCTTGGCTTCTCGTCTCCGAGGTTATGCAGACTACAACGAAAGCTGAGACCCACTCAGCCTAGTACTGCAGGGCTGCAATCAGATCAGTCCAGATGATGGAATCATTATTCAACTATCCAGTGGTCTGCTGCATTGTACTTTGTGTGACAGCATGGTTCTCATCTGCCTGCTGTGCACGTGTGCACTGGCTGTGAACTAGAATCATGAGCCGTGCTGCTACGAGCTGACGCTTCTCGACCAAGGTTGGTACGGTAGCACAGTGGTTAGCACAGTTGCTTCACAGCTCCAGGGTCCCAGGTTCGATTCACAACTTGGGTCACTGTCTGTGCGGAGTCTGCACATTCCCCCCGTGTCTGCGTGGGTTTCCTCCGGGTGCTCCGGTTTCCTCCCACAGTCCAAAGATGTACAGATTAGGTGGATTGGCCATGCTAAATTGCCCTTTGTGTCCAAAAAGGTTACGTTCGGTTACAGGATTAGGGTGGAGGTTTGGGCCTGGGTGGGGTGCTCTTTCCAAGGGGCGGTGCAAACTAGATGGGCCGAATGGCCTCCTTCTGCACTGTAAAGTCTATGACGAGTAACCACCCTTGTTGTGCTGTGGTGACATAAATGGAACTTGTAGTGTACAACTGTTCTAGCTTTGATGATATGAGTCTGGTCACTGATCTATGCTTACGGTACTTGATTATTTGAGCCTGGGTGTGGACTCAGAGCCGAGTGTACAGACACCACAGAAGCTACTAAAATCTGAGTTGTCAGCAAGCCTGCAGATATTTTGTAATTGCAGATATATTTTTTAATTCTTATATATAAACATGTTGGACACTTAGAAGCTAGTGTTATCTGTGCATTGCTGTGGGATATATAAAATATACAACACTGCTGACTTAACAGATTGTTACAGAATGAAGGCATTATCACTGCTGCCAGTTTTCGAGGCATTTCATAGAATTTACAGTGCAGAAGGAGGCCATTCGGCCCATCGAGTCTGCACCGGCTCTTTTTAAAGAGCACCCTACCCGATCTAACACCTCCACCCTATCCCCATAACCCAGTAACCCGACCCAACACCACAGCGGTACGATGTATCTATGGTCACACATCAACTGTATTTTGCGGGAGTGGAATCTCTTTCGCTTCCAGTGCCTGCCACAGTCGACATGCCACAACGGCAAAACACTGGGCTGGATTCTCCGTCCCACCGCGCCAGATTTCTGGTTCAGCACGCCGGCGGGATGCTCCGTTTCGCCGGCTGGCCAATGGTGTTTCCCATTGTGGGGCAGCCCCACGCCTTCGAGAAACCCCCGGGCTGCCGGCAAAACGGAGCATCCCGGCGGCAGAGAATCCAGCCCAATGTGTTTGCAGTCAGTGACGCCCTACACCATGGGGACTTCAACGCTTCTTATATTTGTTCCACCTACTTCGATCTCTCTACCCAGAGGGAAGGAAATAAAGTTATTTTGCCCAGAATTGAAAGCCTCGGTGAACTGCGCCATGTTGCAGATGTCCTGGCAGGAACCAGATGGATAAAATGCCATTGTCATGGTCACTTTTACCATAAAAGGCAATGCAGTACTCACCATTCTCTGAGGGTGCAGCTATGGCTGCAGCGTGTGGCATATTTCAGTGAGGACACCTTTACTGTCGGGCACACGTTTCGCACATTGTTGCTCACTGACGTTTAGGTAGGAAAATTACTCCCTAAATACCCTGGGTAGATATGGCCTCATCCTGAGAAGTCTGCTCACCCTCCTCCTCCCTCTTTTAGTAGCTTGACCTGCTCTGCCTGGCCTCTGATCATTCTCCCAGTTATTCTCTTTTCCAAAAGAAAGGCCAGCCCTCATGTCATGGAGCAGCTGGTGCATGTCGAACCCTTGAAGTCTGCAAAACAATCCTCCAGCTCCTGCCAAAAGCCACTCCCGCAAAACGTTTGGAACTTTAAAACAACCGTGAAAAACACCGAGAATGCGCACATTTGTAGCAACAAATTAAAGGGATTGATGATCCCTTTAAATAGCACAGGGAACTGTTTCGGTCCTCATGTTTAATACCTGGCCAGTGGTGTGGTTTCAGGCAAGGGCATCAGGCTGGAGGATTGACTTGCAAAGAAGCTGTGCTGATGTCAGTTCAGTATTGCACACTGATCGTCATGATGTGCCTGCTCTGCACACTTCTGCCGAATGTTAATTATGTGCGCATGAAGATTGTGCTCGCTTCACATCTGAAGTGGGTACGTGGGTGCCAGGTACCATTTTAATGAAACACAAAGGCACGCTAGCAAAAATGGGTGCTGCCAATTTCTCACCCAAAGCACCTTTGTAAGCATTCTCCAAAGTTTTAACATTTTAACCTGCAGTGCCTTCTTTTCCCGCTCTTGCAGCATTAAGTCTTGGGTCACCCAAAGATCTGTGCTTGGTAACCTCCTCTTTCACATCTACATGCTGCCCTTCAGCAACATCATCTCAAAACGGGACAACAGACTCCACACGCATGCTGATAACGGCCAACCTGTCTTCATCACAAACCCCACCTTTCCGCTGCCTCGCGCTGTTTACCCAATGTCCATTTCTGGAAGAGCGGAAAGCTCCTCCAATGAAATATGGGGAACACTGCCCCAGCCTAAAACTCTGCTTCCCAACACAAACTCCATTCCCCAGCCAGGCACTCCATCCCTCTCGCTCAGCATTATTGGAGGCTGGCACAGACCATGTGCAACCATGGCATCCTATTTGATGCTGAGAGGAGCTCCCAGGCCCACATCAGTTCAAGCATCAAAACCCACTTATTTCCACCTCTGTAATATGGCCTGTCCCTACCCCTCATTCAGGACACCTGACACCCTCATAATCCTCTCCTGCGTGGGCTGCCCATTCCACCCTCTATAAACTTGAAGCTATTCAAAGCGTTGTGCTGTCCGTATCCTAACTTGCACCAAGTCCCATTTTCCCATTATCCCTCTGCTCGCTGACATACTTTGAGTTGTGGTCTGGCAATGCCACCTTTTTCAAATTCTCATCTGTGTTTTCAAATCCCTCCGCATCTCTGTAACCTCCTCCAGCCTCACGACCCTTCGGAATCTCAGCGTCAAACCAATGCTGGCTTCATGCCCATCACTGATATTTAACCGCACTGCCGTTGGCGGCTGTGCACTCTGCTGCGTAGGCCCGAAGCTGTGAAATTCTCTCCCTCAAGCTCCCCACCTCATCTTTAAAATCTTTCTCTCTGACCAAGCTTTGACGCGCTCTGAAGCCTCCTCACGTGCCTTGATGTGAAATGTTACTTGATAATGCTCCAGTGAAGTGTCTAATTGGAACGTTCAACCAAGTTTCAAGTGCTTTCTAACTACAGGTTGTTGTTGTTGGTCATTAAGTTGGCATGTAGAACTCAAATGGGAGCAATGTTATGCAACTCCACCTCAATCAGCCTATTTCCAGGTGGGGGAGCGTAAAATAAAATGGGTGGTTAGCCCACCACCTCCTCGCCAGCCCCCCGAACTGTCCCCATATTACGGGGTGAGGAGTCAGTCAGCCTGAGGCCTATTGAAACCCTGATGGCCAGTTAAGGGCCTCATTCCACCTCGACTGCAAAAGTCTGTGTGGCTGTGGAAGGCGGAACAAAGGAAGCCAGCTCATTACTTCTGCAATTGAGCTAAAAGGCGGTGATGAAGAGAGGTACTATAATAAGGACAGGAGTCCACGCCGAGTACAGAAAGAAGACCGTTTTATTTACAAGAAAGAGGGGCGGCACGGTGCAGCAGTGGTTAGCACTATGGTGCTGAGGACCCAGATTCGATCCTAACCTGGGTCGCTGTCCGTGTGGAGTTTGCACATTCTCACAGTGTCTGTGTGGGCCTCACCCCCACAACCCAAAGATGTGCAGGTTAGGTGGATTGGCCACGCTAAATTGCCCCTTAATTGGAAAAAAAATAATAATTGGGTACTTTAAATTAACAAAAAAGAGGATATTTACAAGAAAGATATATATGCTACCAGATAGATCCCCCACTGGGTTCCCCTCTGGTTGTTGCCTTACTGGCTGAGCTTACATATAGTGGTTAATTGAGAATCTCTTCCCCTGGCGGGGGAGCTCGTAATCCGCAAGCAGCACCGGGTCGACAAGCATTCCAACCCCATAGGACCCGTGCGGGATATTACAGGCGTCTCCATCAGGACATGCTCACTCACCCCTTTCTCCTGCTTCAGTACCCTTATTTTGAACCTCATTCCAAGGCATCCGAAACCCGACACCACACCCTCTTAATCTCCCCCCATCCACCAGGGTCCCTTATACCACCCTGACCAAAGCCCTGGACATACCCAAGGCCAGTAGGAATGTTGTCCTCTTCTTGAGGCTATGAGGGAACACTGCATTCTGGCACTGCTGGGACTACTCCACGGCTGGCTAATCTGATTGGTCAGCACCTCTCGAGGGCGGGGCATATTGTCCTCCTCAGCTTCTTAAGGCCTGCCCCAGAGTACATCGCTGCAGGGCAGCCATTTTTAAAGTTGGTGGGATGCTGAGTTACTTTTCTACTGGCAGATCAAGCAATAAAACCACCCCCTCCCCCCCCCCCCCCCGGGGCCCGGAACCTCCCCCCGCCCCCCCCAACACCTTTGCAATGTCCAGCCCAGAGAGTTTTGTGAGCTATCCAGCAACCAAACAAATCATAGGGGCATAAGGAAAGGTTGTGAGACCGTTTCAATTTATTGGAACATGTTTGTTTGTTAATTATAAACCTTTTGAAATGGGAGAAAAGGCTGTTTTGCCACATGATAGAAGCTATAGGTGTATGCCCAACCAGAGGTGGTGGCTCTTAATAGCAGTTAAAGACACATGCTGACGGATTTATGAAAGATAATTCTATTCATGGGACAGTGGCCAAGAACCTGTGACACCATGGGGATGCCGTACATAGATCTGCGCCTGTGACATTGCTGCTCACTGTGAGCTTTATCATATAATATTTTATCATATGTTTATGTGAGCAAGAGTCCAAGCGTTTTACTAGATCGAGTGAAGAAGAATTGGAGGTCTGGCCCCACCTAAGGGAATTGCTATTTCAGGGCAGGGTTGACATGAAGTCTGGGAAATAGAAGGTGGAGAAACAACATTTTTTTTGTGTTAAAAATGGCGATTGGAAGGAGAGAATCATACTCCAGAAATGGGTTAAAATAAGACAACAGGTTGCACATCAACATGACATAAATGCAGCATGCAAGTTTACTAAAATGAATTGGTTTTAATTCAGTGATGGCAAGAGAGCTCAGAGCAGTGGTGTGCTCCTCCTACTCTATGTGGGAAGCTGGGAACATTCCCAGTGCCTGGGGCCAGCATGTATGCAGGAGGTGCCTCCAGCTGCAGCTCCTGGAAGCCCGGGTTTTGGAGTTGGAGCGGCAGCTGGGGACACTATGGGGCATCCACGAGATGGAGAGCATCGTGGACAGCACGTATAGAGAGGTGATTGAAGACTAAGGGCTGAGTTTTCCGCTCCTACAAAATTCCCACCCAAAGCCCACAGACTTTCCCCTGAATCATCAAATTTTTCATCTGCCCGTGATGATTCCTGCACTGGGCGGGACTGCAAATCGAGGGCCACACGGTGGCAAAGTGGTTAGCACTTCTGCCTCACAGCGTCAGAGGCCCGGGTTCAATCCCGACCTTGGGTGACTGTCTGTGTGGAGTTTGCACTTTCTCCCTATGTCTGTGTGGGTTTCCTCCGGGTGCTCCGGTTTCCTCCCACAGTCCAAAGGTAACAAAAGTGGTTAGGTGGATTGGCCATGCTAAATTGCTCCTTAGTGTCCAAAAGATTATGTAGGGTTACTGGGTTACGGGGAATGGGTGGGAACAGGTCTAGGTAGGGTGTTCTTTCCAAGGGTCGGTTTGACTCGATGGGCCGTATGGTCTCCATCGGCACGGTAAGGATTCGATAACGGTTACTAACATTTTCTTCACTTTGACAGCTGATTTACGCATCCTTTTTCCAACGACCTCTCCAGGTCACCTCCAGGCCAGGGGACAGATAAATGGCTATTTCCAGCGTCACATCTTTCATCCAGGAGTGTTGGTGTTTGTTTTCGTTAGTCCTTGGGAGGGAAGCCCAGCGTTTGAGCAATGCCTTCCAAACCTTTGTATTGACAGATTGATCGTGCCTCTCCCGGGATTCCCGATGGTTCTTGCGCCTCGCGAGATCGAACCAGATCTTGGAAGACGTTGTGACCTGGATTCCGCCCACGATGGGCGGGACCTGGACTTGCAAGATAAAAAAAGCTTAAAAGCTCTTTTACCTACACTCGCACCGGATGGAACAGCCGACATCTATCGGCCTCGCTGAAGAGACCCCAGCCTCGGAGGATGGGGTTCCCCGCCAGGCCCGAAATGGCAACAAATTGCCGTTAGATAGTAGCTCCGGGACCTACCTCGCTAATCCCGCCCACAACAGACTGATTATTTTGGTCAGATCGTGCCCATTACGTTTATATACCAGCAAGTATTTACACATTTGGATCTCTACACAAGGTTTAATCTTCTCCTCCTTCCAGGTCACTCTTATTTCTCAGTCATGTGATGTGACACCATTATTACTTCAGCATCGTAGATACATCTGATGTTAACCCTTTCCTCATAGAATCATAGAATTTACAGTGCAGAAGGAGGCCATTCGGCCCATCGAGTCTACACCGGATCCCGGAAAGAGCACCCTATTTAAGCCCACACCTGCACATTATCTCCATAACCCAGTAACCCCACCTAATCTTTGGACACTACGGGGCAATTCATCGTGGCCAACTCACCTAACCTGCACATCTTTGGACTGTGGGAGGAAACCGGAGCACCCGGAGGAATCCCACGCAGACATGGGGAGAACGTGCAGACTCCGCGCAGACATGACCCAAGCCGGGATTCGAAACCGGGTCCCTGGGGCTGTGAAGCAACAGTGCTAACCCCCTGTGCTACCGTGCCGCCACCCTACACCTCTTCCCGAGTCCTATAGGGATAAGGATGTTCACATCCTCCCATGCAATTCTGGAGCCATGTTTTACAATCGGAATTGGCAATATGGAGAGGACGTATTGGTGTGAGGCACTCTTCTCGGTGGGCCACTCTTCATCTCTGAGGTATGCCAGACAATTTAAGTTAGGGGCCATCTACCCCATCCCCCCCCCATGCCCCTCCCCCCTCACTTTGGATTGATTGGTCGATTTTAGCAAACGGGACTCACTTGAATAAAACCAGTCATCAGCCATCGTTAAACAAATAGTCACGGAGAAACTCTTTGATCAGGAAAATCTGGTGGCTGCTTCATGGAGCCATGCTGACCATAAGGGAATGGGAGGGAGAGTTAGTGGATATATGGAGTGTATGGTCAATGGGCAAAACTATTGTATGGAGCCAGGGCCCTGCTGCTCCTGGCCTCAACACAAACTGGTTTGAAAAGAAACACTTCTTGTCATGTTTGCTCCCAGTGGACCCTTGTTTGGCCAATTCAGTCCAACAATTATGGGACTGCTGCACCTTGCACTCTGGCCAATGGAAGCCCAATATCGCACCAGAGCCCTAAGTGCGTCATAGGAACCTTAGCGAAATATATATGTGTGGGTGAAATCTGTTTCTGATGGGAGTGCTGGATGTCTCAATTGAGGATCACTTCAAAATTGCAATGGACAACCCTGGAGTGGAAACATGGCATAGGTTTATAGTTTGATCCCCCTCCTTTTGCATGTGAAAATGGGTCGGCAGTGAGACGCAAATCACTTCACTCATCTTTCGACTTCTTTCATCTACAGAAAATTCTGCCTTGTGCTTTGGAAAGTTTGTTTTAACACAGGCATCTTGTCAGTCCTTAATTCCCAAATAGGCGGCGCTCTGTTTCCCTTGCCCCTGCTTCTCTGGCCTGGCTGTGCACTCCCAGGCCAATAGGAGTGAAAGGAATTGAAGGATGATTTCCGTCCCCTGAGTCAGGGCTGCAACCAAGGTATGATGTGGTCTGGGAGACAACAGCGCCCCCTGGATGGTCATCAGATTAATTGCAGGAGACACTCAAATACACACACACACCAGCTGATGTGGCTCTGCGATTTGAAATGCCAAATGCACGCCAGTGTGCATATGAAGGATGGGCGGAGTTTGTGTTACCATTTATTTATGCAGCACAGTCCACTATACTATTGACAGGCTATTATTAAACCAGTGTGCGTTGGGGCCAGGAGGAGCAGAACCCTAGCCCCATACATTGTTTCATTCGCTGACCATCCACCAACCCTCCCTCCCATCCCCTTTATGGTCAGTGCGGCACCATGAAACAGACACCAGATTTCCCTGATCAAAGAGTTGCTCTCTGATAGTATAGCACATTAAATCCTGGTTGAAAGCAGAGCACAGTTTAATTCGCAGCGGTTCTGCTTTGTGAAATTTCATGGCTTTTGAGAGACCTGCAGTGTTATTCTACACTGTCAAAGGACAGTGCAAAGGCCTCTTTACTTTAAGAGAGTGCTATTGATGGCAGACGTCCCACTGCTGCTAGCAGACGTAAATGATTTGACTTCCAATGTTCTAACTGCATTGCAAACTCAGATTTTCATGCCTTTTGCGATGTGCTGTCAGACAATACGTCCTGGTCTGACGTATTGAAAACACAAAACGATTCCTGCAACGACGAGCTTGCTCGCAAATGTGAAAACCCTGACGAGGACCACAGAGGATCGCAGTTTGATCTCCCCGTGTGCTCCGCAGGAGACGGGTTCCTGTGATATGTGGGCAGAGGCCTCCCCAGCTGGGACTGGTTAGCAGGACTTGGAAGGTAGCTCCCAGACCTGGATGGGCAGTCCCTGATTGTTCTGGGCTGGGACGTTTCTTTTGTGAGCCGTGGTAGCGGCTTTATTTTCAGTTTAAAATGAACCAGTTTGGCCTTTCACTCGGCCCCCCCCCCCCCACCCCCCCCGGAATTAATACAGCAACAAAGTTCAATGAATATGTCAAAGGAGGGCTTGTGTGTAGTGTTCAATGGTTTAATTAACTTGTGTTTGATTATGTGAGTCTGGTGACTGACCTATGCTCACTGTGCTTGATTCTTTGAGTCTGGATGTGTACTCAGAGCAAAATAAATAGGCACAATAGAAGGCGTTAGAAGCTAGAGCTAGGATAAACATGAGTGCAGACATTTTGTGATTGCAGAGAGGGGCGTCACGGTGGCACAGTGGTTAGCACTGCTGCCTCACAGCGACAGGGACCCGGGTTCAGTCCCAGCCTCGGGTGACTGTGTGGAGTTTGCATGTTCTCCCCGTGTCGGAGTGGGTTGTCTCCAGGTGCTCCGGGCTGGTAAAGATCTGTAGGTTAGGTGGATTGGCCATGATAAATTGCCCATTGGTGACCAAAAATAAAGATGTGTAGGTTAGGTTAAGGGGCTATTGCGATAGGGTAGGGTGGAGTGCTCTTTCAGAGGGTTGGTGCAGACTCGATGGGCCCAATGGCCTCCTTCTGCACTGTCGAGATTCTATGATATTTTAAAACTATTGTAAATAAACTTGTTGCACACATAGAAACTAGCATCATGTCTGCTTTGCTCGGAGATATATAAAATATTTCCTTCTTTGGCAGTCCCTCAGGGTCGAGGATGACTTGCTTCTACTCCGGGGTCCGGGGGGTGGGGTTCTGTTCTGGCTGAATAGACCAGTCCTGGATCCATGGACTCTGCTACAGGTGGGGTAGGTGGTGTTTGATCAGGTGGGTGAGTGGGACCTTCGGTTGGGATGTATTTATTTCAGGAGGCTTTTAGAATGATCTTGTAGCGCTTCCTCTGACCTCCTACTGATCGCTTGCCATTGCGGAGCTCGGAGTAGTGCACTTGTTTAGAAAGTCTTGTGTCGGGCATGCGGGCAATGTGTCCCGCCATCACAGCTGGTCAAGTGTGACCAATGCCTCGATACTGGGAACATTGGCCTGGGAAAGGCAGCTCATGTTGGTACGCCCATCCTGCCAGTGGATTTGTAGGATTTTGCAGCGGCAGCATTGGCGATATCTCTCCAGGGACCTGACGTGTCTGCTGTATGTTGTCCATGTTTCAGATGCTTTCAGGAGGGTGGGGACCACAGTTTTTAAGTAGACTATGAGCCTGGTGCTGGATTTGAGGTCTCGGTCTTCAAACTCTTTGTTCCTCAGGTGTCCGAAGACTTCGCTGGAAAGCAGCACCACAGTCCTCCTGAACTGTGACTAAGTGCTCCCGCCGACCAGAAAACCAGAGTGATTCCGGCTGGTGCTCGGAGCGACACCAAGGTGCCATGCCATTTCACTTGGAATTTCCTTTTGCAGAACCTCCTTTTCTGTACCATTCTATGGCACACACCAGGGTCCATGCTGCAACTGAGAGCGGCAGGACCTAATCCCTCCCCCCTTCAGTCCCCCGAGGTCCACCCACTCCCCCTTCCCATTCAGCTCCCCCTCAGTGCGCCACTCCCCATTCCCCCACATTTCCCCCCTTCAGGCCGGACCAGAGGAAACCTGGCACCTCGCAGTCCGAGGGATGGCAAGGTGGAAAGTCCCCTTCCTATAAATGCCACCAGGGTGCTGAGGGGAGTCCCTCATTGGAGTTGGGTGTCAGGTGGGGCTTATGCTGTGCTGGAGGGGCTCAGGTCAGGAGCCTTCACCGGGATGGGGCTTGTTTGGTTGCCCTCCCCATCTACAGCCTTTAAATTCATTAAACAGTCAGTCGGTATGTAAAAATTAAACTTCTGTCATAATGAACTGAAGGTATCCTTATCTGTAGCCTTAGACCATTTAAATAGTTACCTACTATCTCAGAAATACACAGCCCTCATAATAGAGTGGAAATGTTTTCATCTGTACCCCAAAACTCTTGCAAAAGTCTGTCAGTATGCCGTGTTTAAAGGCCTAGGAGATGAAGGTGAAAGTCATCCCTTTAAAGTGGTGGAAACCTTTTAAGTGACTTTCACACAGTCAATGTCATTGCCCTTTGAGGTTGGAAGTCTGTGTGAGGCTAGAAGGTGGAAAGTCTTGAACTGGATTGTTTACATTCAGTTTCACACTTCATTGCCTGCTGAAAGGTTTTGATTGACAGGTCGAGGCAGTTTCCAAGGGAAGAATCAGATTGTTCATTTTTATAGCACTATAGAGATCCACAAACCCAGGGTAGCAGGTGTTCCTCCAACCACAATTTTTTTAATGAGTCTTCCTCTTTATTCTCAAGTGCTTTCTAGGAAGTGCAGGGGCTGCACCAATTCACGCTGGGAGGACTCTCAGCTGGCGGGGTCAGAGCTTCCCACCTGGTATGTGAATGGTGCGTCCTGCCTGTCAATGACATTTAAGATGGTTCGAATGAGCTACTTGCATGGTTCCGCTGAGTCGGGGTGGGAAGTCCGACTGGGACATCAAGAAACCCGCAATGGCCACCGTGGTGGGCACAGTGACTTGCGGTGGGCATGCGCCTGGCGTTAATCACTATTTTGGCTTGATACGTTTTTGTTTCAGATTCCAGCATCCATATTAATTTGCTGCCCACTAGGGTGAACCTTGCCTGTCAATCCCCATCTCCAATATTTTTAGCAACAAAAGTGGGGCATGGTAAACAGTGGTTAGCACAGTTGCTTCACAGCTCCAGGGTCCCAGGTTCGATTCCCTGCTGGGTCACTGTCTGTGCGGAGTCTACACATCCTCCCCGTGTGTGCGTGGGTTTCCTCCGGGTGCTCTGGTTTCCTCCCACAGTCCAAAGATGTGCAGGTTAGGTGGACTGGCCATGCTAAATTGCCCTAAGTGTCCAAAAAGATTGGGTGGGGTTACGGGGATAGGGTGGAGGTGTGGGCTTGGGCAGGGTGCTCTTTCCAGGGGCCGGTGTAGACTCGATGGGTTGAGTGGCCTCCTTCTGCACTGTAGATTCTATTGAAAGATGAAAATATTCAAAGAAAACAAAAAATGAATTATTCAGAGAAAATGGGGGAAAAGCACCTTTATCTCTCTCCCTCTTATTTTTCTGCAAATTTATTAGACTGAACATTAATTCCTGGAGGCCTTCAGACAATTGTCAGTGTTGTTACCAGTTAAATTTCAGTGACGCTGTTCTAAATGGAAAACTGACTTAAGTGTCCCTTGATTCGGTGTCGGCAGAGCTCCCTGGAACAGTGTGCCCTGTTGCCATGGTGCTTCTCAGAACCCACTAAAGAGCATTCCCCCACCCTCCAAAATTCCTTGTTCCTTCAATTAAGATGCAAAACTATTTTGAGAGCACCTGCCGAACATTCTCGATCATTATGCATGAGATGGGTTTGAGTTTCATATCTCTTGCAAAAATGCTTCAAACTGAAACAATTCATAAAGTTTCTTTCATATCAATGCATAATATAATCTACCTCTCTGCAGCTACAGGCAGGATCTCATTTCTTCGCATTGAATTTTAATATCTGTTTAGGATGGAAATTGTAGTTGTACAGGGGAGCATGACAATCATCAGTTGGGTATTCACAATCAGCAGCTCTTTGACTTCAGAAAATATATAAATTAGAAATAATTCCCTTACGATTCTTACCTGACTGACCAAGAATGAGGACTGAAGATAGGTTTGCCATTATCTGTCCAATTATGACCTCTTGACTCTCACAAACTTCGACTTTCAAAAACTTCTACAGATGAGCCATAGAGAGAATCCTATCCGGCTGCATCACAGCTCAGCCCAAGATCGCAAGAAACTGCAGAGTGTGGTGAACTCAGCCCAATGCACAAGCTTGCCATCCTCCCATTGAATCTGTATCCACCTCCCGCTGCCTCAGAAAGGCAGACAGCATTGTCAGAGACCCTGTGGTGATATACATCACTGTAAGTACACAAAGGGTTAATGCACATACACTACACCTAGCTAGACACTAGAGGGAACACCAGAGACATGACACACAGGCAGTCAACTAATAGGTCAGTAAAATAGGACATGACCAATGGGCAGTCCCGATACACAAAGAGGTGACACTACCACAGGAGGGCATTATACCAACCCCTATATAAGGACACAGCACACATGATCTTCCTCTTTCCAGTGGAGACACTCAGTGAGTACAGACACAGGGTTGATTGAACATCACACCCACCACATGGATTGTAGCAGACTGGTTCGTCAGTCTGAGTAGCTACAGAAGGATTAACAGTAGAGTCGAATACAAGTAGGAGAATTGTTAATAGTTTAATAAATGTGTTAAAGCTGTCTCCAAGTCTGAACCTTCCTTTGTCAGAGTGCACATCAAGGAAGCAGCTTATGCTACGTCAAGAGCATAACAAAACAGACCCCTCACACCAGACTTTGCCTTCTTCCAGACCCTTCCATCAGGCAGAAGATACAGAAGTCTGAAGACTCACACATCCAGACATAGGAACAGCTTCTTCCCCACAGCTACAAGACTCCTCAACGACTCTCCCTCGGACTGATCTGTTCCCTGTAAGAACACTATTCACAATGCCTTATGCTGCTCTTGTTGGTCCTTGTTCCGCACTGTAACCAATCACTATTTGTTGATGTACCATTTTCAATGTACTCTGTCGATTATTCTTTTGTCTACTATGTACGTTCTGTGTACGTTCCCTTGGCCGCAGAAAATACTTTTCACTGTACTTCAGTACATGTGACAATAAATATCAATCCATCAATCAATCATCCCCAATCTTAATTGCGCCACTATTTGCAGCTGTGTTGTCAGTAGCTAAGGCCCCAGATTCTGGAATTCTCTGCCTGAATCACTCCATCATTCTCTCTCCTCATTTAAGATGTTCTTCAAAACCTATCGCTTTGAGCAAAATTCTCGGCATCCACCTAACATCTCCTTGCGTGCTTCTGTGTTAAATTTTGTTTGATGATGCTCCTGTAAAAACCTCTTGGGGAGCTTTGCTGTGTTGAAGGGACTATTTAAATGAAAGATGTTGGTGTAAAACATCTAAAGCTAGACAGCTATGGAGGAGGTGCCTTGAGATCTGTTGTTTGCTTATCTGTTGAGTAAAGTTCACTGAGTAACAACTTCCATATCATAATACAGATAGATGTAATAATTCACATATAATTTACACTCTTTAAACAAGCCATTCAGCCCAATTCACTTGTGTCAGTGTTTGCGCTCCACACGGGCCTCCTTCCATCTTATATCATCTAATCCCATTAACACATCCCTCTATCATTTTCTCCCTCATGTATTTCTCTGTGGGATCTGCGTATTACCAACTCATTTAAGATAACCAGTCAAGTTTATAATGTGGCTCATTTATGCTTGCTTATACATCCATACATCTGCACACAAAAGGAATATGTTCAAGCCCTGTACCTTTTTTGAAATATCCTGGAGATTAGGAAGCCTTCTCTGTTGCTCTCTCCATGGCAATGCCTCGGCCAATCAGCATGGACTTGTCAACCAATCAGCACCCTTTTTGCCTGTACAAATTGTTGTGATGGTTTGAAATTTGGCATTCTTGCATTTGTCCTGATGAGTGTAAGACGAAAAGCATCAGCCGTTTACCTGTTTCCAGAAAGAACATTAATGAGGAAAGTGGTTTGTGCCTTCGCAGGCAGTTTGTCCATTAAGAACAGAATGAATATTTGAGTGCTTTCCCTGCTGGCAGTGGTCCAAAGATGGGTTCCTGGGGTGGTGTGGGGGCTATGTGGATGCCATAGAGCTGCAGGAGCAAGGGAGCATGTATGCTCCTCATGGCTGTACAGCAATGTATCTTCAAATATATACAGGGGGTCTTCAAATGAGTGATTAGCTCCTCACTACC
Source organism: Scyliorhinus torazame (assembly GCF_047496885.1). NCBI lineage: Eukaryota > Metazoa > Chordata > Chondrichthyes > Carcharhiniformes > Scyliorhinidae > Scyliorhinus > Scyliorhinus torazame. The sequence continues at coordinate 22,312,880 of NC_092721.1, read as the reverse complement.
ATATGCAAGGAGCTTTACTGCCTGTGTTAAGCAGCTGCCTAGCATGCCTAAACCATGGTCCCCGATGAATCTAAAAGCGAGCTCGAGCGCACAAGCAAATTTGATGCAGGCCCCCCTATTGTCGATGGGACACATCCATTCTGTAGCCAGAAAGTTTGAGGCGCGCGTACCAATTTCTACTCCATGGATCTCTGTTTGAGGAGATGGATTTAAAGGGGTTGGATTTCTTCACTCTGATGGCAAAGTTCCAATAAATGGAACTTCCAGTAATATGATTGGGGTCACAGCATTGCCAATGGAAGTGACACAAGTTGCACATATTGGAGCAGCAGCAAGTTGTTCCAAGTCGTCAATTCAGATTCTCAGCAACCACTGCCTTGTTATTATGGATGTGGGTATCATTGGCAAATCCGGTATTTGTTTCTCCTCCCTTGTAATGAACACTAGGTCATTTCACAGTCCAGTTAAGAATTGCCCCCATTGCTGGGGCCTGGAACCACGTGCAGGCTGGAAAGCTGGGCGAGGACAGCAAATTTTCCTTTCTAAAGGGGCATTAGTGAATTAGAAATGTTTTTAGTGGGTCACCGTGACTGATACTCGCTTTCGGCACCAGGTTTGTTCAATTATCATGGGGGATATGAACCCATTTCCACAGAGAAAGGGGGGGGGATTCTCCGAGCCCTGCGCCGGGCCGGAGAATCGCCACAACCTCGCCTCGCTGCCCCGAGGCCGGCACGCGATTCTCTGAGGAGCGGAGAATCGGCGCAATTTGCTCCATCGCGTTAGCCGTGGCGCCGGTCGTGGGCCGCTGTCCGCGGCCGGGCTGCCGATTCTCCGGCCGTGGTGGGCCGAGCAGCCGCGCGGAAATGGCAGAGTCCCGCTGGCGCCGTCCACACCTGCTCGCAGCCGGCGGGAACACTGCGCGCAGGGTCGGCGGGCGGCCTGTGGAGGGTGGAGGGGGAGTTCCTTCACTGGGGGGTGGGGGGGCCTCCGATGGGGTCTGGTCTGCGATCAGGGCCCACCGATCGGCGGGCTGGCCTCTCCAGCCCCGGCCCTATTTTGTTACGCGGCCGGCTCCTGAACCCCCGCGCCATGTTGCGTCGGGGCTGGTGCGTTGAGGAAGTCCCCCGCGCATGCGTGGGTTGGCGCGGCGCCACTGCGCATGCGCTGGTTGGTGCGACGCCCAGTTGGCGCCGGGAAGGAAGGCTGGAGAGGCGTGAACCGCTCCAGCGCCGCGCTGGGCCCCTATGGGGGCCAGAATCGGTAGAGCCCACGCCCGTTTCGTGCCGTCGTGAAACGCGACGGCGTTCACGACGGCGAGGAAACTCTGCCTCCATTTCGGAGAATCCCGCACAGGGCCTCTGGATTACTCGCCCTGTGACATTACCACGAGGCCATTGTCTCCCCTTGCAACACGTAGGAGTTGGTCAAACGTAGAGAGGCAGGCCGATTTGATGGCGATTGATTAAGACTGAAGGTGAGGGATAATTACACTCAGGTTTTAAGGGGAAACCAGTGGCTTGGGAATGTATCTGGAGATCTGGAAATTATTAAATGTGCACAAATGCTCAAGAAGATCCAACAGCAAGAAAGGATTAAAGTTGTAAAACTGATGAGAAGATCCATTATCGCTGCTGTACCTTCAAGCGGAGCAAGGATCAAAACAATACCCACGTTCTCTCCCTAATATGGCTACACTCTTAAATTAACATTATCCTTCAACATCAATTTTAGTGTCATCCAATCTTGTCTCTTGTTTATGTTTGTTGACTATTTCCTCACATATGGTATTTTGTACAGTCATTTTTATTTTTGAATGAAATGTTTATGCACAGCCCCGGCAAAGTTAACTTCTCTGCTTACAAAGACGTGAAAGCTGATCACAGAACTTCCGTTGGGAAATTATGGCAAAATATGGTGTTAAGGAACCTCTTAAAGGGGCAGGGGGAGGTTGTGAGGGGGAATTCCAGAACTTGGGGCCTTGACAACTGAAGGCACAGCTGCCATGGGTGGGGCAAAGGAAATTGGGGATGTGCAAGAGGTCAGAGCTGGAGAAATGCAGAGGCTGCGGAGGGTTGCAAGGCTGGAGGAGGTGACCGATAGGGAGGGGCGAGACCATGGAGGAATTTGAACACACAGGGAGATTTCTTTCTGCACTCACAGGTGCGCATGAAGAACGAGATCTGATTCAGTTGCCCGATGATTGCGCACAGAAATCACGTTACAGAACTTGAAGGAGAGTTGGCGAACTCGGGAACGGCAGGATGGGAAAAGTTTTGCAATCCCTAAACTGGGGACAACAATAAAGACAGTGGCATGTGTGAATAGCCAATGTTAAATCTCTTCCAGCTTCCTAACAACGCTCTGAGAAATCAGCAGTGATGATTTCTCCAACATCCACTAAAGTATTAATGAGAGCAAATCAAAATGATTCATGTTCTATAAACTGAGGAGGGACATTAACTTTTCGAGAACATAAATGTGATGCTGAGTGCTGCACCCGGTGCTGTTGGAACAATTTGCAGGATCGGAAATAACAGACGAGATATAAATTGGAGGGGATTCTGATTCACGGTTTGCAATTGGATGTTTCAGCTGATGCGCACAATGAAAGAAAGTGAATCACCATCTTTTCCTTTGCTGGAGGATAATCCAATATTCACTCGTGAAATAACTCAGTCCTCACTTTTACAGAGCAACTTGATTATATAATCTAGATGTGACTGGAGGTCAACTACTCCGCCAAGCGCCTCGGCGTGGCTGGGTGACTTGATGGCGTTTTTGCACCTCGAGAAGGTCAAGTTTACCCTGAGAGGGTCGGTGGAGAGGTTTTACTGTAGATGGCTGTTTATATTGTACTTTAAAGAATTGTTCACAGTTGGCTATTGCGGGGGGGTGGTGCTTCGTGGTGAGGTTATATTGTTGCAAGGGGAGGTGGAGAGGGTAGAGGGGGTTCTTACTGTTTAGCTGTTATTCTGTGTTATTGTATCAAAATTATTTTAACTGACGGCGTGGTGGCGCGGTGGTTAGCACTGCGGCCTCATGGTGTTGAGGACTCGGGTACAATCCAGGCGCTGGGTCAATGTCCGTGTGGAGTTTGTGCATTCTCCCCGTGTCTGTATGGACCTCACCCTCCACAACCAAAAGGATGTTCAGGGTAGGTGGATTGGCCATGCTAAATTGCTCCTTGATTGTAATAATTAAAATAAAATGATTTAAAATATATTTCCAAACCAAAAAAATCTAGATGTGGTGTATAGTCTGCTGAGCTGCATTGACTATGAGTTGGGGTTTGCAAAGCAATAGGTATGAGATAGGGAAAATAACTATAATGTATACCGTGTCATTACCCCTGTGTCAGACCCCAGGACATTTCAACAGCAAATGAAGTACTTTCTGGAGTGTAGTCGCTGCTGTATTGTAAGACACGCAGCAGCCATTTTGTGCACAGCAAGCTCCCACAAACTGCAATGTAACAAAATAGATTTTGGCCAGGGCACCAGGGAGAGATTCTCTGCTTCTTTTTTTAACAATATTCATGAGATCTTTTTTGTCCTCTCTTGAAAGGGCAGATAGGGCTGCGGCTTAATGTCCCACTTGAAAGATAGGGAAGCCGGATTCTCTGCCCCACCAGACCCATTTTCTAGCGCAGCCCCCCACCCTGCCGGCAGCAGGATCACCTGGCCAGGCGGCTGGCCAATGGGGTTTCCATGCCCTCGGGAAATCCACGGGCGTGAGTGCGCTGCCAGCGAAGCGGAGGATCCCGCCGATGGAGAATCCCGCCCGGGACCTTGGATGGTGGCGCACGTCTTCAGGTACTGCACTCAAAAAGCAGCCTGGATTGTTGTGTTCAAGTCTCTGGAGTGAGACTTGGATCCACAATCATCTGGTTCAGAGACACAAGCGCTAACCAACTGAACCATTGTGGCCACTCAGTCAGTGCTTCCTGTTTTAGAACATAGAACATTCAGTGCAGAAGGAGGCCATTCGGCCCATCGAGTCTGCACCAACCCACTAAAGCTCTCACTTCCACCCTATCCCCGTAACCCAATAACCCCTCTTAATCTTTTTGGTCACTGAGGGCAATTTATCATGGCCAATCCCCCTAACCTGCACTTCTTTAGACTGTGGGAGGAAACCGGAGCACCTGGAGGAAACCCACGCAGACACGGGGAGAACGTGCAGACTCCACACAGACAGTGACCCAGCGGGGAATCGAACCTGGGATCCTGGCGCTGTGAAGCCACAGTGCTATCCACTGGTGCTACCGTAATCTGCCTTCCTGTTTTTGCTTCCACAATGAATAACCTCACACTTATCCAAATTATACTGCATCTGCCATTGGTTTGCCCAATCACCCAACCTGTCCAGATCTTGCTGTCGGATGTCTGCATCCTCGTCACAATTCACCCTCCCACCTAATTTGGTATCATCCGCAAACTTTGAGATGTTACATTTTTCCCCCTCATCCAAATCATTAATATACATTGTGAATAGCTGGGGTCCCAGCACCGATCCCTGTGGTACCCCACTGGTTACTGCCTGCCAATTTGAAAAGGACCCATTAATCCCTACTCTAATCATCCTCTCTGCCAACCAGTTTTCTATCCACCTCAATACATTTTCCCCAATTCCAAGCGCTTTAATTTTGCACAATAACCTCTTATGCGGGACTTTGTCAAACGCCTTCTGAAAGTCCAAATATACCACATCGACTGGCTCCCCCTTGTCAACTGTACTGGTTACCTCTTCAAAGAATTCCAACAGATTTGTCAAGCACGATTTTCCCTTCATAAATCCATGCTGACTCTGACTGATCCTGCCACTGCTTTCTAAATGTTCCACTATAAAGTCCTTGATAATGGATTCAAGCATTTTCCCCACTACTGATGTTAGGCTTACTGGTCTATAAGTCTCTGTTTTCTCTCTACCTCCCTTTTGAATATTGGAGTGACGTGAGCTACCCTCCAATCTGCAGGGACAGTTCCAGAGTCTATAGAATCCCGGAAGATGACCACCAATGCATCCACTATTTCCAGAGCCACCTCCTTAAGCACTCTGGGATGCAGATTCTCAGGCCCTGGGGATTTATCCGCCTTCAATCCCATCAGTTTTCCCAGCACCATTTCTCTACTAATGTTGACCAGTTATGTTGAATCGCCTATTGCCTAATTTTACTTTCGGTCACAGTCTTATTTTATGAGTCGCTGGTAAACGAGGCAGCGGTGACAACAGCCGAGATTTTTGTGGCGGTAATGATGGCGAAACTGTCAGCATTGATGGTCATTACGCGCCTGAAACCGACAGCAACATCAGGAGTCCACATGTGCACATTTAAACGTGGGATGGTAGCAGACCTCAGGAGGGTATGGACAGCATTGTGAGAAGGGCAGACACATGGCTAAAGCCATTCAATATGGATAAGTGTGAAGTTATGCACTTTGACAGGAACAGCATACAGAGGCAGCATAATTTATGACGGATGTACAAGAGAATGTTGCTTCTCTTCCAATACTTATTGGTGCACAAGGTAAAATTTCATGTGATTCCATAGCGGGTTTTACCTGGATCAGGTCACTAGCCGGTCGCCAGGGGCTTAAAGCTTGAGGGGTGCCACTCCACATCAAACATGTCTGACCAGGAGTCTTTCCCACTCTTACCGCCTGCCATTGGTATGTTGGAAGGATTTTGCTCAACCTGTTTCGCCGCGTTGTTAATGTACCCTCCTTGGCCATCAGGTCTTATAATGGGTCTCGAACCCGGAGCCTCTGATTCAGAGGTAGGGACACTGCCCACTGCATCACTGGACCTGGACATGAGGGCACACAATCTTTGAAGGTAGTGGGACAAGTTGATCAAGTGCATAAGAAAATGTATAGGATACTTGGCTTTGTTACTAGAAGCATTGAATACAAAATCACGGAAGTCAAGGGAAAGCTTTACAAATCACTGGCCGTAGGCCTCAGCTCGAGTATCGTATTTCTGGTTACTGCAATTTAGGAAAGGTGTCATGTCCCTTTGCGAGGGTACAGGGGAGATTTACCAGGATAGGGATGAGGGATATCAGTAATTTGATGGAGTGCAGACCCAGGGATTATCTTCATCAGAGCAGAGGAGGTTAAGGAGAGGCCTAATAGAAAGATGCAAAACTCATGAGGGGCTTGATAGAGAAAGTCAGCATATGTGTTGGAAGTCAAAGGTCGCGAGATCTAAAAGAATCGGCGAAAGAAGTTGAGGAGAAATGTTTTCACGCAGTGGATTGTTAAGATCAAGAATACTCTATCCGAACTCGGATTCCATCCAAGAAGCACTTACAGTCATATGGCATCTTGAACATTATAACATGCCCCCAAAGCGCTTCACAGGAGTAATATAAAACAAACTATGACATTGAGCCACATAAGGAGATATCACCCCAGGTGATCAAAACCTACGTCAAAAAGGTACGTTCAAAGGAGTGCCTTAAAGGACAAAAGCAAGGTGAAGAGGGAGAGATGGAGTGGTGCAAGGAGGGTGTTGTAGAGCATTGGGCCTGAGTAACTGGAGTGTGGCAACCTGCGGAATTTAATTAGTGGATGCACAAGAGACTCGGGTACCTTGGAGTCTGGTGCAGCTGGAGGAGCTTACAGGGGGATAGTGTGGGGCGAGGCCACGCAGGGATTTGGAAACAAGGATGAGAATTTTAAAAGCAAGGCAGTGCTTGGTTGGGAACCATTGTAGGCCAGTGGACATAGGGGTGGTAGCAGAAATGGGACTTACTGCGAGTTAAGACATGGACAGCAGAGCTTTGGACGACCTCCGCTTCATGGAGGGTAGGGTGTGGGAGACTAGTCAATTGAGTGCCTTGGAATAGCCAAGTTTAAAGGTATTAAGGGCATGGATGAGACTGTCAGCAGCAGTTGAGCTGAGGCAGGGGCGAAGGTGAGCGATATTACGGAGGGAGAATTAGGCAGTCTTGGTGTCGGCAGGAATATGAGATCAGAAGTTCATCTCAGGATCTAATGTGACAACAAGAAACTTGAAGGCACTAGGAATGTGCGTGAAGAGGATTCCTTTGCAGGATTATGGGGAGAAAGCTGGGCTGCGGGCACCGTTTCAAAGAGCGGGCGTAAGCACGGCAGAACGATCAGTCTGCTTTTGTGCTGTACGTTTCTATGGGCTGCACGGTGGCACAGTGGTTAGCACTGCTGCCTCACACTCCAGGGGCCCAGGTTCAATTCCAGCCTCGGGTAACTGTCTGTGTGGAGTCTGAACGTTCTCCCCGTGTGTGCGTGGGTTTCCTTCGGGTGCTGCGGTTTCCTCCCACAGTCCAAAGATGTGCAGGTTAGGTGGACCGGCCATGCTACATGGCCCCATAGTGCCCAGTCCAGAAGGTTAGGTGAGGTTATGGGGAATAGGGTGGAGGCATGGCCTTAAGTATGGTGCTCTTCCCAAGGGCAGGTGCAGATGTGCTGAATGGCCTCCTTCTGCACTGTAAATCCTATAACGCTCTCTGTATCTTCTCCAGTGATATGAATGATCCTGTGGTGCTAATTGACTTGGCCAACCAATTAGATAGATTGTGGGATCTTCCTGTGTGAAAATTGACTGCTGCACCTACAGCTACATAGATGCTTAATTAATTGGTTGTGAGGAGGTTGAGATTGTCCTGTGGCAGGGATAATAATCACTTTACAAATGCAAGTTTGTCGCGAACCACGGTAGACTTTTTCATTAAATGAAGCCAAAGATTTGAGTATCTTTCTGACATCTCAGCCAGGCATAATTTTGTTCTAAACACGCAGGGAGCCAGAAATGTGGGCTGGCCCTCTCGAACAGGAAAGCAAGCCGAACAATGCAATCGGTCTTCAGTTTTGCAGAGTTGTGTTATTCAGCGTCACGCTTTGGAAGTTCAGCTGAATGACATCATAATTAAGCAGATAGCATCCGGAGGACTTTTTTGTTTTCCACCTTCTTTTCAAATTTGCAACTGTCACATCCCTGCCACAACCGCATTTCAAACCTGGGGACGGCAGAAGGCAGCTGATTTCAGTTCAGACCGCAGTGTTTTAGCACTGAGGGATTCCTCTGCCTGGTGGTTCAGTTGGGTGTTGCCTCTCGGAGTCGGTGATGGCTCCGCTCTCAACCTGGATTAAAAAGGTACCGACTAATTTGATAAGTACGGCTTGCTAAATAACCGTGCCAAAGACTGTCCGCTTTTCGGCACATTTTCCCTTCGCTGTTTAAGTTTTCTTTTAAACCGTGTGCCAGTTATATTTATCGAGGTTATGACTGGACGTGGTTTAAAAATGTTTCCCTTTTCACAAATTCGCCTTTCGTCTTTTCTTTAAGGCTGTTAGTGCGTAGGGAAGAAAAGCAAGGTTGGTATTTATAAAGTGCTTTCGATGATCTCTGGGTGTCTCAAAGCGCTTTCAGCAAATTAAGGACTTTTTTTTGAAGTGTAGTCACTTTAATTTAGGAAATGTGGCAGGCAACCTGGACACAGCAAGCTCCCACAGACAGCGATATGGTGATGAGAAGACGACCTGTTTTTGTGATGTTGATTGAGGGATGGATATTGTCCAGGGCACCAGGGACCACTGCCTGCTGCTCTATTAAATAAAATAATCTATATTGTCATGAGTAGGCTTACCTTAACACTGCAATGATGTTACAGTGAACCTTCCCCTAGTCGCCACACCCCGGCGCCTGTTCGGGTACACAGAGGGCGAATTCAGATTGTCCAATTCACCGAACAAGCACGTCTTTCGGGACTTGTGGGAGGAAACTGGAGCACCCGGAGGAAACCCACGCAGGCACGGGGAGAACGTGCAGACTCCGCACAGACAGTGAGCCAAGCCGGGAATCCACCCTGATCCCTGGCTTCAGGTCGTGCTTGAGTTATTACTTGGTGAGGAAAGATGGTCACCAACTCGAAAGGTGAATAAACAAGCCAGAAAGGGGCTTATAAAGATTTGGAGTGTTGTGTGGACCTCACGAAAGGAAGAGGCCAACCTGCTTTGAAATGGGAGTTGGGAGGAGAATGGAAAGGATCAGTTGGGTGGAAGAAAATGACAAATGAGGAAGTGCTGCAGAGAGTGAATGGAGATAAATTGTTGAACATAATGAGGAATAGAGAAAGGCTGGGCAGGTCGCGCCTTAAGAGAAAATGGGCCTGGAAGAGATATTAAGGAAAAAGAAAGAAGAGAAACATCAGTATTGGAGGACTTGTAAATTGAAAGGGGTTATTGACAATTGAAGAGATTGGCACAGGTTAGAAAGACAGGGAAAGACTAGGAGCCAAGGACCTGCCTTCAGGCAAAGTATACGCGATAATGATGATATTTAAACCGAGGATCCTATCCTCCCTTTCAATTCGGCATCAAAGAGGCTACGACACTATTTTAAAGGGCGGCACGGTAGCACAGTGGTTAGCACTGCTGCCTCACAGCTCCAGGGACCCGGGTTCAATTCCTGTCTCAGGTGACTGTCTGTGTGAAGTCTGCACTTTCTCCCTGCGTCTGCGTGGGTTTCCTCCGGGTGCTCCGGTTTCCTCCCACAACCCAACGATTAGGTGGATTGGCCATGCTAAATTGCCCCTTGGTGTCCAAAAGGTTAGGTGGGGCTATGGGCGGCACGGTAGCACAGTGGTTAGCACTGCGGCTTCACAATGCTAGGGACCCGGGTTCGATTCTCGACTTGGGTGACTGTCTGTGCGAAGTCTGTACGTTCTCCCCGTGCCTGCGTGGGTTTCCTCCGGGTGCTCCAGATTCCTCCCACAAGTCCCGAAAGATGTGCTGTTAGGTGAATTGGACATTCTGAATTCTCCCTCAGTGTACCCGAACAGGTGTCGGAGTGTGACGACTAGGGGATTTTAACAGTAACTTCATTGCAGTGTTAATGTAAGCCTACTTGTGACAATAATAAATATTATTCTGGGTTAGGGAGATGGGTGGAGGTGTGGGGTTAAGGGCTGGTGCAGACTCGATGGCCCGAATGGTCTCCTTCTGCACTGTAAATTCTATGACACAGCATCTTTGACAGTGCCGCAGTCTCTCAAGTGCTAAACATCAGCATTTGATTTTGTGATCAAACTTCTGTAGTGGGTCTTGAGCTCACAACCATCTGAGTCAGATAAGTGTTGCCACTGAGCCACGGTGCATAGGGTTGTTAGTAAGTAGTATCTCTGTATCTCAAAGTCTGAGGTGTTAGTAATGTGTTGGGTCGGCTGGACAGGCATGTTTTCCGTGTGCCTATATGGGTTTGAGATATCCCAAGAAAGCAGTCTTTTTCCTTCTTAGATTTTAGATGTTTTCGAAAGGAGATCTTTGGTGTCTCACGCTTTTCTTCTTGTTCTTTCAGGTTCCTGATGTTATCAGCAGTATTCGGCAAGTGTCCAAGGCTACCTTAAAGGGTGATACAAAATCCCGGCAAGTCAGTGAGGATGCCTTTTACAACTCTCAGAAATACGAGGTGCTGTATTGTGGCAAAGTGATGGTGACGCACAAGAAGGCTCCGTCCACCCTTATTGACGACTGCATAGAGAAGTTCACCCAACACCAGCTGGAAAAGGAGAGGCTGCGGCTGCTGAACGAGAAGGCCCCGGCTGACGACACTGCTGGCCAGGAGGTTGAAGACGGCGAGGGCGATTCGGCGCCACGCCGTGAGGTGGCCGATGAGGCAACAGTGAGCACCAACCTGCCTTCGGCCAGTGGCAATCAGAGCGACCTACCGGGCTTGAGTTCAGCTCTGACCGAACCCGCTCTGGGGGACTCGCCACTCGAAGAGGAGCATGCCGAGTTCCGTTCCCGGTGCAACAGCGTCGCCAGCATTCGGCCCAGGAAGGTGCCTGACCTGGGCACCAAATTGCCAGCCCGGCGGCGTCATGCCAGCGCTCCAAGTCACGTCCAACCCTCCGACACAGAGAAAAATAGGACAATGTTATTCCAGGTATGCAGGTTTGTTCATTTTTGTGAAGAAATATGTGCCAATGACATAAAACAGGGACAAACACTAAAGTTAATAAATTCTGTGAGCTCTATAACCGCAGGATGAAGAGGCACCAGAGTCTCTACGAGTATAGGGACTGGGGATTCAGAGATTGATGTATGGAAGTATGAAAGATGGGGATTATTGTGTATTGACATAGCTACACATGTGCAGAAAGACTGTGCCATTTTAAACTGCTGATTTGTGTTTATTAGACTTCACAGTGAACTTTGGAGGATGCGGAACATAATTCAAATTGATTTTGGCATTATTAATCAAGCTGGAGTTTAATGCGTTTTTGACACTAATTCGACAATCATTTGGTAATAATGTGCTGAAATCACTGAGCAGAAGGAGGTTACTTTCACAGTGTTGCTATTTTATTCATGTGATGTGTACACTGGGGAAGTGAAGAGATTTTATTTCGGACACAAGTTATTTTGATTTGGAATGAACTGCCTGGAAGACTGGGAGAAGCAGATTCCGCAGCAACTTTTGAAAGGGTATTGGATAAACACTCGCAGGTGAAAACATTGCAGGGGTACAGAGAAAGAGCAGGGGGGAGTGGGACTAATTGAATTGCTCTTCCAAAGAACCAGCACAGCCGCAAGGGGCCGAATGGCCTCTTTGTTTCATTACATTCTACGATTTGAACAGCACCCAAACATTGTCGCCTATCGGCACTTTTCAGTCTGATGGATTAAGATATCCAGAAGGTTCTTAACCGGTCTCACTTCTCTTGTTGCTGGAGACTTAAAACAAAAATAGAACTGCAACTTCGGAATGCTTATAAATATAGTTAAGGAATCCTCAGGAGGTTGTTAGTAATGACGTATTTTAAAGGCATTCATGAAAGCTTGCTTTATCCAGTATTTCAAATGAATTCTTTAAAAAAACATATTTTTATTAAGCTTTTGTCATTTTATACCAAAAAATACAAAAAGACCAAACTACAACAATAAACTAAATAAAACCACAAACAATATTCTTGGAAACCAACCCCCCCCCCACCCCCCCACTCACCCCATTTCTAACAGCTAACGGTGGTCAAATCCTTGAAATACAATATAAACGGTTGCCATCTCCGTCAATTGACCCCCTCACCGTATATTTGACCTTCTCGAGACGCAAAAACTCCACGAGCAACCAGCGAGGCAAAGGCCAGGAGATCTGACCCCCTCCTGTCTGCAGCTCCGGCAAGTGTGATACCCCAAATATAGCCACTAATGGACAGGGCTCCAGCTCAATGTTCAGGATCTCCGATATTGTGCTAAAAAAGAGACCCAAAAAACTCACAAGCTCGGGACAGGACCAGAACCTGTGCGTATGATTCGCGGGCCCTCTCAAACAGTGCTCGCACCTATCCTCAATCCATGCAAAGAAACAACTCTGGCTTTCATGAGGTACGCACTAAACAGTACCTTGAGCTGGATCAGGCTAAGCCTCGCACACGATGATATGGCATTCACACTGCGAAGGGCCTCACTCCACACCTCCTCCTCCAATACAGGCCCCAGCTCCTCCTCCCATTTGCCCTTCCGCCGTGACCAGATCCTCCCCTAAAGTCCAACCAAATAGATGTACTACCCTCTTGTGACCCAGCACAGCATAGAATCTTCTCCAATAGGTTTGATGACGGCGCTACCGGGAACGTGAGGAACATCCGGCGAACAAAATTTCAAACCTGGAAGTACTTAAACGCATCCAAGATCGAGAGCCAGGCTTTCTCTTTCCAGCTCCTCCAGGCTGGCAAACTACCCCTTCAGGAATAAATCAATCACTCTCTCCAGCCCCTTCCCCTTCCACCGGAGTGCCCGATGAGCTCTATCCAACACCGGAGTGGCGAATCCTTCATCCCCCCCACCCCTCAGCGGCCGAGAGAACATCTCAGAGAAGTACTTGGTTGGCCTCAACGGTGCTATCTACTGCGCCACCGCGCTGCCCCCCCTGGCCGAAAAGTTGAGAGTGCAGAGATCGGGGAAGCCGTTCAGTATGGTGCCCTGAACCTGTGAGGAGCCCGTTGGTTCGCCAGTGAAGAAAAGAGCCAAGTATGGCCTCGATGAGGAGAAACTGCCCGAGGCCCAAAAATCTGGCAAAGTAGCAGTGAATAGCGGGGCGAATCTCGGCACTGCAGCTGTCAAGAAACACCCCGCCAAGCATGCCTGAAAGCGTACTTAGATTTATTTCTGCTGAATTGCACCGTGTGAGTGAGCACCATCACTAACAACCACTTCAGGATTCTTGGATGTTCGATGATGTGTGAAGCAGGCGATTACTTATTCATCCAGTTCCCATGGCATCACCCAGGTGAACAGAGACCAGTTACTGCCACACCTCCTCCTCCAATACAGGCCCCAGACCAAAATCTGACAACTAACTATGGCAACACAAATCAACAGATCCTATTAGGACCCTGAGTTTTCTTTTTGGGCTTCCCACAGGATGACTGAGGCACTACACTACTTGATGAAGTAATTTGTACATTAATGTGGTGGCATGTTTATAGCTGACTCAGGCATATAGTTGCTGTGGCAACGGGCAGTTTTACATCCATGTTGTAGCCTAGAGCTATGGATAGTGATGGAAGAGGCTCCAAAAATTTCTTCCCATCACATGGCTGACCAGGGATCTCTCCTGCTCTTACTATCTGCCATTGGCGTGGAAGGATTCTCAGGTTGACCGTCAACTTGGTTTGGTCACGATAAGAACGCAACTTCCTTGGCCACCAGGTCCTGGTGTGGAACCCAAACCCAAAGCTTCTGGTCCAGAGGCAGGGACACTATTCATTTATGTATATTTAGCCTAGTCTCTTGTAATCCAGTCTTCCTTGCCACTGGGCCTGAAGCTTTGGGTTCAGTTCCAACATTCATCTTTATTGCATTGATAATAATCTTTCTAATAGGACTAACTGATTCCAGGTTTATAGCTTTGCCGCTCAATCATGCATGACACATTGCTGTGTAAATACATTAATACAAAATTAATTCATTCGCCATGCATTTAAACAGATTCATTCACTGTTTAACTTAGTGAAGCTCGGGCAGCTTAACTTCCTGATTGAAATGCTTCGCATCAGTACTCTCGTTATAAAGTATATTCAGAGAACTGTTTTCTTTGCTCATGGAGCCAGTGCAGTCATTCCAATCAGAAAGAAAAAAACAATTGCTTACAACACTGAAGAGCAAGAGTGCATGGTTATTATAAATATTCCCTGTGTTATGATCCTTGGCCAGACTCCAAGGTTTTTGGTAAGATGTGGTTAGGGACCAATTTTGTTTTATTTGGAGTTTGAGATTCAAGATACTTGCTTAGTGAATAAAGACACAAGATTCCACGAATTATGAACAAACAAAATTAACTTCACTGTACAAGATCAAAGAGATCAAACAATCTCCAATATCTATTTTATATTATTTAGCGTTCAGGATGAACATATAGTACGTGTGAATTAACCAGCAAACAGTGGTCGAACTCACTGCACTGCACACTAAATGGCACACGTGACCAAGACAGATGCCACGGGTTCTCAACAACCCACCGAGACTTCACTGTGAGTCATCCAATCTCACTGCAACTTTGTCTTGCTCACAAGGGATTTCAGTCATCACCTTTGAAGGTCTAACCTGGGAATTAGCTCCAAAAACTGCTCTAACTCAATTGGCCTCAGTGACAATCCACCTCTCAAGTTTCATTCTCCTCTCCTGAGTTTCTATTGCCCTGGATTCCTAAGTATGCACTCAGTGCACCAACTCACAAACACAAATTCAGCTCTTTGGCAATTCCAAGTAGAACACCACTACTCCCAAAGAGATACCTTTCCCCACCGGCCCACAGCACCAAGCCGCCAACCATCTGCTTCCTTCTTAGAATCCCAGGTCTTCTCCTGAGCTCTCGCTACTTGCAGTCTGTGAACTGCAGCCCTCTCCTTGCTTGGAGCCTCATTCTTTGATCCGCTCTTCTTTTCCTTAACTTTTAACTGGGACAGTCTCTGTCTCCTGTAACTTATCTAGGACACTTCTTTTGGGATGTCTATCTGTTCCCTTCCACTTTGGCACCTCCCTCTGTACCCTGCCTTGGAATCTTACCTTCAATGACGCTCCATGCCATATAACATGGGTCTTCACGCCATTTTCTCCTTCCGCACGGGTGCGCTGGGCCTCTCCTTGACCCAAAGAGCATATAATGCTGAATTGCACATGCAAGGAGACTCCGAGGCCTGTTGGACTTTGAAGTTCAAGACCTCTGCACTTGACAAGTTGGCGGTCGTGACACCCTCTGCCTCATCTAACACTGGGGTAATTTAAGTTGTCCTGGCCTCGCGATCATCAACACAAATAGTTGTTTTCAGTTTGGATTCTCGTATACCTTTGAGCAGATGGAGATTTCAGAGTAGTTTGTCATAGATTATGTGCAACGCAAGGAGAAAAGGATCATGAAGAAGAGGACCAGCAAATCAAATGGAAATAAAATCTGGGTTAACAATTCCATGGTAATTATGCACATTTTGTTGCTGTCCCTTTAACTGAAGGAGGGCTGAAAGCCAACTACAAGTTTCCTCTGTGTATGTTTATGTCACAAAGAAGTCTTCATTCTTTCATCCAGCACGTGGTGGCCACGGAACAGAGCTGTAAATCTGCATATCACAAGGCAGTGCCATATGCTCACAACACAAAGAGGATCTTCGGAACATTCAGCCTGTGGTTCCATACATGGCTTTACTGAGTGGAACACGGGGCTATTTGTTTCATTTTCCGAAGGAATAAATTTCTGCCTTCTTTTTTCCTTTGTAGGTCGGTCGGTTTGAAGTTAATCTCATCAGCCCTGATACCAAAACAGTCGTACTTGAAAAGAATTTCAAAAATATTTCCTCCTGCTCCCAGGTTTGTGCTGACTTGCCTTTTCTGGTCACATTTTACTTTCGTTAGGGTGATTGGTGGAATTGAACACTGTCCGCAATTTGGAGGAGTTGATGAAGTAATGCAAAAGCAAATTACTGCGGCTGCTGGAATCTGAAACAAAAACAGAAAATACTGGACAATCTCAGCAGGTCTAACAGCATCTGTGGAGAGAGAAGAGAGCTAATGTTTTGATTCTGGATGACTCTTTGTCAAAGCTTTGAAACCACTGTGCCACCATGCTGCCCGATCAGATGAAAGTGCAAGGCTAAATTTACCATTTTTACCTACCCCCTCTAGTGCCATCTTTTGTTTCTTTCTGGGTGGCATGGTGGCACAGTGGTTAGCACTGCTGCCCCACAGCGCAAGCAACCAAGGTTCAAATCGGTCTTGAGTGACCGAGTGGAGTTTGTACTTTCTCCTCATGTCTGCGTGGGTTCCCTCCGGGTGCTCCAATTTCCTCCCACAGTCCAAAGATGTACAGGCTGGGTGGGTTGGCCATGCTAAATTGCCCCTTATTGTCTAGTGTTGTGGAGGTTAGGTTATGGGGTCACAGGGATAGAGCGGGGTGGACGGGAGAGTGTAAATGGGTAGCTCATTCGAAGGATCGGTGCACACTCGATGGGCCGAATGGCCTCCTTCTGCACTGTAGGGATTCTATGGATTCTTTTTTTTTTATAAATGTTTTTTATTGGGTTTGCGAATATAGTGTATTTACAGATGCACACAAACAGAAAAGAAAAAAGATAAAGAACAAAAATACAGGAGAAAAACAAAGTGAGAAGATAGTACATATGAGATAAAACTAACGACGCTATATGGTTAGAAGAATCACGTAACTAGTGAGTAAAGAAAAAACAAGGTGTGAGGGGGAGAAAACTGGGGAAGGGTATATACATCGAGGTACTGGAGAGACGTTTACAGTATACCTTTATACACGTCTTATGTGTTCTTTCATTTTTACATATATCTTTTCCCCCCCCCCCAACACAAAGAGAGTACATACAACATCGGTAATACGAAAATGGATCTGGGTGGCCAGGCCCCCCTGATGATATTGCTTGCTTTTCCCGGTCGTTTTTCATTGTTGTAATTGTTGTGCGTTTGCCTCTGCTTTGGCCGTTCGTCGTTTCTTCCTCCTGTACTTTCTTACTCTCTGCTGCTGTGGTTTGTCATGGTCACTGTTGTTTCCTGTGCTCTCCTTCCCACTCTGGTTCCCCGCTATTGTTCTTTACCTCCTGTCTTTCCTTCTTCCCCCCCCAACTCTCTCTCTCTGCAGATCACTTTTCTTTACGATTGAGTTTAGCTACCCCGCTGCACTGCCTTGCAGGGTAGGTGGATTGGTCACGTTAAAAGTGGCCCTTAATTGGAAAAATCTCCCTACTACTTGGTAGCTTTTTCCTTTTCCAATGAAAGGGTATTCATCTGTAACGTTTCCTCTGTTTCTTTCTCTACAGATGCTGTCTGGCCTGCTGAGTATTTCCTGCATTTGGCGTTTATATTTGAGTTTTCCCACATTTGCAGGATAGCCTGACAGCTTATAAACAATGGCAATCCTTGGTTAACTGGCTCAACGATGGGGCTTAACTGTAGAGACAAGCGTACGATGCAAACTTGCCATTTTGCTAGGTTAAACTTGCCGATCACTGAAGTTGCTTAATTCTGCTTTTTTCATCCCCTTGTACCTAATTGGCATCTTTGAACTGTACCATTTCAGGGTATTAAACACGTGGACCATTTTGGGTTCATTTGTCGAGAAAGTGTTGAGCAAGGACTAAATCACTATGTGTGCTACGTGTTTCAGTGTGCCAATGAATCGCTGGTAAGTCCCTTTCTGTATTGTGGCAGTTGTCTATCTAATCTTCCAGAGTAAAGCTTTATCAGATGTTGGGCCACAATAAAAAAAAATAGTGCATGGTTCGGCATAAAAAGTAACTCTTGGTCTCTTGCCAATAAAGCAAAAGGTACCAGGACTATTATGAACAGGTTCTCTTTGAGGTAAAATAAACGTGGCATGAATATGTTAAGAGTTTTCAAACTGTTGTATGGAATGTACTTAATAGGCCTTTTTGTCTTTTCTCGGGTTGTTTAGGGCAACCTGTTTAGAGTTTGGCAATGCAGCTAATTGAGAAAGATATATTGTGTAACCTGGAAGCATCATGCATCCACAACGGGAGCCGTTCTCAGTCGACTCTTGGAGGAGTTATCCCGCTAGCCATTCAGTCTCTTGTCATAAGGAAACTCATAATTCTGCTAGATGACCATGGAAAGAGAACAGGGACATGGTTCATAGGACCATGGCCACTTGGGAAGATGTCCTCTCTGCATTGTGCATGTCAAATAATAATCAAAAAATGGTTTAATACGTTTATTTATACCCAGCACACAATGGAAAGCTTTCTCTCCTTGCTGGGGTGGCTAGCAATTATTAGCAGAAGTAAACAAACTTGGAAAATAGAAGCAAAGGACAAAAAACACACTCTTCAAGGAAAAATAGGCAAAAACCTCATAATGAATCCCACTCCCCCATCTCACATAATAGTGGAATTGCATTAATTTAGCCAATATTAACCAGCAAATTTAAATATAAACAGGGCAAAACAGTGGTTCAAAATTTCATGTAATAAAAATAAAATTTGACTTCAACAAGAGAATTGGCCTTTGACCTACATTTCGCGAGCCAAGAGGCCAGTGACGTCAGCTGATGGGACAGACTGTGAGAAGCGTTACCTTGTTCTGATGAGAAAGGTCTTTCATTTTGGATGTAGGACTGGATAGACTGCATAAATGCTGAACATACAAAGTGCATTAAGTTTCTCATTGACAAATCCGGTCCTATATTAGTTATTTCATTTGTCATAGATATTGGTATATTAGTTGACCATTGAAGCCGTTAAAACAATTCCCCCCAAAAGAGGAGGTTAGCTATGTACCAAGTATAAAAGTGAAGCACCTGCATAGGTATGGGTGGTCACCATTTTGAGATATCATTGGTATCTGACGGAAAGAGTCGGCATGACTTAAACTCCCAGAGCTTCACAACAGGAGCTTGTACCTCTGCCAGACTCGCAGGGGAATCTCCAGGGTGCCCGGGTGACAGTGCTGGGGTGCCCAGGTGGCAGAGCCAGGGTGCCCCGGGTGGCATTGCCAAGGGTCTGTTCCTGAGGGAGGGCCATGCCCATGAAAGAGGGGAATGAGGGGGTGGAATGAAGTGTGGGGGGATTAAAGGGCAGCATAAAGGGGCCTAAATAAATGTTAGGGGAGTGAAAGGAGGGTCTCCTGAAAGTGGAGTTCCAAAAGGGGCGGGGAGGGGGGGGAAAGTCCCGAAAAGGGAGGGGACCCTCGGCGGTCCCATAGCAGGGTGTGCGATAATGCACACATCTGCTGGAGGGGGGGGGGGGGGGGGACCCCCAAGCTCACAGCGAGATCAAGGTGCCCTTTCAAAACGTCTCCCCGATGTGTGAGGAGCCAGTCTCACAAGCGAGTTCAGCTCCCAGTCTTGAAAACATTTCAAACTGTGGGCTTGAGCAGGGAGAAACACACCAAGGCCCCAAAACATGATTAGCGTCGTTGAATAGCAGTATGGATTTTACCCAGAAGGCTGCCATGAAACACCCCGCCAAACCCGCTCAAAATGACATTATGGAGGCAATTCAACTAAATGGGAGGAGGTCCCATAACAAGCACGTTTAACCACATGTTTCCCGGCACTTGCATTGGCAAGAAACATATTTTATATGGTTATAAAATACCCTTGCGTTAAATAAGGGGCCTCAGAGGGGAGCGCATGGCTGAGGCGGCACAAAGCCGCGTTTTCTACACAGAGGAGCTCTGCTCGCCAGAACTCCTCAGGATAGCGAGCGAACGGGACGCCATTTTTAAATGACGTCCCAATCTCCGAGGACCCTGACACGACCTCCGACCCCCCCCCCCCCAAGCCCCAACACACTATGAGAGGGTCCCCAGCCCCCACATCCCCGGCTCGATTGTCAGCACACAAAAAATACCAGCTTGGCACCTTGGCAGTGCCATGCTGGCACCAAAGTGGCACCAGCAATGCCATGGTACCACCCTGTCTAAAGGGCATGCACCTGCCGGCCTCCGATCACCTGGGAGACCCCCATAAGTGCCGTTCTCTCTGGTCCCCGTTTGTAGAGGCCAGTACGCAACTGTGCTCGCCTGAGGTCTCCGAGGCGAAGGGGATAGATCCCAAGGCCTCGGGTTTCACGGGAAACTGCATTATAATGTGAGACTGGCAGTCTCGCTCCAATATGCAGGGCTAGTAAAACATGATCCCGCCTCCAATGAGCGGGCTTCACTTCACAATGTCTCGCGAGATATCGTTAGATTTTGTGAGGCTTTGCAAGCTGGGTAGATCCTGGGAGCGGGGTCTCCTGGCTTCTATCAGCCACGCTGTGCCGTGGCGAGCTGCTTTTTCGGGTGCAGCGTGGCCATTGGTTCACGCCCTTCCAAATGTTTTGTTTGAATTGCACCTTTTTCTGGGGGGGCCTGAGAGGTGGAATCGCCTTATATGCCAGGTTGACTTTTACATTGCGATTTACGGTAGTTACTACTTTGCTTTGCTACAAAACACACCAGAAGCGCATATTTAATAGAATCTGTTCTGTGACTGCATACTGCTTCTTTAAGTAGCTGATTACGACTCTTATGGGAAAACAATTGTGCTAGAGATCAATTATATTGTAAAGTGATGCACCAACAAGGTATGCAGAGAGGTTACATGTGTTTCCAGTATTAGTGTGATGCTAATGTGATGCAGTATTAAAAAAGTGATTTTAAAATCTTTTCATTAAATATGGGGGAATAAAGTGTCAATATTATTCCACCTCACAATAACATTGTGGTGGAATATTGCCTATGCGTTGCTCGGTCCAGTGCTGATTTTTGTTAATAGGAATGATTGAAGATCTTTTCCAATGCTCGAGATGATTTAGGAAAATGAAATTCAATGTTAGAAATCTCATGGGACTAAAAATAACTCTCAACCCACAGGAGTCGACTTCATCCTTTGTTCATTCCACCACTAAGGGGACATGGACATTGCAGTAATGTTGACTGAGTCTCCTGTTTATTCCTGATCATTGGGGTTTTTCCTGATGTTTACAGAGGGATTGGAATGTGAGAGATTGGGCAGTCTCAAAACCAATTCATGTTGGGCAGCGGAAATGGCGGATCACAAGTGCTTTTGAGTTTGATTCTCGTTGCATGGGTTGGGCAATCTCAGTCAGAGAAGCAAAAGAGCATTGGGCACTAGGATACACTGAACTGAGGCAAATTATTTGGCTCCTACATTTAATATGACCACCATGTCAGTTAGATAGATAGAATTAGTTTAATGAAAAAACCATCATGGTGGCAGTGCTGAATTCACGTCATCATTAAATCATAGAATCCCTACAGGCCATTCAGCCCATCAAGTCTACACCGACACGCTGAAACAGTATCCTACCTAGGCCCACTCCCCTGTCCTATTCCTGTAACCCATAACCACACTTAGGGGGCAATTCTCCAATATGGAGCCCAAGTGTTTGCGCCATCGTGAACGCCGTCGCATTTAACGACGGCGTGAACCGGGCCCGCGTACGACCGATTCTGGCCCCCAGCACGGCACTGGAGCCGTTCACGCCGCTCCAGCCTCCTTTCGTGGTGCCAAATGGGCGCTGAGCCACCCCGCACATGCGCAGTTGGGCCGCGCAATCCTGCGCATGCACGGGGAACTTCTTTGGCGCGCCGGCCCCGACTCAAGATGGAGTCGGTGTTCAGGGGCCGGCCGCGCCAGAAAGTAAGCCCGGGGGGGAGAGGCCGGCCTGCCGATCGGTGGGCCCCGATCGAGGGCCAGACCCCATTGGAGCCCCCCCCCTATGGCCGCCCCCCGATTGTTCGCACAGAGTTCCCGCTGGCAGCGACCAGGGGTGAACGGCGCCGGCGGGACTCTGTCGTATCGGCGCGGCTGCTCGGCCCATCCGGGCTGGAGAATCGGCGGTCCCGCCAATTCCAGCGGCCCGCAACCGTTGCCGTGCCAAATGCACCGGCGCAAATGGCACCGATTCTCCGCACCTCGGAGAACCGCACGCCGGCGTTGTGGCGCGGTTGCGCCGATTCTCTGGCCCGGCGCGGGGCTCGGAGAATTGTCCCCTTAACCTTTGGAAACTAAGCGACAATTTTGCAGGGCCAATCCACCTAACCTGCACATCTTTGGACTGTGGGAGGAAACCGGAGCACCGGAGGAAACCCACGCAGACACGGGGAGAATGTGTAAACCCCACACAGACAGTCAGCTGAGGCCGGAATTGAACCCGGGTCCCTGATACTGTGAGACAGCTGTGCTAACCACTGTGTCACCCACTATTGTTAAGATGAAACAAATAAAACAAGTAATTATAATGCATAACATAGTCGTAGGCAATAATTAAAATAAAAAACAATAAAAGCATTGCACAATTATGAATATTTCAGTATACAAATAATTATTTTACATTGCAAAATGCTTCAGTTGCAGATTACAAATGAAAGGTCTGTTGTATATTGTATGTTCAGTGGGTCTCGCAAAGAGGATCTGAGTCTTGCATAGTTTAATATTAAGTGTTGGCTCGGCCGTGTAGGCACCCGGGAACTCTGCGCGAACGGTCGGGGGGGGGGTCATCCTGTGTGGGGAGGGGGGCTCCTTCACCAGGGAGGGCCTCCGATGGGGTCTGGCCTACAATCGGCAGGCCGGCCTCCCCCCCCCCCCCCCCCCCCCCCCCCGGGCCTACTTTCTGGCGTGGCAGGCCCCTGAACACCGACACCATGTTGAGTCCGGGCCGCCGTGCTAAAGAAGTTCCATGCCCAGGTTGGCGCGGCCGAACTGCGCATGCGCGGGTTGGCACAGCACCCATTTGGCGCCGCGAAAAGAAGCTGGAGTGGCGTGAACCACTCCAGCGCCATGCTGGTCCCCTGTGGGGGCCAGAGTTGATCGTACCCAGGCCTGGTTCGCGCTGTCGTGAAATGCAACGGCGTTCATGACGGCGCGAACACTTGGGCTCCATATTGGAGAATTGCCCCCATAATAGGGCAAATATAAAATTCACAATGCAAATACAGAAAGTCAGGCGTCGGGTGAAGCATGCAAGAGTGTAGCACTACTCAGTAGTGTCCATAAGTCCATCAGTCCACACGAGGGTCGATTAGGAGTTTGGTAACAGTGGGGAAGAAGCTGTTTTTGCATCTGCTCTCAGACTTTTGTAAGAATAAACAAATAAAGTACCTGCGTCTTAAGCAAACTGCCGCGTGCATTGACAGGAGGAGAGAAAAATGATTCAGATTAACACGTTTTGTGAAATGGTTAGTAAATAATAGAACAAACATTAAAGCTGAGGTTTGCCTCTGTCCGTATCAGTAGGGAGGGTCATGTTTTACGTAGTCACCTGATTTAAATAGTTTTGATAAGCTTGCTGCAGCGCAATGATAGCTGACCCGCACTTGTGTTTAAACTGTGCTGTGACTGCAGTCAACATCAAAACCACAATTCTGATCCCAGCTATGAGCAATGCCACAGGAGGTCCACTTGTATTCAGAATGCAATTAGCGGTGATGATTTTGTCAGTTCTTTACCTAATGCGCCGCACAGAATTTATAGGCCAGCGAGTCTACGTTGGGTTCATGCTGCACACGAACCTCCTCCCAATCTACCTCATCGAAACCTGAGCTGGATTCTCTGTCCAATCACGGCAGTGAATGGCACCAAATTCTTCGTCCTCGCTAGCAGCAGTAGCGGGGCGGACTCACAACGGGCATCTGGTCCCTGTCTTCATATCCTTTGATTCTTTTCTCCCCCTCATAACAATTCAGTTTCCTTAAAATCCACCTACTCTACTCTCCTACTCACTAACTCCCTTTGGTATTGTGCTCTATTGTAATCACTTTCTCCTGCATTGTTCATTGGATTTCTTGCTGATTATCTTATTTTTATCTAGAAAGGATTATTTCATAGATGGCCCATTCTGTTTGATAATTAAATCAAAATTCCTTCCAAGTTTGGCATTCTCCCACTTTTTGTTAATTTAACTTAATGAAAGCAAAATATGTTTTAAAGAACAGATCAGCAATAAAGCAATGACAGTACCTTGTGAGACAGTAGCCTTCCCAAGTAACCTATAGAATGAACATCCCTTTTAGGCATAAGGTCGTTTGTGTGTTTAACCCTCATCTTCAACCCAGCACTCCCGACTTGGTCAGCACCATTGTGGGGATAGGCAAGTCCTAGTCCTCCACGTATTTCTTGGAGCTGGGCCAGACTTTTAGGGCATCGTCGTTCATGGCACACTCAGGTGTTGTGCAACACAGTCTGCATAAGAGGACCTTTTAAAAGGTAAGTTCAAAAGGCCCCCCTCTTCCAACAATGCCAATGTATGGCCCCACCCACCTTGCCGTCCCCTTGCTGTCCTTGCCAAGCTATGGCACTTCCATGCACATGGCCCATTATACACTGTACAGAACCAATGAACTATAGTGACAATAGGATTCATAAAAAAACTTTTAAAAAGTAATTGATTAATAACTTTTCACTATGTCAAACAAAAGTCCTTTTACTACAGGGAAACAAACATGCCAATCATCCAGATCCTTCAAAGCTTCAATACCTGAAACTGGCCTTCTGACGTTCAGCACTATCTTCCTCACGGTTCACACAATACTTTCAAATTTCCTGTCATGCACACAAAAACTGTGTCCTGTACACCAAGGT
Source organism: Scyliorhinus torazame (assembly GCF_047496885.1). NCBI lineage: Eukaryota > Metazoa > Chordata > Chondrichthyes > Carcharhiniformes > Scyliorhinidae > Scyliorhinus > Scyliorhinus torazame. The sequence continues at coordinate 22,288,274 of NC_092721.1, read as the reverse complement.
GTAGGTCAAGGTGTAGGTGTAGGAAGAGCAAAACTCCTCACACCAATCCCCACAAATCATTCCTCCAGCTCCAACCTTGCCCTGTTGTGCAGCACCTGATCAAATGCCTTTTGGAAGCCAACCCTGAGCCAAATATTGTTTGATTAATGCTCCTGTGAAACACATCAAGACATTTTGCCATGTTCAAGGTGCTATATAAATGTAAGTTCTGGCTAAAGTAGAAACATTCTTTTAACCGTTGTATTTTTTTTTCTTTCTCAAGCAGAAGATATTTTCCTTGTGCAGCAACTCATTTTGGATTGTGCCTTTTTGACAGGTGGATGAAGTCATGCTGACCTTGAAGCAAGCCTTTAGCACCGCTGCCGCCCTACAGAACGCTAAGACTCAGATCAAACTGTGCGAGGCGTGTCCCATGCATTACCTGCACAAACTCTGTGAAAGGATCGAAGGTAAATCAATATAAGGCATCAGCCAACTGCAGCCATAGAATTCTGAACACAGCAAAAGACATTGTAGAATATTCTCTCTGCTTCTCAGTCATTCTGAATGAGGTTCTCTGCGCTTTACCCACCCGTTTTCTGTCAGTTCCTAAATGGAGGAGCGAAATTCGCTCGGGAGCCATTCTCCCATTTCCCCATTGGTCGCTTCCACATCAGGGTTTCCTTTTAGAAAGAATAGTGGATATTACACACTGGGTGGGGGAATCTCGTTAGTTGAGGCAAATAGGGATATCTGTTTATTTCCCTTTGTTGGTATCCTGCCATTGTCAAGAAGCCCCTAATGTGTTCTGGCATCCAGGATTGCTGAGGAGGTGGGGTTTAAATTTTAACTGATTCCCCTCCCTCCATCGCTCACGTGCAGCGAATCATGAGGGATCAATCACACTGGCCCAGCAGAATCTTTCTTAATCTGTTGAAAAATAGTGCAGCTCATATAAATACTGCTCACGTGCAGCTCATACTCCACTACCGCAATTGGTGAGGCTCACAGCAGCAGTGTTCCACTCCCGTCCCCCACCTTGTGATCCAGTTTTGCGGATTACCTCACCCAGATCCTACCAATTGAGTTAACCCTGGATTTCAATCTGGGTTGGTGTCACAGAGCATGAGTGACACAAAATCCGCCTTGCGGCATTCCCACCGAAGAAGAACTTCTCGGCCAATTTGCGATGAATGTTGCCGACATGGTGATGTAGTGGCCAGCCGGTGGCTTGAGGGAGTGCTGCATTGTCTCCGGTGACATCATTCCAATGGGATGTAACACCAAAGCTCAGGTGCTCTGCTTCACTGGACACAGTAGATCCCAGGCCACTGTTCGAAGAAGAGCAAGGGAGTTGACTGGTGTCCTGACCAGCATTCTTCCCTCAGCCAATGCCATATATAATGATTTTATGTTATTTGTTCAGACTTGCTGGGCACAAAATGTCTGCCTATATAATAACAATTCAAGTGTAAATTTGAGTGACTTTGAAGCTCTTTGAATGTCTTAAGAATGTGAAAGGCACCATATCAACACAAATTCATCCTTACTTGGAAATATATCACCGTTCCATCACTGTTGTTGGGTCAAAATCCTGGATCTCCCACCCTACCAGCTCTGTGGGAATACCTACACCACATGCACTGCAGCGGTTCAAGAAGGTGGCACACCACCAGCTTCCTGAGGGTAATTAAAAATGGGCAGTAAGTGCTGGCTGAACCTATGATACCCACACCCCGTGAACAAATTAAAAAAAGATTGATGCCCTGCTAATGACTCTTTGAGTAAAGGCACCATACATGAATTTAGGCCGTACAGATTCAGAAGATCATGTTGCTGATTCTTAAACTTTACTTGTTTGGTTGATCTGTACTGAGACGCTGGTGATATCTCTATGAGGCTAGGAATGCCTGAACGTCACCCAGGAATTCTGCTCCTGCTCACCACTATTGACAACAGGACAAAGTTTAACAGTGATGGCCACTTTTCACTCTTTAATGCCTTTGAACAGAGCATGCCAACACTTAACGTCTGGCTTCATACATAAATAATAGCCATTGGGACAGCGCGCACACCACCCCTTGGTTACATAACTGGAAATGATTTGGGGGTGGCCTTAAATTAGCTGGCACTGTTAATAAAATAAATGTGAGTAAAAAGTTGCAAAGGGCTGTGTGGCCCCCTCCAGACCAGCTAGAGTCGCCCCAACCTCCAGCTCCTTTGAAGGACCCCCCCCCCCCCCCCCCCACCTGGCCAGTGACTGTGCACTTGCGCTCCCTGGGGGTAAGTGTGGAGGAGTTCTCATCTCTTTGATCCCCTTCAGAGTCTGAGGCGCCTGGTCCCTGCTTTTAAAGACTTTTAAGTAGTGATTCGCGCCCGGGTAACTTCCCGCTGGGGTGGGGAGCTGGGGGTGGTGCGGGAATGCTACTGCATTTGACGTTAATCTCACTAGTGAAATTAAAATGAATGCAAACGAGCTCTAATCAAGTTCTCGCCTTTGCGTGAGCTCTTGATCAAGCCAGCTGGAGCGGGCCGGAAGCATTGAAAACTGTTTGGTCCCTGGATCAAATCCTGTTTTGGGCCTCTCCTGGAATTCCCCTGACATAGCGGGATTTGCACCGGACACGACAAGGCCGGAGAATTGCCCCATTGTCCAGGTTTCAGAAGCATAACAGAAAATGGATTAAATGTAGCACCGTAGAGAGTTTTACTTGTTAGAAACTTGAGTTTACTTGTTGTTAACACATCCTTCATCTTCACAAAATTACTTCTGGCCAACTCGATTCTAATTTCTGCATCACATCTTCCAGGGGTGGAATGGTGGCACAATGGTTAGCACTGCTGCCCCATAGCGCCAGGGCCGCAGTTTCGATTCCGACCTTAGGTGACTGTGGAGTTTGCACGTTCTCCGTGTCTGCGTGGGTTTCCTCCGGGGGCTTCGGTTTCTTCCCTCAGTCCAAAGATGTGCAGGTCAGGTGGATTGGCTATGATAAATCATCACTTTGTGTCTAAAAGGTGAGGTGGCGTTAAGGGATTAGGGTGGGGGTGTGGGCTTAGGTAGGGTGGCCTTTCAAACATTCGGTGTAGACTCGATGGGCCGAATGGCCTCCTTCTGCACTTTAGGGATTCTCTGATTCTATCTTTTGTTTTCATTTGTCCTAAATCGATAAACTTATCTACTTGCTCCAGTGTGACACCATCCACTTCAATCTTCACTTTCATTTCTTCCAATGTATTCATTCTCACGACTATTGTTTTTGTCTTTTTGATGTTCGTACTCAATCCATTTTTGAAACTTCTCGATTTTACTTGGTCTGCTATCTTTAGCAGGACCTTTCCTGATTCTGCAAGTAGCACTGTGTCATCAGCATACTGAAAATTTGTTACGTTCATGACTCTAATTTGGGCCCCTGGAGGCTCAGCTGATTCTTTGAATATTTGTTTTGTATACAGGTTAAATAACTTTGGTGACAGTCCACAGCTTTGTCATACTCCTCTTGTCATGAAAACATGTCTAATTGTCCCTCTCGAGCCTGATGCTCACTGTTTGGCCCAATATCGGCTCTTAATAAATCTCACGGCCGTGATTCCTCCACCCTGCGGCAGGTAGGAGAATCCCCGGGGTGAGGCGCGAATCTCGCCCCGATGCCAGCTTCCATATTCTCTGGCGCCGTTTTGCATGCCGGATGGGGGCCGTTGACAGTGGCCCCTCCGGCGAATCTCCGGGCCCCGATGGACCGTCAAGTTTTGCCCAGTCCCGCCGGCGTGAATTACTCACACACGGCGGGACCTGGCAGGTAAGTGTGCGGGGCAGTCCTGGAGGGGGGGCACAGGGGAATGCGACCCTGGGAGGGGCCCCACGGTGGCCTGGCCCGTGATCGGAGCCTACCGATCTGCGGGCGGGCTGGTTCCGTGGGGGCCTTCTTTCCTCCGCGCTGGGCCCCTGCAGGGCTCCGCCATATTGCCCGGGGACGGCGCGGAGATGGGAACCCCCGAGCATGTGCGGAAATACACCGGCCGTTCCGCGCATGCGCGAACTCGCGCCGGCCCTTCGGTGCTGGCTGGTGCTGATGGGACCTTTCCGGCGGCAACCTAGCCCCATAGAAAAGCGAGAATTCCTCACTTTCGGGGGCCATTGACGCCAGAGTCGTTGCCGCCTGTTTTCCCGCCAGCTTCGGGATACAGCCCCACAATCCCGCCCACATCTTTACTGTCAATGTCATATTTCAGCAAAAGTAATTAAAAAAATATAATGGAATATTAGCCTTTATTGCAAGGGGACTGGAATACAAATCAGTTGAATTTATATTAGTTTTATAAAGCTATGGTTAAACACATCGAGATAGATCATTGTTATGTAACTGTATTACCAGGCTGGTTTATTACCGGTCTGGAAATAGTCTGGTAAAGTGTATTAACAGAAAGTTTACCAGACCGATTCCTGGGATGGCGGGATTGACGTATGAGGAGAGATTGAGTCAGTTAGGGTTATATTCGCTGGAGTTCAGAAGAATGAGGGGGTTCCCATAGAAACCTTTAAAATTCTAACAGGACTAGACAGGGAAGATGCAGGAAGGATGTTCCCAATGGCGGGAGAGTCCGGAATAAGGGGTCACTTTCTGAGGATCTGGTAGCCATGATGTGGAGATGCCGGCGTTGGACTGGGGTGGGCACAGTAAGAAGTCTTACAACAACCAGGTTAGTCCAACAGGTTTGTTTGGAGTTACTAGCTTTCAGAGAGCAGCTCCTTCATCACTTGACTCCAAACAAACCTGTTGGACTTTAATCTGGTGTTGTAAGACTTCTTACTGAGAATATGGGGCAGAACATTTAGTACTGACGTAGTTGAGTCCAAAATATTGACCGGAATTCCCTGGCCGTTCAGGATTCTCTGGTTCTGCTCGCAGCGTATCCCCGCCCGCGAGTTTATCGGCAGCGTGGGGTGGCTTTAATGGGAATCGTCATTGACTTCGGAGGGAACAGAGAATCCCGCTGCCAGATAATGGTGGGCTGCCTCCCGCTGCCGGGAAACACACAGTTGGGAGGCTGGAGAATCCCTTATATCGCATGTTTTAAAGAAGGCGTTAGATATTGCTTTTGGGGCTAAAGGGATCAAAGGATATGGGGGAAAGTGGAACAGGTAACTGAGTTGGATGATCAGTCATGATCATAATGAATGACAGAGCAGGTTTGAAGCGCTGGATGACCTATTCGTGCTCCAATTTTCTATATTTCTTTTAAAAAAAATATTTTTGTTGTATGTTTACATCAGTACACTATACAATAGGTGAGCAAGATGGTTGTATGCACAATTTAAAAGTTCCCCTTTCATCGGCCTTACTTCCCTTCCCTACCCGCCCTCCCCTTTCTGTGCTTTGGGCTCCATGTTGTCCCTTTCCATAGTATATGTTGTCGGCTCTCTTTCGCTTTATATTTGTTGCTGTTGCCCCATGGCTTTGTTTGCCTCCTCCCCCCCCCCTCAGTCTTTTCCCATGTCTCTTCCTGATGTCTCCCTCGGTTCCTCCTCCCCCCCCCCCTCCCCCTCACCCCCCCGTTCCTATCTGCTCTCTGCGGCCTGTCTTCCCTCGTTGCCCCCCACTCCAGACCTCTCCCTCCCAATTCGCTATTCGAACAGATCTTGGAACAGGCTGATGACTAGTCCCCGCGCTTTGTGGAAGCCCACGTCTGACTTGCGGATGGTGTACTTGATCTTCTCCAGACGGGGAAATTCCAACAGGTCTGCGAGCCAGTCCGCAGTTGTGGGAGGTGCTGCTGATCGCCAGCCGAGCAGGATTCTCCGGCATGCAATTATGGAAGCAAAAGCAAGGGGATCCGCCCTCTTCCCCATATTGTTATGGGTCAGGGTTTAGAGAACCCCAAAGTGTATCATGGAGTTCACCTGACCCACAACTTTTAATAGATTGTGGTATGGGGAGCACACGGCCCACTCTACAGGTGTAGTACAGCAGAAAAGGAAAAGTATTTTTTTAAGCAAAACAATGTTTATTCTATGAACTTAAGTTAACCTTTTTAAAACATACAGTGAACATCTTAGCAACCATCAATTCAAATACAACCACAAAGAACACAACACTAAGTAATCCTTAATAACTTCCCAAACAACATCCAGAAGACTTAAGAAACACCTTTTAACAGAAGCACATGAGGTTTACATTTACTACTGAAAACATTTAAAATTCTGAATTCATCAGATGATCAAGAGATAGTCTTTTCGTGGCAGAGAGATCAACAGTACACCTGCTTTGTCTGGCTTCAGCTCCAACTCTGAAAACAAAACTAAAACACACCCCGCAGCAAACAGCCTAAAACGAAAGTAAAAAGCGGACAGACAGCCCAGCTCCACCCACACCCTGACGTCACTGATAAACACCCATTTCTTAAAGGTACATTTCTTAAACATCCATTTCTTAAAGGTACTCTCACATGACACCTCCCCCCAAGAAATTAAAATGAACCATCAACTTCAAGATGGTTTCATTTTTCACCTTTTCACTATCCTTTAACAAATGCACACAGTAAATATACTTTTTTGTTTCAAAAAACAACACAAGCAAACAGGTATAATAATATAGTCCATTTTCCTTTCGTTCTTCTTCCAACTGAAACTGCTTCCCTTCATCATATTTGTGACGAAGCATCGGCTATCACGTTTTCTCGACCTGCCCATGTACTCTTTTTAAATGAACAATAATGTAAAATAAACTCCAGCGAAACAGCCTTTCATTGTTATTCCGGAATCGCTCCAAAAACGTCAACGGATTATGATCAGTATATATAATGGTGTCAGACGGATTGCTGGTCACATAAATGTGAAAATGTTGCAAAGCCAGCACCAAACTCAAAGTCTCCTTCTCAATCGTGGAATACTTTTTCTGGCGAGAATTCAATTTCTTTGAAAAATAACCAATAGGCCGCTCTAGCCTTTGCCGTCGTCTTGTAGAAGCACCGCACCCACGCCCACATCACTCGCATCAACAGCCACTTTGAATGGTTTCGTATAATTTGGGATGGCTAACACAGGAGCAGTGGTTCACACCGCCTTCAGGCCGTCAAATGCCTGTTGACACTCCGCTGTCCACTGGAATTTGTTACGCTTCTTGAGCAAGTCCTTCAGTGGAGCGACCACACTGCTAAAATCGGATACGAATGTCCGATAAAATCCACTCAGACCAAGAAATCGCATTATTTCCCGTCGTGTCGAGGGTATCGAAAACTCCCCAATAACTTTTGTTTTCACATCCCGTGGGACCATTCGACCCTGTCTGATTGTACGGCCAAGGAAAGTGACTTTGGCTTTTCCAAATTGACTTTTGGCTAGGCTTATCACAAAACCCACCTCCTGAAGTCGATCGAATAACTCCATCAGATGTTTTAAATGTTCTTTCCATGTCTGGCTGAAAATCACCAGATTGTCGATGTATACCGCACAATTGGGTAATCCTGAAACAACTTTGTCAGTTAACCGTTGAAATGTGGCTGGTGCGTTTTTCATGCCAAATGGCATAACTTTGAATTGGTACATAACATCTGGTGTCACAAAAGCTGAAATCTCCTTTGCCCTTTCGGATAAAGGTACCTGCCAGTAACCTTTAAGTAAATCCAGTTTGGAAATAAAAGCTGATTGTCCCACTTTATCAATGCAATCCTCCAAACATGGGACAGGATAAGAGTCCATTCTTGTAACTGCATTAACCTTTCTGTAGTCCACACACAACCGTTGGGTACCGTCTGGTTTAGGTACCATCACTATGGGTGAGCTCCATTGGCTGCAACCCACTTCAATTACGCCATTTTTAAGCATACTCTCAATCTCTTTGTTAACCTGTGCCAATTTTAAAGGGTTAAGTCTATATGGATGTTGTTTGATTGGAACAGCAGTTCCCACATCTACATCATGTATAGCCATTTTAGTACTTCCCAATTTATCTCTACAAACTTGCCCATGTGTTATCAATAACTCTTTCAGGTCAGTTCATTTTTCCTCCGGATTCTGGATGGTACGCAGTTGATTTAATTTTTTTTATTCCAAAGCTATCCATAACCTCTTTGAATAACCTTGAGGTAAAATTTGATCCTTGACCCGATTGTATTTCTGTGGGTAGTCCATATCTAGTAAAGAATTTAAGTAACTCGTCCACAATCTTTTTAGCTGTAATATTACGTAATGGAGTGGCCTCTGGAAACCTAGTGGACACATCCATTATAGTCAAAAGATATTGATTCCCACTTTTCATTTCAGGAAGCGATCCTATGCAATCAATTAGGACCCTTGTAGAAGGTTCCTCAAATGCTGGAATGTGTATTAAAGGCACTGGTTTTATCACTGCTTGAGGTTTCCCTATCACTTGACATGTGTGACATGATTGACAAAATTTAACTACATCTTTATGTAGTCCAGGCCAATAAAAATGTTTCTGGATTTTAGCTTGAGTTTTCCTTATTCCCAAATGACCTCCCACTGGTACCTCATGTGCAACTCGCAACACCTCCTTTCTATACCCTACCGGCAATACTACTTGATGATCTTCTGCCCACTTTTCATCCGCCTGTATATGTAAAGGTCTCCATTTTCTCATCAAGACATTACTTTTGCGGTAATAACACTCTGGTATACTCTCAGATTCCTCTTCCGTATATGCTTTCTGATACATCCGTTCTATTTCTACATCTTTCTGTTGTAACTCCGCCAATTCTCCTGAACTAAAAATATCCGCCTCATCCTCCACCTGTTCTTTTCTAATTATCTGATCAAAAATCGTTTCTGATATTTGCACTTCACCTTTATCTTCACTCTCTGATTTTACCTCTTGTCTTAACCTGTGACTTTGCGACCTTGTTGCTGCACAATCCGGAGAAATCCCAGGATATTTGTCCTTCAACACTTCAGTTGTCTGATTTTCCATTGGCTTATCAACCACAGTAGGCATCACTCCCACCTGCGATCCAGCTATATCATTACCCAAGATAAACTGTATTCCTGGACAAGATAGTTTCTCTATTACTCCTACTACCACATCACCACTCTTCACTGGACTTTCCAACCTTACCTTATATAATGGAACACTACTCCTCTCACCCTGAATTCCACATATTACCACCTTTTCTGGCAGCATTCTTCCCAAACTACATAACTCCTCATCTCTTACCATTAAAGATTGACCAGCTCCCGTATCTCTTAAAATTGTGACTTCTTTACCTGCTCCTTCTGATACACATGAGTAAACTTTACCCACATAAGTAAATTCTTTAAAGAGATCTGGCACCTTCTTATCAATCACCTCTTGATCAGGCTGTACAATCTTTTGCACCTCCTTCACTTCACTTGGGCTTTCCTTTACCACTATAACAAACCCCACTGTCTTAACCTATTTTACCACATCAGCCTTCCCAGTGCTTTTCTTCATCCACCAACACTGTGACATTACATGGCCTAGTTTATTACAGTGAAAACATTTGAAACTTTTCATTTCTTTTCCACCCTCCTGGATTTATTTTTTAATCTGAGGTACACTCTCCTCATTATCTCCCATCAGATCACCTTTACTTTTACCACTTGAGTATTCCTGATTTCCCCAGTTTCTATCCCTCACAGGCTGAAATTGATGTCGGAAACCAAGCTTTGATTTATGAACTAATTCATAGTCATCTGCCATTTCAGCTGCTAACCTCACAGTTTTAACCCTCTGCTCTCCACATCAGGAATTGAATTTTTAAACTCCTCCAAAAGTATAATTTCTTTGAGAGTTTCATATGTTTGGTCTATTTTCAAAGCCCTTATCCACCTATCAAAATTACTCTGTTTAAGCCTTTCAAACTCCATGTATGTTTGACCAAATTCTTTCTTTAAATTTCTAAACCTTTGTCTGTAGGCTTCAGGCACCAGTTCATATGCACCTAAGATGGATTTTTCCACCTCCTCATATGTCCCAGAAATCTCCTCCGGTAGTGACGCAAACACTTCACTAGCCCTACCTATCAGCTTTGTTTGAATCAGTAATACTCACATGTCCTGTGGCCATTTCATTTGTTTAACCACCTTCTCAAATGAAACGAAAAATGTTTCTACCTCCTTCTCACCAAACCTTGGCACTGCGTGGACATATTTAAATAGATCCCCACCAAGTCTTCGACTTTGATGCTCTTTCTCACTATCCTCATCACTATCATCCAACTGTGCATTTCCCTTTATGTCTGCCAATTTGAACTGACTGTCATGTTTCATGGCCATTTTCTGAAGTTCAAACTCTCTCTCTTTATCTTTTTCCCTGATCTGTATCTCCCTTTCTCTTTCTTTTTGTTCTGCTAGGGCTATTCTTTCTTTTCTCCTTTCTTCTCTCTCCTTTTCTTTTTCCTCTCTATCACTTTCTCTTTCATTTGCCGCTCTCTCTTTCTTGTTCCTCTCTTTTGTATTCAAGCTGTTTTAATTCTTTCTCATATTCAATTTGTTTAATTTGTAACTGAATTTTTGCCATTTCCAATGAGTCAAGCTGTATTTCAGGCAACTTTAAATGCTTAGCCACCGCCATAATTACCTCATTGTTTCGCATTTTGTCAGGTAATGTTAACTGCAATGTTTTTGCCAAATCTAACCGTCTGCTTTTAGTCCCTGTCCATAAGGTGCTGCGTGTGACCATCTCCACCCCCAAAAACTTCAGAGCCTCTGAAAGAGCCATTGTCCACAACACACTCCCTACTTAAACTGAAATACCACACCTGAAAAGCAACTACAATGTGCTCACCCCTCACTGTCTTTAAGTTCACTAAGCCAATCCAATAGATAGACGTTTATCCCCCTCGAGCCCCCAATTTGTTATGGGCCAGGGCTTAGAGAACCCCAAATCGTATCATGGAGTTCACCTGACCCACAACTTTTAATAGATTGTGGTATGGGGAGCACACGGCTCACTCTACAGGTGTGGTACAGCAGAAATGGAAAATCATTTTTTAAAGCAAAACAATGTTTATTCTGTGAACTTAAGTTAACCTTTTTAAAACATACAGTGAACATCTTAGCAATCATTAATTCAAATACAACCCCCAAAGAATACAACACTAAGTAATCCTTAATAACTTCCCAAACAACATCCTTAAGAAACACCTTTTAACAGAAGCACATTAGGTTTACATTCACTACTGAAAACATTTATAATTCCGAATTCACCAAATTATCAAGAGATAGTCTTTTCATGGCAGAGAGATCAACAGTACACCTGCTTTGTCTGGCTTCAGCTCCAACCCTGAAAATGAAAGTAAAACACACCCTACAGCAAACAGTCTAAAACGAAGTAACACTCTGACATCACTGATAAACACCCATTTCTTAAAGGTACATTTCTTGAACACCCATTTCTTAAAGGTACTCTCACATGACAATATGTAGTTCTGGCTGGTTCGACACCCTGAAGACTGCCACTCTCGGGCACGGCTCCACCCTTACCCCCACGACCTTTGACATTGTCTCGAAGAAGGCTGTCCACCAACTGGGAAGCCTGGGCAGGCTCAGGACATGTGGGAATGGTTGGCACGGTCTCCCTGGCACCATTCAGACTTGTCTTCCATTTTCTATGTTTTTATGTATTGAGCGGCATAGATCAAGGCGAGGTTACTGGCATTGGGATACAGGTTAACCATGATCCAATAGAATGATGATACAAGCTTGAGGGACCAAAATTGCCTACTCCTGGTCCTCAGAGCCAGTTTAAAATGAGCCTTCGGAAGAAGAGGGGGGAAAATTGGAGTGGAAAGAGGACACGCTTCAGGAAGTTTGTGTGATGCATGTTAAAAAGAGATTGCTAAAGACGAGTACAGAGTATTGAAAATAAATTATTCCAGTGTTCCACCTATGCTTCATTTTCTGAGTGTCTGAAGGGTGAAAATAGTATGAAACCTGGATTACAGAATCCCCCTTTGTTCTGATGAGGTAACATTTCAAGGTTCAAGGACCCTGTTCTTTGCAGACAGAAAGGACAGGCAGACACATTGCTTCTGTTTCAGCTAAAGAAAATAAGTGGCAGCCATTTGCTGACTCATTCCTCAGGGCAATACAGCAACCAATCAGGATCAAACTGCCTGGTTTAAGTCACATACAATGCTTCACAGTTAACTGTCAGACACTTGGTTAATTTTCCACGCCAATGCCTTTATCAGTCCACACTTTCTTCTCACGGAGCATACATTCCCCTTACATCGGTATTATTGTGAAGAGTCCCGGTGAGTGCAAGATGAAATGTAATGACATGTCCCTTGTTTCAGCAATACTCAAGTCCTGTACTCACAAAACAACCATTTCAAGGTTTACACTACTTACAAGCACTGAGAAGATGTCTCGGTCATTTCAAAAAATGTATACATTTTTGGGATACAGGCATTGCTGGCAAAGGCAGCATTTATTGCCCATCGCTAGTTGCCCTTCAGTAGCTGGTGGTGAGCCACCTTCCTGTCCCATGGCAGCCCATGTGGTGAAGGTGCTCCCACACGGCTGTTAGGTATGGTTTTCCAGGTTTTGGGCTCAGTGATGGTGATATATATCTGTTTCAGGATTTCAGGTGACTTAAGGGGAACTTGGAGACAGTGGTGTTTCCATGTAACCGCTGCTTTTGTCCTTCAAGGTCGTGGGTCTGGAACGTGTTATCAAAGAAGCCTTGAAAAGCTGTTGTGGCGTATCTTGTATGTGGTACACACTCCAGCATAATACTTGGTTACATCTCAAAGCCTCTGTAACAGAGACAGACGTTGCACGATAGCTTTGATAACGCAGTATAAAGCAGGCACACGAATGTTGAAGTGGTTTAATCTGAAACAGCAGAAAGAATTGTTGGATGTTAAGCAAATTGAACAATGAAGTGACGCATTGATCAGCACTCCTCTGACTTTCCAGGTCTCTACCCACCAAGAGCCAAGCTTGCCATACAGAGGCATGTTTCTCTTTTGAGTGACAATGAGCAAGCTGATATTTTTGAACGTGTTCAGGTAACAATATAGAGGCTGTTCGAAAAGTGTTCACTAAAAGTACATATTGTTTATGGGAAACTGTGACGGTAAATATGGATTACAGATTATTTATATGTGATGACAATTACTTTAATTCTTAACAAAACATCAAACTGAAATTTCCAGTGTGATCATTAATTTGTGATGCTAATGTATGTTAATTATGACAATATTTGTTGCAATTATGCCTCAGTTTAAAAAGTTTGTTGCTTGCCTGTAAATATCCATTGAGGATTTTGACGTAATTTCTATAAAACTATACATCCCCATGACAGGTGCCTTTTCCCCTTCACTGAATCCATTCCAGCTCTACCCTGCTCCAGTACGATGATTATTGGAGGTTGTATTCTGTGCACACCGCCAGATAAAACACTACTGTCATCATTGCTTCAAGTTTATTTTGTGAACTTTAATATGATGTGGACATCGCGGGCAAGGCCAGCTTTTGTTGCCCATCCCAAAATTTATCTTTAGCTGAGTGGCCATTTCAGAGGACAATTAAGACCCCATTGCTGTGGGTCTGGAGTCACATGTAGGACAGACCAGGTAAGGAGGACAGAGTTCGTAAAGGACATTAGCGAACCAGATGGGTTTTTACAACAAGAGATGATAGTTGCCATGGTCACCATTACCGAGACCAGCTTCATATTCCAGATTTATTAACTTATTTATTAATATTAAAAATAAGAATTTACATTCATTCAGCTGTTGTGGTGGGATTTGAAGCTATGACACCAGAGCATTAGTTTGGGCTGCTGAACTGCTAGTGCAGTGACATTACTTCTAAGTGAAATGGTGAAGACTCCAAAGAAACAATGGGCAAAATTCTCCGTTTGGGAGACTGAGGGCTGGATTCTCTGATCCTGTGGCTATGTCCGCAGGATACGTCTGGTCTTACGACCAGAAGGTCAGTGCCGCCCCCGCACCGATCCTCTGTCCGGTGGGGGGGGGCTAGCAGCCACGCAGCGTAATCTGTCGATACGGCCGGAGAATAGGCGGGTCCGTGGCCGTGCATGCGCACGGCAGCCCGCGGACCCATCCTGCCAAAAACTTCCCCTCTGTAACCAACCTCGCCACCCCCACCAGTCCCCCCAGACCCCGCCGAAGCCCCCCCTGCCAGAGGAACGGCTCCCCTCCTGTCTGTGGCGGCGCTGGACATCGTCCGCAGCTGCCACGCAAGGTCCCCGAACGGTGTGAGCGCACGCCATCAGGGCGGAGCGTCGGGGGAGGGCCTCGGGTGTCGTCCTGAGGCCGTCCATACGGCATGCGGAGTACTCACAGTGTACGCCGTATTGCAAAAACGCCCCGCCCCCGATTCCGGCGGAAATGGGGATTCTCCGGCTGATCGCCAAATGCAATTTCGGTGTCGGTGATCGGAGAATCCAACCCTAGGTGTTGACGCCAGGTCTGGATTGCCTGCGGTTCGCAATGCCGCGGGGGACGCTATTTCCTGAGCAATTCAGGACATGCTAATGGGCCAGTGGCGTGCTTATAAGCGTCTCCAGCTTGTCAAGCTCCCCAGCGCTAATTCTGAGCATGTGAATCTGGATCAATTCTCATTCCCACTGGGGTCAGATTCACTTGGGTCAGAATTGGTGCTTGGGAGCTTGACAAGCTGGAGCAGCTTATAAGCACTCCACTCCCCACACACTCTTATTCCAGACAAGAAGATGACTCCGCCTCGTGGACCGGAGCTGGGTGCGATGGAGGAGAGGTGGGACGCCCTCTTCCCCAAGGTGGGCAGGAGGCTACTGCCCACATTCGCTAACTGGGCCTGGACAGAGGTGGCCGAGATGCTCAGTGTGGTGAGCCTCACCAGACGGACTGGCACGCATGCTGCATGAAGATGAACGACCTCCTTAGGGCGGCTAGGGTGAGTCACCACTTCTGTTCCCCAGGCATCACTCCTGTCCCTCACTCACTCCTCACATCACAACCCCACTCTCATAGAGGCCAATAAATGCCCACCTGCCCACAACTCACATCCCATCCTTCACCAAACCCCAACACCTGTATTGTCCGCTTTGGCAAGGTGCCTTGCACACACATGCCACCAGCTACAGACCCCCTGTGTAACTCGCCTCCATGTGTCTCACCATGTCCTTTGTGTGTCCCCGAGGAAAAAACGGCCCATAACAGAAGGGAGCGAGAACACCGGAGAGGGAGTCCTGGACCTCCGGGCTCTAACCCCCACCCAGTAGAGGACAATGGCGTTATCTGGAGCGGTGCAGGAGAGCGCTCTGCCGAGGTGGCATGCAACAACCAATTGAGCCCCTAATGTAAAATGATGTCCCGAGAGCAAGTGATTCACTCACCTCTCCCAGACCACTGTTTCCCAAGATCTCACCATGTGTATTGTCTTTTTGTCTTGCAGGATCATCATCAGACCAGGCCAGCCCAACTGGCCTACCTCAGCCCCAGCCACAACCCCAGCTCACCTCGAAGGACCAGTCCAGGGACAACACCGACTTCTTGACACTGCACCCTCCACCAACACAGTGACTATCCCCTCGGTGGGGCATTTTAGTGAAGAGGCTCATGGGTCACCACCTGGTACGCACGTCACACATGCTGCAGCACATCTGGTGGAGGTAGGGACACCCAAGGGAGTGGGCAGTCGGAGAGGTGCCAGATCCCAGGAACAAGCTGTACTCTGGACGGATGTCACGCTTCTGGAAAGCACGATCCCGTCACTAGTGGAGATGCAGATACAGAGCCAGGATCTAAAGGAGGCACAGTTGGAGGAGTCCAACCGCCTTCCGGTACAGAAGACAATGCCGACAATGCATGATACCCAGGCCTACCCTGAACGGGTGGCATCCACGGTGGAAGCCTTGGAGCAAAAAGTCACAGCCATGGGTCAAGTGGTCCAAGGCTTGGGGCACTCTGTGCGGTTGATGGCTGAGGCTCAGGACAGCCATGTACCCACATGGACATTGCTGCAGCGCTCCAAAACTTGGCTCAGTCACAAAGGGTCATGGCTGAGGGCATTGAGAGCATTGGCTGGGAGCTGACTGACCTGGGCCAGAGGGAGATGACCGAGGCGCAGAGTGACATTACTCACTCGCTGAGGACATGGCCCAGTTTCTGTGCTCCATTGTTGAAGGCACCGAAACCCTGCTTGAGACAAGAGCAGGCCTCCAGGACTGGCAGCGCCATGTTACATTGGACCCCCTGGATCTCACTCAGGCTTCACCTCTGTCTCAGGCAGTAGCCCGGGGGCCATTGGGCACCCCAAAGGAGGAGGAAGTGATGGTGCCCTTGCTGGCCTCCTTCTTGCGGATGTGCTGGAACACTTCAGCGCTTCTGAATCACCCCTACCTGACACTGGTGCATCTAATGGACAGAGGGCAGAACAAGGTGGCATCTTGCCACCTGTGAGATCTGAAAGTCAGCCAGGCTCATCCAGACCCAGGCCCTCCAGGGGATGGCCGCCAAAGGCATCTCAGGTCAGAGGGCGAGATACGCAGCAGGCCTCCTCCATGTCTGATGTGCTGTCTGGGGTCACACCTAGATGGAGCGGCAGGCCCCATAAAATAAGGAAGTTAGACACCAATTAAGTTGGCATGATGCAGCACATGGGAAAGAGGTCGGAGAAAGTAATGTTTATAGTGACAATTAAACACCTTTTCACCAACATTCCAACCTGCCTCAATCCTCTGTCTGAAGAGTGTGAGGGCTGGGCTGGGTGCAGAGGGTGTGCCGGGTAAGGGGGTTGTGGGAGATTGGTGGTGTGGGTGTTGGAGGATAGAACGGGGCAGTGTCTCCAGGATTATTGAACGATCCATCTGGGGTCACCCTCAGAGGTGGCATGGAATGGGGCCAGAAGTGTGAGACCGCCTTGTAGGACAGCTTACCCATTGAGTGACCCATCACCGCTCACCATCTCCATAACCACAACCCCTCCAATCAGCCCAAAGGAATATGAGCCCGTGAGACGGAGTGGCCAGCATACATGCAGGGCTCACCCGGGCGGACAGTGGAAGGGGATTCTGAAGGCAGGATTCAGCCTGATTAGAGAGAACCAGAGCTCATCTCACAGTGGGAACGAGGCTTCATCATCCTCCATACCGTAGACAAGACCGGTTGATACTGCCTGAAAGCGCCCACTCGTGGTGCTAGTCAGACGCTCGGAGCGGGGTGGTGGGATGGAATGAAGGGTGGAGGGACGGGAGGATATGAACAGCTATGGGGAGCGGGGCCCCACTTGGAAGGGGATGGAGGGGTTGGGTGGGGGAGAGTATAGAGATGTGTGACATGGCAGCGGAATCCCAGTGGCCAGGCCTCTTAGTTGGCAAATGTGGAGGTGATGAGGTTGCCCTGTGTGTGGCGGCCCTGGAGCACACATTGGGTGGCCTGCCATGCCAGTCCGGGCTCCATGCCCGTTTCTTCCTGGCCATCCTCCACGTTTATGGGCAGCACGGTCGCAAAAGTGGCTAGCATTGTGGCTTCACAGCATCAGGGTCCCAGGTTCAAATCCCCACTGGGTCACTGTCTGTGCGGAGTCTGCACGTTCTCCCCGTGTGTATGTGGGTTTCCTCCGGGTGCTCCGGTTTCCTCCCACAGTCCAAAGACGTGCAGGTTAGGTGGATTAGCCATGCTAAATTGCCCTTAGTGTCCAAAAATGGGAGGAGGGGTTAATGGGTTACAGGGTTAGGGTGGAAGTGAGGGCTCAAGTGGGTTGGTGCAGACTCGATGGGCTGAATGGCCTCCTTCTGCACTGTAAATTCTATGATCTATGACCCGAGGAAGCACCTCGAAGGTGGCAGGAACCAACGAGTGCGCCAGGACGTAGGCGGCGTGCACGCTGCCTGGATATCGGGTGTAGATGTGCAGCTGGTGGTTGCACAATAACTGCAAATTCAGGGAGTGGAAGCCCTTCCAATTGATGAAGGGCACCCTCTGATGAGCCGGTGCCCGTAGGGGGACATGTGGTCCATCGATCACCCCCTGGTCCTGGGGCATGCCAGCGATGGCGGCAAATCCTGCTGCCTGGGAATCCTGGTGGGCTTGGTCCAGATTGAAGTTTATATAGTCTACAGCCTGGGCGCATAGGGCATTCATCACAGTGCGAGATCACAGACAGATCCCCGCTCAGCCACGGGAAGACACAGAGGCATAATGGTTCAGGGCGACCATCACCTTGACAGCCTCTGGGAGTAGGTATCAGCTTCAATACCCCTGCAGTGTCAGGTGATCAACATCTGGCACAGGTAGTGCACAGTCTCCCTGGTCAGCCAAAGTCTTTAGCAGCACAGGCAGCCCGGCACCTCCTCGAAGGAAAGGCACTGACATTGAACACGTGGCCCGATGCGGCACCTCCTTTACATCTCCTCCTCGGCCTGTTGGACGACCAGCATTGGAGCCTCACTCGCTGGCTCCTGCTCTTCTGGGGCAGACTCCTCCGGAGCAGAGTCCTCCCCGAGCAGGGCCTGTGCCTCCAGCCCCCGTGCGTCTGCAACGGCAGCCATGACCAAATAAATAGCAAGCGTTCCTGGCTGTACGCCGAAATTGATTTTCTGCAGGGGGGGAAAAGAGAATACATGTTAGCAAGAAGCCCCCTTGCCCATCCAGATTCAACAGGTAACATGGTGATCCTGAGTTGCACTTCAGCTCCATATGACTCCTCTCCAAACCCACCCCCAACACTACCCCTCAGTCATTCCCCCCATATGTGGCCTTCCACACTGCACTCCTGTCCACATCAGTGAGTGGCACCAGGCCTGTGATGTGGGAAGCCTCTATCCTCACTGCCTGTCCCTGTCAACAAGGGTACTGGTGGCTGCTGCAGTGATAGGCTCTGTGGCCTCTGTCCTGTCTCCCCGGTGAGGTCTACAATGGATGTCCTCATTGGGTGAGCCCACCAGCAGGGTGCCATCTGGTTTGCAGCCACCGAGTGCCACCAATCGCCTCCACGCTTCGAGGCTTGCGTCTTGGCAGGTCCTACAGATGGGAGTGAGGCTGTGAATTGTGCATCTGTCAGGAGCGTAGCTGCAGTGTGATGTGGGTCCTGGTGTGACACACAGGTTGTTACAACCTGCCCAGGGGCACGATGAACAGGAACAGGAGCCTGGTGGCCAGGCAGGGCTTGGAGACAACTGGTAGTCCTGTGGGGTGGACTAGTTGATAGTGACGCAGATGTGGTCTCTGCCCTGAGAGGGGCAGTGTGCCAGAGAGTGTGCCAAAGGCCATGATGCATGTGTCCTTTATTTGGGGTGAGCTCTGCTATTCCCCTGCAGTGGGGCTAAGCTTCTGATGGGAGCACTGAGGAGTGGCAGCCCCTGGTGTGTCACTGATTGAACCTGGCCATGCCGATCCCATTAGTGGGTTAGCTGGGGTCTGAAGGTTTCCAGAGGGGAGGCCTGAGTGGGCTCCCAAATGACCAGAGGCTCTGTGAACATTTACAGGACACAGTGAGCAGAGTGAGCAGCCAGGGACCTGTAACTTGAAACAAATTGGTGCGTTTAAAACAAATACAGCAGCAATGACGGTGTGAGCAATCCCAAGGAGGACACCCTGAATCCCGCTACACCCATCGATCCCGGCAGCCAACCGTCCCCCCCCCCCCCCCCACCCCCCACCCCCCAAAGCAAACGATGCAATTTTTAACACATTTTTAAACTTTCCTTGCATCCTCTCTCCCCCTCAGCTGCCATGGCGCCCAGTCTCTCCCTGTCATAAACCGAGCTTGCGTGACTTCCGCCTGAGAGGGGTGGAGCGTCATGGAGGCCCAGAACATACTGGGCCAAATCCGCTAATCACATCGAAATGAATGCAAATGCTGGTTTCGCACATTGTTGCCAGCATGGGGCTCGAACCGCGTTATCGGCACGAACGAGGGACTGGAGCATGGCGTCCAATTCGGCGCCGGGCGTGGACCTCGATTTTGGCCGGACACCCGATTCTCCACCCGAGCATGGTTCGCGTTTGCGGCATCGCAAAGCGAAGAATTTAGCCCTATGTAAAGAACATGTCTCGTTTTATGGCCAAATAAATAATTTCACCTTTTCCTTCAGAATTCACATTTTCAATTCCCCAATCAGTTAATTCGTCATTCCAAAATTGGAGCGAGCCGAGTTTCGATAACGTACTGCCGTTCACCACAAGAGGTATCCTGCATTCCACCGCTGCTGGCAATTGAACATCACTCCCTCCTCGGAGGTCACAGCTTTCTTCTCCACCTGAGTGAGAAGTTAACAGACCATCTTGAAAACAAACACACTTAGAAACTGCCCTCAAACTGCTCTGAGACAGTGTTCACATTTGCTGTCTAGACAATGAAGGCAGTCCCAATCAAATGGTTGTGTATAGAGTAGAGGATTTATGCATTTAGATAATAATAGAAGGCTCCCAAAATGGAAAATTAGAAATTAGACTTGCTCCCCACGGTTATCACAAAGGCTCTGATCTGTTTTACATTTGTACAATATTACGACCTGTGCATTTGATTCTCCTGATACACATTCCTATTGAGACATGCTCTGTACCAAGAGCGGAGTCTTGTCCGTTTAGGGCTACTATATTCCCGGCCATTGCCTGGAATCCTTCATAGGATTGTTCAGTATATCTGCCACTTTGGAGCTCAAATCGTTGACATTGTGCACCATGTCTTCCATAGCATGTACACTGTGAATGTAACATAGGGCAATGTACTGCAACTAACACGGTAGCATTGTGGATAGCACAATTGCTTCACAGCTCCAGGGTCCCAGGTTCGATTCTGGCTTGGGTCACTGTCTGTGCGGAGTCTGCACGTTCTCCCCATGTCTGCGTGGGTTTCCTCCGGGTGCTCCGGTTTCCTCCCACAATCCAAAGATGTGCAGGTTAGGTGGATTGGCCATGCTAAATTCCCCTTAGTGTCCAAAATTGCCCTTAGTGTTGGATTGGGTTACTCGGTTATGGGGACAGGTTGCAGGTGTTGACCTTGGGAAGGGTGCTCTTTCCAAGAGCCGGTGCAGACTCGATGGGCCGAATGGCCTCCTTCTGCACTGTAAATTCTATGATAATCTATGATAACACATTCCGCAATTATAGCAGGAATCTTTTAGAGTTTAAGAATAAATGGAAAATATCAACAGGAGAGCTGGGGACCTTATCCGTGAGCAATATTAATCAATGATCTGTATTGACAGAAAATGAAGCCAGCTGATGACCAAGATGAGAATGAGCTGGTGATTCTCATTCTGCGCCAGATATGTGAGACCAAACAGAAGACGCACGCCCACCTTGGCGAGACCCCGATGGTACAGCACCTTCTCCATTCACTTTAGAAAAGTAAAGGGATTGAACTTGTGGCTGTGGAGTTACGTGCGGATGACTGTGCCCCATTATTTTTCAATGTAATGTTCTGTTCAGGGGATGGGAAACGATGCAGGAAGTTGGAAGGTAGTAAAACAGGGACAGAAACAAAAGGCAGTAAGGGGGAAAGTGTAAGGCAGAGAAGCCATAGTCAAAAATCAGAAAGGGCGACAGTGACTGAGGGGAGCTCAGTGAATAGGACCAGGAATACTAAAAGGAATAAAATGGAAAGAAAAACATGAATGGTAAGTGACGCAGCAGGTTGTTACATGAAGATATGTGTTCAACGACAAGGAAAATTAGGAGAAAAGTTAAGAGGAAATATAACTTAGGAGAGGATACTGATCGAGGTATTAAGATTCAGAACAGAGGTAAAAAAGCCAACATAAGTGTACTTTACCTGAATGGTCGTAGTATTCGGAATAAGGTAAATGAGTTGATGGCGCAAATCATCGTGAATGACTATGATTTAGTGGCCATTACTGAAACATGGTTAAAGGATGGTCATGACTGGGAGTTAAATATCCGAGGGTATCAAACTATTCGGAAGGACAGAGTGGATGGTAAGGGCGGTGGTGTAGCTCTGTTATTTAAGGATGACATCTGGGCAATAGTAAGGGATGACATCGGTGCTATGGAGGATAAAGTTGAATCCATTTGGGTGGAAATCAGGAATAGTAAGGTGAAAAAGTCACTGATAGGAGTAGTCTATAGGCCACCAAATAGTAACATTATGGTGGGGCAGGCAATAAACAAAGAAATAACGGATGCATGTAGAAATGGTACAGCAGTTAACATGGGGGATTTTAATCTACATGTCGATTGGTTTAACCAGGTCGGTCAAGGCAGCCTTGAGGAGGAGTTTATAGAATGTATCCGCGATAGTTTCCTAGAACAGTATGTAATGGAACCTACGAGGGAACAAGCGGTCCTAGATCTGGTCCTGTGTAATGAGACAGGATTGATTCAGGATCTCATAGTTAGGGATTCTCTCGGAAGAAGAGATCACAATATGTGGAATTTAAAATACAGATGGAGGGTGAGAAGGTAAAATCAAACACTCGTGTTTTGTGCTTAAACAAAGGAGATTACAATGGGATGAGAGAAGAACTAGCTAAGGTAGACTGGGAGCAAAGACTTTACGGTGAAATAGTTGAGGAACAGTGGAGAACCTTCCAAGCAATTTTTCACAGTGCTCAGCAAAGGTTTATACCAACAAAAAGGAAGGACGGTAGAAAGAGGGAAAATCGACGGTGGATAGCTCAGGAAATAAGGGAGAATATCAAATTGAAGGAAAAAGCATACAAAGTAGCAAAGATTAGTGGGAGACTAGAAGACTGGGAAATCTTTAGGGGGAATAGAAAGGTGCTAAAAAAGCTATAAAGAAGAGTAAGATAGATTATGAGAGTAAACTTGCTCAGAATATAAAAACAGATAGTAAAAGTTTCTACAAATATATAAAAGGAAAAAGAGTGGCTAAGGTAAATATTGGTCCTTTAGAGGATGAGAAAGGAGATTTAATAATGGGAGATGAGGAAATGGCTGAGGAACTGAACAGGATTTTTGGGTCGGTCTTCACAGTGGAAGACACAAATAACATGCCAGTGACTGATGGAAATGAGGCTATGACAGGTGAGGACCTTGAGAGGATTGTTATCACTAAGGAGGTAGTGATGGGCAAGCTAATGGGGCTAAAGGTAGACAAGTCTCCTGGCCCTGATGGAATGCATCCCAGAGTGCTAAAAGAGATGGCTAGGGAAATTGCAAATGCACTAGTGATAATTTACCAAAATTCACTGGACTCTGGGGTGGTCCCGGAGGATTGGAAATTTGCAAACGTGACACCACTGTTTAAAAAAGGAGGTAGGCAGAAAGTGGGTAATTATAGGCCAGTGAGCTTAACTTTGGTAGTAGGGAAGATGCTGGAATCTATCATCAAGGAAGAAATGGCGAGGCATCTGGATGGAAATTGTCCCATTGGACAGACGCAGCATGGGTTCATAAAGGGTAGGTCGTGCCTAACTAATTTAGTGGAATTTTTTGAGGACATTACCAGTGCGGTAGATAACGGGGAGCCAATGGATGTGGTATATCTGGATTTCCAGAAAGCCTTTGACAAGGTGCCACATAAAAGCTTGCTGTATAAGATAAAGATACATGGCATTAAGGGGAAAGTAGTAGCATGGATAGAGGATTGGTTAATTAATAGAAAGCAAAGAGTGGGGATTAATGGGTGTTTCTCTGGTTGGCAATCAGTAGCTAGTGGTGTCCCTCAGGGATCAGTGTTGGGCCCACAATTGTTCACAATTTACAGAGATGATTTGGAGTTGGGGACCAAGGGCAATGTGTCCAGGTTTGCAGACGACACTAAGATGAGTGGTAAAGCAAAAAGTGCAGAGGATACTGGAAGTCTGCAGAGGGATTTGGATAGGCTAAGTGAATGGGCTAGGGTCTGGCAGATGGAATACAATGTTGACAAATGTGAGGTTATCCATTTTGGTAGGAATAACAGCAAAAGGGATTATTATTTAAATGATAAAATATTAAAACATGCTGCTGTGCAGAGAGACCTGGGTGTGCTAGTGCATGAGTCGCAACAAGTTGGTTTACAGGTGCAACAGGTGATTAAGAAGGCAAATGGAATTTTGTCCTTCATTGCTTGAGGGATGGAGTTTAAGACTAGGGAGGTTATGCTGCAATTGTATAAGGTGTTAGTGAGGCCACACCTGGAGTATTGTGTTCAGTTTTGGTCTCCTTACTTGAGAAAGGTCGTACTGGCACTGGAGGGTGTGCAGAGGAGATTCACTAGGTTTATCCTAGAGCTGAAGGGGTTGGATTACGAGGAGAGGTTGAGTAGACTGGGACTGTACTCATTGGAATTTAGAAGGATGAGGGGGGATCTTATAGAAACATATAAAATTATGAAGGGAATAGATAGGATAGAAACATATAAAATTATGAAGGGAATAGATAGGATAGATGCGGGCAGGTTGTTTCCGCTGGCGGGTGAAAGCAGAACTAGGGGGCATAGCCTCAAAATAAGGGGAAGTAGATTTAGGACTGAGTTTAGGAGAAACTTCTTCACCCAAAGGGTTGTGAATCTATGGAATTCCTTGCCCAGTGAGGCAGTAGAGGCTCCTTCATTAACTGTTTTTAAGATAAAGATAGATAGTTTTTTGAAGAATAAAGGGATTAAGGGTTATGGTGTTCAGGCCGGAATGTGGAGCTGAGTCCACAAAAGATCAGCCATGATCTCATTGAATGGTGGAGCAGGCTCGAGGGGCCAGGTGGCCTACTCCTGCTCCTGGTTCTTATGTTATTATAAGATGGCCCTGGAGCCACTTCAGTCACATGCCGGCCTGTGGAGGGAGTTCTCCTGAAGACCCCTCATGTTCTCCTACCAGTGGCAATAGCGACTGCCTTGGCTGGTGGGGCTGCTCGACAGGATAAAGCCTCCCATTTTGCCACCCACCATCCTTAACATTTTCACCTGGGTTCCAAGCAGCGTTTCGCATCGTCAGCCCAACTTCACTTGGGTCGCCTTCTTCAGTGAGTCTGTTGAGAATCTTGCACACCTCACTTCACCTGTAAAACTCTCTTGTTTTCTTCTCTTCCAAAGCCTGTGCCAAACAACATGATCCCAGAGCACACAGCGAGCTCAGGGAGGTTCAAACTCGATGTCCTGAAAAACAAGGCCAGGAAGTCTTTGACCAGCTCTCTGGAAAATATTTTCTCACGGGTAAGGTGTATGGGACAGTTTTGAACACGAGCATGATTCAGTGGCAGGTTTTATGCACGTCCTTTGAGAGGTCAAGTTGTGGTAACTGTTAAATGTTGGAATACATATCTCCGCATGTTGTGTTTGGCCCTCGTGTTCTGTCCCAACGCGTACAAGCGAATGCTGAGAAAGGTGTCACCGTTTACAGCTGGCATATTGAACATTTATACAATACCTTCTGAAACAACTTGATACCGGCTTAAACAAATGGCATGACAGGAGCAATGGACAAGAAAAGTTCACAGCTCGCTCACTCCATTAGTTTGACTATAGACTCCATGGGCAGGCTTCTCCGCATTCGGCAGAGCGGCCCGACGTCAGCGTCAATAACGGCGCGAACCACTCCGGCGTCCGGCCGACCGGAATGTTGCAAAACCACTGACCCAGAAGGGGCTAGCAGCGGCGTGATGCCATTCGCGACGGCGTCACCCATCACTGACACGCGGGCCGTCATTGACGCCGCGCGGCGTCGCAGCACAAAAGACGGAGACCCGGCAAAATGGCCGCCCGCCGTGCAGCATCGAGGCTCCAGGAGCGCGACATCGAGGCGCTCCTGGGCGCAGTAGAGCAGAGGAGAGAGGCCCTGTACCCCGGACGGTAGGGCCGCAGGGTCGTACCTAACCTCAGCCGGCGCCTGTGGAGGGAGGTGGCAGAGGCCGTCAGCGCCGTGGCCGTAATAGCCAGGACAGGCATCCAGTGCCACAAGAAGGTTAATGGCTTAGTCAGGGCAGCCAGGGTGAGTACCCCCCCCCCCCCCCCCGCCCCCCGCAATCCCCCCCTCCCCCAGGATGGGCGGCACAGCCCTAGCTGAAACCGACATGGCTGCACCCACCCATGCAGGCTGCATTGGCAGGATGGGGTGTGAACCTATGCCAACATACACATACAGTATATGTCCGCCTAACACTGTTGCCCTTTATCCCTGCCAAACCCCCCTGCCCGCAGGAGAAACGCGCTCTCAACAACCGGGAGCGTGAGAGGACTGGAGGGGGTCCACCTGAATGGCATCCCCTCACCGTTCATGAAAAGATGTCCCTGGACCTTGCAAGCGGATCCGAGGACCGGGAGGTTACGGATGCAGAGGTCGCAACACCAAGTGAGACCCCCAACTGCCTGCCCCCCTTTCCCCCTTCCTCCCTCTCCCCCTTCCCCCTCTCTCCCCATCCCCCCTCTCCCCCTTTCTCCCTTCCCCCATCCCCCTCTCCCCCTTTCCCCCATCCCCCTTCGCCCTTTCCCCCATCCCCCTCTCCCCCACCCCCCGTCTCCCCCTTTCCCCTTCCCCTTTCCCCCACCCCACATTTCCCCTTTCGCCATTCCCAACTTCCCAACCCCCCTTTCCCCATCCCCATTCCCTCCTTTCCCCCACCCCCCCTTTCCACCTTCTCCCCTTCCCCTTTACCCCTTCCCCCTTTCCCCCACCCCCATTCCCCCTTTCCCCCACCCCCTTTCCCCCATCCCCCTCTCCCCCACCCCCCCTTCCCCCTCTCCCCCTTCCCCCCTCTCCCTCTTTTCCCCCATCCCCGTCTGCGTGTGTAACCATGCATGCTGTATTGTGTTTTGCAGGACCGAATGTCGACCCACCCGTCTCTGCGGATTCCGACCGCCCCCAGGACATGCCAGGGCGCCCACGAGACAGGAACAGACCCGGCCCGTCAGGCATACGACGCCCCCCTCCCTGTGCCAGGCTGCCCACGAGACAGGGACAGACCCGGCCCGTCAGGCATACGACGCCCCCTCCCTGTGCCAGGCTGCCCACGAGACAGAAACAGACCCGGAGCGTCAGGCATACAACGCCCGCACCCTGTGCCAGTGCGGCGATGCCGGTGGGCCACACCCAGCGACAAGGACGGCAGCCACAGCAACAGGCCCCCGTCCCAGTCGACCCGGGGCACTGACACACATGACACGCCCATCCAGGATACCCACACACAGGACACTGACACAAACGACACCGACACACAGGACACTGACACACAGGACACCGACACACAGGACACTGACACACAGGACACCGACACACAGGACACTGACACACAGGACACTGACACACAGGACCCTGACACAGGACACTGACACACAGGACCCTGACACAGGACACTGACACACAGGACACTGACACAGGACACCGACACACAGGACACCGACACACAGGACACCGACACACAGGACACCGACACACAGGACACCGACACACAGGACACGGACACACAGGACCCTGACACAGGACACTGACACACAGGACCCTGACACAGGACACTGACACACAGGACACTGACACAGGACACCGACACACAGGACACTGACGCACAGGACACTGACACACAGGACCCTGACACAGGACACTGACACACAGGACCCTGACACAGGACACTGACACACAGGACACTGACACAGGACACCGACACACAGGACACTGACACAAAGGACACCGACACACAGGACACTGACACACAGGACACTGACACAGGACACTGACACACAGGACACTGACACACAGGACACTGACACACAGGGCACCCACACACAGGACACCCACACACAGGACACCCACACACAGGACACTGACACACAGTACACGGACACACAGTACACGGACACACAGGACATTGACACACAGGACACGGACACACAGGACACTGACACACAGGACACTGACACACAGGGCACCCACACACAGGACACCCACACACAGGACACCCACACACAGGACACTGACACACAGGACACTGACACACAGGACACGGACACACAGGACACTGACACACAGGACACCCACACACAGGACACCCACACACAGGACACCCACACAAAGGACACCCACACACAGGACACCCACACACAGGACACCCACACACAGGACACTGACACACAGGACACTGACACACAGGACACCCACACACAGGACACGGACACACAGGACACGGACACACAGGACACTGACACACAGGACACTGACACACAGGACACCCACACAAAGGACACCCACACACAGGACACCCACACACAGGACACCCACACACAGGACACTGACACACAGGACACGGACACACAGGACACTGACACACAGGGGACGGACACACAGGGGACAGACGGACAGGAAACATCACCCCAGGGACCCTGGACTTCGGGTCCGATGAGGACCTCGACATGATGCCACTGCTATCTCCTACAGCCTCCACCATCGCAGAGACACACACCTCGGTTGGGCACTTTAGCGATGAGGACTTTGGTACACTAACTGGTGCGCACAACACAGCCGTCCCGGTACAGCAGGTGGAGGCAGGAGCAGCCGAGGTGCCGGGCGGTCGGAGGGCAGCCTGGCCTCTGCAACCATCTGCCGCCCAGACGGGTCCCGGGTTCCTGGAGTTGCCACACCCACCCATAGACCCGATGCAGTCATGGACCCGGAGACGAGCAAAGAGGGTGACGGCCGGCTTGCGGCAGCTGCAGACGCAGGTGGAGGAGTCCACCCGCGTCCAGGAGCAGGGAGTGGTGCCGGTCATGCGTGCCACCCAGGCCGACACCGCACGGCTTACGTTCTCGGTGGAGGCAATGGGGGTGACGGTGTCAGACATGGTGAGCAGTATGCAAGGCCTAGGGCTTTCCGTGCAGGCGGTGTCTATGGCCCAGGACATGGCTGCCCTCTCACAGGCAGCCATGAGCCAGCGCCAGCTGCAGATCGCAGAGGCGCTCAACGCCATGGCCCAGTCTCAGCAGGCCATCGCTGAGGGCATCGGCTCCATTGCCCAGGTGCTGGCCTGTGTCTCCCAGACACAGACGGGGATGGCCAACTCCCTGAGCTCCATGGCTGCAAACTTGCAGACCCTTGTTGATACCATGGCGGGACTCCAGGACTGGCAGTGCCAGGTGCCGGGGGTGCGTCGGATGTTGGATCCGTTCGCACACACCCAAACCATGGAGAGGCCCGGGGGCCATCGGGCATCCTGAGGAAGGAGGAGGTGCTGGGGCCCGTCCCGGGTCCCCCTGTAGGGGAGGTCCCGGAACACCACAACACCTCGGACCCCCCCCTTTCCCTTCTGGTGCATCTGGTGGGCAACGGGCAGAACAGGCTGGCACCACGCCATCCCGGGCGCCCGAGCTGCGGCCTGGCCCATCCAGGCCGGGCCACTCCAGGAAACGGCCGCCAAAGGGGCCCCTAGTCACAGAGCAGGAATCACAGGAGTCCGCCTCCAGTTCTGCTGTACCGTCTGGGGAACCACCTAGATGTAGCCATAGGGCTCGTAAGGCCAAAAAATTAGACACTGAGTAAGTTGGCACGCGTGCAGGGCACAGATTAGTTATAGGGGTTAGGGCACGTGTATGAACTGTTTGTTATTAAAATCACTTTCGTACCTACAGAAGCTTTCTCTGTGCTCTGTCTGATGCGTGCGGGGAGGTGGTGTGTGGTGAGTGCCAGTGTGTGTGTGAGGGGTGATAGGATGTCGGCGTCAGGTGAGTGTGCCTCCCCTGGGTCACCCTCGCCACCCCACGGGCAGACGACGGTACCGTGCGCTGCAGTGTCAAGGCCGCATGCAGGGACGGTCCGGGTGGAGGGTGGTACTGTGGCAATGAGTCAGACATTGTCTAATGATGTAGAGCCCGGAGCTCATCGCAGAGCGGGTTGTCATCATCCTCCATGGCCTCCAATAGACACGCTTCCACCGGCGACCGTGTGAGCCCGGCCCGTTGTGCTGCAGGTGGATGTGCAATGGAGAAGTGGTGTGCATGCGGGTGGGGTGAGGGTGGTTGTGGGTGGGTGGGGTGGGGGTGGTTGGTGGTGGGTGGGCAGGGTGAGGGTGGTAGGCTGGTGCCATACTGTGCTGCCTGTGCCCACACCTGGCGATTTCCACCCCCCCCCCCGCTAGTCTGTGAACCGGGCGGCTATCAACCCGTCCCGTGCCCACTGGCCCAGCCGGTAATGGTGGGCAGCCTCCCGTCCATGTCCAGCCCATCTGTCCTATACATTGCCCTCATCCGGGGAGGCCTGCCCTTTGTCGTGTTGCTCCTCCCCCTCCCTCTCCTCTGCCTGCAGCACACCGCCCTCTGCTGGGCGATGTTGTGCTGGACGCAGCAGACCAGAACGATGCGGCCGAAGCTATCCGACGGGTACTGGAGGGCCCCTCCAGAGCGGTCCAAGCACCTGAAGCGCATCTTCAGCCGCCCAAAGCACCTCTCTATCTCACTCCTGGTTGCTGCATGGGCATCATGGTAGCGGTTTTCCACATCAGTCTGTGGCCTCCGTATAGGTGTCATCAGCCATGACCGCAATGGGTAACCCCTGTCGCCCAGCAGCCAGCCCCTCAGCCGGGGGTGGCATCCCTCGAACATTCCAGGGATGAACGATTGCGCCAATACGAATGAGTCATATATACAGCCCGAGGTACCGGGCCCAGACGTGCTGGATGCTCATGCGGTGGTCACAGACTACCTGAATGTTCATGGAGTAGGTCCCGTTCCTGTTCGTGAACACGGCCCTGTTATCAGCTGGTAACTGCACGGCGACGTGCATCCCATCGATCGTCCCCTGGACCATGGGCATCCTGGCCACGGCAGCGAAGTCCGCTGCCTGGGCATCCTGGCTGCACCGGTCCACAGGGAACTGGATGTCGCGATCCGCGACGGCATACAGGTCGTCCGTCTCTGCACCGATGCACCGATGCCTGCAAGATGCCGGACAGCTCCCCACTCGGCGACTGGAATGACCCCGTGACGTAGATGTTCAGGGCCACCGTAACTTTGACGGCCACCGGGACAGGGTGTCCACCCCCTGTGCCAGGTGTGCCATGAGATGGCAGATATGGGTGACGGTTTCCCGGCTCATCCTGAGTCGCCTCCTGCATGCCCGGTCTGTGAGGTCCTGGTACGAGGTACGGCGCCGGTACACATGGGGCCTCATCGGGCGTCTCCGTCGCCGTGGCACCACCTCCTCCTCCTCCTCCTCATGTCGGGCGGGCGGCCCTCCAGCCTGGGCGGCTGCCACCTGCCTCTCTGCGGCACGCTGCACTGCGGCAGCCTCCGCCGCCACCCTGGCACGCTCCTGCTCCAGGTCCCTCAGGGCAACATGTCGAAGGGCAGTTCCCGCCACAGCGGCCAACATCGCTGAGTGATGCCCAAACATTACATCTGCAGGGGGTGGGGGATAGACGACATGTCATCATTGCCCATACCCCCTCCGCAGCCAGGTGCCATGGGCTGCATGGTCGCTGCTGTTGCCAGCTGGCACCTGGGCAGGCAACCCATCCCCCCCACCCCCACCCCACCACTCACACTCACCCCCTCCCCGGCATTCACACTCACCCCTCTCCCCGGCACCCACACTCTCAACCTCCCCGGCACTCACACTCAACCCCTCCCCGGCACTCACACTTACCCCCCTCCCTGGCACTCACACTATTCCCCCTCCCTCCCCGGCACTCACCCACCCCCTCTCCCCCTCCCCGGCACTCACACTCACCCCCCCCTCCCCGGCACTCACCCTCCCTCACCCCCCTCCCCAGCACTCACGCTTACACCCCTCCCTGGCACTCACACTATCCCCCCCCTCCCCGGCACTCACACTATCCCCCCCCCCTCCCCGGCACTCACCCACCCCCCCTCCCCCTCCACGGCACTCACACTCACCCCCCTCCCCGGCACTCCCCCTCCCTCCCCCGCCCTCCCCGGCACACACCCAACCCCCTCCCAGGCACTCACACTTACCCCCTTCCCTGGCATTCACACTCACCCCCCCCTCCCTGGCACTCACACTCACCCCCCTCCCCGGCACTCCCCCTCCCTCCCCCACCCCTCCCCGGCACACACCCAACCCCCTCCCAGGCACTCACACTTACCCCCCTCCCTGGCACTCACACTCACCCCCCTCCCCAGCACTCACACCCCTCCCTGGCACTCACACTTACCCCCCCTCCCTGACACTCACACTATTCCCCCCCCCCCTCCCCGGCACTCACCCACCCCCTCTCCCCCTCCCCTACACTCACCCTCCCTCCCCCCCCTCCCTGGCACTCACACTCACCCCCCTCCCCGGCACTCCCCCTCCCTCCCCCACCCCTCCCCGGCACACACCCAACCCCCTCCCAGGCACTCACACTTACCCCCCTCCCTGGCACTCACACTCACCCCCCTCCCCGGCACTCACACTCACCCCCTCCCCTATCCGGCACTCTCCACTCTCCACCCCCCCCCCCGGCACTCATCCCCCCCCCCTCCCCGGCACTCACACTCACCCCCCTCCCCGGCAATCACACTCACCCACCCCCCTCCCCGGCACTCTCACTCACCACCCCCCCTCCCCGGCACTCTCCACCCCACCCGGCACTCACCCTCACCCCCCTCCCCGGCACTCACACTCACTCACCCCCCCGGCACTCACACTTACCCCCCTCCCCGGCACTCACACTCACTCAACCCCCCCGGCACTCACCACCCCCCACCCCTCCCCGGCACACACCCTCCCTCCCCTCCCCGGCACTCACCCTCCCTCCCCTCCCCGGCACTCACCCCCCCCCCCCCCACCCTGGCACTCACCCTCCCCCACCTCCATGGCACTCACACTCACCTCCCTCCCAGGCACTCATCCTCCCCCTCTTCGGCACTCATCCTCCCCCCACCCCGGCACTCTCACTCACCCCCCTCCCCGGTGCTCACCCCACACCCCCCCTCCCCGGCACTCACCCTCCCCCCCCGCTCCCCGGCACTCACCCTCCCTCCCCGCTCCCCGGCACTCACTCTCACACTCCCTCCCCGGCACTGACACTCACCCCCCCTCCCTGGCACTCACCCTCGCCCCCCCCCTCCCCGGCACTCACTCTCACACCCCCTCCCTGGTGCTCACCCCACACCCCCCCTCCCCGGCACTCACCCTCCCCCCCCGCTCCCCGGCACTCACTCTCACACCCCCTCCCCGGTGCTCACCCCACACCCCCCCTCCCCGGCACTCACCCTCCCCCCCCCTCCCCGGCACTCACCCTCCCTCCCCGCTCCCCGGCACTCACTCTCACACTCCCTCCCCGGCACTCACACTCACCCCCCTCACCACCCCCCCTCCACAGCACTCACACTCACCCCCCTCCCCGGCACTCACGCTCCCCCCCCCTCCACGTCACTCCCCGCCCCCCCTCCCGGCACTCACACTCACCCCCCCCCCACCGGCACGCATCCCCCATCCCTCCCCGGCACTCCTTCCCCACCCCCGGCGTCGACCATGATGACCGGCATGCACCTTCCACCGGCACCCGCAACCCCCCCACCTATGGCCGTGCCGTCACTTGTCTGGCGGCCGCCCCACGCCGACCCCGACCTCCGCGCTGGCCGGCGTCAACCAGCACGACTGGTTGACGGTGTTAAATAGGTTGTTTGATTTACGCCGGTGTGACCTGTGGTCTCGTCGGCAGGACTTCGGCCCATCCGGCCCAGAGAATCGGAGCCGCCCCGGGGCCCATAGCGTCGCGCCGGTCCTCGCTATTCTGCGAGGTGTGCGGCGCGATTCCCGTCGGCGCGCATTTTTGGCTGCCAGAAAACATCACAGGTGGCGTTGGAGCGGCGGGGCAGGATACAGGACCCCCCCCCCCCTCGGCGATTCCCCGACCCGGCAGGGGGTGGGAGAATCCCGCCCCATAATCTCGAACATTGAGGGTGGATTTTCAACTTGCTCCTCGGTGTTCAAACTGGCATTGGGAATTGCTGACCCGTTACTGAAAGAAGTGGAGTGAAAATTGACCAGATTTTATAGTGAACTGCTGAACTGCAGTGGTTCAGTGGCAAGTTGCACATCTACCCCATTACCCCATGCTCTGTTGAGTTAGTGTGGCCTCTACCTTCCTGAGACTGTTTGCAAAATTGTGCAATCAACTTTCACCCCGTTAAACTTAACGTCAGCTACTGCTGCAGTTCCCACTCTTCCTCAGCCTCAGAAACGCTCCTCGATGATTCACCCATTGAGAATAAATATACGTGTTGCCTTTCCTGGAATCATCCCAGGTGAGCACATAGCTCCCCCCCCCCCCCCCCCGCCCCCGCATTTCACAGCATTTCCTGCACCAGCGTTTTCTGAAGATTCTTTCTGATCCACCTACTGCCACACACAGGCAGCCAATAGACGGGGTTAGAATGTGGCACATTACAACAGACGGCAAACCTGAGAGACAACCTTTCCAAGCGACCATCTGTTGATGAGCTGTAACTTGGACTCAATTCCTGACATCCATTGTGTCGTTCAGCAACAGGAAAAATGATGCTGTTCTTATTTAAGCCAATCAGTCCAAACCAAATACATTTTAGAGATTTTTTTCAATCAGCCGCTCACACAATTATTCGGGAACATAGGGCCGTGGGCGCTGGAAATCTCAAATAAAATCAGAAATCAAAACATAATTTGCAGGCTACGCAGCATCTGTGGAGATAGGAGTTAGTGTTTCCGATCTCGACCTCTTGGCACTTGTGTCAGATCTGCTG
Source organism: Scyliorhinus torazame (assembly GCF_047496885.1). Taxonomy (NCBI): domain Eukaryota; kingdom Metazoa; phylum Chordata; class Chondrichthyes; order Carcharhiniformes; family Scyliorhinidae; genus Scyliorhinus; species Scyliorhinus torazame. The sequence goes on along the minus strand of NC_092721.1, from coordinate 22,253,755 downwards.
AGTATTTCCAGCATCTCTTTTTATTTTGATTCTTTGGTTATTGTTCTCGAGCCAGTACGATATTTTAGACGGAGGAAAATAAAATGGTAAGGTGAAGAGCTGTGAAATCGATTACAGGAGATGGTTGTTGTTGAAGATTTAGCAGTGGGACACATCGCCCAATGTTGTAATTTCAATGATTCTGTGAATAGGAACAATTTGAATGCGGCATCAGTTGGATTGTTTCCTCTTTACCCTCACTCGTAAACCTGTTGTTTTTCACTCCCAGCATATTCCATCCATACCTATACCCAGCTGTCTCTCCTCCACTCACACCTCTGCAAATTGTGTCTCTTCCATTCATGCTTCACCCCAACTGTGTCCCCTCCAAATGGTGTCTCCTCCACACCATGCCAGTCTTCACATCATACTTCCTTGAAGCTATAATTCTTCTTCACCATGCTTCACCCATGACCATGCCTCCTTGTCCATATTTCCTCTGCCCTAATCCCCCTTCATGCCACGTTTCTTCAAAACATTGCCTACTCTGAACTACGCCTCCTCCATGCTGTGTTTCTGTCGCGTTCAATGGTTCAGTTGTTCTGTGTTTGATTAAGTGAGTCTGGTAACTAATCTATGCTCACTGTAATTCATTGGTTGCGTGTTGATTCAGAATAAAGTGTACAGACACACAGAAACTACTAGAAACTGAGTTAAAAGTATGGTGGAGATATGTTAAAGCATTGTGCAAAAATCTGTGAATAAGGTTCCTGCACACTTAAAACCTAGTGTGATTTTTGCATTACTTTGAGGCTAATCAGTCATATTGGACACGGTCTAACGGAAATTTTCTAAGTGTCATTTGTAGTGGGTTTTGCTGGGAGTTTCTCCCTGGCTCTGTCAGCAAGCCCCCCACTGCTATCTAACCACACTGTTATGGGCCAGGGTTTGGAGAACCCCAAAGTGTATCATGGAGTTCACCTGACCCACAACTTTTAATAGATTGTGGTATGGGGAGCACACGGCCCACTCCACAGGTGTGGTACAGCAGAAATGGAAAAGTATTTTTTTAAAGCAAAACAATGTTTATGCTATGAACTCAAACCCTAACCCTAACTCTAGCCTTTTTAAAACAAACAGTGAACATCTTAGCAACCATTAATTCAAATACAACCCCCAAAGAGTACAACACTAAGTAATGCTTACCCTGTCCTTTTAACATCTAGAAGACTTACAAAAAATATAACCTTTATCAGAAGCACATTAGGTTTACATTCACTACTGAAAACATTTATAATTCTGAATTCACCAAATGATCAAGAGATAGTCTTTTGATGGCAGAGAGAACAACAGTACAGCTGCTTTGTCTGACTTCACTCCAACACCGAAAAGGAAACTAAAACACACCCTGCAGCAAACAGCCTACAACGAAAGTAAAAAGCTGACAGACAGCCCAGCACCACCCACTCTCTGACATCACTGATAAACACCCATTTCTTAAAGGTACATTTCTTATACACACACTTCTTAAAGGTACTTTCACATGACAACACATAGTCATTTTTTGGGCCCTGGAGAGTTTCTCACTGGGCTAACCCACACTTGGAATTATTTCTATCACTGGGGAGTATGAATGCACTGGCGAGATCGACTCCTCAGACATCAGGCCACCATTCTGAAAGGGTGCCCTGAACTCTCAGTGGGCTTGGGGGTCCCCCACCCACCCCCCACCCATCGGCAATGTCACCCCCAAACATGGGCACTACTCCCCCCCCCCCCTCTCTCCCCCACCCAGGTGATGACACCCTGTTATGGGGTCGCTGAGGGCTCTCCCTTTTTGGGCCCCCCCCTTCTAGGACCCCCAGCCGTCAACTCCCTCAACCGTCCGGAGACCCCTTCACACCTGCCCTGCACCCCCCTCCACCCTTCATACCCCCTTCAGGCCCTGACCCTTGGCTGTGACACCCATGCACCCTGGCTCTGGACCCTGGCAGTGCTCCTGACAGATTTGCAATGCCTCCTGGGCACCTTGACAGTGCCAGGGTGGCAGTGCCAAGCTGCCCACATTCAAGGCGGAGGGCCAAGCGACCACCCTGCCCTGACCACCTTGGGGCCTCCGATGATGGCCTGGGTGCTCTCCAGCCGGGTCCACGATTGTGTGGACCAGTACTGAAGGGCGCCCGGCTGGGGACTCCCCGAAGAGGCCGGTAAATGCTGGGAGCCCGACAGATCCCGGATCAGCACGCCTAAGCGGGCTTTAAACCTACTTAGGCATGCAAGGCTTGTTCGCACCCAGTGTGGGTGGTATACTGATCGCCGCACCTCCCGAGACCTGGGTAGATCTCGCAAGTCGTATTGGCTGTCGGGATGCCCGTGGGAGGCCTCTCCTGGCATCTACTGGCCACGCCGCACTCCCGTTCGGGCACAACACAGCCAGTAAATTGCACCAGTAATACATACAACAAGTTCATCTGTGCCATGCCCCCTTACGCAATGCTATTTCCAACTTACGTCTTTTCTACATGTTCCTTTGATGTTCTGATTGAAATTAGAAATGCATCACATGTATAAGTGTAGAGGAAAACTTTACTTGTATCAGTAGGTACAGGGCTCTAACTAATCAATATTCTGTCCCATTGGGAGAGTCGATTGGCTTCTTAAGATTGAGTTCCTTGTGACATAGAATTCTCAATCTGTATCTCTGCTTGTTCCTAAGTGTCAAAATAAGAGGGAATAAAAGTAGGAACAGGACAAAAGAAGTAATAGATTTTTAGTCATATACTTCTTATTAAGAAAGGCCTGATAGACTATTTCTCGGACAATGCCCAGAAGCAGTCTGTCGCAGTCTGTCGGCACCTCGCTTCCAGTTGTCGGCATTCCATCTGAATAAATAATACACAGGCATATAACATGCAGATGAAAATGAAGAAAGGTGGAATTGGGCAGCGTGCTCCCAATTATCAGAGGTTGTAATCAGCATTCACACGTTGAAATGGGTTCCAGGGGTAAAGCTACAGAAATCAGCTCTGTTAAACTGGACGACTTATATATTTCAAGGCGCCTGAGCTGAAATGCAGCAGTGTGACGTTTATTGACATTCCTGTGCTCAACTGCAAAATTAACCCTTAAATTGGCCCAGTATCACCTGCAGCAGTGGCAGATTTAGTTTCAATTGATGTGTGGCTACCAATGTTAAAGCCTAACACTGTTGCGAGGTGGGTTACACATATTCCTGTCTGACAGCAAGAACTTGGGCTTAGCTGGGTAACACATCATTGTCAATTTTTGGATGTTTATTGGAAGATAATTGGTCTTTATCGGCATTGCTTGCACTTTTGCGCGAGGCAGAAATATGAGATTGATTCTGCGAGCTTTCTATATGAGATTATAATTTGCTGGTTGTGTGTCACATATAGGACCCACCACTGCTTTAAACTTCCCATCAAAATACATTCATCACTGGATACTGGGCAGAGCATAAAGGGGACAGTAACTCACTGTAACACACAAAGACTCCGAGAGACGAATAGAGTGAAGTCGATGAGGCTTTATTAAGCGTGACTGTTCCCCCGCAGTTCAGTAGTAGACTGCCTGTGGGGGAGGACTCCTGGTACTTATACTCCGCCTTCAGGGCGGAGCTAGAGGTCAACGTCCAACCAGGACCCGGGATCTGTCAGCCAATGACATCCCGGCTTCACAGTCCCACATGACCCCTAATGCATACTACCACATTCACCCCTTGTTAAAAATGAACCCGGCGGGGTGATGCTTCGCATGGTGGTAAGGGTTTACAAGGCAGGTCCTGGGAGGAAAACTTTCGCATGTTATTACAGTATGTACAAGGTTTTTTTTTTTGTTTCGAACTATTTACAGTAATCGTCAGGAAAAAAAACAAAATGTTCTCGTTAAAAGTCCACATATTGTAGTGTTAGATCGACGCCACGAGTCGGTCGGGCGGTCTGGTCGTCCGTGTCGATCGCCTCGGCCCCGGTGATGGTGGTGGTGCTTGTTCCGGTGTTGTCGTCTCCGGGAGCCTTACGGTTTCAGCTTGGGCTTCACTCCTGGTCGGGCCTGGGAGGAGGACCGATCCTGCTGGGAAGGGGGCGGTCGCGGGGTGCGGCGGTGGCAGGAAGGGGGTGATTGGTGTCGGGGGGTGTGTGTGTTGCCGGCGGGCGCCAGATCTCGCAGGGAGACCGTGTCCTGTCGGCCGTCGGGGTACTCCACGTAAGCGTACTGCGGGTTCGCGTGAAGGAGGTGAACCCTTTCGACCGACGGGTCCGACTTGTGCGCCCGCACATGTTTTCGGAGCAAGATGGGTCCTGGGGCCGCCAGCCAGGTCGGCAGCGACGTTCCAGAGGAGGACTTCCTGGGGAAGACAAGGAGGCGCTCATGAGGCGTTTGGTTAGTGCTAGTACAGAGTAGTGACCGGATGGAGTGGAGGGCGTCCGGGAGGACCTCCTGCCACCGTGAAACTGGGAGGTCCCTGGACCGTAGGGCCAGTAGGACGGTCTTCCAGACCGTGCCGTTCTCCCTCTCTACTTGCCCGTTCCCCGGGGGTTGTAGCTGGTCGTCCTGCTCGAGGCTATACCATTGCTGAGCAGGAACTGGCGCAGCTCGTCACTCATGAAGGAGGACCCCCTGTCGCTGTGGACGTATGCGGGGCAACCGAACAGTGTGAATATGGTGTTCAGGGCTTTAATGACTGTGGCCGCGGTCATGTCAGAGCAGGGGATGGCGAATGGGAAGCGGGAGTACTTGTCCACCACATTAAGGAAGTATATGTTGCGGTCGGTGGAGGGGAGGGGTCCTTTGAAATCCAGACTAAGGCGTTCAAAGGGGCGGGAAGCCTTAAATCAGGTGCGCACCATCCGGCCTGAAAAAATGCGGTTTGCACTCTGCGCAGATGTGGCAGTTCCTTGTGACTGTACGGACCTCCTCTAAAGAGTATGGGAGGTTGCGGGACTTAATAAAGTGGTAGAACCGAGTGACCCCCGGGTGGCAGAGGTCCTCGTGGAGGGTTTGGAGGCGGTTAATTTGTGCGTTGGCACATGTGCCGCGGGATAGGGCATCGGACGGCTCGTTCAGCTTTCCGGGACGATACAAGATCTCGTAGTTGAAGGTGGAGAGCTCGATCCTCCACCTTAAGATCTTGTCGTTTTTGATTTTGCCCCGCTGTGCATTATCGAACATGAAGGCTACCGACCGTTGGTCCGTGAGGAGAGTGAATCTCCTGCCGCCCAGGTAATGCCTCCAATGTCGCACAGCTTCCACTATGGCTTGGGCTTCCTTTTCCACTGAGGAGTGGCGGATTTCTGAAGCGTGGAGGGTTCGGGAGAAAAAGGCCACGGGTCTGCCCGCTTGGTTAAGGGTGGCCGCTAGAGCTACGTCGGAGGCGTCGCTCTCGACCTGGAAGGGGAGGGACTCGTCGATGGCGCGCATCGTGGCCTTTGCGATATCCGCTTTGATGCGGCTGAAGGCCTGGCAAGCCTCTGTCGACAGAGGGAAGGTCGTGGTCTGTATTAGGGGGCGGGCCTTGTCTGCGTACTGGGGGACCCACTGGGCGTAGTATGAAAAGAACCCCAGGCAGCGTTTTAGGGCTTTTGAGCAGTGTGGGAGGGGAAATTCCATGAGGGTGCGCATACGTTCGGGGTCTGGGCCTATTATCCCATTGCGCACTACGTAGCCCAGGATGGCTAGCCGGTTTGTGCTAAAAACGCACTTGTCCTTGTTGTACGTGAGGTTCAAGGCTTTAGCGGTCTGGAGGAATTTTTGGAGGTTGGCGTCGTGGTCCTGCTGATCGTGGCCGCAGATGGTTACATTGTCGAGATACGGGAACGTGGCCTGTAACCCGTGTTGATCAACCATTCGGTCCATCTCTCGTTGGAAGACCGAGACCCCGTTTGTGACGCCAAATTGGACCCTTAGGAAATGGTATAATCGCCCGTCTGCTTCGAAGGCTGTGTACTTGCGGTCACTTGGGCGGATGGGGAGCTGATGGTAGGCGGACTTGAGGTCCACGGTGGAGAAGACCTTATATTGGGCAATCCGATTGACCATGTTGGATATGCGGGGGAGAGGGTACGCGTCTAGTTGTGTGTACCTGTTGATGGTCTGGCTATAGTCTATGACCATCCTTTGCTTCTCCCCTGTCTTTACTACTACCACCTGTGCTCTCCAGGGACTATTGCTGGCCTGGATTATGCCTTCCTTTAGTAGCCGCTGGACTTCGGACCGAATGAAGGTCCGGTCCTGGGCGCTGTACCGTCTGCTCCTAGTGGCGACGGGTTTGCAATCCGGGGTGAGGTTTGCAAACAAGGATGGGGGTTGCACCTTGAGGGTTGCGAGGCCGCAGATAGTGAGTGGGGGTATTGGGCCGCCGAATTTGAAGGTTAGGCTCTGTAGATTGCACTGGAAGTCTAATCCCAGTAATGTGGGGGCGCAGAGTTGGGGAAGGACGTAGAGCCTGTAGTTTTTGAACTCCCTCCCTTGCACCGTTAGGGTAACTATGCACAAGCCTTTGATCTGTACGGAGTGGGATCCTGCAGCTAGGGAAATCTTTTGTGCGCTGGGACGGATGGTCAAAGAACAGCGTCTTACCGTGTCGGGGTGGATAAAGCTCTCCGTGCTCCCGGAGTCGACCAGGCATGGTGTCTCGTGCCCGTTTATCAGTACCGTTGTCGTCGTCGTCTGGAGCGTCCGGGGCCGTGCTTGGTCCAGCGTCATTTAAGCCAGACGTGGTTGTAATGGTTGAGCGTCTTCTTCGAACCCCGTGGAGCCGTCGACACTGGGGTCCGTTGTTGCCGTCCAAGATGGCGTCGGGGGTGAACAAGATGGCTGCCCCCATGCATCGCACATGGCTGGGGGGTCACAAGATGGCGGCGGGGGTGGACAAAATGGCTGCCCCCATGCGTCGCACAGGTCTGGGGTGGTCCAAGATGGCGGTGCCCTTCCTCCCCTCGTGGTGGCCGGGACCCAAAATGGCGGCGCCTGCGGGTCGCACATGGGGCGCTGGGGGGGTTGGGGAGCGTTAGGAACACGCAGGACTCCCTCTTCTCTGGGGACAGCGGTGGCCGGGACCCAAAGTGGTAGCGCCGGTGGGTCATACATGGGGCGCGGGGGGGGGGGGTTGGGGAGCGTAAACGGCGTGCAGGGCTCCCTGTTCTCCCGGGACCGCGGTGGTCGGGACCCAGAGTGGTTGCGCCTGCGGGTTGTACATGGGGTGCTGGGGGGGTTGGGGAGCGTAAACGGCGTGCAGGGCTCCCTGTTCTCCCGGGACAGCGGCGACCTCGCGGGACCGGCACACAGCCGCAAAGTGGCCCTTTTTCCTGCAGCTCTTACAGATCGCTGCGCGGGCCGGGCAGCGCTGCCGGGGGTGTTTCGCCTGGCCGCAGAAATAGCAGCGGGCTCCCCCGGTGCGACTTGGCGTTTGAACCGCGCAAGCCTGTGGGGTGTCCGGGGGGGGGGGGGTGAGTTTGTCGCAACGGGTGCGTACGGAGCCCAATGGGCTGCCGCGCGGTCGGGGCCGTAGGCGCGGGTATTTCGCGCGGCCACGTCTAGGGAGGCTGCTAGGGCCCGTGCCTCTGAGAGTCCTAGCGACTCTTTCTAGAAGTCTTTGGCGGATTTGGGAGGAGTTCATACCTGCCACAAAAGCATCGCGCATTAACATGTCCGTGTGTTCATTTGCGTTCACCGGCGGGCAGCTGCAGGCCCGTCCCAAAATTAGTAGCGTGGCGTAGAATTCATCTATCGATTCTCCGGGACTTTGCCGTCTCGTTGCGAGTTGATAGCGAGCGTAGATCTGGTTTACTGGGCGAACATAGAGACTTTTTAGTGCTGCGAACGCCGTCAGGAAATCCTCTGCGTCTTCGAATAGGGAGAAAATCTCCGTGCTTAACCTCGAGTGCAGGATCTGTAGTTTTTGGTCTTCTGTGACCCGGCCGGTGGCCGTTCTGAGGTAGGCCTCGAAACAAGTCTGCCAGTGCTTGACAGCTGCTGCTGCGTTCACTGCGTGGGGGCTGATCCTCAGGCATTCCGGGATGATCCTGAGCTCCATAGTCCTTTAGTCACGCTTAATAAATTGTAGCGCACAAAGACTCCGAGAGACGAATAGAGTGAAGTCGATGAGGCTTTATTAAGCGTGACTGTTCCCCCGCAGTTCAGTAGTAGACTGCCTGCGGGGGAGGACTCCTGGTACTTATACTCCGCCTTCAGGGCGGAGCTAGAGGTCAACGTCCAACCAGGACCCGGGATCTGTCAGCCAATGACATCCCGGCTTCACAGTCCCACATGACCCCTAATGCATACTACCACACTCACTAAGTGTATATATACATTACTGACACATTTAAATTTTCTCGATAACGTACGGGAAAGCAGAGAGCCATTATTCAGGCCTCACTGGTCCCTTGTTCCATTTGATCAAATTGTGATCAGTGTGATTTTTTGAGGCGCACTCCCTCCCAGTCTTACTATTTTTTATTATTAAATCTTCTTTAATCTTGCACTTGAGCATGCAACATGGAATGTATTTTTGGACAGAGATGCACCAAGTAAAATGAGGGCATCAGAGGAGACATGGTGGCCGCCACACAGGCGAACATTTTGGGGGACAGATGCTTTGTAATGTTGACTCTCAGCTATGATTCTATGATCCTATGTGCGAGTTAGTGATAATTATATGGGGGAAAATTTTATCTATCTTCCTGTGCAGATTATTTGGGGAGGATTTGTAGCCCCGGTGGGCACGAATTTGGAAACGGGCAGATGCAAGTGAGGTGGAGCCAATTCATCCAGTTAAAGCTCTATTAATGCCGTTTGTCTGAGTCCAACTGGGACTGACTTCCCAAGGTGTTGGGGAATAATCTGCCTTTGAGGTCCTTAGCGCTGGCCTGGCTTCAGCTGCAGCCACGCGCTGCCCAGTGGAGGGGTTCCTCCACCACTAAGGTGACTTGGCTACTTGGGGCTTTTCGTAAACTTTAAAAAGTTGGAGCGAGGGTGCCTCCATCTTAGGATGCTCTTTCCTTCTCTTGATCTCTCTTACCTGTAAGGGCAGACTGCTATGCTTGCAGTGCTGGAGGACGTCCAATTGGCCCTCAGACTTTGACAGCCCACCCACTACCTTTACTTGAACAGTGAGCTCACCCTCTGGCCATTAATTAGCCAATTTTGGGACAATCAGAGCTGGGTAATTGATGCCCACTTAGTGCCAGGGTCAGATCTCCACTTGACTCTGATGTAAGAGTCCTGAAGCCCACAAGGAAAATCCTGCCCTTTGTTTTCGGAACTTAGCAGGTAACTCTCGCTGTAAAAGAGATGCTGGGCATTGCCCTTTGAATCAAGATTTCCACAAATAATATGGGAATTCCCGATGAAAATTCCGATGTTCTCAAGACACATTATTTTAGTGGAATTGACTTGGGTATTTGACATGGCAAGAAGACAAAATTGTAATGATTCCAGGCACAAGGATGATTGTTCATCAGAACACACTTCGCTGGACTGAGCGAGGCAACGTCATCAGATAACTCACAATTGGCAGATAACGAAAGTCAGCAGGTTGGCAATGTACGATCTCCATGCTTCACAGTGAGCAAGAAAAGATGGAGATAAATAATGCAGAAAGGAATGACAGGGAGGGAGGGAGGGAAGGGGACAGCAAGAGAAGCGAGATAAGCAAAAGAATGGGGTGAGATAATGAAAATGGAAACAAGAGCGAGTGGAAACAGAAGCAAAGAGAACAATGTCCAGGGAGGTCAGCAGCAAGTACGTTTTTATAACTTTACAGAGCTAACTTTACAGATATGGCAACGTTCCATACAGAATCATAGAATCCCTACAGTGCAGAAGGAGGCCATTCGGCCCATTGAGTGTGCACCGACCCTCTGAAAGAGGACGCTACCTTGGCCCAATACCCAACCCAATCCCTGTGACCCCCATCTAGGAGCAATTCAGCACGGCCAATCCACCTAACCTGCACATCTTTGGACTGTGGAAGGAAACCGGAGCACCCGGAGGAAACCCACGCGGACACGGGGAAGAAACTGTCACAGTTTGGAATCAAACCTGGATCCCTGGCAGTGTGAGGCAGTAATGTTAACTACTGAGCCACTGTAACTTTCTCTTGGTGAGATTAGGCCCGTGAATATTTCTAGGACATTATTCAATGAGAAGTGTAGAGCGCATGGATCAGAATATGGGACCTCTCCAAACTCAGGAGCCCGCTGTCCATCTGCTGCCAGCTAAAAAGATAAGCTCGACTGAGACAGTAAACATTTCTCATCCACAGCCACTTTTGAGAATTGCTCAGCAGCAGTGCGATTGAGCTGGGTTGATCCTGGAGGTTCAACAACGTGGGTAGCACCAGCGTAGACGTCACAATGTCTTCCCTTTGTGCTCCCCTGCTCTTCGGGACTCGTTGCTTCTGTTTCACAGCTGGTTGGTCACCCACCGCTGCCTTGCCTGATACCAGCAGTTTAAGTGGGGACGGGGCCTCGCCAACTGAGCCTTAACCTGCCCCCGCTGAATGTTTGAGCACAGGCATTTCCCAATCCGTCACTGGCTATTGATCAGGCGCTGAGCCCACATCGCCTCCCCTGATTCTGAGGTCCGTTATCACTGGCTATAAGTAGATACCTAAACATAGTCAACTTGGAGCTTTCTGAGCTCTCAACAGGAACAGGGACTCACAGTTTAACATGCATCAGAAGGCAAACCTGCAGTTCTTTGATGACAGTGCCATCTACTGTCTGAACATTATGTTTTAATACTGCGGCGCTTCATTCTGTGGCTGAAGAGATTCTACAACAATATGAAATCGTTGACTGACACACCATGGTAATCACCGTGTAATGCTGATGAAATGATGCAGATGGTAATTACCTTCCAGGCTCACAGTGACAAACAGACTGAAAATGTTTAGTGACCCTTGACTTTGAGTAGCTTTCAACAACAGCGACAACTTGCATTTATACAACACAACACAAGATTCTCCCACCCAGCGTGGGGGGGAGAATTACGCCCCCTATGTTTAAACTCCACCCCTTTGTAATAAAGGCCAAAATGCTGTTTGCCTTCTTAACTACTTGTTGGACCTGCCTGCTAGCTATTTGTGATTCATGCACGAGAACACCTAGATCCCTCTGCACTGCACTCACCTACAGTCTCTCTCCATTTAGATAATAATCTGGGGCGAAATTCTCCGTAATCGGCGCGATGTCCGCCGACTGGCGCCAAAAACGGCGCAAATCAGTCCGGCATCGCGTCGCCCCAAAGGTGCGGAATCCTCCGCATCTTGGGGGGCCGAGCCCTAACCTTGGGGGGCTAGGCTTGCGCCGGACTGATTTCCGCCCCGCCAGCTGGCGGAAAAGGCCTTTGGTGCCCCGCCAGCTGGCGCGGAAATGACATTGCTGGGCGGCGCATGCGCGGGAGTGTCAGCGGCCACTCATGGCATCCCCGCGCATGCGCAGTGGAGGGGGTCTCTTCCGCCTCCGCCATGGTGGAGACCGTGGCGAAGGCGGAAGGAAAAGAGTGCCCCCACGGCACAGGCCCGCCCGCGGATCGGTGGGCCCCGATCGCGGGCCAGGCCACCGTGGGGGCACCCCCCGGGGGCCAGATCGCCCCGCGCCCCCCCCAGGACCCCGGAGCCCGCCCGCGCCGCCTTGTCCCGCCGATAAGAGAGGTGGTTTAATCCACACCAGCGGGACAGGCATTCTAGCAGCGGGACTTCGGCCCATTCGGGCCGGAGAATCGCCAGGGGGGGGCCCGCCAATCTCCGGTGCCGGAGAATTCGGCAATCACCGGGGGCGGGATTCACGCCAGCCCCCGGCGATTCTCCGACCCGGTGGGGGGTCGGAGAATCTCGCCCCTGACTTTTGATTCCTCCTACAGAAGTGCATGACCTCACACTTCCGCAAATTAAACTCCATTTGCCAGGTTTTCGCCCAGTCACCCAATCCATCTACAGCCTGTTGCAGAATCACAATATCCTCATCACAACATGCCCTTCCCTCTATATTCGTATCACAACGTCTTTAGCATAATAAAACATTGCAATGCGCAGAGGATTGTCAGGCTAGAGAAGATTATCGAGATAGGGAGGGGTGAGAGCATGGAGGAATATGAAAACAAGGATCAGAATATTTGAGGCGTTGCTAGGCTGGGACCCTGTGTATTATTAGTGAGCACAGGGGAGATGGGTGAACAGGAGTTGGGTCAGACGGCAGAGTTTTAGATGATCTCAAGTTTATGGAGGTTAATAGCTTGACTCCTGTAATAGCTGAAAACTCCTGCTCTGAGCCATAAGTGTGGATTGAAGCTCCACATCACAGTGATTTGGATTGGCACTTCGGCACACTATCATTTAAGGAATACTGCACCTGCGAAGGTGCTGCCTCTTGGGCCCAAATAGCAAATGGAGCTCCTGCCTGTCCTGTTCAGTGGTTCAGATAGATGGGAAAGATCCCATGGCACTATTCAAGGACAATCACTTAGATGAGGGGAGCAAAAGTGCGGTAGCTCAATTTACAAAGGTAGGTAGGAAAGTATATCGTGACGAGGCCGCAGATGGATATAATTAGGTTGAGTGCATAATGTGAGAAAATGTGAAGTTGTTCACTTTGCAGAAAGAATAAAAAAGGCAAAGTAATACTTAAATGGAAAGCAGCTACAGAATTCTGAGGTGCAGAGGGATTCGGGTGTTCTCGTGCATAAGTCACAAAAGGTTAGTAATCAGGTACAGCCAGTATTTAAGAAGGTGAATGGGATGTTATCCTTTATTATGCACGGAATTGAACATAAAAGTAAAAAAGTTTTGCTTTAGTTATACAGGGCAGTGGTGAGGTTGTTCAGGTCACTAGAAGCTTATAGCCTGAGGGGTACCAATCTGCATCAGGCATGGCTGACCAGAAGTCTGTTCCACTCTGACCGCCTGTCATTGGCGTATAGGAAGGATTTACAAGCTGGCACTCAACCTGTTTGGTTGCATTACGCACGCACCTTCCTTGGTCATCAGGTCCTGGGGTGGGACTTGAACTCTTCGCTTCTGGCTCAGAAGCAGGGACGCTACCCACTGCACCACAAGACCTCCACCTTCAGCAACAGTAGCTGTACTTAATTCACTGGCTGTCAAGCACTTTGGGATACCTTGAAGACATGGAAAACACGAGATAAATCCAAAATTCTTCCTTCTCTTCCGTAAGCCTATGCTTGAGAGCAGATGGTGGCAGTGCAAGTTGTGACGAGGCTGACCAAGGACGGGAGGAAGGGTTAATGGGGAAGGGCGGAGCAGTGACCAGACAAAAGTGGACGGGGTAGTGTATGGCGCCCGGACATACAACCCCATGAGTTATTGGCAGGGACAGTGAATTCCTGCCTGTCCCTGCCATGAGAATTGGTAATCACCGCATGGATGCAAATGTAAATATGTAATGAGCCGAACAACACAAGTTGACGTGTGATCAGCTGTCCCCCCCCCCCGCATAAATCACTCCCACTTCCGCATCTGCCACTGAATCGTGACACCAGATGGCAGATTGCGGCCACCATCTCTTACCTGTGGCACCCTGCTGTATTTACCTGTATGTAATATGCACCAACATTTTTGAACTTAAAAAAAAAATTGATGATAAAAAATTACTTCTCAAGAGCAGCAAAGGATGAACAACAAATGCTGGCGTAGATCAGTAATCAGTAAGTGAATCAAGTGTTATGGGGTAAAGCGGAAAAGTGGAGTTGAGGATTATATCACATCAGCCATGATTTCATTAAATGGTAGTGCAGACTCGATGGGCCGAGTGGCCTACTTTTGCTACTACGTTTTATGGTCTTATGGTCTAGACGCCCACATCCTGTAAATTTTTTTAAAAAAAGAACATTTCAGCGATGGGGGGGAGGCAGGGCGTTTGATTCTGCCATGGCTGCCGGCTCCACGCACTGTTACTGTTGAGGCAGGGAGAGAACTGGAACCAGAGATGGGAGTTCAGAATGGAGAGGGGAGCAATAACAGGCCGCAAGCCGGGAGCCGAAGGAACAGTTGTCCAGTTCATCACAATGTCCCAAGCTGAAAACAAATCCCCACATGTACACCGACATTTTAACCTTTTCTGGAAGTTATGTACGTTCCATGGGCCCAGCTCGGTCCCTTGCTTAGGCCAGATCCCGTTAATCTGGAGAAAGTTCAGATACACCCAAAGAACACATATCATTAATTTTCTGTTTCTTGGTAGTTGTTTTGGAATTATTGACGAACTGCAGTTTCGGTCTCTCGTCGTGGAGGGGGAAGTACAAACTTCCTGGTCTCTCCAACTTCCCATTTGTACGTTTTTGCTTGGATAGTCAATGAAATGTCGGGCAGTTTGGGTTGTGTGCATTGTGGGGAAAGTACAGCAATACTTTCCTTTCCAGTCAATCAATTAGCATAGTTAGGCCGATTCTGCGACCCACACTCAGCAACAACAAACTTCATTTATATAGCCTCTTTAGCATTGTAAAATGTACCAAGATGCTTCACAAGGGAATCATAAAAAGAACAATGACCAAGAACCAAATAAAGAGATACAAGGACAGCCGACCAAAATCTAGGTCAAACTGGGAGTTTGGAAGGAGCATTTAAAAAAAAATGTATTTGTATTGAAGTTTTCAAGTTTTTTTTTACAGTAATCACATCAAAAACAAAGGGAAAGGAGAAAAAAAAGCCACGGGTATCAATGCAAAACAGGTACAGCACATAACAAAGTTTATTGCCTACATCGGAACAAATAAGACCAGACGTGTTTGTGGACAAAATCCCCAATATCTTCCTCCCACGAATACAAGATTCGTCTGTAGCAAGCAGGTTCCCGTTAATAACATAGGATTGCATCATACTAACAGCTTTAGAAAATAAATAACAGAGGAACAAAACTCCCTGAGAACCCAAGCGCTATGGAGGAATTACACTGACACCCACAGCGCAATTAAACTCCCAGGCCCAAAGCAGAACAAACACACCTCAGACCTCATACCCTGGCTCTCCCATAATAAATTAGGAAACGGTTAAAGAGTTGTGGTGTTGGGTGCTCTCGTGCACAGATGAGCCAACACAGTTGTATGTGGTACAACTCTATTTTATTTTAACTCTTATATACAGTTCGTTCTGGATACTCTGCACGTGCTGTCTCCCTGAGTGTGTCGTGTAGCAGGTCTGTCCTTGTCCTTGTCTCCAGCTAATACTGTCCACCAGGTGTCGTGTTTGTGCTTTATATGTTTCCTGTCTTTGTCTGTGATTGGTTGCGGTGTTGTGTGATCTGATTTGTCTGTTGGTGTGTCTATCATGATGTGTGTGTTTGAATATCATGACAAGAGTAAGACCACACCGCAAGCAAGGCCCCATCTACCAAACGCCGCCCACCGGGCCTCAGGTCCTAAGGGAGGCCAAACCACCGGATCAACGAACAACGACACATCCCATCAGGGGGTACCAAAGTAGCCATGAGGCACGGCCAAGAAGGATATCAACAGATCCCAGCCAGAAAGGGGGAAAACTGGCACAGGGAGAGGGGAGCTGTCAGGGCACCACCCAGAAGGAGGGTGCATTGGGATGGTACGGTGGCACAGTGGTTAGCACTGCTGCCTCAAAAAGCACCAGCGACCCAGGTTCAATTCCCACCTTGGGTGACTGTATGGAGTTTGCACTTTCCTAGAAACATAGAATTTACAGTGCAGAAGGAGACTATTTGGCCCATCGAGTCTGCATCGACCCACTGAAAGAGCACCCTATTTAAGCCCATGCCTCCACCTTATCCCAGTAACCCCACCTAACCTTTTGGACACTAAGGGGCAATTTAGCATGTCCAATCCATCTAACCTGCACATCTTTGAATTATGGGAGTAAACCGGAGCACCAAAGGAAACCCACGCTCACACGGGGTGAGAGTGCAAACTCCACCCAGTCACCCGATGCCGGAATTGAACCCGAGTCCCTGAAGCTCTGAGGCAGCAGTGCTAACCACTGTGCCACCATGCTGCCCAAGGTCTGCGTAAGTTTTCTCCAGGTGCTCCTGACTTGTGCCATGTCGATGGTGGACAGGTTTTGGGGGGTCAGGGGGTGAGCTACTCGCCACAGGATTCCGAGCCTTTGACCTGCCCTGATAGCCACAGTACGAATGTGGCTAGTCCAGTTCAGTTTCTGATCAATGGTAACCCCAGGATGTTGATTGTGGGAGAATTCAACGATGGTAATGCCATTGAATGTCAAGGGGTGGTGGTTAGATCCTCTCTTGTAGGAGATGACCATTGCCTGGCACTTGTGTGGTTCGAATGTAACTTGCAATTTGAAAGCCCAAGTCTGGATATTGTCCAGGACTTGCTGCATTTAGACATGGACTGCTTAATTATCTGAGGAGTCCCGAATGGTGCTGAACATTGTGCAGTCATCCGCAAACATCCCCACTTCTGACCTTATGATGGAAGGGAGGTCATTGATGAAGCCGCTGAAGTTGGTTGGGCCTAGGACACTACCCTGAGGAACTCCTGCAGTGATGTCCTGGAGTTGAGATGATTGACTTCCAACCACCACACCCATCTTTTTTTGTGCCAGGTGTGACTCCAACCAGCAGAGAGTTTCACCCCTGATTTACATTGACTCCAGTTTGGCTAGGGCTCCTGAACATGCAGCCTTGATGTCAAGGGAAGTCACTCTCACCTCTCCTCTGGCTCGTTTGTCCATGTTTGAACCAAGGCTGAAATGAGGTCAGGAGCTGAGTGACCCTGGTGGAACCCAAACCGTGCGTCCGTGAGCAGATTATTGATGAGTAAATGTCACTTGATAGCACTGTCGATGACTCCTTCCATCGCTTTGCTGATGATGGAGAGTAGACTGATAGGGCGGTAATTGGCTGTGTTGGATTTGTCCTGTTACTTGTGTACAGAACACACCTGAGCAATTTTCCACATTGCCGGGTAGATGCCAGTATTGTAGCTGTACTGGAACAGTTTGGCTAGGGGTGCCGCATATTCTGAGGAACACGTCTTCAGTACTATTGCTGGAATAGTACTGATATCAAGAATTTTGTAGAAAAGCAGGTCAGTTGGGAGTTGTAGATGAATCTGTGAACAGAAGTCAAGATTTTGCCTCTCACTGAAGTTCAGTTAAAAGATGTGGCTGTTGACAGATTTGCAGTGTGGTTGGAAAGGGGAGCTGAAACAAACTTAGAAGCCTCTTCTGAAGAAATATAACCAACGTTTCTGCATGGTTCTGACAGGAGTCAGGTCGTTTCCTTAAACCAGTGCCGAAAGATCTCTCTTTCTCAAAGTAAAGTATCCAGACATCTCTGTAAAACAAGTATTCCTGAGTGCTAATGGTATTTAAAGTGAATTGAGAGCTGTGGTTGTTTTTCTTGTTGTTTGAGTGGGAATAAAGATAGCAGTTAAGGGTTACTGTATTCACTGCATTGGAGAGCATTGTTTAAAGGATAATTGTAAGTTATTTTCTGGTGTGATGTTAAAGATACTTTAATACTGTGTTCGCAATAATGTTTGTTTTAATATACTATATTCCTATTTTTTCATAAAACCACTCCTGAAGCAATGCATCCTTTCCTCACAGTCTTACAAAATTAACATAAAATATTGGGGTCTCTGTCCAGTACCCTAGCCACTGTTGGGGTCTGGTTCGGATCATAATTAGCTTTGTGAAAACCCCATCAAGTTGCCACAATTCTCATAAATTGCTCATTAAACTCACCACAAATAGTTAAGTCCATTAGTTGATAGTGTAAGTAAACATTTAATAACATGATAATTACTAGCGAAACTGCCAACCCACCCTGGAAAGGTAGGCAAAGTGGGGAACCTCATTATGTTTTACAAATGCAAACTGATGTTTTCAAAAAGGTCTCACTTTTCCTTTCTGTCTCATTTTTTTTCTCTTTCGTTCTCTTAATTTCTCTTTCTGCACCTGGGTTGACTGTCAATTCATCCCTTTTACTTTTTCCTATCTTCTCAGTCCTTCCCCTGTTTATTTCCCGATCCTATTAATCTTATTGTTTAAGGAGACAGAGGGCATGATCTAACCGAATGATAACAGAATCCCATAACGAGCGTGTTTAGCCGGGTGTTTCCCAGCGCTTGCAGCACCGAAAAACAACACGTTATCTATTGGGACTCTGGTTCCGTTCAGGGCCTCAGCGGGGAGCACTCCGAGTAGGCCACACTTAATCCTGTTTTCTGCATTGAGGAATTCCGCTCGCAGGTACTCCTCAGTGCAGCAGGAGATTGGGACGCCATTTAAAAATGGCGACCCCCCCCCCCGACACGACCCCTGAACCCACCTCTATGGGGTTCCTCGGGGGCCCCTCCAGCGCCCCACCGCACCTGCGTGGGGTACCTCTGAGCCCAATCCCCATTGCGGGGGAAATGACACCTTAGAACCACTGGCTTGGCATCTTGGCAAGGTGCCAGACTGGCAGTGCCAGAGTGCCCAGGTGTCAAATTTCTATCATCGCAATACAAACAAGAGTTACAATTTAATATTGTATAGTTGTGGGTAGATAACTATTGCACACTAGGATTTATGAGGAGATATGTGCCATTCCATAGGATCTGCACAAATATAATAATTATTTATCTACAGCTATGAAATATTTAATGAAATGCTGCTATGTGTTCTTGTTGTCTTTTTGTTCCCAGATGTTGGTAATAATCACACTTCAAGCTTGGAAAGATGAGAGCTCTTTATATTTAATATTTGCCATGTTGCCTTGTGCAAAAGGACCGGTTCACATTATACCTGTTACACACCACACGACCCTCTAGCAGTTCCCAGCTCTTTGCAGACATTTACAGATAATACAACAATATGTAACAGGTGCAATGTTTCCATTGTGCAGGACAAGGCCACCGGAGAACCTTGGCTGCGTTTTTGTCACAAGGCACGCAGAGATCATCTCTGACTTGCCTGTTGACATCATTCCCAGCTCCCACCTACCGCTACTGCAGACCAGTCGATCAAACATTGCTGCATACCATCCGTGAATCATTTTGTGATCTTGGTGAATTTTGAGATCTAAAGTTCTGCCTCCATACGTTAGTGTTTGACCAAACGGGACTGCAGTAATGTCAGGCATTTCAGGGAAGCTAGATAAATACATGAGGGGGGAAAGGCACAAAAGCCATGTCGATCGGCTGAGATGAAAAAGGATCGAGGAGGCTTTAGTGGAGCATAAATACCAATGTTGACCAATTGGACTGAATGGTCTGCTTCTGTTCTGTACATTCTATGTAAAAATTGACACATTGCCATCTGGGTTATACTTTGAACTCCACCTTTGGGTATGTTTTTGCTACTCGGAACTGAGCCAACTTTGTTATGCTTCCCTAAATATCAACCACTTACATTTATCCCACACCTTTAGCATAGTTTTGATGGTTTTGTATCGTCACACAAACTTCCCTCTTCCTCTTGGAAGCTGATTGTCAGGCTATTTGACCTTGTCATGAATCTTCTTTCAGTGGTCAATAAGTGCTGGAGCAGGGATTTCAATCCAGAACCTCTGGCTCAGAGGCAGCCCATTACCCTGCCCATTACTCAAAGAGGGAACTCAGCTGATGTCAGCTACAAGAGCATATATATTGCTGCTGGTCCTGGGTCATCTTCTTCAGTTGTATGACCTCCCTTTAGCACGGGAGCGTTCCCAGGCAAAACCTCCAATGGGGCGGCACGGTAGCATAGTGGTTAGCACTGTTGCTTCACAGCGCCACGGTCCCAGGTTCGATTCCCAGCTTGGGTCACTGTCTGAGCGGAGTATACATGTTCTCCCCATGTCTGCGTGGGTTTCCTTCGGGTGCTCCGGTTTCCTCCCACAAGTCTCGAAAGGCGTACTTGTTGGGTAATTTAGACATTTTGAATTCTTCCTCAGTGTATCCAAACAGGCGCTGGAATGTGGCAATGAGGGGCTTTTCACAGTAACTTCATTGCAATGTTAATGTAAGTCTACTTGTGACAATAAAGATTATTATTATATGCCATATCCGAGTAGGTTTAGCCAATCGTGGTGGGGTGTTTTTTGGGGACTGGAGCCTAAATCTTTATCACGGGCACAGATGACTATTGGCAGTGGATCTACACAAACAAATTAGAAACACTTGGTTGAGCTGATTGGCTGGTTATTGTGCAGCAACGCTGAACCACCTTCAACACATGAATCACTATAATCACATTTCACGGCCAATTCGTAACCCGTGTTGCAAATGATTCCATCATTTAACCAGTTTTGTTTTCTTCGGTGCTCTTGTCATGCTGAATTAGGAAGTTGTAAAGTTAAACATTGACAGCGCTGTAGCGTCAGGAGTGGGCTTGTGGTTTCACTTACCACATTTCCTTGGCTAATTATTCTCCGTTAGGTAAAGGTTCTGGCTATTTACATCTGCTGTGCTGGCTACATTGTGTTTGATTCAAATGTTACCATATCTAATGTTCAGCAAAGAGGAAAACAGCCAGTGTTTCCGCCCTGTCAGTCCAATCTTTTTGCTCGTTACATTTTCATGATTGCCCATGCATTCCTTGTTTGAAAATCACACGAAAGAAACAAACAATTTTTGACAATTATTGCAACAATGGTCAAATGATTTAATGTTAGCTCCCAATACATGATTTATGAATAGACTTTTTGTAAGACTTGAGTGCTTTTCATCCTGGAATCACTTTGAACCATGACCCTTGCGGTCATTTATTCCTTGTCCATGTTGCGCGTTGTGCTGTCCTTCTGAGATATCAGTCTGGATCGTCCCCCAGCTTCCTGTGGCAGCCTTGGCAGACACCGCGCTGCTGCTGCAGATTTGTAAAGGATTGTAAACTTGCAGCGAATGCAGTCAGGAATTTGTGAAAGAGTTGTTGTGTCAGATCACTGTGCTCCTTATTAGGCTCGTCTAGGGGATTTGCAAAGTGTTTTTCTTCTCTCCAAAGCCACTGACTGCAGTGTTCAGCAAGGGGGCGATGAGTGATCACTGCTCAGTTGAGTCATGTGCTTCAGCCTTGTTTATACATTGTATGTCATGAAAGGGAATTTGGGAAAGATTCCCGTGTCTATTGAATTGATGAGTAAAATGGAGACTAGAGAAGGTAAGGAGAGAAATCCGGTGAAGCTGAAAACCAGATTTTTGATTGTTCTTCCAGTGATATCAGCACCTTCAGCTGCCAGGTTCTAAGTTTTGGAATTCCCTCCCTCCCTTTCCAGCTTTAAGACACTCTTTAACACCTCTCTCCTTGACAAAGCTTTTGATCATCTGATTTAACATCTTACGTGGGTATGTTGTATTTTGTTTTATAGGGGGTTTTCACAGTAACTTCATTGCAGTGTTAATGTAAGCATACTTGTGACACTAATAAATATTATTATGATTCTATGAAGCATCTTCGGAGGTTTTTGTTGCATTAAAGACGCGATATAAATATCAGTTGCTGTTGTTACGAGTTAATGTGTGCTGTTGGATGCAGCACACCAAATATATTGTTTGGAATGTATCTAACAGGACTTTTAAAAAAAACTTTAAAAATAATTTTTTTCCAATTAAGGGGCAATTTTGTGTGTGTGTGGTGGTATGTATTAGGGGTAATACGGTACACCACGTGCTGACAGGCTATTGGTGGAGGGATGCCAGGTCCTGATAGGATCTGCCACCTACTGGACTCCACCCAGAAATGCCGGTATAAGAACCCAGCTTTTCCCTCCATTTCCCTCAGCAGCTGCATTCTGTAACCACGCTGCTGGGGATAAAGTTCTGCTTAATAAAGCCTTCAATTGACATTACCTCAACCTGCCTTGCGTCATATTGACGGTACTACAGTGTGCAATCCACCTATCCTGCACATCTTTGGGTTGCGGGGATGAAACCCACGCAGACACGGAGGGGAATGTGCAAACTCCACACGGACAGTGATCCAGGGCTGGGATCGAACCCGGGTCCTCAGGGCCTTAGGCATCAGTGTTAACCACTGCACCACCATGCCGCCCAACTTGTTTTTACCATTGGCTATATGGTTCCTATCAGTCAGCACTATGTGCGTACCAATCGTGCCAACAATGTCTCCCTTTAAGAATGTGCAGAGCCATTACTGTAATTCCATCCTCCCAACTTTTCATAGAATTTTATAGAATTTACAGTGCAGAAGGAGGCCATTCGGCCCATCGAGTCTGCACCAGCTCTTGGAAAGAGCACCCTTCCCAACCGCACACCTCCACCCTATCCCCATAACCCAGTTACCCCACCCAACACTAAGGGCAATTTTGGCACTAAGGGCAATTTAGCATGGGCAGTCCACCTAACCTGCACATCTTTGGACTGTGGGAGGAAACCGGAGCACCTGGAGGAAACCCACGCACACACTGGGAGATCGTGCAGACTCCGCACAGACAGTGACCCAAGCTGGGAATCGAACCTGGGACCCTGGAGCTGTGAAGCAATTGTGCTAATCACTATGCTACCGTGCTGCCCAAAACTTTGTGGCTGACACGGTGCATTCTCTTTAGGGGAGGTAACATGGGTGCAAATCCATAACCTACCAGTCTTAACTTTCCCAGCAATTCAGCAGCAGCAGATTGCTGTTTTGAAGCTGTTTGTCATCTGCTGGAGGCCTGGTAACAGATTGTTTCAATGTTTCTGGTTTTGCGGGGGGGGTTGGGGGGGGAAATTTGAACATGTGCTGCGACATCAGCTAATGGGCATCACTGTAAGAAGCAGGGTTTGGATGTCCTGGGAAAGAAACAAATTACCAAGCTACAGACTAGAGGAGAGCAAACTGCTACCTTCTTGCAATTGAACTCTGCTGCCAGTAACTTGCTTCAAGATCAGTTCATCTATCGCCCACTGTGCGCGCTGAACTGTATTGGCTCCCAGTCTGGCAGCGCCTTCATGTTCAAATCTAGGATTTAATTCCTTCCCATCTCTGCAAATCCCTCAGGCCCACAAATCTCGGAGATCCCTGCTGTCCTCCGGATCCTGGCTTCTCACACATTCCCATTTTCATTGGTCCACTATTGGTGGCCATACGTTCAGCTGCCTCGGCCCTAAGCTCTGGAATTCCACCCAGAAACCTCTCTACATCCTTCTCGGATACTCCTTAAAAGTGAACTCTTGTGATAAAGCTTGAGTTCATTTGTCCCAATATTCCCTTGTGTAGCTTGCTGTCAGATTTTCTTTTCATAATCCTGTGATGTTTTACTATCTTAAACGCGCTGTGCAAATTCAAGTTGTTGTTGTTGATTTTGAGAATATGTCATTCCTCTTTCCGATGTCACTCAGACAGTTTATCTGGTCATTGTCGCATTGCGTTTTGTGGGAGCTTGCTGTGTTCAAGTTGCTGGTGCATTGCCTACACACCGACTACACTTCGAAAGTAACTCTTTGAGCTGTGAGGGGCATTGCGAAAAGCGCTACACAAATGAAAGTCTTTCTTACTTTGTCTGTTTACAAATCAGTGACCGGGCCACAGTTCTCGTTGCCAAAAAAATGACAGTGCTGTGATAATGAGAGCGCACGCGATTGGGTCATTTCCCTGCCAGACACGGTGACACATTCCTTCCATTCAAGAACTGTCAGATATACCTCATTAACAACACGTCTGACTTTGGTCTTTATGTGTACATGTCTTGTTTTAGGGCGCCAAGATGCGGGATCGGTTAGGAAGCATGGACAGCTTTGAACGTTGCAACAGCCTGGCATCGGATGCATCCAGGGTGAGTCCTGGGGTTAGTGCCATTTTCTAGCTCCTCTACCTACCCTCGCCTCGCTCCCTCGCTGATTGAGTTGAGCAACGGCACTTTTCCATTGATAGACTTGTTTTGCTCGGATAGTTTCCATGGGGCAGGAAGTCAGCTGGTGAAATCCAGAGGAAGTGCTTGCGATAGCAGTTCCAGCCTTTGAGGAGCACTTTATAAACACCGAACATAGTTCCATCAGCAAAAGAGAAGTGAAAAGACTGCTGATCCCCTGCTCTCTTTTCACATGGAAAACTTGGAAACCTAGCTCACTTATCAGCAGCGTGCAGTAGCATTTGTAAATCTTCACTGGATTAAACACAGCAGGATATGGGAGTTGGTGAGATAGCACAAAATTAGCATACAATGGGTTTCTGAAAGTGCGTTGACAGATTTGCAGAATTTATGCTCTGCTGTCAGTGTTTTAGAGTGCGCAATGTCATTGCTTTTTGTTTTCTGACCTCTGCGGTGATTCTGGCACAGGACGGTTCCCCGGGGGAGTCCCCTCCCAGTTCTCCGCCCGTCAGCCCCCGGGCATCCCCCATCTCCTCGCTGGGCCAGCTCTACGCGGAGGAAGACCCAGACTCGCCACAGTTCCGGAGGCGGGCTCACACTTTCAGCCACCCACCGTCAAGCAGCAAGCGGAGGATCAGCTTCCCCACGGAGAAGCTGCACCACGGCAGGTCTCCCATCATTCGCCAGCAGTCGGAAATTCTACGGAGCAGGTAAACAGTCTGTGCGTCCGGGATGGGGGAGGAGAAAAGGAGTGGCACTGTCTGGCATTGAGGATGTTTTGAATACCTGTGCCACCTGAATTACTTACTCTGCCTTTACATGGCGGAACTGTTTATCTTGTCGAGGCGTAGAGTACAAAAGCAAGATGAACATTTATAAAACGCTGGTTCGGCCTCAACTGGCGCAATGAGTCCAATTCTGAGAAGGGCATGGAGGGCTTAGAGAGGGTACAGAGAAGATGCAGGAGAATAGTTCCAGTAATGAGGGATTTCAGTTACATGGCGGCATGGTAGCACAGTGGTTAGCACTTCTGCCTCAGCACCAGGGACCTGGTTCGATTTCAGCCTTGGTTGACTGTCTGCATTGAGTTTACACATTCTCCCCATGTCTGCGTGGGTTTCCTCCGGGTGCTCTGGTTTCCTCCCACAGTCCAAAGATGTGCAGGCTAGGTGTATTGGCCATGCTAAATTGCCCCTTAATGTCCAACGGTTAGGTGGGGTTACAGGGATAGGGCAAGGGAGTGGAGCTAGGTTCGGGTGTTCTTTCGGAGGTTTGGTGCAGACTTGATGGGCCAAATGGCCTCCTTCTGCACTGTAGGGATTCTATGATTGAAGCTGGGGCTGTTCTTCTGGTCAAAGAGATAGTTGAGTGGAAATTTGAGAGGTGTGTAAAATCATGAGATGTCTGGACTGAGTAGGTAGGAAGAAACTGTGCCCGTTAGTGGGAGGGTTGAGAGCCAGAGGACACTGATTTAAATTGATTAACAAAAGAACCACTGGCTACATGAGGAAAACCTGGGCATCATTCTCCGACCCCCCAGCGGGTCAGAGAATGGCCGTTGGCCGCCGTGAATCCCGCCCCCGCCCGTTGCCGAAGTCTCCGGTACCGGAGATTGGGCGGGGGCGGGAATCGGGCCGCGCCGGTTGGCGGGCCCCCCCCGCTCAATTCTCCGGCCCGGATGGGCCGAAGTCCCGCCAAGAAATTGCCTGTCCCGCCGGTGTAGGCGGAAGAGACTCTCCCCACTGCACATGCGCCGCCCGGGGATGTCATTTCCGCGCCAGCTGGTGGGGCAACAAACGCCGTTTCCGCCGGCGTCGGCCTAGCCCCTCAATGTCGGGGCTCGGCCCCCAAAGATGCGGAGCATTCCGAACCTTTGGAGCGGCGCGATGTCCGTCTGATTGGCGCCGTTTTGGGCGCCAGTCGGCGGACATCGCGCCGTTGGGGGAGAATTTCGCCCCCTGTTTCTACACAGTAAGTTGATAGGCCCGGAATGCACTTCCTGAGAGTGTGGTGCCGGCAGATTCATTTGAGGCATTCAAAGGAGAATTGGATATTTTTCTGAAGATTAAACGTTGCAGGATTATGGAGAAAGGGAATGGGGCTTGCTGAGTCATTCTTGCAGAGAGCCAGCATCAACAAGACAGCCGAATGGCCTCCATCTGTAATAACCATTCTATGAGTCTATAAGGCTTTGCTGATGATATTCCTTTTCCTGTCTACATCGGACTCTAGATCTCCTCTCACTTCAACAAAATCCTTTATTCAGAATCAAGTTACTTTTAGTTAACTGTTTATTGAAGAAAACAATGGATTTGAACTGTATTGATACCTTAATGTACAGGTTTAAAAAAATCTGATGTGAAAGCGACCGTTAGAACCCTTGTAAGGTAAAACATAATTGATTCCAGATAGACTGATCCAAGCATAGAATTAGTTGACAATCTACACTTGCTTCACACATTTTCATTGACGCTGTTTGTTGTTAATTACGCAGAATCCTTCACCGCAAGACTTGCAGGAAATGTTGAAAAATCCACCTTTTTAAAATTCTTTCATGGGCGTCCCAGCATTAGTTGTCTGTCCCTAATTGCCCTTGAACTGAGTGGCTTGTTAGGTCTTTTAAAGAGGCAGTTAAGAGCCAGCCACATTGCTGTGGGTCTGGAGACACATGTAGGCCAGACCAGGTAAGGACGACAAATTTCCCTCCCTGAATCACAGTTAGTGAACCAGATGTTTTTTTTTTACAAGAACTGATGATAGTTTCATGGTCACTGTTAATTTTTTTAAAGTATTCTTATTTGCCATATTTTCATCTTTCAAAAAAAAATAAAACAAAACAACCCCAACAATGTAAAACCTAAAGCATCGAAAACGAAAAACAAACAAGTCCTCCCTCCCTCCCCCCCCCCCCCCCCCCCCACCCCCCCCCTCCCCTTCGCATTCAATGGCAATTAACTCTCAAAAATGCATGGTAAACAAACCCCAAGAATTGTAGAACACCTCCATCGCCCCCCTCAGCTCAAACATCACCTTCTCCAGGGTCGAAAACTCCAGCAGGTTCCCGCCCCCAACCATGTTGAGACGGAGGGCGGAGAAGCTGATCTCTACTCCAACAGGACCCGCCTATGAACGATCAGAGAGGCTAAGGCTAAAACGTCTGCCCCAGGAGGGGCTGGTTTAGCTCACTGGGCTAGACAGCTGGTTTGTGATGCAGAACAAGGCCAGCAGCGTGGGTTCAATTCCTGTAATAGCTGAGAATTCTGAATTCCTCCTCTGTGTCCCCGAACAGGCTCCAGAATGTAAGGACTGGGGGCTTGTCACAGTAACTTCATTGCAGTGTTAATGTAAGCCTACTTGTGACAATCAAGATTCTTTTTCTTTTTTTTTCATACCAGCCTGCAACTCGGACTGGTCCGACACCCGAAATGGCTTCTGGGGATCAGGCTCCACATCCATATGCAATACCCCCGAGGTAGTGTTAAATACCTTCCTCCCATAACTTTCCAGCTTCGGGCAGGGCCAAAACATATGAACATGGTTTGCGGGTCCCTCCCACACCGCTCACAACATCCTCCAACCCCTCGGACAGCAGGCTTATCATTGATTTTGTGAGGTGTGCCCGATACACAATCTTTAATTGTATCAGCCCCAACCTCGCACACGAGGCTGAGGCATTCACAGCATCTCACACCACAGCCACTCTTCCATCAGCCCCCCCCCCCCCCCCCCCCCCGCTCTTCCTCCCATTTCACCTGAACCTTCTCTATGAATGCCCTATCCTTCTCCAGAATCCTCCCATAAATTGCCGATAGCATCCCCTTCTCCAAGCCCCCCCCCCCCCCAAGTAAACCAGACTGATGGAAAATGAACAAATTGCAGTAATGGCACTCGATCCAACTATTGTGTGGAATTTCTGATTGAAGCAGAAAACTTTGAGGTAAAACCTCCATTCAAGCATCAATGACTTAAGGAAGGTTTTCCTTTTCCAACGTTTCTCATGCTCACTACTCTGAAAGAACTTTATCTCAAACAGGACCAGTTTTCAGGCAGTCTGCAAGCTGTTTGCCCCTCAAGTCTGTTCAGAGTGGTTTTCCCGGCAGCCTCCTCGCTTCACAGACAACATATAAATTCACTAATTTGCAACTTTTTTTGTAGTCGAAGGTTTGTGGAATTCCTGAATTAAGCAGAATTGTGATAAGACGACTTTTCTTAGAAATTGAATTGCATTTATCAATTCCCATTTTTGAACGTTATAAAATAATCTTAAATCATATTTTTTTTCAAATTCACACCCACATTTATTTTATTAAATAAATAATAGGTGTTTTTAAAAATTGGGATTGAATCACTAGATAACAATGAAAGAAAACAGATGTTTAGAGTTTGCTGAGCTAAATTATTCTTAAATCCACCTTGGGTTTAATTGTGTGGTAATGTTTTCTATTTAAACAGTCTCCATTGTTTTGCACTTTTATTGTCTCTTTTCTTTCCAACGTGGTCTTTGTACCACGGACTTTGCATTCTGATTAAGGGATAGAGATAGCTGAGTGGTCGTTTCCATAGCTTCTGTCAGTACCACATTCTGAGAGTGGTTCGAGACTCTGGGGTGCAAGCTGGTATGTAGACTTCATGTTTAAGTTTTCTTTCCCTTCTGCTAGGCAACTACCTTGACTTTATCCCAAAATCTGAATGCCAGATGAGGTGACGATCCATACCCTGACCTGGTTGTGCTGGTGTGTTGCCCACTCTTAGTTGTGCTTGGTGAAGACAGGCCCAATAAATAATTCCAAACCTCTTCCTTTCGTAAATGAACATCTTTGAAACAAAATGTACATGACAATTTTTGGATGGCCAACTTTGATTTTTTTTTAAAGTAATGTTTTCTTTAAAACAAAGACTTGACAATATCACAGAGAATTCAGTCTTGCATTTAGGCCTTGATTTGGCTCTCGCTCTCACACACATTGTTCTCAAACTCTGGCCTAATGTAGCTGACGGGGGGGGGGGGGGGGGTGCGCGGTTGGGGGGGGGGGTGTTGGGGGTGGGGGGTGAAGATTAGAGATCAGATGATTTCCTAGAGGCAGGAGAACTAATGGCATGGCCCCTCAATAGCAGAATTGGCATAGATTCCGAAACAGCTTGGCTACCTAGCCTCTCAGACAGCAAGTTGTTCAACACAGAGGGGAGACTAGTGAGGAGAGAAAATAATTAAAAGTCAATATTTATCCTTCATGATTCCAGGGAAGAACCTTGTGGGCCAGAATTGAGAACATAGCGAGAGTACCTCCTATGTGAAAAATTGTGGTGAGAGGGGGGGGGGGGTTGATGGATACTATGCAAAATCACAACACATGGGGGCAGCAAAGATGGAAGATTTTCCCAGGAAAACTATTTGAATCAATTTATCACAACTTCCTTTTCCAAAATGCACAATATTTTTAGTTTGTACAGGGATAAACACTTTTCTACCTTTTTACCACCTGAAGTCATATAACTCTCTATTTTGATATTCCAAAATAGTTCTTCACTGTTGCACACACAGATTTTAAAATCATCTGTTCTCTAATCTTCCTCTTCCTTGGATGCATTAGATCCGTGTTTGTGTGTGAGGAATCAGGGCCTAAACGCCAGAATGGATTCTCTACGCCATGTTTCCTCAAGAGAGTATATGTCGTGATATACTGAATAAATTATACACTGCATATTTAATCTGAAAAGTTAAAGGTTTTCAAGAGGAACGCCAGGAAACACACCATCAAAGAAATTTCGCATAAGTAGCTTCACATACCAGTTCTGGGTAGCATGCCAATTGTTAGGTTGACTCTGTTTCAAATGATCAGTGATACAATTTACAAGGTGCAGTGAGTTATTATTGTTTAAAGGTGACTGGATAAGTAAGCAGAAAAGGCAGGTTAATGGAGGATGGCCTGCATCAGAATTCAGGAATTATACCCAAAATTATAATTATTTTCTGGAGTTTGTTTGCATTTCTTATATTTTCCATTAAAAAAATCTATGTCCTGCAGAACATTTGCATTTTCCGACTCAGCAGACTGTTGCTCCTTTGACGACTGTTTTGTTTTCCTGTGTTTCTGCCTTTGGTTCCACCTGCTCAGCCCCATCAATATCGTGAGATGCAATCGCAGTAGCTCCGAGAGCGAACCCACTTCCAGCAGCCTTCCCTCGTCCCTGTCCGTCCCGACTTTCCTGAAGCCCTTTTACACCAACACCAGCAGGCTGCTGGAGCAGCCAGAGAGTGAGACCCCCAAGAGGTGAGAGCGGCCTGCCCAGCCTGCTTGCGAATCCTGCCCTAATACTGCACTTGTTGCCTGGCCTGTGTGACTAATTGATGTGCCTTTGATCGTGTCAGACATTTGTCACTGTTTCGGTGATGCTCTCTGTGCTGTGGCCTGCAGTGAATAAACATTCGTGAATCGTTGCGGTCAGCTAACTCTGCATAATTCGCTTCAGCTTCAGTGTGCGCAGCACAAGTGGTCAGACAGTATGACTTAACATTGATAAGAATGTCAGCATGATTTTGAGGAGAAACCCTCCCTGTTTAATTCCTTTGAAAAATCACTTGCAAAGAATTATATTTTGATTGTTGTTGGACGAGGGTTACAGAACCCAACTGGAGGCATTTGAAGCGTGACTAAACGGAATGGCAGAACGGGCTCAAGAGGCTGAATGGCCTACTCTTGTTCCTATTTTGTTCTGTTGCAAGATGATTAGCACGATGAAGGTATTTGTCCTGTCTTGATTCATTCATCTAAAATTACAATAAAGTACAGCTGCAACAGGCCCAGGCGTACGTTTATTTTCCACTCTAATCTCCTGCCTTCTTTCATCATCTAACTTTATCAATGCAACCCTCTATTCCCTTATCTCTTATAGACTTGTCCATCTTCTCCTCAAATTCCACCTTAACTCTGCGCTCTGGGTACTGAGGGTTCCTCTGAATTCCCTATTGGAATTCTTGGTGCCTCTAATTCTGCTCTTTGGCACAAATAGAAACATTGGGCTGGATTTAGGCTACTGAGGTTCACCTGGCCCACCGATCCTGCCCGAGCGTAGGGGCAGGCGAGTATCTGGCGGGCTGATTAGACTTTGTCCCAATTTTAAAAGTTGTTCGGCCCTCTAATACTCACCCTCATAATGCCTTAACCCCACTCTACCCTTCTTGCCAACTCAATACCAACCCATGCCCCACATCCCATGACTCCTCATACCCTCCTTGCCAGCTTATGTCTCACAACCCATGGTTCCTCTTACCTTCCATGCCAACTCAAAACCAACTTATGCTCCTCACCAACCCCCCATGGCCCCTATACCCTCCAATGCCAACTCATTCTCCCCATCCATCGCCCATGGCTCCTGATGGCTTCCATGCTACCCTCATAGCCACTTACCCATTATTCATTAGGGTGGACGTCAGGAGCCATGGGAAGATGAAATCAAAGTTCGAACAATCTAATTCAGAATTCCGAGGTGCAGCGGGATCTTGGTGTTCGAGTGCATGAGTCAAAAAAAGTTAGTAAGCAGGTACCACCTGGAATTAAGAAGGCAAATGGAATGCTATCCTTTATCACAAGAGGAATTGAACATTAAAGTAAGAATGTTATGCTTCATTTATACTGGGCATTAGCGACTACATCTTGAATACTGTGTGCAGTCTTGGTCTCCTTATTTAAGATGTGGAGATGCCGGCGTTGGACTGGGTGAGCACAGTAAGAAGTCTTACAACACCAGGTCCAACAAGTTTGTTTCAAACACGAGCTTTCGGAGCACTGCTCCTTCCTCAGGTTGGACTTTAACCTGGTGTTGTAAGACTTCTTACTGTCCTTATTTAAGGGAGGATGTAAATGCATCAGAGGATGTTTATTAGATTGATACCTGGAATGTGCGAGGTTGTCTTATGAGGAAAGGTTGGACAGATTGGGCTGATTTCCACTGGAGTTTCGAAGAGTGAGGTGTGACTCGATTGAAGTAAAAAAATTCTGAATTGTCTTGACAAAGTGGATGTGGAAATAATGGCCGGAATTCTCCGACCATTGGGATTCTCTCTTTCCGCTGGCAGCGCACCCCCCGTGGGGGTTTCCCAGAGGCGTGGGCGGCTTCAATGGGAAATCCCATTGACAGGTGGCGGGGAGATAGAATCTCGCACCAGCGAACGGCACACCACCGGGAAACACGTGGCTGGAAAAGCGGAGAATCTCGTCCAGGGTGAGTCCAGGACTAGGCGGCAAATTTTAAAATTAGGGGTCGCCCTTATAGGACAGGGATGAGGAGAAAACCTTTCTCTCAGAGGGTTGTGCGATTTTGGAATTCACTGCCTCAGAAGCTGGTGGAGGCAGGGCCATTGAATACTTTTAAGGCAGAGTTTAATAGCTTCTTGTTCGGCAAGGAAATCAAAACTACTCGAGGGTAGATGGGAATATAGAATTCGAAATGCAAACGGATCAGCCACGATCTTATCGAATCCAGAGCAGGCTCAAGATGCCAAATGGCCTACCTCCCCTCCTATTTTGAATGGTCACATGAAAATAATGTGAAGATCGTGAGCTCTGATTACCAAGAATGATAAAATGGCACAGATATTTTTTGTTCAAACTGAAAAGAGTGTTCGGTGGCTTGCCAAATGTGCTCTGAAGATGTGCTTGGACCTTCGGGCTGGCTTTATATTTTGCGTACTTTTGTTTGCAATGACAATGGTGGAAGGTTTTCTGTTGTCTGCACAGGCTGGTGAATATTTCATTGAAAACCAACGAGTTATTTATTGATGGTGATCACATGGTGCTAATTTGAGAAGAGTCAAAGGAGCATGACAACAGTGTTTTATTCCTGAATTTGCCTGGGACTGGTAATGAGCTGCAGTCCATGAAGGCCCATCCAGACCTTCCAGATATATTGTTGTCTGCGGAGGCCTATCTATTCCTGGTTACAAGACCCACATGGCCCATCGTTTGAGACTGATGTGACAGTTTCTGTTTCTGAGAAGCCAAAGGACTGCTTGGTGTGGCAAAAGAAAAAGCTACACTGATAAAATAGTTTGTTTTTCTGAGGCAGGAGTTAAAACCACATGATGTTGGCCAATGACTGATTGTCAACCAGCTCTGTTTAGCTGCATGGATGGTGAGTGACAATATCAAATGGCAATTTTGTTCATATGTTCAGGATTTCATGATTCAGTCCCCAGCCTGTGTTTCTTGGGCAGCTCATTGGGCAGCTCCATTGGTTCTTTGGTCGGAGAACAACTCCTCATTGGATTTTGGAGGTCAAGCCCCTGATTTTGTGATTCCAGCAAAATCATGGCTTTGATCTTCAGTGTCCAAAAGGAGTTGCTCACCCACCTATGCACCAATGGATCAAAATTGGCATTTGGAATTCCAACAAGAAAATAGGGCTTTTCTGTCCCAGCGCATTTCCCCCACACCTCGTCCATAATTTGGTGGGGGTGGGTTAAGGTGTGCTTAGTTTTAGCACAGCGGCTTAGGGAGAAGTCCAGGGATCGAAGCCCACTGCTGAGGTTTCCTGACAGAGATCATCTTCTGCTTTCAGAGTAGGGCCTGGTTGCAGAGAGAACCTTCAATCCGCCCTCTGTTCCTCCCCTTTCGGACAATGAAGCACCACACAGTGCAAGCAATGAAGACATCCACGGCCATCAACCAACTGTGGGAAGCACAAATAAATCTGAAGAAATATTTCATGTTAAGTTTATCTTTTGAATATAGTCCCTCACTCCCAACACTTTGGGTTACCCCAGTGTTGCTGGTGGGCCCACAGAGTTCTGTCTCTCTCTCAGGGCATTTCTCGAACTGAACAGAATTTTGAGTGTGCCCGTTGTACAAATTAACAACATCAGGAACTTGTGGTGGATAGCTAGTTGTCAGCAGATGTCAGGAATTGCCCATGTCAGACCCTGTGCCAAGCTTGGCAGGTGACTACGGCAATGGTGTACTCACTATTTGGCGATTCCATCGTGGCTCCCAGGACTTTCCACCATCTGCTCAAAATGATTTGTCTTTTTATTCAGCAACAAATAAAACTATATCATATCAGACAGAGTCACTCAGCAGTGACTGTGGAAACACTTGTGGCAAGATGGCGCATCTGTCACTTGCTGCGCTTGTTGTGTCAATGACCTTATCATGTTGCCAAGGCAAGTATTGACCCTTCCAAAATCTGCGGCAGTTCCTGTCTTATCAATTTGTACTTTCTTTGTTACTTTTCAAAGAACAAAGAAATGTACAGCGCAGGAACAGGCCCTTCGGCCCTCCAAGCCTGTGCCGACCATGCTGCCCGACTAAACTACAATCTTCTACACTTCCTGGGTCCGTATCCCTCTATTCCCATCCTATTCATGTATTTGTCAAGATGCCCCTTAAATGTCCCTGCTTCCACCACCTCCTCCGGTAGCGAGTTCCAGGCACCCACTACCCTCTGTGTAAAAAAACTTGCCTTGTACATCTACTCTAAACCTTGCCCCTCGCACCTTAAACCTATGCCCCCTAGTAATTGATCCCTCTACCCTGGGGAAAAGCCTCTGACTATCCACTCTGTCTATGCCCCTCATAATTTTGTAGACCTCTATCAGGTCGCCCCTCAACCTCCGTCGTTCCAGTGAGAACAAACCGAGTTTATTCAACCGCTCCTCATAGCTAATGCCCTCCATACCAGGCAACATTCTGGTAAACCCTCTCTAAAGCCTCCACATCCTTCTGCCTGAATGTCCACAATCTAATATATTTAAACTGCGATAAGCATCAGATGACTAGCTGCTTGTACTGGCAGTGATTGGCGGGGAAGTCTTAGGGAAGTGTTAAACTCCAGCTTTAACACATCTTTGAGCAGCCACATGAATTGTGAGGCCGTTTCCCATTTCGCAGTAACCTCATGCAAACATATAACTTACCGTTGGCCCAGTAACAACAAGAACTTGGGTTTGTGTAGTGTCTTTAACGTATAAGACATCAAAAGGCAGTTTACAGGAGCTTTGTATAACTGAATTTGATGCTGAGCTACAGAGGCGGTGTGAGACCAGATGACTAAAAGATTGGCCAAAGATATAGGTTAGGAGGAGAGAGGGCTGGAGAAGCAGCAAGGTTAATTAAGGGATTTCAACAGCAGTCAGGGATTTCAAATCATTAAGTTAAATATTTGTATTTTAAAGAATGATTTCCAGGCTCGCGTACAATCTGTTTATAAACCATGTGTTCTTATTTTAATATAATTTACCTTGCTTAAACATTCCTCAAGGTTGAAGCAACTCCAACTGCATAGACTGTCAGATGTAAACACAGATACACGCTTGCACAAGCTCTGAGGTCATGTGCGAAAGCCTGAGGTTATGAACACGCTTGCTCGTGAACATTTGCAGACAACTAACGTTGATATTTGGGGCTTCTTTTAGTGTTTGCTCATGTATGTTTGCCCTGCTTCTCCGTGATCTCTGACTCTTCGAATTATTGTACTTCCTCTTTCCTCATTTTCATTTCCCTTTTTGTTGACGTTCTTGCCCCTTTAAAAACATCTTATGAAAGTGACTTAATATTACTTATTCATCTTGTAGGGTATTTACAAATTTGTATTTCACGTGGTTCTCCCCAGCAGTTAGCAGCTGAGTATTTTGCCTGTGCCCACACAAGTAGTAATCCCTGTGTCTGACCAGAATGTTGATGGACAGAACAATCGCAATGTTGTATAATGGAGGATAATGCAGGAAGATGTGAAATTGTCGGTTTTGGCAGGAAGGGTAAAAAAGAAGCTTATTATCTAAATAGTGAGAGATTGCGGAGCTCTGAGGTGCAGAGGGATCTGGGTGTCCGAGTTCATGAATCGCACTAAGCTAGTATACAGGTACAGCAAATAATTAGGAAAACTAATAGAATGTCATCATTTAGAAATAGAAGGAGGCCATTTGGCCCATCGAGTCTGCACCGGCTCTTGGAAAGAGTACCCTACTTAAGCCCATGACTTTACCCTATCCCCGTAACCCAGTAACCCCACCTAACCTTTTGGATGCCAAGGGGCAATTAAGTGTGGCCAATCCACCTAACCTGCACATCTTTGGACTGTGGGAGGAAACTGGAGCACCCGAAGGAAACCCCCGCAGACACGTGGAGAACGTGCAAACTCCACAGACAGTCATCCGAGGCTGGAATTGAACCCTTAACCCTGGAGCTGTGAGGCAGCAGTGCTAACTGCTGTTTAGTGTGAGGGAAATTGAATTCAAAAGTACGGAGGTTACGCTTCAGTTATACAGGGCAGCGGTGAGACCACATCTGGAGTATTGTGCAAAGTATTGGTCACCTTATTTAAGGAAGGACGTAAATGCTTCAGAAGCAGTTCAGGGGAGCTATCTAATATCTGGAATGGGTGGGTTGTCTTATGAGGAAAGGATGGAGAGAGCCGGCTTGTATCTGCTGGAGTTGAGAAGTTGAGGAGGTGACTTGATTGAAGCATATAAAATCCTGAGGGGTACTTGACAGGGCAGATATGGAGAAGATGTTTCATCTTGTGGGAGAATCTAGAACTAGGGGTCACTGTTTAAAAGTAAGGGGTGGCCTATTTAAAACGAAGATGAAGCAAATGTTTTCTCTCAGAGGGTTGTGAATCTCTAGAACTCTCTCATGAAAACGCAGTGGAAGCAGTCTCTGAATATTTTTAAGGCAGAGATGGATAGATTATTGGTGAGCTGGGGGGGGGGTGGTTATAGGTTATTGGGGAGTAGGCGGGATGCATACTTAGTGCTGTTTTCATGTACGGAGCAATCTGCCCGGACTTTACGCAGAACAATACCTGAAACCTAAACCTAAAACCCAATTCTAAAACCTGTCTTTCAGGTGTGATCGTTTGAGGGCAGCACGGTAGCACAAGTGGATAGCACTGTGGCTTCACAGAGCCAGGGTCCCAGGTTCGATTCCCCGCTGGGTCACTGTCTGTGAGGAATCTGCACGTTCTCCCCGTGTCTGCGTGGGTTTGCTCCGGATGATCCGGTTTCCTCCCACAGTCCAAAGACATGCAAGTTAGGTGGATTGGCCATGATAAATTGCCTTTAGTGTCCAAAAACGGGTAGGAGGGGTTATTGGGTTATGGGGATAGGATAGACTTAAGTGGATCGGTGCAGACTCGATGGGCCGAATGGCCTCTTTCTGCACTGTATGTTCTATGTAATACCTTTCACTGTACCTCGGTACACATGACAATAAATCTAAATCTAAATCTAATCTAATCTAACAAAATGTGTCTTTGGAAAGAAAAGCTTGTAAATGAATAAAACCATGCTGCAGCATCTATCCTCTGCCACCAGACTATCTTTTGGCAGCTTGTGTTTGGTGATGTGCCTGTGAACAATATTACACGCACTCAGCAGTGCCACCACCGACCAGCAGGTGGCATCAGACATTGGTCATGTGACATCCAGTTATCAGCAGAAGGTTGTGAGGCGTACACGAGGACAGTCGCTCATAGGGGTAGTTCCATGAGAGTCAAGGAGACTCAGTCAATAACTTAGTCTGTATCGCATACTAAATAATAAATAAATAATAATCTTTATTATTGTCACAAGTACGCTTACATTAACATTGCAATGTAGTTACTGTGAAAATCTCCTATTCGCCACATTCCGGCGCCTGTTCGGGTAAACTGAGGGTGAATTCAGAATGTTTAATTCACCTAACAAGCAGGTCTTCCGGGACTTGTGGGAGGAAACCGGATCACCCAGAGTAGATCCACGTGGACGTGGGGAGAACGTGCAGATTCCGCACAGACAGCAGGAATCGAACACGGGGCCCTGGCGCTATGAAGCAACAGTGATAACCACTGTGCTACCGTGCTGCAATTCTGATTGTTACTTTATTACATGTACATCAATAAATCATCATTCTAGTTAAGTCACAAGCAGTTCTGTAAATTCATTGCATAGATAAGATCACAGAACGTACTCCACATCCCCAATTTTAATCGCTCTACTATTGGCGGCTGTGCCTTCAGCAGCCTGAGCCCAAAGCTCTGGAATTCCTCAGCCCCCCCTCCTCATCGCAAACCTCTCCAACTCTCTACCTCTCCAACTCTCTACCTCTCCTTCTTTCCAGAAGCTCCATAAAACCCACCTCTGACCAAGCTTTCGGACACATGTCCTAAGTCTGTTGCTTAGCATTAATTTGATCATGCTCCTTTGACACACTTGGACCATTTTTACTCAAGTGCTGAATGAATCGTAGCTATTGTATTTAACTCCACAAAAGAGGAAGCTTTGAAGTTGCTGGCCTTCATTGCTGAGCACAGCACCAATGCTGTCCTGATTTTGTAGAAACCTAGACTGCAAGTTGTTTTGTTTTGGTTGTCTCTGTAGCTGTAGATGAAAAGGATAATTGATTTGGTGATTTTTTGGGAGGTTAATCCTCCCAAGTACCAATCAATTCGAGCGAAAGTACAATTTAAAAATAACAAGGAAGCTTGAGAAGTGCAGCAAGCCCAAGCTTGCTCTGCTCTTAGCTGAAAGGATTTGTGGTTCTTCCTCTGAAGGGCGGATAGTTACAACACAGTGAAAACCTGTGTGCTGATTGCAGTGATCTGTCATTGTTGCTATCAAAGAGTCTGGCCAGTCTGTTCTTGTGGAATGCGTTTCTAATGCTGACAAAGGAAGTCAAAGTGACTCATTTAATGGAGATCTGTACGGTTTGCAGCTGGAGCCGACAAAGGTGGGGGCAGTGGGTGTACTTCACTATTTGTCAAGAATGTCCAGCAGACACCTAGACACAGACAACCGTGTACGACTTTTCAGTTAAAGGTAATTCTTTCTGTTGTTCGCTGTGTGAGAGAGGCAGTGCGGTGAATTTATGTGTTCCTACAAGTCTGAGGGAAGTGACATAGGTGTCTGCGTACCATACAACTTTGAAAAAAACAAATGCTGTTCTCAAAGTAACGAGTACCAGCGAGTCCTTTATGTAATTGATCCAATTTTTGTGACTTATACACATCTGTTGTCTTTTGGAGTTGCTACTGATCA
The DNA here is from genome assembly GCF_047496885.1 of Scyliorhinus torazame. Taxonomy (NCBI): domain Eukaryota; kingdom Metazoa; phylum Chordata; class Chondrichthyes; order Carcharhiniformes; family Scyliorhinidae; genus Scyliorhinus; species Scyliorhinus torazame. The sequence continues at coordinate 22,215,022 of NC_092721.1, read as the reverse complement.
GCAGGACTGTTAACCGTGCATAACTAGAGATACGCATGCAAATATTTCAGCCAATAGCAGGAGTACGTCTCCACAGATGGGCGGGCCTGACAACATTCCCCCACCTTCATTTTCAAATTTGTCTGTGTGAAACATTCCTCAGTTATGTGGTTGGAAAAATTCTCCTTGGAACAGATAAAGTTGAGGTGATCCACAATTCACAAGATGGCAAAGAGTTTTGATAAGAGCGGATGAAGGCCTTTCCCTCTCGTGACTGTGTCTATTGAGCAGAGGTCATGACTGAGGAGAGTTGTCGGGACCTGGACCGCTCTACCTGAACATGTGGTGGAAGCCGATACCACACATAATTTTAAAAGGGATCAAGAGCTGGAGAATGAGGAACGTAGCATGGTAGCAGACTAAACATGACTGTTCCTTCAAAGAGCCAGGACATGGACATGTACAGTGGGCTGAGTGGTCTCCTTCTGCAATGTAAGTTTCTATGACTTTACTCAAGGATAATCAGATAATTGTGACAGCTGCAAAGAGACAGACTTCCTAAAATACAAGTGACAATCCAGACAGCCAGGGAATTGGGATAGAAAAAATTTCTCAAGACTCAAGTTAAGAGAACAGAGACCAAGGTATTATTCAGAAGAATTCAAGTAAGAGTAAATAAAGTGTTCTGATTTAAAGAGGCATTTGCAATAACCAGATTTAAAGTGGGAAAGCAGACTTTAGAGTTAAATCAACAGTTTGATGCTATTTTAATCTGAGTCTGAGAATCGAAGGTTAAAGCAATTGTGAACAGTTTGTACAGCAGTCAAGACAGAGAAATACTAAAAGTGGTTGGTGTAAAATACTGGACTGGATTAGTCATTAAAAGTGGAGCTGAAGCTTTGTTTAAAAGTGTCATTTGAAAGTCCTGGACTGGATTTCGGAATGCAAACCGCAAAGCGAAAGCATTATTATGAGGGAAGATTTTAAAGCATGGTTTTTGAGAGTGGAGTTTGAAAACTCTCATGTGACAATCATTTGGCAGGATTCTGAGGAAAAATCCACAGACATGAACTTGAGTTCAGAGTGGAGTGTGTATCTGACCACAGCTAACCCGTGTGCTTTAAGGGACTTTGTGTTAATGAAACCGTTGTACCTTAAGTTGTACGTTGTAATCCATGTTAATCTTAAAACGTGTGTGGTATTTGTTAAGTTAAGGGGGAAGTAAATGAGCACTGTATAAGAATCCTACTTTTCACGTTTAATAACATTTTTAGTTGTTAAAACTAATTGGCGGTTCTGTGACTCTGTTCCTTCACAGTTATAAAGCAAAAGTAAAGGTTACGGTCTTTTGAGTCAGGGTTCAATCTGGGATCTTCCCATGCAGTTATAAAATCAGCTGGGATAATAACAGCTGTGTGCAGTAGAAGAATCTGGATGAAACAATCCTGGAGACAGCACCCATGTGGGGCTGTACCTTTGAGATGTATATTGTTATGAATTGTTATGCACACTTAAATAATCGTTCAAACCTCTCCGTGAGACACCAAACAACTCTACATCAAGACTAGTAGTGTAAAAGAGAAAGTTCTCACCAGTTCAGTGATTTCTCCTTGGGCACAGTGTGGGGGGGCTTCAACAGGGGACACAAGGAAAAGCTAAAAATCACTGACAGCAACTTCTGCATTTCCATATTTACTGTGCATGTCTGTACTCCAGAACTTGCTGTCTGTTTTAGAGGAGTATTGCTGAGGAACTTTGACAGTTTGGCCATCATTACTATAAAATATGGGCTTGTTGTTTTGAAGTGGATGGTGCAGAACTGTGTTAGTATTGATTTTATTAGAGAGGCAGAAAGGGACTCTGGAACATACCTTGAAAATAAGCCACTGGTGACCATGGTGTGGAAACATTGGGCCATCTATCGCCGGAATCGGGAAAGGCGATTGTGCGGAGGCAAATCGGTTTTGACACCAAAATCTTGGCTGGCGCTGCGTTCATGCCAAATCACAATTCTCCCATGCCTCGACAGTGGCGTCACTGCGTTCCACTCCGCAAGTACAATAAATGCCATTGGCATATCATTAGCGGGCCTGATCCGGTATTCTCCGGAGCTCCACGATTCTCTGCCTCCGCGAGGGGGAATTCCCGACGGTGAGGTTCACTTGTGCTTTCAAAAATCGGAAAACAGGCGCCGTGGCTTCTGATGGGGAGAGAGTGGGTACGGAAGTGTCCAACATCGCCATAGTGTGCTAACCGTTGTGCCGCTGTCCGGGGGGCTTCTTCTAGGGCCGTGGGCATTAGCGGGTACTGTCCCGGTCGTGGGCTGTGGTGTTGGGGTGGATGGGCACAGAACACTATTGCTACAGCCGGCAAGTCAGCCACCCCACCTAGGTACCCTCTGGCCCCAGCCGACCCATCAATAGGATGGGCGAGCTCCAGCGCAATCGGTGCCATCCAGTTGGCTGGGATGAGTGTGTGTGGGGAGTAGCGTGCTCATCTGCGGCTGCAGCTTGTCAGCCTCTCGAGGGCCAAACTCCGTCCCCGGTGAATCCAACGCCGTTTTCCTTTGGAATCCATCATGTTCCATGTGGCGTCGGTGCTAGCCCCTCAATGCTCGGTGAATTGGTCCAAATGCGACGCCAGTTTTGCTGTCACAGAACTTCACTAACCAGCGAATCTGGTCGATTATCTGTGCAAGCCAGTACTGGAATCTAACCCTGAGCAATGTGAAGATTGCGAGCGAGTTTTAAAACCCAGCTACTGTTCTTGGATTAGGGTTTATGTTGGTTTTTACTGTTACTAGGGTCAGCAGTGGCTCTGGTTGTGGCACCCCCATTTCTGAGTCAGAAATCAGTGGGATATGAGTTGCACCCCTAAGTCTTGATGAGAACACAAGAAATAGGAGCAGGAATATATAGCCTGTTGAACGTGCAACACCATTCAATACGATCATGCTGATCTCGGGCTTCAACTTTACCTTCCTGCCTACTCCACATGTCATTCCCTGAGAGACCCAAAAATCTGTCTATCCCAGCCTTAAATGCTTTCAGTGATGGAACATCCACCATCCTCTGGCAAGAATTACAAAGGTTCCCAACTTTTTAAATTAAGTAATTTCTCCTAATGTCTGTCCCAAATGCTCGGCCCCTTATCCTCGGACTGTGGCCCTATGTTTTAGATTCCCCGACCAGTGAAAACCATCTCTCAGCATCCACCCTATCAAGCCCACTCAAACTCTTGTAGGTTTAAATGAGATTGCCCCTCATTCTTTTAAACTTTGGAGAAAATAAACCTAATTTATTCGGTCGGCACGGTGGTGCAATGGTTAGCACGGCTGCCTCAGAGCGCCGGGAACCTGGGTTCAATTCTGACATTGTGGAGGCTGCGCTTTCTCCCCGTGTCTGCGTGGGTTTCCTCCGGGTGCTCCGGTATCCTCCCACAGTCCAAAGATGTGCAGCTTAGGTGGATTGGCCATGTTAGGAAATTATCCCTTAACGTCCAAAGATGAGTAGGTTAGGTGGGGTATGGGATTACGGGGATGGGGCAGGCAAGTGGCATTCGGTAGGGTGCTCTTTCAGAGGATCGGTGCAGACCCGATGGGCCGAATGGCCTCCTTCAGCACTGTAGTGACTCTATGATTCTAATTTAGTTGGCCTCACATCATAGGACAGTGCCCCCCCACTCCCTCATCCCAGGAGCATACACTCAAAGCTAATGCTCTGGCATAGCACTGAGGGAGTGGTATGTGACTCGATTCTTTCGGATGATTCTTTCAGTCCAACGATGTGCAGGATCGGTGCTGTTATCCCCTGCGTTCTGGTCAATGTTTATCCTTCACCCAACATCATTGAAACAGCTGATGTGATCGTCATTACATTGCTGTTTGTGGAACCTTGCGTGCAAATTGACCCTCACATTGGCAACATTGAACAAGATCCTACACTTCAAATTTATTTCTTCGACTCTGAAGGTGCTTGGACAACCTGAGGTTGTGAAAGGCTCTATGTAAATTTCAAATGTTCTTTTATTCTGACCGGGGTTATTTGTGATTGAGCTGGTACCTCTGCAGGGGAGATTGGTGTTTCCATTCTGGGAAACACTTCAATAAAAAATCCGTTTTTAGCCATGCAGGCGATCTCATTAGCAGGTATCTCATTAATGTCTCTCTCTCTCTCTCACTCCTTAAGCTTAACAACAGAAACTATCCTTTCAGGATGAGGCACCTAATGGGGAGACAGGTTGGACCAGAGCAAAGGCTTCTGGCACAGTATAGGTTGCATTTGCAGACAGTGGGATTGCATGTCTGTGCTGCTATGGAAGATTGCCGTGATTGTGCCTTGAGCGAAGGCTTCCATGGGGACTCTTCTAACTGATACCAACAACGTAGCACAGCACCTTGATCAAAGTAAAAAGCCCACCCCCCTGCTTATAGGAGAGAGATTTAGGGAGGAAACTTCAGATCTTGGCAGCTGACGCATACCTGGCCTTGTTGTGCAAGGCAGAAGCAAACGTTTATAAACAGAAGTTTCAGGAAATACTCAGCAGGTCAGGCAGCCTCTGTCGAGAGAGGAACAGAGTTATCCTTTCAGGTCAATGACCTTTCTGATCTGTTCTGATGAACAAACGGTCATCGACCTGAAACTACAGGAGGAATTTTTCGGTATTGTCAACAGCGGGAAGGTTGGCGGGTGGGGAAAATTAATTTGACGCCAGGCCAAAAATCAGTTTTCCCAACAGCAGTGTGAACTTTAGCAATTATGTCCTTGGACTTTACAGACGGCTTATAGGTGGGTCAAACTTCTCGACGAACAACATCTGGAAGCGCGTCATGCTTGCCAAAATTAAGTTCGCCCACCAGCAATAAATTTGATAGTTCACATTCACAATTGCACATGATTGACATGCCCTTGGCCAGGTAGACTTCTTCCATGATTAATAGTGAGTTGCCGCTGTATTGTCCTCTTTGGGGAACGGCTGTAAATTCCAGCCATTGCTTGAGATCAGGTGGCGACAGTGCAAGTTGCATGGCAGGTGACCAGGGAAGAGAGGACGGGTGGAGCTGTGGCCAGCCACAGGTAGAAGGGATTGTGCAGCTGTCCGGGTCCCCTTTGAATCTCGTGCCCGGACCTTCACCCCATGAGGCAATGACGGGGACAGCAACTTTCTGCCTGTCCCCTGCTGTAAGAATCGGCAAGCATCTCTGTGACCCATAATGAATACTTTAAATAGGAAAGTTAGAGCAGGAATGGTCTTGTAAGATGTATGCAGACAAAGTTTGCTATGTTTTCATGCAGCTGTGTTGAATGAATCAAAATATCTGCCGTATATATCTATATATCTACTCCGTTCCCTTGTCACTGACTCTATCGTCTCCCTGGCAACCGTCTCAGGCTGAATCAGACTGTTTGCAATCTCGCTGCCTATTTTACTCTGAGACAAGCTTCTTATCATGTATTTACATCATTGAAATACTCCCCATTTCCACCTCCAGAACATCACCTGACTTTGACCTTGCCTCAGTTCAGCTGCTGCCAAACCCCACATCCGTGCTTTCATCACCTCCAGAATCGAACCATTACAGTTCAACCCCGGATGCTCTTCCACATTCTATCCTCCGTAAACCTCAGGTCATCCAAAGGTCTGCTGTCTGTTATATTACTGGGTTCAGTAATATGTATCTTTACTAACGTTACTAGTTGCTGTATTTCCAGAAGGTCTGATGGTGTGAAATTAAAGAAACCACGAGTCTTCAACTTAAAGCAAGCTGATTTATTAAGTAACAATCAATTATATTTCAGTTTGACACGCTACAGAACTTTCACTAGAAATCAAGTAATTAAATATTAATGTATTAACTGATTGCAAACTGATTACACATGCTAACTATGCTGTGATCTATCTATCATACACTACTGCTAACTGGTCACTCCTGGATTGAAAGAGACCAAGATCCTCTGGGAGCTGATACTTATAGTGGGATCTAGTGGTGCCCTCTAGTGGTAGTGTTACAGTTAGATGTTATAATTAACTCTTTAGTTATCTACATATATACATATCATTACATTGCCCATTTGTTAACTCACATCAGTCACGCTGATCCATCGCCACCCGCGTGCTCGCTCAGCTACACTGACCCCAGGCCAAGCCGTTCATTTTTAAATTCTCATCTTTGTTTTCAAATCGCTCCAGGGCCTGAGAGTTTGTGGAGGCTGAATGGTCTCCTGTGCTGTAACCAGTCTATGATTTGTTTATAAATACATCCTGAAAATCCAGTGTATTGTAAAGGAAAGTGTGATGCTACTGTTAGGATACCTGACCAGACCCCAATTTTTGTTAGGTTACAGGACGAGAAACCCCAAACAATTTGCAATTTATTAAACTGTGAGGAAAGAATATTTAGAACATAGAACATAGAACATTACAGCGCAGTACAGGCCCTTCGGCCCGCGATGTTGCGCCGACCTGTGAAACCACTCTAAAGCCCATCTACAATATTCCCTTATCGTCCATATGTCTATCCAATGACCATTTGAATACCCTTAGTGTTGGCGAGTCCACTACTGTTGCAGGCAGGGCATTCCACGCCCTTACTACTCTCTGAGTAAAGAACCTACCTCTGACATCTGTCTTATATCTATCTCCCCTCAATTTAAAGCTATGTCCCCTCGTGCTAGACATCACCATCCGAGGAAAAAGGCTCTCACTGTCCACCCTATCCAATCCTCTGATCATCTTGTATGCCTCAATTAAGTCACCTCTTAACCTTCTTCTCTCTAACAAAAACAGCCTCAAGTCCCTCAGCCTTTCCTCATAAGATCTTCCCTCCATACCAAGCAACAGTCTGGTAAATCTCCTCTGCACCCTTTCCAATGCTTCCACATCCTTCCTATAATGCGGCGACCAGAATTGCACGCAATACTTCAAATGCTGCTGCACCAGAGTTTTGTACAGCTGCAACATGACCTCATGGCTCCGAAACTCAATCCCTCTACCCCTCAATCCCTATTTCACCCCAGGAGTGTTGACTCTGACCAATAGGTATCTATTATGTTAAAACAAACTTTCATTTAAACACAGAATTAACCACATTAATATCAAAGAAATAGCTTTACAATTAACAGTTAAATAGTTCTTAAATAAAATAAAAAATGTTTAACTCGCCAGCTGCACCTACCCCTATACATATTGCAATTAAGCAAACCAATACAGTTCAAAAACCACTCATAAATAAAGTTAGCAATCAGGGTTACTTTATGTTCTCTGTTCAGACTTCAGGAGAGAGACCCTTTCAGGAACAACCTGAAAATCGTTCTGTCTTGTCAGATACAAATACGATAGCAAAACTGCCAGAACCTCGGACAGACATGTGTCTTCCCATTAATTATATTGTCTCTATCCCACTAAGAGTCCCATGACCCGCTTAGCTAGAACTAAACACCACTTCTGCATGAATTAGCTACCACCCCAGGGAACCTTCTTTCAATAAACAATTTATCATTAGCCATCTCTCTGTAAACAAGTAAATGGTTAAAAGCAATTATTACCTCACCTTTATGAGACTCCTCAATCGCAGCTTTAGCAGACATACTGCCTGTGTGTTTTTGAACCCAGGGCTAATAACATTACCACAACAAAATTTAAAATATACCATATAACAATTTCCTATATTCATCATGTGACAAACGAGGTAAATCTTGCAAGCAAGTGGATCAGTGGAAAGATAAGGACCTCATGCTGTGGATTGTACAATCCCATTGTCTTACTTCTTGCTGATGCTGGAAGTGGCTTTCTGCAGTTCACTGTTGGTAATGAAATTAGATGCTCACACATTTCCAATAGTTCTGCAAATAATGGATAGCGGATGGCTTCCTCGTTAGTATTTCAGTATAGTTTTACTTCACAGTTTATCTTCCTCTGCTCATTAAAATGGTAATAGAAACATTCTTGCATGCTTGGATGACTTCCGAGGGTGAATTGGTTTGCAAGGGCACTGTTGAAAACTGGGAGATGTACAACTCTGCAAGGCTGTTTTCTCACATCTATCCTTTAACATGTGCTTGACGTTTTCCTAAAAAAAAACATTGGTTGTTGCTTTGTACGATAATCAGTCGCGTCTTTTCGTTCATCCTTTTAGCTCACTAATCTATGTGTTGACACAAATAGGCTGAACTGCCTTCTTCACCAGACTGTTGAATAAATGTGTATCTTTTTACTCCTTAGTGTCACATGGCACGTGGTTACTTTTTACTAAACTATCTAATGCCATTGAGTTGTTTATTTCCTGACCTAGAAGTGTCCAACAGTGGAGAGGCAAAGGGTTCAACCTTTTTGAGTTTTGGTATTTGTCTCTATGAATGCTTTCCCTTGTCTGCTTCAGTGATGGTGAAGGCAGAAGAAGGGCCTTTTCTGGCTGGAGCACAGAGTCACTGAGCGGGGGTGGGGTTGTCCTCACTCCTCGTCGGATCTCGTGGCGTCAGCGGATCTTCCTACGGGTCGCCTCGCCCATGAACAAGTCCTCTGCGGCCATGCAGCAGAAAGGAACATTGGAAGGTACAGTGTGCCAAGAGTTGTGAGGGATCGCGGTTTGTAAGAGGAGGACCACCTTATAACCAATTTAAAATGGCCTCCATAGACAAATGACTGAGAGCCTGACAGAGCGTCAATTCAAGTGGTTTCCACTGTAAGTGAGCAACTTGCTCTGCTAGAACTGGTTCTGAAATTGGCTGAACAGAAGAGACAGAGAGTGAGGACAATGGACAGGTATTCTAAATGGCAGATTGTGACTGGCGGTGTCCTGGAAGGACCTGTAGTGGGGCCTCAACAATTTTCTGCATTTATTAATTAACGACTCAGATGTGGGATAGAAAGCCACATAACTAAATCTTCCGATGACCCAAAGATTGTAAGCTCTGTAGCTGGAAGCGTAAAATTACAAAGAGTTATTGATAGATTAAGTGAATGGGCAAAACGGTGGCAAATGGATTTCACTGTCAGCAACTGGCAGGTCATCCACTTTGAATCTAGAGAGAAAAGAACAGAATACTTTGTCAATGGGGAAAAGCTAGAAATAGTGGATATCCAAAGAGACTTTGGGGGTTCAGTTACACCGATCTTTAAAATATTTAGAACAGGGATTGAAACTAATCAAAAAAACTTGTGGATTGTCGACCTACCTATCTATAAGAACAGAATGCAGGGGTTAGAAGTCATGCTGCTGTTCTGTAAAGTCATGGCAAGACCAAACTTGTGTAGAATGAGCATTGCTGGGTGCCGCATCTTTAGAAGAACAGATTAGCCTTGGAGGGACTAAGTGCATCATGAAAAACTCAGTTACACCTCACTCAACAAGGTGCAACATGCTTCATGGTTTTTTCAGTGAATGTAGTGTGTAAATAGTTGAAATTCATGTAAAATTCCTGATTTTGGTGCTGATTGCATCTGCAAAGATGTCACGGTTTACCCTCCAGAGCAGGCCTTCCTGAACAATAACTTCTGGATTTCCGCGTTTAACTGTGCAAGTGGAGACAGTGGATGTCACTGGCATTTACACCCATGTAATAATAGTGAATGCTGATGGTTTCACCGTCATGACAACTGCAAAAGGGTTTGGCTTGAATATCTTTCCAGCAATCAGGGAAGAACTTGGTACAATGTTGTCCACAATTGAAGTAACTGGGGCAGTGATCATGACACTCGGTACTGCGGGAACATGAAGCGGGCATGACAAATGGCCTCTTTGCGTTCTCGATTTCTTGCCCTCTTGTATGAAGGTGACCTTGGAGATGGGTATGTGTGTTCTGCTACCTTCAAGCCAGGTGGTTGGCATAACAAAGTTGGGCTTTCTATTTCTGCAGATCACCTTGACGCTATTGAGCTGCCACCTCTTTCCCCGCTCACCCCAGCTGTGGAGGAGGACCCCTTGGCCTCTCTGATGATGGCGGATGACATCCCAGTTGGGGAGAAGAAGAAACACTCTTCAGAGGAGTTGCGGATCATGTGGAGAAAAGCCATTTGCCAGCAGATCCTTTTGCTTCGGATGGAGAAGGAAAATCAAAGACTGGAAGGTTAGTTTCCACAGAAATACAAAATATATTGATAAAGCCGTGGATATAATAATGCATTCGAGCTTCAAAATTGTATCAGAGGAAGAATTGCTTCTCAAAAGCCATTTGATAAATGCTTTCAGGCACATGGCTGACACGAATGTTAGCTCCTGGATTTTCATAGATAAGGGGGCCCAGGTTAGATGAGATGTTGGTGGGCAGAGGGTTCGGAGATGGGGAGGGGGCAGTAGGTGGAGGGGATCAGTTGGTCGGGGATGGTCGAAGGGCAGGTAGTCAGAGGTCAGTGCGGGTTGTACTTTGGGACATGTGGGGTCTTGGATGTGCTTATTTGGACATGCTCCAAATTCACTCCTCCTCATTAGTATTAGCATTAGGAGCTGGCTCGATGCGCAAAATTGAAGACCAGGCCTGGTTTCGGCTAATTATAAGGCCACCAGTGGTAAAATCCCCTAAGCACTCCCACTGTCGGCAAGTGGGAGCTCAGGATGTGTGTTCCACCCCGACATTGAGGTTCCAAAGTCTGTCGGTGAATTACAGACCTGAGGTTTGTTTTCGCCCACAAACAGCAATGTTTTTTCTGCATCTACCCTATCAAACTCCTGCAGAACTTTCACGACCTCCTATCAGGTCACCCTCAGCCTCTTTCTTGGACCAAAGAGCCCCACCCTGTTCTGTCTGTCCAGGTAACCTTTCCTGGTTTGGTGTGCGCTAAATAGACTGCTGGAATCCATGGGATGGCTTCAGTATTGCAATATTTATATAATATGGAATGCCCAATCGGATCGTTGTGCTGGGATCCACGGGACAGGTAGACAGTTCAATCCATCAAGGTCCAAGTATACAACAAACCCTGCATGGATTTTGTTGCTCTGAGCAGCAATGTAATTGTATCTCCTCCGCCTGACACCATGTAATATTGGTTTGTTGTTAATCTAAACTCAAATAACCTGACATCGCATGCACTGTCAACTACTATACTGTCATGTTCTCAATGCTTCTACACTCAATTTAGGCACTAAACAAATATTCCTCGCCAAATCAAAATGAGGGGTTAAAGCTGACTCCTCATCAAGTCTCCCTGCTATTCCCTGTTCATGGAATCAAAGTATTTCTCTGTCAAATGTTCCGGCTTCCCTCTCTATTTGCAAATCAAGGCTTTTTTTTTTTCTTTTACCCGTTGAAACGCGCTGGGCTGAATTTTCCGCCATCTGGATTCCCCGTTGTGTCGGTAGCTCGGGGGTTTCTCGACCGCATAAGGCTGCCCCACAATGGCAAACTCCATTGACAGCCGGCTAAACGGAGCATCTCGATGGCGTGCCACACCAGAGAACTGGTGCCTGCGGGACAGAGAAACCCGCCCGCTGTCTTTTACTCTTTCTCCCCTTTGGAATTCTAATTCAGGTTTCCTCTTTCGAGTTCAAGTTTTTTCCAGTTCTTTTTCCAGTTCAAGTTGCATCATTTGCAACCAGCTCCGAGCAAACCTCTGGCATGTGAAGCTAATATTTCTGCCTTTTTAGCGCCTACTTTTAATCTATTTCCAACTTCTTTGCTATTGTCTTCAAATTAACCTTTGTTAACTGTTGCAAGGCACTCACAGACAGGTCCGCTCTCGAGAAACATTCCCACAATATTTGAATTTCCAGTGACTGACTAAAAGGATCACACAACGTGATGTTAAAGCTTTAAGCCATTTACTGTAACAAAACAAACTAAAAGCAACATTGCCTAAACACAATTCAACAGGCAACTTATAGTTTAAACTACAAACAAGTGTGATGGAACAGAACCCAACACTAAATTTAAAAAAAATATAACCTCATGGCTATTTCTTAATTTAAAACTGGGCCTTTTGCCTGACATAGGCCATTAAGATGTCTGACCCTATGTCTGTGAGCTATTGTCTGTGACTCACCAGAACAAAAGAAGCCACGTCGCAGGCAGGAAATGACACTCCTCATTATTTATGAGGAGCCACTGACAAACCACGTGGGGACTGCACAGCTCAACCTCAAAGGAAGCTGCACAAAGGCAGTTTGCATTTGCTAGACCGTACTTGCCGACGGAGTAAGAGTGCTAAGACAATGGCCTCTCAAACATCCCCTTTAACCCATAATGGCAAGGACATTAGAAGTCCTGAAGATCAAGTTGAAGTCCAGATGCAAAGAAAAATAATTGTACCGTGTTGAAGACCTTGTGGTGAGGTATGGTCACATGATCTAAGACACTGGCTTGTTGAACAAGTTAATATTGCCTTCATAAGCTGAAATCCAGTTTACTATTTTAACATCTGACTAGCAGGCCACACAGAAGGAGCTGTGGCTACACAGGACAACTGGTCCCATCTAACTCTGCTGAAAATTCTGTACCATCGCCTACAAGTTGTTTCATCTCTACATGTCTATTTTATCTTCTGAAGTCAACGTCACAGGAAAGGCGAAACTTACACCACATGTTTTTAGGCTGCAGACCTCCGTGAAGCAATTCCTCATGGGAATTTTATTCTGAAGTCTAGGCCTCACATGAACCAATTTATCTGTGGACTGTCAAACCTTCTTTTCTCTATTCCTGTCTTTACTGTATGTGTGCGTAGAGAGACATTGCAGATTCTCCTTTTGACTGTTTTTGAATGTGTGTAATAAACTAACCTCTTTGAGTTCATCCTCCCTCAAGTTAGTTGTGGGGCTACTGGTGGGAATTGGATCACACTTTCATTCTCCAAGATAGAGTCCTTAAATATTCTCCACTTCTAGTGGATTGCTTGCTTTTGCCTTTCCCAGCCAGGTAGCTTCTAATCTCCAAAACGGACTTTCATGATGAGGTTTACACGAGAGATTATTTCCTTCTAACCCAAGCTAGGTGAATCTTCCAACCTCCTTTTAATCCTCACAAATTCAGAATCTTCAATCTGAACACAAGCCCACACCCTTCAGTGCGGTGAACAATAGGGTCTGCATTTTCTCTGCTTCAGGTGTGCAGGATTGGATGCCTCTGCCTCCTACTCTCTATCTCTCTCAGGTGGCTGCAGGCTGATTTGTGTTTCAATGATACAACTAGAAAAACCGCAATCCAATATCTCCCTGGCATTCTGTTATCTTTTCCCTTCCCACCCATCTTTATGGCAATGTGAATATCATGGACCCTGTATCCAGGTAGAAATGCTAATTAGCTATCTTCTCAATTCCAACTGCAAAATTCGGTGCAAGTCACACAATATAACAATCTTAGAAACATGATGGCATTGTTCTAAAGAGAAGGGGGGGAGGGGGCAGGGTTATCCCTGGTTTCCTGGCCAATATTAAATCCAAAATAGATTCTGTGGCCAATATCACATTGCTGTTTGTGTGAGCTTGCTGTGCACAAATTGGCTCTTGTGTTTACTACATTGCAACAATGACTACATTTCAAAAGTACTTCCTTGGCTGTAAGGGGTATTGGGAAGTCAGGTGGCCGTGAAAGGTGCAGTATAAAAGCCAGACTTTTCTTTAACAACTTAATACTTGTCTCACTGGGTAAATGTCGGCTGCCAGTCATTGCCCAGGCCACACAGGAAGACCGGTGATCTGGAGAGTTGCAACTGGCAACTGTGCTGCCCTAAACAGGCGTAAAGGAAAGAAGGCAGGGGGCAAGCAGCCTTAAGTTTACCAAGTCAACTTATCGAAGCAGGTGTGCCTTGCCCATCTGCTGCCATTGCACGAGAGAGGGAGAGGATGAGAAATGTTACCTCTGTGTACTGGTGGGAAACCCATGGGACCAGTCAGGATGTTACTTTTACAACCTGATCAGTGGGGGCAATTTTAACCTATCCTGCTGCTCAGGAAACTGACAGGTTTGGGGGAAAAGTTGGTTTTACACCAGCTCGATTTTAACCTCCATCAAAGTCAATGAGTAACAATCGTTATATATCGTTATATATTAATGATCTAGATGACGGGACTGGGGGCATTCTGGCTAAGATTGCCGATGATATAAAGATAGGTGGAGGGGCAGGTAGTATTGAGGAGGTGCGGAGGCTGCAGAAAGATTTAGACAGTTTAGGAGAGTGGTCCAAGAAATGGCTGATGGAATTCAACGTGGGCAAGTGCGAGGTCTTGCACTTTGGAAAAAAGAATAGAGGCATGGACTATTTTCTAAACGGTGACAAAATTCATAATGCTGAAGTGCAAAGGGACTTGGGAGTCCTAGTCCAGGATTCTCTAAAGGTAAACTTGCAGGTTGAGTCCGTAATTAAGAAACCAAATGCAATGTTGTCATTTATCTCAAGAGGCTTGGAATATAAAAGCAGGGATGTACTTCTGAAGCTTCATAAAACACTCGTTGGGCCCCATTTAGAATACTGTGAGCAATTTTGGGCCCCACACCTCAGGAAGGACATATTGGCACTGGAGCGGGTCCAGTGGAGGTTCACATGGATGATCCCAGGAATGGTAGGCCTAACATACGATGAACGTCTGAGGATCCTGGGATTATATTCATTGGAGTTTAGGAGGTTGAGGGGAGATCTAATAGAAACTTACAAGATAATGAATGGCTTAGATAGGGTGGATGTAGGGAAGTTGTTTCCATTAGCAGGGGAGACTAGGACCCGGGGGCACAGCCTTAGAATAAAAGGGAGTCACTTTAGAACAAGGATGAGGAGAAATTTCTTCAGCCAGGGAGTGGTGGGTCTGTGGAATTCATTGCCACAGAGGGCGGTGGAGGCCGGGACGTTGAGTGTCTTTAAGACAGAAGTTGATAAATTCTTGATTTCTCGAGGAATTAAGGGCTATGGAGAGAGAGAGGGTAAATGGAGATGAAATCAGCCATGATTGAATGGTGGAGTGGACTCGATGGGCCGAATGGCCTTATATCCGCTCCTATGTCTTATGGTCTAATGCGCGAGTTGCCAGGCAAGTGTTCCAACCAATCACACGTGTTTCCCAGGCAAAGGGCCAGGTTAAAATTGTCCATCTCTTTCCCCCGTCCTGTCTGAATGTTGCACCGATGTACGGTTGCTGAGTGATTAACCGGGTGGATTTTCTCAATATAAATTCACAGCAAGCAGAGACGAGCTTCAGACCAGAAAAGTGAAATTGGACTATGAAGAATTTGTGCTTTGCCAAAAAGAGGTATCTGCAGTTTGGGATAAAATGCTGACCACTCCAGGAAGGGCAAAGTTGAAAGTTGACATGGAGAAGGTTCACGCTGCTCTCAGTCAAGGTCAGTGCCTGATTACAGTACTAACTTGGTTTCCCCACAGCATCAGACTTGTCCGAGCTCGTCTCCCTCCCCTCAGCTGTCAGCACTTAAAAAAATAAATAAATAAACTTGACCATACTGTTGAATTTGAAAAATTAAACCCAGAAGGTTTCCTCTACAAACGTATGAATTAGGAGCAGCAGTAGGCCATTCGGCCCCTCTAGACTAATCCACCATTCGGATGAGATCGTGGCTGATCTGATTGTGGCCTCAACTGCAGATTCCACCCAACCCCCGACAATCTTTGACTCCACTGTTAGTCAAGAATTTATCTGCCTTTGCCTTAAAAACATTTATTGGCCCAGCCTCCACCGCTTTCTGGGGGAGAGAGTTCCAAAGATACTCAACCCTCTTGAGAGTAAATTTCTTCTCATCTCAGTCTTAAATGGAAGACCCCTTATTTTTAATACCATGTCCTCTAGTTCTAGTCTCTCTCACATAGAATCATGGAACCCTACAGTGTAGAAGGAGGCCATTCGGGCCATCGAGTCTGCACCGACTTTCTGAAAGAGCGCCCGACCGAGGCCCAGTCTTTGCCCTATCCCCATAACCCCATCTAAGCTCCGGACACATCTTTGGACTGTGGGAGGAAACCAGAGCACCTGGAGGAAACACTGAGAGAAAGTGTAAACTCCACACAGACAGTCACACAAGGCCGGAATTGAACCTGGGTCCCTGGCGCTATGAGGCAGCAGTTCTAACTACCGTACCACCGTGCTGAGGGACATCTTGACAAATACATGAATAGGATGGGAATAGAGGGATACGGACCCCGGAAGTGTAGAAGATTTTAGTTTACACGGGCAGCATGGTCGGCGCAGGCTTGGAGGGCCGAAGGGCCTGTTCCTGTGCTGTACTTTTCTTTGTTCTTTGTTCTTTCTGCTACCCCATCCTTTCAGCATCCACCCTGTCAAGTCCCCTCAGGATCATACCTGCTTCAATAAGATCACCTCTGATTCATGAGTTGGCTGAAATCTGAAATGCCAAAAAGAATTGCTTAGAATGTACAGCAAAAAGTGAACCATTCAGCCTAATACAAAAACATGCTCCACCTGGGCCTTCTTCCACCCTGCTTCATCCCACTCCATACATTGCTGTGGCTCAGTAGATAGCATGCTTCTCTTTGAGTCAGAAGGTTGTGTGTTCAAGTCCCACTCCAGGACTTGAGTATGAAAATCAATGCTGACACCCTGCGTTGAGCAGGCACCATGCTGGTAGATGTGCCAACTTTCAGATAAGATGTCAGCCCTCTCAGATGTGTGTAAAAGGTACCATTGTGCTGTTTTAAAGGCAAATTGTGAAATTACACCTTGTTGTCTTGACCAATATTTATCCCTCAATTAAAATAAGAAATGAAAAGATTATTATCAAATTCCTTGTCTGTGGAAGCTTGCTGTATGCGAATTAGCTACCACGTTGAAACAGACTGTATTCCATTGAGTGCAAAGCACTATGGGACGTCCAGTGGTCATGCGAGGCGCCATCTTAAATGCTCAAGTTATTTTGCCGTGAGAAAGTGACTTAATTTATCATTGGATGTTTGCCATTGAAAAAAATGGCGGCATGGAAGGACAAGTTGCAGTGAGCGTTGCGATCTGCTTTTAAAGAGGGTACTTTTGTCTGACAGGTGTACCAAAAGCTCGGAGAGGAGAGATCTGGCAATTCTTAGCCGAGCAGTACCGCCTGAGACACCGGTTACCAGAGAAACAGCAACCGGCCGATATTTCGTACAAAGAGCTTTTGAAACAGCTGACGACACAGCAGCACGCTATCCTGGTGGACCTTGGTAAGGACCTCTGGTTAACCTATTTGACACTGAGCAAGAAGACCAATGATCGAAACTTAGTCAGAGGGGTAGATTTTAAGGAGCTTCTTAAAGGAGCAGAGAGAGGGAGAGAAGCAGAGGCAAATATAATTGATTAGTTTTCCCTGCTCATTAAGCAAACCTATTTCTTTGGGAAAATAAAGCATAATTTAGGCCAAAGCAAAAATATTTGTTTTCCTATGTAGTGGGATTTTGTGGCCAGCAGATGGTGATGTTGCACATTCTTTAAAAAAAAATAAAGTTAGAGTACCCAATTAAGGGACAATTTAGCGTGTTCAATTCACCTACCCTGCACATCTTTTGAGTTGTGGGGGCAAAACACACGCAAACGTGGGGAGAATGTGCAAACTCCACACGGACTGTGACCCAGAGCCGGGGTCGAACCTGGGACCTCAGCGCCGTGAGGCAGCAATGCTAACCACTGCACCACCGTGCTGCCGTAATGTTGCACATTCTATTCATTTTGTAACAGCCTTGAACAACTCAAGTTGCAAATTTGTCCCCTTGGTTCGTTTCCTCCTTCTCCTCGTTTTCGCCTGGCTTATATTGTCTCGTACTCTCTGAGGCACGATCAATTGAACAAAGATTAGAGTTGGATACAACTGAGGCTTTATTGTTCTAAGATGTGTGGCCTCCCACAGCAGCTGGCGAAATGGCTGCTGAATGGAGGACACGCATATTTATACTCCGCCTACTGGGCGGAGCCAGCAGGCAGGGACTACCGGCGAACCCGTAGCACAGGTCCTACCTTACATCACCTAATACAGGTGCAACAGTGGTTTAGCACACTCATTTTGTTCTTCTCCAGTATAATCATTTTGTGCCCGGTTATCTTTTGTCTGCCATTTCTTTTATTCAGATTGCTCTGCTTTAATTATTTAAGTTACAGGGGGCTTTTTTTCACCCTTCTGGCTTTCATTTGTCTGAGGTAAATATAGGTCAGGATTTTCCGTCCCTGCCCACTGATGGGACCTTCCGCTCCCGCTGAAGGTGGCCCCCAACCCCTTCGGCGGGTTCCCCCAGGGCCGGCGAGCAACGCAATTGGCCATTGACTGTGGCGGGACGGGAAAATCCTAGCGGTGGCCAATGGCGCTCCTGCTCTGCCACCGGCCGGCAGGGGAGATGGGGGGGGGGGGGCGGGGGGATACTGCCTTTTCTTACTTCCGAACACTCCCACACATTCTGTCATTGACATGCTAATGAATCTTCATCTTTGTTTTCAAATCCCCCCCCCCCCACCAATCTTCTGTGCACCTCAGCATCTCGGATTTTCATCGCCTCACTGTTGGTGACCCTCCCTAGGCTCCCAGCTCTGTAATTATCTTCCTCAACCCCTCTACCTCACTTCTTAAAACAAAATTCTTTGACCCGGCTTTTGGTCTCTACCCCAATTCGGGTGGCACGGTGGCACAGTGCCTGGCGCTCCTGCCTCACAGGGCCACGGACCCAGGTTCGATTCTGGCCTTGGATGACTGTCTGTGCGGAGTCTGCACTTCCCCCCCCCCCCCCGCCCCCCCCGTGTCTGCGTGGGTTTCCTCCGGGTGCTCCGGTTTCCTCCCACATTCCAAAGATGTGCAGGTTAGGTGGATTGACCATGCTAAATTGCCCCTTAGTGTTCAAGGTTAGGTGGTGTTAGGGGGATAGGGCGGAAGCGTGGGTGTAGGTAGACCATTTCAGAGGGTCGATGCAGACTCGATGGGCCGAATGTTCTCCTTCTGCGCTATAGGGATTGCACAGCAAGCTCCCACAGAGATAAATGACCATATAATCTGTTGGTTCAGGGATGAATGTTAGCCAGGATGCTGTGAGAAATCCGTTGTTCTTCTTTGAAATTGTGCCAGGAGTTGTTTTTACGGTTTAACCTCCCAACAGTGTAGCACTCCCTCAGTACGGCAGTGAAGTGCCAGTTAGGACTTTGAGCTGAAGTCTTTTGAATGGGCTGTGAATCCACAACCTTCAGACTGATCTCCAGAGCAGCAGTGGTACCGTACTCACAATAGCAAACACAATCAGTGCTGTGCCAGTCTGATGTCTCCAGATCTACCCTGATGGGTCTGGGTAACTGTACTGGGTCAGCCTGGCAGAACATGTACTGCTGATTCACAGAGACTTGCAGCTTTTAATTCTGGAGGTGGGTTGTAGGCATTTGGCTTTGATTCCCTGGAATACAGGAGTCTTTTTTAAAGTTGCTATAATTTATTGCTTTACTATGAAACCCAATACACGGACGTAATCAGTGTAGCAGAAGCCCTGAGCCGAGAAGCAAATTTGCACTACAGCACATCATCTGTACTCAAACACTCGATCCATTCATCTAGTCTTTCCTCCATTATTGAGGAGGGATGCTGCCAGTAGGAGGCAAGTTCCATGTGAGCCCAGACTGCGTAGCAGCGCAACTCCAGGCTGCAACACAATGTTAATCCTTCCAAAAGGATAGCACTTGTCATGAGAACCAAGACCAGTTTTGAGGCGAGCTTGTCTTGTTGCAATTTGGCGAATGCTCCCACCGGACAGGGACAGCAGGCCCTTGGTCAAAGGCACCCCATGTCCGCCATGCACCCCTTCACTGGAGCAAACTGATTAAGGTGCATAAAATGGTAAATTTATTTAACAGGATAGATACAGAGATGCAAGCCGGAATTCTCTGGCTGTTGGCCTCCTCTGTTCCCACTGGCAGCGCACTCCCGCCTGCTGGTTTCCCGGCGGAGTGGGATGGCTTCAATACGAAATCCCATTGACAAGCGACGGGAGTAGCGAATCCGGCCGGCAGGGAACAGCACGTCACTGAGAAACAATCGACTGGACAATCGGAAAATCCCGCCCACAATTTCCTCTGGTAAGGAAATCAAGGGCAGGGGACATTTCTTAACCATATATGTATTTTCATTAATTTGTCTCTATTGATGGTCAGCCATGATCATGATGAATGGCGGAGGAGGCTCGAAGGGCCGAACAGCCTCCTCCTGCTTCTATTTTCTATCTATGTTTCTATGTATTTTGAGTGTTAATTGGGAGCTCATCTGTACTTATGTTTAAGCAAGCTGATGTTGCTGGTATACAACATGTGTCTCTTCAAACAAAATTTATAAATGAATGTAGACTAGGCTCTAGTACTCTATCCTCCACCGCTAGCCTGTCTGAGTTCTGACTACGATATCTTAAAAGTTGAACCCGGCCATTCAGGAGCCGAATCGGGAATCACATTTTTGCATAAAAGGTAGTGGAAGACTGGAATTCCCTTTCTTCACAGCAGGCTATGAATAATGTGAATGTTGGAGCCCTCAAGACTGAGCCCAATAGATTTGCATTAGGTAAGGATATCGGGGGGTAGGGTGGAAAGGCGGGTCATGGAGCCCAGGGCAACCATGATCTAATTGGAAAGTGGAGCAGGCGTGAGGGGCTGGATGGCCTCCCGAATGTTCCAATTAACCCTTTAACCGCAGCATTTGTGTGGGAGAATAATCCTCTGGCGCCAGAGCAAGTGATCTATTACCTGTTGAATAAAGCAAGAGGCAGTCGGCCTATTTCAGAAGGGTGACATTTCAGGGGCAAAGGGAGTTGACAGTATTGTAGTATCGAATTCCACAAGGAGCACATTCTTAAAAGCAACACTCTGCTGCCTTAATTGAAGGAGGGACTCCTGCCAATCATCGTGGATATTCTGATGCCAATTCAAGTGACTTTCCAACCCCGCTCTCATAGAATCTTATCTGCTTCGTGTACAGTGCTAAAAACGTCACCATCTGCCAGTGGTTGATATTACCGTCAAGTAGCATCGGGAACTCACTGTCCATTTACAGAATGAAGAATGACATGCAGTTGGTTGCTTTCCCGGTACAAGAACAATAAATATTAACAGAATATGCTGTAAATCTCAGCAGTTCAGACAACAGGGATGAAAATTAACCCTGCTTTTTTCTTGTGTTCTGACAGGACGAACGTTTCCCACCCATGCCTATTTCTCGGCACAGTTGGGAGCTGGCCAACTCTCGCTGTTTAATCTCCTTAAAGCCTACTCGTTGCTGGACAAGGAAGTGGGCTACTGCCAGGGCATTAGCTTTGTTGCGGGGGTCCTCCTTCTGCACACAAGTGAAGAGCAGGCTTTCGAGATGCTGAAGTTCCTGATGTACGACCTAGGCATCCGGAGGCAGTACAGGCCTGACATGATATCGTTGCAGGTATTGTGGGATCTCTTGTCTCGAATATGCAACGTGTTTTTTTTATTTTTGAATGACGGCGCAGTCAATCTATTTCCTTCAACCTGTAACAATCACATTCTCCCAGCTTGGGGCCGAATTGCTTTGTATTGACCGAGTATTTCCAAGCGGAAAACCTACCCCACAGCATCATTTCCTCTCGTTTTTGGAGTGCGGGAGTGATTTATTTAAGTGTGCGACCACTTTCAATCTTATTGTTGCGGCTTTGCACATGTAACTTTTTTTTTTTAATTTAGAGTATCCAATTCTTTTTTTCCAATTAAGGGACAATTTAATGTGGGAAATCCACCTACCCTGCACATCTTTGGGTTGTGGGGGCGAAACCCACGCAGACACGGGGAGAATGTGCAAACTCCACATGGACAGTGACCCAGAGCCGGGATCAAACCTGGGACCTTGGCGCCGTGAGGCAGCAATGCTAACCACTGCGCCACCGTGCTGCCCTTGCACATGCAACTTAATGGGGTTGGAGTGGGGGACCTTTGGATTCCTGTTTGGCCACAAGAGTTTAGGGAGAACATTGCTCCACATTATCCAAAATTACCATGTTTTACCAGAGGAATCATTGGCACAGTGGTTAGCACAGCTGCCTCACTGCGCCAGGGACCCGGTTTCAATTCCGTCCTCGGTCGACTGGGTGGAGTTTGCACATTCTCCTTGCGTCTGCGTGCGTTTCCTCCGGGTGCTCCAGTTTCCTCCCACCGTCCAAAGATGTGGTTTAGGTGGATTGGCCATGCTAAATTCGAACATAGAACATACAGTGCAGAAGGAGGCCATTCAGCCCATCGAGTCTGCACCGACCCACATTAAGTCCTCACTTCCACCCTATCCCCGTAACCCAATAACTCCTAACCTTTTTGGACACTACGGGCAATTTAGCATGGCCGATCCACCTAACCTGCACGTCTTTGGACTGCAGGAGGAAACCGGAGCACCCGGAGGAAACCCACGCAGACACGGGGAGAACGTGCAAACTCCGCACAGACAGTGACCCAGCAGGGAATCGAACCTGGGACCCTGTTGCTGTGAAGCCACAGTGCTATCCACTTGTGCTACCGTGCTACCCTCAAAATTGCCTTTGGTGTCCAGAAATCTGCAAGTTAGGTGGGTTACGGGGATAGGATGGGGGAGTGGTCCTAGGTGGGGTGTTCTTTCAGCCTCAACAGAACAAAAGACCTCCTTCTGCACTGTAGAGATTCTATGGATGAGCCACAGTGACCTGAGCCTTGCATCTACAGTTTGACAATCAATACTTTATTTTCAGAAGTGATTTCAACAATTAATGCATGCAATTAAATGTTTTTTAAAATTTACTGCCGAGTGTATTTATGAGGTTTTGTATAAAGCTGTAACAATAATGCATCCTTTGTCAACTAACATTAAGAGGCTGACACATCTATTGCTCTTGTGAATGTTTTTTAAGGAAACTAATAGAAATACCAAAGTTTTGTTCAAAAGAAAACCATGATTATCTTGAGTTTTGGAAACCACTTGGAGGTTCTGCTCCTAACTGAATCACAGATTGGCGACAGCACAGAGAGGGGCTGTCACAGCTGCTGTGCATCTATGCAGACTTTGTGAATGCGAACTTCACCTAGTGACATCCCACCGCCTTCTCCCCGTAAACCTTCCACGCTCTTCCTCACGGTTTTTCCTCACGTCGCCATTGCCTCTTCTATCAATCACCTTAAATCCTTGCCCTCTCACCCTTGATACATGTTTGATACATCCACGCTTTCCCCGTATCCACTCTGCCCAGACCCCACACGATTTTTAATACCTCCATCAAATCTGCTCCCAGCCGTCTGTCCTCAAAGAAAAAAGTCCCAAATTCCCCAGTTTAGCTCCAGAACTACGATGTTCTGGTGTCAGCTGAGAAGGTTCTCAAAGGGATGTTTTGCAGGCAATGGAGTTCTCAATGGCCTGAGTGCCAAGCAGCCTTATGGAGCTACTGGGAAAACTGTGCTGCAGGCTGGAGACTCTGTCAACCAGCAAGCAGTTTGCTTTCCCAGGATCTGAATCAGCTGCAAGGTCTTGTCGGAGGTTGGTAGTCTCCATTACTTGGAATAGAACTACACAGGAGGGCTCCCCAGTTGTAATACGGCATTGCAGCTTCACACAGAGGGATGCCGTAGATACTCAGAGACTATGTCCCCTGGCTGGAGAGCGTAGTCGCAGGAAAGGATTGTAGAGAATTGCATACAATACATACACACGTATAAAATAGGAGCAGAAGTAAACCATTTGGACCCTCGAGCCTGTTCCAATATTCATGGATGATCTGTTTGAGTTTCAAACTCCACATTCCCATTTACCCTAACCCTAACCTGATAACCTTTGATTCCCTTGTCTTGTCAAAACATCTTCTGGAAATCCAAGTACAGTACGTCTACAGGCTCCCCTTTATCCACAATGCATGTTCCTCCTTTAAAGAGCTCCATGATTTGGTTAAACATGATTACCCTTTCACAGAAATGCTGACTCTTTCCAATTACTTTGACTTCCTCTGAATGCCCAGCTGTGACCTGCTTAATGATGGATTCTGACAGCTTCTCCACGACAGATGTGAAGTTAACTGGCCTGTAGTTTCCTGTTCTCTGTCTCCTTCCCAGTTGCTACTTTCCAGTCTGATGGAACCTTTCGAGAATGTTTCTTCCCACAGTCCAAAGACTTGCAGGTTAGGTGGATTGGGCATTCTAAGTTGTCCTTGTCCAAAAAGATTAGGTGGGGTTACGGGGATAGGTGGAGGTGTGGGCTTAAGGAGGGTGCTCTTTCCAAGGGCCGGGGCAGACTCGATGGACTGAATGGCCTCCTTCTGCACTGTAAATTCTATGATTCTATAAATGTAGCAAATTTTGGAAAATGTACACTAACACATCTATTACCTCATTAGCCACCTCTTTTGAGACGCCAGGACAAAGTCCACCAGGACTCGGCGACCTCTCAGCCCACAGCTCCATCAGGTTGCTCAATACCACTTCCACCTCATGAATTACAGCAATTTGTGGAATGTTTTTTATATCCTCTATAGTGAAGCCAGAAGTAGAGGATATACATCACAAAAAGGGTTTGGCTATTTAGAGCTATTTAGACGAGGTGAAACGTCTTTACTCAAAGGATTGGGAATCTGGAATTCTCTACTACAGCGATTCTCTCAGTTGCAGAGTATAGTCAAGACTGGGATTGATAGATTTCATGGGCGCCATTCTCCGACCCCCCGCCGGGTCGGAGAATGGCCGTTGGCCGCCGTGAATCCCGCCCCCGCCGGTTGCCGAAGTCTCCGGTACCGGAGATTGGGTGGGGGCGGGAATCGGGCCGCGCCGGTTGGCGGGCCCCCCCGCTCGATTCTCCGGCCCGGATGGGCCGACGTCCCGCCGAGAAATTGCCTGTCTCGCCGGCATAAATTAGAGTACCTATTTACCGGCGGGACAAGGCGGCGTGGGCGGGCTCCGGGGTCCTGGGGGGGGGGGGGGGGGCGCGGGGCGATCTGACCCCGGGGGGTGCCCCCACGGTGGCCCGGCCCGTGATCGGGGCCTACCGATCCGCGGGCGGGCCTGTGCCGTGGGGGCACTCTTTCCCTTCCGCCTCCGCAACGGTCTCCACCATGGCGGAGGCGGATGAGACTCTCCCCACTGCGCATGCGCGGGAAACTGTCAGCGGCCGCTGACGCTCCCGCGCATGCACCGCCCCGACATGTCATTTCCGCGCCAGCTGGCGGGGCAACAAAGGCCGTTTCCGCCAGCTGGCGGGGCGGAAATCCCTCCGGCGCCGGCCTAGCCCCTCAATGTTGGGGCTCGGCACCCAAAGATGCGGAGCATTCCGCACCTTTGGGGCGGCGCGATGCCCGTCTGATTGGCGCCGTTTTGGGCGCCAGTCGGCGGACATCGCGCCGTTTGGGGAGAATTTCGCCCCTGCAGTCTAAGGGATAGGACTAGGCAATAAAGCTGGGATAGAAGGTCAGACATGATCTTATTCAGTGGCAGAACAGGCTTTTGGAGGCTGTGTGGCCAACCTCACCCCTTATTTCCTCTCTTCTTTAGTCACATTGCTCCAAGATAATAACCATCTCAACATCTGGTTGGGGCTGGTTTAGTACAGTGGGCTAAACAGCTGGCTTGTAATGCAGAACAAGACCAGCAGCGCGGGTTCAATTCCCGTACCGGCCTCCCCGAACAGACGCCAGAATGTGGCAACTAGGGGCTTTTCACAGAAACTTAATTGAAGCCTACTTGTGACAATAAGTGATTATTATCTGTGGTATTAAGAGGTGGATTGGAGCTAGGATGGGCTGGATTTCTGTGGAGGAGTTGGGAAACCTGAGTCGGGAAACTTCCAGGCCTGGCAAACCTGTCCCCCACCCCTGAAGAGAGGGGGGCAGGGTGGAGTTGGGTCTGCCACCCGAGGCAGGCCTGAAGCAGTAAGTGGAGCTATACAGGACTGTGGTTAGGCCACTGGCATAAGTGTGTAGTTCTGGTCACCGCACTATAGGAAGGATGCGATTGCACTGGGAGAGGGTGCAGAGGAGATTCACCAGGATGTTGCCTGGGATGGAGAATTTTAGATAAGATGAGAGGTTGGATAAACTCGGGCCTCTTTGGAGCACACAAGGCTGAAGGGGGACCTGATTGATGTGTATAAGATTATGTGGGGCATAGACAGGGTGGATAAAAAGCAGCTGTTCCCTTAGTTGAAGGGTCAATAACAAGGGGGCATAATTTTAAAGTAAAAGGCAGGAGGTTTAGCGGGGATTTGAGGAAAGAGGTTTTCACCCAGAGGATGGTGGGAGTCTGGAATGCGCTGCCTGGGAGGGGGGTAGCTGAGGCGGGAAAGCTCAGAATCTTTAAAAAATACTTGGATGAGCTCTTGAAATGTGGCTATTGGCCAAGTGTTGGGAAGTGCGATTAGTGTAGATTAGAGTAGTGTATTTTTTGACAGTGCAGGCTTGATGGGCCGAATGGTCTCTTCTGTACTGTGTGGTTCAACGAATGTTCGGCACTAAAAACTAGTTAAATTTCGTTAAGTGGGCGACACGGTGACACAGTGGTCAGCACTGTTGCCTCACAGCGCCAGGGACCCGGGTTCAATTCCGGCCTCGTGTGACTGTCTGTGTGGAGTTTGCACTTTCTCCCGTGTCTGCGTGGGTTTCCTCCGGGTGCTCCGGTTTCTTCCCACAGTCCAATGGTGTGGGATGGATTGGCCATGCTAAATTGCCCCACAGTGTCCAAACAAAAAGGTTGGGTGGGGTTACTGGGTTTCAGGGATCGGGTGCTCTTTCAGAGGGTCGGTGCGGACTCGATAGGCCAAATGGCCTCCTTCTGCACTGTTGGGAATCTATGATTCTATGAAGAGCAGCTGGGCTGTATGGAAACCTTACGACAGTAATATCACCGGGAATATTGTGCCACGGTGGAACGTCTGTCATCAATTTTGTGACTGAACTAGTCAGATAATGTGTGTGCGCACATTCAGAGGCCAAGCTGGAAACCATTATTGACAACTTCACCGAGGCGTATGAGAGAATGGACTCAGACTAAACATCCGGAAAACAAAGATTCTCTGTCAGCCCGCCACTGCCACATAAAACTGCCCACAACCATCAAGATCCATGGTGAGCCCTCGGACAATTTGGATTATTTCACCTCTCTTGGGAGTCTCCTCTAGGTGCGAGCAGACATTGACGACAAAATCCAACATCGATTACAATGTGCCAGTGCAGTTTTAGAGCCCCTGAGGAACAGAGTATTCGGAGACCGAGCACCAAGCTCGTGGTCTACAGAGCAGCCGTGGTCTCCGCCCTCCTGTGTGCATCAGAAACATGGACAATGTACAGCAGACACCTCAAGTCCCTGGAGAGATCTCACCAATGCTGCCTCTGCAAAATCCTGCAAATCCACTGGCAGGATTGGCATACCAACGTGAGCGTCCTCTCCCAGGTGATTAGTCCCAATATCGAGGCACTGGTCACGCTCGATCAGCTGCGATGGGCGGGCCACATTGCCCGCATGCCCGACACAAGACTCCCGAAACAGGTGCTCTAATCCGAGCTCCGCAATGGCAAGTGGTCACTAGGAGGGCAGAGGAGACGCTACAAGGACATTCTGAAATCCTCCCTAAATAAAGGTGTAGGTGGGTGATTAGATCCTGGGACCGTGTGCAATTTGTCCTGCAGATGTCCGCAGGAGACGAGCTGCAGTCGCAGCCGTTGATGTGGTTAAGGCTCGAATCAGTGTCCTTCCTCTGACACAAGATATCGAGAGGTCAGGAGACATTTGTCCAGAGAAAGCCGACACACATTCCGGTCAGCTGATTCTGAAATGATTCCAAGCTTTGTGACTCCACCCGGAATGCCGGCCGCTCTCAGCGTGAAGAGGTGGCAGAGCTCACGCATGCTTGGCGAGGAAACAGTCACCCTCCTTCACTACTTTCATACTCCTCTCTATCTGTTCCATTCATCCAGAGTCATTGGCAGAGTGTTCGATTTTTCTTTGGTATATATTTTGTAATTCTTCTCCCTCTTGGGCAGTCCCTCAGGGTCGAGGATGACTTGCTTCCACTCCGGGGAGGTTAGTTCTGTGGTGGCTGAGAAGTCAGGTCCTGGATCTATCGACTCTGCCACAGGTTTGGCGCAGCTGTTGCTTCATGAGGTGGGTGGGACGCTCTGGATTCTGCACTCTCCTTCCGCTGTTTACGCTTGGCCTCCAAGAGCCTTCATGGGGAACACGTAATGATAAAGTTAAGGCATCGGAGGGAGTGCACCAACCTCCAAACAACTCACCTATCGGACCTTCAAGCCCTGCCTGCCTCACACGTGGCGAGTCTGCGTGTCGAACATTGTGCATTGAATTTACCAGCCATCTCTGAATCCACAGAACCAACTGGAGTGGAAGAAAGTCCTCCTTGATCCTCAGCAATTGCCCCAGAAGAAGAAAAGAGCTAGTGGAATAAGCTCAGGCACTGGACAATAATGAGGAAAGTTTTGATCCACAGGAATTTTGGAAAAATATATAAAATGGCAAAAGCAGCGAGTTAAAATTGCACAGATTCAATTACCTTTGGACAATCCAAAATCTCCGTGTCCTTTGGCCTCCCTTCAACTTTCCTTTCTCTCTCTTGTGAAATTCAGCCAAGGGGAAAGCAGCATGAGATGAAAAATTGATCTGGAAATGCGAGCGCAGCCTTGTGCGTGTTGCATGACTCAGTGTCACCCAGGCAGGCACATGCGGTTATCAGCAGCAGTACAGAATGAGGCTGTCAGGAGCAAAGTGAGTGTGCTCAGTGTGGCTCTGGAGATTATAAATGAGCACGATAATAAAAGAAGGACATCCATTATTCAGAGTAACCCACATTGTGAACTTGGCAACCCAGTGAAATCAATTGCGTTTTGCTTTCTGCGGCAGAAGGTGATGCACAAGGCGGGCAGCCGATAAGGGCTGCTTCTTTCTGGGAATGTTGCAGACGCGATAGCTCACAGATGGGAGTGTGATGAGAGGGATTGCCATGTTGCTGTGTTGGGGTGGCAGGCACCGGCTGAGAGGGTGAAGCTTGAGCAGCTCATCAGCGTCACCTTGTTTTTCTGATGTGCCACTGGGCAGATAACCCCTCCGTGTGTGTTACATCAACGTGTATCTGGCGCGTATTTTGAAAACATGCAAGCCCAATGCCTTTAATATAAATAACGACTCAAGTTGCTTTACTCGGGCATGAGGGGAAAGGATCCTAGCTGAGAGATCGAGAGGATCCAGGGTTACAAACAGCTTGCTCAAAGGGCTGGGATTGAAGAAGCGTCATAATGGAGGAGAGGGAAGTGGAAGAACTGAGAGCAAGTTCCAGAGTTTGGGACTTAGCTGATGGCCTGACTGCCAAAGGTCGAGCAACACAAGAGGGTGGAGTCAAAGGAACAAGGGTTTGGGCACGGTTGCAGGGCTGGAGGAGGCTACAGAAAGAAGAGGCGTAATGCTGTGGAAGGGTTTCAAAAAAAGATTCCTGCGTTTTTTTAAAAAGCCACAGGGAGGTCTGAACAAGATGTATAAAACAATTTGGCAGCACTGAGCCTCAGGCTGAACAACAGAGAAATCCTATTGTATCCTCAGCCGGGGCCATCTGGAATCACAGTGAAGGTAGTGATGGCTCAGAAAGAGGCCATTCAGCCGATTGTGCCTGTGCCAGCTCTCTGAAAGAACTATCCAATTAGCCCCACTTCCCTGCTCTTTCCCCAAAGCTCCACAATTTCCTTTTCATGTCGACATCCAATGGTCGATTGAAAATTATTGAATGAATCTGCTTCCACCATCCTTTCAGGCAGTGCATTCTAGATCATGGCAACTCACTGTGTAAAATTAATATTCTCCTTACCCTCTCTATGGCTATCGTGTTGGTTATCTTAAAATTATGTCCTCTGATCACTGATCTCCTGCCAGTAGCTTCACTTCACCTCCTTCTCCCCTCATAATTTTGAACACATCTATGAAATCTCCCCAAGCTTGAAGCACCATTTAATTGGAAATGAGGGTTACAATGTTTTAAAAAAAAAAACACAGCTGCTGGTTGATAATAGCATGTCTATTTTCAAATATTTTGCAATTTAGACATTTATTTCTGAAAGTTAATTCTAGCAGCAAATGGCCAATTGAACAGTTCCGATGCCGGCATTATGATCGGCATTCAGGTAACGCACTTGAACCTTGTGATAAGGCAACAAGTGGCACAGCTTTTAAAAATCCAACGCTCATCATTTGTCTATTTGTAAACATGAGACATACCAAATCTGATTAGATTATACATTGAAAACGATTTGCCTCCTCTTGTTTACAAATAATCCCGACATGAAGGGATTTGGGAACCTGCTTCTATAACCTGGGTTTTCCAGAGATTCTGGAGGTGGCATAGAACAGATTGTCGTTTTCCATTATGTAGCAGCCTAACTTCACACCCTTGCTGTTTACACCTGAGCCTGAAGCTCGCAGGCCATCCACTGCAGCTAGTGTGCATGGATTTGGGAAGGGGACCTTATTGTAACTCCTCATAATAATCACGACCTCTAACACGTCATTTTGCAACCCTTTTATTTTCACTGAAATAGCCCAAACTTCTCAAAACGTTCATTATAACTAGTACCCCTTCATCATTGCTATCGCACTTTTATCGCACCTTTAACTTTTCTTTTACCTCCTGTCTATATTGAAGCCCAAAGCTGTACACAGTGCTATAGTTGTGACACAAATGCTGTATATATTCATCTCTTTGGGCGCGATCGACCCGAATGGGAACAGAGTCCCATTACGAGCACGTTTAACCAGGTGTTTCCCACTTTCGGAGCATCGAGAAACTCCATTTTATCGAACGGGGATCATTTCTCATGCGGGTAGATTTGGGGCCGCCGCTGGGAGCTCCCCGTTGAGGCCGCACTTAGTCCCATTTTCTGTTCTAAGGAGCTCCGCTTGCCATGCACAAGGAGATCGGGCCCCCTCCTCCCCCAACGTGACCACTGAACCCCCAAAAAGCCCTAACTCACCAACAAAGGTGTCCTCAGCCGCACCCTGCACCCAAGCAAGGCATCCCCGGCCTGATCTCCATCACGGGAAAATGCCAGCTTGACACTGGCAACCTGACATTGCCCCTGCCAGCTGGCAGTGCCAAGGTGGGGTTTGGGGCTCATGTCGGGATATCGAGACATTGGGACGGCATTTAAAAATGGCATTCCGATCTTATCCTGCACGGAGGAGTTCCGGCGAGAGGAACTCCCTTGTGCAGAAAACAGGACCAAGTGCAGCCTGGAACGCGCATTCCCTGCTGAGACCCCCAATGTACCCGAATGGCCGTTCAACAGCATAGTGTTTCTTGGCACTCCGATCTGCTGGGAAACACCCGGCTAATCCCGCTATGGGACTTTTGTTCCTACAATCTTCAGGTTTTTCAAACCCAGACATAGATTCATAAAATTTACAGTGCAGAAGGAGGCCATTCGGCCTGTCGGGTCTGCACGGGCCGCTGGAAAGAACACCCCACTCAAGCTCACGCCTCCACCCTAGCCCCGTAACCCAGTAACCCCACCTAACCTTTTTTGGACACTATGGGGCAATTTATCACGGCCAATCCACCTAACATGGACATCTTTGGTCTGTGGGAGGAAACCGGAGCACCCAGAGAAAACCCACGCAGACACAGGGAGAAAGTGCAAACTCCACACAGTCACCCGAGGCCGGAATTGAACCTGGGACCCTGGAGCTGTGAAGCAGCAGTGCTAACCACTGCGCTACCATGCCGCCAAGTCAAAAGATAAAAGACTTGGTCCCCATTACATGTTTTTCCAGTCTACACGTACAGCCACTGGTACTTGCGTCTTATGTTAGATGCTCTATTAATAGAGCTCACCAAAGCATTTTAAATAACTTAGAACAGAAGATGATGATTCATTTGAATAACCACCCCTCCCTTGACCCTTGTACTGCTCTGCAGTTCACCCTTTTCTGTTCACCTGGTAGTTTTTGTCAACAATTTGTGTTTCTCCCTTCTGAGGTTGTTGATATGTCCCTGATATACAATCATTACCCCAGGCTGCTGGCCAGTACATTAGTTGAATGGTCATCCTTACTGTGTACAACATGTACACAATGTTACTGGACCATTTTGCATGGGGGGGAGGAGCAGGGGTGAGCGGCGGGGTGGGGGAAGCAGAAGTGAGTGGGAGGATGCAGGGGCAGACTGGGTGCCAGAGATAAAGCCAATGTTGCCCTTGTGCACTTTGAGCCAAGATCACTGGATCCTGAACACAAGGACCCTGGGGTGGGGGGAATGGTGGCCAATGTAGTACTGGCACTAACAAACCGGGACAACTGTAATCTAGTATACTTGAGAGTGTGGTGTATGTGTTTGTTTGTGTGTGGATGTTTGTGTGTATATCATTGTGTATCTATGTGTGTGGGTGTGTGTGTTTATGGGTGGGTGTGTGTGTCTGTGGTTTTGGGTGTATGGATGGGTGTTTGAGTGTGTTAGTGTGGTGTTGTTGGGTATGGGTGTGTGTGTGTTTGTGTCGGTGAATCTGTGTGTGTGGGTGGGTGTGTGTGTCTGTGGTTGTGGGTGTGATTGTGGGGTATGTGTGTGTGTGTGGGTGGGTTTGTGGTGTGTGTTTGTGTATGTCTGTGTGTGAGTGGATGGGTGTGTTTATGGGCATGTGTGTTTGTGGGGTTTGTGTGTGTTTGCAGTGTGTGTGTTTGTGGTATGTTTGTGTGTCTGCGTATGGGTGGGTTTGTGTGTGTGTGATTGCGGGGTATGTGTGTGTGTGGGTGGGTGTGTGTGTTTGTTTGCGGGGTTGATTGTGTCTGTGATTGTGGGGTATGTGTGTGTGTGTTTGTGGGGTTTGTTGTGTGATTGTGGGGTATGTGTGTGTGATTGTGGGGTGTGGGTGTTTGTGTGTAGGGACGTGTTTGTGTGTGTGTGTAGGTGTGTGTGTCGGGGTGTGTGTGTGTGTGTGTGTGTAGGGGTGTGTGTGTAGGGGTGTGTGTGTGTGTGTGTGTGTGGAGGGGTGTGTGTAGGTGTGTGTGTGTAGGTGTGTGTGTGTGTAGGGGTGTGTGTGTGTAGGTGTGTGTGTGTAGGGTGTGTGTAGGGGTGTGTGTAGGGTGTGTGTGTATGTGTGTTGGTGTGTGTAGGTTGTGTGTGTAGGGGTGTGTGTAGGGCTGTGTGTGTGTAGGGGTGTGTGTGTGTGTAGGTGTGTGTGTGTGTAGGGGTGTGTGTGTAGGTGTGTGTGTGTAGGGGTGTGTGTGTAGGGGTGTGTGTCTGTAGGGGTGTGTGTGTGTAGGGGTGTAGGTGTGTGTGTGTGTAGGGGTGTGTGTGTGTGTAGGTGTGTGTGTGTAGGGGTGTGTGTGTGTAGGGGTGTGTGTGTGTAGGGGTGGGTGTGTAGGTGTGTGTGTGTGTAGGGGTGTGTGTGTGTAGGGGTGTGTGTGTGTAGGGGGTGTGTGTGTAGGGGGTGTGTGTGTAGGGGTGTGTGTAGGGTGTGTGTGTATGTGTGTAGGTTGTATGTGTGTGTGTGTAAGGGTGTGTGTAGGGCTGTGTGTGTGTAGGGGTGTGTGTGTGTGTAGGTGTGTGTGTGTAGGTGTGTGTGTGTGTGTAGGGGTGTGTGTGTAGGTGTGTGTGTGTAGGGGTGTGTGTGTGTGTAGGGGTGTGTGTCTGTAGGGGTGTGTGTGTGTAGGGGTGTGTGTGTGTAGGGGTGTGTGTGTGTAGGGGTGTGTGTGTGTAGGGGTGTGTGTGTGTGTGTAGGGGTGTGTGTGTGTAGGGGTGTGTGTAGGTGTGTGTGTGTAGGGGTGTGTGTGTGTGTGTAGGGGTGTGTGTGTAGTGGTGTGTGTGTGTGTGTGTGTGGAGGGGTGTGTTTATGGGCATGTGTGTTTGTGGGGTTTGTGTGTGTTTGCAGTGTGTGTGTTTGTGGTGTGTTTGTGTGTCTGCGTATGGGTGGGTTTGTGTGTGTGTGATTGCGGGGTATGTGTGTGTGTGGGTGGGTGTGTGTGTTTGTTTGCGGGGTTGATTGTGTCTGTGATTGTGGGGTATGTGTGTGTGTGTTTGTGGGGTTTGTTGTGTGATTGTGGGGTATGTGTGTGTGATTGTGGGGTGTGGGTGTTTGTGTGTAGGGACGTGTTTATGTGTGTGTGTAGGTGTGTGTGTCGGGGTGTGTGTGTGTGTGTGTAGGGGTGTGTGTGTAGGGGTGTGTGTGTGTGTGTGTGTGGAGGGGTGTGTGTAGGTGTGTGTGTGTAGGTGTGTGTGTGTGTACAAAGAACAAAGAACAAAGAAATGTACAGCACAGGAACAGGCCCTTCGGCCCTCCAAGCCCGTGCCGACCATACTGCCCGACTAAACTACAATCTTCTACACTTCCTGGGTCCGTATCCTTCTATTCCCATCCTATTCATATATTTGTCAAGATGCCCCTTAAATGTCCCTATCGTCCCTGCCTCCACTACCTCCTCCGGTAGCGAGTTCCAGGCACCCACTACCCTCTGCGTAAAAAACTTGCCTCGTACATCTACTCTAAACTTTGCCCCTCTCACCTTAAACCTATGCCCCCTAGTAATTGACCCCTCTACCCTGGGGAAAAGCCTCTGACTATCCACTCTGTCTATGCCCCTCATAATTTTGTATACCTCTATCAGGTCGCCCCTCAACCTCCTTCGTTCCAGTGAGAACAAACCGAGTTTATTCAATCGCTCCTCATAGCTTATGCCCTCCATACCAGGCAACATTCTGGTAAATCTCTTCTGCACCCTCTCTAAAGCCTCCACATCCTTCTGGTAGTGTGGCGACCAGAATTGAACACTATACTCCAAGTGTGGCCTAACTAAGGTTCTGTACAGCTGCAACATGACTTGCCAATTCTTATACTCAATGCCCCGGCCAATGAAGGCAAGCATGCCGTATGCCTTCTTGACTACCTTCTCCACCTGTGTAGCCCCTTTCAGTGATCGGTGGACCTGTACTCCTAGATCTCTTTGACTTTCAATACTCTTGAGGGTTCTACCATTCACTGTATATTCCCTACCTGCATTAGCCCTTCCAAAATGCATTACCTCACATTTGTCCAGGTTAAACTCCATCTGCCATCTCTCCGCCCAAGTCTCCAGACAATCTAAATCCTGCTGTATCCTCAGACAGTCCTCATCGCTATCCGCAATTCCACCAACCTTTGTGTCGTCTGCAAACTTACTAATCAGACCAGTTACATTTTCCTCCAAATCATTTATATATACTACAAAGAGCAAAGGTCCCAGCACTGATCCCTGTGGAACACCACTGGTCACAGCCCTCCAATTAGAAAAGCATCCCTCCATTGCTACCCTCTGCCTTCTATGGCCTAGCCAGTTCTGTATCCACCTTGCCAGTTCACCCCTGATCCCGTGTGACTTCACCTTTTGTACTAGTCTACCATGAGGGACCTTGTCAAAGGCCTTACTGAAGTCCATATAGACAACATCTACTGCCCTACCTGCATCAATCATCTTAGTGACCTCCTCGAAAAACTCTATCAAGTTAGTGAGACACGACCTCCCCTTCACAAAACCGTGCTGCCTCTCACTAATACGTCCATTTGCTTCCAAATGGGAGTAGATCCTGTCTCGAAGAATTCTCTCCAGTAATTTCCCTACCACTGAAGTAAGGCTCACCGGCCTGTAGTTCCCGGGATAATCCCTGCCACCCTTCTTAAACAGAGGAACAACATTGGCTATTCTCCAGTCCTCCGGGACATCCCCTGAAGACAGCGAGGATCCAAAGATTTCTGTCAAGGCCTCAGCAATTTCCTCTCCAGCCTCCTTCAGTATTCTGGGGTAGATCCCATCCGGCCCTGGGGACTTATCTACCTTAATATTTTTTAAGACACCCAACACCTCGTCTTTTTGGATCACAATGTGACCCAGGCTATCTACACCCCCTTCTCCAGACTCAACATCTACCAATTCCTTCTCTTTGGTGAATACTGATGCAAAGTATTCATTTAGTACCTCGCCCATTTCCTCTGGCTCCACACATAGATTCCCTTGCCTATCCTTCAGCGGGCCAACCCTTTCCCTGGCTACCCTCTTGCTTTTTATGTAAGTGTAAAAAGCCTTGGGATTTTCCTTAACCCTATTTGCCAATGCCTTTTCATGACCCCTTCTAGCCCTCCTGACTCCTTGCTTAAGTTCCTTCCTACTTTCCTTATATGCCACACAGGCTTCGTCTGTTCCCAGCCTTTTAGCCCTGACAAATGCCTCCTTTTTCTTTTTGACGAGGCCTACAATATCACTCGTCATCCAAGGTTCCCGAAAATTGCCGTATTTATCTTTCTTCCTCACAGGAACATGCCTGTCCTGTATTCCTTTCAACTGACACTTGAAAGCCTCCCACATGTCAGATGTTGATTTGCCCTCAAACATCCGCCCCCAATCTATGTTCTTCAGTTCCCGCCTAATATTGTTATAATTAGCCTTCCCCCAATTTAGCACATTCATCCTCGGGCCACTCTTATCCTTGTCCACCAGTACTTTAAAACTTACTGAATTGTGGTCACTGTTACCGAAATGCTCCCCTACTGAAACATCTACCACCTGGCCGGGCTCATTCCCCAATACCAGGTCCAGTACCGCCCCTTCCCTAGTTGGACTGTTTACATATTGTTTTAAGAAGCCCTCCTGGATGCTCCTTACAAACTCTGCCCCGTCTAAGCCCCTGGCACTAAGTGAGTCCCAGTCAATATTGGGGAAGTTGAAGTCTCCCATCACCACAACCCTGTTGTTTTTACTCTTTTCCAAAATCTGTCTACCTATCTGCTCCTCTATCTCCCGCTGGCTGTTGGGAGGCCTGTAGTATACCCCCAACATTGTGACTGCACCCTTCTTATTCCTGATCTCTACCCATATAGCCTCACTGCCCTCTGAGGTGTCCTCTCGCTGTATAGCTGTGATACTCTCCTGAACAAGTAGCGCAACTCCGCCTCCCCTTTTACATCCCCCTCTATCCCGCCTGAAACATCTAAATCCTGGAACGTTTAGCTGCCAATCCTGCCCTTCCCTCAACCAGGTCTCTGTAATGGCAACAACATCATAGTTCCAAGTAGTAATCCAAGCTCTAAGTTCATCTGCCTTACCCGTAATGCTCCTTGCATTAAAACATATGCACTTCAGGCCACCAGACCCGCTGTGTTCAGCAACTTCTCCCCGTCTGCGCTGCCTCAGAGCCACACTGTCCCTATTCCCTAGTTCTCCCTCAATGCTCTCACCTTCTGACCTATTGCTCCCGTGCCCACCCCCCTGCCATACTAGTTTAAACCCTCCCGTGTGACACTAGCAAACCTCGCGGCCAGGATATTTATGCCTCTCCGGTTTAGATGCAACCCGTCCATCTTATACAGGTCACACCTGCCCCGGAAGAGCTCCCAGTGGTCCAGATAACAGAAACCCTCCCTCCTACACCAGCTGTTTAGCCACGTGTTTGTCTGCTCTATCTTCCTATTTCTAGCCTCACTGGCACGTGGCACAGGGAGTAATCCCGAGATTACAACCCTCGAGGTCCTGTCTTTTAACTTTCTGCCTAGCTCCCTGAACTCCTGCTGCAGGACCTCATGCCCCTTCCTGCCTATGTCGTTAGTACCAATATGTACAACGACCTCTGCCTGTTTGCCCTCCCCCTTCAGGATTCCCTCTACCCGTTCGGAGACATCCTGGACCCTGGCACCAGGGAGGCAACATACCATCCTGGAGTCTCTTTCACGTCCACAGAAGCGCCTATCTGTGCCCCTGACTATAGAGTCCCCTATAACTATTACTCTTCTGCGCTTTGACCCTCCCTTCTGAACATCAGAGCCAGCCGTGGTGCCACTGCTCTGGCTGCTGCTGTTTTCCCCTGATAGGCTATCCCCCCCGACAGTATCCAAAGGGGTATATCTGTTCGAGAGGGGGACAACCACAGGGGATTCCTGCACTGACTGCCTGCCCTTTCTGGTGGTCACCCATTTCTCTGCCTGCACCTTGGGTGTGACCACACTTACATAACTGCGATCTATGACGCTTTCCGCCACCTGCATGCTCCTAAGTGCATCCAATTGCTGCTCCAACCGAACCATGCGGTCTGTGAGGAGCTGCAGTTGGGTGCACTTTCTGCAGATGAAGCCATCCGGGACGCTGGAAGCCTCCCGGACCTGCCACATCTCACAGTCAGAGCACAGCACCCCTCTAACTGACATTGCGTCAATTAATTAAAATTAAAATTTGTCTTTTTTTTTTTTTTAAATACTTTTTTTAAATTTCAAAGTTACTGTCAACTATCTGTTTCCTAGCACTAGATTTCTAATAGAAATGCGATAGCTAACTATAATATTCTCCGATCTCTGGCTTAGATATCCTCTAAATTATAATTAAGTTATTATGTTTAATTAGTTCCCAAATACTCAAAAAAATTTAGGTTAGAATCCCAACCAGCCACTCAGGTCACAGCTTTTCTGTGATGTCACTTCAGTTTCCCCCCGACACACACAATTTGAAAAACAGGTATAAAGTAAAAATCACTTGCTTACCTTCTGAGATGTTCTCAGGTTCTCTCGCTGACAGAGACTGCTCCTCCACCTCCAATCCTTGACCTGCACAATGCTAATAATATAATAATATAATATGGCACTTACCTTACACCAATGGGTCTTATTATTAGGTTAGAGGAGGAGGGCGGGTGGGAGACACTACACGTGTAGTGTCTCGGGTTTCCTCTCCACCAGAATTTATTGGTTGGGGGGGGGGGACTTGCCAGAGGTCGAACTTCCGGTTCCCGCCGAAATCCAAAGGGCTGCTCCTGTAAAGGTAAGTGCTTTTAAACTAACTACTCACCTCCCAGAAGGCCCCTGCGCACCGCTGCCGCCGAAATCCAAAGGGCTGCTCCTGTAAAGGTAAGTGCTTTTAAATTCACTACTCACCTCCAAGAAGGCCCCTGCGCACCGCTGCCGCCGAAATCCAAAGGGCTGCTCCTGTGTGTGTGTGTGTGTGTGGAGGGGTGTGTGTAGGTGTGTGTGTGTAGGTGTGTGTGTGTGTAGGGGTGTGTGTGTGTAGGTGTGTGTGTGTAGGGTGTGTGTAGGGGTGTGTGTAGGGTGTGTGTGTATGTGTGTTGGTGTGTGTAGGTTGTGTGTGTAGGGGTGTGTGTAGGGCTGTGTGTGTGTAGGGGTGTGTGTGTGTAGGTGTGTGTGTGTAGGGTGTGTGTAGGGGTGTGTGTAGGGTGTGTGTGTATGTGTGTTGGTGTGTGTAGGTTGTGTGTGTAGGGGTGTGTGTAGGGCTGTGTGTGTGTAGGGGTGTGTGTGTGTGTAGGGGTGTGTGTGTAGGTGTGTGTGTGTAGGGGTGTGTGTGTAGGGGTGTGTGTCTGTAGGGGTGTGTGTGTGTAGGGGTGTAGGTGTGTGTGTGTGTAGGGGTGTGTGTGTGTGTAGGGGTGTGTGTGTGTAGGGGTGTGTGTGTGTAGGGGTGTGTGTGTGTAGGGGTGGGTGTGTAGGTGTGTGTGTGTGTAGGGGTGTGTGTGTGTAGGGGTGTGTGTGTGTAGGGTGTGTGTGTGTAGGGTGTGTGTGTGTAGGGGTGTGTGTAGGGTGTGTGTGTATGTGTGTAGGTTGTATGTGTGTGTGTGTAAGGGTGTGTGTAGGGCTGTGTGTGTAGGGGTGTGTGTGTGTGTAGGTGTGTGTGTGTAGGTGTGTGTGTGTGTGTAGGGGTGTGTGTGTAGGTGTGTGTGTGTAGGGGT
The DNA here is from genome assembly GCF_047496885.1 of Scyliorhinus torazame. Taxonomy (NCBI): domain Eukaryota; kingdom Metazoa; phylum Chordata; class Chondrichthyes; order Carcharhiniformes; family Scyliorhinidae; genus Scyliorhinus; species Scyliorhinus torazame. The sequence continues at coordinate 22,175,480 of NC_092721.1, read as the reverse complement.
GTGTGTGTGTGTAGGGGTGTGTGTCTGTAGGGGTGTGTGTGTGTAGGGGTGTGTGTGTGTAGGGGTGTGTGTGTGTAGGGGTGTGTGTGTGTAGGGGTGTGTGTGTGTGTAGGGGTGTGTGTGTGTAGGGGTGTGTGTAGGTGTGTGTGTGTAGGGGTGTGTGTGTGTGTGTAGGGGTGTGTGTGTAGGGGTGTGTGTGTGTGTGTGTGTGGAGGGGTGTGTGTAGGTGTGTGTGTGTAGGTGTGTGTGTGTGTAGGGGTGTGTGTGTGTAGGTGTGTGTGTGTAGGGTGTGTGTAGGGGTGTGTGTAGGGTGTGTGTATGTGTGTTGGTGTGTGTAGGTTGTGTGTGTAGGGGTGTGTGTAGGGCTGTGTGTGTGTAGGGGTGTGTGTGTGTGTAGGTGTGTGTGTGTAGGGGTGTGTGTGTAGGTGTGTGTGTGTAGGGGTGTGTGTGTAGGGGTGTGTGTCTGTAGGGGTGTGTGTGTAGGGGTGTAGGTGTGTGTGTGTGTAGGGGTGTGTGTGTGTGTAGGTGTGTGTGTGTAGGGGTGTGTGTGTGTAGGGGTGTGTGTGTGTAGGGGTGGGTGTGTAGGTGTGTGTGTGTGTAGGGGTGTGTGTGTGTAGGGGTGTGTGTGTGTAGGGGGTGTGTGTGTAGGGGGTGTGTGTAGGGGTGTGTGTAGGGTGTGTGTGTATGTGTGTAGGTTGTATGTGTGTGTGTGTAAGGGTGTGTGTAGGGCTGTGTGTGTGTAGGGGTGTGTGTGTGTGTAGGTGTGTGTGTGTGTGTGTAGGGGTGTGTGTGTAGGTGTGTGTGTGTAGGGGTGTGTGTGTGTGTAGGGGTGTGTGTCTGTAGGGGTGTGTGTGTGTAGGGGTGTGTGTGTGTAGGGGTGTGTGTGTAGGGGTGTGTGTGTGTGTGTAGGGGGGTGTGTGTGTGTAGGTGTGTGTGTGTAGGGGTGTGTGTGTGTGTGTAGGGGTGTGTGTGTAGTGGTGTGTGTGTGTAGGTGTGTGTGTGTGTGTAGGTGTGTGTGTATAGAGGTGTGTGTGTGTAGCGGTGTGTGTGTAGGTGTGTGTGTGTAGAGGTGTGTGTGTAGAGGTGTGTGTGTAGGGGTGTGTGTGTGTGTGTGTATGGGTGTGTGTGAGTGTGTAGGTGTGTGTGTAGGTGTGTGTGTGTAGAGGTGTGTGTGTAGGGGTGTGTGTGTGTGTAGGGGTGTGTATGTGTGTAGGGGTGTGTGTGTGTGTAGGTGTGTGTGTGCAGGGGTGTGTGTAGGGGTGTGTGTGTAGGGGTATGTGTGTGTGTGTAGGGGTGTGTGTGTAGGGGTGTGTGTGTAGGTGTGTGTGTGTAGAGGTGTGTGTGTAGGGGTGTATGTGTAGGGGTGTGTGTGTGTAGGTGTGTGCGTGTAGGGGTGTGTGTGTGTAGGGGTGTGTGTGTGTAGGGGTGTGTGTAGGTGTGTGCGTGTAGGGGTGTGTGTGTGTAGGGGGGTGTGTGTGTGTAGGTGTGTGTGTGTGTAGGGGTGTGTGTGTAGGGGTGTGTGTGTAGGGGTGTGTGTGTGTGTTCAGAGCTGTAAGCCTGTAAATCCACTCAGTGCAGAATTGCAGAATTACTGTGCTCTCTGCTGAAAACACTGAAAACCTTTTGTCCTTTGGGCAGATTCAGATGTACCAGCTGTCAAGACTTCTGCACGATTATCACCGGGATTTGTACAACCACCTCGAAGACAATGAAGTCAGCCCCAGCCTATACGCAGCACCGTGGTTCCTTACTTTTTACGCCTCCCAGTTCCCATTGGGATTTGTAGCCAGGGTGTTTGGTAAGTCTGGTCTTCATGTTTAGAGTTTTATAGCTGATATAGAATAAGAGTTTAGGTCATGTTTTCCTTCAGCCCAAGCAAGCTTGGATCAAGGAACGGCTACTTAATCAATCAAGCTCAGTCTTTCCAGAAGCCATGTCCCATTTTTCTGGGCAGAGACTCCACTACAGCTACCTAATCCCGTGGGAAAATTTATAATAAATTCCCTATTATAGCTAACCACTAAATTCACATCTCCACTCTCCTACGCCACCTAGCCGAATTCCTAGCCGAAAAAATGTGTCATTATTTTTCCTTCCCACTCCTGTAGTATGTGGGACATTAAAACAGCTGTTTGAAACGGTCAGACCTGTAACTGTGCTTATGAAGTTTGCATGCACCACAGCCTGTTACCACAACGGAAAATGGTGAAGTGGTCAAATATTCCCACCTCTGCCACCAAACAACTTGTATTCATATCGTGGCTTTGTCGGAATAAGACGTCCCAGGAACACGATAAAGCGAAATTCGACACCCAGCCACATTGGCGGTATTGAAACGGATATCCAAAAGCTGGGTGAATAAACACGGGCCGTAAAGAGCTTCTCGAAAGAGGAAATGAGATAGAGAGGTGGAGTGGCTGCAGGAAGGAACTCTCGGGGTAAGCTTCTTGGCAGCTGAAGTCAGAATAACCAAGGGAGGAGTGATTTAAATCAGGGACACTCCAAAAGGCCAGTATTGGAGGAGTACTGCTATTTCGGAGGTTGAGTCGGATCTGATGCCACTTAGAATTCGGGCAACTGTTGACCTCAAGCAGCTCATAAATTGTTGTAAATTGAATGAAATTGGCAAGGAGTGTGAATTTATATAAAAACTTTCACAACCGCAAATCCTCCCAAAGTGTTTTACAGTCACTGGTGCCTTTAATGCGCCATCACTGTTATAATGCAGCAGAGTTTGCACATTGGAAGGTCCCACAATCATCAATGAGATAGTGATCAGATAATCTGTTGCAATGATTTGGATTAAATGATAGAGAATTCCTCTGCTGTCCTTCAAAAGTGCCTTACGGATCTTTATGCCCATTAGAGAAAGCAGACAGGGCCTCAGTTTAGTGTTTCACCAAGGTAGCACCTCCTCCAGTGCAGCTCTCCCTCAACCCTGCACTGGAGTGTCAGTCTGTAATGATGTACTCCAGTTCCTCAGGGTAATTTCCTCGGCTCAACCATTCTCAGCTGCTTCATCAATGACCTTCCCTCTAACATAAAGTTCAAAGTGGGGATGTTCGCGGATGATTGCACAAAGTTCACCACCAGATGTGACTCCTCAAATACTGAGACAGTCACGTCCATATGGAGCAATACCTGCACAAGTCATCCACCCATCTCTCCTGGACAGCCAATAGCATTACTATCACTGAATCCTCTACCATCAACAACATGGGTTACCATTGACCAGAAACTGAACTGGGCCCGTGGTGTAGACAGTGATGACAAGAGCAGATCAGAGGCTAGGAATCCTGCGGAGAGTAACTCCCCTCCTGACACCCCAAAGGCTGTCCACCATTAACAAGATAAAAGACAGGAGTGGGATGGAATATTCTCCACTTTCTTGGATGAGTGCAGCTCCAGCATCACTCAAGAAGCTTAACACTATCCAGTGCAAAGCAGTCCGCTTGATTGGCACCCCGTCCACCACCTTCAACATCCACTCCCTCCACCATTGACGCACTGCAGCAGCAATCTGTACTATATGCAAGATTCACTGCAACCACCCACCAAGGGTCCTTTGACAGCATCTTACAAACCCATTACCTTTACCATCTGGAAGGACAAGAGCAGCAGACACATGGGAACCCCACCACCTGCAGGTTCCCCTCCAAGCCACTCACCGTCCTGACTTGCGACTGTATCGCCGTTCTCTCACTGTTGCTGGGGTCAAAATCCTGGAACTATCTTCCAGACAGCACCTTGGGTGTGCCTACACCATATAGACTGCAGCAGACCAAGTAGGTATCTCATCACCACCTTCCTAAGGGCAATTAGGGATGAGCAATAAATGTTCGCCTAGTCAGCGAAGCCCACATCCCATGAATACATAATTTAAAAACGGTGCTGCACTGAGGCGTGAACCCAGAGACTCGGGGACGAGAGTGCTCGTGCTGAGTCACAACCGTATCTAGGCTCATTACTGGTATGTGTGAGGAAACAAAATGTCCGTCATAGCAGTGGCCCTTCCAGCTTTGTGACTTAGTCACATTGCTATGGCAGTGATTGGCCATGATCCTGGATTGGCCTTTATTTTACATGACCTCACACCAAATCTGATCAGCTGAAAATGAAAGTTGCTCCCATTCTAGACACTGAACCTCTGATAAACACAGCAAACACAAAAAAGTAGAGGAGAGTGAAATTTTAATAAGGGCCCGTTTAAATTTTAATATCTGATTTAAATTAATTGTACTCTTTAGGAATAAATGACGTGTTAAACAGCAAAAATGTACCTACAATTGCAGTTTTTATTCTGCCCTGCATTGCTTAGATATCTGTGCCATGGCAGAGGCTTGTGCAGAAAAATGGTAACCAGGGTAACAGAAGGCAGTATCTCCTCCCCCCAACAGTGGCTAACAAATTAAGTTTGGTGTGGAGGGCTTCATTTCACACAATGAATGCTGGAGTATTAGAAACTGTGCATGCCTTCATGATGAATTACGAGGTCTCAATGTATGTGGGAAGTGTGGGGATGTGTCCTGCCTCCACCTGGCAAATGCCCAAAGTAGACTGAGACAGGACTCACCAAGTGGATAATTGCAAGCATAGGCCCGTAGCTGACCACCCTGTGGAGCTGTGTTGGAAGATTCGTAGGAACAGCTCTTGAGCAGTACAGTATTCTGGATTGTAGTGCTTGGTAGAGTTGATGAGTTCGAAAGCCACCAGTTGTACGGCATACATTTTTTCCACAGGTACGCCGCTGCTTTAGTAAGTGTCTCCTTTGGGATCTCCTTGGAGGAACTGGCCTGTCTGGGGTCCTAACGTTTCACAACAACATCATACATTATTGAAGTATTTCAAAGATCCATAAACATAACACTGCTTCTTTTATACTTGACGCTGATCAATGGATAGGAAATTTTGACTTGAGAATGAAATGTTCAGATTAACATGAAGACTGTGGGTCTATATTCCCTTTCCTTTTCCACACAGATATTATGTTTCTCCAAGGGACTGATGTGATATTTAAAGTGGCCCTCAGCCTGCTGAGCAGTCATGAGCCATTAATTCTGCAGTGTGACACCTTCGAGACCATTGTAGATTTCATCAAGTCCACCATTCCAAACCTGAATAACACACAAATGGAGAAAACTATCGCTCAGGTACCAATGTCATTACTGTGAACCTTTTTTTAAAAAAAAACAATTAAGGGGCAATTTAGCGTGGCCACTCCACCTACCCTGCACATCTTCGGGTTGTGGGGTTGAGGCCCACGCAGTCACAGGGGGAATGTGCAAACTCCACACGGACTGTGACCCGGGATCGAACCCGGGTCCTTGGCGGCGTGAGGCAGCAGTGCTAACCACTGTTCCGCTCTTACTGTGAACCTTTTAATGTCATTGATTGGATTTGCATGTTTTGGGCTATTCTGAGGTTTTTTGGAGAGTCAGACAGAGAGAGGACATGTCATAGTTAGTCCAGGAACAGCACATCGTTGTGATTTTGATTATGTACTAACCTGTTTTACCCAAGTCATACATTTCAGTTGCTTTCTACCTGAAAAAAAAGTTCCGTTTATCTTATTTGTCTCTACTACCTGTATTGGACACTTAGAAATTATTTTCTAAACAATAAGTTTCAGATTTTAACTGTCCTTTGCGTCAGGCAAAACAGGATACCAAAGTTTACAATATCATGAAAAAGTATTTTGGATTTTGTTGATGGACCAAATCCAAATTGCTCAAATATCTCCATGTGGGGTACTAGTTTTAAACTGAATACCTTTCCTAATGTTCAGTGATTTAGTATTTTATTGTCACATTGTCTGTCACTGATATAAGAAAAATGCTGTGGCCTCAAGTGTAGCCTGGTCTATTGTGTGCTCTTCTATAAATCTTCCTGTAGGATAATATAAGGCCGTTAATAGTCGTGTATTAGTCCAAGGGAGTCATAAAGCTAATGTTACTCGTAATTTACAGACTAATCTTAAAGTGTTTGACCTCAAGTTGCAGAAAGTGACATTGTTGATCACTTCTAAGTAATGCTGTTAGCACAGTAGCCCTCAACAGTGGTTAGTATTTTACTCAGTATGTTTTACTGCTTATTTAATATGTGGCAAGTGCAGCTTTCTACGCAATATTTATACGGCACAGCTGTGCTACACTTAAGAGATTTCTTTTTCCTCATACGTTTGTCCAGCTTAATAGCTAACGTTTTAAAATGTAACTGTTGTTCAGGGTCCCAGAGAGCCATAACAATTTTGCAAATGACGAGGGTTTGAGCAGTTTGTTCATGATTCTCAGGTCCCAAGGGAGATTCTGACTGTCAATCCAGTCCAAGGCACAGTGGTACAGAATGTGCGAAAACACATCAAATTGTGTTTCATTAATTAAATAATTCAACACAAACTAGCAATGTGCGTGATGTGAAAAAAGATATTTCCTGACATTCACACTAAGCTAACATAATGAAAGTTTTTTTTTGCAGTTTAGATAATTTAGCGAGGAAGTAACTATTGGCAGTTACAGAACCTCAATGGCCCAGGAGTGAGTACCATCAAAACCTATATTTACACACAGTTTGAGATCCCGAAACATCTTTTAAGCATCGCAACATCTTCCCATCCCATCTCGCCCCCCCCCCCCACCAAGGGATTATCCGCCTCAACAAGATCGCCAGAGGGCTTGAGAAAAGCTGTTTGAGATGGTTCTCCCAGCTCCGGTCTGGTTTCAGTACATGTAACTGCATTTTCTCCTTTTTATCACTTCCATGATAGTTTTTCAATCTTTCCGTGGCCCGGAACCTCCAAAAACTGGTGCAGGCAGGATGGGCTGAATGGCTTCCCTTTGTGACTCTTGACCGTTTCAAATGTTCCCTTCCAGGGCTTCCAAAGTTGAGTTTCATGCCAAGACTATAAATTGCGTCATGAATGGGGTCCTTACGACAGTAAATACCAGCCCTTAAATGTCAGCGTAGAGATCCATCCACATTTATAATTCAGGTCCCAAAATTCCTCTCAACTCACAGGAAGGTTGATACTGAGCTGCTGTTTTCACCAGGCTAACATCGCAAATCCTTCAGTAATTTACGACTCATGACAAATCTCTATCTTGCTACAACTTGGTGTTCTTTTCTTCACACTAAATATGATGGGATATTCTGATACACCGTTACCATTCCAGCATTTTCTCTCCAATATTGCCTCTTTATTAAGAATGCACAAAATCAATCTTCAACTTTTGACCCGTGTACAGAGATAATGTTGTGCTAAGCTGTTCCAGTGTTCTTCGGGGATAGGCCACAATCCCATTTTGGATTTAAAACTGTGACAAGACCAGCTTCTCCTAACGGGAATTTTAAAACCCGAAACTCCCTTTTGCAGGTATTTGAGATGGACATTTCCAAACAGCTCCATGCCTATGAGGTGGAATACCATGTGTTGCAAGATGAGATGGTGGAGGGTTCATCACCCTGTGACGATGGGGACCGTCTGGAAAAACTGGAAAGAGCAAATTGTCAGCTGAAGAGACAGAACATGGAGCTTCTGGAGAAACTTCAGGTAACGATGGCTTCAACTGTAAAACTGTTGACATAGACATATGTAAGTTGCAGCAAACCCATAAAACCAGAGCTTGCAAAGAAACCCGAGCAGCCAGAAATAAACTGCTGTCAACGATAAACCCTCCCCTAAATAAGTCAGGAACATCCTTCCACCCACTTGGAGAATACTTCACCAAGTACGAGACAGTACTTGCAACCCCCTTGAGCGGTCGGTAGGGGTCCAATATAGTCGATCTGTGCCCCATGGAAACCTTCCTCTTCTGGGGATCTGGGTTATTTGCTGCACAAACCAGGGAGCCCACACAAAAATGGCGGACGTCTTCCCTGAGACCTGGCCACCATCCCACCATCTCCACTCGCTGCCAGGTGGTTTCTGGTCCGGGATGTCCTGGACCCTCATGTGCTAGCTGCAGACACTCCTTACGGTGCAGGGAAGGCACTACCCTCTTATCCCCTTTAAAAAGCATTCCCTCCCGTACGATTATGCCTGCAGCCCCATACGGACCCTCTATTCTCTCCTGTTGGCAGATAGCTGCCAAGGTAGCCTTCAGGATGAGATCCTGCGCCTGCACCATGCCAAGATCTGAGGCCAAAACCACCCCTCCGGCTGTCCCCTGACCGCTGCTACCTGGCCTTCCTCATAGGGGTCCCAGGCCACACCGGTTCTTGCCCTGTCCTGAGCCAGTTGATCTGCCCGCTGATTCCCCTCAGCTCGTGGCTCAGTTTTTGAGTGAGCTTTCACTTTATGGATGTACCTGTCTCCACCCTCCCCTACTGCTGCCACAATCCTTTCTAGCAGGGGTTTGGTTGCTAGGGGCTTCCCGTCCGAGGAGGTGTGCCCTCGGCGTGACCAGATAGCCAGGTATTCTGTACAGGAGTTGCAGGTAAACATGCTGTCCAGCAAATAGTGTATGGGGTGGGTGACTACATTCAATACGGCTGTTAGTTCCGCCTGCTGAGCACTTAAGGTTTGGGGGAGTTTGAGGCCTAAAGCTAAGTCTGCCTTGGGGTCCCATATGCCACAGCCTGTGAGCCTGGTACCCGCAGACACTGTGCTAGACCCATCAACATATACTTCCCTGCCTGTGGGGTGTAACCCTGCCCCTGAGGCCAAAATCAAAGACAGGCGTCCAGGCTCATCAGCAATAGCCTCAGCTTTTCAGTTTCATCGCAATAATTTATGTCAGCTGCCTGCTGCACCCCCGTAAAGTGTATGGAGGGGTCCCCTGTTCTGTTTAACTTTGGGATGTGGGACACCATTTCCCATAGAGATTGCATCCTATGGGGAATTATGATATCGTTCTCCAGTGGTCCCCTATCTGCCTGTCCCGCTGGGGCACCATACCTGCTGCCTTACTGGGCACATCTGTCCCACGTAGGGCCGTTTCCCCCCTTGTTCCCCTAACTCTGGCATCCCTACCACGATCGGTAACCCCACCTCCGGGGCAGATGGGTGAGTGGGCAGGTGGGTGAGTGGGCAGGTGGGTGAGTGGGCAGATGGGTGAGTGGGCAGGTGGGTGAGTGGGCAGGTGGGTGAGTGGGCAGATGGGTGAGTGGGCAGGTGGCTGAGTGGGCAGGTGGCTGAGTGGGCAGGTGGCTGAGTGGGCAGGTGGGTCAGGGAGTAGTCAGGTCAGATCAAGCGGGGTAGTCGGGTTGGAGGCTAACAGGTCTAGTCAGAGTGTTTCGGTTGGGCCAGGCGTTTTGTTGGGTAGTGCGGAGGATAGTTGGGTTGGATTGGGAGTGGTAGGTGGGCTGGATTGAGGAGGTAGTTGGTTGGTTGGGAGGTTAGTCAGGTCAGGAGTATTCACGTTGTCGGGATGAGTAGTCAGGTCAAGTTTGGGGGTAGTTGAACTGGGGCATGAGGGGAGTAGCTCGGGAGGTCCGTTTAGCCAGGGCAGGGATAATCGAAAAGCTTAGGGGGGTGGTCGGGTGATAGTGCTCATCCTATTCACGAACCCACATATCTACCATACCCTCTTCACTCACCTACCCACCTCACCAACCTCACTCACCTTCCTACCTTACCCACCTCACTCACCCACCCACCCTGCCCAGTAAGCCACCTCACCCACCTACCCACTCACCCACCTACCCACCTCACTCATCTACACACCTCACCCACCTATGCACTCACCCACCTACCCACTTCACTCATCTACACACCTCACCCACCTACCCATTCAACCATCTATCCATCCTACCCACTTACAGTTGAATGATTGGAGGTAACGTTGGGGGCTAGTCAGCGAAGGGTAGTCTGGGGATCGGAAGCGGTGCGGTGCTAGTATGTTGATGGGAAGAGGTAGTCGTACGCTGGGTGGGGGCAGGGGGGGCAGGGTGTGGAGGTGGGATGGTTGTGCCAGTGTGAGTGATTGCAGAGCTAGTTCTGGAATTACCCAGACTTGATTTTAATCTGTCTAACATTTCCTGGGAATCATCCAGTTAAGTACTGAAAAACTCCAAAGATTAAGATTTGGAGACATTCGTGAAGAGTCCAGGGGAGGCAGGAGCAATTCCCAATGGGTCAGCGCATCAGGACCCTGCAGACCCTTGGTCGTACATCTGGTCTCCGACAATCCGGTCCAAGGAGAAATTGTTTGCGTTGTAGTAGAAGGGTCCAAGTTTCTGGAACCTACCTCTTCCTTCACCTGAGGAAGGAGCTGTGCTCCGAAACCTAGTGATTCAAAACAAACCTGTTGGACTTTAACCTGGTGTTGTCAGACTTCTTACTGTGCATTATTTCAGTGTCTTAGTAATAACACTGAGCGGTGTCTTCCCCTTCATTCCACAGGCCACTCGCTTCAAGATACAGAATCTGGAGGTCAGCATTGAAAGCATTTTAAGCCGGGAAAATAAAATGAAGCTCTTGATCCGTACAATGGAGCAGGAAAAACAGACACACTTGAAGACTATAGATCACATGCGCAAGTATTTGCCCCCCGACGCCCTGTCAGACGGGGAGCTTCTGCCAAGGAAGAACTCGGGGCTTTTCGCATCCAGGAAGCCCGAAGCAATGGACGGGGAACTGGACAGCAGCAACGTGAAAATAGGAAACAATAAGCCATGAGAAGGTTAAGAGCAAAACCAAGAGTGCGACAGTAGGAGCTCAAACGCTGTTCTGATGAGGGAAAATGCATGTTTTACTCGGCTTCTCAGCCACTGAGCTCCGTGGTGTGTGGCTCAGAGGGAATTGTATGGAGGCCTTTGTAATGTAAGAATGGCAAATTTAGAAAGCGTGGTACCCAAAATGTCCTCTATCTAAAAACAAAAACACTACTTTAACACTCCTTCAGCTGAGTTATTCGGTGTTTAGTACGTTTAGCATCACGGCTGGAAACTGCACAACGATTACAGCTTCTGTTGTATTTCTGTTTGTTGTACTTCAGTAACGGGGAGCTACTTGATGAGATGAAAAAAAAAACAAGGTGATGGTTCTATGACAATTGTTCTTTTCCTGCCATATTTAGTTACTGGGGCGAGGACGTTAATCAACTTGTTGAAAAATCATGTGGTTAATGTAATTAAAACAAATAAAAAGAATGTATTTTCTCTTCAAGGAACGGCGTGCTTCTAATAGGAAACCTGTTTTAATTGTGCTGCGTTAAAAATAATCAAATCTTTATGTCCACCAGTGGTGGGCTGCTGTTGAAAAATGGGACGGTGAGGCATTTAGCCAGCTCCTCTTGAAACACCAGCGCTTGCAAAGCACCATCTTCCACCGCTTGCCCGTCGACCGATGTTTGCAGACGCGCCACTAAATTGGAACCTCTTCTCCATGCTACACAACCAGCTGAACTCAAGACAGAGAATATTCAAAGGAAATCAAAAATAAATTGGAACTGCCATTTCTCAATTGCAATTGTCATTTCTTCCACCCATTGACCTCCACAGTGCTTAATTCTCCACTGTGTGTGTTTGTTCTAAATATTACCGAATATAAAATGATGCCTGTGTACGATGTAGGTTCGATAAAACAAATAGTCTATTTTCTCCTTTTGTGGTTTTTGATGTTGTTTGAAACGTCTTCCAACAGGCTAACCCAAACAAGTTCAAATAAATGAAAAGGACTTCAAACCACTGATTGCAATGAATGAACATGTGTAGAATGGTCCTTGTTTTCCCGCCTGTTGCACACCAAAAACAGGTTATGTTTCAACGTGAAATTAGTAGTCGTGGTGTAACTGAATAAACCGATGTCAAGGGCACTCTATGCGGACCTGGGCTGAGCGTTACTCAATCTGGAGTTTCCAGAATCATAGAACCTGACAGCACAGCAGAAAGGCAATTCCGCCCTTGCTCCCTGTGCCGGTTCTTTAAGACACCTGCCCAATCCAGCTTTATCCCCATAACCCTGCAATTTCTTCGAGGGGTAATTTGCTCAGTGCATAAATTTGTGAACTTGTCTCATGATGGGCAGCATGGTAGCACAGTGGTTAGCACATTTGCTTCGTAGCTCCAGGGACCCAGGTTTGATTCCCAGCTGGGGCACTGCCTGTGCGGAGTCTGCGCGTCGTCTCCGTGCCTGCGTGGATTTCGTCCGGGTGCTCCGGTCTCCTCCCACAATCCAAGGATGTGCAGGTTAGGTGGATTGGCCATGCTAAATTGCCCTTAGTGTGCAAATAAAACGGTTAGGTGGGGTTACTGGGTTACAGGGATAGAGTGGAAGTGTGGGGTTAAATAGGGTGCTCTTTCCAACGGCCGGTGCAGACTCGATGGGCCGAATGGCCTCCATCGAGGGCCGAAGGGCCTGTACTGCGCTGTAATGTTCCATGTTCTATGTAAATTCTATGGAAAACTATGATGCAAGAACACTCTTGTCGGAGTAACAAGGAACGTTGGAAAGGACTGAGAGCACAATGCAGGCTGCTTCAGTTCAGATAGTGAAGATTAATCCTAAAGTCACAGGGTTCCACAGAACATATCAGAGGGAGGCAATTCAGCCCTTCAAGTCTGTACCATTCAATACGATCATGGCTGATCTCAGCTTGGCCTCATCTCCACCTCCCTGCCTGCTCCCCATAATCCTCCATCCCATTACTAATTAAAAACCTGTCCATCTCCTCCTCAAATTTGTTTAGTGTTTCGGCACTCCGAGGTAAAGAATTCCACAGATTCACGGCCCTTTGAGTGAAGTAATTCCTCCTCATTTCTGCTTTAAATCTGCCACCCTTTAGCCTAAATCTATCGCCTCTCGTTCTAGAATGTCCAACAAGGGAGAAACATCCGCATTACGTCTGTCAATCCCATTTAGCAATTTATGCACTTTAATTAGATCTCCTCTCATTCTTCTAAATTCCAGCAAGTATAGACCTAAACTGCTCAATCTCTCATCATAAGACATCCCTGGAATTAATCTAGTGAATACAACTCTTCAATCCACAAATGATGCATTTTCACAGAAGTGGGGACCATATATCACTGTAAAATAAACCATTTTAAACACTGCGTCACAGGTCTTTTGGTCAATGATTGGCATACTTCTCCCAATTCAAAGTAATTTTTGTTTTGTGAGAGGAAATGGGGAGAAGTTTATTCCATTGGCAGGAAGTTCAGAAATCAGAGGACACTGATTAAAACTTTTTTTGAAACTGCTAAAACTTGCACGTGACATCAAAGAAGTTTCAACTTAAGTTTCTGTCTCCATACACATAGGTCACATGAGCTTGTCTTCGGCCAGACACATTGTGAGTTTGTATGCTTGTCTCCATAGACAAGCAGATCCCATAGGGGGGGGTCACATCCTTTTCTACACACTGCTCTATTTTATCTTGAATCAAAGGAGGCTGTTTAAAACATAACCACCTTTTGTTATTGATCACACTGATCCAGAGAAAGACATTGGAGAGATATCATTATCAATAGGAATTATTTAGTTCAAAGATTTATTCTGTGAATTAGAATATACAGTAAAATTAAAAATAGTTTAATGGAGGATCAATAAGCTCGAACCTGAAACAAACGGATAAACTGGAACCAACTGTGAATTTGTTTTCTGCTGCCATGAAGAAAGTAATTTTTGAGATTGAGGAAGTAAAAAAAAACATGTGTCAAAATAGAAGATGAGTTCACTTCAAGTGACGACAATGGGTGACAGAGAGTTATACATACCATCTTAGAGATGCTGAAAGTTGGCTCGATAAAGTTCACTGTCAGCAGGGGAATGCCTGGAAGTAGCATGGGTATTCCTGTGACTGCCACATCATGCCAGTAAAGATAATTGGGCAGTGGAGACTGTGTTTCTTTAAAAAAATAAATCAACTTGGGCAATGGACACTATATCGTTACAAAATGGATTCCAAAATGTCAGGTGACCTATGTTGTTGTTCCTGGGCAGACAGATCTGGGAAATTGTTTCAGATGAAAATGTTTTGTGGGTGCCAGTTGACATCTCCTCACCATTTCAGTGGAAAAGATATAAAGGCCAATGGCCACTCGACTTGTCAGCCCCAGGAGATGGGACGTCAAATGAAGTCTTTCAGTGAGCTAATCATAACTCAAAATGTTGGTGGGACATCAACCATCCGCCATTGTGCATCTATCACAGCGGTTACAACCCATGGTGTGGACAACTGATATTGCCATTACATGACCAGACTGGCTGGAGAATGGACAATACTACACTATAATAATAATCTTATTAGTGTCACAAGTAGGCTTACATTAACACTGCAATGAAGTTACTGTGAAAATCCTAGTCGTCACATTCCGGCGCCTGGTCGGGTACACAGAGGGAGAATTCAGAATGTCCAATTCACCTAACAAGCACATCTTTCGGGGCTTCTGGGAGGAAACCGGAGCACCCGGAGGAAACCCACGCAGACACGGGTAGAACGTGCAGACTCCGCACAGACAGTGACCCAAGCCGGGAATCAAACCTGGGACCCAGGCACTGTGTAGCAACAGCACTAGGCACTGTGCTACCGTGCCGCCCATACTAATCCAGAAGGAAGCTAACCCTTCTCTCTGGGACCAACACCACAGAGGGAGAAATCACCCAGCTAAAAGCAGTCTCAGGAAGTGAAAAGGGGCACAATAGGATCTCGGCCACAAATTCTGAAACAGCCAGAAAATACCGACCTCCATTTGCCTTTAAGGACCAAAACAGAATCCTTCAGGCCACCAACAGTTTTGCAACCTCCATTTCAGGACTGGTTAAGCAAGTGATTTGTGTCTTGTTATTCTGTAATCTATGTTCATGTTACTTCTCCAGAAATCACTGACTCTTATGTGTGTGTGTGTGTGTGTGTGTGTGACTGCGTGTTTGCGGAGTGAGTACATGTGTGCATTTTCAGTGTTCTAAAATAAACATTTATTCTGTTTTTGATTTAAACTTACTCAAACACCTGTTTGTGTCTGTTCTTTAATGTCACAGCACTCAAAAGGGTTAAAACACATCAGAGATCTTGTTGCAGTCAGTCAAGAGGCAAGAAAAGGGGAAATTATCCCAAATCTCTCCATATTCATAACATCCTTCTTGGAGGCCTGAACCAGCGCTGTGCACACTATTGGCTTTCAGTTTGACAGCTGTTCCTGGACCCTCTCAACACCATCCAGCCCATCCAATTATTAGCTGAAGGTGCCACATTGGTCCAACAACGGGAACAGTTCAGGTTTAACACTCCAAGAACAACTAGTGAACTCTGATGCATGAGTCCTCTTTGAACAGGCCCATCAGATCATAGAGCTACTTTCCAAGTGTTTTCATAAAATCATATTAAGTTACCACAGAACTGGAGCATGAGTGGGCTTCCCATCCGAGGGCTTGCTCGCCCTGGCGTAAAACCGCGACCAGGTTAGGGCAGGCGGATCCCAGAGGAAATCCCGACTATGAAATGAAATGAAAATGAAAATTGCTTATTGTCACAAGTAGGCTTCAAATGAAGTTACTGTGAAAAGCCCCGAGTCACCACATTTTGGCGCCTGCTCGGGGAGGCTGTTACGGGAATTGAACCATGCTGCTGGCCTGCCTTGGTCTGCTTTCAAAGCCAGCGATTTAGCCCTGTGCTAAACAGCCCCAGGCTCCACATCAGAATCCGCCAAGGGGGCGGTGAGAGGTGGCTGGAGGTCAAAATTCTGGCCCGTACCTTCACTTTTACATGGTTTGCAGTGTGATTGCTGCTCTATGGTACCTCGCCATGTTTTTTTTCCTTAGAGTCTCTTTGAGAATTAATTCACCAATGCTTTGAGTCATCCATTTATCTCTCTTAAAATAATCAGGAAGTTAGTCCATTGATCAGTTCTTGTCTGCACAATCTGTTCACCATAGAATACTGAATAAATCTGCTTTGCTGAACACTACTTTAAATTAGTCGATAAATCATTAATACATGAATTATATTCTCTCAGTAAATGAGTACGTAAATGATTGCTTAATAAGTCACTAACTCCAAGTACGTCTCTTTGTAAATCATTAATTACTCTCACTCCATTTATTTCCGATATCCAATCCAGCAGGTTTATATTACAATTGTCGGTTAACTCTACTTAGATTTCCTTCAAATTTCTGTTCAGATATCCCTTCATTCCAATCTGCAAGCTCTAGTTCCTTCCTAATTACAGACATCAACTCTACTTTCATCAACTATTGAACCCCGATTGAATCATCATATTGATGTATCTGCTGAATTCAGACCATTTGGTGAGGAGCTGAAGGAAATTAGCTGTAGTAAAGGAATGGTTTGGGGGAAATTAATGGGATTGAAGGTGGATAAATATCGATGGCCTGATAATCTTCATCCCAGAGTACTTAAGGAAGTGGCCCTAGAAATAATAGATACATTGGTGGTCATTTTCCAAAATTCTTTGGATTCTGGAATGGTTCCGACAGATTGGAGGGTAGCTAATATAACTCCGCAATTCAGAAAGGGAGGTGGAAAGAAAATACGGAACTATAGACCAGTGAGCCTAACGTCAGTAGAAGGGATGTTGCTGGAATCCATTATCAAGGATTTTATAGCACAGCATTTAGAAAGCAGTTGTGCAATCAGACAAAGTCAGCAAGGATTTACAACAGAAAAAACATTCTTGACAAATCTATTAGAATTCTTTGAAGAAGTAACTAGTAGAGTTGACCAGGGAGAACGGTGGATGTGGTTTATTTAGACTTTCAGAAGGCTTTCAACAAGGTCTCACACAGCAGATTCTATTTAAAGTTAAAGCGCATGGGATTACGGGTAGTGTCTTGTGATGGAGAGAAAGCTGGTTAGCAGACAGGAAGCAAAAAGTTGGAATAAATGGGTCTTTTTCTGATTGGCAGGCAGTGACTAGCAGGGATCTGTGCTAGGCCCCAACTGTTCACATTATTTTTATTTTTTTTTTATTAAATATTTTATTGAAAATTTTTGGTCAACCAACACAGTACATTGTGCATCCTTTACACAATATTATAACAACACAAATAACAATGACCTATTTTATAAACAAAAAATGAATAAATAATAAATAACAAAAATGAAAACTAGCCCTAATTGGCAACTGCCTTGTCACAAGTAACACTCTCCAAAAATATAATTTAACAGTCCAATATATAATTATCTGTAGCAACGACCTATACATACTATACAGTATATATTAACAACCCTGAGAGTCCTTCTGGTTCCTCCTCCCCCCGATCCTGGGCTGCTGCTGCTGCCTTCTTTTTCCCATTCCGTCTATCTTTCTGCGAGGTATTCGACGAACGGTTGCCACCGCCTGGTGAACCCTTGAGCCGACCCCCTTAGGACGAACTTAATCCGCTCTAGCTTTATAAACCCCGCCATGTCATTTATCCAGGTCTCCACCCCCGGGGGCTTGGCTTCTTTCCACATTAGCAATATCCTGCGCCGGGCTACTAGGGACGCAAAGGCCAAAACATCGGCCTCTCTCGCCTCCTGCACTCCCGGCTCTTGTGCAACCCCAAATATAGCCAACCCCCAGCTTGGTTCGACCCGGACTCCTACTACTTTTGAAAGCACCTTTGTCACCCCCATCCAAAACCCCTGTAGTGCCGGGCATGACCAAAACATATGGGTATGATTCGCTGGGCTTCTCGAGCACCTCGCACACCTATCCTCCACCCCAAAAAATTTACTGAGCCGTGCTCCAGTCATATGTGCCCTGTGTAATACCTTAAACTGAATCAGGCTTAGCCTGGCACACGAGGACGACGAGTTTACCCTGCTTAGGGCATCTGCCCACAGCCCCTCCTCGATCTCCTCCCCCAGCTCTTCTTCCCATTTCCCTTTTAGTTCATCTACCATAGTCTCCCCTTCGTCCCTCATTTCCCTATATATATCTGACACCTTACCATCCCCCACCCATGTCTTTGAGATCACTCTGTCCTGCACCTCTTGTGTCGGGAGCTGCGGGAATTCCCTCACCTGTTGCCTCGCAAAAGCCCTCAGTTGCATATACCTGAATGCATTCCCTTGGGGCAACCCATATTTCTCGGTCAGCGCTCCCAGACTCGCGAACTTCCCATCCACAAACAGATCTTTCAGTTGCGTTATTCCTGCTCTTTGCCACATTCCATATCCCCCATCCATTCCCCTCGGGGCAAACCTATGGTTGTTTCTTATCGGGGACCCCCCCAAGGCTCCAGTCTTTCCCCTATGCCGTCTCCACTGTCCCCAAATCTTCAGTGTAGCCACCACCACCGGGCTTGTGGTGTAGTTCCTCGGTGAGAACGGCAATGGGGCTGTCACCATAACCTGTAGGCTAGTCCCCCCACAGGACGCCCTCTCTAATCTCTTCCACGCCGCTCCCTCCTCCTCTCCCATCCACTTACTCACCATTGAAATATTAGCGGCCCAATAATACTCACTTAGGCTCGGTAGTGCCAGTCCCCCCCTATCCCTGCTACGCTGTAAGAATCCCTTCCTCACTCTCGGGGTCTTCCCGGCCCACACAAAACCCATGATGCTCTTTTCAATCCTTTTAAAAAAAGCCTTCGTGATCACCACCGGGAGGCACTGAAACACAAAGAGGAATCTCGGGAGGACCACCATATTAACCGCCTGCACCCTCCCTGCCATTGACAGGGATACCATATCCCATCTCTTGAAATCCTCCTCCATCTGTTCCACCAACCGCGTTAAATTTAACCTATGCAATGTGCCCCAATTCTTAGCTATCTGGATCCCCAGATAACGAAAGTCCCTTGTTACCTTCCTCAACGGTAGGTCCTCTATTTCTCTACTCTGCTCCCCTGGATGCACCACAAACAACTCACTTTTCCCCATGTTCAATTTATACCCTGAAAAATCCCCAAACTCCCCAAGTATCCGCATTATTTCTGGCATCCCCTCCGCCGGGTCCGCCACGTATAGTAGCAAATCGTCCGCATACAAAGATACCCGGTGCTCTTCTCCTCCCCTAAGTACTCCCCTCCACTTCTTGGAACCCCTCAACGCTATCGCCAGGGGCTCAATCGCCAGTGCAAACAATAATGGGGACAGAGGGCATCCCTGCCTTGTCCCTCTATGGAGCCGAAAATATGCAGATCCCCGTCCATTCGTGACCACGCTCGCCACTGGGGCCCTATACAACAGCTGCACCCATCTAACATACCCCTCTCCAAAACCAAATCTCCTCAACACCTCCCACAAATAATCCCACTCCACTCTATCAAATGCTTTCTCGGCATCCATCGCCACTACTATCTCCGTTTCTCCCTCTGGTGGGGCCATCAACATTACCCCTAACAACCTCCGTATATTCGTGTTCAGCTGTCTCCCCTTCACAAACCCAGTTTGGTCCTCGTGGACCACCCCCGGGACACATTCCTCTATTCTCATTGCCATTACCTTGGCCAGGACCTTGGCATCTACATTTAGGAGGGAAATAGGTCTATAGGACCCGCATTGTAGCGGGTCCTTTTCCTTCTTTAAGAGAAGCGATATCGTTGCTTCAGACATAGTCGGGGGCAGTTGTCCCCTTTCCTTTGCCTCATTAAAGGTCCTCGTCAGTACCGGGGCGAGCAAGTCCACATATTTTCTATAGAATTCGACTGGGAATCCATCCGGTCCCGGGGCCTTTCCCGCCTGCATGCTCCTAATTCCTTTCACCACTTCTTCTACCTCGATCTGTGCTCCCAGTCCCACCCTTTCCTGCTCTTCCACCTTGGGAAATTCCAGCCGATCCAAGAAGCCCATCATTCTCTCCCTCCCATCCGGGGGTTGAGCTTCATATAATTTTTTATAAAATGTCTTGAACACTCCATTCACTCTCTCCGCTCCCCGCTCCATCTCTCCTTCCTCATCCATCACTCCCCCTATTTCCCTCGCTGCTCCCCTTTTCCTCAATTGGTGTGCCAGCAACCTGCTCGCCTTCTCCCCATATTCGTACTGTACACCCTGTGCCTTCCTCCATTGTGCCTCTGCAGTGCCTGTAGTCAGCAAGTCAAATTCTACATGTAGCCTTTGCCTTTCCCTGTACAGTCCCTCCTCCGGTGCTTCCGCATATAGTCTGTCCACCCTCAAAAGTTCTTGCAGCAACCGCTCCCGTTCCTTACTCTCCTGCTTCCCTTTATGTGCCCTTATTGATATCAGCTCCCCTCGAACCACCGCCTTCAACGCCTCCCAGACCACTCCCACCTGGACCTCCCCATTATCATTGAGTTCCAAGTACTTTTCAATGCACCCCCTCACCCTTAGACACACCCCCTCATCTGCCATTAGTCCCATGTCCATTCTCCAGGGTGGGCGCCCTCCTGTTTCCTCCCCTATCTCCAAGTCCACCCAGTGTGGAGCGTGATCCGAAATGGCTATAACCGTATACTCCGTTCCCCTCACCTTCGGGATCAATGCCCTACCCAGCACAAAAAAGTCTATTCGCGAGTAGACTTTATGGACATAGGAGAAAAACGAGAACTCCTTACTCCTAGGTCTGCTAAATCTCCACGGGTCTACACCTCCCATCTGCTCCATAAAATCTTTAAGTACCTTGGCTGCTGCCGGCCTCCTTCCAGTCCTGGACTTCGACCTATCCAGCCCTGGTTCCAACACCGTATTAAAATCTCCCCCCATTATCAGCTTTCCCATCTCTAGGTCCGGAATGCGTCCTAGCATCCGCCTCATAAAATTGGCATCATCCCAGTTCGGGGCATATACGTTTACCAAAACCACCGTCTCCCCCTGTAGTTTGCCACTCACCATCACGTATCTGCCCCCGTTATCCGCCACTATAGTCTTTGCCTCGAACATTACCCGCTTCCCCACTAATATAGCCACCCCCCTGTTTTTCGCATCTAGCCCCGAATGGAACACCTGCCCCACCCATCCTTTGCGTAGCCTAACCTGGTCTATCAGTTTCAGGTGCGTTTCCTGTAACATAACCACATCTGCCTTAAGTTTCTTAAGGTGTGCGAGTACCCATGCCCTCTTTATCGGCCCGTTCAGCCCTCTCACGTTCCACGTGATCAGCCGAGTTGGGGGGCTTCCTACCCCCCCCCCCCCCCCCCCTGTCGATTAGCCATCACCTTTTTCCAGCTCCTCACCCGGTTCCCACGCAGCTGTATCTCCCCCAGGCGGTGCCCCCCCGCCCATCCTCTCCCATACCAGCTCCCCCCTCTCCCCAGCAGCAGCATTTCAGTAATTCCCCCCTCCCACCCCCCCCCCCCCGCTAGATCCCCCGCTAGCATAATTACTCCCCCCATGTTGCTCCCAGAAGTCAGCAAACTCTGGCTGACCTCGGCTTTCCCCCGTGACCTCGGCTCGCACCGTGCGACGCCCCCTCCTTCCTGCTTCTCTATTCCCGCCATGATTATCATAGCGCGGGAACCAAGCCCGCGCTTCTCCCTTGGCCCCGCCCCCAATGGCCAACGCCCCATCTCCTCCACCTCCCCTCCTCCCCCATCACCACCTGTGGGAGAGAGAAAAGTTACCACATCGCAGGATTAGTACATAAAACCCCTCTTTGCCTCCCACATTCGCCCCACCACTTTGTTCGAACGTTCTTTTTAATAACCCGCTCATTCCAGTTTTTCTTCCACAATAAAAGTCCACGCTTCATCCGCCGTCTCAAAGTAGTGGTGCCTCCCTCGATATGTGACCCACAGTCTTGCCGGTTGCAGCACTCCAAATTTTATCTTCTTTTTATGAAGCACCGCCTTGGCCCGATTAAAGCTCGCCCTCCTTCTCGCCACCTCCGCACTCCAGTCTTGATAAACGCGGATCACCACGTTCTCCCATTTACTGCTCCGAGTTTTCTTCGCCCATCTAAGGACCATTTCTCTATCCTTAAAACGGAGGAATCTCACCACTATGGCTCTGGGAATTTCTCCTGCTCTCGGTCCTCGCGCCATCACTCGGTATGCTCCCTCCACCTCCAACGGACCCGCCGGGGCCTCCGCTCCCATTAACGAGTGCAGCATCGTGCTCACATATGCCCCGACGTCTGCTCCCTCCACACCTTCAGGAAGACCAAGAATCCTCAGGTTGTTCCTCCTTGCGTTGTTTTCCAGTGCCTCCAACCTTTCCACACATCGTTTCTGATGTGCCTCCTGCGTCTCCGTCTTCACCACCAGGCCCTGTATATCGTCCTCATTCTCGGCTGCCTTTGCCTTCACGACCCGAAGCTCCCGCTCCTGGGTCTTTTGTTCCTCCTTTAGCCCTTCGATCGCCTGTAGTATCGGGGCCAACAGCTCTTTCTTCATTTCCTTTTTGATCTCTTCCACACAGCATTTCAAGAACTCTTGTTGTTCAGGGCCCCATGTTAAACTGCCACCTTCCGACGCCATCTTGGTTTTTGCTTGCCTTCCTTGCCGCTGTTCTAAAGGATCCACTGCAATCTGGCCACTCTCTCCTCCTTTTTCCATCCGTATCCAGGAGGGATTCCCTTCTGGTTTACCGCACAGTGTTTTTAGCCGTCAAAATTGCCGTTGGGGCTCCCATCAAGAGCCCAAAAGTCCGTTTCACAGGGAGCTGCCGAAACGTGCGACTCAGCTGGTCATCGCCGCACCCAGAAGTCAACTGTTCACATTATATTAATGATTTGGACCAGGAAATAAATCTCCAAATTTGCAGATAATACAAAGTCAGGTGGGAGGGTGAGCTGTGAGGAGGATGCTCAATGTTTCAGCAGGATTTGGACAGGCTGAGTGAGTGGGCAGATACAGTATAATGTGGATAAATGTGAGGTTATCTGCTTCAGCTGTTATAACCTGCCTACTTACCATTGGCTGGGGACTAATGAATATCCCACAATCCTGTGGGAGTATGAGCTTCCCCAATGAAGGGGGGCGGAGAAACCACTAGTGAACTCCTAGTATAAATAAAGCTGGCCAGTTCAGGAACCAGAGGAAGGAGTATGTAGCAAGGGAAGTTACTGCTACTGTTATGTATATATGTGATAGTAAATAAATGTTATTACTTTGTATCCTTAAAACTCGTGCTGGATTCTTCGTGGCCCTTACAAAACTGGCGACGAAGGTTAAAGTGAATAGCTGTCTACACTGCTGAAGCCACCTCCCTGGATTTTTGTTGGATACAGGTTGGAAGTTGTTTTCTATTATACCATGCCTCTGTACGGACGTTTGGATGTTTTTGATGCTGCGCTGGAAAGCTGGAACCAGTACACACAACGGATGCGTTACTATTTCCGGGCAAACAATATCACCGGAAACGAGCGCCAGGTGGTCATATTGCTCACCGCCTGCGGCCCGCATACCTTTGGGGTGATTAGGAGCCTTACGTACCCAGCTGCGCCAGACACCAAAACGTTTGATGAACTTGTGAATATAGTGGGGCAACATTTTAACCCAACCCCGTCCACGATAGTCCAGCGTTACCGGTTTAATACCGCTGAGAGGACCCCTGGAGAATCCCTTGCCGATTTTCTATCCAGGCTACGCAGGATTGCGGAGTACTGTGACGATGGTGAGACCTTGTCAGAAATGTTACGCGACCGTTTGGTTTGCGGTATTAACAATGCGGCCACCCAGAGAAAGTTGTTAGCGGAGCCAACATTGACTTTTCAACAGGCCATTCAAATAGTATTGTCCCGAGAGAGCGCAGAGCGAGGAGTACAGGAGCTGCAGGGAATGGAAGTGCATGCCTTGGGGCGCAACCCCTTCCATCCGAAAACGTCCCCACGCACTCCTGCGGTACCTTGGGCGAGGCAACGTCCGGACCGACGCCAATGGCCGTCGGTCATTCCTCCCCGAAGGGAGCCTTCTCCAGAGCCAATGGATGAGGAGCCATGTCCGTGTCAGACTTGTAGGCGCCGACCCCGGCGCGGACGGCGGCCCTGGGATGCCGTCGTTCCGACCGAAACTGGGACCAGCCCAGGGGCCGTAACTGGGACCAGCCCAGAGGCCGTACCTTCCATGTGGATGAACCTGCGGTGACTACTTCTGAGGACGTGGAGAGGGAGGACGACTGCCTGCAGCTGCATTGTGTGGCAGCTTCCCGTGTGGCCCCCATTAAGGTGACAGTACGGGTCAATGGCCACCCGCTTGAGATGGAGTTGGATACTGGCGCAGCGGTCTCCGTGATCGCCCAGAGGACATTCGACCGCATCAAGCAGGGTATACAGACCCTTACATTAACCGACTCACAGGCCAGGTTGGCCACCTACACGGGGGAACCACTGGACATTGCAGGAACTACAATGACCCCTGTTGTCTATGGACGCCAGGAGGGGCGTTTCCCACTTATCGTGGTGCGCGGCCATGGGCCCAGCCTGTTGGGTCGGGACTGGTTGCGCCATTTGCGGTTGCAATGGCAGCACATCCTCCAAACAGTTTCTGAAGGGTTGACTGAGGTGCTAGGACGATACCCAGATGTATTCCAGCCTGGTTAATAAAAGGGGCCGTAGCCCGTATCCAAGTTGAACCAGGAGCCACGCCGCGCTATTTCCGGGCGCGCCCAGTGCCTTACGCCTTGCTCGAGAAGGTAGAAGGGGAGCTCACTCGTTTGGAGAGTTTGGGTATTATCAGGCCTGTCCGTTTTGCTGACTGGGCAGCACCAATTGTACCTGTAATGAAGCCAGATGCCACAGTTCGCTTGTGTGGCGACTATAAACTTACAGTGAATACGGTTTCCTGACTCGACCGATATCCAATGCCTCGCACAGAGGATCTCTACGCGAAACTTGCAGGTGGACTCTCGTTCACAAAATTAGATATGAGTCACGCCTACCTGCAGTTGGAGCTGGACCCTGCCTCCCGACCATATGTAACGATTAATACACACCGGGGCCTGTATGAATATACACGGTTGCCCTTTGGAGTATCCTCTGCCTGCTCAATTTCTCAACGTGTTATGGAGGGCATTTTGAGAGATTTACCACGTGTGGCTGTCTACCTAGATGACGTTTTGATTACAGGGACGTCGGAGCAGGAACATTTGGAAAACCTGGAGGCTGTCCTTAGACGCCTTTCGGAGGCTGGAGTCCGTTTACGTCGCACAAAGTGCGTATTTCAGGCAAAGGAAGTAGTCTACCTAGGTTATCGGGAGGACCGCGAAGGTCTGCACCCCGTCGCAGAGAAGGTGCGTGCAATTCAACATGCCCCCGCCCCGACTGACACTTCGCATCTTCGTTCTTTTCTCGGTCTCGTAAACTATTACGGGAAGTTCCTCCCCAATCTGGCAACTACGCTGGCCCCTTTGCACCTTCTGCTCAAGAAAAATCATACCTGGGTTTGGGGTCAGCCGCAAGAAACCGCTTTCCGGCGGGTAAAGCAACAATTGTCGTCGTCTGGGTTATTAACCCACTATGATCCTGGAAAGCCTTTGCTCGTCACATGTGATGCATCCTCGTATGGTATTGGGGCCGTCCTGTCCCACAAGATGGAGAACGAGGCCGAACAACCGATAGCTTTCGCCTCCCGCACATTGACTGCAGCGGAGAAAAAGTATGCGCAGATCGAGAAGGAGGGCCTGACAGAGGTTTTTGCGGTGAAACGCTTCCACCAGTACGTGTAGGCCGCCATTTCACTATCGTGAATGATCATAAGCCCCTGCTGGGACTTTTCAGAGAGGATAAGCCAATACCGCCCATTGCTTCTGCACGGATCCAGCGCTGGGCTTTGTTGCTTGCTGCATACGAGTATTCTCTGGAGCACAAACCAGGTACGCAGATAGCAAATGCCGACGCACTGAGCCGATTGCCTTTATCAACCGGCCCCATGTCGACCCCCACGACCGGTGAGGTGGTTGCAACCCTACATTTTATGGACACCTTGCCTGTCATGGCATCACAGATCCGTGAGTGGACCCAGACGGAGCCAGTCCTGTCAAAGGTTCGGCACATAGTCCTGTATGGTGGGCAGCATAGACAGCTCCCAGGCGAGTTGTGGGCATTTTCCTCCAAGCTGTCAGAATTCAGCATGGAAGACGGCATCCTCTTGTGGGGGACGCGTGTGATTGTCCCGGAAAAAGGCCAGGAGCTGATACTATCAGATTTGCACAATGGGCATCCAGGCGTGACCAAAATGAAAATGTTGGCCCGGAGTTATGTCTGGTGGCCAGGCCTCGACACCGACATTGAGAAGGTGGCCCAAAACTGCTCCATTTGCCAGGAGCATCAGAAGCCTCCGCCGGCCGCGCCCCTACATCACTGGGAATGGCCAGGGCGGCCTTGGGCACGCTTGCATGCAGATTTCGCAGGCCCTTTTCAAGGATCCATGTTCCTTCTACTAATTGACGCGCAGTTCAAATGGCTAGAGGTGCATAAGATGCAGGGGACAACGTCCTGCGCAACAATTGAAAAGATGTGTTTATCGTTTAGTACGCATGGCCTCCCCGAGGTGCTGGTCACGGATAACGGCACTCCATTCACGAGTGAGGAGTTTGCGAGGTTCACGAAGATGAACGGCATCTGCCATATCCACCCTGCCCCTTACCACCCGGCTTCAAATGGGTTGGCAGAGCGCGCAGTGCAGACATTCAAAAGAGGCCTAAAGAAGCAGTCTTCCGGATCAATGGACACGAGACTGGCTCGCTTTTTGTTTACGTACAGGACCACCCCCCATGCAGTGACTGGGGTAGCTCCCACAGAACTCCTAATGGGCCGGAGACTTCGCACCCGCCTTAGTATGGTTTTCCCGGACATTGGCGCAAAAGTACGCCGCACACAAGAACGGCAGGGACAGGGATTTTCTCGGCATCGGCCGATTCGGCAGTTTGCGTCCGGTGACCCAGTGATCATTCGGAATTTTGCTGGTGGTGCCCAATGGGTTCCTGGTTTAATCTTTCACCAAACGGGCCCTATATCTTACCAAGTGCAAGCCCAGGGTCGCCTCCAGCGCAAACATGTAGACCACGTTCGGTCCAGAAGACCATCCCCTCAAAAGATTCCCCGCCCCCGGAGCTCATTTCAACAGCCGCAGAGACCAGAGACAAGGGAAGGTAGTCCTCACAATCTTCCACTGGTGCCTCACTCGAAGCCTGCGCAGGTCGTTACGGGACCGAATGGAGATAGAGACGCTGACATGACGGAGACAGCAGACTCTGACTCCGTGATGGAGACACAGGATGCATCAGAGGGGGAATCCTCGGGTCCACGGGCCGTGGATGTACAACCGTTGCGTCGTTCATCACGGAAGCTCCGGTCTCTGTCTCGTTACACGCCGCCTGATCCAGCGCCGTGTGCAAATGGTGTCCGGCCTGCGGCCAAACGAGTCCGACGCCCTCCTTCGCCAGGGTCTTCGGTGGATTCCTTGGACTTTGGTGGGGAGGGATGTTATAACCTGCCTACTTACCATTGGCTGGGGACTAATGACTATCCCACAATCCTGTGGGAGTATGAGCTTCCCCAATGAGGGGGGCGGAGAAACCACTAGTAAACTCCTAGTATAAATAAAGCTGGCCAGTTCAGGAACCAGAGGAAGGAGTATGTAGCAAGGGAAGTTACTGCTACTGTTATGTATATATGTTATAGTAAATAAATGTTATTACTTTGTATCCTTAAAACTCGTGCTGGATTCTTCATGGCCCTTACAAAAGTGGCAAAAATAGAAAGGCAGATTATTCTTTGAATTGATGTAAATTAAGAGAGATGGCTATTCAGCGAGACCTTGGTGTCCTCGTGCATCAGTCGCTGCAAGTAAGCGCGCAGGTACAGCAGGCAGTAAAGAAGGCAAATGGTACGTTGGCCTTCATAGCGAGAGAATTTGAGTATAGGAATTGAGATAATTTACTGGAAATGTATCGGGCATTGGTGAGGCCATACCTGGAGTATTGTGTGCAGTTTTGGGGTCCTTATCTGAGGAAGGATGTTCTTGCTACGGAGGGCACGCAATGAAGGTTTACCAGACTGATTCCTAGGATGGCAGGACTGTCATATGAGGAGAGACGAAGTTGGTTAGGATTATATTCATTGGTGTTTCGAAGAGTGAGAGGGGATCTCATAGAAACTTAGAAAATTCTAACAGGATTAGATAGGGTAGATTCAGAAAGAATGTTCCCGATGGTGGGGGAGTCCAGAACTAAGGGTCATAGTTTGAGGATAAGGGGTGACCTTTTCAAACTGAGGTGAGGAGAAATCTCTTCACCCGAGATTGGTAAATCTGTGGAATTCGCTACCACAGAAATTAGTTGAAGCCAAAACGTTGTGTAATTTCAAGAAGGAATTAGATATAGCTCTTGGGGCTAAAGGGGCCAAGGGATATTGGGGGAAGGCGGGATCAGGTATTGAACTTGATGATCAGCCATGATCCTAATGAATGGCGGAGCAGGTTCGAAGGCCGAATGGCCTTCTTCTGCTTCTATTTTCTGTGCTTCTGCGTTTCTATGTCTTACATCCCAGATTGACCCATTTCTTTCTTCTGCTCTTTATTTAGCCAGTCCTCCAAGTTGTCCCATTCCCTTTTCATATCGACTCCCGTTATCTTCACTATGCTCGCTGATTCATTATCGGTCTTGTGTTATTATGCTACTGCTTTCATGCATGTCCTCCCTAACTTTTATTCATCTCACCATTTCATGTTCCCACTAATATTTGTAGCTTTTCCTCTCACATAGCGTACTGAATTGGACTCACTTGTCTTCATCCATTCAACTTCAACAGGGCGGCACGATGGAACAGTGCTCAGCAATGCTGCCTCACAGCGCCAGGGACCCGGGTGCAATTCCGGCCTTGAGTGACTGTGTGGAAGAAAAACCCTGGAAATGCTCAGCTAGTCTGACAGGTTCAGTGGGAAGAGAAGCAGAGCTAACGTTTCAGGTCAATGACCCTTCTTCACGCCTGAGGGACTTCAGGCTGGCTGGGGGCTTGTGTTTTTGGAGGTCTCCCTCGCTCCTCCAGGGTCCTCCTGGAGAGGGCTGCTCTTGAGCAACGTTGCGTGGTCCCTTTAAGAATGATTGGTTAGACCATGCTGAACGGCAGACTTTGTACATTTTAGAAGGATAAGAGGGGATCTTATTGAAACGTACAAGATACTACGAGGCCTGGATAGAGTGGACGTGGAGAGGGTGTTTCCACTTGTAGGAAAAACTAGAACCAGAGGACACCATTTCAGATTAAAGGGATGATCCTTTAAAACAGAGATGAGGAGGAATTTCTTCAGCGAGAGGGTGGTGGACCTGTGGAACTCTTTGCCTTAGAAGGCTGTGGAGGCCAATTCACTGAGTGTCTTTAAGACAGAGATAGACAGGTTCTTAATTAATAAGGGGATCAGGGGTTATGGGGAAAAGGCAGGAGAATGGGGATGAGAAAATATCAGACATGATTGAATGGCGGAGCAGACTCGATGGGCCGAGTGGTCTAATTCTGCTCCTATGTCTTGTGGTCTTACAGCACCTAGTTGGGGACCTATAACTGGGGAAGGACCCTGTTCACATGTTAAAGTGCACACCTATCAGATAACATTGGATAAACAGCACAGGAACAGGCCATTCAGCCTCATCCCATCTTTCCTCATATCATCGTAATCCTCAATGTCACTCTCCCACATATCCTGTGTAGCCTAAATACACCCAACCACTTCAACCACTCCATATGGGAACAGGTCCCACATTCTCACCATTCTCCGGGTAAGGGAGTTTCTTTGGAATTTTGTGTTGGATTCCTTGGTCACTATCCCATATTGATGGCTGATAGTTATGCTCACTCTTGCCCACATGAGGAAACTATACTCTCCATATCCACTCTACCCAAATCTTAGTAGCCTCTCCCTCACATATCCCTCCCCCCAACCACACCCCATGCCACTTGTTGCCAAAAGGCTGCTTCTGAAAATGGAATCAGATAGGCCTTGCAGTTTTAATCACTTCAGATAGTCCTGGACGTTTTGCAAAGAATCGGGTTAAACTTACTATTTAGTGACAGACCAACAGGAGCTGTGTAACAATTTCACTGATGAAAAATAATTTCAGTTGAGCGCTAACTGAGCTCTGAATTATGGGGCGCAATTTAACAGCCGAGTCGCGCCAGACTTGGCCTCGCGACTCGGCTGTTGAATCTCACGAGAGGCTTTTTGCGAGATGCGGGAGGCTCAAGACGTCACGCGAGATTCAACTGAACCTTGCGAGACGTCACGATCTGGATCTCGCTCTCACTGGGCAAGATCCAGGCATGCATATTTAAATAAGCCATTAGACTCATTTAAATATGCAACCGGTGCCCGGGACCTAACGGCCATGCCTAGGAAGCCTCGCCACAGCGCCGTTTAGTACTGGTTTCCACAAATGTGGACTGGCAGAATGGCACCTGGAGGGGTCTCCAGGCCAATAGAGACCCCTGGACTGTTGGGTATTGGGCAGGGTGTACCCTGGCCCTTCTGTTGGCACCAGAGCACCTTGGCATTAACAGTGGGGCCCAGGTGGCACTGCCAGGCTGGTACCATGGTACCAGGTGGCACTGCCATGGTACCAGGCTGGTAATGCCAAGGTGCCTGGGTGCCAGATTGCCCATGTCAGGGGTCGGGCCTGGGGGTGCCTTACCCATAAGAGGTGGGGTGAGGCGGGCTTCAAGGACCCTGGAAGAGGTAAGTTGGATGAAGTGGGAGGAAGGGGTTCGGTGGCCGCGGTCGGGGTGTCGTTGGTGGGGGGGGGGATGGCTCGAAAGACTGGGGCTCCCTTTAAAAGTGGCGCCGCAATCCGTGGGTCGCCTTCCTGCACTGGTGAGCTGAGCTCGTCGGTGCAGGAAATTACTAAAGTGCGGTCTCAACCGAGTTCCTTACCGAGCCAAAAAATCGGCAAAGTACCCTTGAATAGTAGGGTCTTTCTCGAAACCAGATTCTGAAATGTTTTTGTTGAATAGCTCCCTTGGAATTCCTTATTGTTGCCAATTTGCCTTTGAAGTAACACAGATCAATTTCATGTTTTTAAATGTCTGTTGTAATTTGATTTAAATAAGGCCTATGAGCTTGGCCTTTCTTGAGTTGGTGTACTCCAGGAACCTCACTGGCATGAATCATATTTACCTTCGCTGCAGTGGGTGAAGTTTCAATTATATTTTTTACACACACTTGGCTCAAGGTTGCTTATAAACGTGAATTTAACAAGCCAAGCTTCACACTACAAAAGCCATAAGCTGTTGTAACACAATGTGCTATTGTTTTGTTCTTTGTTGTCGGCACAAAGGGATAGAATCAGAGGTGGTACACATTGACATGGTGCAAGGGCTTTATTTACAGGATGCTGCTCAAACAGGGAACAATGGTGAACTCCACAAAAGCCCATGAAATGCTCTGATGACACCATTTCGTAAGGTGACGTTACACCAGCCAATAACGTTACTCTGATAAATAACACCCCTCCCTCACTACTCCTTCAGTGTCCCCAGCATTTTTTCATAATCAAACACTTTAACACATTACGCCATAACTAACATTGTTATGTTATGGACACGTGTGTACATTAGTAAGTCAGTGTGCAGGATTTCCCCATTTGGGAGACTCCCACCGGAGCTGAATTGGACCTGTCAGCAGGAGCACGAAGCAGGAAACGATTCCCAGTCCTTAGCCATGCAAAGTCTTGCATGGTGAGGATTGCGAGGGATTCCTTTGGGAATCCTGCTATCGGGCCACCATTTTAAGCAAGATCCTGCGGCTGGCCAGCCCCCCACTGGGTTTCTTCTGGGTCACCACCTGCTCTACCCCCCCCCCCCACACCCAGTGCAGGGATGACACGTCCGCCCTCCCCCCACTGGCCCCCTCACCAGAGACCCCCTAAATAAAGAGACAACCCACAGAGACCCCCTAAACAAACTAACAGCACTTAACTCTGTTTGATGTGGTCCAAGAGCTGTCAGTCAAAGCTTGATGTTTATAAACACTGTGGTTAGTTTCACAGCTGACCACTGCAGAGTTTCTCAACCACGAAGGGTGAGAGGTGGACACTGGGACAGTCAGCAGCACCTCAAGGAGAGTGTGAGAGGAGGACCCTGAGACACAGTCAGCAGCACCGAGAGCAGAGTGTGAGAGGTGGATACTGGGACAGTAAAAAAAAAATTTTTTATCTTTAGACAGAGTGGATAGTCAGAGGCTTTTCCCCAGGGTAGAGGGGTCAATTACTAGGGGGCATAGGTTTAAGGTGAGAGGGGCAAGGTTTAGAGTAGATGTACGAGGCAAGTTTTTTACGCAGAGGGTAGTGGGTGCCTGGAACTCACTACCGGAGGAGGTAGTGGAAGCAGGGACGATAGGGACATTTAAGGGGCATCTTGACAAATATATGAATAGGATGGGAATAGAAGGATACGGACCCAGGAAGTGTAGAAGATTGTAGTTTAGTCGGGCAGTATGGTCGGCACGGGCTTGGAGGGCCGAAGGGCCTGTTCCTGTGCTGTACATTTCTTTGTTCTTTGTTCTTTGAAGGAAGATGAATGGAACAATGCTGAAAGCTGGGGAGTGTGGAGGCTGTCAATCACAGCTTAGTAAAATCAATATCAAAGAGAAATGAATGAATGCCTAGCAAATCAAACATCTCAGGGGGTTTAAACCCCAGCTAACTGGTTTTCCCTTTCCAGAAATTGACAGGTGCTGATTCCTCTGCCTGAACCAGCAGGTGTATTGCTCAGGGGAGTGGTATAACAGTGAGTTTTTTTCACTGTATCTGTCTGTACTGCTCTCCAGCTTCCAGGCTGTGGTCTCCTTTCTGGGGGACTTCCTGACAGGGGTCTATCTTCTCCAGGTTCTGTGGAGGGGTCTCTTTATTTAGGGGACCATGGGGGGTCTCTTTATTCAGGGGGTCTCTGGTGGGGGTCAGTGAATGATCTGGTGGGTGTGCGGTGGGCAGGCCTTGCATTGTGGGGGTTGGGGGGTGGCCCTCTGATGTACTTTGTGGGCAGCTCCCGTAAAAAATTACCCTCATAGCCCACCATGAGATCCATCACATCAAAGAAACGCTTGTCAGAGCCAGCACCAATTCTTGTCCACATGATTCCCAGAGGATCAGAGAATCACGAGGGCCTGGAGAATATGGTGCCCAGACCAGTAATTGGCACGCGGCGCAAACCTCGATCCCGACACCAGCGGGTGTCAGAGCTTCGGAAACAGCCTGTTTTCTCCTGGACGCTGGATTGTCAGCCGCATCAGAAACTCCGCTACCAGAGGCGCAAGGCGGAGAATCGAGCCCAGTCTCTTGGGTCGACGTCCATCTCGTTTTGACAGAACACGACGTTCAGGAAACTTTAGGGGCACTAGGTGTGTCTTCCTGTACACTGGTCAGTGTCACATCTGGCAAAACCAACTCAGGAACTGGTTATGTGGATGATTGTTGTAACAGATTCTGTCATTTCGGCAGCTGTAATCCTTAAGTCTGGCATACCCTGTGGTACAAATTCTGTACTCTCGCTACGTACAGACAATAATCGGTCCGCATGCCCACGCCAAAATCGTTCATCATCAGATTTCCAGTATATGAGATTGGACCAATTTGGCTAATACAATTGCCAGAGGTGTAATTTCCTGCAAGAACACATACCCCACAGTCAAATGGTGAAATGGTGTTCCCTTCCAGCCACTGATGTTGTTGCCTGACTATCTCTGAAGTTGAAGGGAAGTGAATGGACGAACTGTGCATGGTTTCCTTTTTTACATCAGTATAGCCGGTGAGCTTTGCGTTGTGGAATGTGCAGTGTTTCTGTATGTCATAAAGCTATTGACGTGTTTCAGTAGAGAGCCTTTATCCCTCAAAACCTTCACTGAATGCTTGAGTGATTGCAAAAAACGTTCAGCTTAAGCCATTGGTAGCTGGATGGTGAAGGCAGATTTGATATGGTGGATGGCAAACCCCTTCTGGTAGTCCTCGAATTTGGCTGATGTGAACTGCCTACCATTGTTCAGGTCACCTGAATCTTGCAAATACCTCATCAAGCTTTTCCACGGTCTGATCCGTAGATTTTGATTTCATGATGGCAACCTTCAGCCAATCCAACCATGACCAGAAACATGAGTCCTTCGACTGGTCCCACATGTGCGATATGGGCCGGTCCCATGGATGCAAAGGCTGTAGCGGAGGTACGTCTCTCAACCCAGCGCAGGATTGGCACAATCCCACCTTTTCCTCTATTTGGGCATCCAAGCCGGGCCACGCGAAGTTGCTTCTCGCCAACTCCTTCATCCTAACTACACCAGGATGGAGCTCGTGCAACTGTTCCAGGATTCTACTCCGTAGACACAGTGGAATGAATACTCTAGTACCCCACAACAACACTCTATTTTATACTGGTTGCTCAGGATGCCTGGTAAGTTAAGCTTCAAGGTCTGGATTATTTCGGAGCTCTTGTGTCAGAGTGCCTTTTTGAATCATGCCAGTGGATCTGTTCAGAGTCAAGCTTGTTTGTTACAAATCAACTTGTGTAAAGGCTTTCAGCCTTGTTGCTGAGTGCAGTACAAACTTTCCATGTAATTTAGCAATCCTAGAAATGACTTTAACTGAGCCATGTCTGTGGTCATGGAGCATCCAGGACCTCCGACATCTTATTAGGTTCTTTGTGCAGACTGTCTTGGTTGATGATAGTGATCAGAAGAGTAAAAAAATTCGCACTTCTCTTTCTTGACCCTGAGATTATGTAGCTGCAGCCTTGCAAGAGTAGTTTCTAAAGTCTTTACAGGCTCTTGATCATTCCGACCTGCAATCAAAATGTCATCCATGTCGCATTGCACACCCGATAGCCCAAGATCTGATCCATAGATCGTTAGAAGAGAGCTGGTGCTGGTGATGATATGTGAACAATCATCTGTGTATATAATATAATAACCAAATTGTATATAAACATTAGTGCCTGTATGTATAGATTAGTATTCTAGCATCCTAACACAGGTGGCGTGGCGACAGGAAAACGTTACTGGAACACAGCCACATGTGAAGCAGAACGTATTCTAGCATCCGACCACAGGTGGCGTGATGAGAGAACATTACTGGAAGCTAGCCACATGTGAGACAGGACGTATTCTAGCATCCGACCACAGGTGGGGTGGCAACAGGAGAACGTTACTGGAAGACACCCACATGGGGGAGAGAACCTTGACAGCAGGCACAGAGTCCAGTCGCATAACAAGCAGCTCCTGAGTCAACAATAATCAATACCAGTTAATCATACTTATTTGTATTCAGCCGTCATATCCAATTGTAATCGTAGCAGATATCACAGAAACCCTTTTGTGTTTTAGTTAGCT
Source organism: Scyliorhinus torazame (assembly GCF_047496885.1). NCBI lineage: Eukaryota > Metazoa > Chordata > Chondrichthyes > Carcharhiniformes > Scyliorhinidae > Scyliorhinus > Scyliorhinus torazame. The sequence continues at coordinate 22,140,391 of NC_092721.1, read as the reverse complement.
AATAAACTGTTTTGTTCTTTTACAAAGCCATATGTGCTCTGCCCACCTCAACTACAAATACCTCATCATCTGTGCATACAGAGAACATTACATGGTACCACGGAGTGAATCTCAAGAATTGCAATTAGGAAAAACTAAAAAGGACAATTGTAGGCTCGACAAGAGAGAGATCGGCTGCAAAACCCGAGACAACCAGGTGAAGCGAGATGGAAGCACTCAGGACTCCTGGCCCACTCCTCACTGGTAACATAGATGCCAACTGCTGTGCTTTTAAACAACAATTTACTTTTTACGTGGAGGCCCAGGGTCTCCAGGATGCTTCAGATCAGAGGAGAATAGCCCTATTGATGACTCCAGCTGGTCCCAAGGAAATTAGCTTATATAACACATTCCATTTTGCCTCGGAGGACGACAGGAAAAGCTACGATAAAGTAATTGATCGCTTTGATGACTACTGCCATCCGAAGGAAAATGTAACGTTTGAGTGATCTGTCTTTCGTATGCGGTTACAAAAATCGGGTGAAGCATTCGACTCTTTTGTAACAAACTTGCGTCTAAAAGCGCAATCCTGCAATTATGCAGACCTGCAGGACTCTTTAATCAAGGACCAAATTGTTTGTGGACTTAGAAGGGCCATGTTACGGGAATGATTGCTGCGCGAACGTGATATGACTTTATCTGATGCACTACGGATATGCCAGGCTAGTGAAGTTGCTTTGCAACAAATTACTGAAATTCAAGCACAGGGACATGGTAAAGCGAGACCAATGCCATTTTTGCTGTGTTGCAGCAAAACTACCAAGGTGGTCAGCATGGGGGCGGTCATTTGAGAAGACCATTGGAACATGCCGCTTTGTGTCCGGGGTGCGGCAGAACGCACAGTCCGCGTAAGTGCCCTGCATATGGCAAAGCGTGTGCCAGATGCTCAAAGAGCAATCATTTTGCCCAGCAATGCCAGTCCATGGAGCGAACACAGGTGCCGAGGAACATCAACTACGCAAATAAACTGAGAAACGACTCTCCTAATTTGCAAAATGCCGTCCGGAGTAAGCAAGGTGAGGACACATTGCTAGAGTTGGCGAAGAAGATTTACTCTTCTTCCATATCATCGAGGAAGACAACAGCGACTGTGCAATCGCTGACACAGAAATTCAAGACACAGACCCCGACTGCATACAGATGGCGCACACGGCAGCCATAGATGAAATGACACAACAGACGCCAAAGAGCAAATCCAAAGCTCAGGCTGCAGCTCTGCTCAGAAAGAAGTATTGCAAAGCTGCCACCGAAAGCATAGTAGGCCCAGAAGACACGGTTGCCTCCGACAAGGTGCAGCAACACAGCGACCAAAACCGCGAGTCAAATTAAATAATACACATATCTCGGCAGCTGAAAGAACAACTAAACCAAATGAAAGAATCACAGAAAACAATCGGCTAATCATACATCAGCAAAACACTGAGATGAGTGCCCTCCAGCACAGCATCAAGGACACACAGATAAAGAGGAGCCACATACCGGCACAATGCCCTCTGAGGTTGTGGTTGAGCCCTGTGATTCGGATCTTTATGATGATACAAATTCTGCTGGTAGCGGGATGCACAGCTCTGTTGTACCCTCTTCGAAAGTCAAATGTCCTTGCAGCACATGGACACCAGCCGATATTGAGCAGCACAATGGTGTGACCTGGTATAGCAAGGAAATTCCTGAAGCCAAAGAAAAAGGAGCCACTTCCTTCAAAACCTAATCGGGAAGTTGCGATAGCAGCAAAAGCCGGTAAGACATTTAAACACCACAAGCTCAAGACAAAGAACACCCTACACATTGAAGGTGGTGAATCAGCAGAATCAGCCAAGAGACTGATACAGACTTTTTAAAATGATGGACATTTAACATTTGCATGCATCCAACTAGATCCATTGAAAATTCATGTATCTGTAAATAGAGTCATGGAATTTACAGTGCAGAAGGAGGCCATTCGGCCCATCGAGTCTGCACCAGCTCTTGGAAAGAGCACCCTACCCTAGCCTACGCCTCCACCCTATTCCTGTAACCCAGCAACCCCACCCAACACTAAGGGCAATTTTGGACACTAAGGGCAACTTAGCATGGCCAGTCCACCTAACCTGCACATCTTTGGACTGTGGGAGGAAACTGGAGCACCCGGAGGAAACCCACGCACACACGGGGAGAACGTGCAGACTCCGCACAGACAGTGCCCCAAGCCGGGAATCGAACCTGGGACCCTGGAGCTGTGAAGCAATTGTGCTAACCACTATGCTACTGTGCTGCCCCGCACATGCACAGCACAGGCCGTTCCGCACATGCGCGAACTCGCGCCGGCCGTTCAACCCATGCGCGAACTCGCGCCGGCCGTTCTGCGCCGGCTGGAGCTGCGGGGACCACTCCGGCGCCAACCTAGCCCCCTAGGAAGGGGAGAATTCCTCACCTTCGGGGACCATTGACGCCGGAGTGCTTGGCGTGGGGACATAGCCCCATTATTAGAGAATCCCGCTCCTGATCTTAGATAAGTGGTAAAGGGTACCAAGATCAGCACATAATTCAGAGTCGATAGTCATTTTGAAATACCAACATTTTCCTACTGAATCATCTTTGTTTAAGACTGGGATGATAGGGGTTGCTTAGTCACTGGGCTTCCACTTAGGTTGAATAGCATAGGGTACAGTACGCACTTTCAAACACTTAGGCACGCTGCCTGCCTTTATCTTGAGTTTTACTTTCACCCAGTCACGGATCCAAGTGACATCTTGAATACCTTTGCATACTTTCTCAGACGTGGTTGAAGATCATTCGTAGAATCAACAAATTGATTCACGACAATCCAGTTTAGCTTAATCTTCCTGAATCAAGATCTCCCAAACAATGCAGGAAAGTTTCCTTATACAATCTGTGGTGATATGCCTGTGTATATAGTTAGCAATACGACATCCAACCAGCTGGTAGTGATAGAGATCTATCACGTGACTCAAGACCCCCGCCAGTTGGTAGTAAATCGTACAAGAGGGTAGTCGCGCTTAGAGTAGTTCCAGCAGAATTCACTGAATTAATTTAGTAGCCATCGTCTGCATTATAGTTTGTCAATTATCTTTCCACGTGTTTGTTAACAAATCATTTTTCTAGTTAAACAACTAGATCTTTTGTACAACGGTCACAGAACACAATACAATGTGAAGAAACAACTCCATTTTCAGCTCGTTAACTGTTTCAGTCACCTTGATGAAACCCTCCTCAATATATGTTCTCAGGACCACATCAGATGGTTGTAATGGCAGATATTTTGTATTTTATTTTGAGGCACAGTTGAATGTATATTCATCTGTACACTGTTAATTGCAGTGTTACATTCAGTGGTAAGATAGTACGAGTACATTATGTGGAAATGTACTTATTTTTAAAACAGTTCCAATTTGTAACTGCCACTTACTTCTCTTGTGGCTAAAACTTAAGAGATACACATGCCTGGGACATGAATTGTACGTTGACCTTGTGGGTATGGCATCAGTTCAGTCTGTCATTCTTGCCATTTAATTGACTTTTATTTCAACAGGGATAGCATGTTCTGCACATTATCCTTAATATTTATAATTCCTGCGACCACTCAGATGAATTAACTTAACAAGTCAAGGCTAATAAGACTCTAAAGGATGGCATATGTCAATCATTTTACTGCGCCAAAGGCCCAATTGTATCCCGCCTGACAGCCTCCATCAGGAGAGCAGCAGTGGAAGATCGAGAAATGCCAGTTCAATGACAGATGAACTTTTTAGAATTTTACTGGTATCTTTTGCATTTTCCGTTGCTATTTTTCCCGACACAATGTAGCCTGACAGCTGGCACTTGTAAATAATTTAAGATGAATGTGGAAACTCTTTGCAGTGATGAGTATTGCTAGTTTGAAAAAATCTGCAATTCTGTTGCTGACGTATTACAGGCTCTAGCGGAACAACGTGTCACAGCTCTCAATGGAAATAAGGTGGGGGGGGCAATTTTCAGCTCCCGATCACCGTCAAGGAGAACAACGACGCAGTCGGATAATCCAGAGAATTGGGAAATGCGTTTCTCTCCTGAGTGATCGGGTTTCACAATTTTCCCCCGTCACCCGCCAGCGATGTCACGAGGGCGGGAACCTCATTTAAATTAATTATAATAAATTTCATATTATTAACGGGTCTCCCGTCACAAGCTCCTTCCCCACGAAATATTCACACCTCGCTGATGTGTCATCACGTCGGTGAGGTTTTCAAGAGCTTCTTAAAAACGTGACTCAGCCAAGGGGATCCCTCCCGAGTGCAAAGGTAAGTTTCTCCCCCAACATCTTCCCCACCGCCACCCCCACCCCCACATCCACCACCATCCCCCCACTGCCCCTACCTCCAAACCCACTACCACCCCCTCTACAGCTCCACTACCACCAATCCCACACCCTCTTTCCACTGCCACCCCCTCCTTCCCTCTCCCCTTACACCACCCCCCCACACAGACATACACCCAGCACCCCCCACTCTCTCCCTCCCCGGGCCGTGATGCAATCATGTGCCTTGTCTTGTGTCTTGCAGGAGTTGCTGGTGGGGGCGGGCCCTTCCGGTGTCCCCCAACCACATCCCCAGGTGTTGACGAGCGGCGACGGTGACACTGACACCGACAGGAGCCCCCGGCCCGCGTCCCAAAACACTCGAGAGCTCACGTCCGGGAAAGACGCTGACTTCTCATCGCAGCTGCCTCCAATGGTCCCGTGGATTGTGGAGATGCAGTCGCAGAGCCAGGGGCTGCACGAGGGGTTGTCGGTGAGCATCCAGCACCTGCAGGTGCAGTTGGAGGAGTCCTACCGTGTGCAGGGACAGGAGGTGGTGCTGACCATGCGTGCCACTCAGGCCAACACTTCAAGGGTGGCATCTGTGATGGAGCCCTGGGGGGGGGGGGGGTGAATGTTTCGGCCGTAGGTCAAGATATCCAAGGCCGTGTTTGCGTGGGTTTCACCCCCACAGCTCAAAGATATGCAGGTTAGGTCAATTGGCCACGCTAAATTGCCCCTTAATTGTAAAAAAATAATTGGATACTCTTAAATTTATAAAATAAAAAAAGATGTCCAAGGCCACGGGCAATCTGTGCGGGCAGTGGCCACGGCCCAGGACAGGGCTGACCTATCACAGGCAGCCATGTACCAGAGCTACCTGGACATTACAGATGCGCTCTAGAGCGTGGCCCAGTCACAGCGCGTCATGGCTGAGAGTGTCGGCGGCATTGCCAGGCACTGGGAAGTAGTGTGGGACTGGGGTGCGATGTCCATGCCCCTGGCTAGACCCCCTGGTTGGTGAACCTGGGCACAGACGTTGTGTGCCCTCTCAAGCCTGCCCCGGTCGGTCCCCATGTCCTGCCCACCCTCGTCCTCCCCCGCATCCACCTCGTTGAACGACGACTGGTATTTATCCTCCTCCTGAAATGAAAATGAAATGAAAATCGCTTATTGTCACAAGTCGGCTTCAAATGAAGTTACTGTGAAAAGCCCCTAGTCGCCACATTCCGGCGCCTGTTCGGGAACTTCAAACTATTTTGCTGGACCTGCAAAGACATTGCCCCTCTGCTGCGTGATGTTGTGAAGGACGCTGCAGGGCGCTACAATGTGGGCGGCCCTCTCAGCATCTGGTCCCCTCCGAAGTCGTCCAGGCATCTGAACCACATCTTCAGGATGCTGAGGCACTGCGGCCCCCGCATGTCCCCCTCCCATCGCCCACCATCTCCGCACCACGGGCCCCGTCATTGTTCGGCGCCATGTGGCCCTGGTATCCGTCACCGCTGCCAGGGTATCATCGGCTGGCACTACCCTTTCCAGCAGTATGCTCCGTGGCCCCTGTCCAGTGTCCCCCTGAAGGGGCTACTGTGGGCATTGCCCTTGGGTGAGCTGCGTGATGCCCCACAGGCTTGTGGCAGCCGGTTGAAGGGGTGGTATGGCGGAGGGTGGGGTGTCGGGGTGGTGGGGTGGGGGCATCCATACGGCTGGAGTCACTCTGTAGAACCACGGGCCAATGTGGGTGGTCAGTGCAGTGCGCAGCAAGGTGGCTGCCTTGAAGGCCGCGGCAATGGAGGTCTAGGCCTGGACACTCTGGTCTCATGGGGAGTTGCCCAGGCTCCGCGGCCCATCTCCTGGTCACCCCCCATAACCCCACCTGGCTCTGACAGGCCATCCCCCGCCCCCCCGTCTCCCCTCCCCCCCACCCCAGCCTGGCCTGTGGCAGGATTTCATAGAATTTACAGTGCAGAAGGAGGCCATTCGGCCCATCGAGTCTGCACCGGCTCTTGGAAAGAGCACCCTACCCAAGGTCAACACCTCCACCCTATCCCCATAACCCAGTAACCCCACCCAACACTAAGGGCAATTTTGGACACTGAGGGCAATTTATCATGGCCAATCCACTTAACCTGCACATCTTTGGGCTGTGAGATGAAACCGGAGCATCCGGAGGAAACCCACGCACACACGGGGAGAACGTGCAGACTCCGCACAGACAGTGACCCAGCAGGGAATCGAACCTGGAACCCTGGAGCTGTGAAGCAATTGTGCTATCCACAATGCTACCGTGCTGCCCCTTTTTGCAGGGAAACAGAATGGCAGAGCAGGAGACAGCCCACGGTCGCGCCTCTACGTGTCCTCCCTCCTCTCTCTCCCCCATTAGCCACGGCACCTGCTTCCTGATTTTTAAAAGCACAAGTGAACCTCGTCATTGGGAAATTCCCCCCGGCGGAGGTGGAGAATCGCGGAGGCCGCGGAGAAAACCGGGTCAGGCCCGCTAATGACATGCAAATGGCGTTTATTGTACGTGCGGAGTGGAATGCACAGACGCCATTGTCAAGGCAACGGAAAATTGCGATTTGGCGTGAACCCAGTGCCCTCCATGATTTCAGCATCAAGACCGATTCTCTGCCCAATCGCCTTTTCCTATTACAGCGTCGGCCGACAGAGAATCCCGCCCGTGAACTTTGAGCTATTCTTTTGTTTATAACTTGTAAAGATACACTATTCTCTCTAACTGCATTTTAAAAAAATGAAACACACTTTATTAAATAATATTAACCCATAAATTACCCACTATGCATGCAAGAAACACCCAGGATTCGTCTATACTACCTGCAAAGGTGGTTTGGTAAGCTGTAGCTCCGATCTCGGAGTCCCTCTGATTCTCGCTGAATGTTGCTTCCTTCTGGTCTGGTCTGGTCAAGGTCACCTCACACACCAAGCTTCGAGTCTTTTGCTTCGAGTCTTTGCTCCCTAGATGGCCTTCGGGAATGCCTATTTTAATCCCCCACCCACCTCCCTTCTCCACCTGCCCTGGGCCTTTCTCTAATTGCATTTTTTGCTCAAATATATGTGAGTGCTGAGTGTTTGGTGTAGCGTTTAGAGAATGCGTGAATAAATTATATTCTTTATTTAAACGTATGAAAGCTTGTTGCTGTTATTTCAATTGACCACACTCTCTGGAGGCTATGAAAAATATACATCTTCCTCTTTATAAAAGGCATTGATTACAGATAGTTAAGGAAAGCGTACAGAGGTTTCAGTTCTTTCCTGATATTGACTGTAACAACAGTCAGTTGTCTGTCCATTGTGGACAGCCAAAAGGACAAAATGTTTGGTATGATTCGCGAGCTGTTGAGCCAATGTAGCTGGCATCGCATCAGCAAAGAAATTAATATACCACATTACACATTTGAGGGATGGACAGAACAACTTTTTGGACTGATAGCACCATCTATTAGTGGAGATGACCACACATATTGCTACAGCATAGTAGCAATGCAAAACTGCTCGCTTCACCTGTTGCACCACTTTTTAAGTTACCTTAACCTTCTTGTGTATTTTAAGGTAGACAGGGCATTTTTCAGGTCAGGAAGAATAGAAAAACAGGGTATTATTTAAATATCGAGTGACTGCAGAATTCCGAGGTGCAGAGGGATCTGGGTGTTTGAGTAAATGAGTCACAAAAGGTTAGGATGCAGATACAACAAGTAATTGAGAAGGTGAACGGAATGGTATCCTTTATTATGAGAGCAACTGAACATAAAAGGAAGGATGTTGTGCTTACGTTATACAGGGCATTGGTGAGACCACGGGCGGGATTTTCCAGCCATGTTGCATCTGGCGCCGATCCCATTTTTTGGCTGACGCTGGATTCTCTGGCGCATCGGGGTTACCGGTGGCGGAGAATGCAGCCCAAGATCCTGAATGGCCTTGGCAAGGTGGACACAGAAATTATGTTTCCTCTTGTAGGTGAGACCAGACCTAGGGGGCACTGTTTCAAAATGAGGGGACACCCTCAGCTGGCTTGTAATGCAGAACAAGGCCAGCAGCGCCGGTTCAATTCCCGTACTGGCCTCCCCGAACAGGCGCTGGAATGTGGCGACTTGAGGCTTTCACAGTAACTTCATTGAAGCCTACTTGTGACAATAAGAGATTATTATTATTGGATGGTAGTGGTTGTGGGTTTAGACGGTGCTGTCAGAGGAACCTTGGTGAGTTCCTGCAGTGCATCACGGTGCACACGGCTGCTGCTGTGCATCAATGGTGGAGGGTTTGAATGTTTGTGGAAGGGGTGCCAATCAAGCGGGCTGCTTTGTCCTGGATGGTGTCAAGCTTCTTGGGTGTTGTTGGAACTGCATTAAAAGGGCAGCACGGTAGCATTGTGGATAGCACAATTGCTTCACAGCTCCAGGGTCACAGGTTCAATTCCGGCTTGGGTCACTGTCTGTGCGGAGTCTGCACATCCTCCCCGTGTGTGCGTGGGTTTCCTCCGGGTGCTCCGGTTTCCTCCCACAGTCCAAAGATGTGCAGGTTATGTGGATTGGCCATGCTAAATTGCCCTTTGTGTCCAAAATTGCCCTTAGTGTTGGGTGGGGTTACTGGGTTATGGGGATAGGGTGGAGGTGTGGACCTTGGGTAGGGTGCTCGTTCCAAGAGCCGGTGCAGACTCGATGGGCCGAATGGCCTCCTTCTGCACTGTAAATTCTATGAAATAGAGATGAGAAAAAATATTTTCTCTCAGAGGTTTGTTTGCCTTGGAACTTTCTACCTCAGAAGGTGATGGAGGTGGGGGGTCATTGAATACCTTTAAGGCAGAGGTAGATAGATTTTTGTTTAGCAGGGTAATCAAAGGTTATCAGAAGTAGATGGAAATTTGGAATTAGAAACATAAGAGATCAGCCATGACCTTATTGAACTGTGGGGGGTAGGCCAAAAGGCCGACTCCTGCTCCTATTTTTAAAGTTCATATGAAAAACCTGGCCTTAGGACAATTTATGAATTTATGTGATACACAGCGAGGAATGATTTGATCAGGGTAGCTATTATTCTGCAGGATGGCTTTGATGTGCCCCATTTTGTTACTGAGCTTGCACAGTGAGCAAATGGCTTGGGCCTAGCTGGGAGATTGTCGATAAGGCCAATCATATGGCATGTGAAGCTGATGAAAATGGTTGCGAAAGCTGAGTCCCAGAGAGGATCCCACAACAACACTATTTATTTGGGCACACATGTTGTCATTAAAACTGAACTCAATGCGTGAGTTACATAGTTAATAAATTCAATGAATACAGATTCAGAAAAATGCATTGTGTGTAGATTGCAATGATGCTCATTTGGTTTTGTAGAAACTACCATATTCATATGTAAGGACTTGTCTTCAGCAAACTGAAAGAACACACCCAGGCATTGCGCCGTTTTTGATGAAACAACCATGGAGGACATTTGGTCTCTGGTACATTCTCCTTGGCAGTACCTTGACCAATGAGAGTTGAGTTGCCAACAAATCAGCACGCTTTTCTCATATAGTATAAATTGTTGCTACATTTGAATTTTGGTGTTCTTACGCCAACTGTGATGAGTGAATGAAGAAAAACTTCGACAGCATGTCTAATATTTTAACAATCTAAAAATGAGAGGCATAATACGGAATAATCAGCATGGGTTGCAAAAGGGAAACCCTATTTGTTTCTTTTTGAGGAGGTAATAGAGAGGGTAGACAAGGGTGAAGCAGCAGATGTAATTTATCTGAACACTCCTTTATTTGATCCGCAATAGTGTGCCCCTTAATAAACTATTGAATTATCAGAAAGAATAGTAATGACATGAAAATGTTAGGGAAATCCAATAAATAGGATAGTTTTCTGCTGGTTATATACTATTAAAACTATTGGAAAATGGAAGCTCTTAAGGCATGGGCAGTTAGGTTATGCTAATGGTACTAGTACTTTTGTTACATTGGTGAGTCTCGCAAAAAGGTTTCGGGGTGGCACTGTAGCACAGTGGTGAGCACTGTTGCTTCACAGCACCAGGGACCTGTGTTTGATTCCCAGCTTGAGTCACAGTCTGTGCGGAGTCTGCATGTTCTCCCCGTGTCTGCGTAGGTTTCCTCCGGATGCTCCGGTTTCCTCCCACAGTTCAAAGATGTGCAGGTTAGGTGGATTGGTCACACTAAGTTGCCCCGTAGTGTCCAAAAGTTAGGTGGGGTTGCTGGGTTACAGGGATGGTGTGGAGGTGTGGGCTTAGGTAGGGTGCTCTTTCAGGGGCTGGTGTAGACTCGATGGGCCGAATGGCCTCCTTTTGCACTGTAAATTCTATGATTCTATGAAAACTGCAAACAAATTTTTACCCAAGGCAAGTTGGTAACAATGGGGAACAAAATATAAAGGGTTTTGAACAAGGTATGAACTTTAGTAATAATAATAATTGCTTATTGTCACAAGTAGGCTTCAGTGAAGTCACTGTGAAAAGCCCGTAGTCGCCACATTTAGGGCCTGTTCGGGGAGGCCTGTACGGGAATTAAACCCGCGCTGCTGGCCTTGTTCTGCATTACAAGCCAGCTGTTTAGTCCATTTACACTCTAATGGGTGGGCTCACAAAATTGTCCTCCGGGGTGGCACTGTGGCACAGTGGTTAGCACTGCTGCCTCACAGCTCCAGGGTCCCATGTTCAACTCCAGCCTTGCGTGACTGTCTGTGTGGAGTTTGCACTTTCTCCCCGTGTCTGCGTGGGTTTCCTCCGGGTGCTCCGGTTTCCACCCACAGTCCAAAAATGTGCTGGTAAGGTGGAGACTTGATGGGCTGAATGACCTCCTTCTGCACTGCAGGGATTCTATGGATTCTATGGAAAAGAAGGTAATTAAGTTTGATTTCCAGAGGTTAGTTCAGATAAGAGAAAATTGAAATGGAAACAAAACTGTATATCAGGAGCTGATTAAACCCATGCAAGTTTAACTGTTTTAGATATCAGCCAAAGCAAGAATAGCTGTCAGAAAGCCATGTCTATGAAGCAAGTCTGTCAAAAGTGGTTTGTTTTATCTCAGAACTAAATCACAAACATTAGTCTAACATCAGTGGTAGGGAAATTATTAGAAACAATTCTGAAGGACAGGATTAATCTACACATGGAAAGGTAGGGATTGGTCAGCGATAGTTAACATGGATTCTTTGGTGGAGATCCTGGGCGGGATTCTCCGACTCCCCTCGATGGGCCGAGTGGCCGCCCGTTTTCAGCCAGTCCCGCCGGCGTATATTACACCAGGTATTTGCCGGCGGGACCTGGCTGGGCGGGCGGCCTCCGGGGTCCTCAGGGGGGGCGCGGGGGGATCTGGCCCAGGAAGTGTCCCCACGGTGGCCTGGCCCGCGATCGGGACCCACCGATCCGCGGGCAGGCTCTATTCTTCCACGTCGGCTGCTATGGTCCTCCGCGATGGCCAACGCAGAGATGACGCCAGCACACGCTGGCGCTCCCGCGCATGCGCCAACCCGGGCCAGCCGGCGGAGGCCCTTCGGCACCGGTTGGCGTAATGCCAAGCCCCTTTCCGGCTGGCGCGATGCAAACCGCTCCGGCACCGGCCTAGCCCCTGAAGGTGCAAAAGATTCTGCACCTTTGGGGCGGCCCGACGCCGGAGTGCTTCACGCCACTCCTTCCCGCCAGAGTTGCCCGCCCCGCCGATTCCCGCAGAATCCCGTCCCCTGTCTAACTAATTCAATTCAGTTTGTTGAAAAGGTAACTAAATATCTTGATGAGGGTAGCTCAGTCGATGTGGTTTACATGGACTTCAGTAAGGACTCTGACAAGGTTCCACAGGGAAGGCTGGTCTAAAAGGTTAGAGCCCATGGGATCCAAGGCAAGTTGGCAAATTGGATTCAACATTGACTTGTTAATAGGAGACAAAGCATAACGGTGGAGGGTTGCTTTTGTGATTGGAAGCCTATGACCAGTGGTGTACCACAGGGATTGATGCTGGACTTGCTGTTTGTTATACACATTAACAACCTCGATGTGAATGTACAAGGTACGATTAGGAAGTTTGCAGATTACATGAGAATTGATGTTGCTGATGGTGAGCAGGATAGTCTTAGGCTACAGACTGATATTGATCAGCTGGTAAATTGGGCAGAGCAATGGCAGATGGAATTTAATCCAGAGAAGTATGAGGTGATGCATTTCGGGAGGTCTAAAAGGGTAGAAGAAACACAATGAACGATAGGTCATTAGGGATATTGAGGAACAAAGGGACTTAGGTGCACATGTCAGTGGATCCCTGAAGGTGGCAGCACAGTTAGATAGGGTGTTGAAGAAAGCATATGGAATGCTTGCTTTCATTAGCCGGGGGATAGAATATAGGAGCAGGGAGGGTCTTGGTACAACTTTATAAAACATTGGTTAGGCCCCATATGGAATAGTGTGTGAAGTTTTGGTCGCCACACCATTGGAAGGACATGATTGCACAGGAGGGGGTGCAGAGGAGATTCGCCAAGATGTTGCTTGGGATGGAAAGTTTCAGATATCAGTAGAGACTGGATAGGCTGCGATTGTTTTCCCTGGAGCAGAGAAGGCTGAGAGGAGATCTGATACAGGTGTACAAAATTCTAAGAGGGGGTAGATGATCAGAATATTTTCCCCATGGCAGCCATGTTTAAGACCAGAGGGCATAGGTTTAAAGTGAGGCACAGTGGTTTAGAGGGGACGTGAGGACACATATTTTGCCACAGAGGGTGACGGAAATATGGAACGTACTGCCTGAGAGAATGGTGGAGGCAGGTGCTCTCGCAACACTTAAGAATCATCTGGGTGAGCACTTAAATCGCCAAGGTATAGCAGGCTATGGACCAAGTGCTGATAAATGGGATTAGTATAGATAGATATTTGATGGTCGGCAGAGACATAGTGGGATGAAGGGCCTGTTTCTGTGCTGTATGACTCTATGACTCGCTGACAAAGAGATATAACTGCCAGGTATGGTAACTGTTATTGGACATTTTTTTGTTTTAAAAAAATCTATAAGATGTTGTGGAATGCTCTGGGACAATTAAGTCGGAGGGTAGTGCACTAAGTGTTGTTTCGAAATATGTATAACCATTGTCTTAGTGAAGGGTATCTCTAGTTTATTGTATTATTGTTTATTTTATTTCTTAATTTCACATTTAGTTTATTTAAAATAATCACAAAATGTCTGGGACATCATTTGCTGGAATTCAAACCTTTCTTCACATTATATCAAATTTAAAGATACAGTTGAGGGCAATTGTTTCTTATTTCCCTTCTGGGATTCGAAATTAGCAGGCATTTATCATCAGCCAAGTCCTTAACAGAATAAGCTCAGAGAATTTGGAATCAGGAGAGAAATAGTAGAATTGATTGCTAGCTGACTTCAAGACAAAATGCAGAGTGGCTGTAAAGGGTAATTATTCAGAGTGGCAGAAGGTAAGAAGTGGTACTACACAAGGATCAGTGCTTTGGATCACTACTGTTCACAACTTACATTCACAATTTGGACTTTGAAATCAAAAACGCAATTTCTAAATTTGCGGTGAAACCTAATTAGGGTGGGTTGTCAATACTGAGGAAAACTGCAACAAATTACAGGAGTACCTTAATAGACTTTCACAATGTGCAAATAATCGACAATCAAAGTTCAACACATAAATGAGAGGTAGGACATATTGGTAGGTGGAATAGGGAGGTTGCCTGTTACTTGGACGTTGCAAGTCTAGGTGGGGGTAAAGGATCAGGGGATCTTAAAGTACAAATACACCAATTGCTAAAAGTTCAACCACAGGACCAAAATCAATCAAGCATTGGCTTTATTTCTAAAGGGATAGAATTGAAAAGCAGGGAAGTTAGGCTAAGCCTATATCGAACCTTGGCTAGACCACACATAGAGTAGTGAGGAGTTTGGCTCACTATATTGTAAAAAGGATATAGAGGCATTGGAGAGGGTGTAAAGAGGTTTTGCAAGAAGGAATCCATAAACACCTGGGTAGACATATCTGGGAATGATGGACAGGCTGTGTCTCTTTTCTCTTGAAAAAACAAGGCTGAGGGGTGACCGATTGGACATGTTTAAAATTATGAAAATTTGATAGAGTGAATAGTTTGTAGAGGGAGAATGTTTCCTCTTGTCGGAAAGAGCATAACCACAGGCCATCAATGTAAGTTAATCAAGAAATCCAATAGGGAATTCAGAATAAATGACTTTACCCAAAGAATGATGAGAATGTAGAACTCCCGACAACAGGGAGTGGTTGAGGTGAAGAGCATAGGTGCTTTTAAGGAGAAGCTAGACAAGTGGACAAGGGAGAACTGAAGAGTGGGATACAATGATAGCTTGCGATGATGTAAGATAAGAGAAGGCGTGGGTGGAGCATAAACAGCTGGTTCGAATGGCCTGTTTCCGTGCTGTATATCCAGTGTTAAGAAAAACATCTTCCTTTGTAAAACAAGTGCAAAATACTCAGTGTTACTTCACTGCCACTGGGTCAACACCCTGGAACTCCCTCCCTCACAGCACAGTGGGTGCACCTACACCACCAAGAAAACAGCTCACCACCACCTCCTCAAGGGCAATTAGGGGAGGGCAGCAAAATGCTAGCCTTGCCAGCAACACCGACACCCTGTGAAATATTTTTTGAAAGTAATGACTTCAGCCATTCTCCCTGGCTCGAGGCATAATTTATCTTTCAGGCTCTTAAATGGCCCCACCCCTCCTTTCACCTCCCGACTGATATGCTTATAGCAAGCCTCTGGGTCCCCTTTTATATTTGCTGCCAGAATCTTCTCATGCTCTCTCTTTCCTTCCCTGATTTGTTTTGAACACTTCCTCTCTGAAATACTCAGCAGGTCAGGCAGCATCTGTGGAGAAAAAAACAGAGCTGATTTGGGCAGCACGGTAGCATTGTGGATAGCACAATTGCTTCACAGCTCCAGGGTCCCAGGTTCGATTCCGGCTTGGGTCACTGTCTGTGCGGAGTCTGCACATCCTCCCCGTGTGTGCGTGGGTTTCCTCCGGGTGCTCCGGTTTCCTCCCACAGTCCAAAGATGTGCAGGTTAGGTGGATTGGCCGTGATAAATTGCCCTTAGTGTCCAAAATTGCCCTTAGTGTTGGGTGGGGTTACTGGGTTATGGGGATAGGGTGGAGGTGTCGACCTTGGGTGGGGTGCGCTTTCCAAGAGCCGGTGCAGACTCGATGGGCTGAATGGCCTCCTTCTGCACTGTAAATTCTATGAAAACTATGAAACTATGATGTTTCAGATCAATAATTTTGCAACAGATTGTCATTCATCTTCTGGATGGACCCACCGCAGAAAGGGACAATCTTATTTTGATTGCGAATTCTTTAGCTATGTAATCATAGACATGTTGCTAGAATCCAATAAAACTTATCCGATGTTGCCAATTTTCATGTGGAAAATATATTTCATCAAGGTCTTGGACTAATCAAAATAATAGTGAGATTAATTGCATTATTTATGGGCAAATGATACAACAACTTTAGGCGAGAAGCAGCCAAATGGTTTACTGCTGACATTCAAATGTTGCTATCCACTTTGTGATTGGCTTCATACAAAAGGCATTTTGCCCTTAGCCTCTCAGTCTTTTGGAGAAACTTTCTCTGCTTGTGCACAAAATCTGC
The DNA here is from genome assembly GCF_047496885.1 of Scyliorhinus torazame. Classification (NCBI taxonomy): domain Eukaryota; kingdom Metazoa; phylum Chordata; class Chondrichthyes; order Carcharhiniformes; family Scyliorhinidae; genus Scyliorhinus; species Scyliorhinus torazame. The sequence continues at coordinate 22,124,441 of NC_092721.1, read as the reverse complement.
CACAGAAACCAAAGTACTGGTATTAGACGTGTAAGTACCATTTTAATTCTGTTTTAAGTGTTAATGACTGCCCCACTCATTAAAAATTACAAATGCAGAGTTTCAGTCTTTCAAGTTTTAAAACATTCAGGAAGACTTTTTAAAATAATAAATATTCTTTTTGTCTTTTGTTATATCTCTCTTAAATTGATTGTTTCCCTCTCCTTATGTACATAATTTGATATTGAATTCACCTCCTTCAATTCAGCCTTCTTATCGGTCCTTCCTGTGTTTGTTCCCCAATCGTTAACTCTAGTGGGTTTATACCCTGTTTATTTAGGGTCCAGGCAAAATGTTTTCCTTGCTGCTTGGTTACCAGCTCGTACTTTCAACGGGTAAAATGTTTTGGGGTGAAAGATGCAGAGGTAAGTCTAACTAACAGAAGATGCATTGGATTCTCTTCTACATCAAATTCAGGTCTCATAATAGTCTATTGCGTGAGTTGGAGGTGATCCAGTTTTGCACAACTGCGTCAGTCCATTTGTTCTGAGTGCACATTATTTTTCTTCAACCGATGACAGGGGCAAGGTCAACCCCAGTACAACCATAAAACAATTTGCAATAATCTGATGTCGATGATATCTTTGACAACATTATAACAGTGGCTGGATACACCTTGCAGAGGAGACAAATGACAGATATTAGGCAGAGGAGCATGGCCCACAAAGCATTGCCGGGACAAGATGAATTGGCCTCAGAGATATTGTTGACATCGCTACATGAAAAAGGAATCCTTCTTCAGTGCATTGGTTGCCATTTGCCTAAATTCTCCAGGTGATTACCCAGCCTGTCAACCAGAAACTTACGGCAGACCTTCAGCTCTGAAAAACGCTGTGCCGTGGGAATCATCAGGCTCTGAACATCTCGCAGATGTTTAGCGAAAAGTGCCTCAGATTGAAGACTCTGCACAGCGCTTGACAAAGTTGAGGAGTAGACTACTGGGAGACAGGTAACACACCAATTATCTCATCGACTTCTGCACACTGATATTGTCCCAGGTTGCCACTACCTCATCCATCAGCAGACGATCATCTCTTGACATGCATTGCAGTCACTGGGATGTTTTTTACAGAGTGAATGAATCTGACCTCTTTGGACCAAACTAACATTTATCTAAAAATACCGATGCAAAGCTGACGCTGGGTCTGAGTACCATCCCAAAGATTTGAATCAGACTGAGATTTCTTGGGATTTCTGCTTATTTCCAACAAGGTTGTCCCTTCAAATCTCCTCCAACCATCCTACTGTTCTCAACTCCCTGTTCAATGTAAGCACCTGAAATAAAATAATAATAATCTTTTATTGTCACAAGTATGAAGTTACTGTGAAAAGCCCCTAGTCGCCATATTCCGGCGCCTGTTTGGGTAAGCCGGTACGGGAATTGAACCCGCTCTGCTGACCTTTTTCTGCATTACAAACCATCTGTTTAGCCCACTGAGCTAAACCGGCCCATGATAGTACAGCCACTTAGGGTCAGAACTCGCCTGGATCCAATATCTTTCACTCACTTGCACTCACACTCGCATACTCTCAGACTCCCACACTCCCTCACTTACCCCCTCACTCACCATCCCCAGGCCCAGGAGGTTTGGAGATTAATGTCGCTGGGGAGGAGTTAAGGATGACCGTGAAGGCAGTAAGCCGTGCTTCATCTCCATTCGGTCGAACAATCCAGCTACCCTGATCCTTGCTGCTGCCCCTGCTCCTTCTGGCCTCCCCATCTTGACGTGAGAGCAACTCTTGTCGTCCTTTAGTGGCCTGGCGTCCGGGGGGAGGGCAAGGTGTGGCCAAAGGCGGACCACAGCACCCAGAATGCACCTGCATGCAGCTAACATTTGTGTTTATTTCTTTCACAGGATGTGAGCATCATTGGCTAGGCCAGCATTTGTTTCCCATCCCTAATTGACCTTGAAAAGGTGGTGGTGAGCTGCTTTCTTTAACCGCTGCAATCCATGTTGTATAGGTCCACCCACAGTGCTATTAGGGAGGGAGTTTCAGGATTTTGACTTAAAGGGTGAAAACCCTTTGGATTACAGCAGCTGGGCACCCTTAGACCCTCTTCAGCCAATGCCTGCATGGATACCAGAAAGTGGCCAGATGAAGCTGCTCTGATTGCTCCATGTGGAGCCGCCTGCAGCCTAGATGCTCAGAGACTGAGGACCACCACTATGACACAGGCAGAGCAGACAGCCAACCCAACGCTCCAGCCACTGGGAGAGCAAATTGTCAGTAATAAGGTGCCACTCTCCCTTATGAATCCAGTTGCAGTCCTGTGACTCGAGCGCAACATCTAGGTTGACACTCCAGCAGTACTGAGGGAGTGTTGCGCCGCCAGAAGAGCTGTCTTTTAGATGAGATGTTAAATGAGATCCATTCTGTCCTCTGAGTTGAATGGCAAAAGATCCCATACTGTTTCAAGGAAGAGCAGGAGAGCTCGTCCAATATTTAATCCCAAACTAGGATAATGTGAGGTGGCCACAGTGGTTGCCACTGCTGCCTCACAGCATCAGAGACCAGGGTTCAATTATGGCCTTGAGTGAATGTCTGTGTGGAGTTGGCACAATCACCCCGTGTCTGTTTGGGTTTCCTCCGGGTGCTACGGTTTCCTTCCCCCCCGCCCCCCCCCCCCCCCCCCCCCGTCCAAAGATGTGCAGGTTAGGTGGATTGGCCAAGCTCAATTGCCCTTAGTGTCCAAAATTTCTCTTAGTGTTGGGTGGGGTTACTGGGTTATGGGGATATGGTGGAAGTGTGGACCTTGGGTAGGGTGCTCTTTCCAAGAGCCGGTGCAGACTCGATGGGCCGAACGGCCTCCTTCTGCACTGTAAATTCTATGATTCTATGAAAAACAAATCTGAACATTATTACATCGCTGTTTGTTATGTGCCAATTAGTTGCTGTGTCTCCGATATTACAGCAGTAACTAGATTTCCAATAAATCCTTAACTGGCTGTAAAATGCAATGTATCATCCTCAAGGTGTGATAGAGGCAGGGGATTAAGCACTCAAGCACAACAAGAAGGCATAAAACGCCAGGGTACAAAACAATAGGAACAAATAAATTTCAAGCAATGTAACATGATGACATTTCATTGGCATTGTCGCTACTGAGCATTCCTGAAATAAGATTTTAGATTGGAAGGCAAGTTGAGATGAATGTATGGGTCAGTTGTTATTGTGTTGTAGAAACCATGGGCGGGATTCCCCGATTGCGACGCTGAAATTGTGTTCGGCCATCGGCCGCAGAATCCCTTTTTCCGCCGAAATCGGAGTCGGCGGTGATGCTCTGCCCCATCATAAACGGCGTACTCGAGGAGTACGCCACATGTCTTGGGACTGCCTCAGGACTTCACCTGAGGCCCTCCCCCGATGCTGCGCCCCCCGATGGGCCGACTTCCCAACGGCGTCGGCCGCGTGTCCTCTAAACTTTCGCAAACCTGGCGAGGCGGCTGCAGACTGTGTCCAGCGCCGCCATAGTTGGGGGGGGGGGAGCCATTCCGCTGGCAGGGGGGGCTTCGGCGGGGGCTGGGGGAACTGATGGGAGGTGGTCTAGGGGGTGGCGATGGGGGTTACAGGGCAGTCTTTAGCAGACTGGGTCCGCGCGCGGCTGGCGCCGTGCGCATGCGCGGTCACGGACCTGGCCTTTCTGCGTCCGTATCGGCAGGTAAAGCCGGGGGCTTTACATAGCGCGGCTGCTAGCGTCCCACTGGGCAGAGCATCGGTGAGGGGGCAGCCCCGACTTTTTGGTTGTAAGGCCAGACGCACCCTCCGGACATCGCTGCAGAATCGGAGAATCCAGCCCCACATCTTTCCAAGGAGTGGGGGAAGTATTTAGTCGGACACTGAATCAATTTGTGAAACACTCATTAATAAGATCTTGCTGGATAGTTCTGTTAACTGTTGGCCCTCAATCGCTCTCCCGTTCCATCAATGTTACACGGGTGTTCCTGTTCAGAAAGTTTCGTGACCTGTCCCAGTAGCTCCGAGATTTACTCTCCCCCACAACTGTGCGTATCTCACCTTGCAGCACTAACACTGAGCAACCCATAATGATGGGCTAGCTGAGTGCTAGTGGAGGAAATTCCAGACCGGTGACCAGTCAAAGCACTTGAATCTTTGCTTCTTGATTCTAATGTTATCTCACTGATGGCTTTCATAAAAACGTGGATTGCATTAAAAAACAGACTTCAACAACTTGTGATGAATGTAGGAATTTGAGATATATTGTATTATATGTAATTGGTGCAATAAAGATTGAAAGCCTGGGTTAGTGTATGACTGCTGCGGTTATGTTTTTAAAATTCCTGTTTTGTAAGTCAGCCAGGCTTTGTGGCTACAAGAGGTGCAATTAAAGCATCGTAAAAGTTGGGCTAATGGAGGTTTGTTTATAGAAAGAGGGTTCCCTAGGGAGCAGATAATTAGAGACATTGTGTTCAGCTTAGTAAGATTATACAGTTAATGGAAGGAGCCAGGAGGTGAGGCAGTCAGGTGTTGAGTTTCTGGAGAAATAGTTCAATTTGGACCTGTGTGTGCACATATTAGCTTCTTCTCTCCTGACAGTGAGTTAAAGATTTGCCTGTGGACAAGTAAGAAGCAGTGTCTCAGGCTTGTTGTTTAAACAGTAAGTTGAGACAGGCGAGAATTTGCAGCTGGTTCCTGAAGGATCTCTCTTTTTAAAAATAGTTCACCTGAGACATTTCTTTACAGCAAGTATTCCCGAGTTGGCTAACTGTATTTAAATGTGAATTATGTCCTAAGATGTTTTTTCTAAAATTTGAGTGGGAATAAAGATAGCAGTTAGGATCACCCCTTGTACCTAGGGCATCACGGCGATGGCAGCAAACCCCGTTGCCCAGACATCCTGGTAGGCTCGCTCCACATTGAAACTGTTATATTGTCCAACCGCACATATAAGGCCTGCTTCACGGCACGGATGCACCTGTGCACCGAGGTCTGTGAGATCACAGACAGCTCCCCACCCGGCACCTGGAAGGACCCCGTTGCATAAAGGTTCAGGGTGACTGTGACCTTTTTAAAAAAATATATATTTTATTGACATTTTTCAAACAGAGATTTTCCGTTTTTACAACTCAATAAAGGAATATGCATTAAACGTTATTTAAATAATATATTAAACTAACAACAAATGAAAAAAGAGATAAACAAAAAGCAAATATCAACAGCTGGCAAAAAACAAAAACACGGGATAATACCCCCCCCCCCCCCCTCCCCCCTGGGTTGCTGCTGCTATCCTTTCTGTTTTTCCATTATCGTTCCGCGAGATAGTCAAGGAACGGTTGCCACCGCCTGGTGAACCCCTGAGCCGATCCTCTTAACGCATATTTTATTCGCTCCAGTCTTATGAACCCTGCCATGTTGTTTATCCAGGCCTCCAAGCCTGGGGGCTTCGCTTCTTTCCACATGAGTAGAATCCTTCGCCGGGCTACTAGGGACGCAAAGGCCAGAACGTCGGCCTCTTTCGTCTCCTGCACTCCCGGTTCTTCTGCAACCCCAAATATAGCTAACCCCCAGCTTGGTTTGACCCGGACCCCCACCACCTTTGAGACCACTCTTGCCACACCCTCCCAGAACTCATGCAGTGCCGGACACGACCAGAACATGTGAGTGTGGTTCGCCGAGCTTCCCGAGCACCTCCCACACCTATCCTCCACCCCAAAAAACCTGCTCAGTCTTGCTCCCGTCATATGCGCCCTGTGTAGAACCTTAAATTGAATCAGGCTAAGCCTGGCACATGAGGACGAGGAATTTACCCTGCTTAGGGCATCTGCCCACAGCCCCTCCTCAATCTCTTCCCCCATCTCCTCTTCCCATTTTCCCTTCAGCTCCTCTACCATCGTCTCCCCCTCGTCTCTCATCTCCATGTATATTTCTGACACTTTACCTTCTCCAACCCATGCCCCCGAAATCACTCTATCCTGGATCCCTTGCGTCGGGAGCTGCGGAAATTCCCTCACCTGTTGCCTCATAAATGCCCTCACTTGCATGTATCGGAAAGCATTCCCTGGTGGCAACTTATATTTTTCTTCCAATGCTCCCAAACTCGCAAATGTCCCGTCCACAAGCAGGTCCTTCAGCTTCCTAATTCCTGCTCGCTGCCAAGATTGAAATCCCCCATCTATCCTCCCCGGGACGAACCTGTGGTTATTCCTTATCGGGGACCACACCGAGGCACCCGTCACTCCCCTGTGTCGTCTCCACTGCCCCCAGATCTTCAAGGTCGCCACCACCACTGGGTTTGTGGTGTACCTTTTCGGGGAGAACGGTAGTGGCGCCGTCGCCAGCCCTTTCAGGCTTGTTCCCTTACAGGATGCCATCTCCAGCGTTTTCCACGCCGCACCTTCCTCTTCCCTCAACCACTTACGGACCATCGACACATTGGCGGCCCAATAGTAGTCACTCAGACTCGGCAGTGCCAATCCCCCTCTGTCCCTACTGCGCTGCAGGAACCCCCTCTTTACCCTTGGTGTCTTTCCCGCCCATACAAAGCTCGTAATGCTCCTATCTATTTAAAAAAAAAAGGCCTTAGTAATCAGGATGGGGAGGCACTGAAACACGAAAAGAAACCTCGGGAGGACCACCACCTTGACCGCCTGTACTCTGCCCGCCAATGACAGGGGCATCATATCCCACCTCTTAAAGTCCTCCTCCATCTGCTCTACCAGTCGCGTCAGGTTCAGTTTGTGTAGGGTTCCCCAGTTCCTGGCCACCTGAATCCCCAGGTATCGAAAATTCCCTGTCACTCTCCTCAGCGGCAGAGCATGTATCCCCCTGCCCTGTTCCCCGGGGTGCATCACAAAAAGTTTGCTCTTTCCCATATTTAATTTATATCCAGAGAACTCTCCAAACTCCCTGAGTATCTGCATTACCTCTGGCATCCCCTCTACTGGGTCCGCCGCATATAGCAGTAAATCGTCTGCATATAGTGACACTCGATGTTCCTCTCCCCCTCTAAGCACCCCCCTCCACTTCTTAGAGTCCCTCAGCGCGATGGCCAATGGCTCAATTGCCAACGCGAACAGTAACGGGGACAGGGGGCACCCCTGTCTTGTACCCCTATGTAATCGGAAGTAACCCGATCTTTGCCTATTTGTAACAACGCTTGCCACCGGGGCCCCGTACAGGAGTCTAACCCATCTAATGAACCCCTCCCCGAACCCAAATCTCTTCAGCACCTCCCACAAATAGTCCCACTCCACTCTATCAAATGCCTTCTCTGCATCCATCGCCACCACTATCTCTGCCTCCCCCTCCGGTGGGGGCATCATCATCACCCCCAGCAACCTTCGTATATTGGCGTTCAATTGTCTCCCTTTAGCAAACCCTGTCTGGTCGTCATGTACCACCCCTGGGACGCACCCCTCTATCCTTGTCGCCATCACTTTGGCCAGCAGCTTGGCATCTACGTTTAGGAGGGAGATGGGCCTGTATGACCCGCACTGCAGCGGGTCTTTGTCTCGTTTCAGAATTAATGATATCGTCGCCTCTGATATTGTCGGGGGTAGTATCCCCCTTTCCTTAGCCTCATTGAAGGTTCTCGCCAGAAGCAGGGCCAGCAGGTCCATATACTTCCTGTAAAATACCACCGGGAACCCATCTGGTCCCGGGGCCTTCGCTGCTTGCATATTCCCAATTCCTTTGATCACCTCCTCCACCTCAATCTGCGCCCCAAGACCTGCCACCTCCTGCTCCTCCACCCTCGGGAACTCCAGCTGGTCCAAAAAGTGTATCATTCCCTCTTTCCCGTCCGGGGGTTGGGACTTATACAGCCTCTCATAAAATGTCTTGAACACCTCGTTCACTTTCCCTGCTCTCTGCTCCATCTTTCCTGTTTCGTCCCTAAATCCTCCGATCTCTCTCGCCGCCCCCCTCTTCCGAAGTTGTTGGGCCAGCAGCCGACTTGCCTTTTCCCCATATTCATATTGTATCCCCTGTGCCTTCCTCCACTGTGTCTCTGCCTTTCCCGTGGTCAGCAGGTCAAACTCCGTCTGTAGTCTTCGTCTTTCCCTGTATAGCCCTTCATCCGGGGCCTCCGCATACTGCCTATCCACCCTCAGAATTTCCCCAACCAATCTCTCTCTTTCTTTACCCTCTTGTTTCCCCTTGTGGGCTCTAATGGAAATCAGCTCTCCTCTAACCACCGCCTTCAGCGCTTCCCATACTACCCCCACCTGGACCTCCCCACCATCATTGACCTCCAGGTATCTTTCGATGCATCCCCTCACCCTTCCGCATACCCCCTCATCCGCCAGTAGTCCCATGTCTAATCTCCAAAGTGGGCGCTGCTTCTTTTCCTCTCCTAGATTCAGATCCACCCAATGTGGGGCGTGATCTGAAACGGCTATAGCCGAGTACTCCGTTCCTACCACTTTTGGGATCGGCGCCCTTCCCAAGACAAAAAAGTCTATCCGGGAGTATACTTTATGGACGTGGGAGATAAACCATCACGTACCTGCCCCCACTATCCACCACTATGGTCTTAGCCTCGAACGATACCCGTTTCCCCACCAGTATTGCCACCCCTCTGTTTTTCGCATCTAACCCTGAGTGGAATACCTGTCCCACCCATCCTCTCCTCAGTCTAACCTGATCCGCCAATTGCAGGTGCATCACCTGGAGCATAACCGCGTCCGTCTTCAGTCTCTTTAAGTGCGCAAACACCCTTGCCCTCTTAATCGACCCATTTAAACCTCTCACATTTCACGTAATCAGCCGGGTTGGGGGGCCATTTACCCCCCCCCCCCCCTCGTCGACTAGCCATCCCCTTTTTTAAGCCAGCTCCTCGCCCAGGTCTCACGCACCCGTCTGTCCCCCAGATGGCGCCCTCCCGTCCCGACCACCTCGTCTCGTATCAGCTCCCCCTTACCCTCAGCAGCAGCAACCCAGTTAACCCCCCCCCCCCCCCGGCTAGATTCCCCTCTAGCTTGATTGCTCCCCCCATATTGCTTCCGGGAGTCAGCTAACTCTGGCTGACCTCGGCTTCCCCCGTTTATCCTTTGACCTCCCTGCGTGTGAGGCCCCCTTCCTTCCTGCGCCCTTTTTCCCACCTCAATTTCCATAGCGCGGGAAAAAACCCACGCTCCCCTCTCGGTCCCGCCCCTAATGGCCCAGTTCCCTCATTCCCCTTCCCTGTCCCCTTTTCCACCGGCGCCCACATTTCTTCGTGGGGGGGGGAGAAAAAATTCCCCGTCCAACATTCTTACATATTAGCCCTCCCCTCTCCCCACTTTACATTTCTGTGCCACCACCTCGCTACCTCTCTCAGACATCAATTTCTCAAGTCTAGTCCAATTTCTCTTCCTGAATGAATGTCCATGCCTCCTCCGCCGTCTCGAAGTAGTGGTGTTTGCCCTGGTGTGTGACCCACAATCTTGTCGGCTGCAGCATCCCAAATTTGACTTTCCTCCTATGGAGCACCGCCTTGGCCCGATTGAAGCTCGCCCTCCTTCTCGCCACCTCCGCACTCCAATCTTGATATACGCGTATCACCGTGTTCTCCCACTTGCTGCTCCGTGTCCTCTTAGCCCAACTCAGGACCATCTCCCTGTCCCTGTAGCGGTGGAACCTCACCACTATTGCTCGTGGTGTTTCCCCTGCCTTTGGTCTTCTCACGAGGACCCGGTACGCTCCCTGCACTTCTAGGGGGCCCGTTGGGGCCTCAGCTCCCATTAGAGTATGGAGCATCGTATTCACCATACGCCCCAGCATCAGCCCCCTCTGTCCCTTCAGGGAGACCTAAAATCCTTAGATTCTTCCTCCTCGAGCTGTTCTCCAGGGCTTCCAACCTTTCTATGCACCTCTTATGTAATGCCTCGTACGTCTCCGTTTTTACCACCAGGCCCTGTATCTCGTCTTCGTTCACGGCTGCCTTTGCCTTCACTCCAAGGAGTTCCATCGCCTGGACCTTTTGTGTTTCCTTCAATCCCTCGATTGCCAGTAACATCAGCGCCAGCACCTCTTTCTTGAGCTCCTCCACACATCGTCGGAGGAACTCCTGCTGTTCCGGGCCCCATACCATCTGGGCTCCCTCGGCCGCCATCTTGCTTCTCCCTTCTCTTCCCTGCCGCTGCTCCAGAGGATCCTCGGCAATCTGGACACTGCTGTCGCTCCTTTCCATCCACACCTGGGGTGACTTCTTCCTTTGTCACCTCACACTGGGTTTGGCCATAAAAATTTCCCGTTGGGGCTCCCGATAAGAGCCCAAAAGTCCGTTGAAACGGGAGGTGCCGAAACGTGCGGCTTAGCTGGTCATCGTCGCAACCGGAAGTCCATCGCCACAACCGGAAGTCTGGGTGACTGTGACCTTGACGGCCACCAAGAGTAGATGTCCTCTCCCGTACCCCTGCAGTTCCAGATGTGCCATGATCCAGCTGATACGTTGCACTGTCCCCCTGCTCAGCCGGAGTCTTCGACAGCATGCCTAGTCCGGCAGGTCCTCGAATGACAGGTGTACGTACCACCGGTGTCACACTGCGCAACCATGGGCCACGGTGGGCGGTCAGTGGGGTGAGCAGAAAGATGGCTGCCTTGCAGGCTACGGCAGTGGCGACCCGTGCCATTGCCATTTTTGGAAGGAGCCAAAAAATCTAGTCTACAATCTCTGACTAACAGCCAGATATAATAAATAATTCCCTGTTCGAATGATCCTTTGAATTATCTAGCAATAATTCTGTTATTCAATGGAAGTATACTGGGTGATAAGCTGCGGGTGGGCACCCTGCGCATGTGTAAATGTCGGGGCAGAAGGGAAGCCCACCTCCGTTTAGCCGGTTCACCCTGCTTTCATTTTTCAGGCAACATTGCTTAATATGAGGTGGGTATTTCCATCTTATTCCAGGAAGAAGGTCGGGCTCATCGCGCTGCCAGCCAATCGGTGGCCAGCATCGCGGCACACCAGCAAGATCAGTGGCCACTGTTGGTACTGCAGGTGACCAAGGAGGTGGCATTCAGCGATGGATCCGGACATTCAGGTAAGTCCCAGATCGTCTTGGTGAGCAGGGGTAGGGTAGAGCTGGAGGGTGGACACTGAGAAGCAAATCAGTGCTGAGTGGCACTAGGTGCCAGCAGGAGGCATGCCTCTCCCAGTCCCCTTTGAGTGCTGGCCTCTCCCACCATGTAATTAGACACCGGGGGGGGGGGGGGGGGGTGCGAACAACCTGACGCCTCCTCTGTTGTTTCTAAAATCATGGTGGGTGCGGACTTTGAAGCGTCTGAAGTGGGCCAGCAGCCAATGGCATGGTGCCCTAACTTACGAGTCCACCCACCTATAGATGGTCCATAAAATTCAGCTGAATGTTTCACTATTTGCCTCTCAAAACCTATCATAATTTTCTCAAGGTCTAACAATTTCTCTGTTCCAAAGAAAAAAGCTCTCTTTAAAAAAAAAATCTTTCTTCACAATTATGACGCAAAGCGTTGGCTATGAATCAGTGGGCAGCACTTTCTCCTCTGAATCAGAAGGTTGTGGGATCAAGTCCCACTCCAGACACTCAGAGCACAAAATCTGGACTGACGCTCTCGGCGCAGTACTGAGGGAGTGCTACTGTTGGAGCTGCAGTCCTTCAGATGAAACATCAACGTGAGGCCCTGTCTACTCTCTCAGTTGAACAGAAGGATCCCGTACACCGTTAAACAAACCAATGACCTGGACATTTGTCACGTTGCTGTTTCGGGAATCTTCTTGTGGGCCAATTGACTGCTGGGTATTTCTTACATTCTAAAGCACTTTGAGATGCCCCGAGATTGTGAAAGGTGCTTTAAAGGGGCTGTTTAGCACAGGGCTAAATCGCTGGCTTTGAAAGCAGGCCAAGGCAGGCCAGCAGCACGGTTCAATTCCCGTAACAGCCTCCCCGAACAGGCGCCGGAATGTGGCGACTAGGGGCTTTTCACAGTAACTTCATTGAAGCCTACTTGTGACAGTAAGCAATTTTCATTCATTCATTTTTCATAAAGATCAAAGTTCTTTCCTTTGTCGCAACCTCTCATTCCATGTACAATCCAAGTGAAACATTTCCTGATCGTTTACATGCTTCGGTCGATGAGCTCAGTTTTCCCACTGTTGCAAGAATTGGCCCGCAGCCGACAGATGCAAAAAAAAGCCCTCCCTGCAGCAATAGCACACTGCCAGTGCGTTAAGCAAGCTGAGAGTGGGACTTCCAAACCCTCTGCCGGAGGAAGCCCCACGCTGGAGAACTGCCCGACTATCAGATTGTCCGGCAGCACTAGCAGCCCCAACAGTGCCAGAGATCAGTAGTGGACACTGTTGGGACTGCTAGTAGGCCAAAGAGGACGAGAAGATGGATGTCAGAGCCAGGTAAATTGGGCCTTTTTGGGCATGTAATGATAGAGCAGCCCAGGAAGGGGGCCGTGGGATGGGGGTGAGGGGAGTGGTGGTGATGTCTGGGGGCGGGGTGTTGGGGGGGGGGGGTGGTGAAGTGCTTTGGGTGGGGGTTTTGAAAACCAGGCAAGGGGGAGCAAAGGAGGGATAATAGCTTGAGGGAGGGCTGCCCCACCAATTCACAAAGGACCCCCCACCCCCGAATGCAGCACCCCTCTCTTCCTATGGAAAAGTGTTGTTTCAGATGCGCTATCCTCACATCAATCTTTTTATTGGCGTCGGGTCAATTGGCTTGGTCGCAAGTTCAGTTGCCTGTTAATTATTGATCTAAAAATGGTGGGCGAGCTGCCAATTTTGGAGACCGTGTTGGCAATAATGGAAATGGGCATGCGCGTCGGCTGGAAGGTGGTAGACTTACCACCCCTTAGACCTTCAGTGCTCCTTCCTGCCAAGACCAGGCCTGGTGCAGGCAGGGGGTGGGGAGAGGGTCTTATCTGCCTGTGCTCCTGCCATTAAAGATCAATGCAGTCACCTCCTAGATTTCTCTTTGTTCTTCCACTTTTCCTATTTTGGGTATTTTCTCTGCCTTTAGCTGGACGGGCGAAGTGAACCTCGGGCCAGTTAAAGGGCCACCTCCAAGAAAATCCCAAAGGGGGACTTTCCAGCCACCCACACCTACGTTCAACTGCATGGCAGGTACGGCTCCTGGAAACAGTCCCGACTACTGACTCCGGCACCTGATGCACAACCAATTACTCTCGAGACGAAGGTGAGTCATAACTAATCGGCTTTAATCAGCTAGAACTGTACCCAGCAGCTTTGATACAGAAAGTGAAGGCAGCTGGGACGGCATTGGTTCTTATACCCCGCCTCTCAGGGCGGAGCGACGTACGTTGGCCAATGGTAGACTCCTCGGTCTAGCCAATGGGCATCCACCTCTCAGGTACTGCAATACCTGGTATTACCACAGCACCCAGAGGAAAGATCAACACACTAACTTAAAACAGGATCTGTAAATGAAAAAGGAAAGTAAGTGGAAGAATTAAGGCCAAGGGCACGGGATTAGATTTGATAGTTCTGGCTGAGAAGCTGGTTCCGGTGCTGGTAGGGTGGGTTGATTGCTCTTTTTCTTTGTTGCAATGTGAAGCCGTTGTCTTTACAGGTAAAGAGTATGCAAAATAATCAGCCATATTTTTTTAATACCACTGGACCCCATGTGAGTCATTACATTGTTCTGATCAAGCGGGAAATGCAGAATATTTTTGAAATTAAGTTAAGTCACAACACGATGTAAAGGAAGGTCCATTGTGCCCTCTGGTAACATACTGTAGCAGGGACCCATGTTCAATTCCAGCCTTGGGTGACTGTAAGGTTTGCTGGTTCGCCCAGTGGGTTTCCTGGGGTGCTCCGGTTTCCTCCCACAGTCCAAAGATATGCAGGATAGGTGGATTGGCCATGCTAAATTGCCCTTAGTGCCCAAAGGTGTGCAGGTTAAGTGTGGTTACGGAGATGCAGGGATAGGGCGGGTGAGTGTGCCTGGTTGGGATGCTCTTTCGGAGGGTCGCTGCAGACTAGATGGGCCGAATAACCTCCCTGCAGTGTCGGGAATCGATGGAACATTGTCAACATTTGAAAGGTTTTCCATTGGAACTGAACACTAAATCACTTTTTACAGGTTATTGAAATCGGGTCCATCGTGTTACAGACATACAGATTCCGATTTTGATTAAACGGCGTTGATGGTGAGTTTCAACCTCGTTAAAGTTCAGCGGGCGTTCATACAGAACGTCACACATCCCTCCGGAGATGGAACTTGACTCCTGCATTCAGGTTGGCCTGAATCCTCGGTGTAGTTGCACGCCTTGAGCCAGCAGATGGCCATCTGCTCATATAGTCAGGCAGCGGACTGTTTCAAAGCCCCTGTTTGCTCGGGGCTTGAAGACACGCAGCGCACACAAAATTCATCTCTTTGCAGCTGATGTGCTTTCCCATCAGAAGCCAGGCTCGCTTCCATTTCACAGCCTCTCATTATTTCGACCGCTGCTTCCACCAATGTGCTCACTGCTTTCAAGAGACTGGGACGTTGGATTTTAATAGGCATTGCTTCGGAGGAATCATTTGGCCTGGGTGCGGGCTGCATTGCCACATTTTCATGACGCCCAGGACGTTATTTAATGTGGACGTGTGATTTTGCACAACGCAACTATAGTCATTCAGGGCTTCCCTATGCAGATTCTATCTATCATTAAAATGAAAGTGACCTTGCAGTGGCTGACCCAACCCTCAACTGAGGCTTATGGATCAGGGCAGCTCCAGCTTTGATCCCCCAGCGTACACTTGGTTGGCTGATCCGACCCGACGGCCATAATTAACCTCAACGTCTTGGGTTGGAGAGGGAGGAACTGCGCGGGATCTCTCTCCCTGCTTGTTTTCTGAGCGGCTGCTGTCGGAAAATGCTGGATGTCAGACCAGGACGGCAGAGGGCAGAGGTCTTGATCCCCTTTCCATGGTTGGACAGGCTGCCCTCCACTCACTGTCACAGCCTGCCCATGATTAATAGCCACTTTGGTGTGTCACTGGTGACTGACCGGTGCTTCTGAAGATTGTAATTCAGCAAAAAACAAAATCACGCTTCAATGCGGGGGGAGGGGGAATGCAGTGGAAGAGCCTGCCGAGAAAAGAAGGGAAAATGAAAGCTCAAATAGAAATTAGCTTCCACCCTTGCCAGCTCTGAATCTGTAAAATTCTGTACAAAGATCAAAATTGGGAGCACGGATGTTTCATACTGATGTTTCAAAACAGGTGTCAGGACGTTAACATTACATTCTGGACTAAAATAATATCTAGATGCAGACCGATTCATTTTTTTTTGGACAGTTAAGATTCCTTATTGGAATTCAAATCAGTGAAACAGATCTTCATTCCTAGTTGGATTGCGCGCACTCTTTGTTGCAGATGACAAT
Source organism: Scyliorhinus torazame (assembly GCF_047496885.1). NCBI lineage: Eukaryota > Metazoa > Chordata > Chondrichthyes > Carcharhiniformes > Scyliorhinidae > Scyliorhinus > Scyliorhinus torazame. The sequence continues at coordinate 22,109,087 of NC_092721.1, read as the reverse complement.
GAATGATTTTTGCTAATAAAAGCCTCATCGGACTGCCCCCGCAGCAGTTCAGTTAAAAGCCTCTTTCCAGCTCTACGTGTCCCCCCCTAATGAAGCTGGGGAAGGGGCTGCCAGTTTGAGAAAGCCCTGTGTGCGCGCGGAAAACAAGAAAGTAGCTTTCAGTGCCTCGGCTTCACTCCCTGGGGTCAGAAGCTGGTTACCATGGATACGCTGACTTCATGCAGCTAATGGGAGGGATGTCTGTAGCTTTGGTAACCTGGGGACTGCCTAGGGTGGAATGTGTTTACAGGGGTGTGGCTGTACTGAGATGTTGTGCTGCCAGAGTGCCATGCAGATTGTGAAATGTAATTTGCTCCAATGTGAGTTTTGTTGCCTTAAAGGTGCCACACACAATAATTACAATGAGACGGGAAGAAACAATCTTAACAGGGATTCAATGGCGTCTCATTTCTGTTTGCTATTTGCTTGCTTGCCTCTTCCCGGTTTCTGATGGTTGCTTTTGCATTATCCATACCACTGACACAGGAATCACTGGGTCCCCACCAGAACCACCTTCATTTGCCAAGATAACCTCTTATCCCAGATGTCACATTTACAATTGTCACTTTGCTGGAAGGTGAAACGTACTTAAAGCACAGCGATTCTAATCGGGCAGATCAGTGTAGTGTAGAGAATGGATACAAATAAGGTTTCCAAAAGAGACAAAGAAGTTTGGTCTTTAGTAACAAGTTTCATACGTTTTAATGGAAAGATCCTGTGAACTCACCAGATGTGAGCAAAGGCGTGAGGATATCTAACGTTTCATGCATTAGATTTATTATTCATTATATTAGGCACGGCGGGGTAGAGTTTCCTGTTTGAGGGCAGTCGACAATGTGGCCGCCAATTGTGCTCGATTTGAGAAACTTTTTTCTTTCCACCCCAGGTTTCTGTTCGAACTCATTTGAGTATTTTTGCCCGAAAGTGGAATTGCACTGACCAGAATTTAAAAGTGCATTTGCAAGTGTCTGCCATTTATGCTCTTTCAGATTTGAAGGCTTGTACCTGCTTAACCAGGATTTTGTACCAGCATTGCAGGAGGGGATACAATACAATGCTGTTAATCATTTTGCGTCTAACATTTGATTTCAGCCAGATTTTACTTGCTATTTAATAGAGTGCACCACACTAATCAAACAGACCATTGCAACATACTTAAAAATGCTGGTGGGCTTTGGAAATGCCAAGAAAGAAGATGGGTATATAAGAGAGGGAAAGAGTTTATCAGAAACATATTTATCTAGAGGACGCAATGCCGCGGAGTCTTATTGAAGTCGATTGCTCAGAGTATTATGCCCTTTGCTGTGACAACTCAGTTGATTTATTTGCCTTTTCCACCCTCTGATGTCACAAACTTTCCTGGCTATGATAGCAGAATAAAAACCTACTCCCTGCTCTCCACTGATGCTGTTTTCTAGTTTCTGGCAAGAGGGAACAGCAGTGGCCTGAGTTGACTGGCTGTCTGAATCTCCTCCCTTCCCTGCAAAGAAAATGCTTGGCTGCATTGTAACGCAGCTTGTGTGTGAAAGAAAAAGTGTTCAGAATTGTGGCTGTCAACTCATAACCTATCATATGCTTTTCCAGGTTATCTTTTTGTTCAATGGCACCTTACCATTTTTCTTCAAAAAAAATTGTTATTTTTACAAATTTCTTTAATTCCTGATGAGCCACAGATGCTACCACATCCCTTTAAGAGGCTTTAAGGTAAGGATTCAGCTCTCTTCTGGGGACGCCAATTTGTCAAAATAACCAAACAGCTATTCAAAAACTTCTTCAAAACATTTAATCCTATTAAAGGTTCAGTCTATTATTGGGGTTCAGAGGCTGATGTGACTTTAAATAATAAAGGTTCAGTCTATTATTGGGGTTCAGAGGCTGATGTGACTTTAAATAATAAAGGTTCAGTCTATTATTGGGGTTCAGAGGCTGATGTGACTTTAAATAATAAAGGTTCAGTCTATTATCGGGGTTCAGAGGCTGATGTGACTTAAATAAATGGGGGTTCAGTCCAGTATAACTGTTTTTAAATCTGAAGATGGTTCAACTCTATGTGTGAGTGTTTTAAATATATAGTTGATTAAGCTAAAATTGTCTCCTTGGACTGTAAAGTTCCGAGGTCTAGTTGAGATTGTGAGGTTGAAGCAGAAGTCTCTCAAAGGGTTAACAGCAGCAGGCGGAGTTGAAAACAGACAGTGCTTCTCACTCAGGCCTTGAGATAACAGTCTGCAGTGTAATCGGATACCTTTCCTTTGAGTCAGTGAACACCAGCAAAGTTACGTTTTGAATTAATTAAAGGAAACCAGTGGGTTTCTCCACCTCTTTGATAAAAGTTATTATTTTCGAAAGCAATTGATTGAAATTGCCAGAATCTTAAGTTTTACTTACTTGAAATAAGGTTTATCTCATTTTATCTGGAGATTAATAGAAACTTAAAGAAGATCATGGACACCATTTTAAAAAGTGTAAATCTGGAAATTATAGTTGATTTTGCTAATACTTATGTGTATGTAAAAGAAAAAAAACTTGTTAAAAGAAAAATTGTTAAGATAAAGAAATAATTAAGTTGTAAATGTTGTACAAGTTTGTGTTAAGCAAATTGTAAATTTAGTTCTGAGTTGAGTTCAGAGCTAAGCTTGCAAGTTGCAGTAATCCAATTTGAATTTTCAAACATTTTTAAGTTTTTAAAAAAAGCGCAAGTAGAGGAAGGACACGGGTCACACAAGAGATGAGCTACGTAGTTTAATGGCTGGCCTTGAATTGACAGAAGAAGAAAAATTCAATAATTTGGAAAAGTCAGTAAAAGTTCCGTCTGCACCCATAGCATGGTCTGCGATCATTCCAGAACCACCAGAGTACAATAATATATACCCAGTCATTGCTCCCCAGATTTCAAATATGCCAGAAACTCAAGCCCTTTTGGGTGATAGTGTGGGTCCTGATTTACCAACTTCATGGGAAGAGCAAAAGGAACTCTGTCCCACAAGCCCAGTTAGCTCTAGGACAAGATCTCGGACAGCGAGAGAGGGGCTTGACGCTCACCAGAAACAATTAAGCATATCACCTAAGTCTCCCCAAACTAAGGAGAAACCACAAGATTCGGGAACAAAGGAAGCTGAAACAACTTCTTTTGAAGAGAAAGAACTCCCCCTAGTGACAGGGAGAGACGTTGAAGTCTTGGAACAACCAGGGGAAATAGCTAGAGTGCTCCCTGGTGACATTCAGAGACAGTTACCGATTAGGAAGATGCGAAACCCCGACCCAGTGACTGCGGGAGCGAACCCCACGATAGACGTTTACTTCCCATGGACACCCAGTGAGATGATGGCTATTATGGCTACAATCCCAGATAGAAAAAAATCTCCTGCTGCCTTCGTGGATTCCTTGAGAACTACCATCTCAATTTATCAAGCTGATTCAAGGGACCTCTGGGCCCTAGTCCAGCAGATTTTAACCCCAGCAGAGTACCGCAATTATCTTAACCACCTGAATTATGCTAGTCATGCCGCACTCCAGCAGGCCTATGCGTTAGACGATGATAGAAGGACACAGATCTTGAATGCGTTGAATAGCACATTTCAAAGGCCCATAAATCTTTCTGTTATCTTAGACCTAAAACCTAAGAAGACTGAAGAGCCAGAGGAATTTCTGGAGCGTTTTAATGAAATCTACCGGGGGCAGTCAGGCGATTTGCTGTATCAAAATGGTCAGAATTCCCCTCAATATTGTGCTATGTTAATGCATTGCCTACCACCTTCTGTGGTTACTGCTGTGAAATGTAATAACATGAATTGGACAGAGAACGACCCTTCCCAGATGGCAAGGGCAGTCAGATTTTACTGGAAGGAGGGTGTAGGCCAAGAAGGTGGCTCAGTTACAAAGGTTAAGACTGAGTATGTAATGAAAAAGGATGATCTACGACCCCAACAAGCGGCAGAAATGGTAGTTTACCAGCAGGAGCCCCAATATAGTGACTTTGGGTGGGTGGATCAGCGAAGAGGAGGATACCAAACCCACCCAAAGGGACCCTCACCCCCTTTTTATGGCCCACCGAACGAATCAACAGCTCTACAACCGCAGCCCCCTCTGAGGGGCCATTGGTCTACTGGAAGAAGAGGACGGGGCAGCCATGTCTTCTGTGCAATCAGCACTTAAATTACCATTATCCGACCACACGCAGCAATTGTCAGGGTTCCAAGGACAGGTGTGTGAGTATCCTATTTCTGAACCTGTGACAGTCACTTACGAGAATAAGTCTGCAGAGCATCAGGTTGTAGTGACTACTGGATTGGACTGTAATTTGTTGGCCGAGATTTACTGTGTATCTTCCAGCTACAGCTAGAATGCGGAGATGAGGGGGTAACGGTTACATCATGGAGGATGAGACAACAGTGCTATATTTCTATCACCCCCCAGTGGTGGACGTTAGATGTTGAACAGTCACTGCATCACGTTACCCTGGCCTATGACAGAACTGGACGAAACAGGGAGTTGGAGGACAAATACCGGCCATTACTTGAGACCGAATGGCCAGTCAAGGTTACAGCCACAGTCACGGGAAAAGAAGGTACAGCCGATTTTGTTACAATATCACCACATTTATGGCCACAGTCAGCTTCGGTAAGCCCTCATATTACACGTCAGGTCCACGACCAGTACCATGCCAGGGATATGCGGCGAATGGTCAGGAGGGCAGTGGATCATTCGGATCCAACAGACTACGCACTTCAAGTCATGCCGGACGGCACTACCGTAAAATATTTTGAGGTCCCTGAAACGATTAACACTCGACTGCAGCATCACAGGGGACATGATGTGTTGGAATATGTCAATCCACAGGTCTGGGCGGAATACCCATCACAAGTGGGAAAGACAAATGTTACACCTATTAAGGTGATGATTAAGGACCATGTAAAGCTACCTTCCATTCTGCAATACCCCCTGAAATCCCAAGCTGCTCCGTCTATAGACAAATTAATTCAAGAGCTGTTGAAACAGGGTATTTTGGTCCCTTGCCAATCAGAATGTAACACCCCCATACTTGCTGTGCCTAAACCAGACCAGTACCGATTAGTACAGGATTTACGTTCAATCAATGCCATTGTACAGCCGTTACATGCTCTCACCCTCCAACAGGATATTACGGTGTATAGCTCCCACTCGGTCATCACACTACTGAGGCAACTGCAGACTCAGCATCATACCGCAGTTCGTCAGAATAGGTATGAGATATACCTTTTGAACAATCCACGTCTGACATTTAAATACTGTACCACTATCAATCCAGCCTGTTTTCTTAGTGGTCCCCCTGTCCATGAAGACGCACCTGGCCACGACTGTTTAGCCTTGATTCAGGAAACTACCACAATAAGGGGCGATTTGAGTGACATTTCGTCAGAACAACCTGACATGATTATGTGTGGTCAAATATCCCACCGGGGTTTAGTTAATGACCTACTGCAGGCCCTCCTTCTGCCAGCGCAGATTTCCGTTATTAAATGCGCTGCCCACACGAATGGTACAACCCCAGTTGACGTTGGTAATGAACGAGCAGATCGTGCAGCGCGCACAGCCGCACAAATTCAGCAAGTGATGGTGCCTAAAATGTTAAGTCAGACTAAACGATCTACTATGAATGTGTCTGCTTCTGACAAGCCAATGCCAACCATCCAAGACGTCATAAGGTTACAGGAGGACGCTCCTGAGAGTGATAAACAAATGTGGAAACGGTTAGGTTGTACATATGATTCTGTTTCCTCTTTATGGACCACGCCTGCACATCAGACTTGTATGTCTGATGTACTGGCTCTATGGGTCATTGAATGTGTACACTTTGCAACTCATTGTGGGGCTCGGGGGACTAGTGATTTGTTGCTGGACACTTGGTGGCACCCTAAAATGCAGGGGTTGGCCCAAAGTATCAGTAATCGGTGTTTGATTTGTCAGCAATATAACACCGGAAAAGGTGTCCCTTGTGGTATGGGGCAAACCCCGTTGCCCAGTGGTCCCTTTGAGACGCTCCAAATGGATTACATTGAGTTGGAAAGGTGTCAATGTTATAAATATGTTTTGGTCATTGTGGATGTGTTCAGCAGATGGGTTGAGGCGTATCCGACTATCTATAGTAAAGCTGCTACTGTGGTTAAAGTCTTGATGAGGGAAATCATTCCCCGGTACGGTATACCAGCTCAGTTAAGTTCTGATAATGGGCCTCATTTTATTGGACAAATTAACAAGGAGTTTTGCTCCCAGTTGGGCATACGGCAGCAGTTACACTGTGCTTACAGACCGCAGGCAGCCGGGGTGGTTGAAAGACACAATCAGACCCTCAAAACTAAATTGGCTAAATTAAGAGCAGACACGGGACTGACATGGCTTAAGTTGCTCCCCGTTGCCCTCTTCCAGCTGCGGGTTACACCTGCGGGACCGGTCCGGCTTTCTCCCGCCGAGATTCTTTATGGCAGGCCTCTTAGAACTCCCTGGAGCCTGCAGGTTCCCAGACTGGTTCAGTTTCATCAGATGACTGAAGAAATGACCACCTATGTTCTGGCCCTTACGCAAGTGCTCAAGGAACTCCATGGCCAGGTCCGCGCGGCTCACCAGCCATTGCCCCAGTACCTAGCTCACTTTCAGTCCAGCCCGGTAGTTATGTCATGGTCAAAAATTGGACTAGGAAGGGGTCAGAGCCACGATGGGACGGGCCCTTCCAAGTTCTCCTTACCACCCCCACAGCAGTTAAAGTGGAGGGGCGAAGTGCTTGGGTCCACCTACATCACTGTACATTGAGTCCATCTCCACTACTGTAAAAGGTCGGATACTAACCTGCCTCCCTTCTCCAGTGCTATTTTACAGGTGTGGAGCATGATGGAGTGGCTACGCATCGTCTGTCTGATATTTGGCCTCACTTCGCTTGGCGTGTTATTGGCGATGGACATGGAAAAGGGGAATATTATGTATCTGTGTAGCCCCAAACAATCTACAAGGTTACATCACCTCTGCAAAGGTGATGTTCTTCACTGCCCCATATACGAGGACATGGTATCGACTCATGGAAGGTCATCAAAGTTAAGGAGAATGCGGGAGTCATGAAGCAGCTGCACCGGTCCCGGCGATGGGAAGGGAACATTATATGGACATTGCCTTGTTTTTGGAATACATGTAAATTCGATTTTGGATGTGTTAAGAGTGGTGCAAGAAAGGTAATATCAGGCTGTCAGAAGAGCGTAGGAAGAGGCTATGAGGAAGTGAAAGGGACTAGAGAGAGGATGGGGCGTATGAGAAGGGAAGTACAGCTAGAACGTAGGTTACCGGGAGATACACTTAAGTTAGTTAAAGGCCAAACTGAGGAAAACACGGGTAGTAAACCTTGGGAGCCCTCGGGGCAATAACCAAGGAATTGTCTCAGCTACGGTTGTTTGCAATGCAGAACCGGTATGCTCTTGACTATCTTCTGGCCCGTGAGGGTGGGGTATGCGCCATAGTACAGGGCAAGTGTATCATGGGAGTTCAGGACTTGACCGCTAACATCACTAAATTTATGGATCGCATACGGGATCACTTGGACGGGATGCAGGATCCTGGCTCTTGGGGTAACTGGGGATTTGGAGGATGGAAGGACTGGTTGATAAATATGGCCATGTATCTAGTGGTAGCTATCGGCTGCATCTTTGTGGGCCTGGCCATCCTTAAATGTGTGATGGGTAGAATGCGGGGTGCACTGGATCAGATCACCACCCCAATCACCGGCCAAAAAATTTTAACTGTTAAAATCCATGAGGGTGAAGCAGATGAAGGGGGGCTAAGACAGGAATTGGAAATGCAGCGACGAATCTTTTTAGATGAGGAACCGTAGCTATAGATTGGATAGTTCGGTTATCATGGAATGATAAAAGGAGGGAATGACGAATGTGATATAAAATAGTTACTTTAGAGATACTAGTTAATGTAATGTAGAAATAAGCCACTTTGATTTTTGCAGTTAGGGACAAAGGAATTTGGGACCGCATGGAAAAAGCAGGAAGAGGTGTGTCTATAAGAGTGAGGATGCATTGATAGGGGCCAGAGAAAGGGATTGGAAGTGAGCCAATCAGAATGGATTAAACAGGTCAGGAGGGACCTAGGCTGACCTATGTCCTCGAGTATGTGAAACTTGATACCATTTGAACTGATTTTGCAGAGATTCCTTTGTCTGTTAGTTCAGTCGTTTTCTGGAGTGTAAGAGGCAGGACGTCCTGTTACATTCTGTAAGATGATTAAGCTTGCAAGCTAAATAAATAACTTCTGTTTACGTGCGAATCCGTCTCAACTTTTATTGAGGCCAGACTGACAGAGAAAGAAAATAGGAGATCAACATGTGTAAACAATTCCTGTTCAGCTAGATCCATTAGTAGGATTTGGAGCTCAGCCTTGCATTCATTTTGAGACTACATTACGCAGCTGAGTAAAAAGACCCTGCAGTGCTTCATACAACAGAAGTTTTGATGTTGCCTGAGTAGATGGCGAACCACCATTTCCCACCCCATGCAAAATTATGTCAGTCAGGAATTGGCAAGTAGGTGTACAATTGTGCCCCAGACCCCTTCACTTTGGATGTCTTAATGCAGATTTATTCAGTGTCAGAGTGGAACGTTCAACCCTTTGTCTTAGGGGTAGCTCTCTGTGCGATGTTGCCTTATATTTTCATTTCTTGTTTTTCATCAACAATAAATTGTTTATTGCTTGGCAGTTAACTGTCAGTCACCATTAACTGGTGTATTCTCCATGACAACGCTATTACCAATCAAATTCCCAACCAATCAGCATTTTCTTCTCGTACAGTATAAAGTTGTTGGGCGCGATTCTCTGAAATGGAGACAGAGTGTTCGCGCCGTCGTGAACGCCGTTGAGGTTCACGACGGCGCGAAACGGCCCCTATCCCAACTGATTCAGGGCTCGAAAATGGGCTAAGAGCGGCGCCGCGTCATTTACGTGCGCCAGGCCTTGGCGCCGCGTAAAGGCGGCGCCGCATACATGACATGGCCGGCGCCAACCTGCGCATGCGTGGCTGCCGTCCTCCCCAAGTTCGCCCCGCAAGAAGATGTCAGACGGATGTTGCGGGGCTGCGGAAGAAAGGAGGTGCTCCTTCAGAGAGGATGGCCCGACGATCGGTGGGCACCGATCGCGGGCCAGACCCCATTTGAGGCCCCCCACGGTGCAGGAACCCCCTCACACCCCCGCAGGCCGCCCCCCCAGCGTTGTTCCCGCTGGCAGCGTCCAGGTGTGGACGGCGCCGGGGGGAACCCGCCATTTTGGGCAGGCCGCTCGGCCCATCCGGCACTGAGAATCGCGGGGGTACCGGTGAATCGTCACTTTGGCTGTCTCGGGCGATTCACTGGACTGCGCCGCGCAAAACGCGATTGTGGCGATCTGGCCGCTTCCATGAATCGCGGGAGGGCGTCGGACCGGCGTCGGGGGAAAATTTGATGACCCAGGCGATTCTCCAAACCGGCGCGTGAGTGGAGAATCACGCCCGTTGTTTCCCCTGATATTTCTATTCTTGTGATTGTCCTGATGAGTGCAAAACGAAAAGCTTTGACAAAATATCTTTTTCATCAATACTCAAGGTCTGCACTACCACATGACTACTGATACATTTTTTTTTTGCAATTACTTAGCAGCAGTCACCGGTTAGCAAAAAAGTCATTGCTCTAACCTGATCATTTCCCCGACAGTGTATTTTATGGTTGCTCATTCTTGGGAGGGGAGGAGGACTGGGGTTAGGAAGATTGTTTTAAATTTGTTTCTGATGGGTTTTAGTTCATTCTCAATACACACAGTTCACCAGAGTCCAAGTGGTTTACATCCACATGTGTTTTATTGGAAAGATTCTGTGAACCCACCAGATGTGAAATGAGGTGTAAGGATATCTAAAGTTAATACATCTGGGCTGAAATTCTCCGGAAACGGCGCGATGTCCGCTGACTGGCGCCCAAAATGGCGCAAATCAGACGGGCATCGCGCCGCCCCAAAGGTGCGGAATGCTCCGCATCTTTGGGGGCCGAGCCCCAACATTGAGGGGCTAGGTCGGCGCCGGACGAATTTCCGCCCCGCCAGCTGGCGGAAAAGGCCTTTGGTGCACCGCCAGCTGGCGCGGAAATGACATCTCCGGGCGGCGCATGTGCGGGAGCGTCAGCGGCCGCTGACAGCTTCCCACGCATGCGCAGTGGAGGGAGTCTCTTCTGCCTCCGCCATGGTGGAGACCGTGGCGGAGGCGGAAGGGAAAGAGTGCCCCACGGCACAGGCCCGCCTGCGGATCGGTGGGCCCCGATCGCGGGCCAGGCCACCGTGGGGGCACCCCCCGGGGCCAGATCGCCCCGCGCCCCCCCCCAGGACCCCGGAGCCCGCCCGCGCCGCCTTGTCCCACCGGTAAGGTAGGTGGTTTAATTTACGCTGGCGGGACAGGCATTTTAGCGGCGGGACTTCGGCCCATCCGGGCCGGAGAATCGCGCGGGGGTGCCCGCCAACCGGCGCGGCGCGATTCCCGCCCCCGCCGAATCTCCGGTGCCGGAGACTTCGGCAACCGGTGGGGGCGGGATTCACGCCAGCCCCCGGCGATTCTCCGACCCGGCGGGGGGGTCTGAGAATTTTGCCCATGATGTGTGGAAGTGGAACTCATTTAAAGGACACAATTCAGTGGCCCAGTTAAAGGAAACATTTTAGGTCCCTTTTAATTAGAGACACTCACCTGGAACTTTCATAAGATTTCGTCTCAACTCATCCCGTAACAGCCATGGATACCATTTTCCTGGGCCGTCCATTGATCCACTAAAGTTACGGCCAGAAATTGGATAACTTTCTACAGATTATTGGTGACATGGTAAACTGTTTAGACAGGAGTGTCAATATACAAAAGCAGATAGATTAAGTGAGTGGGCGAGACAAGCTGAATAATTTCCACGCAGGCAAGCGTCATCCATTTTGAACCAAAAGAAGGGTAGATTTTAGTATTCTTTGAAAAGTGAACAGTTCGGACGAGTGGAGATCCAAAGAGATTTTGAGGTACATAGATTACTAAACTAAAGCGCACAGGTTAAAAAAGGAATCAAAGCGGTTAATGGAATTATAGGGCGGGATTCTCTGGCTTCCCCGCAGTGTGTTTCTGGGCGATGAGAGGTGGCGCACCATTTGCCGGCAGCACGTTCTTTTGGGGTCCCACCACTGTCAATGGAATTTCCCAGTGGATCCACCCCACCTTTATCAGGAAACCAGTGATGGGGGTGAGCCATCAGTGGGACCAGAAGATCCCACTGCCATGAATGGCCAGAGAATTCCAGCCAACAGCCTTCATAACTCAAGCACTAGAATATAATGGGAAGGAAGTCTTGATGCAGTTACACTGGTTGGACCACACCTTGAGTATTATGTACAGATCTGGGCCCGACACCTTCTAAAAAATATATTGGCCTTGGATGGAGTTGAGATCAGATTCATCAGAATGTTACCAATGCTCCGAGGGCTAACTTATGAGGAGAGATTGCATAAACTCAGCTTGTATTTCATTTGGTACAAAAGGTTATTCTGAGATTTTATTGATGTCTTTTGGATTTTAACAAGAAATGATAAGGCAGATAGTAATAAACATTTTCTGCTGGTTGTGAATGTATTATTCAATTGTTCGGTGTATGATTATGCTTGTCTGATGAGACTTCCCTGCACTGTGTGTGATTAGTTAAGCCTGGGTGTGGTCACTGAGGAAAAGAAACAAAACTGAGGCAAGCTGCGATAAGCATGAGAGAGCAGACCTTTTAAGACATTGAATAAAACTCATGTCACATAGGAACTGGTGTATCATCTCTGCGTATCTCCGATGCATAAAAACAACAGCAGACAACTGGATGATAGAGAGTAGTTTAAATTTACCAACTCCTGCACTTTTCCTTTTTTCACTGTGTGATCCACTCATGCCCTGGAATTGATACATTTTAAGGTTTCAGATCTAATTGCCCACTCCGGGGCAGGTCTGTCTGGATGTAGCAGCGATCTGCAAGAAGATGACACCCATTCATTGGATGGGATTTTCCAGTCCTTTTCGCTGGCGGGATCTTCCGGTCTTGCTGAGGTTGACCCTTACTGTGGGCTCCCCGGCGACACGGGAGGTGAGCCATGCAAAATGCTGTCGACTTCAGCGAGACTGGAAGGTCCCGCCAGCTGGCAACGGCTCGCCGCTTCTACCACTGGGAAACTTGCTGTGGGGAGAGGGTGTAGATAAACCCAGCCGTTGCCTCAGAGGAGAAGGCCACTGAATATGCACGCATCTCACAGATGACATATCTGTGTTTGATACTGCGGTGTGCGTTTCTCGAAAAGTACTCTGGCCGAAAGTAAAGAAGTATTACCCAATTGTCCAGTTGTCTGATGTTTAATTATGTGTGCTTAGTTAGCCTTGGTGAAGCCACTGATGAAAAGAAACAAAACTGAGGCAAACTGCTCAAAGCATTAGGGATCAGACATTTTAAACATTGAATGTTACAGACGTAAGAGATGGCGGAATATTTCTGCACGTCTCTGAGACATAAAACATAATAGGAGAGTTCAGGACATGGGGACATAACCTTAAAATCAAAGCCAAATTGTTCAAAAGATAAGTTAGGAAACATTTCTTTCCACAAGTGTGGTTGATGTGTGGAACTCTCCCCCACAGAAGCAATGGATGCGAACTGAGAACAGATCATTTAAGGACATAACCAAAATTTGTAGCTTGATCATTCTGGTGTTTATGACTCAGAACATCAGTGGTCAATATTTTTATCCATTAGGTCAATAGTTGAGCTCAGTCGAATTTCATTAGTGACATTTCTCAATATTCAAGGACAGGATTTCACGCTCCCCCCCACTGGCAGATTTGCAGGCAGGGAGGCCAGTAAAATTCTCCTGGTTGCCTTATCACTGCCCTCCAACCACCTCCGGCCCGGTCGCAGTTTTAAGCGGGGCAGGTGAGGTCTTGGGGATGCTAACCCACCTTCCCCCAGTTGAGGTCCTAAAGCAGCCTGTAAGGACCACAGGCCCATGAGTGGTCAATATTGGCCACTTTAGTGCCCCTTACCACTCACCCACAATTTTGAGGCTGGTGAGAGGGGTTCAGGTGCAGGAGAGAGCCTGGGCAGATCACCCTGCCCCTCCCCTCATACCCTTTCCACATTGGGAGCGATATCCAATCTCTGCCCTGGGAGTATTTCTCCCCGCAAACACTTCTCCCCAGACCTTGGACCTCACCTTCCACCCCCACCGTGAGACATCAGCCTGTCCCCGGCACTTACCTCGGCCCTGGTCCATGGAACGTAGAAATTGGCAACTGCTTTTGCTCCCAGTCCTGGCCATTGCTTCCACTGACAAGCCCAGGACTACAGCACTGCCAGCTCCTTGGAGGGTTCTATAGCTGCAGAGTAACTCTGGTCACCGAAGGTTGCATTCCTCACCTACCCTGCAGATAGGGAGTGGGAAATCCCACCTTCCAAAATGTTCGGCCTTATGTCTTCTGTGGCTTATCTGGCTGACAGCCACACAAACGTGTTGAAAGAGCAGCCTTCAGATCCATAAGAACTTTTCAAATAATTTACTCAATCGGCATTATTTGCTCTGAAAGAATATTGCAGCTATTTAACGGGACAAAAACAAAGTCCCGTTTTGGTGTGCTCTGCGGGGTGTTTCTCGGTGACGCCAGAGAAACAAAGAAACATAACAAGGTGCCCTCGCCCATGATGCACCCAACCACACCGCCACCAAACCCAGCAAAAACATTTCAAAGGAGAAAAAGCTCGCCAAAAGCAACTAAAAGGAAACCATCTCCTCACACCGCCTCCAAAATTCAATGTCCTCCTTCCCCTGCCAAACCCTTGTCTCTCATAAACTTCATCGCCTCCTCTGACGTATCAAAATAGTATTCTCGATCCATCCAGAGGCGGGCTGGGTACAGCACTCCAAACTTCCCCCCTTCTTGAAGAGGGCAGCCTTGACCCAGCCTTCCTCATCGCCAGTTATGCGCCCTGGTCTTGGTGCACCCGCAGCTCGTTCCCCTCCAGGTGCACTTCCTCATCTGCCTCACCCACCGAAGAATCTTCCCTTTGTCTAAGAAGCGATGCAACCGCACCATCATCGCCCTCGGTGGCTCGCCCGCCTGCGGCCTCCTCAGCAGCGCCGTGTGCGCTCGGTCAACCTCCAGAGGCCAATCAAAAGCCCCCCCCATCATCATCAGATTTTCCAGCATCTTGGCCACATATGTGCTGGCCTATACTCCTTCGATGCCTTCGGGCATTCCCAAAATGCGCAATTTTGCCTTCTGGAGCAGTTCTCCAGGTCCTCCACCTTCTCCATCAGTCTCTTTTGGGTCTCTCTCATCACCCCACCTCGGCCACCAATGAGGTGAGCTGCTCCTTGTGCTTGCCCACCGTCTCCCCTACTTTCTGGATCGCTTGCCTCTGGGACTCCAGCCTCTGCTCCACTCAGTTAATCCCTGCTTTGAGCGGCTCGACCACCTTGGCTAGGTCCTCCAGAGCTTCCTTTCTCTTCTGGCTGAACTTTGCATTTACAAAGTCCACCAGCTGCTCCGTTGACCACTGGGTGAGCAGAACAGGCCCTTTCTCCTCCGCCATTTTGACCTGTAGTGCAGGAAGACTCTCTTGCTCCACCAGCTCCTTTCTCCTCGAACCACTCCTCGTTCGTGGATCCATTCACCAGCCACACCAGAGGAGTTATACCTTCTCCTGGCACTCCCACACCTCTTTCCATCCAAAATTTCACCCCTCAGATGGGACCAAAAATATCCACCTTGAGCGGGACATACCAAATGTGCGACCGCTCACTCCATGGCCGCCAAAGGAAGTCAGAGCCAGGGACTTCATGAGGGGATGTCGGCGAACATCCAACACCTGCAGGCACAGATGGAGGAGTCCAACCGCGTGCAGGAGCAGGAGGTGGTGCCGGCCCTGTGTGCCACCCAGGCCAACACAGCATGGATGGCGTCCGTGGTGGAGGCCTTCTGGGCGAGGGTTTTGGCTATGGGTCAGCATGTCCAATGCCTGGGCAATCTGTGCAGGTGGTGGCCGAGGCCCAGGACAGGACTGCTCTACCACATGCAGCCATGTGCCAAAGCCACCTGGACATTGCAGCGGTGCTCCTGAGCGTGGCCCAGTCACAGATGGCATTGCCCAGGCAACGTGGCGCAGACACGGAGGGGGCTGGCTCTGTCCAAGAGCAGTCACTGGCTGATGTGACACAGACCCAGAAGGTGGTGGCAGAGTCACAGCGTGATGTAGCGCAGTCCCAGATGGAGGTGGTCCACTGTTTTCCATGGCTGCGAGCGCCGTCCGTCTGGTGCCCGCCTATAGGAGGCACTGTGGGCATTGCCCTTGCGTGGACCACGTGACGCCCTGCCGGCGGGTGGCGGCCGGTTGGAGGGGGGTGTATGGCGAAGGGTAGGGTGGAGGGTGGGGGCTGCGGTGGGGTTTGGGGGATGGTTTGGGGGCACACAGATGGTCGGTGTCACTCTGCAGAACCAGAGACCAAGGTGGGTGGTCAGTGGTGGGCGCAGCAAGATGGCTGCCTTGCGGGCCATGGCAATGGCAGCCCGTGCCTGGACACCGCCCCAGACCCGCAGGGGGGGGTCACCGCCATCGAGAATCCGCCATCAATCCGGCGCCTGTTTCTTGACATTTTTAAAGGCACAAGTGAACCCCGCCATCGAGAATTCCCCCAGTGGAGGTGAGGAATCGTGGAGACCCCAGACAATACCGGGTCAGGCCCGTCGATGAAATGCCTTACTGTACATGCGGAGTGGAACTCATTGACGCTGCTGTCGAGGCACCTGGAGAATTGTGATTTTACATGAAACCGGCGCTCACCATGATTTCAGAACCAATTCTCCGCCCAATCGCATTTCCCGATTCCGGCATCAGCTGACGGAAAATACGACTCAAATTGTATGCTCATTCGGGTCACCCAGCTGAATTTGCCTTTTGTTTAAATCGATTTAATGCTGATAAGTGAAGCACAATCAGAAATGCCACTGTTCTTTAGGGTTTTGGCCATGGGTGCTATCATGACCGGTACAGGCTTGGAGGGCCGAAGGGCCTGTTCCTGTGCAGTATTGTTCTTTGTTATCCCCTCCTGAATCTCACAGTGATGCCCCTACACAGCTCCAGGGTCCCAGGTTCGATTCCTGGCTTGGGTCACTGTCTGTACGGAGTCTGCACGTTCTCCCCGTATCTGCGTGGGTTTCCTCCGGGTGCTCCGGTTTCCTCTCACAGTCCAAAGATGTGCAGGTTAGGTGGATTGACCATGCTAAATTGCCCTTAGTGTTTGGTAGGGTTACTGGGTTATGGGGATAGGGTGGAAGTGTGAGCTTGGGTAGGGTGCTCTTTCCAGGAGCCGGTGCAGACTCGATGGGCCGAATGGCCTCCTTCTGCACTGTAAATTCTATGAATACATCTGCGTCACCTCTGGGGAAACCTGGTCCCGAGGCTCGGCATCTGACACCAGGGTTCAGCTGAGTCCTGGGATCCAGCAGACCTCCGGCTGCTGGCTCCCTTGCATGTTCCTGCTTCCACCTGATGTGCAACTGTGTGGTGCTCATCAGATAGTGCCCCTGAAGCCTGTCCACTAATGTCCCCCACCGAGGTGTGCGTCACTGCGCTGGTGGAAGGTGAGGATGACAGCTGTAACGTGTTGATGATGTTCTCCTTGGAGTTCTCCTCCAAGGGGGTCTCTTGGGTGGCAGGGGGTGGGGACAGCTCTAGGTGATCCGTCCCATCAGACGGAGATCCTGCGAGAGAATGGGCATGTGGTTAGTGAGAGGGTTGGGTGAATTTGTCTGACATGGACAACTCATTTGAGACAAGTCATCTGGTCGAGGGGCAATACTCACTCTACAGCGCAGGTCTACCTTGCTGTTGGTGACTGTTCTCTCATCAGTAAACCCCACGATCTCCAAGACCCGTTCCTCATAGGGGGCGAGGACTCTGAGCTCTGGTACTCCGCTGCTTGTCTTGGCTAATTCACACCTATTATGGGTCAACTTATTCTGCAGGTAAAAAGCAGGGTCATTGTGTGCAGCATGCTTGATGGATTGTGGGGGGGGGGGGTTGGGTCTATGGTAGGTGGCATGTGAGGGACAATGGATACTCAAGGTGGCTTGACGAAGGGGTTGTGCTGTTGGGTGCCAGAGGGTGCTGAGGAACAACAACGAAAATCGGATGTGGGGAGGGTGCAAGGTGTCAGCTAATAATTTGTGGTGGTGCAGGGTGTTGGTTGGAAATTCGAAGCAGGAAGAACTGATGCCAGGGGAGAGGTGGTAACCTACCCGTGCAGCTCAGTGGAGGTGGGTGGTCTTCTTCCGGCATTGGAGGGCGATCCTCCCAGGCGGTCATGGTGGCCCTACTGCTGGGCCTCCGTCCCCCTCGGAGGAACAGGGTGTCCCTTCCCTCCTCCACTGCGTCCAGAAGCCTTGTGCGTTTGGCATCCCCAAAGCGAGGAGCAGGTCTGCGCGCTGCCACGTTTGTGTGCTGACTAGGAGTGAGTGGTGAGGGAGCGTTTAAAAGCAGCTCCCCCTTGTTAGCAGCGAGACGCCGATATGCGAGTCCAACGAATCAGACGGCGTGACAACCAGTAATGGCTAGAAGCTCGTGTGAGCTCATTTCCGGCATTAAGTACCATCAGATAAGGGCCGCCACCTCGCCGGCGCGGGCGTCGGTAAACACACCGCCAATCGCGCCCTATATGACACCTCAACACTTTTTCGGTTCAATCGCTCCCGTAGCTTTCAACTGCATTTTCAAAATTAGTTAATTGAATTTATTGATTGAATTAAAATTAAATCAGCTACCGTGGTGGGATTTGAACCTATGCCCCCAGTGCCTTAGCCTTGACATTTAAAATAAGTAGCTTAACCTTTTCCTTCTAATAGTGGTTAAAGACATTTCTAATGAATGCATTAGCAGACTCTGTACATTTTTGCTTCATATCCTCGAGGTGATTTGCAAATCAGGTTAACTTTAGGTTTGTAATATATATTACTTTTTCCCATCTTCCTGGCCACCTGGTATTCATTTTCCTTCACTCTTTAGGAGCTAGGTAAAGCACTCTTCCTCACAAAGGTTTAACTGAGTGTTCTGACTCGCAGCACCAACTTTAATCCTTTCCTCAAGAAGTCAAATGCTTTGATTCTCCTCCCAAGAGGAATCAAGACTGAATATTTCAAGGCCTATGTGTGTTTTTAATAGGCAATGCTTGCATGGTATGATCACGTCTTTAGTTTGTGCAGATCTATGGTCACTGTGGGTAAACTAAACTCGTACGGCCTCCAGACAGTTCTCGGTTGTTGTGTTATGCTTCTTCATGTAGCATAAGCTGCTTCCTTGATGCATACTCTGACAAAGGAAGGTTCAGACTTGGACATAGGCTTAACACATTTATTGAACAGTTAACAATTCTCCTACTTGAGTTTGACTCTCCTGCTAATCTTGCTATAGTAACTCAATCTAACTAACCAGTCTGCTCTAAACCATGCGGTGGGTGTGATGCTTCCGATCTGCCCCTGTGTCTCTCTCTGAGTGTCGCCTGTGGAAAGAGCGAGAGCATGTGGGTTTTATATGGGTTGTCCCCTTGTGGTAGTGTCACCTCTGGGTGTCTTGACTGCCCATTAGTCGTGTCCTATTCTATGTATTCATTAGCTGTATGTCTGCATGTCATGATGTCTCTGGTGCTCCCTCTAGAGTTCACTTAGTCCCAGTGTATCTACAAACCCCTTGTGTGTTTACAGTGATACATATCACCACATCAGTCACCTTCTTAGTTACAATGTTTCACCTCGGTGCGCAGACCACATCATTTTCTACCAACTAAATTGTTTGCCAAAATTGTCTTAGCGATGAGTTTGGCCAACAATAGCATGCTGGGCAGCACGGTACCATAGTGGTTAGCACAATTGCTTCACAGCTCCAGGGTCAAGGTTCGATTCCCGGCTGGGTCACTGTCTATGCGGAGTCTGCATGTTTTCCCCGTGTCTGCATGGGTTTCCTCTGGGTGCTCCGGCTTCCTCCCACGAGTCCCGGAAAATGTGTATGTTAGGTGAATTAGACATTCTGAATTCTCCCTCTGCGTACCCAAACAGGTTCCGGAGTGTGGCGACTAGGGGCTTTTCACAGTAACTTCATTGCAGGGTTAATGTGGGCCTACTTGTGACAATAATAAAGATTATAAATTATCACACAGACTCCACACAAGTAGTGTGCACCGCTGACCTATTTGAACTTAGTGTGGTCAGCTCATTTTCATTCGTTCACACTACAGATTGGCTGATAGGTGAAAGTTGGAGGTTTCTGCCTCAGGTGAAAGTCTAATTTATACTCCTGTGCCTCCTACTCTCGCTGCCTGGATAGGTGTTTAATGGAAATATCTGCAGGTCACTGTCAGTGTTCCTCTCTGTACTTGGCTCCTTCTCCGTGTTCTCAAATGGTTAGGATGTAAATGTAGTGTAGTACGATAGATTCACGGGGCAGGATTCTCCGATCGCCGACACTGAAATCGTGTTCGGCGACCGGCCGGAGAATCCAATTTTACGGCAGAATCGGGGCGTGCCGATTTACCAATGCCCAGCCCTCTCACAAACGACGTACTCGAGGAGTACGCCACACGCCACCCTGACAGCCTCAGGGCATCACTTGAGGCCCTTCCCCCGATGCTCCGCCCCCGATGTGCCGAGTCCCCGACGGCGTCCCCGGTGCACGTGTCCTCTCACTTTTCCGGGACCTCGTGTGGTGGCTGCGGACTGTGTTGCTAACTTTTGGTTGGCTCTTAAATCATAATTTGCTCTGTTTGTTTAACCTTCGCTCTAGAGTCGCCAGGTATCTTTATGATACCGCCACGAGGTTCAAGTTCAAGTAATGATCAATAACTCAACACACCAATTGGTAAGATTCAAATCAAAACACATTTATTATACACAGTAAATCGCTACTCATGCATAACTCTACTTTCTAGGCTATTTCTATAACTAACAGGCCTATACTTAGCTTCGGACGGGCCCAACAGGTCAGGGGAACAAATGGCCTTTCATTCAGGTCCTGAGTCTGCAGGATTCAAAATTTGGTATGGACTGGTAGCCAGGTGCGCCTATCTCGTAGCGAGCGTTGACTTGAGACTTACTTTCTTGGCAGCCGCTGGACAGTTCACTCTCAGGGGTTGCTTCGCGTTGCTGAGTGAACCTGTCAAGAAGGACAATTTGAACTTGTGGGCTTTACTTTATAGTCCCCAGGGGCTTCCCGCCCTTCGGGGCGGACCCCGTACCTGGTTCCAAGTGATTGGACTACTTTCCGATCACTTGGATCGATTTCTCCAATGCTGGAGCGGTTCCCTGATCGCTGGGCGGTCCTAAGTGTCCGTTGACCTTCCTTTGTCTTGGCTCCTGTTGGCGCCGAGGAGTCTGGCTTGGCTTTGTTTACCTTAACTGTTGCCATTGTGCTTGGGAATCGCACATTACTATGCAGATGGCTGCTGGTTTCAGTGCTGTCTGGTTGTTTTGCAGGTTCCAATATACATGATTTCTGTATTTGCTAATCTTTGCCTGTGTTGGCTAAATTTCCCTTCAGCCTTTGCGGTTCTCCATTTTAAATCGGGAAGTTGCCAACTCTGGTGGCTACACTCCCTCCTTGTGATCCTAATGCGAAGCGTGAAGGATCACATAACTGTGTTGTCTTCATTCTCTTACCTGGCGAGTACTCTTCTATGGCCTCTACACTGACCATAACTATGCAAGAACATTTTTAACTAACATTTTAAGTGGCACTATGTCAAAACAGGGACATACATTACAAAATAAAAAAACGGTACCTCTAACTGTCCTCAATAAACTACACTCACTCAAACATTCAATCATATTAACTTCTTAAACAATACAAACAAAATCATAGCAGCATTATTCACATTTTTCCTGGCTTGACAGTCAAGCTCAGGATTGTACAATCGCTCATGAAACACATTTCTTTATTCACAAAAAGAACGCAAACGAATGTCCTTTATTATAGATCGCGGGGGAGTCGGGGGTCTGATCATAACCTAAAATAGGGGATCTTATCCTATATGCCAGGGTGCGAGAGCGGTAGGCTCTCCTTCTCCATTTCCTCATGCGAATAGTCTGCACGATGCTGCAGAGTATCGCCAACACTAGTAGGGATTCCATCAAGTAGGACAGGGAGTACCAGGTTATAAACCTGTCACACCAAGATGGTGTGGTGTCGCTTGTTACTGGGCTCTGGGTGCTGTGGGGAAGTGAATCATTAATGGCTGGGGGGGGGTGTTGACGTCAGGGGGTTCGCGTTCGCGCGCAACCAATTGTTCATTAGGGTGATGAGCAACACGGAGGATGTCCTCATGGTTCTTCTTCTTTCTCTTCTCTTCTCTTCGCTGGAGCTTCTGGAGTTCTGTGGGATCAAGCATAGTGTCTGTTACTATCTTGGTTTAATATCTCATCTGTTAGTATGTCTGTCCTTCAGTGCCAATTCTCCCTTTACTATGTGTGACTCCCTCATTTTAAAAAAAAATCGAATATTCAGGACAAGACACACTTAAAAATACTGAAACAGTGCGAGCCATCTGCAGGCTGTGCGATTTACCATCCAAATGTTTGAGGATGTAAATAGCATAGGGTTGGCAACCTAAGGGTCGCCTGAAAACAAAACAAAACTTTTTGAACCAAAAGTGCCGAAATGAGGTACGTATGGGCCGCGACGGGTAAGAATTGGATGGAATCCCCGGGTTGGACGGCGACCAATGCCGTGTGTTCTCTACCCGAGCGTAGCTGACCAGAGGGGGGTCCTCAGGCAGGGTGGAGACCAATGCCGTTTCTCCACTGCCTGAGCAACCCACAAGAATGGGCAAAAATGTAGTCATCGTGGGGGGTTGCCGTATTGGGTCTACCTTCGAACCAGAAGGGCAGTTATGAACGGGGGTCTGGCAAGCTTTCAGCGGTTTCTGCCGATGAGTGCGCTGGCAAGTTCTCAAAGGTTTCTGCTGACAAATAAGGCGTGGGGCTGTGGAAAAAAATTTCCGATCTTACAAACAATATTTAACAATACCACTACAAACAACATTAAACATGCTGCAGATTCCATCAGAAAGGACACCGTTTTCGCCCAGCGGTTCCTTTTTAAAACATCATCTGGAGACCTCAGTTATCAGTTGCGAACAGGGTCGCAAAAGGGTTCTCGTTTTGGGAGTCAGACTCAGAGAACTCATCTTCTCCCAGATGCCAAACTCTCGAATGTATAATGGCGGATAGGGCTGCATGGTGCGATTTGGGATCCATCTCGTCATTTCGGACGAGCCTGAATGAGTTGTCGCGGTGCCAAAAGGTGGTGTCCAGTTCTGTGGGGACGGAATCAGGGTCGTAATGGTAGGGCGGTGGTGTTTGGCTGAGGAAGGTGATGAGGAAGGGATCACTCGAATCGTGGTCAGATTCGCTGGGTGTGGGTCCTGTTGCATGGGGATACTAGGGAGGCGTGCTGTGGCTGTTGTCTGAGTCACAGTCGCTGTCGCTGCTGCTGTCTGTGGGCGTTCCGGAGCGGAGTGTATAGTTCGGGGGTGGAGTCGGCGTTGAGTCCGTGGCTGGGCTGGACGTGTTGGGGAAGGGTAGGGTTATGTTGGCTGTGGGTGGGGCGTGGTCTGCTGCGTCGAGCATGACGTGGTGTGTATGGTCAGACTGTGGTCCATATGCCTTAGGCTGGCTGATATGGAACCACGCAGTCTTTCCGTTGGGGAACTTTATTTTGTCGACGGAAGGGTTTACTTTGTCCTCAATGGAGTACGGACCCGAATATTTAGGTGACAGGAATGTGCTGGGGATGTATATGGAGAACATGACCTGCTGTCCTACACTGAACTCCGTCGCATGTATTGTCTTATCGAAACAAGCCTTGCTATGTTTCTTTCTTGTGCCCAATTTCACTGCGGCTGCTAGCTGAGCCGTTTTAACATTCTCTACCAGTTGTTCTACTGCTTTCTCGTGTGTGAGGGCCGTCACTTCAGGGCTGGTCAAGTCCAATCCTAATAAAAACTCTGTGCCTTTCATGGGGCGTCCGGTCATGAGGGTGTGTGGGGTGTAACCTGTAGATGTTGAAACCGTATTTCGCAAAAGCATCAGCGCAAAGGGGAGGACTGAATCCCAAGTGGTGTTGTTTTGCTGGACTATTTTTCTGAGGGTGGATTTTAGGGTCCGATTCATGCGCTCCACGATACCACTGGACTGGGGGTGGTATGCGATGTGGAATTTTTGGGTAATGCCAAATATCGTGAGGACATTCTTCATGACACGTCCTGTAAAATGGGAACCTTGGTCGGATTGAATGCTGTGGGGGAGTCCCCATCTCATAAAGATGTGGTGGGTTAAGATCTTGGCTGTGGTCTTTGCCGTGTTCGTTCTGGATGGAATGACTCTACCCATTTTGTAAACGTGTCTATCAGAGCGAGTACATACTTATAACCATTCCTGCAAGGGGGCAATGGTCCTATAAAATCAATCTGGAGGTTACTCCAGGGCCATTAACGGGGCGGGTGTGACTAAGTTGAGCTTTCTTGGCGTATCTGTCCGGATTGTTCTGGGCACAGATAAGGCAATTCTCAACGTAGTGCGTTACGTCTACTTTTAAACTGGGCCACCAACAGAGCTGCCAGGTGGGCTGTAGTGGGATCAATTCCCTGATGTCCATGACCATCATGGAACAAACAAATGAGCTGATTCCTGTCCTGTTCAGGAACCACATAAAGGGTGTCTTTTAACACCACACCGTCATGTGTGGTCAGAGCATTTTTAAATCTATCATAGGGTGCTGGAATCTTCCTTTTAAAATCTCCCTGAGATTGCTGTCTTGCTTCTGGGCCTGTACTAAATCCTCGATATTAGTCTGTGAGACCTGAACTGCATTCACTGGTGCGCTCTCGGGGGGTGTCCAAAAATATCCGTGCCTGGAACCTGCTTTTACCAGTGCGTCGGCTTTTACATTTCCAGGGGGGGAGGAACGGTGGTGACTTCGAACTTTAACGATTCCGAATGTCCTGTCTGTGCTTTTTCTAAAATGTGACAGAGCAATGGGGCTGAAGGGAAGGGTTTTTTGTCTGCAGAAACAAATCCTCTTGGTTTCCACAGGGGTAGGAATTCTGTAAGGCTGTTGCAGACATAGAGGCTGTCCGAGTATATGTCTGCTGGGCTGGGGAAGGAATCTGGATGATCCACAATGTACGCAACGACTGCTAGTTCTGCCGCCTGCGTGCCTAAGTGGCCTGGTAGCTTTATTGCGATTTCTTCTAGGGCGCGTCCCTGCGCGTCCTCGACATAAATGCCGCATCCTGTAATGCGCTTCCCTTCTAATACTGTGGAAGATCCATCCACATATATTCTTAAAGGTTCACACGTGTCTGTGTGCTGGGGGCTCTGGGGTGAACTACCTATCTTTCTGGGGGGGTGTTTTCACAGTAACGGGGCCTGTGTTGTGGTCTGGTGAGATGATTTCACATTCATGGGGGGTGCCTGGGTACTGAAGGTTATCGGCTAACAAAGTGTGGGTGTTGGTCCTTTTAACAGTGATGTCCCGTCCCTGCAAAAGAAGGGTAATCTGACTAACTGTACCGTCCTTGAGTCGTCCGTCAAGTAAATTTGGGTAAGGGTGTGTTCTGTGAGGATTGTGATGGGATTTAGTCTGGTTATGTAAGAAAAATACTGAACTGCCCAGAAAACTGCGAGCAGGTGCCTTTCACAGGCCGAAAATCCCTGCTCCACAGGATCCAAAAGTCTGGAGGCGTAAGCCACGGGTCTTAATTGTTCGTGCCGTTCCTGGAGGAGCACGGCCGAAAGGGTGCGGTCGGTGCTAGCTATCTCTATAGCATTGGGGGCAAAGCAGGTCTGGAACTTGTAGTGCGGGGTCTGCAATGAGGGCTCTTTTTAAAGCATCCACAGCATCCGTATGCTGCGGAAGCCATTCCCAAGGGGCTCCTTTCTTTAGGAGTTCCGAGAGGGGTGCTGCCTTGCTGGCGAAACCGTCAATGTGGTTTCAGCAGTAGCCTACCAGTCCTAAAAACAACCGGAGGGCTGAAACATTCTGGGGAAGGGGCAATTTGGCAATCGAGTCAATTCTTTTGTGCTCGATCTTGTGTTTACCGTGCGTGATAATTGTACCCAAATATATCACCTTGTTTTCCAAAATCTGGGCCTTTTTGGGGTTTACTTTGCAACCAATTTCTTGTAGGAGTGCTAGGAGTTCGGATAGAAGCTTGATGTGCTCTGCCTTGGTGTCTGTCTGCAGTAATAGGTCGTCCACATACTGGACCAGACATTCGGGGCGAGAAAATTTTGACAAACAATTTGCCAGCTGTCGGTAGAAAATGGAGGGGGAGTTGTGGAATCCTTGTGGAAGGCATGTCCACATGTACTGCTGATTTTTAAAAGTGAAGGCAAATTTGTATTGGCACGCTTTTGCCAATGGAATGGACCAGAATCCATTACTGACGTCCAAAACCGTAAAATATCGTGAGTTGAGTCCCTGCTTGAGCATGGTCTCGGGACTTGTGGCCACCGTGGGGGCTGCTGCGGGGCTGACTTTGTTGAGTTCCCGGTAATCGATGGTCAGTCGCCATGATCCATCGGGCTTTCTCACTGGCCAAATCGGGGCATTATTAGTGGAGGCTACTGATCTGAGTACGCCCTGCTCTAATAAGCTGTTTTTGCGATTTCTCCCTCTGCCTCTTGGGGAAATCCGTATTGCTTTTGGGATCTAGGGTCAGGTCCTATGATTTGAACGGAACCAGTCATCTGGCCACAGTCGTGTTTGTGGGTCGT
Organism: Scyliorhinus torazame; assembly: GCF_047496885.1. Taxonomy (NCBI): domain Eukaryota; kingdom Metazoa; phylum Chordata; class Chondrichthyes; order Carcharhiniformes; family Scyliorhinidae; genus Scyliorhinus; species Scyliorhinus torazame. Next base: position 22,083,196 of record NC_092721.1, on the reverse strand, counting down.
GAATGCTGTCCTGTGCTTCTGCAGAACTGCCCTAACCTGCTTGTCTGTGCTAATTGTGGTTGGGTCAAACCAAAATTCGCCGACTGCGCTAATCTTGTTTGCATATTCTCCTATTGTGAGTGTTGCGGGGGCTCTTGCGGATTTTGCCATTCTCCAGCCATATTGATTGACTGGATCGAAGGACAGATTATGGGAATTCATAAAATCTATGCCTAAAATGTGTTCTGCTGTGTGGGGTAGATCGACTAAAACTATGGGGAGCTTGGTGGTGATGTTGCCGATTTGAATGGGTACAGGGGCTGTGATGTGTCCCTGCTGTGAGTGGCCTGTAAAGTCGCTGAGGGTGATGGTGGCTGTAGTGGGCCACGTGTCCTTTTGAAACATGATGGAGGAATTGATTGTTGTGCGGGACCCTCCTATGTCCCACAGAAACTCGATGGGCTGTCCCCGTATCTTTGCTGCAACTACTGGTCGGCCTGACCTATCCCAAAGGGTGTCGCAGACCCAAATGGGGGAGCCCGAACACCGTCAGTCCGTTCCGTTCAGGTCCGTCTGATCTGAACGGGTGCTAACGCTATGTATTGGCTTCGTCCTGGTTTATTTAGAGTGCCTGTCTGCTGGGCTCTCTGTTGCTTTTGTGGGGCATTGCACTCTCGTGCAAAGTGTCCTAACTGTCCACAGTTGTAACACTCCTGTAGCTTTTGTGGGGGGCTGTTCCTGCCTTCATTCACCCATGCGGGGTTCTGGTGTGCCTTAACTGTGTGTATGTCTGCTTCTGCCTGCTGTTCTTCGGGATTTTTGTTCGTGGGTTTGTTTTGAACAGATTGCTCCCAGGCGCGGGACAATCTTTTTACAACCCATTTCTCATTATGAGCCTCCTCTGAGGGATCATAATTTGTACAGGCTTTTTGTCCTGTTTCTGTGGCATGGGAGATAAGGGTACGGGTCCATTTGGCCATGTTGTCTGGGGACAAATGGGCACGGTCTAAGTCTCCGAAAACTGCTGCAAAATGGATCCACAAGCATCCAGCAAACGCTGTGGGGAGCTCGGCTTTCTTTTGCCTTCACTTATTGAGGCCTTCTATGGGGTCACCCCTGTTATACCCAATCGCGTCTAGGATCGCGGTATGCATTTCTGCAAGGGTGCCTCCTCCTACATTCTGTGGGTTGGGAAGGTCTGCTACGACAGAAGGATCTAAACTCAAAACGGGGAGCCTTACTTGCTCACGCTCATCCAGGCCGTACATGGTAGCCTGCTGCTTTACTGTAGCAAAGAAGTGGTGGGGGTCTGAGGTGGGGAGGAACGGTGTGATTTTCTCGCAAACGTCCCGTAATTGGTTCACGGTTAAGGGGGTCGTGTACAGGAATTCCGTGTCGTCCGATGTGACTGTGCGGTAGGTGGTTACTGGATTCATTGGTGCCTGAACTATCTGCTCTGTGGGGGGTTGGGGCGCTTTTCTCTTCTGGGCCTTTACCCTGCGCACATGTTCCCTGAACATATCTCTGCGCTGTCTCACTCAATTCTAACCAATCAGGGCCGTCTTCCTCATCTAACTGTGATCCAAAGGTTTCCTGGAATCCTTTTTGAACTGAAAGCAGAGATTGCAGTTCTGCAATCTGCTCCCGGCACTTTGCGTGGTCTAATGAGCTTTGTCTTTGCTCCGTGGTGGCAGCATGGAGTGCTCTTAACGCTACCTTCAGGTCACTACACTGCCTCTGCAATGCCTCTACCTGCTTCTCTGTTTCCTCTCGTACCAGGACTGCACGTTGCGTGTCCTGATAGGCCTTTTCGTACTGGGATTGGAAGCAGGTAGCTTAAGTGCGCCAGACAAGGCTGGTATGCCAACTTGGCATCATCCACCTCTCCATCTTTTGCTGCTAACTTCCTCCTTAATTCTAGGTTCTCTTTCTCTATCTCGCTCACATCGACCTGACTCATTCGATGTACTCCTTCTATCTCTTTTCGGAGCGTCCGAACGACCACCTCTGTGCCTCGCAATTGTGTCAAACAGGACATGATTGCCATCGGCTTGCAAGCTTTTCCTAAGCTCTTCTTGTGAATCTAGCTCAGGTTCTCACACCAAGTATGTCCTATACTCCCGGGACCTGCTTCCTCATTTTCACAGAATTCGCTCCATAGGGGCCATCCTTTCCCTTTGAGGTACTTTCTGATTTCCTCTTCTCAAACGGGGCACTGTCCTACTCTACTGCTGGTCGCTGTGATCACAAATTCCTTGGGGTTCATGAGGCGTTGCGTTGCCTGCATTGCCATCTATCCTCTCTGAATACTTCTCTTAAAATTTGGAACACGGGGTACTAAGGCGGCGCTGTAATTATGAAAATGAAATGAAAATCGCTTATTGTCACAAGTAGGCTTCAAATGAAGTTACTGTGAAAAGCCCCTAGTCGCCACATTCCGGTGCCTATTCGGGGAGGCTGTTACGGGAATCGAACCGTGCTGCTGTCCTGCCTTGGTCTGCTTTCAAAGCCAACGATTTAGCCCAGTGTGCTAAACAGCCCCTAATTATGGGTACGGCTCTCGCTATTTTCCGAAATACAAACTCCCGACAGTTTTGTCGCAACAAAAATCTATCAGTATTACCTTATAGCCCTGTTAGTTACGGATGCATTAACACACGTCCGAATTATGAGGATTGATCCAGAATTGCTTGAACACTTGTGGTTTTTCTGTTCCCAATTGGATTTCTAATTCAAATTTTGGGTTCTCCCGGAGTGGTTAAGCCACTTCTAGATCGGGTCCCGTCAGGATGTTGCCAGTAATATGTTGCTAACTTTTGGTTGGCTCTTAAATCGTAATTTGCTCTGTTTGTTTAACCTTCCCTCTAGAGTTGCCAGGTATCATTATAATACCGCCACGACATGCAAGTTCAAGTTATGTTCAATAACTCAACACACAAATTAGTAAGATTCAAATCAAAACACATTTATTATTCACAGTAAATCACTACTCATGCATAACTCTACTTTCTAGGCTATTCCTATCACTAACAGGCCAATACTTAGCTTCGGACTGGCCCACCAGGTCAGGGGAACAAATGGCCTTTTGTTCAGGTCCTGAGTCTGCAGGATTCAAAAGCTGGTATGGACTGGTAGCCAGGAGCGCCTATATCGTAGCGAGCGTTGACTTGAGACTTACTTTCTTGGCGGCCGCTGGACAGTTCACTCTCAGGGGTTGCTTCGCGTTGCTGAGTGACCCTGTCAAGAAGGACGATTTGAACTTGGGGGATTTACTTTATAGTCCCCAGGGGCTTCCCGCCCTTCGGGGCGGACCCCGTACCTGGTTCCAAGTGATTGGGCTACTTTCCGATCACTTGGATCGATTTCTCCAATGCTGGAGCGGTTCCCTGATCGCTAGGCGGTCCTAAGTGTCCGTTGGCCTTCCTTTGTCGTGCCTCCTGTTGGCGCCGAGGAGTCTGGCTTGGCTTTGTTTACCTTAACTGTTGTCATTGTGCCTTGGAATCGCACATTACTGTGCAGATGGCTGCTACATTACTATGTAGATGGCTGCTGGTTTCCGTGCTGTCTGGTTGTTTTGCAGGTTCCAATATACATGATTTCTGTATTTGCTAGTCTTTGCCTGTGTTGGCTGAAGTTCCCTTCAGCCTTTGCGGTTCTCCATTTTAAGTCGGGAAGTGGCCAACTCAGGTGGCTACAACTGTGTCCAGCACCACCACAGTCAGGGAGGGGGGAGCCATTTTGCTGGCAGGGAGGGCTTCGGCAGGGCCTGGGGGAACTGCTGGGGGGTTGTCCGGACGTGGCAAGGGGGTCACGGGGGGCAGTTTGTGGCAGGTTATGATCATGCGCGGCTGGCGCCATGTTGTACGGCGCATCCGGCGCAGGTTGCCGAAGCGCATGCGCAGCCACGGACCCGACCATTCTGCGTCGGTATTGGCAGGTAAAGCCGCTTTACGTGGCGCAGCTACTAGCCCCCCACCAGACGGAGCATCGGTGCGGGGGCACCCCCAAATTTTTGGTTGTCAGACCAGGCAGATCCTGCGGACATAGCCGCAGAATCGGAGAATCCAGCCCATGGGAGCATTCAGTATTGGGAGGCTCGGGACTGGCAGGAATTGGGAGCAGATCGGGTGGGAGTGGAGTTTGCATGGGGCGGGGTGCGACTTCTGGAGTCTTGTTGGGCTTAACAGGGCCTATCTGTCTTCAGTGTTCAGGTGACCTCAAATGCCATTGCAGTCCCTGAGGTGCAGGTTGTCAGTAGATATCCTTGTGACAGAAGGCATAGTCCTAACATTACCAGATTTAGGACCTGCAAAGACAGTCGTCCTTGGCCGTTGTTAGGTGGGTGTCCCAGGGCATGCAAAATATGGTTGGTGGCATAAAAATGCAGATTTGCATTTGATAAGGTTCCCCATGATAGGCTTCTGCAGAAAGTAAGGACGCATGGGATAGTGGGAAATTTGGCCAGTTGGATAACAAACTGGCTAACCGATAGAAGTCAGAGAGTGATGGTGGATGGCAAATATTCAGCCTGGATCCCAGTTACCAGTGGCGTACCGCAGGGATCAGTTCTGGGTCCTCTGCTGTTTGTGATTTTCATTAATGACTTGGATGAGGGAGTTGAAGGGTGGGTCAGTAAATTTGCAGACGATACGAAGATTGGTGGAGTTGTGGATAGTAAGGAGGGCTGTTGTCAGCTGCAAAGAGACAGAGATAGGATGCAGAGCTGGGCTGAGAAGTGGCAGATGGAGTTTAACCCTGAAAAGTGTGAGGTTGTCCATTTTGGAAGGACAAATATGAATGCGGAATACACGGTTCACGGTAGAGTTCTTGGCAATGTGGAGGAGCAGAGAGATCTTGGGGTCTATGTTCATTCATCTTTGAAAGTTGCCACTCAAGTGGATAGAGCTGTGAAGAAGGCCTATGGTGTGCTCGCGTTCATTAACAGAGGGATTGAATTTAAGAGCCGTGAGGTGATGATGCAGCTGTACAAAACTTTGGTAAGGCCACATTTGGAGCACTGTGTACAGTTCTGGTCGCCTCATTTTAGGAAGGATGTGGAAGCTTTGGAAAAGGTGCAAAGGAGATTTACCAGGATGTTGCCTGGAATGGAGAGTAGGTCTTACGAGTAAAGGTTGAGGGTGCTAGGCCTTTTCTCATTAGAACGGAGAAGGATGAGGGGCGACTTGATAGAGGTTTATAAGATGATCAGGGGAATAGATAGAGTAGACAGTCAGAGACTTTTTCCCCGGGTGGAACAAACCATTACGAGGGGACATAAATTTAAGGTGAAAGGTGGAAGATATAGGAGGGATATCAGAGGTACGTTCTTTACCCAGAGAGTAGTGGGGGCATGGAATGCACTGCCTGTGGAAGTAGTTGAGTCAGAAACATTAGGGACCTTCAAGCAGCTATTGGATAGGTACATGGATTACGGTAAAATGATATAGTGTAGATTTATTTGTTCTTAAGGGCAGCACGGTAGCATTGTGGATAGCACAATTGTTCCACAGCTCCAGGGTCCCAGGTTCGATTCCGGCTTGGATCACTGTCTGTGCGGACTCTGCACATCCTCCCCGTGTCTGCGTGGGTTTCCTCCGGGTGCTCCGGTTTCCTCCCACAGTCCAAAGATGTGCAGGGTAGGTGGATTGGCCATGATAAATTGCCCTTAGTGTCCAAAATTGCCCTTGGTGTTGGGTGGAGGTGTTGAGTTTGGGTAGGGTGCTCTTTCCAAGAGCCGGTGCAGACTCAAAGGGCCGAATGGCCTCCTTCTGCACTGTAAATTCAATGATAATCTATGATTAATCTAGGACAAAGGTTCGGCACAACATCGTGGGCCAAAGGGCCTGTTCTGTGCTGTATTTTCTATGTTCTATGTTCTATGTTCTATTGTTTGGCTGTGGCGCAAGCTGACCTTTGTGACAAGTCTTCAATCATCGTTCAACACTTAACGCATCCTTCACATGGACATGCTTTCCATCGAATGAGATTTCAAAGCTGTGATTACCGGTTGTCAGTGGCTAATCAAGTAGGAGTTGTCGTGTTATTCACCCTGGGGTAACACGGACTGCAACAGGATGCAGATGAACGGTAAAGCAGACACCAAACGTAGGCGTTGGTTCAATACAATTTATTGAACTTCTGTAACAATGCACACAGCTGGCTGTGGGTTGACACTCTACTACTCTAAGTGCACTAACTCTAACTTACTAGACCAGGCTAGCTCTGATCCACGTGTAGAAGGTGCTGACAGATATATACACCCTGACTGTCACTACAGTTGTCACCAGTGGAAAGAGGCGGAGTGCTGATGCCTTGTGTGTTTTTTTAGTTGGAAGCCCCCTCTGGTGTTCTATCTGGTGATTGGTTGTGTTCTGTATGTTGATTGGCTAACCTGGGTGTCTGTCACTGCCTGTTTTACCTCATGATGTGCATGGGTGCATATTATGACATCCCCCTTTAAAAAAAAAATTGTTGGTTGCTTAGAGCATATGCAACATATTTACAGATACAACTATTTACAACAAATGGCGAGTGAATGCATATGTACATGTAATGTGTCTAGCGTGCAGATACTGAACAATATGTACAAAGGAAATATTTATACGTCCAATCTCTGGGGATGGCGTTAGATCCTTGTCGCCTGAGAGGTGGAGGTGGGGACAACGGCGCCTTGACAGGTGGGATTGCAGCCAGATTGGTGGCCTCGTGGAGCTAGGTGTCCGGAATAGGCATGACGATAGCTGGGAACGTGAGATCCGGTGGTGGGCAGGCAAGTTTGCGTAGTGCCCTTCTGTTGCGCCTGACAATGGATCCATCAGCCATGCGAACGACAAACGACCTGGGAGCAGCCTGTCGAACAACAACAGCTGGAGCTGACCAGCCTCCACCAGGCAACTTGATGCGAACAGCATCTTCCGGAGAGAGCACGGGCAGATCAGTAGCATGAGCATCGTATGTCAGCTTTTGCCGGTTTCTGAGTTGCTGCACCTTTAGCAGCACTGGGAGGTGATCCAGGTCAGGTAAATGAATGGCCGGAACAGTCGTCTGCAGGTCACGATTCATAAGGAGCTGTGCCGGAGACATACCGGTGGACAGAGGGGTTGCCCTGTATGCCAGGAGCGCAAGGTTAAAGTCCGAAGCTGAGTCCTCAGCCTTGCAGAGCAGTTGCTTCACAATATGGGCCCCTTTTTTGACCTTCCCGTTAGATTGCAGGTAATGCGGGCTCGAGGTAATGTGCTTGAACTGGTCGAGCTTCGTGAGGTTGGACCACTCTTGGCTGTAGAAGCAGGGACCGTTGTCGCTCATGACCGTGAGCGGAATACCATGCCTGGCAAATGTCTCCTTGCAGGCCTGGATGACAGTCCTTGATGTGAGGTCGGACAGTTTCACCACTTCGGTGTAACTCGAGAAGTAGTCAATTATAAGCACGTAGTCACGCCCATTGGCGTGAAGAAGGTCGAGTCCCACCTTAGACCACAGAGAGGTCACGATCTCGTGTTGCTGGAGTGTTTCTTTGGGTTGAGCAGGCTGGAAACGCTGGCAAGTTGTACAATTGAGGACCATGTTGGATATGTCCTCGTTGATGCCAGGCCAATAGACAGCCTGCCGGGCCCTGAGCCTGCATTTCTCGATACCGAGGTGTCCCTCGTGGATCTGTTTGATCACTAAGCTCTGGAGGCTGCAAGGAATAACGATACAATCCAGCTTGAGGAGGATCCCCTCGACAACTGTTAGGTCATCCTTGACATTAAAGAACTGGGGGCATTGCCCTTCCTGCCAACCATTTGCAAGGTGATGTATGGCCCACTGCAGAAGAGCGTTCTTGGCAGTCTGTTCTCGAACGTTGACGACTCGTTCGTCTGAGGCCGGGAGGTTGCTGGCACACAGTTGCACCTGTGCCTCAATTTGGCAGATGAAGTCGACCTGTTCACAAGGCGAGGTGATGGCGCGCGACAGGGCATCCGCAATGATTAGCTCTTTGCCCGGTGTGTAAACCAATTCAAAATCATACCTGTGGAGTCAAAGGAGAATGCGCTGAAGCCTGGGCGTCATGTCATTCAAGTCCTTGTGAATGATATGGACTAGAGGTCTGTGGTCAGTCTCTACTGTGAAGGTTCGTAGACCGTAGACATGGAACTTTACAATACCGGTGAGGAGGCCCAGGCACTCTTTCTCTATCTGAGTATACCTCTGCTCAGTGGGAGTCATGGCCCTGGACGTTTAGGCCACTGGAGCCCAGGACGAGGAGTCATCCTTCTGGAGGAGCGCCGCATCAATGCCCTCCTGGCTGGCGTCCGTGGAGATTTTAGTCTCCCGCACTGGGTCAAAAAAGACTAGTACCGGAGCAGTGGTGAGCTTTGCCTTTAACTCGAGCCACTCTGCTTGATGTGTGGGTAGCCACTGAAGGGCAGTGGACTTCTTCACCAGATGCCTGAGAGCCGTGGTGTGTGATACGAGGTTGGGAATGAACTTTCCCAAGAAGTTAACCATACCTAGGAAGCGGAGTATCGCCTTTTTGTCTTCCGGGGTCTTCATGGTGTTGATGGCCTTGACTTTGTCCGAGTCCGGCTGCACGCCCTGCTGGGATATTTGATCACCCAAAAACTTGATTGATGACATGCCAAAGGAGCATGTGGCCTTGTTCAACTTGAGGTCGTTGACATGTATGCGTCGAAAGACTTGTTGGAGACGAGATATGTGTTCCTCTGGGGTCGTGGACCATATAATGACATCATCAACATAAACCCGCAAACCCTCAATGCCCTCCAGCATCTGCTCCATGATCCTGTGAAAGATTTCAGAGGCTGAAACAATACCAAACGGCATGCGGTTGTAACAGTACCTTCCGAAAGGTGTATTAAACTTGCAGAGCTTCCTGCTGGACTCGTCCAGTTGTATCTGCCGGAAGCCACGCGATGCATCTAGCTTCGTGAAGAATTTGGCATGTGCCATCTCACTGAGTAGCTCCTCCCGCTTCAGGATCGGGTAGTGTTCCCGCATTATGTTTCAGTTAAGATCCTTGGGATCTATACATATGCGCATTCTCCAGAGGGCTTCTTCACACAGACCATCGAGCTGACCCAGTCATTCGGTTCCGTCACTTTAGAGATGATACCCTGGTCTTGGAGCTCCTGCAGCTGCGCCTTTAAACGGTCCTTCAGAGGAGTCGGCACCTGGCGTGGTGCATGGATCACAGGCGTGGCATCAGGCCTGAGTAAGATTTTGTAGCGGTACGGCAACGTGCCCATCCCACTGAACACATCCGGGTATTGTGACAGGATTTCGTCAATGTCAGCCTGAAGATTCATATTGACAGAGGACATGGCACGTACGCGCTGGACGAGATGGAGTAGCTTGCATGCATGGACACCAAGCAGGGAAGCCTTGTCAGGCTTGACGATTTCGAATCGCAGTGTGGCTTTGATGGCCTTGTTGGAGACAAGCAGGTGACAAGACCCTAACGCTGTAATGCCATTATAATCAAGCAGCTGGCAGGCCGGCGGATGAATTTTTGGCTGCCTTTGGATGCGAGCAAGATCGGCTTGAGATATGAGATTGGCTGAAGCACCAGTGTCCAGCTTGAACCGGATGCTGCGTTGGTTAACTTGTACGACAGCACGCCATTCGTCCGCAGAATCCACGTTGAGGATTGTTAGGCGTGTTGCTGAATTTGAGGAGGCCTTGTCATACGTGGTAATGATGCCCACACGATATGGGGACTCCAGGCAGTCGTCCTCTGGATCCATGGCGGTATCAGGTTCCGAATCCAGCAGCCCTTGCTGCACACTTCGAATGCGTTTGTGTTGGGACTGGGATCGCTGGCTCACGATCGGAGGTGCAGACCTGCACAAGGCTGCATAATGGCCAGGCTTCCCACAATTTAAACATCGCCTGCCTCTTGCGGGGCATTGCCACTTTAAGTGGGCGGTGCCGCAGTTCGGGCACGTCATGACGTTGACGTCGTCACGCGCCGTACGTCGTCGCACATGTGCAGTGCGGTCAGCCGCCGCTCGCACCTGCGCAGTGTGGTCTTCGGCTGCTTCGTTCTCCCGTCCGTGGTGCGCATGCGTGGGACCCCGGGAAAAGCGCACAAAATGGTCGCCTTCATCGATGCTAAGGCGCCGCATTCGGGCGATGGCCTGTACACTCTCTGCCTCGTGGGAGGCAAGTTGGTTCTGTTCTGCCGATTTAAGGCGGGAGTAGCGACTTTTCGCCTGTTCATGCACTTTACACGACTCGATGGCTATTGGCAGGATCATGTTTTTTATTTTTAAGATCTGCTCCCGCAGGGCGTCGGAGTGGACCCCAAACACGATCTGATCACTGGTGAGGGAATCAGCGGTGACACCGTAGTTGCAGGATTGTGCTAATATGCGGAGATGAGTTAGAAAGGATTGGAAAGGCTCATCCTAACCCTGAAGGCGTTGCTGGAAGACATAGCGCTCAAAGCTCTCGTTCGTTTCGACTTCACAGTGACTGTCGAATTTGGCTAACACGGTCTGGAACTTGGTCTTGTCCTCGCCGTTGGCAAAAGTGAGCGAATTGTAGATTTAGATGGCCTGGTCCCCCGCAGGCGATAGGAGCAGTGCAATTTTTCTGGCATCGGACGTATCCTCGAGGCCCGAGGCCACAATGTATAGACTGAATTTCTGATTGAAGACCCGCCAGTTGGCACCAAGGTTTCCGGAGATCCGGAGCTGTGGAGGGGCCTGGATCTTCTCCATGCCGCTGGAAGGCACTTGCTGGTCGTCACTGAATTATTCAAGGTAAATTACTGAGATGAAGTAGATTCCTGATATCAAGTCGTGTTATTCACCCTGGGGTAACACGGACTGCAACAGGATGCAGATGAACTGTAAAGCATACACCAAACGTAGGCGTTGGTTCAATACGATTTATTGAACTTCTGTAACAATGCACACAGCTGGCTGTGGGTTGACACTCTACTACTCTAAGTGCACTAACTCTAACTTACTAGACCAGGCTAGCTCTGATCCACGTGTAGAAGATGCTGACTGATATATTCACCCTGACTGTCACTACAGTTGTCACCAGTGGAAAGAGGCGGAGTGCTGATGCCTCGTGTGTTTTATAGTTGGAAGCCCCCCTCTGGTGTTCTGTCTGGCGATTGGTTGTGTTCTGTCCTGTATGTTGATTGGCTAACCTGGGTGTCTGTCACTGCCTGTTTTTACCTCATGATGTGCATGGGTGCATATTATGACAAGGGTGTGGCCTAAACTGAGGACCACCATGCCCTGTAATTCTGCACTTTCCCATGACAGGGCAATTTATACGGCTGGCTTGAGGTCCAGCTGGGTTTCAGCAAGTAATTTCCGCTGGGTTGCTGCATTACCGACACCGCAGACCAATCTGTCTTGCAACATCTCGGGGAGGGCGGTGCCATATTCGCAGAACTCCGCGAGTTTCCGGAGGCAGGCCAAAAATTCCATTGTGGACTCCCCAAGGGCCCGTTCAACTGTATTGAAATGGTAGCGCTGGAATATTAATGATGGTTTAGGGTTGCAGTGATCACCCATACGTTCGACCAGTCCACAAATTACTTTTAGTCCGTACGGTGGGGTATGTCAAATTCTTTTTACATTAAAAGTGGGCGCGCCATAAGCTGTTAAACTGATCACCGTCTGGCGTTCATCCCTGACAATGGCTTTGGCCCCCCCAAAAATGCATTCACCCGACATACTGCGACCTGCCTTCAGTGCCTGCATCAAATGCTTCTAGTTTCCCAAAATGCAGCACTTCTGTGGCCGGCGAAAAGACCTCCAGAGTCCTTTGAAGAGGTGGACGCGCACAGCGAAAATAGCGGCGCCTGCGGCTCCACTTGATCCTCGTCGCCAGCATTGATCCTGAGGAAGCGATCAAATAGGAGCTTAAGGAAACAAAAGGTTTATTGACGTAGAACCAAAATTCTTTGTACACTGGTCCCGGAAGTGACTACCTTGGTATGGGCTGGGGTGTTTTATGTCCTGATTTGCTACCCTTCTGAAGAGGGAACTCCGCCCCTCAGCGGGGAAGCTCGTCCTCCACGAGACTCGCGGGGAGCCTAATTGGCCCAGCCACATGGGCCTCATTTAGGTTGCAACCTGATCCTTTTGGAGGAGATGGTAGGAGGTAGGAATGGCTACGCGGATTCTGCGGAAAACGCATTTCTCCTTATTGTATGTGAGGTTAAGGAGCTTGGCGAAGTGGAGGAATTTTTGGAGGTTGGCGTCATGGTCGCTGGTCATGGCCGCAGATGGTGACATTATCTAGATACGGGAACGTGGCCCGCAGCCCGTACTGGTCAACCATTCGGTCCATCTCCCATTGGAAGACCGAGACCCCATTGGTGACGCCGAAGGGGACCCTGAGGAAGTGGTAGAGGCGGTCATCTGCCTCGAAGGCAGTGTATTGGCGGTCCTCCGGGCGGATAGGTAGCTGGTGGTACGCGGACTTCAAGTCGATGGTGGAGAGGACCCGGTACTGCGCAATCTGATTGACCATGTCAGATATGAGGGGAAGGGGGTACGCATCGAGCTGCGTGTACCGGTTGATGGTCTGACTGTAGCCGATGACCATCCGGTGCTTCTCCCCAGTTTTAACGACCACCACTTGGGCTCTCCAGGGGCTAGTTCTAGCCTCAATGATCCCTTCCCGCAGGAGTCTCTGGACCTCCGACCTGATAAAGGCCTTGTCCCGAGCACTGTATCGTCTGCTCCTAGTGGCGACGGGCTTACAGTCCGGGGTGAGGTTGGCGAAGAGCGGGGGTGGGGCGACTTTAAGGGTCGAGAGGCTACATACGGTGAGGGGGGGCAGGGGTCCATCGAACTCCAGGGTAAGACTTTTGAGGTGGCACTGTAAGTCAAGACCTAGTAGCACGGCAGCGCAGATTTGTGGGAGAACATAGAGTTTGAACCCTTTGAACTCAACACCCCGTACTGTAAGGGTTGCAATACAGTACCCACGGACTTCCACGGAATGAGATTCGGAAGCCAGGGAGATTTTCTGGGTCACGGGTAAGATTGGGAGGGAGCAGCACCGTACCGTAACTGGGTGAATAAAACTCTCTGTGCTCCTGGAGTCGAACAGGCAGGTCGTCTCGTGACCGTTGACTGCCATCATGGATTTGGCGAGGTGATGAGGTCGAGACTGGCTGAGGGTGATGGAGGCGATCTTCGGAAGGTGGGCAGGCTGATCGGATGAGCAGGGGTTCCGGGAGGCAGCGGGGCGAATCAAAGATGGCGGCCCCTTCGGGTCGCATGTGGCGGGTGGCGTCAAAGATGGCGGCCCCCACGAGTCGCACGTGGCGGGTGGCATCGAAGATGGCGGCAAAGATGGCGGCTCCCAAGGGTCATGCATGGCGGGCGGCGCCGAAGATGGCGGCAAAGATGGCGGGCCCCACGGGTCGCACGTGGCGGGTGGTGTTGAAGAAGGCGGCCCCCACAAGTTACACGCAGCGCTGCTGGGCTTACAAACAGGTCGGGCCTGGCAGACATTAGCGAAGTGGACCTTTTTACCGCACCCGTTGCAGATCGCGCTCCTCGCTGGGCAGCGTTGCCTGGGGTGCTTACCCTGGCTACAGAAGTAGCATTTTGGGCCTCCGGGATTGGCAGGTTGCTGCGCGGCACAGGCTTGCGGCGCCCCTGGGTCGGGTGATGTCGGCGCCCATGGCGTCCACGAGGGTGCCACGTGGTTGGAGGTGTAGGCATCCAAGTTGCGGAAGGCCACTTCTAATGAGTCCGAAATCCATACTGTTTCTTGAAGGTCGAGTGTACCCCCTTCTAGTAGGCGCTAGCGGATGTAATTAGATTTTATGCCTGCGACATAGGCGTCCCGGATCAGCAATTCGGTATGCTTGACAGCCGATACCGCCTTACAACTGCAGTTCCGGCCGAGTACCCGCAATGCGCGCAGAAATTCAGCTTGCGATTCTCTGGGGCGCTGTCGCCTCATGGCAAGGAGATGCCTAGCATACACCTCGTTGACTCCTTTAACATATTGTCCTTTCAACAGCACTATCGCATCCTCGTATGAGTCCACATCCCTGATGATAAGGAATACTTGTGGGCTCACCCGTGAGTTGAGGATTCGCAGCTTGTGGGTCTCGGCGACGGCGATTGGGGAGGACTCGACGTACGATTCGAAGCAGCGTAGCCAGTGTTCAAACGTAATAGTGGCGTTGGCTCCTTGGGTGTCCAGTTCCAGGCGATCAGGTTTTAGCGATGGATCCATCTGAAAATTTTAAGCTGATTAAATTGATGTACCATCAATTGACAACAGACGAGGAGTCTAAAGAAAAACTGTGGCTTTAATCAGCTTAAAGACACCTGCTGCTCAGCCGGTCCCAGAATGAGGGCAGGGCTGGAGGTTGGCCACCTTTATACATGAGCCCGAGGGGAGGAGCCAAGTGTGACCCTTCGGGGCTGCCATCTTTGCCGCCAGCTTCGACGCCACCCGCCACGTGCGACCCGTGGGGGCCGCCATCTGTGGTTTACCACAGTTACTATTTCCTTTGAAGCCAGTGTTACTTAAAAGTGAACACCGGCTCACTTTGTCTCTCGGGTCCTGCCCACCTCATATTCCGTATTGCTTCAAGCCACAGTTACAGTAATACTGGAAATATTCAGCAACATTTCCAGTTGTACTCGAAAATGAGCTATGCAATAATGGTACAAAATGAATTGGAATGAAATTCGTAATTCTACCATTTTAACAAGGCAGCTAAGCTATTTAAAAGATGCAGCTTAATTTTGACCTTGCAAAGAAACAGCAGCCAAGTCTTATGTTTTTCTGATTCCTGGATCTTCAATGCATGGACTATATTCCTTAGTCAAGCTATTCTAGACAATGGATGGGTTTCTGCGGCCTGCCAGCTGCGTTTTCCTGGGCGCGCGTCCACGCTGGCAGTGGCATTCACCGCTCCCGCCAGCTGGCAATGGGATGAAGGTGAGATTGATTCAGTAACTATTATATTACGTGGGAATTGATGGTGTGGAATGGGAGAATTTATATAGCACCTTCAGCATAATAAGATGTCCCAAGGCACTTTGCATCATAACGCACGTTTGATACTGAGCTACATAAGGAGATATTAGGGCAAGTGGCTAAAAGACTGGTCAAAGAAACAGGTTTTAAAGAGTATCTTAAAGGAAGAAAGTGAGATAAAGGGACAGAGAGATTGAGAGAGGGAACACCAGAGCTTAGGGCTTAGGCAGCTGAAGGCACAGTGGTCAGTGCTGGAGCAATTAGAGTTGGAGACACTCATGTGGCTGGGATCAGAGGACCACACATAGCGTGGAGGCTTGTGGGACGAGATGTAACTAGTCATGGGAAGTCGACGTACCTACCATGTTACCTATCCTCAAGGAATGTGGTGCAGTAGGTTTTACACTAAAATGCACCTTGACCCCTCAATGTGCCACTTTCCCATTCAGTGGGTGATTGACGATAAATAATTTAAGAAACTGAATTGGTGTGAAAAATAGTGCAACACTGTTAATGCTACTTTGTAAGCGATGTAGCACAAGAATGGATAAAGAGAGTTTGCCTTCCATTGTGCCTTAATGTGATATTTTGGTTTGTCTCTCCAGTTTGACTACCTTGTTCCCACATCAAGGTTTGTGTTTTTGGATTTGAGGTGGTTATTCGAGGGCTCATTTGGAAGTTTGGGGGAGGCTGGCGGACTATGCTGCTTGGCTAATTTGGGGGGCAAAGAGGCCCTGTAATTTTGAGGTCCCAGCCTCAGGTGGGCTGCAGGGTACTATTGAGGCTCCGTCCTCCACCCCCCCCAAAATAGAAGTGGCCAGATTGAGGGCGGATGATCAGCTGCCGACGGCATATGATGAGAGGGAGGGAGGCCATGATCATGGTCGGTTGGCTCCGGATTCTTTTCATGAGCCACAATAGTCATAACTGTACCCTCCACCCTTGTCTTTTGTGGGGTCCTCAGTTCCATCGCTGGTGAACTGGCTAGGGTGCGCAGAGCACAGGCTCCAAATCATTACTATCAAAAATGGCATCTGGTCCGAATTACATCATAGGATGCAGAATGCAATTTAATTAGGGGCTTGATCACCTGAAACAGGCAAGTGCTTTGGACACCTGGTGATAGGCCCATTTCAAAATGGAGCCAGCGGTTTAAACCGCTGTTACTGCCACATTATTGTGAGCAAAGTAAATGAGAGTTGACCCAAATATTTCCACTCGTGATGTTCCTGAGTACACTGTGATGCTCGATCAATAACTCCTGAAGCGAGATTGAAGACAATTGAAGGCTTTATTGTACTAGATGTTTCCCCCAGCAGCGCAGGTACAGAAAGCAGCTGCTGGGGAGACACAGGCTCTTATACTCCACCTTACTGGGCAGAACCAGCAGGCAGGCTTCACCAATGAAATAGCAGTCTCAGGTACCTCCCACACCAATGGTCTTACAGCATTATTCAGGGTCCCGTAATACCCCTAATACCGACTACCACATTCACCCCCTGTTAAAAAAAAGAGTCCGGCGGGGGTTGGTCTTGCGTTATACAGTGGTAGAGGTTGAGGTTATGGTGGTACCTGGTATACATTAGCACAG
Source organism: Scyliorhinus torazame (assembly GCF_047496885.1). Classification (NCBI taxonomy): domain Eukaryota; kingdom Metazoa; phylum Chordata; class Chondrichthyes; order Carcharhiniformes; family Scyliorhinidae; genus Scyliorhinus; species Scyliorhinus torazame. The sequence continues at coordinate 22,066,644 of NC_092721.1, read as the reverse complement.
TGTTTTGCCTCGTAACATGTCGCAACTATTTACAATAATTATTTACAGTCAGAATGAAGCAATTAGCCGATCGGGGGCCCTGGTCATCCTCTGCGATCGCCGTAGCTTCGGCAGTGATGCAGGCGCCGGCTCGGGCATCCGTGGCTCTGGGAGCGTGGCTTCGGCTTCTTCAGCAGCTTCATCAACCCTAGATGGGACCAGTGGAAGGACCAATCCACCTGGGAAAGGGCGGATGTGGGGTATGCCGGTGGGAGGGAGGGTGGAGTCGGTGGTGGAGGTGTGGGTGGATGGAAAGAGAACAGCGCCTCACCGTATTGGGGTGTATGAAGCTCTCTGTGCTCCCAGAGTCGATCAGGTAGGATGTTTTATGCCCGTTGATGAGCACGGTCGACGTCGCAGTCGAGAGTGTTTGGGGCCGAGGCTGGTCCAGGGTCACCGAGGCAAGTCATGGCAAAAGTTGGATGTTTTCCTCGGGTGGTGAATGGACATCCGAGTCGGGGCCCACTGGTCGCACATGGCTGGAGGGGAACAAGAAGGCGGCGCCCGGAGGCTGCACGTGGCTCTGGAGAAGAAAGATGGCGGCGCCCACTGGCCGCACGTGGCTCATGGAGAGAGTTGTGGTGGCCATCCCGCTTCGCCCCCGGAGACCGCAGCGACCGCCCGGGCCTGGCATACTGCCACGAAATGGCCCTTTTTGCTGCACCCTTTGCAGATGGATGAGCGGGCTGGGCAGCGCTGCCGGGGGTGCTTGGCTTGCCCGCAAAAATAGCAGCGGGGCCCCCTGGGGTTGCCTGGCAGTCTCGCAGCACAGGCTTGTGGGGGGATGGGGGATGCATCGGAGTCGGCCGGGGGAGAGGTTCCACACTGCCCAAGGGGCTGGCCGCGCGGTCAGGGACGTAAACGCGGGCGTTTCGGGAAGCCACACAAAGGGAGCTAGCAAGGGCCCGTGGCTCCTTGAGGCCTGGTGTCTCTTTCTCCAGCAATCACTGGCGGATTTGGGAGGACAGCATACCTGCAACGAATGCGTCCCGGATCGAAAGTTCTGTGTGGTCGCTGGCCGAAACCTGTGGGCAGTCACAGTTCCTCCCTAACACCAGGAGCGCACGGTAGATCTCCTCCAGTGATTCCCCGGGGATTTGTCGCCTCATCGCTAGCAGATGTCGGGCGTAGACCTGGATTACAGGGCGAATATAGTGTCCTTTCAGCAGGGTCATTGCGGCCTCATAATTGTCCGCATCCTCGATGAGGGTGTAGATCTCTGGGCTCACCCTCGAGTGGAGAACTTGCAGTTTCTGGTCCTCCGTAGGTTCAGTCGTGGCCGTCCTGAGGTACCCTTTGAAGCACGCCAGCCATTGTTTGAACGTTGCCGCTGAGTTTGCTGTGTAGGGGCTGAGTTGCAGACACTCCGGCTTGATTCGGAGCTCCATTCTTTAAAAACTAGTCCAATAAATTGATCTCGATCAATAACACCTGAAGCGAGATTGGAGACAATTGAAGGCTTTATTGTACTAGATGTTTCCTCCAGCAGCGCAGGTACAGAATGCAGCTGCTGGGGAGACACAGGCTCTTATACTCCGCCTTACTGGGTGGAACCAGCAGGCAGGCTTCACCAATGATATAGCAGTCTTAGGTACCTCCCACACCAATGGTCTTACAGCATTATCCAGGGTACCGTAATACCCCTAATACTGACTACCACAGTGAGCAAAGTCAATGAGAGTTGACCCAAATATTTCCACTCGTGATCTTCCTGAATAAACTGCTTGTGAGTGACCTACTAAGTGTTTCTTTTTTAATTTTGTTACATCTCATGTGGAGATTTGTGAATCCTGAAATGGGAATAGTCCCAACGCGCACCCGGTGTGTGTGGCCAATCAATATTAATTTGCTCTTCTTGAATTTTAAATAAATTTATTTTGCTTGCATAACATTGTGGCACGCATTTTGGAAGCCTGGTGGCACAGTGGTGAGCAATGCTGTCTCACAGTGCCAGGGTCCCGGGTTCAATTCCGGCCTTGGGTGATTGTGTGGAGTTTGCACTTTCTCCCCGTGTTTGCGCGGGTTTCCTCCCGAGATTAGGTGGGATAATCCAAAAGATTAGGTGGGATTACGAGGTTACGGGGGTAGGGTGGAGGTGTAGGCCTAGGCAGAGTGCTCTTTCCAAGGGTCGGTGCAGACCCAATGAGCCTACTTCTGCACTGTAGGGATTCTTTGATTCTATGATAACTTGGTTACAGGATAAGTGGGTCATGGCAGTCAAATGAATGACGTGACGTGTACTGCCAACAACTGCTATGGTCACCGTAGAGATCGAGAAACCATCCACATTGCCAATGGAAAGAAAACCATTGAGTGAGATTTTACCTTTTAGAACTTTTATTGCAACAAACCAACTAATATCAACATAAGTCAAGCATTAGTTAACAAAGGATATTTCAAATAAAAAGGTAGGTTTCACTTTAAATAGTTAATGCAACAAATATATATCTCATGTTTTTACAAGCACTCGTACTAATTCCCACACAATCATGGCAGCACCTCACTGTCTTTCCAACTCAATCTCCTTCATGGGATCTCTCATTTCCCAATTGATTCAGCCCTTAAGTTGCGTTCACCAGCAGCCACACTGCACCTGAATTCCCTGGACACAGTTCACACCAACAAGGTGCACATGTACAAACCCTCTTTCAATCAGATCATGCTAGTCTTGATGGCATAGAATCCCCGGAGACTCCCCTCTCCACTCCCGTTAAATGGTCTTGTGGACTCTGGCAACACTGAAATAGAGCATTGGGTCTTTTCCGATCCACAAACCCCCGCTCTTCCCGTCTTCAGCTCTCTGTCTTTTCCAACTGTATAATCATATAACGTAACGCAGTCTCTGCTGCATTTTCAAAGGCCTGCTTCAATACCAGGATCTAATCTAAACTGCCAAATAGAAAACTCGTTCGTTCAGAGTTTTATTCTGAACTGCCTACCACCAGACACACCGGAACCTCACCACTATAATCAACTTCCGATTTACCTTTTTGCTTCTTAGCTTTTCAACCCCATGGCAACCTCGGGTCACATAGGAATGTTGTGGTACCTAATGACATCATAGTCAGGAAACCATTTAGGCCCCTGATGTGTTGGGTGTTCTGGATCACAAACAGGTCACCAACACTGGAAGTGGTGCACCTCTATTTTATTATAAGGTTAACTATATTAACATACTTTAACTGTGGGTAAATGCAATACCAGCTTTAACTGTTGACCCTTGCCTAGTCCTAACCAGGTGATGCACTCAGCACATGGTGAATGTCTGTGTTGCAGGCTGTGAGCTCTGTGCTCCGAGCTGGCTGCTACTAGAATGAGCGGGAACTCTCCTGTCCCCTGTCTTTATAATGCGTGTGCTCTCACTGGTGATTGGCTACGGTGTTGTGTATGCTGATTGGTCCCACTGCATGTCCATCAGTGTGTGTGTGTGTGTGTCTGCACCATGATATACTGGTGTATATTATGACATCCAACCTTTTATATAAAGAACATGTGCCTGCATGACAATAAATATCGTGTAGAGAATGTGCCTGACTAAATGTGTGCATGTTATTTACATGACTGTGAACATGAGGCTAATCTATTTACACAGGAAGGTGCCAGGTGCAGAGAAATAGGGAGTCACAGCAACAACGAAATGAACATTATATACAAACTACTGGAACGATGAAACAGGATAACAGAACAGATCAAAGAGTCCAACATCGTAAAACCCATAAGTCAAGTCTCTGAGGTGGGCGACGAATTCTGGTTGACCGCCTCAAGGGTGGGTCAGGAGCCACCGGCTGAGGAACGGGCTGGGCCACGGCAGAGTGAGGAGGATGCAGAGTATTCGGAATCTCCACATAGTCCAGGTTGGGGACAACAGGAGGGTGTGGCACCGGTGGAGGATCACGTAGTGAGCGTGGAACGAGACCAAGGGCACGCCGATTGCGGCGGCGAATGGAACCATCTGGCAGACGAACCAGGAACGAGCGGGGAGCCACCTGCTGAAGAACCACAGCAGTTGCAGACCAGCCACCCTCCGGAAGATGGATGCGGACGTTGTCATCTGGAGCCAGAGCAGGGAGATCTGTCACCCGAGCGTCATGCGCCGCCTTGTGTTGTGCACGAGACTGTTGCATCCGCTGAAGGACCAGAATGTGGTCGAGGTCTGGGACGTGAATGGACGGCACCGTGGTCCTGAGGGTGTGACCCATGAGCAGCTGGGCTGGCGACAGGCCCGTGGAGAGTGGGGCCGAACGATAGGCCAGCAAAGCGAGGTGGAAGTCGGATCCTGCATCGGCAGCCTTGCAGAGGAGCTGTTTGACGATGTGGACGCCCTTTTCCGCTTTGCCATTGGATTGGGGGTGCAGGGGACTGGATGTCACATGCACAAAGTTGTACCTGCTGGCAAAGTTGGACCATTCCTGGCTCGCGAAGCAGGGGCCATTGTCCGACAGCACAGTGAGTGGGATGCCGTGACAAGCAAACGTCTCCTTGCAGGCACGGATGACCGCCGATGATGTGATGTCGTGCAGGCGTACGACCTCTGGGTAGTTCGAAAAATAGTCTACAGTCAGAACATAGTCCCTGCCGAGCTCATGGAACAGGTTAACGCCTACCTTAGACCAATGGTACGTGACCAACTCATGGGGCTGTAGGGTCTCACGTGATTGGGCCGGCTGGAACCGCTGACAGGTGGGGCAATTGAGCACTGTGTTGGCGATGTGCTCATTGATGCCGGGCCAGTACACAGCCTCTCGGGCCCTCCGTCGGCACTTCTCCATGCCAAGATGGCCCTCGTGTAGCTGTTCCAAAACGAGCTGGCGCGTGCTGTGCGGGATCATGATGCGGTCCAGCTTCAGGAGGACACCATCGACTACTGCCAGATCGTCTCTGATAGTGTAGAACTGCGGGCATTGGCCCTTGAGCCACCCGTCCATCATGTGGCGCATGACACGCTGTAGTAGGGGGTCAGCCGCAGTCTCGCGGCGAATGTGGATAAGGCGTTCATCCGTGGCCGGCAGATTGGAGGCCGTGAAGGCCACATGGGCGTCAACCTGGCAGACAAACCCCTCTGGGTCACACAGGGTGTTGACTGCTCTGGACAGAGTGTCGGCTATGATCAGGTCCTTGCCCGGGGTGTATAGGAGCTGGAAATTGTACTGCCGGTGTTTAAGCAGAATGCGCTGGAGGCGAGGGGTCATATCATTCAGGTCTTTTTGTATAATGTTGACCAGTGGGCGATGGTCAGTCTCGACAGTGAATTGGGGGAGGCCGTACACGTAATCATGAAATTTGTCGACCCCAGTCAACAGGCCCAGGCACTCCTTTTCGATTTGCGCGTAGCGCTGTTCCGTGGGGGTCATGGCACGTGACGCATATGCAACGGGGGCCGATGATGAGGCCTCATCGCGTTGCAGGAGCACCGCCCCAATGCCGGATTAGCTGGCATCCGTTGAAATTTTTGTTTCCTTCGTGGGATCAAAAAATGCCAATACCGAGGCCATGGTAAGCTTGGTCTTAAGCTCCTCCCATTCACGTTCGTGGGCGGGAAGCCATTGGAAGTCTGTCGTCTTCCTGACCAGGTTCTGGAGAGCTGTGGTATGGGAGGCGAGGTTGGGGATGAACTTCCCTTGCCTAGTCGTAACCAGGTGATGCACTCAGCACATGGTGAATGTCTGTGTTACAGGCTGTGAGCTCTGTGCTCCGAGTTGGCTGCTACTAGAATGAGCGGGAACTCTCCTGTCCCCTGTCTTTATAGTGCTTGTGCTCTCACTGGTGATTGGCTGCGATGTTGTGTATGCTAATTGGTCCCACTGCATTTCCATCAGTGTGTGTGTGTGTGTGTCTGCACCATGATATACTGGTGTATATTATGACAGCCCCTTTCAGGTTACTCCCCAGTTCACTTGTCTTAAAGGGGATATTGCACAAAATACATGTTTTCCCAAAGCACTTGGATCATCATTCAATAGATCGACCACCATTTAAAGAGGATAGAACATAACAGCGCAGTACAGGCCCTTCGGCCCTCGATGTTGCGCCGACCTGTGAAACCACTCTAAAGCCCATGTACACTTTTAAGAACTGTTTAACTGGTAAGTGTAAAGCTATTTATTTGTTCTTAATGCGGTTAATTATGTTTAAATTAATTTGCTTTAACATAAACGATACACATTGGTCACAGACACACAACCTGGGAGTCCAGATCGTTAAGCCACCCTGCACCGTATAAATATTTGCCGCCTAGTAATAACACATGTCCCATGAACCAGAGGGGTCTTACCGCCTAAAAGATGATAATTTATTGACCATCCCACCCTACCAAAAAAAGCCTTTGAAAGACTGGTAGATACTAGAACAAAACCAAACTCATGGGAGAATATTCATCTTTACCGTCTGAATTCTTCAAGGTCAAAGGAAGGTCATTCCACCTCTTTAAACCAGTCTTCACTCCATACACTAGACTAGAAAAGTAAGGTTTATGAAGCTCATCTTGGCTTCGTACGAAATGACAGCCTCCCCAGATCAGCTCTCGTTCACCGGAATAAATTCACTCTTGCCCAGGTCTAACTTATACCCTGAAAAGGAACCAAACTTCCTGAGCATTAAACTTGTAATGTGGCAAGATGGCCAGTGACAGCTTTTCTATTTGCTGTGTTAAAACATTTTAATATGACAAGATTTTCAGGCCCAAATGGATAACATATTTTTGAAGCGCTGTGTGTTTTACAAAGGTTGCTTTATCATCTTTCTGATCAAAAAATGGCATTCCATGGTAAATCACCGTGGATTGATTCCATTTCCCACATTATCCATGTGATTCCCTTGGTGGAAAACCTTGGGGATTTGTGTACTTTGGCACAACACCCACTAGAAACTGCAATGATGCTACTGAAGCTCATTTTACCTGGGGCCTTTCCTGCCATTAGCAAAGTCCAAGGCTTCTATTTCACCCCATTGTAAGGCTGGGCTGGATGCAAACTCAGCTTTCAGAGCTGAAAGGACAGTGTATCAACCCACAGTATCACATTGTTCCCAAAGTTCAGAAGGTCCTAAACATTTAACCTTTGTGGGAAATTTGACAGTGAATCTAATGGATTTAGTTGAGCATTTAAAATTGTGGATTTGGAAATAGGGGTGCCAAAAATACACATTTTGTTTTTCGGATTAGGAATTTTGTTTTGTACTTTAGAATTCCATTAAAATGGATCAGAATTATGGGGGCGGTTTTCCGAGCCCCATGCCGGGCCGGAGAACCGCCACAACCGCGCCACGACGCCGGCATGCGATTCTCCGAGGTGGAAAGAATCGCGCCATTTGCGCCGGCGCATTTGGCGCGGCCACGGCTGCGGGCTGCTGGAATTGGCGGGGCCGCCGTTTCTCCGGCCCGGATGGGCCGAGTGGTCTCACGGATACGAACGGTCGGGGGGCGGCCTGTGGGGGGGAGGAGGGGGGCTCCCTCCTTGGGGGAGGGGGCCCCGGATGGTGTCTGGCCCGTGATCGGGGGCCACCGATCGGCGGGCCGGCCTCTCCCCCCCTCCCCGGCCCCTGATCACCGATGCCATGTTGAGTCGGGGCCGGCCCGCTGAAGAACTCCCCCACGCATGCGCAGGTTGGCGTGGCCCAACTGCGCATGCGCGGATTGGCGCGGTGCCCATTTGCCGCTGGGATGGGAGGCTGGAGCGGCGTGACCCGCTCCAGCGCCGTGCTGGCCCCCTGTGGGGGACAGATTCGGTCATCCCCGCGCCCGTTTCGCACCCTCATGAAACGCAACGGCGTTCACGACGGCGTGAATACTTGGGCTCCTTTTGGGAGAATCGCCCCCTATGTATCTAGTGTTAAGAATCAACTTGGGATAGATGTATGTGCAATGCATTGATGATAATTAGCATCAAAGGAGTTAATCCACTTTCCTTCCCTCAGCATTCTCTTTCACAATTCAGTGCCAACCAATGAAATTTTCTTTTTTCTTCCAGTAAATGGGAGCTACTTCATGGGAATGGAATGAGGTGGTGCAGGAAAATTGCTAATTGGAACAGGATAGGCAGGGAGGAACCACACTGAAAGTTTGAACTAGAAATGACATTCCAACCTCCTGTGTTTTGACTGGGGGGGGGGTTCCTCCAGCTCGTCTGAGACTATGTGCACCGTTTAAACTGCATCACGGTTTAATTGGAAGTGCCTGGAGCTGTGAAATCCCACATTATGGATGAAAATTTTAACAAGACTCCTGAATAATAGATATCGGAGTCTTGCTTTCTGTGTGTGATGTGAAACATTACAGTGCAGTGCACCGTTGACGTCAGAAGAACAAACACACATTGTCTGTTTTGTATTATAAAAGGATGTAGGAGTTTTGAACAACATAGTAAGTTGGGTCAGCGATATAAGAGTTGTGGTTTTCTGACACGAAACTCCAGTAACAACTTTGTATTTATATAGCGGGCGGGATTCTCTAATCCTGCGGCAGAGTGTCCACGCCATCGTAAATGCCGTCGCGTTTTACGATGGCGTGAACGGGCCGCTGACAGGGCTAATACTGGCCCCGACAGGGTTCGCGCTGCCGATCCCGGTGAGAACTGTGCGCCGCGGGATCCGTGCATGCGCAGTGGCGCCGGGGCCAATGCACAGTGGCCTCCTTCATGCGCCGGCCCCGATGCAACATGGCGCAGGACTACAGGGGCCGGCGCGTAGGAAAGGAGGCCCCCAGCCACAGAGGCCGGCCGTCGATCGGTGGGCCCCGATTGCGGGCCAGGCCATAGCCCCCCCCCCTTCACGGTCGGACCCCCCCCTCAGGCCGCCATCCGACCCTTCAACGCTGAGGTCCCGCCGGCTCAGAGCAGGTTAGAACGGCGCCAGCGGGACTCGGTTCTTTTCTTACGGCCGCTCGGCCTTCTCCGGGCCGGAGAACCGGCCGGCCGGCCGCGTAGAGTGGCCCGCGACTGGTACCGTGCCAGCCACGCTCTGCGGAGAATCGCGTGCTGGCGTCGGGGCGGCATGGCCCGGTCGCAGGGATTCTCCAGCCTGGCCCAGGGCTGTGAGGATCTTGACCAGAGTCTTTAACTTATGAAGTAAAGTATGGCCAAGCTGTAAAACAAAATTTGACACTCAGTCACATAGCGAGATGTTAGGGCAGATCAAAGAGATAGGTAAGATGGCTCACCACCACCTTCTCAAGGCCAGTTAGGGATGGACAATAAATGCTGGTCACATTCCATGAAAGAATAAAAAAAAGGTCAGTAATAAGAATCATCTTGAAACTGGAAAGAGAGGTCAAGAGACATAAGGGGTAAGAGAAGGAATTGCAGGTTTAGGGCCTTGGTAGTTGAAAGCTTAGCCAACAACGGAGAACTGATTAAAATCAGAGATGTACGAAAGGCCACACTTGGATGAGCACTGATAATTCGGAGGATTTTAGAGCTGGAGGAGATTACAAAAATAGGGTAGGGCGAGGACATGGTGGGATTCGAAAACAAGGATGAGAATTTTAAAATCGAGGTGCTGACGAACTAGGAGCAAAATGCAGGTCAGTGAGGACAGGGATGATGGGTGAATTGGACTTGGCGGAAGGCAATGAAATGAAATGAAATGAAAATCGCTTATTGTCACAAGTAGGCTTCAAATGAAGTTACTGTGTAAAGCCCCTAGTCGCCACATTCCGGCGCCTGTTCGGGGAGGCTGGTACGGGAATTGAACCGTGCTGCTGGCCTGCCTTGGTCTGCTTTAAAAGCCAGCGATTTAGCCCTGTGCTAAACCAAACCCTGTAGCTGGTAGGACATGGGCGGTTGAATTTTGAATGGCCTCATGCTTGTGGGACGGCAATTGGTGGCTGTCTTAAATTTTGTTCAATAATGGTCATTTTTGGTAGGAAGTGAGATTTTGATCAGCTGAGCAGGTTTGCACATTTATCAGATGAAATTAGGTTACCACTGGGAGCCAGGTATTTTACTGCTGGGTCAACATTTGAAAAGAAGAAAAATATTGACAGCTTCAAGTGCTAATACAATCTGATTAATTGAAGAACAAGAACATAAGAATTTTGAGCAGGAGTATGTTCTTGGGCCCATCGAGCCTGCTCCGCTTTGACAACAAGAGCATAGCTGATTTGAATATGGCCTTTACTCCATTTTCCTGTCTGTCCCCTGTAAACCTTGACTCCCTTATTGATCAAAAATGCAGCCTTGAATAAGTCCAATGACCCAATCCCCCGCCTCTCTCTGGGGGAAAGAAATCCCCTTGTGAGAAACAAAATCTCCTGACCTTAGTCTCAAATGGGAGGCCTAAGGTTTGGGGGGGGGCGTTGATATTATGCTCAGGGGGGAGGGGGTGGGTGGGTTGATATTATGCTCGAGGGCAATCTTAATCAGCAGCTAAATAGTCCCAGCAGTTCCAGAATTCTGACGTGGCGGTTGCCAGGACAACAAGGTGGTCCCGAGGAAAAAAACAACATGGTGACCAGACTTGGTAAGTCCTGGGATCAAGGATCCCGGAGAGCGGTGGCGGCGGGTGTGGGCGGGTCAGATTTTAGAGGCTGGCAGGGCAGAGTCACATCTTAGAGGGGAGACCCTGATGGACAACCCCAAAGACCATAAGACATAGGAGCAGAATTCGGCCATTCGACCCATCGAGTCTGCTCTGCTATTCAATCATGGCTGATATGTTTCTCATCCCCATTCTCCTGCCTTCTCCCATAAGGCTTGACAAGACTATAAGACATAGGGGCAGAATGAGGCCATTCAGCCCATCGGGCCTGGTCCGCCATTCAATCATGGCTGATATGTTTCTCATCCCCATTCTCCTGTCTTCTCAAAGAATGTACTCTCCCTTCCTTCCCACCTTTTCACCTGAGGCGGTGAAAAACCGGTCTGGCCTCCTTCATTCTGCCTTCCCCTGTCCACCGTATTATTGTGGAGGGGCAGAAGCAGGCCCTTAACTGGCCGCTAATTGGCTTTAACGCAGATGGCCTGGCTTATGCATTACCTGTTCACTTTATCATGGAAGACAGCATGTGGTTAATGCTCTATTTTATGCATATTGGTGCACAAAATCTTTGGTTTTAAATGAACGAGTTCACGTGGTTGCAAATTGGTTTTCCGATTGTCGCATTTCACTCAAGCGGGAGCAGAATGAACTATTTATTTTCGGAATAGACATGGAATAAATATTTTGGTTGCACCGGCCGTGGGAACCATCGCAGGCAGGACAGAAAATTTGATGGACCATTCAGAGGTCCATTGACCTCGGGCGGGAATTTCCAGTCTCGGGGCGGGCACAACCGGAAGATCCCGCCCTGGAGACTGGATATTACAGGGCTGGATATGGACTGTGATGATCTAAGACTCGATGGACACAGTGAATGCTGGGCAGTGGTTAATCATAGAGACCGGCAGGATTGAGCAGAAATGCAGCTCCGAGACTGTTACATGATTAATCCTGACTGCCGGGGAATATTCACTCGGAACATCCCTCGTGAGACCAAACGCGTTGATAATGGAGATGGCCCATGGGTTTGTGCGAGCTTAATGGGCCGAATAGCCTTTTCTCATTTCATGCTTTCTTACTTTATGTCACAATTTAGAGTTTGGAGCTAATTACCATGAAGGGCACCTTCCTGCTTCTCATGGTCAGCCATTAGGTGAACGCATTATCTCCAACAGATCATTAACTGCTTTTCTGATTTTGACAGCCAGCGATCAAATGCTTTTCACTGAACCTGCAGACAGAAAGCAGAAAGCGGTTTCTTTAAGCTGCCTATTTTGCTCCTGCAGCTGCCATAATGCCATAGAAATGTAAATAAGGTTAAATTTAAAGATTCAATGAGACCTGTGTTTGAAGAGAGTGAATGTTGGAGATTTGGTACACTTGGGGTTTCGAGCTACTTCTGTCTTATGGTCCTTTTTCCACCTCATGAGGACACTTCTGAGATTGTTGGGTTGTTAACTTTAGCTGACAATGAGCTAATGAAATGATGCTGCCTGTAAGAATGGGCAGATAAAAGTTCTGAATAAGCTGGCCCCCTTCTGATAAAACAAGCTTATCTACCTGCCTTCTCACAATGCTACTCAATCCCTTGTTTCTAGCAAAGCATTAGCTCTTCAATATATTCATACTGGGTGCGATCTAACAAAAAAAAAAATCTCATTCTGGGAGGGATTAGTGGGGTCGTTTCCAGCTCTGGTAGCGCTGGGTACGATCACCTTATTGAACGACACTCTGTTATTTTTTCAGGCCTCAGCATGGACCATCCCCTGAGGCCGCACTCAGTCACATTTCCTGCAGCGAGGAGCTCCGCTTGCCAGTGCAGGGCCCCGATCACTCGATCCCCTCGAAGCATACCCTAGACTCGGTTTCTTTAAGCTGCCAATGCCCCGCCTCACCTGTTGGGGGGTCCTTGAGCCCCCCACACCCCACCTCATACTGGCAGGGCACCCCCTGCCTGATCTCCGGCATGGGAAAAATGCCACCTGGGCACCTTCACACTACCAGCCTGGCACTCTGGCAGTACTACCTGGGCACACTGGCACTGCCTGTACTAGCACTGGCACTGGCGAGGCCGGTAGACCCCGGGGGCTGGGTAGATCTGGCATAGGCATAGTTAAGTGAGATTTTAAGCTATTTTAACTCTGCAAGTCTGGGTCCTGCCCATAGTGAGCGGGATCCAGGTGGTGACATCTCGGGAGATTTCATTAGATCCCGCGGGGCATAACGGCATTGGGAATCCCTGAAGAGGCCTCTCGCGGGAACTACCGGCCACATCCCGTCCCGATTCATGCGGGTCACGACCGCTAAACTGCGCCCACTGTCTGCATCTCGGCTGTCCTGTTAATTTATTCCTTGAGACAATTTGTTGGGATAGAATCGTTTGGCCGGACTCCTTGCCTGGGGTTTTCTGCTTCCCTTCTGTTGGGCTCGGTGATAGGAGCAGGATATATCGCGAGAAGCCAAAAGTCGCGATTTACATTGGGCGTGAAAACTTGCTGCGATTGTCCCCTTCACTGTCGGCGGCGGGCAGTGTTTCCTGCCGGTCAATCTTGGGAACATCATCATAATGCCTTTGCATCTCGCTATTGGGCCCTTGATCTGGAATCCTTTCCCCTGCCCCATCAAAAAATCCATCCACGGTGAAAAGATGCCATAGCCTGCCTAGACCACGACTGGCTTCAAAAAGTGTGCACATGGTGGGCTTGCTCCTGAGGAGAGCTCAGAGCTGAGTGCCGCATTTGTGGAGTAGCTCCATGTAATCAGGGCGTTGACCTGGGGTACTGGGGTCTGACCTGGGGGTACCAGGGTTGACTCTGGGGTACTGAAATTGAATCCGAGGGAGCCCTGGGACAGTGCGGTGGGGTGGGGTGGGGGTTGGGGGGTGGGGGTTGGGGGGTGGGGGTGGGGGTCGGGGTGGGGGGGGGGGAGTATCAGGGACACACAACTTTCTCAATTTTGACCGGGATAGGACAACCCAGGATGCAGGCGCGGTGGACTTTGCGCAACTCTCTGGTTTTCCACAAGTACAGGATGACCCTGATGAGACTCATGTGACACTCAGATCTCCAAGGTATCAAGCATTGACCTATGTGAACCGAAAGGACTACCACCCGCTGAATGTTCATCTGGTCTGCGACCGTAGAATCCTACAATTATAGAATTTGCAGTACAGAAGGAGGCCATTCAGCCCATCAAGTCTGCACCGGCCCTTGAAAAGAGCACCCTGCTTAAGCCCTCATCTCCACCCTATCCCCGTAACCCAGAAACCCCACCTAATCTGTTGGACACTAAGGACCAATTTGGTGTGGTCAATCCACCTAACCTGCACATCTTTGGACTGTGGGAGGAAACCGGAGCACCTGGGGGAAACCCACGCATACACAGAGAGAACGTGCAAACTCCACACAGTCACCCGAGGCCGGATTTGAACCTGGGACCCTGGAGCTGTGACTCAGCAGTGCTAATCACTGCGCTACCGTGCACAAAATGCATTCTCCGGGCAAATGCTCGATTCCCAGAGAGTGTGCACGACTCCTACATGCTGAACTGTACTCCGATCCCAGACATGCTTTAGGGTCCACAGAGGCTTCAAGGGTTGGCTCCTCGGGGTCAAGGTCTATCCACTGAGGAGGTGGTTGATGATGATGGTGTGAGGGCTGAGACAAGGTACAATCGTGCTGTAACTTTCACCTTGGTGGAGCAGATCATAGGGATGCTGAAGATTCTGGTGCCTGGGCCGGTCTGGTGAAACCTGCAATACAATCCACAGAGGGTGCCATGCATCGTGGTCGCCTACTGTACTCAGCACAGCAGAGTGCTGCAATCAGGCATGGGACTGCCTGAGGAGTCAGAGGAGTGGAATGTTTCCTCCGATGTGAAGGACATTGAAGGGGATGAGACTAAGGATGTTCTTGAGGGAGATGATGATGGCCACAGGGAGGTAATGACGATGTCCAGACAAGTCAGATGAGTTTGGGATGAGTGCTAAAAGAGATTAAAAGGTGCTAAGCACTGATCATCCCAACAGGATGTCCCCAGAATATGCTTTGATATCTTTGATAAAGTTTTGTAATAAATAGGCCAAGACAGTTGTGTCTTTGCAGTCACAAAGGAGAGTCAGGAACGGTCATCCTGATTCGCGGTCTACAACGTATGCCAGAAGTACCAAATGTGTGGGGCAGCTATCATCCAGATCCGACGGATATTGGGACTGAGGTTTAAAAATAGCTTAAGGGCAGCAACTAAATCTTGAGAGGGTTTGAATAGAGATTTAGACAGAGATGTGGGGTTTTGCCTGTGGTTTGTCATGGAGGCTTTTATCAATACGTCGCTTTGAGTGTTGTGCGGAGTTATTACACCAGTTCAAAGCTCTTGTATTAGGAATTAAGAGTGTTTTTTCCCTGTTAACAGATTTAAATTGCCGCTTACCTGCTACAATTCCGCTCCAGTAAAAGATGCACTTTGTGGTGGCGGATATATAAGAGCCAGTTTTCCAGTGTATTCACAGAATTCTTGCCCGTCTAACTCTCCTTGCACCCAATCCAACCTTCACACTCATATTCAAACTCGCCCCAGACTGAGGGAAAGGGAGAGAAAAAGACAAACTGAGTTGTCAAGTGATAAACTGAATGATTCCAGCAATTTCTCTTTATTATTTCAGCACGTTTTTTTGTTTAGCTCATAGTTTGTTTCAGTGCAGTTTGCCGGAAGTCACTGATTCAGAACGATGTGGTATCAATGATCATGCTCTTGATCTTGAAGGAGCGATCTGTACAAAATTACATTTTCAAATGTCACTTGAAGTTAATCTGATTTTGCGTCTGGGTGAGTTATTCCGATAAGATAATTTATTAACCATAAATCAGCATGACTTGTCAAAATGGGGCATAATGATGATTGCTAAGAGAAATTTGTCAAAAGATACTTTAATCTGGGTGATCAATTTTGAAGTAGAACCTCATGACAGGAAAGCTATACATCCCTTTCCCTGCACACAATGTTCGGTTCCGAGCTTGCTTCTCCCCTCAATTTGTGGTCCTGTTTTACAAGCACTAGCTGCCTGTTATCTGTGCCATCTTTATATGTGAGCACCGACAGAGAATGTCGGTCAGCTATTTGAGTGGGAAGCACGTCAAAACGGAGGGCAATATATCATTCACCTGATGTCAAAAAATGCATGAGTGAGGAGTGATTGGCGAGGAGTTGGAATCGCAGTGATTTCACTCCCTCGCTTTGCCTGGCATCATTGAAGCCAATTGAAGTATCTCAACCTCTGTCCCGCTAAACACAGGGGTCCAATTTGGGACCCTCTTTGTGGAATTATTCCGAATCGTTGGGTCATAAGTATAATTAACGGGAGAAGAATTTGTCTACTTCGTGCTGTCTCAAGCGGACGTCATACTGACCGTGTTGATTCTCAGGGGCAGACAATGTCGCTGAGGACTGCTACCTACTCGACCCATGTGATGTTCTTCAGTTATATGTATGGGGAATGCTGTGCAGGCTACACAGCTAATGCCCCCAGTCCTTCCTGATCGCATGATTAAAATGCTCCCCCAGTAACATTTGAACACCTTGATGCGATTTAGGATTGTCTAGTGTTCCTGAGAAATTGAGCTTGGGAGTGCAATGATATGTCTAGTCCAAGTATAGTAAAGGGTTAACAAGATGATGTTCATGTATATCAACAGTAAATGGCGTGACTGAGTAGTCGTATAAAAGGCTGCATCTCTAGAAGCTGATGGGGAATCTGAAGGAGCACTCATGTGAAGTTGAGTTAGAGTGTAGTTTATAAATTAGAGAGATTATTAATTACTGTATCACAGAGTCAGTACTATTATTTTGTTAACTGTTACTCAGTAGAGTGTGCGATCCAAATCAAGTTAAGTAGTGTAAAATATATTAGTTTTGATTTAAACATATAGTTTTATGTTCTTTGTCAACACTACATCTTTGGCTATCTTGGAGAACAAAACAAGGAACATAACAGGCCATCTTTGGGTAAAAGAAGGCCCTTAAGATTCCAAAATAGCAACCATTGTACCCACACACAATCCTGATGCGATTTTCACCAGATACCGTATTGGTAAAGAGGTTAATGAATCTACAACTAACATCCGCCCTCAAACAGAGCACACAGGTCACAATGTCACCAAGCGTACAATGTTATTTGACACCAGTTCTTCTACTTTGGAGCGCCATGTTCCAGCCTACACTCCATCTTAACCCTGCGCAGATGAACAGGGGTGATGGATAGCCCCATCAGCACTAATGAAAGGCATCATCAAATACTCAAGTTTGTTGCTGGTTCATTTCAACTGGCCGTTTCTGCATTTCTACACATTCCCTAGAGTTGATTAAAGTTTCACTTGTCCAGTAGTCTGGCAGATCCTGAAATACTTTCATGCTGATGTCAAGGCTTGTGGATAAACTAAAGTAAAAGCAAAATACTTCAAATTGTGCCATTTCTGGAGATCTGAAATGAAAACAAAGTGCTGGGAAAACCAAATAGGTTTGGTAGCATCTTAGGAGAGTGGAACAGAGATAACATTTTGAATCCAACATGACTCTTCTTCATGCTGAAGTGTTGAGAAAGGAGGAGGATCATGTGGAACAAAACAGGAAGTCAGGGCAGTGAGATTAAGTGATAAAGATGTCATGGATCTAAAAGCAAATGGAGTGACAATGATTGTAATAAAGAAATAAAGGATTGGTCCAGTGCAGGTGTGATTATCAGAATAAAGATCAGCATTGTTTGAAAGCAAAATAGTAGAATGTTTTAGTGGTAAAGAAAGGACCAGCACTGTTTCAAAGCAAAATCATAGAATTTACAGTGCAGAAGGAGGCCATTCAGCCCATCAAGTCTGCACCACCTCTTGAAAAGAGCACCCTACTTAAGGCCACACCTCCACGCTATCCCCATAACCCAGTAACCCCACCTAACCTAAGGGCAATTTAGCTTGGCCAATCCACCTAACCTGCACATCTCTGGACTGTGGGAGGAAACCGGAGCACCCGGAGGAAACCCACGCAGACATGGGGAGGCTCCGCACAGACAGTGACCCAAGCTAGGAATCGAACCTGGGACCCTGGAGCTGTGAAGCAACTGTGCTAACCACTGTGCTACCTTGCTGCCAAAAACATGAGAACAAGTTACAGACTGGCACATGGCTGAGGGCCCCCCCATTCCTTTTTGGATGCCCCCCTCTTTCAGGCTCTCCCTTTTCAGGCCCTCCCCATTCACCCCCCAACCTTTATGATGCCCCTTCATACTCTCCCTTCACCCCCCAACCTTTATAACTCCCCCTTCACTCCCTTCCATGGGCATAGCCCCCACCGAGGCACCAAACCTTCAAAATGCCAACCGAGCACCTTGGCACTGCCAGGGTGCCTGGGTGCCAGGGTTTAGTGAGGTGAGGGGGTGGCAGGAGGGATTCAGAATGAAGGGTGCAGTTCATGGTCGGAAGTTGAACTCAATGTTGAGTCCAGAAAGCTGTAGCGTGCCCAATTGAAAGATGAGGTGCAGTTTCTCCACTTTACATTGAGCTTGAGTGGAACATTGCAGCAGATCGAGAACATGAGAGCAAGACGGTGAGTTAAAATGGTAATGGAAGGTTGGTGCCTTGCTTGTGGACTGAGCGAAGCTGTTTCACAAAATGGTCCCCCAATTTGTGTTTGGTCGCCCAAATGTGGAGGAGATCATATTGTGAGCGGAGAACATGGTATACTAAATTGAAAGAAGTACAAGTAAATATTGCTTCATCTAGAAGGAATATTTGGGCCTTGGACAGTGAGAAGGTCAGGTTAGATCCTGCTATTGCATTGGAAGGTGCCCCAGTGGTGATGGTGGTATAGAGTGATGTGTTGGGTGTTCTGGACCACATACAGGTCACCAACACTTGAAGTAGTGCAACACTGTTTTATTAAAAGGTTAACTATTTAAACATACTTAAACTATGGGTAAATACGATACCAGCTTTAACTAAATACCTTTGCCTTGTCCTAACCAGTCGATGCACTCAGCACATGGTGAATGTCTGTGTTGCAGGCTGTGAGCTCTGTGCTCCTAGCTGGCTGCTACTCGAATGAGCGGGAACTCTGATGCTCCCTGTCTTTATAGTGCGTGTGCTCTCACTGGTGATTGGCTGCGGTGTTGTGTATGTTGATTGGTCCCACTGTGTGTCCATCAGTGTGTGTCTGCACCATGATATACTGGTGTATATTATGACATAGAGGAGTGGGCCAGGGTGTTGAATCTGGCACAGTCTCTGGATTGC
Source organism: Scyliorhinus torazame (assembly GCF_047496885.1). Lineage (NCBI taxonomy): Eukaryota > Metazoa > Chordata > Chondrichthyes > Carcharhiniformes > Scyliorhinidae > Scyliorhinus > Scyliorhinus torazame. The sequence continues at coordinate 22,047,859 of NC_092721.1, read as the reverse complement.
GCTATCCCAGCCTGGGCTGCAGTAGCCTGGCTGGCTGGATGAGCCGGCGCTTCAGGATACTTGTGCCCAATGTCTCTCTACATTCAGACTCCCCATCTGTTTAATCCTCCAGTTTATGCACAGTGTCAGTATCTGAGCTTGTGGCTGCCAAAGTGAAACGGAGTCACGCTGTTTTCACATTTACTATCCTTCTGCTCTTCCACATTGCCGGGGCAAGTTGCAGTTCTTAAGTATCTGAAATGAAGAAGGGGCATTGGTATGGGTTGTGATGAGGGGGGACAGGAGACAGTATGAAGTGGGTAATTACCCAAACTGCACCTTGTCAGTCAGAGGAGAGAGCGAGGGCTGTGGAAGAAAAGATGTGAGAAGTAACATTCGCTCAGAGAATAATATAATCCTAATGGCAGCTGTCCTGCCAGTGGCCAGTGTGGTGTTGGGTGCTCTGAGGTACAAATGAACCAATACGGTTGCAATTGGTACAACGCTGTTTTATTCCAACTTGCTATTTACAGATTTGTCTTGATACTCTGCACGTGGTGACTCCCTGAGTGTGTTGTTAATCAGGTCTTGTCCTTGTCCTGGTCTCTAGATGGACTGGCCACCAGGTGTCGTGTTTCTTGTCTTATACTGTCTCTGTCCTTGTCTGTGATTGGCTGTCGTGTTATGTGTGCTAATTTGTCTGTTGGTCTGTCTATCATGATGTGTGTGTTTGAATATCATGACAAGATTATGTGCCTACGTGGTTATAAATATGAATGTGTCCTGAGTGCAGCTAAAAGTGTGTGTGTGTGATATTTACAGCATGTACATGTGTCGTAACTATATACATGGGGCGATGTCGGGTTGTCATGCTAACGAGGTTGTACCATAACAAAACAAGAAAAAAACTTAGAAGTGTGGTCCGGTCAAACGAGATCTGGAATGATAAAACAGTAACATGTTACAATACAATAGTTGCTAAAATTTGACGTGTGAACAGTCTCATAAGTCCAGTCTAGTAGGTGGGTGACGAATTCGGGCTGACCGCCTCAAGGGTAGGTCGAGAACCACCGGCTGAGGTGCGAGTCTGGCCACGGGCGGCGATGGAAGGGGCATGGTCTGTGGCAGCTCCACAACGTCACTATCAGGAACCAGTGGAGGACCCGGCGTCTGTGTACTGTTCTGTTGCGAGCGTGGAAGGAGGCGAAGGACTCGCCGATTGCGCCTACGCACGGATTCATCCAGCATGCGTACTAGGAACGAGCGGGGAGCCACGCGTCGGAGAACTTCGGCAGGTGCTGACCAGCCACCGTCTGGTAGATGAATGCGGACTTTGTCTCCAGGGGCCAGGGGGGGAAGATCAGTTGCCCTTGTGTCGTACGAACTCTTCTGGCGATCACGCTGCAGTTGCATCTTTTGCAGTGCCGTAGCATGGTCTGTTGTTGGTGCCAGGGTGGAAGGCACAGTTGTTCTGAGGGTGCGACCCATCAGCAGCTGTGCTGGCGAGAGACCCGTGGCTAGCGGGGCCGAGCGATAGGCCAGCAGGGCGAGGTGAAAGTCCGATCCGGCAGCAGCAACCTTGCAGAGGAGCCGCTTGGCAATGTGAACGCCCTTCTCCGCCTTTCCATTGGACTGGGGATGAAGAGGGCTGGGCGTCACGTGTGTGAAGCCATATGAGGCGGCAAAGGACGACCATTCATGGCTGGCAAAACAGGGCCCATTGTCCGACATGACAGTCATCGGAATGCCGTGGCGAGCAAAGGTGTCTTTGCAGGCCCTGATGACCACAGGCGACGTCAGATCGTGTAGGTGTATGACTTCTGGGTAATTGGAGAGGTAGTCCATGATGACAACATAGTCCATGCCAAGCGCGTGAAATAGGTCGACACCCACCTTCGCCCAGGGGGACGTCACCAGCTCATGGGGCAGAAGTGTCTCAGGAGGTTGCGCCGGCTGAAACCTTTGGAAGGTTGTGCAGTTGAGCACCATGTTGGCAATATCGTCACTGATGCCCGGCCAGTATACCGCCTCTCGGGCCCTCCGTCTGCACTTCTCGACCCCCAAGTGGCCTTCGTGTATTTGATTGAGAACCAGCTGGCGCATACTGTGCGGAATCACAATCCGGTCCAGCTTCAGAAGGATCCCATCAATGGTGACTAGGTCGTCCCGTACATTATAGAACTGCGGGCACTGCCCTTTGAGCCAACCTTCTGTCATGTGGCGCATCACTCGCTGTAAAAGGGGGTCGGCCGCTGTCTCTCTGCGTATGCGGGCCAGGCTGGAGTCGTCAGCCAGCAGATTTGCTGCTGTCCCTGTGTGTTGTTAATCAGGTCCTGTCCTTGTCCAGCCAGGACCTCAGCTGTGACCTTTCCATAATGCCCAGCACTGTCTCCTCCACGGTGCCCAGAAAACAGGCGTGCCTCTCCCCCTCCAGTTAGTTCCTGTGCTCACGTGCCACTTACCACTACACAAATCAGTGGGGAATGTGAAATCTGTTTGGGTGATGTAGTTTCATGGTAGTTGCTAGTGTGTGCAAGCTTTGAGTTGTGGGTGTGCATGAGGCTAGTGGCAGTGCTCGGTCTATAAGGGCGAGGTGACGTTATGAATGTTAGCACTGATAGAGATTGTTGGTAGGTAAGTAATGGGGTGTAGCGGTCACTTAGGAAACGGGATTTAAAGATACACTCACTGACCTTGACGACTTGTGTGAGGGGCATTAAACCTCTTCCGGCATTATATTCAGATCCTTGGAGCTACATTCCTGGCATTGTCCTCAAGGTCAATTTGTTTTCACTGCCTTTTCATTTGGCGAGCCTTCTGCTCACCCGGGGATAGAGGACATCTCCCCTCCAATCTACCTCCTCCACCAAAACTCCCAGTGTAGCATTGAAAATCCTTGGTGCATGCTCTCTCCCACTGCTGAATCTTCCACAGCGCCCTAGCCCCCATGATGTCATCACCTGCTCTAGCTGCAACGCACCTCCCCTTTAAGAGGTGCAGGCAAGCTTTAAGTAATGTTGACCATTCAAGATATTGGGCCGTCTGCTGTTGTGGGCAAGGGACCACAGACTGCATTCAGAAAGCATGATAATGCTCAGAAATCTGTTTGTTACACACTCAGAAAGCTGGTGTGCTAATCTTCTGGTTGTTTAGCTAGCTATTAAGTTTATCCCAAACTGAGCCTTGTACCTTAAAGATTCTCCAATGCAATCGGTTTGGTTCCAATCTTTCACTGTGATATGCCATCAATTAAGTCGGAAAACGCAGAGTGAATTGACTATCGCTTTAATTGACTTACAACAGAGCTGGCAGTGTGCCCCAGAATGAGGCAGTGTGAGAGGTTGGCAGCTTATATACCCAGGCCCTAGGGGAAGGAGCCAGGGGCAGAGCCAAAAACGTACAACATGAAATATAGTGGCAATACTGTACAACACGTAGTACTGTGGCAGCACAATACAACACAGTGGTTTCACCACACACTGCCTCTCTATTAATATTCCTCGTGCATTCTGTGAGTGTTTTACTTTGTTTCTCTTTCTGTTAACATTAAACTTAAAGTTACAATGCAAGCTGAATTAGATTTCCACGCACCTCCCTCCCATCAGTGCCATTTGGGCCTTGCTAGATAAGCACAATAACTTGGAATGCTTTCAAGAAGTTTTTATTCCGCATCTATTAATGCAAATATCCTTCTCTCTGTTCCCTGGAGCCCCGGCTCAGAATGAAAAGCAATGCAAAAAGCAGTCTCACCATGAGTGTTGTTGTGCGAAGATAGGACCAACACTGTTCATTCCGACCTCCACTGCTGCTTTGGCCACCGTCGAGGAGGGGCGAATCAGATGGCAGGACTCTTGGAACCATTGTCGATTGGCATGCTGGCTGCCACATGTCACTGAGAGGCAGAGGAAAATTCTGACCTGGCACCAGACCCCTCTTCATGTTTTGTGTCAGCCCCAGTTCCCATTTGTGTTCGGCGTAAACTGGATTTGCGGCAGTACGTTGATTTGTCCCTTTCGCCTCCTCCCTGTAAAGCTACAGTCACTTGCACTGATTCAGGAAAGGCACGGTTGACCAGTAAGTCAAAGGGCAATTCCTCAACACATTTTGTTATTTTACATTCTGCCTCTTGAGAACAAAATTGTGCTATATATCAATTCATTTAGAGAGCTTATTTTATTTTACATTTCAGAAGCAGATAGAAATTGTGAACCGGATCTTCCAGACTTGCCAGCGGCGGGAAGCTTGGCTGGGGTGCGGGTGGAGTGTGTGGGGGTGGTGGGGGCGTGGGGGAGGGGGGGGGGGAGGAGAGGGGGAGGGGAGGGGGAATTTAATTTGGGGGGAGGTCAGCAATTAACAGCAACAAAATACACCGTCCGTCAAATCACAATCCACAGTTTCTACAATTTTCCTCCTGTTATCCACGCCCATCGCCCTCCGCCTCCGCAGTGATGTGAAGAACTCCTCAAATACCATCACGAGCAGCCTGCACCGCATCTCAAAGCCCTCCTTTGACCGTCTCAACTCAAATTTAATCTTCTCCGACCGGTGAAAGTTGTACAGATCCCCAGCCAAGCCGCCACCCCCGGCGGCATATCTGACCTCCAATTTAACAGGATTGTTTGCCGCGCAATCTGAGAGGCGAAGGCCACAACATCGGCCCCCCCCACCCCCTCCCCTCCAGAAGCTCTGGCACTTCCGAGCCCCCAACGATCGCCACCGTAGGTGTCATGATATGCAGACATGCAGATAATGATATACAGACAGGCAGCTAATGGACACAGAGAAGAGGACATGACCAATGAGCAGGCAGGAAACTCAGGGGTGGTATCTCACTATAAAAGGCACGAGACACTCACACTCCGCCTCTTTCCACTGATGAACACCTACAGATTGAGTCAGGGTGTATGTACAGTATCACGCCTCCAGCACGTGGCTAAGAGCTTGTCTGCTTCAGTCAGACAGAGTAACCACACCTAGGTTAGCAGAGAGTCAAACTCATAGAAAACTGTGCTAACTGTGCTACTGGTTCAATAAATCAGATTGAACTAACTTCAAGGTCTGGAGTATCTTTTGGTTAAAGCTGCATCCAGTTGCAGCCTGTGTTATCCCAGGGTACATAACACAACAGTAGGGTCCAACTTGACCTCCACCCTCCACTATCTTGGATAGCATCCCAAACACCGCTTCCCAATAGTCCTCCAGCTTCTCACAGCCCCAGAACATGTGAGCATGATTCACCGGCCCCCACCCACACTTCCCTAGCACCGCCATCCCCTGCAAGAATCCACTCATCCCCGTCTGAGTCATGTGCACTTTATGCAGCACATTGAACTTAATCAAGCTCATCCTCGTGCAGGAGGGGGTTGTGTTCCCCCAGCCGCATCGCCTCACACCAAAGCCCCCAACCTATTTCCCTCCTCAGCACCTCCTCCCATTTACTCTAGATCCTCACTACCTGTGCCCCACTTGTGGTGATCTTTGTGAGGGGTTTCCAGAATGGTAGACGTAGTGATCAATGGTAGATAAAGATACACACAGCTCTTTTTCAAGAACTAAACTAACTCTAGTTTAACACTACTAAATGTGAGTTTGACACTTATTCCAAATAGCAAACATACATATAAGAATTAAACTAAACTCACTAACACTACCTATATCTATTAACTATAACAATTATATTTTAACTAACTCTGCAATACATTATTCATCTAATCTCCTCGCGCTCCAACCTAATCTCCAACCCAGAAGTGCAAGGGCCTGTGCAATATATAGCACTGTCCCTTAGCTCTCTCTAGTGGCTAGGCTTAACATAGCATTAACTTTTTACATGCTGTACATTTGTATAATGTCACACCACCCTGCTCCCCCAACCACCCACGATTATCTCCAATCCTGCTCTCCCCAAGCCGTTAGGGAGCAGGAGTTGACCCAACAATGTGTACCCCGGTAACTTGAGAAATGGCCTCCATGCCTTTTGTGCAAAGTCCCACATATACCTAAACTCACTGCCCCTTGGCAGCTCAAACCTCTCCCGCAGTTCGCCCAATTCCCCAAACATACCCTCCGCCAACAAATCCCTAATCTGCGTTCCCCCACCTCTCTCCACTTCCCATCCATCTTCCCCAGCTGGGATCTGTAGTTCCCACACAATGGCGTCAGCACCGACATTCTTTGCAACTTAAAATACCTCCGCAGCTGCTTCATCGGTTGCACCTCCGGGCTCCCCATGTACTTCCCAGGGGCTAACGGCAATGAGGCCGTCACCATGGCCCTCAGACCTGATCCCCTGCAGGACTCATTCTACACTCGACATTGGCAGGGAGGGTGACCCCCCACCCCCAACCATCGCCTCATCTTCTCCACATTCGCCACCTTGTAATAATGCAGCAGGTTCAGAGCACCAACCTCCCTTTCTGTCTCTGCTTCTGCAACAGAGCTCTCTTCACCTTCCCCCTGCCATGTAAACTCCAAGATCAATGTCTCCACCCTCCGGAATAAGGCCTAAGGGAGAAAGATTGGGAGGGTCTGAAAAATAAACAGGAACCATGGCAGCACGTTCATCTTTACAACCTGCACCCTCCCTGCCAATGTCAAGTGCAGAGTGTCCCACCTGTTAAGTTCCCCCTTAACCTCCTCCACTAATGCCATCAAATTCCACCTGCCCACTATTGTGTCACCTGAATCCCCAAATACCTAAACTTCTCAGTAGCTATCTTGAACTGTAATGGCCCTAAATTGGCCTTTCATCCTGTCACATTCACTGGAAACACATCGCTCTTCCCAATGTTCAGCTTGTATTCGGAGAAGGCCCCAAGCCTCTGTAACAGGCCCATACTCTCCAGCAGGTTCGACACAATAACAGGTCGGCACGGTAGCCTTGTGGATAGCACAATTGCTTCACAGCTCCAGGGTCCCAGGTTCGATTCCGGCTTGGGTCACTGTCTGTGCGGAGTCTGCACATCCTCCCCGTGTGTGCGAGGGTTTCCTCCGGGTGCTCCGCTTTCCTCCCACAGTCCAAAGTTGTGCAGGTTAGGTGGGTTGTCCATGATAAATTGCCCTTAGTGTCCAAAATTGCCCTTAGTGTTGGGTGGGGTTACTGGGTTATGGGGATAGGGTGGCGGTGTTGACCTTGGGTAGGGTGCTCTTTCCAAGAGCCGGTGCAGACTGGATGGGCCAAATGGCCTCCTTCTCTAAATTCTATGATGACAACGACACCCGGCGCTCCCTGTCCCCCCCTCACGGTGCCCACCTTCCTGATGGAGTCAGAACTATATTTAACAGCCTCCTGATGTTATGGAGAGCTGTCTCACCTTCACAAAACCTATCTGATCCTCAGCGACCACCCGGCACACAGCCCTGCATCCTGCCCACCAATAGCTTCTGATGGCCCTGTACGAGCCACACTCCCACAGATCCTTCCCCTTCTTTGGGATCAGTGTAATCGACGCCTGTGACAGCATTGCTGGCAACTCCTCCCTCTCCACCGCCTCATTAAACATCCCCAACAGGTGGAGGGCCAACTCTGTCGCAAACAGCTTATAAAATTCCACCAGAAAGCCATCTGGCTCCACTTTTGTTCCCCCCCCCTCTCTACCTTTCAGGCCCCCCCCCTGCCTTTTTGACACCCTCAACCCACCATCCCCCAACCTCGGGGAGGCCGCCGGGAACCCCCCTCACCCCTCCTCAGCCCCCACTACTTGACAAGGCCCCCACCCCGGGCCCGAATCCTGGCAGTGCCAACCTGGCCCCTGGGCACCCTGGTAGTGCCCCTGGAAAGCTCGCAGTGCTCCTGAAAGTGCCAGGGTGCCTGGGTGGCACTGCCAGGGTGGTGTGTTGGCAGTGCCAAGCTGTTCAGGTGCCAGGCAGAGAGCCAGGGTGCCACCTTCCCTGTCCCTGATGACCTGGGACCGAAAAGAAAACACTGGAAAATCTCAGCAGGTCTGGCAGCATCTGTAGGGAGAGAAAAGAGCCAACGTTTCGAGTCCAGAGGACTCTTTGTCAAAGCTAAGGACTGAGAAAGTGCGAAATATTTATACTGTGGAGTAAGAATTAAAGATGAGTAATCGCCATAGAAACCCAACAAAACGGGATGCTAATAGCCACAAAAGGCAAGGGGAAAGAGTGCTAATGTTTCCCACTTTCTCTGTCTTTAGCTTTGACAAAGAGTCACCTGGACTCGAAACGTTGGCTCTTTTCTCTCCCTACAGATGCTGCCAGACCTGCTGAGATTTTCCAGCATTTTCTTTTTGGTTTCAGATTCCAGCATCTGCAGTAATTTGCTTTTATCCTGATGACCTGGGTGTCTCGAATGGCCTGGGAGACTCCCCCAGATGCCGTTACACCTGGTTCACATCCGTGTGGACCAGTAATAAACATCGCCCTGGCGAGGTCTGGCAGACTAGGCCGGTGAGTGCTGGACACCAGGTGAATCCGGCATCTGGGTATTCAAATGAGCCATTAGGATTCAGCCCAGTGAGCGCGAGAACCTGATCGCGCAGAGTGAATCGGGTGACTCAAGATCGCCCCTGCGCTCAGCATGGAGTCCGGTTTGGGTCTCGGGCGCAATTCCCCCGTTGTAATCGGAACTGCCGTGGGTGCAATGGGGGTCGCTGAATAGGGCCCAAAATCCCCGCCCTTCCCAGAATTGTTAACGCCTGGACATCATCTACAATATCCCAGACTTTCACCCAAAACAGGCAGGAATAGTCCACTGCCCAGCAGGCAGGAGCGGAATATTGGGCAGCAGGAATCAAACTCCAGGGAGGGAGAGTCTTGGATACTCAGGTATGATGTTCGGGAGATTCAATTAGCCTTCCTGATCACAAGGGAAGCCTAATTGCTTCTCATGGGGCCTATTGAAGCACTTATATCCTCTGGCCCGTGAGGGAAATATAATAATAAGAAAACCACTCATGCTGGGGCACTTTTGGCTCCTCTTGCCACCTGGCTGTCCTCACAAGAAAACTTTCAAAGATTTCCTCTCTTGTTAAAATAGCAGACCCGCTTTGGTAACATCACCGGAGTTCAATCCACATACTTACAGAAGGGGCTGGCCCTTCCCGTCTGCTCAGGAGCCGGTTCAACAGTTCCTTCAGGAAAAAAGCTGAGTTGCCGAGGACAAGTCCAACTGGAAATTTTAAATGTCCTCCCCATAGGCTTCTGCCCACCAGTTTGGGTTAAAATTACCACCAAAGTGTGTGTCCTTGGCTCTTCCAGAATAAAATGTGTTTTTGTCATTTTAAATGTGAAGCATACTTGGATGGTTAACGATGAGTGATTCAAAAGTGGAAGAGAAATACTTTAATTTATTTTCTCCGATGTCACTTGGTTCAAATGTCTCAAATGCTTCACACAATGAATTATTTTTGAAGTGAAGCCACACAATGCAGGTTATCATGGCAACCATTTTGCATTCGATAAGTGGCAGTGAAATCAATGACCAGCCAGCGATTCGGTTCGTTGTTTTTGATGCGATGGCTGAAGGAAGAATATCAGGTGGGGCACCAAGATGACAACCCACTATTCTTTGAATAGTGCAGCTGAATAGTACGATGGCACCTCCTTTATTGCCTCAATCAAAGATGGTGCCTCACCCTGTGCAACATTCTTACTGTTTAGCAGCGAATTGCCAATCTCGACATCATTAGATCTGCTGCAATTTTAGCCGATTAGTCCGCCACCTGCAGGCAGCAGGAAATGGAATCAAGTCGAAACTGGGCCCTCAAGGAAATCATAGGCCTCCCTTGCCAAGACACCCACCTGATGTGAATGGAGGCCAATCCCACCACTTGCCTCATGCTGCTGGCCGAATCCATGTGACTTAGAGCCCCTTCCTGCATGCCCCCCCCCCCCCCACCCGAAGAAGGCATGAGGTCACAGGGTGGTAATTGAACAGGGCCCGAGAGTTAAAATAAAGTCCGTCCTCATTTCCAGAGCAATGGATGAATTTCCAATTCACTGCCCAATCCACCTGACCAAACCCCAGCTGCAGTTAACATCGGGGTCTCCTCTCTCGATGCGCCTCAAACGTGGTTTTTGCCACACATCTGACCAATCAGTGGCACCATAGCAGGAGCAGCTCCAAAGACGTTCCGAGCCCAAGTTTCTTATTTTCCAAAATGTTAATCCCAGGGCACGATTCTCCCAAAAAATGACAAAATGTCATTTTGGGCGAGATTGGCAGGGCGTTTCCCGCCGGTATTTTGGGTGAGATCCAGACCTGGCTTTACCCACACTTGGTCATGCTTTTGGCCTTGCTGGCTTTCTCCCCAGTTTAGCTCACGCTTGGAAATGTTTGCAGCAGTGGGGAGCTGAACCCGCTGGCGAGACAGGCTCCTCTGAGATCGGGGTGCCAATTTGAAAGGGTGCCCCGATATCTAAGTGAGCTTCAGTGTCCCACACATTCCCCACCCATGGACAATACCACCCATCACAGACATGGGGATTACATCCCCCTGGTCAGAACATCCCGCTATGAGGTCACTGAGGACTCCTCCTCTCTGATGCCCCCCACCCATCAGGCTTCCTCCTTTTGGGACCGCCCCTTGTTCACCCCCAAACCTTTATGATGCCCCTTCACACCCCTTTCATGGGTATGTCCCCCCTCAGGCATCGCCCCGTGACAGTACCAACCTGGCACCTTGGCACTGCCAGGTTGACAGCTTGGCACTGCCAGGGTACCCGAATGACATGGGGATGCAAGGGGACTACCCCTGTCTTCGATTACCCGGAGAACTCCTATGGCTTTTGAGATCCGCAGAGTGGCCATCACGCCTGGTCTCCACTTGTGGCGACCAATACTAATTGGCCCCAGTTACGCTCTTTCCGGTGTGGCCGGTGACGCCCAGATGAATGCGGCCTCCAAATAGACCGTACACATTTAAATAAGCTTAATGGCTGGGAGGTGGTGACTGTTGTAATACGCCTATAAGGCATGTCATCACTAGGAGGGAAATGTGATCCATTCTTAGTTTCACCTTTGCTTTGAGCAGAGCACACACCCACAGCTCTGATGTCTTCACACATTATACCTATATATAACTGTTCTCATATGCCCTGACTTAATAAATGAACCACAACGTGTTACCCAATCCTTTATGAGCGATGGTTTATTGAGTGTTGTCCATTAAATCAAAGTTATTACATTATTATAATAATAATGCAACAGTCACCGGGAGGGTCGGGGAGTGGGAGAGTCAGCCTGCGGGAGAGGCAATTAAAAGGTTAGCCAGTAATGATGGGGAGAGTAGAAGAGTGGGAGAGACCACTCGAAAATGTTGCCAATCGGGTCACGTGAATCTATGCCACACCCGACGCGAAATGACATATTGTCAAGCTAAATGCGAATACCAGTCCCATTAAAAACACACAACTTAAAAGGGTCGACTTAAAGCGAGGACTTGCTGTATTGTGAACGTATTTGCAATCTGTTTTATTTTACAGTCTTTTATATGCTGCTCCACGTTTCCTTAGCACTGTGTACATATGTTCTTTGCCCTTTGACCTAACTGTGTAGCACACAGAAACCGCTTGTCTAAGCTGCCTGTGAATTGTATTGTGTTGTCATAGACAAAGTATTTTCAAGTACCTCCTCTGGAGCCACCAGCTGTGCAGAACAACTGCTTTCCATGAAGCATGCAGTGAAAAATAACTTTGGAGTGAGTTCAACCAACCATATATCCCCCCAAATTAAAAGTCATAAAAGGTTTGTAAAATATTTTGGTTTCATTGAGGAGAATTAAAGGTGGCTATCTTACTTTTCTTCTCTGAATGCATTTCACGCAATAAAATGATACCAGACTGCAATAAGATTCAATTAATTCTGAACTTAAATGCTGGTTGAAGGCTCGCTGAATTGTTTTTTTTATTGTGATGCGGAGATGTCAGCATTGGACTGGGGTGGGCACAGTACGAAGTCCTACAACACCAGGTTAAAGTCCAAAAGGTTTATTTGGAGTGACGAGCTTTTGGAGCGTAGCTCCTACACCAGGTGAGTGAAGGGGTAGGTAACACAAACACAACATATATAGGCAAAGCCATGC